>NC_053023.1:249413700-250756638 GCF_003073215.2 Triticum urartu
AAAGATATAGCAAGCATGCAATGGCTTCACAATGAGTAACAGTAAGAAAAAGGAAGTGAAGATGAAACCGGTGACTCGTTGAAGACAATGATGTGTTGGACCAGTTCCAGTTGCTGTGACAACTGTACGTCTGGTTGGAGCGGCTAGGTATTTAAACCTCAGGACACACAGTCCCGGACACCCAGTCCTGAACACGCAGCTCAGGACACCAAGTCCTCACCGTATTCTCCTTGAGCTACGGTCACATAGTCCTCGCCCAATCACTCTGGTAAGTCTTCAAGGTAGACTCCCAAACCTTCACAGACTTCGTTCACTGGCAATCCACAATGTCTCTTGGATGCTCTGAACACGACGCCTAACCGTCTGGAGGATTCACAGTCCTCAAGTGTAATAAGTCTTCAGATCACACAGACAAGAAGACTTAAGTGATGCCCAATGTTCTCTGGGTCTGGGTGGTTAGGGCTTTTCTCCTCGCTAGGAATTTTCTCTCAAAGGCTTCGAGGTGGGTTGCTCTCAAACGACAAAAGCCGTGCACTGAAATCTGAGCAGCCAACCGTTTATGGTTGTAGGGGGTGGGCTATTTATAGCCACTTGGCAACCCGACCTGATTTGTCCGAAATGACCCTAGGTCACTAAGGAACTGACATGTGTCTCAATGGTCAGATTTCAAACTCTCATGGCAACTTTACTTGGGCTACAAGCAAAGCTGACTTGTCCGGCTCTGGACAAGATTCGCTCTCATTGTCTTCACTCGAAGACATAGGTTTTTGGTTTAGGCATCACTTCAGTCATTCTGACTGGTTCTCCTGGACCCCATTTAACAGTACAGTGGTTCCTATGACTCAACACAAAAGAAAAAGAACTACGAAAGATCTAAGTCTTCGAGCTCCATAGGCTTCATAACGTGTCTTCTTTTGTCATAGTCTTCAATGTGAATATCTTCATATACCTCCTTTGGCTTCAATGTCTTCATACATTTTAGGGGTCATCTCTGGTAGTAAAACCGAATCAATGAGGGACTTCTAACTGTGTTATCCTGCAATTCTCACAAACACATTAGTCCCTCAACTAGGTTTGTCGTCAATACTCCAAAACCAACTAGGGGTGGGACTAGATGCAGTTACAATCTCCCCCTTTTTGGTGATTGATGACAAACTAGTTGAAGTTTTCAACCGGGAATATAGTCTGTGAAATTGTAAAGGATAAGGAATTGTCTTCATAAGTTTCAAGGGCTCCCCCTGAAGATGTGCATATAAGTTAATTTGCTTTTGGAATGCAAATGCACATGGCAGGTTGTACTTGTGGAGATCCAATTCAGCTTATGATGACAATCCACTATGCATGTGAAAGTATATGAAGATATTGACATGCATAATGGAAAATGGACGTCTGCAGAATGAGATAAGTGCGGAATTTATCGTCGCACATGCGGAATTTATCTTCGCAAACAGGGTGGCAAACAAGTAGCAGACGACCATCGAGTTTTAGTCTTACAACTCAAAGAACCAAATGAAGCAAAAACGAGAGTTGTAAGCACGAAGCAAATATAGCAAAACATAAAGCACCCGCCCATATGGACCCGCTTGAAGACTATCAACCCATATGCTTCTCCCCCTTTTGTCAGCAAGGACCAAAAAGGTTTGAAGACATAGAGTGTCTACTCGTTCCCAGGAGCAGCAGGGTCGTTGGAGGTGTTTGGCAGTGCAGAAGAGCTTGGAGGTGCTGAAGCAGGTGGCGGTGATGTAGCATCGTCTTCTTCATCAATGATTCTGGCAGTGACTGTGGCAGCAGATGAAGAAAACTCAGAGTCTTCAAGTGATGGTGTGTTGCGCATCACAGCCCTTCTAGGAGGTGTGGTGTCAAACTTGAATCGCTCAGTGAAGCCATCCTCTTCAAGTTCAGCTTCAGTACACATCATTGATAGCCCTTTCCATGTACGACGACAGGTTTCATGAGTGACGAAAGCATTCTTGGTGGCAAGATTTTGAAGACGATTAACATCCACCAAGAGGCTTTTCATCTGACGCTTTAGCCAGTCGTGATGTCAATCTTGTTTTTGATGAAGGGCCACAAGAAGCTCTCGGTTATTGAGAACACGAGCGCGCTTCTTGGGTCTGGAAGCAGTTGCACTATCAGTGGCTTCAGTTGAAGCAGGGTGTGGCGCACGTGTAGTGCCAGCCAAAGGATACACCCTGGAGATGGCTTCAACACCTTCATCGTTTTGAGTGAAGCTCTGGTGTTCTGCATTCTGAAGACTCAAAGGTTGCTTGGCAGGCTCAGGATATATAGCTTCAGCAGAGGTATCCACATCTGGCAAGAAGATCCGATGGTTGCGGGCTGAGGGCTGATATGAGATCGCAGAGTGAAGCTTGATCAGTCTCATTACCCAAGGAGCATAGAACTTTAAACCAAACAGATCTGAGCCTGATGCAGCGACTTAGCGTATGAAGAAATCCTGTGCGTTGAAGCATTTGCCATGAAGGATGCAGAATATCAGAGTCTTCATTGCACCCTCGATCTTGGCATTTGGAGAGTGCCCTTTAATAGGCCAGAGAGTCCGCCGGATAATGTGATAGATGGTTCTGGGCAGGTACTCAAAGTCTTCAACGAAGAACTCTGTTGGATAAGGAGCATCGTGGGGCAATGGCTTCATCATGGAGAGCATCTGACTCATATTTGGTTCAGGCCTCTGGAATATGCTCTCAAGAGCTTCAGTGTGTAGTGGACAGCCTTCCTCGAAGAGTTCGCCAGGAGTGGGCAGGCCGGTGAGCTCAATGATATCGAATGCATTGGCTTCATGATGGACATTGCCGGTCATCCACTCCAGGGCCCAAGTCTTCGGATCTCTGTTGTATCCTTTGATGTGTAGGGTGGCATAGAATTGCAACAGAAGCTCTTCATTCCAGTGCTCTTCATCAGTTATAAACTGCAGCAGACCCACTTGCTTGAAGCAATCCAGCGCGTCCTCTAAGCAGGGCAGACCAGCAATGGCTTCAACATCAAGGCGCTTGTGCGGGAAGATGCGACCTTGGTTGTATAGGATGCATGAATAGTAGCTGCGCCGAGGATAGCTCCAGAACCTATCTGATGAAATCCTTTCCCTTGAATAGGGGTTCTTGGAGCTGTTGAAGAACGTATTGTCTGCCTTGAAGCTATTGATGTCAAAGGAGCCAGGTGCTGATGCAGGACCTGGGAACCTTGGCAGCCTTGGGACTGGCTTCTGGACATGAGGCCTGTGCTCAACATGGTAATCAAATTGAGGACCTGCAGTAGACTCAGGAACAGAAGTGTCTGGAGCAGTAGCTTCGCTGTCTGCTGAAGCTTTTGGTGGGGAGGGCTCCACATTGGCTTCAGTGTTGGTTGTGGCAGCTTCTTGGTGGAGCATAGGAGTAGGCTCTTGTGGTGCGTCTTCTGCGGCTGATGCAGCCGGAATGTCTTCATCATAGACTTGAGGCCTTGGACCTTTGCAAAGCCTGCGGAATGCAGACGACGCCTGTGGAGTTGGAGTGGGCTGGGCCTCATTGTCTTCTTCCTCTTGAGGGCGATCCGCCCATGACGCATCTTGTGCAATTGGCGTCAGAGGACGACCAATGCTGATGAGCTCGCTTTGTTCATACTGAGGAAGGGCTGCATCATCTTGTACATTGTCCTGATGACCAATGTCTTCAGCAGCAATGGGGTCGGCTGCTGGTATGTCTTCAGCTTCAGGAGCCTCTGTGGAAGCAGGCTCATGAACTGTCAGTTGTCGTTCTGCGTTGGGGTGAACCATAGAGATAGGTTCAACTATCAAGGGCTCTGTGGGAGCAGCCCGAGATTTCTTGTTCTTTCGCTTCTTCTTGCTGGGGGCAGTAGGAGAGGCTTCAGAGCTTTTCCTCTTCCTGGCTTCAGCCTCAGCAGTTCTTGTCTTCTTGAGCTCTGAAGCTGTTGACCGGCTCTTTGGCTTCGAGCCAGTCGTTGTAGTTGGGAAGACAATTGGAACTGCTTCTTGCCTAGGTGCCTCTGGTTCAGCCATAGCAGGCTTCTTCTTCTTCTTCGCGGCCATCTTGGGGTCGATGCCAGGACGCCCAAGTGCCTTGCGCTTCTCAGCCTCATTGTAGGCTTGTACACATCTTTCAGCCAGAGACTTCATCCGCTCACGTGAGCCCTGAGCTTCTACACGCTTCTTCAGAAAATTTTCCTTGAGCTCATGCAACATGGTCTTGAAGCTCTTCACTTCTTGCACGCTGAGCTTGGCCATATTCTTCTTGAACTGAGCCTTTTCATGATCAATTTTCTGCTTCAGTTCAACAATGCGCTGGGCAATGGCAAGTTTTGAAGCAATTGCGCCTTGGAAGGCGATGCTGAGGCCAACAGGCAGCTGCAGATCTTCGAAGCTGATGTTTGGTGTGGCAAACCATTCGTCGATGAAGTTGTGGATGATGGCGACATCAAAGAGAGGCAAATTGTTGAAGATTTCAGCTTCTTCTTTGCTCTTGATGAGCTGCTCTAGAGCGTCATCTCCAAGATCTTCATCACTTGACAGATCAATGGCTTCGCTGCGCAGAATGGCAGCAGCTGTGAGCTCTTTGCCGGTGTGTGGCTGAGGCACCTTGGCCTTCTGGGGCTTGGAGACGCGGGATACGTCTTCAGACTGCACACTGTCTTCAGGAGGTGCAGTTGCCAATGGCTTCGCCCTTGAGATTTTTGATGAAGGGGCTGGCCTTGAAGCTTTTGGCTTCTTCGACTGCTTTGGCTTCGGTACAGCAGGAGCTTCATCAGACTTAGAGTCAGCTAGAGGGTCATTCACGGCAGTCCCTTGGACTAAGATGCGGGTGATGAGGCCCTCAAGATTGGCATACGGACCGATGATATTGGGTTCTGCGTAGCGTGTGCCATCTGCCCTTGGTGCTGAGGGACCAGGGTTGAAGTCTAACCCCAACTTCTTCTTGTTCTGCTTCGCTGATTGTTGGGCAAACTGGAAGTTGCGCTTGAATAGATTGTCGTCACGACACCAGAGTAGTGATGACGGATGTGCATCATCAGGCTGTGGCCCACGAACCATGCATGGATAGAAGCTTTGGGCAATAGCTTCATCTCTGGACCTGGGTACAAGGTTTTTGTATAAGATGTCTCCCCACGGTCTTTTGATGGCACTTTTCTCAGCATACTCTTGGGTTGTGAAGCGGTATTTGAACCATTGTTCAGCCCAATAGCGTCGAATCCATTGGATTCGGGTCTTGCGCTGCCCATAATTCTCTTCAGGATCTGTTTTATACATTTCTGCCAGGTCTTCAGGCAGATCTTTGGAAGTTCCTTCACGTCGCTGTCTGCCCCCCTTCCTTGCTGCTGCTTCTGAAGCCATAAACTTTAACTTGAAAGGCTTCAAAACTTTCAAAGGCTTCAAAGGCTTTATTTTGCTGGACCAACAGGAACTGGCTTCAGGAGAATTTATGTGGTGCTGTAGGAATTCTGCAAATGAATGCAGACTATGAGAACCGAAGGATTCTCCCACGGACCTGTACTTGTGACAGCATTAAGGTGCGAGGGAAGGGGAAGAGGTCATATGCATTCTCAGAAGGTTTTGAGGATTAATCAGTTTAGAAGACATTGACCTCATCGTGCGAAGACATTCACTCATAGATAAGAAGTTGGTTCCAGATTTGTACGAACCCACATATCAGTACAAGTGAGGAATCTAACTACTTCATGAAGCACAAGTGAATATACTAGGCATGTTATGAGATGCAGATTGAGAGATCTAACTTGTGTGAAGATAAACTTCTTATGGTAGAAAGTGACAGAACCATGAGATCAAAAGGGGCTGTAAAAAGAAGTTTTATTTACCACACTTGGAACTGCTAGACGGAAGTGGGAGATGATGCCGAGCAGTTCAGTCCTCCGTACCCCAACTTGGCGACGGAAGACACCTATGGCGACGGCGGAGAGAACGATGTCCGCGGTCGGCGTGAGGACGGCGTTGGAGAGGTTGCGGCAGCGAAGCGCTTCGTCGCCGGCGTCGTTGAGAGCTAGCGGTGGCGCTAGGGTTCGTGCGAGGGTGGAAGAAGGAGATAATGACCGCGGTAAGTGTGAATTTATAGGCACAGGGGCGGCACTGTGCTATTACACAGGTGCCCCTGGCGATTCGCATCTGAGGAACGCGTGGCCTGTTTGCGGAAGTTTGGGGTTTGTTCCACGTCCCACGCACGCCTGGATTGTCGGGCGGTCGTTCCTGTTTCTCCGGATTTTATGTGGAGGAATGAGCATTGAAAACGGACTTTATGGTTGTCTCTATATCTTCTGCTGACAAGGACGCAGTGAAGACATTCGACAGTTTCAATAGAATGCATATGACTTGGAGAGATAGAATTTGAGATAGAAAGCATAGAGAGATTAGGGTTCGATCACATTCACTTAGTTCAAAAGATTGAACCAAGAAGACATAGCTATAAGTGAATGCTATAGAGGACAGAACACTAGTATGTATACATCTATATAATCAACGTAGTGAAGATAATCATGAAGACATGTTGAGTTCGAAGCCAAACCAAATGTGAAGATATTGCAAGGTAACGCCATGAGTGAAACACTTCAAAATAGAACGTTTGGTGGTGGCGTTACCCACCGTATAGGAAGTATTAGACCCAGACACGGTGCACAATTATCGTGGCGCTCCGAAGTCAAATTCCACATTAATGTATTCACACTTAGAATGTATGTCTTCATTGAGTGAAGATATACTTTACTTTGTGCGTTGCACATCTAAGTCATCATATGCATAAGTGTTAGGATGTGTGCCTGATCACAGGACATTCGAGGATTCTAGGATATTTAGCTCACACCGTAACTTGCAAAATCTCTTCTCATCCAAGGGCTTGGTGAAGATATCTGCCAATTGTTCTTCAGTGTTGACGTGTATGATATCAATGTCTTCCTTCACAACATGATCTCTGAGAAAGTGATGACGAATTTCAATGTGCTTTGTCTTCGAGTGCTGAACTGGGTTGTTGGCAATCTTGATGGCACTTTCGTTGTCGCAGTAAAGTGGTACTTGCTTCAGATGAATGCCATAATCCTTGAGTGTTTGCTTCATCCACAGAAGCTGAGCGCAGCAAGATCCAGCAGCAATGTATTCAGATTCAGCAGTGGAGAGAGATACACAGTTCTGCTTCTTTGAAGACCAACATACAAGTGATCGTCCCAGAAAGTGACATGTGCCTGATGTAGACTTGCGATCAACTTTGTCACCAGCATAATCAGCATCCGAAAATCCAACAAAATCAAACTCTGAGCCCTTTGGATACCATAATCCTAGAGTTGGGGTGTGAGCCAAATATCGAAGAATTCGCTTCACAGCTAAGTGATGCGAATCCTTTGGTGCCGCTTGAAATCGAGCACACATGCAAACACTAAGCATAATATCTGGCCTAGATGCACATAAATAAAGCAAAGAACCAATCATGGAGCGGTATACCTTTTGATCGAACTCTTTACCATTGTCGTCAGGACCTAGATGATGTTTGGCTGGCATTGGTGTTGTGAAGCCTTTGCAGTCTTGCATACCGAACTTCTTCAGGCAATCTTTGAGATACTTCTCTTGAGATATGAAGATGCCATTGCGTTGTTGTCGTATTTGAAGACCAAGGAAGAACTTCAGCTCCCCCATCATGGACATCTGATATTGCTCTTGCATCATATATCCAAACTCTTCACTGTACTTCTGATTGGTGCAGCCGAAGATAATGTCATCCACATATATTTGGCACACAAACAGTTCACCATCATATGTCTTCATGAAAAGAGTGGGATCCAGGGAACCAGGTATGAAGCCTTTGCTCTTCAGGAAGTATTTGAGTGTGTCATACCAGGCCCTAGGGGCTTGTTTGAGGCCATACAGTGCCTTGTTGAGCTTGTATACCATGTCAGGATGTTTTGGATTTTCAAAGCCAGGCGGTTGTGCAACATACACTTCTTCTTCAATCTTGCCATTGTGAAAGGAACTTTTGACATCCATTTGATATAGAAGTATGTTATGATGATTTGCAAAGGCCAGCAGAATGCGTATGGCTTCAAGCCTAGCCACGGGAGCAAATGTTTCATCGAAGTCAATGCCTTCCACTTGAGTATATCCTTGAGCAACGAGACGAGCTTTGTTTCTGACAACTTGACCATGCTCATCTTGTTTGTTGCGGTATATCCACTTGGTGCCTATTATGTTGTGCTTCCGTGGATCAGGACGCTTAACCAGTTCCCATACATTATTCAGCTCAAACTGTTGAAGCTCTTCTTGCATAGCTTGAATCCATTCAGGTTCCATGAAGGCTTCTTCAACTTTCTTGGGTTCTGATATTGAGACGAATGCGAAGTGCCCACAGAAATTTGCTAGCTGAGTTTCCCTTGAACGAGTGAGTGGACCAGGTGCATTGATGCTGTCAATTATTCTGTCAATCTGCACTTCATTGGAAACACGAGGATGTACAGGGCGAAGACTTTGCTCTTGCTGATCTGTGTTGTTGTTGGGAGGAATGTCTTCAGGCTGAGCATTGTCTTCATGTTAATCAGCTGCTGAGATGATAAGTTCTTCTTCAGGATGAGCTTCAGAAGGTATAATCTCTCCAGTTCCCATTAGCTTGATTGATTCACTAGTTGGAATCTCATCTAGCACATTTGGCAGTTGCTCTCTTTGTGAACCATTTGTCTCATCGAACCGCACATCCACTGTTTCAACCACTTTGTAATGAAAGAGATTGAAGACTCTGTAGGAGTGCGAATCCTTTCCATATCCAAGCATAAAGCCCTCATGTGCTTTTGGTGCAAACTTTGAGGTGTGGTGTGGGTCCTTGATCCAACACCTTGCGCCAAATACTCTGAAGTAACTGACATTTGGCTTCTTGCCAGTTAGGAGTTCATAAGATGTCTTGTTCAGAAGCTTGTGAAGATAAACACGATTGATTGTATGGCATGCAGTGTCAATGGCTTCAGTCCAGAATTTTCTTGGAGTCTTGTATTCATCTAGCATTGTTCTGGCCATCTCAATGAGTGTTCTGTTCTTGCATTCGACGACGCCATTCTGCTGTGGCGTGTACGGAGCTGAGAATTCATGTGTGATGCCCAAGGTATCAAGATATGTATCAAGGCCAGTGTTCTTGAATTTAGTGCCATTGTCACTTCTGATGTGTTTTATCTTGGCGCCAAAATTGTTCATAGCACGATTGGCGAAGCGTCTGAAGACATCCTGCACTTCAGTCTTGTAAAGGATTATGTGCACCCAAGTATATCTAGAGTAATCATCAACAATGACGAAGCCATAGAGGCAATCAGTAGTAGTAAAAGTTGAGTAGTGAGTGGGGCCGAAAAGATCCATGTGGAGCAGTTCGAAGGGTTGAGTAGTAGTCATGATTGTCTTCGAAGGATGTTTTGCCCTTGTCATCTTCCTTGCTTCACAGGCACCGCATAAGTGATCTTTCTTGAACTTGACGCCCTCGATGCCTATGACATGCTTCTTCTTCGCAAGGGTGTGGAGGTTCCTCATGCCATCATGCCCAAGCCTCCGATGCCAAAGCCAGCATTCTGAAGCTTTTGCAAGAAGACATACTGCAAGTTGTGGCCCTGCTGAGAAATCTACCACGTACAGATCATCTTTTCGATACCCTTCAAACACTAGAGACTTGTCAGATTCCATTAGTACTAGGCAACGATATTTTCCAAACATTACGATCATGTTCAAATCACAAAGCATTGAGACAGACATTAAGTTGAAGCCAAGGGATTCAACAAGCATGACTTTATCCATGTGTTGATCCTTTGAGATTGCAACTCTACCTAGACCCAATACCTTACTTTTACCAGTGTCAGCAAATGTGATGTGGCTCTTGTCGGATGGACGTAAGGTTGAGTCCATAAGAAGGCTTCTTTTGCCAGTCATGTGATTTGTACACCCACTGTCAATAATCCATTCTGAAGACTTTGAAGACGCTGGTGTCGTACCCTACAGTGCAGTTAGGGGGATAGGCTTCACGAAGAGAATTGTGAAGCAAAAACATTTGACGAACCAGTGGGTTATGAAAACTTAGATCCAGATTACGACTAATAGGGAGAGTAGCATGCAGGAACGAAGTACATAATGATGCCATTCGGGCATTTTATCTTGCGCCCTACAAGATTTTTAAGGTCCCCAGCAATAGTGTCAGAAGATTTTGTTTTTCTGCTGGAGACCTTTCCCTGCAAAAGAGAGTTAAGCTTTCTTAACCACCCACATCTTCAAGGGTGGCTTAGAAGCAATAAGTCTAAGTGCAGCATCTGAGAATTTTGGCTTTGAAGCCTTAGCAAACAGTCTTGCAGGTGGACAATAATACTCATAGGAATAAGCAGAATAATTTTTGGTCATATGAACATGACGGTTCGATGAACCGCTCTCATATTCATATGCCTGAGTATGGTTTCCCTGCAAAACATTTGCGTTAGTGTGACTCAGGTGAGTCCTCTGTTTGTATGAAGCCTTTGGACCGTATGAAGCCTTTGGTCTGAGGTTTGTCTTCTTCAAGTGAGGTGTCATGAAGACATTCACAGGAAGATTTTCCAGACACTTTTTCGGAACCCGGATCTTCTTCATAGGCGGTCCATTCCTGCAGTTAGTACCAATGTACCTGGCAAACACTTCACCATTCTGATTCTTAAACAGTTTATAGTTTGCATCAAAGGATTCATCAATAATAATGGGGTTAGCACATGTGAAGCCAGATAAATTGGATGGATCTGCTGAAGGTTCCTTTGCAGCAACCCATGTGGTTTTGGGGTACTGCTCAGGTTTCCAGTAAGAGCCATCTGCATTTATTTTCCTTACGAACCCAACACCCTCTTTCCTAGGGTTTCGGTTCAGAATCTGCTTCTTGAGGACATCACATAATGTCTGATGTCCTTTAAGACTTTTGTACATCCCTGTTTCAAGCAATGTCTTCAACCTAGCATTCTCATCAGCAATAGCAGTGGTATCCTCAGCAGAGGGGTTAGTTACCACATCAACAGTTGAAGATATTGCAACAGCAGTAGAAGTGGAACATTCAGCAACAGAAGTAGCATTATCACGCTCAATGCATTTAAGACATGGTGGTTCAAATCCTTCCTGAGCGGAACTGATCTGTTCGGCGCGAAGTGATTCGTTTTCCTTTTGAAGATCTTCATGAGCCGCTCTCAATTTCTCAAGTTCTTGCTTCCTTTGAAGATAATCATAGGAAAGCTTTTCATGAGTTGTTGAGAGAGTATTAAGACGATCTTCAAGTTCCTGATACTTAACGTGAAGATTTTTTATGTCTTCAATTAAGGATTCAGATCGAGTCATTTCAGCACCCAATAGATCATCGCTTCTATCTAACAGTTTTTGAATATGTTCCATAGCTTTCTGTTGTTCAGTTGCAATTTTAGCAAGTGTTTTGTAGCTGGGTTTTGAATCACAGTCAGAGTCATCGTCACTAGATGTTTGATAGCGAGTAGTGCGTGTGTTTACCTTGGCACCGCGTGCCATGAAGCAGTAGGTAGGAGTGGAGTCGTTCTTGTCATTTGCATCAGTGTCGGTGATGAACTCATTGTCTTCAGTGTTGAAGATGGACTTGGCGAGGTATGCTGTAGCTAGACTCGCAATGCCAGAATCAGACTCCTCCTCAGATTCCACCTCTGCCTCCTCAGAAGTAGACTCCTCCTCTGAATCCATTTCCTTGCCAACAAACGCACGTGCCTTGCCAGATGAGCTCTTCTTGTGTGATGAAGACTTTGAGGAAGACTTGGAAGAAGACTTTGAGTATTTCTTCTTCTTCTTGTCGTCAGAATCATATTCCTTGCTCTTGTTCTTCCTTCTGTTCTCATTGTCCCACTGTGGACACTCAGAGATGAAGTGTCTAGTTTTCTTGCACTTGTGACATGTTTTCTTCTTGTAGTCATGAGCAGAAGCTTCATCATTCCTTGAGCTTGATCGTGAAGATTTTCTGAAGCCTTTCTTCTTGGTGAATTTTTGGAACTTCTTCACTAGCATTGCAAGTTCCCTTCCAATGTCTTCAGGATCATCAGAACTGCTGTCAGATTCTTGTTCAGATGAGGAAACAGCTTTTGCCTTCAAGGCACGAGTTCGCCCATAGTTTGGACCATAGATATCTCTTTTCTCAGAAAGCTGGAACTCATGTGTGTTGAGCCTCTCAAGTATGTCAGACGGATCGAGTGTCTTGAAATCAGGACGTTCTTGAATCATCAGGGCTAGGATGTCAAACGAACTATCAAGTGATCTCAGCAGCGTCTTGACGATTTCATGTTTGGTGATCTCAGTGGCGCCGAGGGCTTGAAGTTCATTTGTGATGTCAGTGAGCCGGTCAAATGTGTGCTGGACATTCTCATTGTCATTTCGCTTGAAGCGGTTGAAGAGGTTGCGAAGAACACTGATTCTCTGATCTCTCTGGGTTGAGATGCCTTCATTGACCTTGGAGAGCCAGTCCCAGACCAGCTTAGATGTCTTCAAGGCACTCACACGGCCATACTGTCCTTTTGTCAGATGACCACAAATGATATTTTTGGCAGTAGAGTCCAGTTCTTCTTGAGATCAGCAGCAGTGACACCTTCTCCAGCCTTGGGAACGCCGTTCTTGACGACATACCATAGGTCGACGTCAATGGCTTCAAGATGCATGCGCATCTTATTCTTCCAGTAGGGATATTCAGTTCCATCGAAGACGGGGCACGCAGCGGAGACTTTGATTATCCCTACAGTCGACATAGCTAAAACTCCAGGTGGTTAAACCGAATCACATAGAACAAGGGAGCACCTCGCTCTGATACCATTGAAAGTGCGTTATATCGACTAGAGGGGGGGTGAATAGGCGATTTTTATGAAAGTCTTCAAAACGTGGGAGTTATGAAGACAAACAGCAAAGATTTTGCCTATTACTATGCAGCGGAAGTTAGATTACACTAGGCAAGCCATGGTCAAGTATTCAATAGAGTGAAAGCACAAAGACAAACAGCTGCAGTGTAATAAGGATCAGGTAGGAAGAAGTTATGAAGCCAAACAGATCATACATTCACGTTGTGAAGACAAAAGATAGAGCAAGCATGCAATGGCTTCACAATGAGTAACAGTAAGAAAAAGGAAGTGAAGATGAAACCGGTGACTCGTTGAAGACAATGATGTGTTGGACCAGTTCCAGTTGCTGTGACAACTGTACGTCTGGTTGGAGCGGCTAGGTATTTAAACCTCAGGACACACAGTCCCGGACACCCAGTCCTGAACACGCAGCTCAGGACACCAAGTCCTCACCGTATTCTCCTTGAGCTACGGTCACATAGTCCTCGCCCAATCACTCTGGTAAGTCTTCAAGGTAGACTCCCAAACCTTCACAGACTTCGTTCACTGGCAATCCACAATGTCTCTTGGATGCTCTGAACACGACGCCTAACCGTCTGGAGGATTCACAGTCCTCAAGTGTAATAAGTCTTCAGATCACACAGACAAGAAGACTTAAGTGATGCCCAATGTTCTCTGGGTCTGGGTGGTTAGGGCTTTTCTCCTCGCTAGGAATTTTCTCTCAAAGGCTTCGAGGTGGGTTGCTCTCAAACGACAAAAGCCGTGCACTGAAATCTGAGCAGCCAACCGTTTATGGTTGTAGGGGGTGGGCTATTTATAGCCACTTGGCAACCCGACCTGATTTGTCCGAAATGACCCTGGGTCACTAAGGAACTGACACGCGTCTCAACGGTCAGATTTCAAACTCTCACGGCAACTTTACTTGGGCTACAAGCAAAGCTGACTTGTCCGGCTCTGGACAAGATTCGCTCTCATTGTCTTCACTCAAAGACATAGGTTTTTGGTTTAGGCATCACTTTAGTCATTCTGACTGGTTCTCCTGGACCCCATTTAATAGTACGGTGGTTCCTATGACTCAACACAAAAGAAAAAGAACTACGAAAGATCTAAGTCTTCGAGCTCCATAGGCTTCATAACGTGTCTTCTTTTGTCATAGTCTTCAATGTGAATATCTTCATATACCACCTTTCGATTCAATGTCTTCATACATTTTAGGGGTCATCTCTGGTAGCAAAACCGAATCAATGAGGGACTTCTACCTGTGTTATCCTGCAATTCTCACAAACACATTAGTCCCTCAACTAGGTTTGTCGTCAATACTCCAAAACCAACTAGGGGTGGCACTAGATGCACTTACAGTTATCCGGCTTAAGAGGAAAAACTTTCTGAATATCATGCATTAGCACCCAAATGCCAAGTGTTGTTACCTGTAAGACACTTGGGACTTTTTAGAAGAGTCATTTCTGCATTTAAAACTTGCTTTGGCAGACATTAGTCCCCAAGTGTCGAGTGGTGTTGCTTTGCAAAGTACTTGGGACTTTAATCATTATGACCTCTATTGGAATAAACTTTGACACACCTGTGCATGTCTGCAGACCGCCATAACTGACTTGGATTCTCAACTAGATGATGCGAAAACTCGGTTGGCAGCTCAAGAGACTGAGATAAAGAATACCGAATCCAAACTCCAGTTGAGCCTATCTGAAGCAGAGAAACTGAAGACCAGTTTTGATGTAGATAAAGAATCTTGGGCCGATGAAAAAACCTTGCTGACGCAGCGTGCTGAAACGGCCGAGGCGGCTCTCAAAGAGGTTACCGTTGAACTCACTGGTTTAAAAAGCCATGTGTCTCAGATGGTCTCTGCAATCTTTGGTGAGTTCTCATATTATTTACTTAAACTCTATTTTTGCCATCATAATGTAAGCCGCCTGCTTAACCTTTTGGAATACCTCATAGGTACACAGAGCAGCAATCTAAGCCAAAACATCCTGAGAAAGCTCAAGGCGGTTTACACCTTGGTGGAGCAACTGTATACTGGAGCTCAACGGGCTCTTGCGATTATCTCCCTAGCCAACCAAGGACCAAACCTTTTGAGTGATGTCTTGAAGAAGTTATCTATCTTACCCGCCAGATTCCAAGAAGTCAAGCGGTCCTGTGTGAGAGCCGGAGCCCTAACTGCTCTAAGCCGCTCCAAAGCCTGGGTGCCAGAGCTAGACCCGACGGATGTAGACAAGGGGTATCCCAGCTTTAAGGAAGACAAGACTCCGTTTGACCAAGAAGATTTTGCTGCTTGCGTGAAGGAAGTTCGTCCTCATGCTACCATCCTTGGCGACGAGACCATTGTTGATAAGTATCAGCCGGGTTTTGATGCTGAAAATAAAAGATGGCGACTCCTTCGTATAAAGTGACATATCTAATCCCGCCAGTTCGCCAGCACACCTTTGCCTTGGAAATTGACCCATCTGGTTTAATTGACGATGAAGCGGAGTTCGTCGCTCTTCACGGCTTTGACTGGTCCAAGCCCAATTCCCGAGCGGTGGACGAGGATGAACCGGCAAGGGATGAGTCGTAATCATCAAACAACCCGGCCAGGATTTTACGAATCTGCTTTGGTTTAACAATTGCTTAAAAAATAGTCTTACCTTTTTGGGCTCCAAGAGCCTTGTAATAGGCTAGCTTAAAACTTCATGTTCTGCCAATGCCATCGTGCATATTGTGCTGTGTACAACACTTTTATCCGTCATGTCAACATACGCTTTACATCCTTTACCATATGTGTAACGTTTGAATCTGTTCATGTATGTAAAATATGAAAAAACTGTCCTGGCGGTTTGTCACCGGATGGGTCAAAACACCCAATACATAACTATGGAAATTAACATAATGGTATAATCAAGGCTAGATGTAATAATAAATAAGGCTGGAAAGTATTTGATTAAAGAAAACACAGATAAGTCTGTTATGAATTTTTGACAATATCATACATGTGTTCTTGAAGCTGGACTGTCGGCTTATGTGACCGAACAGTCAGGTGACAACCTAATCTTTTTAGAAGCCAATACTGCCATATGCATGATGACTGTTATACACTGGCAATTCATTGTCAAAGAACCAAGCCGGTTTAAATTGAAACCATACTTACAGTTAGATTTTAGACAACAAAAACCAGTAAAACAAAAGATTATCTTTCAAACAATGTAAATCAAGCACCAATAAAGATTTGGAGGCTTCTGATTCGAATACGATCAGTAAACCGGACCAAAGGGGTTAAGCTAGGATTCGAATACGATCATGTAGCCCCAGTGGCTTTGGCATTGCGCCGATCAAGAGGGTACCGACAGCTATGTTCTCTTTGGTTCGAATACGACCTATGTTTGAACAGGAAGCCCCCAAATGACCTTGAGAGGTTTTTAACGATGCTGATTCGAATATGATCCAAGTCGGACCCAAAAGGGGTTAAGCTATGATTCGGATACGATCAAGAAGCCCCCTAGTGAGTTTGTCTTTGCGCTGATCAAGAGGGTAATGACAGCTATGTTCTCTTTGGTTCGAATACGACCTATGTTTGAATAGGAAGCCCCCTAGTGATCATGAGGTTTAATGGCTAGATTCAAATACGATCATGAGCCAAACCAAGAGGGTTAAGCTAGATTCGAATACGATCAGCCCCCAATTGGTCGTTTTATACTTAAAATAACAAAGACATGTTATCATTAAGGATAAAAAGGATAGAGGTCCTGCTTTATTACTTATCATAATATATACAACGTCAAAGTATGTACATTATGAGAGCCGGTGGCTCAAGTGTAGTAAGGTCGAAGATGAGAAATATTCCACGGCCGGCGGGTCTTCTCCTCCGACTTACGTGAGTCTTTGTGCTCTCGAACATCGATAAGGTAGTATGACCCGCTATTCAAGTTCTTGCTGACCACAAAGGGTCCTTCCCAAGGTGGGGATAGCTTGTGCGCATCAGACTGATCCTGGATGAGCCAGAGCACCAAATCACCTTCTTGAAAGGTTCTTGACTTAACCCGGCAACTGTGATAACGGCGCAGGTCATGTTGGTAAATCACTGAGCGGGCTGCTGCTAAGTCACGATCTTGTTCATTATCAGCTTCAACGTAAACCGCCACTCGGGGTGAGTCATGACAGATGTCACTGGGAAGGACTGCCTCTGCTCCATAAACCATGAAGAAAGGCGTATAACCCGTAGACCTGTTAGGGGTAGTATTGATGCTCCATATCATAGAGGGTAGCTCTTCCACCCAACAACCCATTATCCGTTGTAAAGGGACCATAAGCCGGGGTTTTAGACCTTTCAGGATTTCCTGATTGGCTCTTTCAGCTTGACCATTGTATTGGGGGTGAGCTACTGATGAAACATCAAGCCAGATATGTTCCCACTGACAGAATTCTTCCATAGCTCTGGGACAGGTTAGTGCCATTGTCAGTGATAATGTTGTGTGGAAAGCCAAAATGAAAGATCACTTTCTTCATGAATTGAACCGCCGTGGCCGCATCACACTTACTAACCGGCTCTGCGTCAACCCACTTTGTGAATTTGTCCACTTCCACCAAAAGGTGCGTCTTTTTATCTTTGGATCCTTTCAAAGGTCCAACCATATCAAGCCCCCAGACTGCAAACGGCCAAGTAATTGGAATCATCCGTAATTCCTAAGCCGGCACGTGCGCCCGTCGTGTGAATTTTTGACACCCATCACACCTACTAACCAGATCCTCCCCATCGGCATGAGCCGTTAGCCAGTAAAAACCATGACGGAAAGCTTTGGACACAAGAGACTTTGAACTGGCATGATGGCCACAATCTCCTTCATGGATCTCACGGAGAATTTCTTGACCTTCTTCAGGAGATACACAACGTTGAAACGCTCCGGTGACACTGTGATGATACAACTCACCATTGGAAATTGTCATTGACTTATACCGTCGGGTTATTTGTCTAGCCAAGGTCTCATCCTCCGACAACTCGCCACAGGTCATATAAGCAAAATACGACACTATCTAATCTGGAATGACATGAAGAGCCGCCACCAATTGTGCTTCCGGGTCTGGAACAGCCAAGTCTTCCTCTGTAGGCAACTTGACAGAAGGGTTATGCAGAACATCTAAAAAAGTATTAGGCGGCACCGACTTATGCTGAGATCCTAACCAGCTTAAAGCATCAGCTGCTTCGTTCTTTCTGCGGTCAATGTGCTCCACTTGATAACCCTTGAAGTGTCCAGCAACAGCGTCAACCTCACGGCGATAAGCCGCCAAGAGAGGATCCTTGGAGTCCCACTTGCCTGATACTTGCTGAGCCACCAAATCTAAGTCGCCAAGGCACCTTACCCAACTTAAACTCATTTCTTTAGCCATTCAAAGACCATGGAGTAAGGCCTCATACTCAGCTGCGTTGTTAGTACAAGGAAACATCAACCGCAACACATAACAAAATTTGTCACCTCGAGGGGAAGTTAAAACAACTCTAGCCCCCGAGCCTTCCAATTGCCTGGACCCATCAAAATGAATCGTCCAATATGTGTTGTCTGGCTTCTCTTCAGGTATCTGCAACTCCGTCCAATCGTTACTGAAGTCCACCAGTGCTTGAGATTTGATGGCAGTACGTGGCACATACTATAAACCATGAGACCCAAGTTCAATGGCCCACTTGGCAACTCGTCCCGCGGCTTCTCTATTTTGAATAATATCTCCTAAAGGAGCAGAGCTAACCATAGTGATAGGATGACCCTGAAAGTAATGCTTAAGCTTCCGTCTCGCCATGAACACCCCATAAACAAGTTTCTACCAATGTGGATATCTCTGTTTGAACTCAATGAGCACCTCACTGACGTAGTAAACCGGCCGTTGAACCGGATATTCCTTGCCAGCCTCTTTGTGCTCTACAACAATGGCGACACTGACAGCACATGTGTTAGCAGCCACATATAACAACAGTGGCTCCTTATCAATGGGAGCAGCAAGAACCGGCGGCTCAGCGAGCTGTCTTTTCAGATCTTCAAAGGCAGAGTTAGCAGCATCACTCCAGACAAAATCATCCGTCTTCTTCATCATTTGATATAATGGCATAGCCTTCTCACCTAACCGGCTTATGAACTGGCTTAAAGCTGCAACACGCCCCGCAAGTCGCTGAACGTCATTGATGCACGCCGGCTTAGCCAAAGACGTAGTCGCCTTGATTTTCTCCGGGTTAGCCTCAATGCCTCTGTTAGACACCAAAAAACCCAAAAGCTTGCCCGCCGGTAGTCCAAAAATGCACTTGGCCGGGTTAAGCATCATCTTGTAGACCCAGAGGTTATCAAAGGTTTCCTTCAGATCATCTGTCAAGGTTTCCTTCTCTCTGGATTTCACCACTATATCGTCCACATAAGCATGAACATTACGCCCAATCTGATTGTGAAGACAGTTCTGCACACACCGCTGATAAGTCGCCTGGGCACTCTTAAGCGCAAAAGGCATGGACACATAGCAAAAGGCTCCAAATGGAGTAATGAAAGTTGTCTTCTCCTGGTCCTTAACCGCCATCTTGATCTGATGGTAACCAGAATAAGCATCCAAAAAGCTCAAACGCTCACAACCCGCCGTAGCATCAATGATTTGATCAATACGAGGGAGAGAAAAAGGATCAGCCAGACAAGCTTTGTTTAAGTCCGTGTAATCCACACACATACGCCAGGTGCCGTTCTTTTTAAGCACGAGCACCGGGTTAGCCAACCACTCTGGATGAAAGACTTCAATAATGAACCCGGCTGCCAAAAGCCGGGCCACCTCTTCTCCAATGGCCTTGCGCCTTTCCTCGTTGAACCGCTAAAGAAACTGCCTGGCCGGCTTAAACTTTGGATCAATATTGAGAGTGTGCTCAGCGAGTTCTATCGGTACACCCGGCATGTCAGAAGGCTTCCATGCAAAGATGTCCCGGTTCTCATGGATGAACTCGACGAGCGCGCCTTCCTATTTGGGATCCAAATTAGCACTGATAATAAATTGTTTGGATGAGTCGCCAGGCACAAAATCAATCATCTTGGTGTCATCAGCTGACTTAAACTTCAGCGTCGGCTCATGTTCCGTAGTTGGCTTCTTCAAAGATGTCATGTCTGCCGGGTCAACGTTGTCTTTGTAGAGCTTTAACTCCTCCGTCGTGCAAATAGATTCCGCGTAAGCAGCATCGCCTTCCTCACACTCTAAGGTTATCTTCCGACTTGCATGTACTGTGATAGTACCTTTATAACTCGGCATCTTGAGCTGCAGATAAACATAACACGGCCGTGCCATGAATTTTGCATAAGCCGGTCGTCCAAACATGGCGTGATACGGGCTCTTGATTTTGACCACCTCAAAGGTTAATTTCTCAGCCCTGGAATCATGCTCATCTCCAAAAGCTACCTCCAGCTCAATCTTACCCACTTGGTATGCCGACTTACCAAGACCACTCCATGGAAAACAGTGTTGGACGTCTTAAGACTTTTGTCAGTCAACCCCATGCGACGGAACGTCTCATAATAGAGGATGTTGATGCTACTGCCTCCGTCCATGAGTACTTTAGTGAATTTATATCCACCAACCTGAGGCGCCACCACCAAAGCCTGATGACCCGGATTGTCAACCCGGGGAGGGTGATCCTCCCTACTCCACAGAATAGGCTGCTCAGACCATCTCAAATAACGAGGAACCGCCGGCTCAACAGCGTTGACCGCTCTCTTATGAAGTTTTTGGTCCCTTTTGCATAAACTGGTGGTGAACACATGATACTGCCCACTACTTAGCTGCTTTGGGTTACTCTGAAACCCGGATTGCTGCTGCTAATGACCTCCTTGGCTAGATTGCTGATTATAACCACCTTGATTACCTTGAGGGCCCTGGCTAGGAAAACCGCCACCGCCTGAATTGCTGCCCGGGCCATGAAAACCGCCACCGCCTGAGCCTCCACCAGGTCCATGATTACCGTCGAACATGTTTGAATTCTTGAAAGCCTTCATGATCATACAGTCTTTCCATAGATGGGTGTCCGGCTTCTCCCGGGTGCCGTGTCTTAGACAGGGTTCATTTAGCAACTGCTCGAGGGTGGGACCTGACCCGCCTGACCAAGGAGGTGGCCTCCCCTTACATCGTTGATTGTTGCCTTGCACATTCGCCACAAACTTCGATCTGCCGTCAGCCTTACGTTTATTATTACCTCCTTGATTTGCCGGGTTATGCTGAAGACCCTTAGCGTTGTCGTTTTTCTTTCCCTTCCCCGTCTTCTCTTCATCAGATGCATGATCCTTGGTACTATATGAATCGGCATATTTGACTAGAGCCGCCATTAGCTGGCCCATGTCATTACAATCGCGCTTGAGCCGCCCTAGCTTCTATTTCAAAGGTTCAAAACGGCAATTTTTCTCCAACATTAAGACCGTGGAGCCGGCATCCATTTTATCAGACGAATGTATTATTTCCTTCACCCGGCGCACCCAATGGGTCGTGGACTCACCTTCTTCTTGCCTGCAATTAGTCAAGTCCATAATTGACATGGGCTGCTTGCATGTATCTTTGAAGTTCTGAATAAACCGGGCCTTTAACTCGGCCTAGGAACCAATGGAATTAGGGGGCAGTCCCTTTAACCAAGTGCGGGCTGTTCCATCTAGCATCATAGTGAAGTACTTAGCCATTGCTGCATCACTGACCTCCAGCAATTCCATGGCCATCGCATAACTTTCAATCCATGCCCCGGGCTGTAAGTCGGCTGTGTAATTAGGTACCTTCCGAGGGCCCTTGAAATCCTTTGGCAAATGCTCATTACCTAGAGCCAGCACCAAGCAAGGGACACCTCCTGTCCTTGTGGCCACACCTGCTTCAACAGAGGTCATGGGATAAACCGGAAAAGCTTGGTGAGCCACCTGCTTAGCTGCCTGTTGAACCGCCCGCTCAGCCTCTTGGCGGATCCTATCCTGGTCAACCAAGTTAAGAGCTCCATCACACGCCGGGTCATGCCTGCGCGGCTGGTTACGACGCTGGGCATTGCTTGACATGACTACTGAATCCATATGCCTGCTATAGCTCAGGCTTCGGCTTGGGCGAGGGGTTGAATGAATCCTATCCTGACTATAAGAGTATGCCTCATGCTGTTCCAGAGCCGTCTGAAGAAGTTCTCTCACCCTTCGTGTTTCGATCGCCATCGGAGAGTCGCCCTCCATCGCGAGAGCCGCCAAACGTGCCGATGCAGCGATCAGATTCTCCAAAGGGTTAGAAAAATGACCCAGTGGTGTCGGTGTATAACGAGTCGGAGCAGTATTCACACGAGGTGGTTCCATAGTCTGTGGCCGAACCGGTGCCCCAGCCCCGGGTGTTGCAATCCGGTTCACCTCTGGCGGGTTACTGGGACCTTCCCCGGGTGTGTGGAAGAGGTTCCTAGGATCGTAAGTCGGGGGCAGACGTGACTAAGTCTTCTGGTGCCTACTCCTCATGACCTCGTTTGATGCGATCAGGTCCATCGTGAGCCGAAAAGCCTCTGATTGAAGCTGCAGAGCTCTAGCATCCAGAGCCGCCCGCTCCGCGGCCATCCTGACGTCCTCTGCCGCTAAGTTTTCCTTAGCTTGTGCTACCTCCTCACGTAATCGTGCCACCTCCGTATCGTGTTGAGACTGATCTGCCGGATCAACCACGGCAGTTAACAGGTTCGTCATCCTGTCCATGAGATCCATCAGCACCTGAGCCGATGGGCGCGCCGGGCCTCCTGACCCGGCCGCTGCTGACCCAGTGGTTATTGCTGCCGCAACTGTAGAGTTTTGAGCAGGCTGCGTGCCAGTCGTGAAGACCCCCGCTCTGCTCGGTGGCTTGAAGGGGTCCAGAATACTGCTGCCATCGGAATAGCCCCCAAGCCCACCATCTTGCAGTTGATACAACGAATCTGTCTCGCCCGTGGATGACTTGCCATCAGACTAGACGGCCGTCTCGCCACCAGACATAGATCCTTCAGAAAATTCCCCTCCATGGATGCATCCCACGAAGGCACGCTTCATAGCCGGCTGAGCCCGGGCGGGTCTTGCGCGCTGAGCCGTCTCGATGATGTCGGTGCAAATGTCTGGCTCAGGACCCAGCTCGCTGATCCGGCCGATGAAGACGTGGATCCCGCCGAAGGGGACCCGGTACCCATACTCAATTGAGCCGGCGTCGGGGCCCCAGCCTGCGTCGTCGATGTAGATCTTGACGCGACGACTCTTGGTCATCCCGCCCACAGCGTATCCCTTGAGCCCTTCGAAGCTGCCCTTCAAGAACTCAAATCCACCATGCGGTGGCCCCATGGTGGGCGCCAACTGTCGTGGAATTGTCATGGCAGATGTCCTAGTGAAAGGACTTAGTCGTGGAGCCATCGCAACTAGGAAGATTCAAGGGGTTAATCGGGACAAAGGACATGAGAGGTTTATACTGGTTCGGCCCCTTGCGGTGAAGGTAAAGCCTAGTCCAGTTGATGTGGTATTTCTAGGTTTCGATGACCAAGGAGCGAATACGCTAGCTTGGCTCTCGATCTATTGCTTCTTTCCCTAAGCCGCCGCCGGGTCGTCCCCTTATATACACGGGTTGACGCCCTACGGCCTACAGAGTCACGGCCGGCTCATACAACGTGTCCGGCTCGGTGACATCTCTTACATGCCTTACTTTACAAGTCTTATTCATACATGGCAGTTTATACTTACGGTCCTTAAGCCGCCTCTAGGCTTGGGCCTATTATAAGACTTATAGTAAACCGTCACCTTGTATACTCTTCGGGCTTTATTTAAGTAACCCGCCATTGTGGTTGACCCAGCCCCTCCTGGGCGGGTCATATCTGGTAGTCATATCCCCAACAGTAACGGTTGCGCGTGTCCACGGAGGGCTCCACCCACGAAGGGTGCACGAAGAAGCAACATTGTCTATCCCACCATGGCCATCGCCCACGAAGGACTTGCCTCACTAGGGTACATCTTCACGAAGTAGGCGATCTCCTTGCCCGTACAAACTCCTTGGTTCAACTCCACAATCTTGACGGAGGCTCCCAAGTGACACCTAACCAATCTAGGAGACACCACTCTCCAAAAGGTAATAGATGGTGTGTTGATAATGAACTCCTTGCTCTTGTGCTACAAATGATAGTCTCCCCAACACTCAACTCTTTCTCATAGATTTGGATTTGGTGGAAAGATGATTTGAGTGGAAAGCAACTTGGGGATGACTAGAGATCAAGATTTATGTGGTTGGAGTGGAATATCTTGACCTCAACACAAGTGTAGGTGGTTCTCTCTCAGAAAATGTATGTTGGAAGTTTAGGCATGTTCTGATGGCTCTCTCCATGAATGAAGAGTGGGTGGAGGGGTATATATAGCCTCCACACAAAATCTAACCATTAAACACAATTTACCAAACTCGGTGAGACCGAATCGTGAAACTCAGTTGGACTGATTCAGTTCAAAATGTGAACGTTAGGATTTTCGATGGGACCGACATGTCAACTCGGTGGGACTGAGTTCATTAGGGTTAGGGAATAACGTAATGTCGGTGAGGCCGATTACACAAACTTGGTGGGATCAATTTTGGTAATAAGCCAACTAGAGAGTTGGTCAGGCAAACTTGGTGGGACCGATTCACTCATCTCGGTTGGACCAAAATGTTACGAAGGGGAAACAGAGAGTTTGCATTGCGAACTCGGTGGGACCAATCACTCATCTCGGTTAGACTGAAACGTTACTAAGGGAAACAGAGAGTTTGCAATCCCATCTCGGTGAGACCGAGATCCCTATCAGTGAGACCAAAGTGACTAGGGTTTTGTGGCAGTGGCTATGTCAACTGAACTCGGTGGCCGAATGGAAGGTTTCGGTGGGGCTGGGTTTGACTTTTGGTTTGGCACATATGTGGATATGAAAAAGTGGTTGAGGGTTTTGGAGCATATCACTAAGCATTTTGAGCAAGTAACCCATTAAGCAACACCTCATCCCCTTTTAATACTATTGGCTTTTCCTATGGACTCAATGTGATCTTGGATCACTAAAAGGTAAAATGTCAAGTCTTGAGCTTTAGAGCTTGAGCCAATCATTTTTCCTTAGCATTTTGAGGGGTCCACATTTCTAATCCATGCCATGCCAATCATTGAGCTTTCCTGAAATATTTATCTTGAAATAGTATTAGCTCAATGAGCTATATGTTGTTAGGAATTACCAAAACCACCAAGGGATAGTTGCACTTTCACCTATCAGTAATATGTAGGCCAAATTCTTGTAGCAATAGAACCCATCTAATGAGTCTAGGTTTAGCATCTTACTTTTCCATAAGATTTTTAATAAGAGCATGATCGGTGTGAATAATTACTTTAGAATCAATAATGTACAATCTGAATTTATCACATGTAAACACAACTGCTAAAAATTCACTAGTAAAAAAACTGCTAAAAATTCTTTCTCAATGGTAGCATAATTCCTTTGACCACTGTCTAGAGTTTACTAGCATAATGGATAACATTTTTTTATCAACTCTTTGTCCTAAAACAACACCAACAACATAATCACTAGCATCGCACATGATTTCAAATGGTAAGTTCCAGTCAGTTGGTTGAACAATAGGTGCCAAGGTTAAGGCTTTCTTAAGTGTTTCAAAGGCTTCTACACAATCATCATAAAAAATGGAACATATTTTTGCAAGAGATTAGTAAGAGGCCTAGAAATTTTAGGGAAGTCTTTAATAAACATTCTATAGAAACCAACATGACCAAGGAAACTTCTTACACCTCTAATATCTTTAGTACATGGCATTTTCTCAATTGCATCAACTTTAGCTTTGTCTACTTCAATAGCTCGTTCACAATTTTATGCCCCAAGACAATGCCTTCATTCACCATAAAGTGGCACTTCTCTCAATTCAATTCGAGACAAGATAAGTTTGTTTACATCTCTGCAAAACTCGGTCACGGTTGCTTAAGCAATCATCAAAAGAAGTCCCATAAATGGAAAGATCATCCATGAAAACCTCAACAACCTTTTCAAAAAAATCAGAGAATATAGCAGTCATACATCTTTGAAAGGTAGCAGGTGCATTGGATAAAACAAAAGGCATACATCTATAAGCATAAGTTCCAAAAGGACAAGTAAAATTATTTTTCTCTTGATCTTCTTGTGATACAGGTATTTGAGAGAAACCAGAATATCCATCAAGAAAGTAAAATGTGTGTGCTTAGATGGTCTTTCTAACATTTGATCTATACAAGGCAAAGGGTAATGATCTTTTCTAATAGCTTTGTTTAATTTTGTAGTGACCCGATCCGAATGGATCGAAGTCTCTATGCTAAGTGTCATCCCTGGATCGGTATGCTGACACACATAGTACTCGAGGATTTATAACAGAGGTAAACCACATGTATAAAGTAACGTAAATACTATTACCTCAATCTAAATAGCGGAGGAAACAACAAAGCTGTGGAGTGGGGCCGGAGAAGTCCGGCCTCGGCACGGACACCGAGGTCAGCATGGCAGCGCGCCGTGGTGGCGACGGACTCTCGAGCGGGAGCTCGGGGACGAGCGGGCGAGCGGCATGGGCCTGCTGGGCCGTGGCCTGGTGAGCTGGGCCGGCCCGGTCCGGTCGGTTCGAAATTCTTTTTTTAAACAAACAATAAGAATAAAATAAATCAAATAAAATAAAAAATACTATAAGCATATAATATATCAAAATTTTTAGAAAAAGATTTTCTACCACATGAACATTTTTCTAGCATCAAATAAAATCCACAAAAATTCAAATAAATCAAACAGTGCCACTGGTTTATTTAAAAACCAAATAAAAATATTTTAAAATACTAAAATGATTTCAAAACCATTTTTCTCCAATTTTCCGGTGTAGGGAATCATTTTACCCTATTTTCCATATATTTTATTTTTGGATAAAAATAATATGAATAAAAACCAAATAACTCCAAATTGAAAATAATTTCAAAGGGACTTTCAATTTGATTATTTTAAACTTCCAACTCATATTTCATATGTTTTGAAGAAGTCATTTTATCTTCTCTCATGAAAATCAGTGAGTTGCTTAAAGTTTCTGGATTTAAAATATTTTCAAATGGAATTCAAATCTTTTCAAATCCCTTTTCATTTATTTAAAATGGAAGAAGTCATGTTATCTTCTCTCCAGGGTTTTGTGATGAAAAGAATTTGAATTCATGGATCCAAAAGCAAAAATGAAAGTTTGGGAAAGTTCTTATATTCCCTCTCATTTAACTTTCAAAAAGTTTCAAATTTTACTCAATATTACACAAGCAACCACACCAAAATCAAGCAATCAACCAAAACTATTTATTTAATATAACATTCCAAAATTTAGAATTTTGGGATGTTACAAATTTCCTAAAATCAATTACCATCTTATAACCAATTACAATTCTTTGTGGAATGAGTTCATTTTTATCATTAGGAACAACGGTAATGCCTCTTTTCTTAGGAACACAATGAACATGACTTACCCATCTACTATCATCTATAGGATAAATTATACCTGCTTCCAAAAGCTTTAATATTTTAGTTCTTACCACATCCTTCATCTTAGTATTTTTAATCATCGTTGGTGATCAACAACCGACCGGCTTAGCATCATGTTCCATATTAATCTTGTGCTGACATAGAATGGGACTAATGCCATTAAGATCATAAAGAGTGTATCCAATAGCGGCACGATGATTCCTCAGAGTTTTAAGTAATCTCTTTTCTTCATGCTCTGAAAGGTTAGCACTAATAATAGCAGGATATATCTTCTTTCCATCGAGATAAGAATATTTCAATGTATCAGGCAATTGTTTTAATTCAAACACTGGATCACCTTTATGTGGAGAAGCACCTTCAAGAGTTTCAACGGGTAAATTGTGTTTAACGATAGGTGGTTGATCAAAGAACATCTTATCTATTTCATTTCTTTCATTCATGTGCATATCATTTCCATGATCTAGCAAATATTGTTCTAACGGATCAATAGGAGGTACGGTAATAGAAGCAAGATCAATAATTTCATCTTTACTAGGCAATTCCTTATCATGAGGTTGCCTATGGAATTTAGGGAAATTAAACTCATGAGATACATCACCGAAATTAACGATGACATTTTTTTAGCAAATCAATCTTAGTATTAGCTGTATTCAAGAAAGGTCTACCAAATATAGTGGGACAAAATCATCTTGTGGAGAACCAAGAACTAGAAAATCAGTAGGGAATTTTATTTTTATACACAAGACTTCAACATATCTAACAATCCCAAGTGGTGAAATATCATCTCTATTCACAAGTTTAATAGTAACATCAATGTCTTCAATCTCAATATGTGCAATATCTTTCATAATCTCTTGATATAAGGTAAATGGAATAGCACTCACACTAGCACCCAAATCACATAAGCCATGATAACAATGATCTCCTAAAAGAAACAAGGAAAGCCGATGTTCAATAGCTTGTCTGCAAGAAACAAAATGTGCTTCTTTTGACTCTAGGACAATCAAATCTTTCTGCCCTAAAAGATTTGACTCTTTTGTCTGTTCTCCTTCAATTGGAGCCTCTGGTGTAATTATTGTTGTCTGGAATTCTACAGTTTTTAGTGGCATTATAATTGAAGTAAAGCAGTTTGTTGTGGTTGTTCAGTTTACTTCCAGGAAAAATAATGAAACTTGGACCCTTGTGGCTGTTTATGGCCCTTGTCAGGGTGTAGCTAGGGACAACTTTGCGGATTGGTTATACAACCTGGTCATACCTATCAATGAGCACTGGTTGCTACTTGGCGATTTCAATTTCCTCCGATCTGTGGATAACAGAAACTTACCTGGGGGGGACATAAATGACATGTTCATTTTTAACGAGATTATTGGTCACCTGGGCCTCCTTGAGCTTCCAATCAAAGGCAGATCCTACACATGGTCCAATATGCAGGACACCCCACTTGTTGAGCAGCTAGACTGGTTTTTTACTTCTGTAGATTGGATTTCTGATTACCCCATGACTGAAGTTCTTCCCCTGGCTCGGACTGCATCCGATCATGTGCCTTGTCTAGTGTCCATCAAGACTTCCATTCCAAAATCAAATATCTTTAGGTTTGAAAACTATTGGATTGAACTGGAGGGTTTCATGAACTGTGTTGAATCTTCTTGGAAGCAGCCCTCTCAGAAAACACACATAACTGCTAAAATTGCAGACAAATTTAAATGTTTGAGAATGTGTCTTAAGAGATGGCAAATGCAATCATGTCATCTTCCTTCTGGACGAATTAGAGGAGTGGACGCCTCTCTTTATTCAAGAGAACAATTTCAGAAGAATTGTCAAAACCCATCTGGAAAAGCTCCTGCACTTACAGTTTCTGTACTGGAAGAAGCGATGCTCTATCCGGTACTTTAAGGTGGGGGGAGAAAACACTAAATTCTTCCATGCTATGGTCACTGAGAGGCACAGGAGGAACTCTATAGCTAGTTTAAGACTACCTGATGGAACTATAGTCTCTGATCACTCCCAAATGGCTAGGATTCTCTGGAGTTGTTTTAAGAATAGAATGGGCACCTCTAGAGGGATTGTGATGGGTTTTGATTTGTCTACACTTATCTCTCCAGTGTCTGGCCTTGAGGTGCTCACTAGGCCTTTTGAAAAGGAGGAAATGGACAATGTGGTCAAGCATATGCCTGTGGATAAAGCACCTGGTCCTGATGGATTTAATGGTTTGTTTTTTAAGAAATGCTGGCACCTTATTTCTGGGGAATTTTATGAGCTACCTTAGGCTTTTCATGAGGGAGTGGCTGTCTTAGAAAACATCAATAGTTCCTTTATTACTCTGGTGCCCAAAAAACTTTCCCCTGAGGAAGTGGGTGACTTCAGACCTATCTCTCTCACTAGTATGGGGCTTAAATTCTTGTCCAAAATGGCTGCAAATAGATTTCAAGCAATGATTATGCAGTGCATCCATAAGAACCAATATGGTTTCATTAAGACCAGAACAATACAGGACTGTCTGGGTTGGACTTTTGAATACTTGCATCAATGCCATCAGTCAAAAAGGCCAATAGTAATCCTCAAATTGGATTTTGAAAAGGCTTTTGACTCTATTGAGCATGAAGCTATCTTTCAAATTCTTAGACATAAGGGCTTCAATGATAAGTGGATTCTTTGGATGAAACAGCTTCTTACCACTGGTACTTCTTCTATTCTGCTCAATGGAGCCCCTGGGAGGAAGTTTGTTTGTAAGAAAGGAGTTAGACAGGGTGACCCTGTATCTCCCCTGCTATTTGTCATAGCTGCTGACCTGCTACAAACAGTCATTAATGATATGCACAGGAAGGGACTTCTGCATTTACCCATACCCTGCCATGATACAGACTACCCTGTGATCCAGTATGCAGATGATACTTTGATCATCCTCCCTGCAGACAGGGCTCAACTACTGGCTTTGAAAGATATGCTATAGGTGTTCTCTCAGTCCACTGGTCTGGATGTCAACTATCAAAAGTCCTTTATTATTCCAATCAGTGTTGATGATGCTGTAATGAAGGATTTGGCAACTGCTTTTGGCTGCAAAATTGGTACAATGCCATTTACTTACCTGGGATTACCTGTGGGGACCACAAGACCCAAAATGGTAGACTTCATGCCACTGGTTGACTGTATGGAGAGAAGAATGACTGCCAATTCTTCTTTCCTTAACCAAGGAGAAAGGCTACAGTTTCTAAACTCTGCTCTATCCTCTTTACCAGTTTTCTTTATGGGTAGTCTTGCTCTCCCAGCTGGTATTCTGAAACAGTTGGAAAGAATTCAAAGACAGTGCTTGTGGAGAAAACATAGAGATGAGCCAGCCCCATCTCTGGCTGCTTGGGAACTAATATGTAGGCCAAAAAACAAAGGAGGTCTTGGTATTCTTAATCTGGGGGTTCAGAATGTGGCTCTCCTCCTCAAGAATGCCAGTAATTTCTTGAACAAACGAGAAATTCCTTGGGTATCCCTAGTTTGGGATTCATATTATTTTGAGAGAATGCCCCAGGGAACAAATGATTGTGGCTCCTTCTGGTGGAGAGATATTTGTAAAGTCATGCAGCATTTTAGGGACTGCTCCTGGGTGCAGATCAATGAAGGGGACACTGCTCTATTTTGGTCTGATAACTGGGACCTTGGCTCTGAAACATCTAGTTTGCAGGCAAGATTCCCAAGGCTTTTCTTGTTTGCCAAGGACCCCTGGGTCTCAATTAAGGATATTTTTAATACCCATGATCTGCACCAACTTTTTCATCTTCCCTTATCGGCTCAAGCTTTTGATGAGTTAAATCTGATAAAGGATTTAATGGACTCACACAGAAGAGACCCCAGCTCGAAGGACTGTTGGTTCTGGCAGGGCTCTTCCAAGTTTTACAAGCCCAAGATGTTTTACTCACACTCCTTTCAGACAGAGTCCTTCAATCCTTTGCTCTGTTGGATATGGAAATCCTCCTGTACTCTCAAAATCAAGGTCTTTGCTTGGATGCTTGTTATGGACAGGTTGAACACCAAGGATATGGTTCAGAGAAGACACTGGCACATGGAGGATGGTGTCCACTGTAGGCTATGCCCTTTGTAGGCTAGGGAAACCAGGGATCACTTGTTCTTCAATTGCAATTTCAGTGTAAGGGTCTGGAATTATCTGCAAATTGAATGGTCTGCTGGCACCTCCATGATTGACCTGGTTACTCAGGCAAGGAGAAGTTTTGATAGGCCTTTCTTCTCCGAAGTGGTATTCATTGCTTGCTGGCATATTTGGATCATCAGAAATGCCAAAGTGTTCAGAAATGAGAGGGCAAGTTTCAATAAATGGAGATTTGCTTTCAGGCAGGATATTACCCTCATGCAGCACAGAATTAGAGCTGCTTACAAGGATGACCTGCTCAAGTGGATTTCTTACCTCCCCCCTTAAGCTAGTTTGGTAGGGCTTTCTTTTTTCTTCTTTCTTGTAACCTGGTTACTCCTTGTAATCAACTTGTTGTATCTGTTATTTTTCAATAAAGTTTTGATCTGCTGTGGGGGTTTTGACCCACAGTTCCCAGTCAAAAAAAACAATGATCTCCTATTTTAACTAAGACAACATGCATGCCCACAATAGGTTTATTCTTATCTTTAGTATCGGGCTTAGCAATTCTAGTAGCTTCATCGCAAAAGTAAATAACATGGCCATCAATATTATCGACCAAAAGATCTTTAACCATATAAACATTAGGTTCAACTTTAATTTGTTCAGAGGGTCTATGTGATCTAATATTAATTTTGTTAACCACAGTTGAAACTTCAACATGTTCCTTTATCCTAACAGGAAAGGGTGGTTTCTTAATATAAGCGGTAGGCACAACTGGATCAACATTGTAAATGATAGTTTCATATTTAACTATAACGAGTTCTTCAATATTTTCTTTAATAGGTGGATGATATTTAAACCACTTCTCCTTAGGGATATCAACATGAGTAGAAAATGATTCACAAAGGGAAGCTACTATCTAAGAGTTAAGTCCATATTTAGTGCTAAACTTATGAAAAGCATCGGTATCCACAAAAGATTTAATACAATCAAACTTAAGCATTATACCTGACTCTTTAACTTTGTCGAGTTCCAAATATTTAGAGTTGCGTTTAATTCTTTCTTGAAGATCCCATTTGAATTCAATAGTTTCTTCATAAAAGAACCAGTTGAAGAAGAACCGAGCATGGTTTGATCATCATGAGAAAGCTGAGCATAAAATTTCTATAAGATAATTTCTTTTGAGAGCTCATAATTGGGGCATGTGTACATCATGTAATTGAGCTCCCCCAAGATTGAGCGATACTTTCTCCTTCACGAGGCCAAAAATTATATATGTAATTCCGATTACGATGAACCATATGCATAGGATAAAACTTTTGATGAAATTCCAATCTCAGTCGGTTCCAATCCCATGTTCCAATGTCATCACATATCCTATACCTTGTCAATGCCTTTTCCTTCAAAGATATAGGGAAAACCTTCTTCTTAAATTCATCTTCGGGTAGACCTGCAAGCTTAAATAATCCACAAACGTCATCCACATAGATTAGGTGCATATCAGGATGTATTGTTCCATCTCCTGCATAAGGATTAGCTATCAGTTTCTCTATCATACCAGAAGGAATCTCATAATAAATATTTTTAGTAGGTGAAATAGGTTGAGGAGAAACTCTTTGTGTTTCCGGTCGAGGTGAAGATACCCTGAACAAGCTCCTCAAAGGATTGTTTTCCGTAGTAACAAGTGATAGTAAATTTCAGCACGTAACATAAATGTTTCCTTACCAAATTCCACTCACCAAAGGCACTTCACTCCCCGGCAACGATGCCATAAAAGAGTCTTGATGACCCACAACTATAGGTTATCAATCGTAGTCCTTTCAGTAAGTAAGAGTTTCAAACCCAATGAGGAGCAGAAGGAAATGACAAGCGGTTTTCAGCAAGGTATTTTCTACAAGCACTGAGATTATCGGTAACAAGTAGTTTGATAGCAAGATAATTTGTAATGAGCAATAAGTAGTAACGGTAACAAAGGTGCAGCAAGATAGCCCAATCCCATTTGTACCAAAGGACAGGCCGGAACAGTCTCTTCTAATAAGCAAAGTGTTCCTAAGGACACATGAGAATTTCATCTAGTCACTTTCATCATATTTGTTTGATTCGTGTTTGCTACTTTGATAATTTGATATGTGGGTGGAACGGTGCTTGGGTTCTGTTCTTACTTGAACAAGCCTCCCACTTATGATTAACCCCTCTCGCAAGCATCCACAACTATGATATAAGAATTATGATAAATCTAACCATAGCATGAAACATGTGGATCCAAATCAGCCCCTTACGGAATGCCGCATCAACTAGGGTTTAAGATTCTGTCACTCTAGCAACCCATAATCTAATTACTACTCCACAATTCCTTCCCTTAGGACCAAAGATGGTGAAGTGTCATGTAGTCGACGTTCACGTGCCACCACTAAACGAAGCAACAACATACATATCATCAAAATATCGAACGAATACCAAATTCACATGATTACTTATGACAAGACTTCTCCCATGTCCTCAAGAACAAAAGGAACTACTCCTCATAATAATGTTCTAGATCAAAGGGGTATGAAATAACATCAAGGATCTGAACATTTAATCTTCCACCAAATAAACCAACTAGCACCAACTACAAGATGTAATAAACACTACTAGCAACCCACAGGTACCAATCTGAGGTTTTGATACAAAGATTGAATACAAGAGATGAACTAGGGTTTGGTGCTGGTGAACATGTTGATGAAGATTGGTCCTACGCTAAGAGGGTTTTTGGTGATGACGATGGCTTCGATTTCCCCCTCCCGGAGGGAAGTATCCCAGGCGGAATCGCTCCGCCGTAGAGCAAAAGTGCTCCTACCCATGTTCCACCTCGAGACGGCGGCGCTCCATCCCAAAAGGCTTCTACTTATTTTTTCTAGGGAAAATGGGCTTATATACCAGAAGATGGGCCCCGGAGGTTGGCCAAGGGCCCCACGAGCCACCAGGGCGCGCCTGATGTCGCTTGAACTACGTCGGTATTTCCCCAAAGAGGAAGGGATGATGCAACATATCTATAGTAGGTATTTCCCTCAGTTATGAAACCAAGTTATCAATACACTAAGAGAATCAAACAACACTATGTAAACGGCATCTGCACACAAAGAATAAATACTTGCAACCCGACGCATAAGAGGGGTTGTCAATCCCTCCATGGTAAAAAGATAGATTGATTTGTGGTAGATTGGATAAATAGCTCTCGATAAAACATGAAATAAAATAAGTAATAAAAAAGTGCAGCAAGGTATTTTTGGGTTTTTGGAATAACAGATCTAAAAATAAAAGTGGAAAATAATAGACCAGAAAGCAAATATGATAAAGAATAGACCCGGGGGTGATACGTCCATTTTGCATCATGCTTTTATATCGATATATGTTGCATTATGGGCTGCTATTACACATTATATCACAATACTTATGCCTTTTCTCTCTTATTTTATAAGGTTTACACGGAGAGGGAGAATTCCGGCAATTGGAATTATTGACTGGGAGAAAATATTAGAGACCTATTCTGCACAACTCCAAAAGTCACGAAACTTCATGGAGCATGTGTTTGGAATATATAAAAATATTGGGCGAAGAAAGAACCATAGGGGGGCCACCAACCAGCCACAAGGTTGGAGGGCGCACCCCTGTCCTTGTGGGCCCCCTGGCAGGCCTCCGGTACCCATCTTTGACTATATGGTGTGTTTTGACCTGGAAAAAAAATCAGAAGGAAGCTTTCAGGACGAAGCGCCGCCGTCTCAAGGCGGAACCTGGGCAGAACCAATGCAGGGCTCCGACGGAGCTGTTCTGCCGGGGAAGCATCCCTCTGGGAGGGGGAAATCGAAGCCATCGTCATCACCAAGGATCCTCTCATCGAGAGGGGGTCAATCTCCATCAACATATTCACCAGCACCATCTCCTCTCAAACCCTAGTTTATCTCTTGTATTCGATCTTGGTCCCAAAACCTCAGATTGGTACCTGTGGGTTGCTAGTAGTGTTGATTACTCCTTGTAGTTGATTCTAGTTGGTTTATTCGGTGGAAGATCACATGTTCAGATCCCTAATAATAATTAATACTCCTCTAATAATGATTATGAATATGCTTTGTGAGTAGTTATGTTTGTTCCCGAGGACATGGGAGAAATCTTGTTATAAGTAATCATGTGAATTTGGTATTCGTTTGATATTTTAGTGAGATGTATGTTGTCTCTCCTCTAGTGGTGTTATGTAAACGTCGACTACATGACACTTCACCATTATTTGGGCCTAGGTAAATGCATTGGGAAGTAATAAGTAGATGATGAGTTGCTAGAGTGAGAGTATCTTAAACCCTAGTTTATGTGTTGCTTCGTAAGGGGCTGATTTGGATCCATATGTTTCATGCTATGGTTAGGTTTACCTTAATTCTTATTCGTAGTTGTGAATGCTTGCAAGAGGGGTTAATCATAAGTGGGAGGCTTGTCCAATGAAGGGCAGCACCCAAGCACCGGTCCACCCACATATCAAATTATCAAAGTAACGAACGCGAATCATATGAGCATGATGAAAACTAACTTCACAATAATTCCCACATCGGGAGCACTTTGCTTTATATAAGAGTTCTTCCAGGCTTGTCCTTTTCTACAAAAAGGATTGGGACACCTTGCTGCACCTTGTTTACTTCTATTACTTGTTACCCATTATGATTTGTCTTATCACAAAACTATCTGTTATCGATAATTTCAGTGCTTGCAGAGAGTACCTTGCTGAAAACCACTTGTCATTTCCTTCTGCTCCTCGTTGGGTTCGACACTCTTACTTATCGAAAGGACTACGATAGATACCCTATACTGGCAGGTCATCAAGACTCTTTTCTGGCACTGTTGCCGGGGAGTGAAGCGCTTTTGGTAAGGAAACATTTATATAGTGTGCTGAAATTTACTGTCACTTGTTACTATGTAAATTAATCCTTTGAGGGGCTTGTTTGGGGTACCTTCACCTCGACCAAAAGAGCAAAGGTTTGCTCCTCAACCTACTGCACCTACTGAAAATATTTATTATGAAATTCCTTCGGGTATGATTGAGAAACTGCTAGCTAATCCTTATGCAGGAGATGGAACATTACATCCTGATATGCACCTAATCTATGTGAATGAAGTTTGTGGATTATTTAAGCTTGTAGGTATGCCCGAGGATGTTGTCAAGAAGAAGGTATTCCCTTTATCTTTGAAGGGAAAGGCATTGACATGGTATAGGCTATTGGATGATATTGGATCATGGAACTACAACCGATTGAAAATAGAATTTCATCAGAAGTTTTATCCTATGCATCTGGTTCATCGTGATCGGAATTATATATAATTTTTGGCCTAGTGAAGGAGGAAGTGTCTCTCAAGCTTGGGGGTGGCTAACTTTAATGTTATATTCATGCCCCAATCATGAGCTCTCAAGGGAAATTATTATTCAAAAAATTTATGCTCGGTTTTCTCATAATGATCGATCCATGCTCAATACTTCTTGCATTGGTTCCTATGTGAAGAAGGATATTGAATTCAAATGGGATTTATTGGGAAGAATTAAATGCAACTCTGAATATTGGGAACTCGACGAAGGTAAAGAGTTAGGTATAAACCTTAAGTTTGATTGTGTTAAATCTTTTACGAATACCGATGCTTTTTGTGATTTTAGCGCCAAATATGGACTTAACTCTGAGATAGTAGCTTCTTTCTACAAATCTTTTTCTACTCATGTTGATCTCGCTAAGGAGAAGTGGTTTAAATATCATCCTCCCATTGAAGTTAAAGTATTAGAACCTATTAAAGTTGAAGAAGAAACTATTACTTATAATGTTGATCCTATTGTTCCTACTACTTATATTGAGAAACCACCATTCCCTGTTAGAATAAAGGGACAATTGCATTTTTGCCCCTAGTTGGTTCCTATCGACGAGTTTTACCCTTACTTTTCAATCTTGCTCGGTTTTGCCCTTACTTTTTCCGCCGAGGTCCCTCGAATGCCCTTTGACCGTTTGGCCAAAACTTTGAAAATTCATAACTAATTAATATGAACTCGGAAAAATGCAAATAAGATATCAAAATGTTCAGATAAATATTACCTTTATGTGCATATCATTTGCATTCAGGACAAAAGCACCCTTTAAACTACCTGAGGTAATTAGTGTTATTAACATTATTAAAAATAAAAAGGTACAAACAATATATTTTTTTCATGAATAAAAATTACATGCAAATGTAGGTGATGCTTTCTAAACATCCTGATATCTTATTTGCATTTTTCAGAATTCGTATCAATTTATTATGAAGTTTCCAAATAATGGTCAAAGTCGTTAGAACATTCATAACAAGATGATATGAACTCGGAAAAATGCAAATAAGATATGTGGATGTTCAGAAAACATCACCTACATTTGCATGTAATTTTTATTAATGAATAAAATATGGTTCATACCTTTTTATTTTTAATAATGTTAATAACATTAATTACCCCAGGTAGTTTAAAGGGTGCTTTTGTCCAGAATGCAAATGATATGCACCTAAAGGTAGTGTTTATCTGAACATTTTGATATCTTATTTGCATTTTTCTGAGTTCATATGAATTAGTTATGAATTTTCAAAGTTTTGGTAAAACGATCAAAGGGCATTCGAGGGACCACGACGGAAAAAGTAAGGGCAAAATTGAGCAATCTCGAAAAGTAAGGGAAAACCCGTGGGTAGGAACCAACTAGGGGTAAAAATGCAATTATCCCTAGAATAAAGGATCATGCTAAAGCTTCAACTATGGTCAACAAAAGTAATATTAGAACACCCAAACCCTATGAACAAATTAAAGTTGAACCTATTATTGCTATGGTTAAAGATCTCTTTGTTGATAATATTGATGGGCATGTTATTTATTTCTATGATGAAGCTGCTAGAATTGCTAAACCCGATACTAAAGATAAACATAGACCTTTCATTGGCATGCCTATTGTTTCTGTTAAAATTGGAGATCATTGTTATCATGGCTTATGTGATGTGGGTGCTAGTGTGAGTGCAATTCCTTATACCTTATATAAAGAAATTATGAATGACATTGCACCTGCTGAGATAGACGATACTGATGTTACTATTAAGCTTGCTAATAGAGATACTATATCACCAATTGGGGTTGTTAGAGATGTTGAAGTCTTGTGTGGGAAGGTTAAATATCCTACTGCTTTTCTTATTCTTGGTTCCCCACAAGATAACTTTTGTCCCATTATATTTGGTAGACCTTTCTTGAATACTGTTAATCCTAAGATAGACTGCGAGAAAGATATTGTTACTTTTGGTTTAGGAGATATGTCTCATGATTTTAATTTCTCTAAATTTCGTAAACAACCTCATGATAAAGAATTGCCTAGTAAGTATGAAATTATTAGTCTTGCTTCTATTGCCGTGCCTCCTGCTGATCCTTCAGAACAATATTTGCTAGACCATGAAAATGATATGTTGGAATCCTTGGGGATCTTCCTCCACCTAAGCGAAATAGATGAAGTTATGTTTAATCAGGGACGTTGAAATCCTTGGGGATCCTCCTCCACCTAAGGGTGACCTCGTGTTTGAGCTTAAACAATTACCTAATACTCTGAAATATGCTTATCTTGATGAAAATAAGATATATCCTGTTATTATTAGTGCTAACCTTTCAGAGTGTGAAGAAAACAAATTATTGAAAACTCTAAAGAAGCACTGCGCTGCTATTGGATATACTCTTGATGATCTTAATGGCATTAGTCCCACTCTATGTCAACACAAAATAAAATTGGAGAAAGATGCTAAACCAGTTGTTGATCATCAATGATGGTTAAATGCTAAGATGAAAGAAGTGGTAAGAAATGAAGTACTAAAGCTTCTAGAGGCAGGTATAATCTATCCTATTGCTGATAGTCAATGGGTAAGCCCTATTCATTGTGTCCCTGAGAAGGGAGGTATTATTGTTGTTCCTAATGATAAGAATGAATTGATCCCACAAAGAATTGTCACAGGTTATAGAATGTTAATTGATTTTCACAAATTGAATAAAGCTACTATAAAAGATCACTACCATCTACCTTTTATCGATCAAATGCTAGAAAGACTACCCAAACATACTCATTTTCGCTTTCTAGATGGTTATTCTGGGTTTTCTCAAATACTTGTGTCAAAAGAGGATCAAGAGAAAACCACTTTTACTTGTCCTTTTGGTACCTTTGCTTATAAATGCATGCCTTTTGGTTTATGCAATGCACCTGATACCTTTCAAAGATGTATGCCTACTATATTCTCTGAATTTTGTGAAAAGATTGTTGAGGTATTCATGGATGATTTCTCCGTTTACCGAACTTCTTTTGATGATTGCTTAAGCAATCTTGATCGAGTTTTGCAGAGATGTGAAGAAACTAATCTTGTCTTGAAGTGGGAGAATTGCCACTTTATGGTTAATGAAGGTATTGTCTTGGGGCATAAAATTTTGGAAAGAGGTATTGAAGTTGATAAAGCTAAAATAGATGCTATTGAAAAGATGTCGTGTCCTAAATATATCAAAGGTATAAGAAGTTTCCTTGGTCATGCTGGTTTCTATAGGAGGTTTATTAAAGACTTGTCTAAAATTTCTAGGCCTCTTACCAATCTCTTACAAAAAGATGTTCCTTTTGTTTTTGATGATGATTGTGTAGAAGCATTTGAAATACTTAAGAAAGACTTGATTTCCGCTCCTATTGTTCATCCACTTGATTGTAATTTACCCTTTGAAATTATGTGTGATGCTAGTGATTATGTTGTTGGTGTTGTTCTAGGACAAAGAGTTGATAAGAAATTAAATGTTATTCAGTATGCTAGTAAAACTCTAGACAGTACCCAGAGAAATTATGCTACTACTGAAAAATAATTTTTAGTAGTTGGTTTTGCTTGTGATAAGTTCAGACCTTATATTGTTGACTCCAAAGTAACTATTCACACTGATCATGCTGCTATTAAATATCTTATGGAAAAGAAAGATGCTAAACCTAGACTTATTAGATGGGTTCTCTTGCTACAAGAATTTGATTTGCATATTATTGATAGAAAGGGAGCCGAGAACCCCATTGTAGACAACTTGTCTAGGTCAGAGAATGTTCTTGATGACCCACTTCCTATTGATGATAGTTTTCCTGATGAACAATTAAACATCATAAATGCTTCTCGTAGTACTCCATGGTATGCTGATTATGCTAATTATATTGTTGATAAATTTATACCACCTAGTTTCACATACCAGCAAAAGAAAAAGTTTTTATGATTTAAGACATTACTTTTGGGATGACCCACACCTTTATAAAGAAGGAGTAGATGGTTATATTAGACGTTGTGTACCTAAGCATGAACATGAATAGATCGTATGCAAGTGTCACTAAGAGGCCTACGGTGGGCACCACACTAGAGATAGAACTGCACATAAGGTATTGCAATCCGGGTTCTATTGGCTCACTCTCTTTAAGGATGCCCCTAAGTATGTCTTATCTTGTGATGAGTGCCAGAGAATTGGCAATATAAGTAGACGTCAGGAAATGCCTATGAACTATTCACTTGTTATTGAACCATTTGATGTCTGGGGCTTTGATTATATGGGACCTTTTCCTTCCTCTAATGGGTATACACATATTTTAGTTGATGTTGATTACGTTACTAAGTGGGTAGAAACTATTCCAACTAGTAGTGCTGATCATAACACTTCTATTAAGATGCTTAAAGAAGTTATTTTTCCGAGGTTTGGAGTCCCTAGATATTTAATGACTGATGGTGGTTCACATTTTATTCATGGCGCTTTCTGTAAAGTGCTTGCTAAGTATGATGTTAACCATAGAATTGCATCTCCTTATGACCCTTAGTCTAGTGGTCAAGTAGAATTGAGCAATATAGAGATTAAATTAATTTTGCAAAATACTATTAATATATCTAGAAAGAATTGGTCTAAGAAACTTGATGATGCTTTGTGGGCTTATAGAACTGCTTATAAGAATCCTATGGGTATGTCTGCATACAAAATGGTTTGTGGAAAAGCATGTCATTTACCTCTTGAACTAGAACATAAGGAATATTGGGCTATTAAAGAGCTCATTTATGATTTTTTAACTTGCCAGTAAGAAGAGGTTATTTGACATTAGCTCACTTGATGAATGGAGAACCCAAGCCTATGAGAATGCCAAGTTGTTTAAAGAAAAAGTTAAAAGATGGCATGACAGAAGGGTACAAAAGTGTGAGTTTAATATAGGTGATCATGTTTTGCTATACAACTCTCGTTTAAGATTTTTTGCAGGAAAGCTTCTCTCTAAATGGGAAGGTCCTTACATTATCAAGGAGGTCTATTGTTCTGGTGCCATAAAAATCAACAATGCCGAAGGCAGAAATCCGAATGTGGTAAATGGTCAAAGAATCAAACATTATATCTCAGGCACTCCCACAAATGTTGAGACCAATATAATTAGTACCATAACACCGGAGGAGTACATAAGGGACACTTTCCAGAACGTTTCAGACTCTGAAAAGGAATAGGTATGTGGTACGGTAAGTAAACCGACTCCAAAACGTTTCCAATGATAATTTTTCTCCGTTTTGGAATATCTAAAAAAATAGGAAAATTAAAAGTAGTCCGAAAGAGACACGAGGCATCCACAAGGGTGAAGGGCACGCCCTGCCTCCTGGGCGCGCCCCCGTCCTTGTGGTCACCTCGGGTGCCCTCCGGACTCCATTTTCTTGCAGAATACTTCTTATGGTCGGTAAAAATTCATTATATATTCTCCTGAAGTTTTTGACCACAGTACCATGACAAAATCCTTTGTTTTCGTTTTGATTTGTTTCTGTAGCAGATTTGGAGCAGGATGTCATCCCAAGATTTGGAGGGAGAGAGTTACATGGCTGATTATATCACAAACCCAAAAGCATATGGGGATGTGGAACATTATGGTTGAACCATGGAGGGAGAGGAAGACTATGAGCCAAAGGGGAAGGAGGATATGAGCTCCGATGAAGAGGACGATCCACTAACCCAACTTGGCGATATGCATGTGGAGTTCAAGAATTCAAGCCTCCCTAAGGTCCAATCTATCCCACCACATTTTCCGCAGGACAACAAGTCAGCATTATGCAAAAAGATAATGAAACTCGAGCTCAAGAAGGAGGATTTGAGGGAGGAAAATTTTAGCCTCAGACACAAGCTAGAGAAGAAGAGTGCAACAACTCCATCATCACCACCTCCGAAGAAAGAGACATAAATACATGGGTATGGGCATTCCCCTTGGCAACTGTCAAGCTTGGGGGAGGTGTCCCGGTACTGTATCATCACTTCATCTTTATCTTTATCATTTTCTTAGTTCGATCCTTTTGGTTATATCTTGATCTAGTAGAATAAAGTTTTTTTAGTATGATCTACCTTTAAGTTTTGCTTCAATCTCTATCTATGTAATCGAGTCCGTGAGATATATAATAAAGAGTATTTTTGAGTTGAGGGATTTTCTTTCTTGCTATGATCTTGAGGGAATTAAATAAAATAAAGAAATAAAATGTTCATATATTGATCTCATGGAGAGCAATGACTTCACATGTAAAGAGTATGATGACTAAAAGTTGTTGAGAGTTGACAAACATAGTTTTGGTCATTGTTGCAATTAATAGGAAGTAATAAAGAAAGAGAAGCTTCACCTATAAATATACTATCTTGGACATCTTTTGTAATTGTGAGCACTCATTAAAATATGACATGCTAAAAAGTTGATGTTGGACAAGGAAGACAACATAATGGGTTATGTTCTCTTATATCCGAATAGAAGTTATATTGTCATGAATCATCCAACATGTTGAGCTTGCCTTTCCCTCTCATACAAGCCAAATTCTTTGCACCAAGTAGAGATAATACTTGTGCTTCCAAACATCCCTAAACCCAGTTTTGCCATGAGAGTCCACCATACCAACCTATGGATTGAGTAAGATCCTTCAAGTAAGTTGTCGTCGGTGCAAGCAATAAAAATTTCTCTTTAAATATTCAAGATCTATTAGTGTGAAGAAAATAATCTTTATATGAACTTGCGATATGGAATAAATAAAAGCGACAGACTGCATAATAAAGGTCTTTATCACAAGCAACAATATAAAGTGACGTTCTTTTGCATTAAGATTTTGTGCATCCAACCATAAAAGCACATGACAACCTCTGCTTCCCTCTGCGAAGGGCCTATCTTTTACTTTTATCTCCTACCCTTATACAAGAGTCATGGTGATCATCACCTTTCCTTTTACACCTTTTCCTTTGGCAAGCTCTATGTGTTGGAGCGATCCGGATATATATATATCCACTCGGATGTAGGTTTTCATAAAGTATTATTGTTGACATTACCCTTGAAGTAAGAAGTTGGGAGGAAAAACTATAAGCCCCTATCTTTCTCTGTGTCCGATTAAACTTTGTACCCATAAGTATCGTGTGTGTGTTAGAAATTATGAAATATTAAATGATAGTTGAGTATGTGGACTTGCTGAAAAGCTCTTATATTGACTCTTTCCGATGTTGTGATAAATTGCAATTGCTTCAATGACTGAGATCATAGTTTTTTAGTTTTCAATGAAGTTTCTGATTCATACTTTACCTTGTGAAAAAATTGTTACTTTAGCATGAGAAACTATATGGAATTATATGTTGTTGTTCTAAAGATGATCATGAGGCCCTGATACATCTCCAACATATCTATAATTTTTGATTGCTCCATGATATTATATTATCTATTTTGGATGTTAATGGGCTTTATTTTACACTTTTATATCATTTTTGGGACTAACCTATTAACCGGAGGCCCAGCCCAAATTGCTGTTTTTTTTGCCTATTTTAGTGTTTCGCAGAAAAGAAATATCAAACGAAGTCCAAACGGAATGAAACCTTCGGGAACGTAATTTTCTCAACAAACGTGATCCAGGAGACTTGGAGTGGGCGTCAAGAAACAATCGAGGAGGCCACGAGGCAGGGGGCGCGCCTACTCCCCTAGGCGCGCCCTCCACCCTCGTGGGCCCCTCGTTGCTCCACCGACCTACTTCTTCCTCCTATATAAGTCCACGTACCCCGCAAACATCCAGGAGCACCACAAAAACCTAATTCCACCGCTGCAACCTTCTGTACCCAAGAGATCCCATCTTGGGGCCTTTTCCGGAGCTCCGCCGAAGGGGGCATTGATCACGGAGGGCTTCTACATCAACTCCATGGCCTCTCTGGTGATGTGTGAGTAGTTTACTTCAAACCTTCGGGTCCATATCTAGTAGCTAGATGGCTTCTTCTCTCTCTTTGGATCTCAATACAAAGTTCTCCTCGATTCTCTTGGAGATCTATTCGATGTAATCTTGTTTTGCGGTGTGTTTGTCGAGATCCGATGAATTGTGGGTTTATGATCCAGATTATCTATGAAAAATATTTGATTCTTCTCTGAATTATTTTATGTATGATTGGTTTATCTTTGCAAGTCTCTTCGAATTATCAGTTTGATTTGGCCTACTAGATTGATCTTTCTTGCAATGGGAGAAGTGCTTAGCTTTGGGTTCAATCTTGCGGTGCTCGATCCCAGTGACAGTAGGGGAAACAACACGTATTGTATTGTTGCCATCGAGGATAAAAAGATGGGGTTTATATCATATTGCATGAGTTTATCCCTCTACATCATGTCATCTTGCTTAAGGCGTTACTCTGTTCTTATGATCTTAATACTTTAGATGCATGCTGGATAGCGGTCGATGTGTGGAGTAATAGTAGTGGATGCAGGCAGGAGTCGGTCTACTTGTCACGGACGTGATGCCTATATATATGATCATGCCTAGATATTCTCATAATTATTCGCTTTTCTATCAATTGCTCGACAGTAATTTGTTCACCCACCGTAATACTTATGCTATCTTGAGAGAAGCCACTAGTGAAACCTATGGCCCCCGGGTCTATTTTCCATTATACAAGTTTCCAATCTATTTTATTTTGCAATCTTTACTTTCAATCTATATCATAAAAATACCAAAACTATTTATCTTATTATTATTATCTCTATCAGATCTCACTCTTGCAAGTGGCCGTGAAGGGATTGACAACCCCTTTATCGCGTTGGTTGCGAGGTTCTTATTTGTTTGTGTAGGTACTAGGTGACTCGCGCGTGGTCTCCTACTGGATTGATACCTTGGTTCTCAAAAACTGAGGGAAATACTTACGCTGCTTTACTGCATCACCATTTCCTCTTCAATGGAAAACCAACGCAGTGCTCAAGAGGTAGAAAGAAGGATTTCTGGCGTCGTTGCGAGGGAGATCTATGCCAAGTCAAGATATACCAAGTACCCATCACAACTCTTATCCTCTGCATTACATTATTTTCCATTTGCCTCTCGTTTTCCTCTCCCCCACTTCACCCTTGCTGTTTTATTCGCCCTCTTTTCCTCCCGCCCTCTCTTTCCATTCGCGTCCTTTCCGCTTGCTTCGTCATTATGGCTAGTCCTTTATCTACTCCTTTGTCTCCTGAGAATGAAGTTCTTAATTTTAAACAAAGGTAGGGAGAAAATCTAAAAGATGCTTGGTACAGAATTTGCAATGCGCAAAATAGATCTACTAGGAAGCAATCTACTTCCATTCTTCTTCGCAATTCTTATGTAGGCATCACTCCTTGGAATAGATATATTCTTGATACCATTACCGGACAGAATTTGTTGCGTAGCCATACTTTTGATTCTTATAATGCTATGATAGATTTGTTTGGCCCACCACCTCTTTTGGTTAATGGAACTATTTTAACTTTGGAACACGTGATGCAACGGCTTGAAATTATTGAAAATAAAGTTTCCACCATAGAGTTGATTGAAAATTTGGATAGAAAGATCCATAACCAAATTACCCAATACAGATCTAAGGTAGGAGTTGCTCTTAATTTTTTTAAAGAAAAGGGACCTATGGTTAATGAAAAGATAGATCAAGATTCCACTAGAATTGATAAAATTGAGGATATTATTACCAACCTTGGGTCTGCCTTTTCTTCCGTGAAAAACACTCCTCCTAATACTAAGATTGCCAAATTGATGTGTGTTCCCAAAAATAAGGGTGAAACTTCTAGTAAGGAAAATGCGGACCTCAAATCCATAAGTGTTCACCCCAATTTTCTCACTATCCTTAAGGAACCTTTTGCTACAAATGAATTTCTTGATTTCGTGCCTAGGAGTTTGATAAGTAATAAAAAATAAAGAAACTCCTAAGGGTTATAGGTGTCTTATTGAAGAATTACGTACCAAAGATGGCAATACCTAGATCTATCTTCGCTTTTGTGCCTAGCTAGGGGTGTTAAACGATAGCGCTTGCTGGGAGGCATCCCAATTTTATTTTTATTCCTTGCTTTTTGATCCTGTGTAGTAATAAATAATTTATCTATCCTCTGTTTTGGTTGTGTTTTTTGTGTTTAATTAGTGTTTGTGCCAAGTGGAACCGTTGGGAAGACTTGGGGAAAGTCTTTTTGATCTTGCTGTAAAAAACGGAAACTTTAGCGCTCACGAGAATTGCTGACATTTTTATTTGGAAGGTGATATTTAGTTAATTATTTTTGCATATGATTAATAGATAAATTCCTCACGTCCAGCAATCTATTTTAGAATTTTTGGGGTTCCAGAAGTTTGCGTTAGATACAGATTACTATAGACTGTTCTGTTTTTGACAGATTCTATTTTTCTTGTGTTGTTTGCTTATTTTGATGAATCTATGGCTAGTAAAAGAATTTATAAACCACAGAGAAGTTGGAATACAGTAGGTTTAACACCAATGTAAATCAAGAATGAGTTCATTAGAGTACCTTGAAGTGGTGTTTTGTTTTCTTTTGCTAACGGAGCTCACGAGATTTTCCATTTTGAGTTTTGTGTTGTCAAGTTTTCAAGTTTTGGGTAAAGATTTGATGGATTATGGAACAAGGAGTGGAAAGATCCTAAGCTTGGGGATGCCCATGGCACCCCAAGGTAAAATTCAGGGACACCAAAAAGCCTAAGCTTGGGGATGCCCCAGAAGGCATCCCCTCTTTTGTCTTCGTCTATCGGTAACTTTACTTGGAGCTATATTTTTATTCACCACATGATATGTGTTTTGCTTGGAGCATCTTGTATGATTTGAGTCTTTGCTTTTTAGTTTACTGCTACCTCTTGAGCACTGCGTTGGTTTTCCCTTGAAGAGTAAAGGGTGATGCAGCAAAGTAGCCTAAGTATTTCCCTCAGTTTTTGAGAACCAAGGTATCAATCCAGTAGGAGGCCACGCACGAGTCCCTCGCACCTACACAAACAAATAAAATCCTCGCAACCAACGCAATAAAGGGGTTGTGAATCCCTTCAAGGTCACTTACGAAAGTGAAATCTGATAGATATGATAAGATAATATTTTTGGTATTTTTATGATAAAGATGCAAAGTAAAGAAAGAAAAATAAACGGAAAAGGAAATAGCTTGTTGACGAAAGATTAATATGATGGAAAATAGACCCGGGGGCCATAGGTTTCACTAGTGACTTCTCTCGAGAGCATAAGTATTACGATGGGTAAACAAATTACTGATGAGCAATTGATAGAATTGAGCATAGTTATGAGAATATCTAGGTATGATCATGTATATAGGCATCACGTCCGAGACAAGTAGACCGACTCCTGCCTCATCTACTACTATTACTCCACACATCGACCGCTATCCAGCATGCATCTACAGAATTAAGTTCAAAAGAACAGAGTAACGCTTTAAGCAAGATGACATGATGTAGAGGGATCAACTCATGCAATATGATATAAACCCCATCTTGTTATCCTCGATGGCAAGAATACAATACGTGCCTTGCTGCCCCTACTGTCACTGGGAAAGGACACCGCAAGATTGAACCCAAAGCTAAGCACTTCTCCCATTGCAAGAAAGATCAATCTAGTAGGCCAAACCAAACTGATAATTCGAACAGACTTGCAAAGATAACCAATCATACATAAAAGAATTCAGAGAAGATTCAAATATTAATCGTAGATAAACTTGATCATAAACCCACAATTCATCGGTCTCAATGAACACACCGCAAAAGAAGATTACATCGAATAGATCTTGATAACCCACAAGTATAGGGGATCACAACAGTTTTCGAGGGTAGAGTATTCAACCCAAATTTATTGATTCGACACAAGGGGAGCCAAAGAATATTCTCAAGTATTAGCAGCTGAGTTGTCAATTCAACCACACCTGGAAACTTAATATCTGCAGCAAAGTATTTAGTAGCAAAGTAATATGATAGTAGTGGTAACGGTAGCAAAAGGTAACCGTAGCAAAAGTAACATTTTTGGTGTTTTATAGTGATGATAACAATAGCAACGGAAAAGTAAATAAGCGAAGAACAATATATGGAAAGCTCGTAGGCAATGGTTCGGTGATAGAGAATTATGCCGGATGCGATCAATCATGTAACAGTCATAACCTAGGGTGACACAGAACTAGCTCCAATTCATCAATGTAATACGTGCTTATGGAAAAGAACTTGCATGACATCTTTTGTCCTACCCTCCCGTGGCAGCGGGGTCCTAGTGGAAACTAAGGGATATTAAGGCCTCCTTTTAATAGAGTACCGGACCAAAGCATTAACACATAGTGAATACATGAACTCCTCAAACTACGGTCATCACCGGGAGTGGTCCCGATCATTGTCACTTCGGGGTTGCCGGATCATAAAAAATAGTAGGTGACTATAGGCTTGCAAGATCAGATCAAGAACTCTCATATATTCATGAAAACATAGTAGGTTCAGATCTGAAATCATGGCACTCGGGCCCTAGTGACAAGCATTAAGCATAGCAAAGTCATAGCAACATCAATCTCAGAACATAGTGGATACTAGGGATCAAACCCTAACAAAACTAACTCGATTACATGATAAATCTCATCCAACCCATCACCGTCCAACAGGCCTATGATGGAATTACTCACGCATGGCGCTGAGCATCATGAAATTGGTGATGGAGGAAGGTTGATGATGATGATGGCGACGGATTCCCCTCTCCAGAGCCCCGAATGGACTCCAGATCAGCCCTCCCGAGAGAGTTCAGGGCTTGGCGGCGGCTCCGTATCGTAAAACGCGATGAATCCTTCTTTGTTTTTTTCTCCCCGAACAGAAATATATGGAGTTGGAGTTGAGGTCAATGGAGCTCCAGGGGACCCACGAGGCAGGGTGCGCGCCCAGGGGGAGCGGGCGCGCCCCCACCCTCGTGGCTAGGGTGTGGGCCCCCTGGCCTTGATTCTTTGCCAGTATTTTTTTATTATTTCCAAAAATAATCTCTGTGGAGTTTTAGGTCATTCTGAGAACTTTTGTTTCTACACATAAATAACACCATGGCAATTCTACTGAAAACAGCGTCAGTCCGGGTTAGTTCCATTCAAATCATGCAAGTTAGAGTCCAAAACAAGGGCAAAAGTGTTTGGAAAAGTAGATACGACGGAGACGTATCAACTCCCCCAAGCTTAAACCTTTGCTTGTCCTCAAGCAATCCAGTTGACAAACTGAAAGTGATAAAGAAAGACTTTTACAAACTCTGTTTGCTCTTGTTGTTGTAAATATGTAAAGCCAGCATTCAAGTTTTCAGCAAAGATTATGAACTAACCATATTCACAATAACTTTAGGTCTCATGTTTACTCATATCAATGGCATAATCAACTAGCGATCAATAATAATAAATCTCAGATGACAATACTTTCTCAAAACAATCATAATATGATATAACAAGATGGTATCTCGCTAGCCCTTTCCGAGACCACAAAACATCAGTGCAGAGCACCTTTAAAGATCAAGGACTGACTAGACATTGTAATTCATGGTAAACTAACAGTAATGAATGCAAATTACAGCAGTGCTCTCCAACTGGTGCTTTTTAATAAGAGGATGATGACTCAACATAAAAGTAAATAATATTTTACAGAGGGAAGCAGGGATTTGTAGAGGTGCCAGAGCTCGATTTTGAAATAGAGGTGAATAATATTTTCAGCGTTATACTTTCATTGTCAACATAACAACCAAGAGATGGCGATATCTTCCATGCTACACACATTATAGGCGGTTCCCAAACAGAAGGGTAAAGTTTATACTCCCCCTCCACCAACAAGAATCAATCCATGGCTTGCTCGAAACAATGAGTGCCTCCAACTAACAACAATCCCAGGGGGAGTTTTGTTTGCAATTATTTTGATTTGATTTGCATAAAGCATGGGACCGGGCATCCCGGTGACCAGCCATTTTCTCGTGAGTGAGGAGCGCAGTCCACTCCTATTGAGAATAACCCGCCTAACATGGAAGATACGGACAACCCTAGTTGATACATGAGCTATTCGAGCATACAAAACAGAATGTATATTTGAAGGTTTAGAGTTTGGCACATACAAATTTACTTGGAACGACAGGTAGATACAGTATATAGGTAGGTATGGTGGACTCATATGGAATAACTTTGGGGTTTATGGGATTGGATGCACAAGCAGTATTCCCGCTTAGTATAGGTGAAGGCTAGGAAAAGACTGGGAAGCGACCAGCTAGAGAGCGACAACAGTCATGAACATGCATTAAAATTAGTCAACACCGATGCAAGCATGAGTAGGATATAATGCACCATGAACATAAATATCGTAGAGGCTATGTTGATTTTGTTTCAACTACATGTGTGAACATGTGCCAAGTCAAGCCACTCGAATTGTTCAAAAGAGGATACCACCCTATCATACCACATCACAACCATTTTAATAGCATGTTGGCACGCAAGGTAAACCATTATAAGCTCCTAGCTAATTAAGCATGGCATAAGCAACTGTAATCTCTAATTGTCATTGCAAATATGTTTATTCATAATAGGCTGAATCAGGAACGATGAACTAATCATATTTACAAAAACAAGAGAGGTCAAGTTCATACCAGCTTCTCCCATCTCAATCAGTCCATCATATATCGTCATAATTGCCTTTCACTTGCACGACCGAATGATGTGAATAATAATAGTGCACGTGCATTGGACTAAGATGGAATCTGCAAGATTCAATAAACAGGAGAAGACAAGGCAATATGGGCTCTTTTGTCAGATCAACAATAATGCATATAAGAGCCACTTTAACAGTTTAATTAAGGTCTTCTCCTATCAACCCCCAAAGAAAAGAAAAGAAATAAAACTATTTACACGGGAAAACTCCCAACAAGCAAAAGAAGAACAGGAAATCTTTTTGGGTTTTCTTTTTAATTACTACTACAAGCATAGAAATTAAAGCTAGCTAAAAGCTACAACTAATTTTTTTGGTTTTTCTTAAGGTTTATCAAACATACAAGAAGAAAGCATAAAAAGGATATAAACTAGCATGGATATTACAATGAAAAAGTATGAGCACCGACATCTAGCAATGAGTGTGTGAACATGAATGTAATGTCGGTGAGAAATACGTACTCCCCCAAGCTTAGGCTTTTGGCCTAAGTTGGTCTATTGCCACGGATAATTCAGAAAACTGAAAGAAAATACTATTTTTTACTTTATTTCAACTAAATAATAGAAAGTAAAAGGAGGGTACAGAAGGTTGTGCTTTCTAACTTCATCCATATCATGCTCATCAAAAGGAATCCACTAACAAGGTTGATCAAGTCTTGTTAACAAACTCATATCGAGTAACATGAAACTAGAGAAATTTCGAATGACACTATGTTACCTCAACGGGGATATGCACATCCGCAATAAGAAGAATATCGTATTTCTTCTTGACAGTAGGAAGAGGAAATTCAAAACCTCCAAAAATAATCGATGGAATTTTTCCAATAGAATTGATACTGTGGACTTGAGGTTGTTTCCTCGGAAAGTGTACCGTATGCTGATTACCATTAACATGAAAAGTGACATTGCCTTTGTTGCAATCAATAACAGCCCCTGCAGTATTCAAAAAAGGTCTTCCAACAATAATATACATACTATCGTGCTCGGGAATATCAAGAATAACAAAGTCCGTTAAAATAGTAACGTTTGCAACTACAACAGGCACATGCTCTCAAATACTAACAGGTATAGAAGTTGATTTATCAGCCATTTGCAAAGATATTTCGGTAGGTGTCAACTTATTCAAATCAAGTCTACGATATAAAGAGAGATGCATAACACTAACACCAGCTCCAAGATCACATAAAGCAGTTCTAACATAGTTTCTTTTAATGGAGCATGGTATAGTTGGTACTCCCAGATCTCCTAGTTTCTTAGGTATTCCACCCTTAAAAGTATATTTAGCAAGCATGGTGGAAATTTCAGCTTCCGGTATCTTTCTTTTATTAGTAAAAATATCTTTCATGTACTTAGCATAAGGATTCATTTTAAGCATATCAGTCAAACGCATACGCAAAAATATAGGTCTAATCATTTCAGCAAAGCACTCAAAATCCTCATCATCCTTTTTCTTGGATGGCTTAGGAGGAAAAGGCATGGGTTTCTGAACCCAAGGCTCTCTTTCCTTTCCGTGTTTCCTAGCAACAAAGTCTCTTTTATCATATCGTTGATTCTTTGATTGTGGGTTATCAAGATCAAAATCAGGTTCAATTTCTATATCATTATCATTACTAGGTTGAGCATCAACATGAACATCATCATTAACATTATCACTAGTTTCATGTTCATTAACAGATTGTGTTTCAGCATCAGAAATAGAGATATCATTGGGATTCTCAGGTGTGTCAATAATAGGTTCACTAGAAGCATGCAAAGTCCTATCATTTTTATTTTTCTTCCTTTTAGAAGGACTAGGTGCATCTATATTATTTCTCTGAGAATCTTGCTCAATTCTCTTAGGATGGCCCTCAGGATACAAAGGTTCCTGAGTCATCTTACCACCTCTAGTCATAACTCTAACAACATTATCATTTTTCTTACTATTTAATTCATTGAGCAAATCATTCTGAGCTTTAAGTACTTGTTCTACTTGAGTGGTAACCATAGAAGCATGTTTACTAATGAGTTTAAGTTCACCTTTAACTCTAGACATATAATCACCCAAGTGTTCAATCATATAAGCATTTTTTTTCAATTGTCTACCAAAATAAGCATTGAAGTCTTCTTGCTTAACCATGGAGTTATCAAACTCATCCAAACATTGGCTAGCAAACTTAGTAGGAGGGATTTCAGCTTTATCATATCTATAGAGAGAATTTACCTTTACTACATGTGTCGGGTTATCAAGACCATGTGTTTCTTCAATAGGAGGTAAATTAAGACCATGTATTTCTTCAAAAGGAGGTAAATTCTTAACATCTTCAGCTTTAATACCCTTTTCTTTCATAGATTTCTTTGCCTCTTGCATATCTTCAGGACTGAGAAATAGAACACCTCTTTTCTTCGGAGTTGGTTTAGGAATAGGCTCGGGAGTTGGCTTAGGAGCTGGCTCAGGAAGTGTCCAATTATTTTCATTTGTCAACATATTATTCAATAGAATTTCAGCTTCATCCAGTGTTCTTTCCCTGAAAACAGAACCAGCACAACTATCCAAGTAATCTCTGGAAGCATTGATTAGTCCATTATAAAAGATATCAAGTATTTCATTTTTCTTAAGAGGGTGATCAGGCAAAGCATTAAGTAATTGGAGAAGCCTCCCCCAAGCTTGTGGGAGACTCTCTTCTTCAGTTTGCACAAAATTATATATATCCCTTAAGGTAGCTTGTTTCTTATGAGCAGGGAAATATTTAGCAGAAAAGTAATAAATCATATCCTGGGGGCTACGCACACAATCAGGATCAAGAGAATTAAACCATATCTTAGCATCACCCTTTAATGAGAACGGAAATATTTTAAGGATATAAAAGTCGCGAGTTCTCTCATCATTAGTGAACAGGGTGGCTATATCATTTAATTTAGTAAGATGTGCCACAACAGTTTCAGATTCATAACAATAAAAAGTATCAGATTCAACCAAAGTAATTATATCAGGATCAATAGAGAATTCATAATCCTTATCAGTAACAAAGATAGGTGAGGTAGCGTAAGCAGGATCATATTTCATTCTAGCATTCAGAGTTTTTTGTTTAAGCTTAGCTAATAATTTCTTAAGATCACTTCTATCATTGCATGCAAGAATGTCTCTTTTAGTTTCTTCATCCATAACATAGCCCTCAGGCACAACAGGCAATTCATATTTATTAGGAGAGCCTTCATAATCACTTTCATCAATATTATCAGTTTCAATAATTTCATTCTCTCTAGCCCTAGCAAGTTGTTCATCAAGAAATTCACCAAGTGGCACAGTAGTATCTAGCATAGAAGTAGTTTCATCATAAGTATCATGCATAGCAGAAGTGGCATCATCAATAATATGCAACATATCAGAATTAATAGCAGAGGCAGGTTTAGGTGTTGCAAGCTTACTCAAAACAAAAGGTGAATCAAGTGCAAAGCTAGATGGCAGTTCCTTACCTCCCCTCATAGTTGAGGGATAAATTTTCATTTTCGCGTCTTTCAAGTTCTTCATAGTGACCAGCAGATATAAATCCCAAGTGACTCAAAGAATAGAGCTATGCTCCCTGGCAATGGCGCCAGAAAATAGTCTTGATAACTCACAAGTACAGGGGATCGCAACAGTTTTCGAGGGTAGAGTATTCAACCCAAATTTATTGATTCGACACAAGGGGAGCCAAAGAATATTCTGAAGTATTAGTAGTTGAGTTGTCAATCCAACCACACCTGGAAACTTAATATCTGCAGCAAAGTATTTCGTAGCAAAGTAATATGATAGTAGTGGTAACGGTAGCAAAAGTAATATTTTTGGTGTTTTATAGTGATGATAACAATAGCAGCGGAAAAGTAAATAAGCGAAGAACAATATATGGAAAGCTCGTAGGCAATGGATCGGTGATAGAGAATTATGCCGGATGCAATCGATCATGTAACAGTCATAACCTAGGGTGACACAGAACTAGCTCCAATTCATCAATGTAATGTAGGCATGTATTCCGAATATAGTCATACATGCTTATGGAAAAGAACTTGAATGACATCCTTTGTCCTACCCTCCCGTGGCAGCGGGGTCCTAGTGGAAACTAAGGGATATTAAGGCCTCCTTTTAATAGTGTACCGGACCAAAGCATTAACACATAGTGAATACATGAACTCCTCAAACTACGGTCATCACCGGGAGTGGTCCCGATTATTGTCACTTCGGGGTTGCCGGATCATAACACATAGTAGGTGACTATAGACTTGCAAGATAGGATCAAGAACTCTCATATATTCATGAAAACATAATAGGTTCAGATCTGAAATCATGGCACTTGGGCCCTAGTGACAAGCATTAAGCATAGCAAAGTCATAGCAACACCAATCTCAGAACATAGTGGATACTAGGCATCAAACCCTAACAAAACTAACTCGATTACATGATAAATCTCATCCAACCCATCACCGTCCAGCAAGCCTACGATGGAATTACTCAAGCATGGCGGTGAGCATCATGAAATTGGTGATGGAGGAAGGTTGATGATGATGATGGCGACAGATTCCCCTGTCCGGAGCCCCGAACGGACTCCAGATCAGCCCTCCCGAGAGAGTTTAGGGCTTGGCAGCGGCTCCGTATCGTAAAACGTGATGAATCCTTCTTCTTTATCTTTTTCTCCCCGAACACGAATATATGGAGTTAGAGTTGAGGTCGGTGGAGCTCCAGGGGGCCCACGAGGAAGGGGGCGCTCCTTGGGGGGCAGGCGCGCCCCCACCCTCGTGTCTAGGGTGTGGGCCCCTGGCCTTGATTCTTTGCCAGTATTTTTTATTATTTCCAAAAATAATCTCCGTGGAGTTTTAGGTCATTTCGAGAACTTTTGTTTCTGCACATAAATAACACCATGGCAATTCTGCTGAAAACAGCGTCAGTCCAGGTTAGTTCCATTCAAATCATGCAAGTTAGAGTCCAAAACAAGGGAAAACGTGTTTGGAAAAGTAGATACAATGGAGACGTATCACTCATCTAGGACACCACCCAGGCGGAGCTGGACTACATCGCCGCCAAGGCGGTGGAGGCGAAGCTCGCCAAGGAGGCCGACAGCGTTGGCGGCGTGGAGGACGAGGACGCGTCGGCCGCAGAGGAGAAGGAGCTCTCCCAGTGGGCGGAATTCGCTGGGGAGGCCAGCAGCGCCGGCACCGGCGCCCCTCTCATTGAAGATGACATCGATGAGTCGTCCGAGGAGGTGGCTGAGGCTGTCGTCCCCCCGGCTACGGTGAAGAGGCGTGTCTTGCAGCGGCCAGCTCGGGCGAGCCAGTCTGGCCCGGCAGGGCCATACCACTGCAACAACCTCCGGAGGCGTCCATGAGTCAGACGAGGGTCGCGGCGGCAGGGAACATGGTGAAGGTTGCGGTCGTGAAGAAGAAAGCGGCTGCTCCTTCTCCGTCCAAGCGTCCCCGAACTCCACCTGCTTTCCCCCCCCCCCCCCCCCCCGGTGACGACATGGAGGTCTTCTTTGACCTCGGGTCTCTTAGCCCGAGGAGGAAGAGGAAGGCCGTGGAAGAAGAGGCGGAGGATGAGTAAGTGTCTCATCTTTTGTCATCTCCGTCCCGTCGGACCGTGCCACTTTTCTTGACTTGTCGTCATCTTCACAGGGATAGGGAGATGCTAGCCCAGAGGTTGGCAAAGAGGGCCAAGGCCTCGACGGGCGGCCAGCCCCCGGCGGGCACCTCGAGTACGCCGCTGGTGGTGGTGGAGAGCAGCCCGGAGAGCAGCCCCCGGCGCAACCCCCAGCGTGCGTTCATCACTCGCTCCTCATCGACGTGTGCTGAGGCATGATTTCTTGCTGTTGACATTGTCGTGGTTGCAGGAGGAGAACGGCAGCAGAAGGAGCCACTGAGGTCCACTCTCGACATGCCGCCCCCATCAACCACGCCGCCCCGAGGGGCATCCCCGGCAAGGGCGCCAAGCACCGAGCCCATGCGCACGGAGGAGGAGATGGAGGAGGAGGCCACGGGTGGCGGCGGCTCCATCCCGGCACCGAACGTCGGTGGGGAGGGGGCCACCTCGTCCCAGCTTGGTACATGTGAGTTGTTTGCCTCCCTTTCCCGCTTGTTTTTCTTCTTTCAAATTTTGATCTTGACTTCGCCTCATTTTCCTTCTCGGTACCCAGATCCTTCCTCGGCGGACCGAGAGGATGTGGACACCGTCATCGGAGAGGTCGCCAGAGAGGCCGCGGCCGAGGCCAACGAGATCGCCGCTGAGGAAGCCACCAAGGACGTTGCTAAGGACGCCGCTGAGGGACCTGCCAGGGAGGCCACTGCCGAGGAGGCCGGCAAGGGGCCTGCCAGGGAGGCCAGCAAGGCCACTGCCGAGGAGGAGGTGGTCGATGACCAGCCTTCCTCCTCTGACACTTTTGGCTCGGGCAAATATCTGAAGGTGGGCAATGACTTGTTAGTCCACCTCCCATGGATGGCGAGCACCAGGGCGCCCGCCGAGGGGAGGTGTTCGACGACGAGGTGCTTGCCGCCGCCGGGCTTGAGGTCGTTGACGGACCGAGCGTCAGTGGCAGCGGTTCACAGGAAGAGCGGCTCCTCCAGAGCATGAGCGCCAGCTTCCACAAGCTTCAGGCACTTCACTGTGCCCACCTGGACAAGGCCAAGTCCAGGATAGCAGCGGTGGACAAAGCGGAGGTGGACCTCGAAGGGCACGTCGCCGAGGCGTAGGCTTGGTTCCGCCAGGCCTGTGAGGAACTGAAGACCGCCCAAGATCAGCTGGTCGAGCGCAAGCTGGAGCTTGTCCTGAAGCAGGCCGATGTCGAGAAGGCCCAGGAGGCGGCGAGTCGATAGGCCGCCGAGGAGGAGGCCGCTTGGCGCCAGCACCAGGTCGAGATGAACTCCCAGGAGGAGGACCTTGCCGCTCGCGAGGAGAAACTTGCCGCGACACTCCACGGCAAGGACAAGGAGGTCAAGCAGCTTGTCATGCAGCGAACCCAGGAGCTAGAGCGGAGGCACGAGGAGGCCCTCAATGCTCAGGCCAAGGTCCACGCCGGCGGGGTGAACAAGCTGGAGGTGGAGCGGGACGGGATGATGAAGCAGATCCAGGAGCTGACGGGGGAGAGGGACGCGGCCAAGGGCGCCTTGGCTTACGCGCAGGTCGTAGTCCTCGACAAGGTCGAGCTGCTCTCCACGGCTAATGAGTCCATCAAGGACCTGAAGCTGAAGATGGAGGGTCTTGAGGGGACGCTCTCCTAGGTCAGGGCCCGGGAGGAGACCCTAACCAAGAATCTGGAGGAGGAGAGGCAGCTGTGGAAGAACGACGCCGCCAGCCACGCGGAGTTTGTGGCAGGCGAGAAGCTCTGGGTCAGCCGCCTCGCCGATGTCACCGGCAGGATCACCACGCAGCTGGCTACCATGGGGATGTCCAACGTGAGGTACGTCCCAGAGCTGAATGTGAGTCCTAATGCCAGACTGACTTTGTTCTTTGAGGGTGTTCTCGGGGCCCAGGAGCGGCTCCGCTCCAACAGGGTGGCCTGTCTAGCCGAAGAGGCCCGGAGGCTTTGCCGGGGTGCCATGACCAAGGTCCTCACCAAGATGGCGTACTGGAACCCTGACCTCGACTTCGAAGCTTCGCTGGATAGCTTGCCGGACGATGTGGACCCCGCACCGCTCGAGTAGCGCATCGAGCCCGTCATCCGCCACATCGACGGAGTTCGGAGGGTACAAGGCCAGCACCGGGACTAGGCACTCCGTTCCTTATCGCCGCTGCAGGTTCATGACCAAGATAATTTTTATCTTTAGTTAGAACCGCAGCAACAAATGATGCAATATAACCCTGCAGTACTTTCGAAACGATGCATGTTATTTTCCTGTTTGATCTCCCTTTGTATGTCCACCCTACGTTAATCAGGTAGGTTTGCCGGCACGGAAACCCAGGCGGTGCCTTGAGGACGGATCCTCAATGGACTGCCAGGTATGCTTGCTGCCGGGCAAACCACCTCACTGCTCTTGACACGGCCGCTCAAGCTGTCGAGCGGACTCGAGACAGAACAAGAGCATTGCTAATCGCAGAAGGTCACCCTACCGTTCTCGACGCAGCCGCTCGAACTGTTGAGCGGACTCGAAATAGAACGAGGGAGTTGCCAATAGTGGAGGGCCCCATTGCGTGTAGGTTTTCCATACACAAGGCAAGATCGTCGAGGACGATAACCTTATATATAAAAATGAATTACTCAAAGTTTTGCATGACTTAGCTTTTCTGCCGCTGCGTGAGCGTTCGCCGCGTCCACCGAGGACGCCGTTTGTTCGGTCGTCTTCTTGCTTGAAGTGACGACCATGATGAAGCCATTGCTTCAACCAGACCTGATTTTCACAACTATGCACCCCCGTACCTGGAGCGCCAGAGATGTCGGTGGGAAACGACACCTATGGGGTCACTGGGATCCCTTCTACGGTTGGCGAGTGCGAGGTTGTGCAAAGAGCGGGTCTGGCAGTCAGCACACAAATTGTTTACCCAGTTTCGGGCCGCGGAGATGCGTAAAACCCTAGTCCTGCTTTGATGTATATTTGGGTGTTCTTCTATTCTTGAACTAGTTGCGGTGGCTCTCTAGTCCAAAAGATCTGAATCCCCTCCAGTACGCCTTAGGCCTCCTTTTATAGACAAAAGGGGTCGCCACAGTGGCACACAGGAGGTGGAAAGGTGTACAGGGGATGAGTCTATCCGCTGGCATCGTCAGACAAACAAATTTAATGCGCTGCTGACGTGCCCCTCTTGCTTTATTGGGGACGGCAAAGAAGCTCGTCCCGGCTGTCGTCGCCTCGCCTGGCTCCGACGCGCGTCCAAGCTGACGAGGTGTTGTAGCACCACATTGGCTGGCTGCTGGGCTGGCGCGGTGGTGGAGCCTTCATGAAGATCTGCATGCCACCACGTAGGTGCTTGCTGAGTTGGTGTAGAGGCCATGCGCTGCCACGCAGATGCCTACCCAGCTGGTCGAGCTGGTAGCTATATGGGAGCGGCGGTGGAGTCTTGGCAGACGTGGGCCTGACTGCGGCCACGCAGGCGTCCTCGGCAAGGGTCTTGCCGAGGTCCCGGCAATGGTCTCGCTGCGGCACTGCGGTCCTCCCCGGCAAGGATCTTGTCGAGGGTCTCGTGGATTTCCTTGGCAAGGATCTCGCCAAGGATCGTTGTCTTCTGGTTCTCATCTAATCTCGTGTATCTATGATCTCTACAAAGATCTGCATGCCACCACGGAGGTGCCTCATGAGCCTTGGTTCCAATATGGTTGATGGTGTTGGAACCCCTTGGGATCAAGGGTGGCGCACTCTGCTGGCGTAAGGCAAGTTGCCCCGGCAAGGATCTTGCCGAGGCTGCGAAAGCCACCCTGGCAAGGGTCTTGCCGGGGAGTCCACCTCACCCTCTTGCTCTCTTTGTGTCTCTAGTCTTGGCGCTGCTTTGGTCATCCTGTGCTCTGGCTTCCCTCCTCTACCCTGCTTAGAGTGGTCGTGGGCGCGGCTCTGACTGCCTGTGCACAAGTAAAGGGGTGCAAAAGGAGAGCCCCTACTTTTGTACACTGACAGGAGAATTTGTATATAGAGGTGATGATTTCACGCACATTGAAAGCCCATATATAATGTACTATAATTAATCGTTCAGCTATCACTCTTTCAACATAATCTTTTTTAGACATTAACTGTTTTCAATCTTCATCTCTATTTAGGCACTAACACATGGACAAGAAGGTACAATCAATCGATGGTTCAAGAAGCACTAGGATTTTCTCAGATCTCATGACATTCCTTTGAAGATAGTAACACTGGAAGGATATGCATCCAACAATGCAAACACTAGCTTTGTTACATTCTTCATGTTGAATGCGAGGGCACTATTGTCCGTGAGGATTACATTTTTTGACAACAAATTTTGTACGGCTGCAAGTGTTGAGCAGCATAAAAAGAATTTTCAGGAGGACCTAAGGGCTTCTGATCGTGCTCGGCTTCTATTTACAATACCTTGTCATCATGTACTAGTAGAATTTCTGGGACGAGATCTTGATTTTATGGATAAGACCGATCCATTTGATTGTGACCACCGAAAACTTTGGTTGAGTTAGATGTCATTATCCTGTTCAATCTGGATTTTTTCTAAACCTGATGAGCAATTATTCCTCGTGCTTTTGTACTATTTGTTAGCTAGAGTTAGATATTGTTGCCCTTTCCAACTCGGCTTTGACCCATATTTTCTTTCATACTGGGCCAATTGCTTGCCATTTCTTTAATTAAGACATAAATATTATAAGCATTCACAACATAGGGGAAAGAACATCACTCTCGCGGGATCCTTCAGATGTTTGTTCATTACAGAACCGCAAGTTCTTAGCGCCCACCAGCACCCACAAACTTATTTTGAGCTTGCACACCAAATGGGCTGTAATTCTTAATAAGAAAAGCTGCATGGTAGTGACAGATTTGGATTTATCATCTAGGACCCATGAGGAAAAAGCCTATCCAGGGCGGTGCCGACTCGACAGTAAACATTGAGAAACCTGGTTTTAAAACTACTGTAAATCCAAAACTCTCCTCAAAATCATGAAACTTGGCATGGTGTTATGTCATAGCACCAACATGCTGTGGTAAAAACTTAGTCCAATTTGGGACAAGTTTTGGTACAAACTTCTTACAAACCGGAGCTTCTCTCAAAAAGGCTCATGGTTCCGAGAGGGACCTTGTCACCTATGTGTGCGAAACGACATACACGGTCTCTTCCCCCTTGATTTATTTTATAGAGGCAACATGCAACTATAGTAGCATCGTCCTAAAAATATGAAATTATCCATGATTCGTTTTGCCTTTTTATACATTATTTGAGTTTCCTAGGCATTTTGGAACGTACTTTGGTGTGTGCAAAGGTCATGTGTGTACTAGCCACATATGTAATTGGATGTTCAATCTGTTTATAGAATCAAGTCCTTATAAGTTATAAGTACATATGTTGTTGTTCTGTGTGCAATGACATCGGACACAGACAATACTAGGGAACCCGTCGGTGATGATTTCGTCAATCGCTGACAATTGTATACCACCACACGTTTGCCCAAAACACACACGACTTATTAGCAGCAATCGTCTGTGTTATTATCAATCTTCGCACACATTTCTGATTACAGACCTGTTTGCCGCATATCACACACATCTTGTTATATTGAACTATTTATGTTCTCTTGGCTCAAAGCAAACAATTCATCCTAGTGAACCGCATGCCATATATCGCACACACCTTGATCTGGCTGACCGTTTATTTTGTGTTGCCTAATCACAAACAGTTCATCTGAGTGAACCGTATGTTGTATATCGCACACACCTTCATTTGGCTGCCCATTTCTTTTCTTCCTCCTCATCGCAGATAGTTAATTGAACTGAATCGTATGCCCTGCATCACACACGCAACTAAAATCTGAACCGTGTCTGATGCATCGGCCATCGCAAACGTTTTGCACCTTTTTGACGGTTTTTACACCATCATTTGCGATTATTGCATCACACATAGTTTCATCGAAGGGTCTCTGATCGTAGTGTCGTGTTAACAGCATCCTGCAGTTGTGTAGAGCCGAAGAATTAGATAGTGGTTCAGCATCACTGGAATCTAAGTTTAGTACGCTCTGCCTATTACTCTTGAAAGCTGCAAACTCTCTAGATGATTAGGTGTCAATTTCTTCAGAGACCAAGAGTGATTCTGGTTCTCGAAGAAGAAGTCTATAAAGGTTCGGAGATCGCCTTCAAGTATCTACCACGAGTGATAGACATCGATTGACGAATCGATTGTCGAGGAGAATAGGGTGAAGAGAGTTTATCTTCCGTGTTAAGTCACATCCCCTCCAACCAGACGTAGTCCTTGTGTAGAAGGATGAACTGGTCGAACAAATACCTTGTCGCTCTCGAGCATCTTTGGTTATCCTTGTCACCCCTATTCACCTTCAATGCATTTTCACTCATTTGATTCTCCTCGATGCTTGTCTTAGTTTCCTTTCGGTACTCTATTTTAGTTCACTATAGTTTATTTTTCATTCGTTCTGCTGCTGGGTTCTGGGAGATGTAAGTTTTTTGAAGAAAATTTTAAACTCACAATCACACCCCTCTGGTAGACATACTTCGTTGCTACAATTGGTATCAGAGCAAGATACTCCTTGTCTCTGCTCATTTTAGTCTAATGACTTTGTTGTTAAAGTATGTCTTTAGTGAGCTACAAATCGCATCTCAAGATTCCCATCTTTTATGGGACGGATTCTCCCTTCCGGAAGGATAAGATGAAGATCCGTATCTGAGCAATAGATGATGGTATGTAGAATGTGGTGCAAGTTGGGTTCACCGTTGCTATACCTCAAGCCCCAAACGATGAGGAGAAGACACTCATTCAGATGGATGCTCAAGCTAAAGATGAAATTGGTGGCCACCTCTCTCTAGCATAATTTCTTTGATTTCGCCAGTGTGAAACTGCGAAGGATTTGTGGGATGTCCTCAAGAAGATTAATGAAGGAGTTTCAACTCAGAATGAAGCTCGAATTGATACCCTTTGAGTGAAGTTCAATCGGTTCAAGCACATTGGAAATGAAAGCTGTCAGCAAACCTTTGATCGTCTTAGTGACATAGCAAATGAACTTCAAGGTATCGGTGCCAAAGACATCACTAGCCATGAAGTTGTGAAGAAACTGCTATGATCTCTTGACAGTTCACTCGACACTCTTCTCTTGATGATTCGCGAGCATTCTGATTTCAAAACCCTCGACTCTATTGATATCATGGAGAGACTAAACACTCACGAGGAACAAGAAGAAGAGAAGAGGGATCTCTATGGCTCCAGTCAACGCAAAATCTTGCTCTCAAGGCTGTGGCTGATTCCTCCTTAGATGGAAATGCTGAAGAAGATTCAGATGATCCAAAACGACTCAGCAAAGATCTCGCACTAATCATGAAAAGATTCCAATGCTTCCACAAGAAGAGTCAGGCCCAGAAAAGAAGTTCAAGCAACTCTGGGGGTTCAAAATCTCATCAAAACCTGCCGGAGAATACACCTGTTTAATGTGCAAAAAGCCTAGACAACTCATTTTGGACTGTCCTCTCCGGGAGGCTAAAATCCATGCCAGTGGGAGATATGATTCAGGCAACTATTGAGGCAAAAGCAAGATCAAGAACTATGACTCCGTTGAATAAAAGAAAACAAAGAAATTCTTCAAGAAGAAGGACAACTCCACCTCAAAATCTTCATCAAGATCTTGATCGAGGAACCCGTCCAAGTCCTCCTCCAATCGCAAGAATACTTCTCGCAAGGCCAAGGCGTACATCGGCAAGGGGATGGATTCTGAATAAGATGAATCATCTGCCTCCGAAGAAGAACAAGTCCGATGAGGACTCCGACTCGGGCATGGCTGGCATAGCATGTGCCTCCTCTCCTGCGATGAATTTCTTTAGGAACCCGTCAAGTGATGATGAAACTCCTGCCTACTGGTTCATGGCCAAGGCTTTGAAAGAAAAGGTATCCTCCAAACATCACAATGTTCACTCCAGTGATCAATATTCGTCTAATGAGGGTGACCATGCTAAGTTGATCAAAATTGCAAATACCCAACAAAACTCTCTTGAAAAGATAGAGAAAACCTTCAGGAAATCTTAAGGGTTGTTGGTTGAGGAGATGGAGAAAAATTAGTCGTTGACCGAAGAGTATTCCACTCTCAAGTCATGAATGGATGAACTCCCAACTCATCATGATTTTCTCTCAGCTGACCATGAAATATTGACCTACGATTACTTGAAAAGGAAGTAGGAACTCGAGGCGCTGAAAGAGGCTCATGAAGATTGGATTAGAGAAAATTCTCTTCTCACCCAACAACTCAAGGATAAACTAGAGGTGTTTGTGCCGCCTTGCTTAAAATACCTTCAACGAACCAATGCTAAATCAAATGCTGGATCATCTTTGAGTTCTAACCCCTTAGTCGAGGAAAATGGTTCTATTTCTGATGAAAATGCTAGGTTGAAAGATCTTCTTTAGACAGGAATGTTGAAATCTCTCAAAGGGCACAAAAACCTTTGTGACGTTCTGAAGAAATCTATTCTTCACAAAAATCCTAGGAAGGAAGGTATCGGTTTTGAAAGGAAACTAAATGAAAAATGGCACTTACTGGGAACCACATCAATATCCTCAAACTGTGTGGGTTCCTGCAAAGAGCAAAATGCTTGATCCAACATTACTTTTGGGATACAACTTTCTCATATCTGAATATCCGGGTGATGACTCTCTCAACAACTACAAGTTGTTTAAGAATCAACATGGTGAGGCTGTTGCTCGCTATGTTGGACCAAACAGCAGAAATGCCCCCCCCCAAAGATAGCTATTTGGGTGCCTAATGAAACTGTTGATGCTTTGCCTATTTGTACTCGATTAACCATACAAGCACAATTTTTTGATAGAATGAGTACATGCATAGCTCATACAATAATTATGCTCACTCATCACGAAGGAATTTCATTGCATATTCCTTCAATTACACTTGTTCTTCCTCGAGCAACAACTATGCTTACCAAAAGAAATCATATCCTACTCGTTCTACTGTTTAGAAGCCACCTGCAAAGATGTGGGTGGTTAAGAAAGCATAATTCTTCTGTAGCACTATGTCTCTGGGTGCACTGAATGGGTAGTGGACAGTGGATGCACTAGTCATATGACCGGCGACAAGTCGTTGCTTGTCCACCCCAAATTAATGGCTTCTCCTCTGAAGTATATTACTTTTGGAGACAACTACAAGGGAAAGGTAATTGGGCTAGGTAAAATTGCTATATCCAAAGACAAGTCCATTGATGATGATTTTGTTCAGTCTCTTGGATTCAATCTCATGTCTGTTGGGAAGCTATGTGATTTAGGCATGCTAGTTCTATTTTCTATATGAAAATGCATTGTATTCATGGCCATTAATGAGTCCTTCGTACTTGAGGGAATTATAAAGGGTGATATTTATATTGTGGATTTCTCTAAGGGCCCCTCAGTCCAAACTTGTTTGATTGCAAAAGCAACTGAAGGTTGGCTGTGGCATGATGCGGCTTGAACTACGTCGGTATTACCCTAAAGAGTAAGGGATGATGTAGCACATCTACGATAGGAATTTCCTTCGGTGATAAGACCAAGGTTATCAAACCAGTAGGAGAACCATGCAAGACTATGTAAACGGTACCTACGCACAAAGAACAAATACTTCCAACCCGACGTGTAAGAGGGGTTGTCAATCTCTCCCAGGTAAAAAGATAGATAAATTTGTAGTAGATTGGATAAATAGATCTTGCGGCAACGTGAAATAAAATAAATAATAAAAATTGCAGCAAGGTATTTTTGGGTTTTTGGATTAATAGATCTAAAAATAAAAGCGAATAAAAATTGATCTTGAAGGCAAATATGATAAAGAAGAGACCCGGGGGCCGTAGATTTCACTAGTAGCTTCTCTCGAGAAAAATAGCATACGGCGGGTAAACAAATCATTGTTGGGCAATTGATAGAACTTCAAATAATTATGACAATATCTAGACAATGATCATTATATAGGCATCACGTCCAAGATTAGTAGACCGACTCCTGCCTCCATCTACTACTATTACTCCACACATCGACCGCTATCCAGCATGCTTGTAGTGTATTAAGTTCATGGTGAAACGGAGTAATGCAATAAGAACGATGACATGATGTAGAAAAGATATATTCTTGTAGGAATATACCCCGTCTTGTTATCCTTAATAGCAACGATACATACGTGTCATGTCCCCTTCTATCACAGGGATCGAGCACTGTAAGATCAAACCCATCACAAAGCACCTCTTCCCATGGCAGGAAAAATCGATCTAGTTGGCCTAACTAAACAAAAGATTCGAAGAAGAAATACGAGGCTATAAGCAATCATGGATATAATAGATCAAAACTCAAATAATTTTCATGGATAAAATAGATCTGATCATAAACTCAAAGTTCATCGGATCCCAACAAACACACCACAAAAAGAGTTACATCAAATAGATCTCCAAGAGACCATTGTATCGAGAATCAAGAGAGAGAGAGAGACCCGTCTAGCTACTAACTACGGACCTGTAGGTCTACAATGAATTACTCATGCATCATTGAAGAGGCACCAATGAGGATAATGAACCCCTCCATGATGGTTTCTAGATTGGATCTATGGTTTCTGGAACTTGCGGCGGCTAGAATTGTGTTTCGTCGACTCCCCTAGGGTTTTTAGTTTTTCAGGGTATTTATAGAGCAAAGAGGCGGTGCAGGAGACGGAAGACGTAGGAAAAACCCACCAGGGCACGCCTCGGCCCCCAGGCGTACCCAGGTGGGTTGTGGTCCCCTTGGAACCACTCTGGTACTTCCTTGGCCCATCGTGTGTCTTCTGGCCCAAAAAAAGTTCTCCAAAAAGTTTCTATGTGTTTGGACTCCATTTGGTATTGATTTTCTGCGAAGTAAAAAGAAGCAAAGAACAACAACTGGCACTGGGCACTATGTCAATAGGTTAGTCCCAAAAATGATATAAAGTTCCTATATAGTGATTGTAAAACATCCAAGAATGATAAGATAACAACATGGAACAATAAAAAATTATAGATACGTTGGAGATGATCAGCATCCCCAAGCTTATTTCCTTCACGTCCTTGAGTAGATAAATGATAAAAACAGAATTTTTTGATGTGGAATGCGGCCTAACATGTTCATCACATATTCTTTTCTTTTGTAGCATGGACATTTGGACTTTTATATGATTCAAAGCAATAGTCTAGTTTTGACACGAAGATTTCAATACTGAAGCATATCAACAAGCAACCATGTCTTTCAAAATGTCAACACTAAAGCAAGTTATCCCTAGCTCATTATGCTCAATCATTGATCCATTCATGAAACACACTCACTTATTAGCTGCACCCAATGCTCAAGTACGATCATAGTGCCCCTTAGTTGTTGCTTTATAAGGGAAGATGGAGACTCAAATAAAAAATGCATAAAGTAAATAGAAGGCCCTTCACAGAGGGAAGTAGGTATTTGTAGAGGTGCCAGAGCTCAAAGCAGAAAAAGATAGAGATAAAACATTTTGGGTGGCATGCCTTTCCTGTCAAGGAAAACGATCGAGTAGTTTCGAATAGTTTCCATGCTAGATATATCATAGGTGGTTCCCAAACAGAAGATAAAGTTTATTCCCTTTTCCATGATACTTTCACATTCCACGGCTAACCAAATCCATGGGTACCGTCCATACCAACACTTTCCAAGGAATTTATTATTTGACAACATAAAGTAAATTCATTTTTCCTTTCGGGACTGGGCATCCCTAATACCTTTTCCGTACTCTCATGCAATGACAAGTGAATAAACACTCATCTTGAGAATAACACATCTAGCATGGAATAATATCAACCACCCCTACTGTTTCATGAGCGGTAGGAGCACACAAAAAGGAAATTTATTTTGAAGATTAGAGATGGCACATACAAATTTTCGTAGAATGGCAAAAGAATACCGCATATAGGTAGGTATAGTGGACTCATATGGCAAAAAATGGGTTTAAGGATTTTGGATGCACAAGTAGTAATCCCACTTAGTACAAGTGAATGCTAGGAAAAGATTGAGAAGCATCCAACCAAGAAACAAAACTAACACCGAATAATGCACCACAGGTAGGATGTAATTTCATTGCATAACTATTGACTTTCGTGCTTGCATAGGGAATCACAAACCTTAACATTAATATTCTTACTAAAGCATAATTACTCATCAACGTGACTCACATATTATATCATCATAAGGAAAAACTATTAAAAATTATCAAGTTTATTTTGTCCAATGATCTTCATGAAAGTTTTTATTATATCCTTCTTGAATATATAACACTTTGGAACTAATTTCATATGTTGCTTTTGATAGCTCAAACAAATCCAAGTCAAGAACATGAGCATACTTTTTTTCTTCTCTCAAAATAATTTAAGTGAAGCACGAGAGGATTTCTTAAAAATTTTACTAACTCTGAAATAAATCTAAGTGAAGCATGGGAGCATTTCTTCAAAAATACTAAAGCGCACCATGCTCAAAAAGATATAAGTGAAGCACTAGACTAATTCCATAGCTCAAAAAGACTTAAGTGAAGCACAAAGAGAAATTCTAGGAAACCATAGCATAATTTTAGCTCTCTCAAATAGGTGTGTCTAGCAAGGATAGATGACACAAAATAGAAAGCAAAACAAGCAAAGACTCGTGATATGTGACGGATAAAAATATAGCTCCAAGTAAAATACCGATGGTCGTTAGAAGAAAGAGGGGATGCCACTCGGGGGCATCCCCAAGCTTTGTTGCCTGTTACTCTTTGGATAATAACTTGGGGTGCCATGGGCGTCCCCAAGCTTAGGCTCTTCTTACTCCTTATTCCTTCATCCATCGTGATCTCACCCAAAACTTGAAAACACTCAAGAACAGAAAGAAAAAGACAAAAATAAATTTTATTCATTGTGAAGCCTCCCAACAAGTGCTATCGTTTTATGCCCCTAGCTAGGCATAATGCATGGATCTAAGTGTTGTTGTCTTTAGTGCTAGATCCATAACATGCCCTCATGATTGATTCATATGGTGGCTTGATTCTTGTTATAGGGAAGTGTTCCATTCCCTTTATTAGTGTAAATTCAAATTTAATATTGCCTTCTTTCATATCAATCACGGCACCAATAGTACGTAAAACGGTCTACCAAGTATAATAGGGCAAGACGAATTGCAATCAATATCAAGAATAATTAAATCTATGGGCACATAATTCCTATTTGCAAGAATAAGAACATCATTAATTCGTCCCATAGGCTTTTTAATAGTAGAATCCGCCAAGTGGAAATTTAAAGAACACTCTTCAATATTGGTAAGACCAAGCACATCACATAAAGATTTCGGAATCGTGGAGACACTAGCACCCAAGTCACATAAAGCAAAACACTCATAATTTTTAATCTTGACTTTGATAGTAGGTTCCCATTCATCATGTAATTTTCTAGGAATGGATATGTCTAATTCCAACTTTTCTTCCAAAACTTTCATTATAACATAACCGATATGTTTAGTAAAAGCTTTATTTTGTTCATAAGCATGGGGTGAATTTATCATGTATTGCAACAAAGAAATAAAATCAATCAAAGAACAATTATCATAATTAAAGTCTTTGTAATCCAAAAGAGTCGGCACATCACTAGTTAAAGTTCTGACCTCTCCAAACCCACTTTTATCAATTTTTTCAACAAGATTTTCACCCTACAAATTACCGGGACTCCTTCTACCTAGTCAACTCTTCTCTAGTACCTTTATCATCAATCTTAATTTTACTAATCAAAGAATCAATAGAAGAAACACCAATTACTTTAAGATCTTCATCATTTTTATGAAAGCAATCGCTAGAAAACGCTCTTTCTAAAAATTCTCTTTTAGCTCTAAGCATAGCGGTTTTTTTCTTACTTTCATCCATAGAAACATATAAAGCTTTAATTGATTCTTCAACCTTAGGCACAAAAATTTTCAACTTGAGATTTTCTACGTCGTGAGAAATTCTATCAAGGCTTCTAGACATATCATCAATCTTATTCAATTTTTCTTCTATCGTATTGTTGAAAACTTTTTGAGCATTGATAAATTCTTTAATATTATTCCCAAGATCAGAGGTGTTCCTACTATTATAAGAAGGATTACCATAGGAATTACCATAATTATTAGAGGAATTTCTTGGAAAAAGCCTAGGATTAAAATTACCTCTATAAGCATTGTTATTAAAATTGTTTCACGAGACAAAATTCACATCTATGGAATCACTATTTTTCTCAATGAAAGTAGACAAAGGCACATCATTAAGATCAATAGGAGCACTTTTATTAGAAACCAACTTCATAAGAGCATCAACTTTTTCACTCAAAGAATTTATTTCTTCAACTGAATTAATCTTTTTACTAGTTGGAGCTCTTTCGGTACGCCATTGTGAATAAGTCGCCATAATATAATCAAGCAATTTATTAGCTTCACCCAAATTAATTTCCATAAAAGTACCACCCGCGGCGGAATCTAAAAGATTTCTAGAAAGAAAATTCAATCCCACATAAAATATTTGTATGATCATCCAAAAATTTAAACCATGCGTATGACAATTTCTTAGCATGAATTTCATTCTTTCCCAAGATTGTGTAACATGTTCTTGCTCAAGTTGTTTAAAATTCATAATTTGTGTCCTAAGGGAAATATTTTTTGCCGGCAGAAAATACTTATTAATAAAAGCATCTTTGCACTTATCCCAAGAATCGATACTATTGTGAGGCAAAGAAGAAAACCAAATTTGTGCACGATCTCGCAAAGAAAACGGGAATAATTTCAAATTCACAATATCATTGTCCACATCTCTTTTCTTTTGCATATTGCATAATTCCACGAATGTGTTAAGATGGGACGCGACATCCTCATTATGAGTACCAGAAAATTGATCTTTCATAACGAGATTCAATAAAGCGGCATTAATATCACAAGACTCCACACTAGTGGCAGGAGGAGTGGAGTGCTAATAAATTTATTATTATCGGTATTGGAAAAATCACACAACTTGGTATTTTCTTGAGACATCGCAACTATGCAAACAAGATTGCAAAAAAAAGATCTGGCGACAAAATGAAAAATTTTTGTGAAGTGGGGGAGATGAAAATGAGAGGCAAATGTCAAATAATGTAAATTGCAAGGAGATGAGATTTGAGATTAGGAACCTGATAGATGTTGATGATGTCTCCTAGGCAACGGCCAAAAATTCCTTTTGGTGCGGCTTGAACTACGTCGGTATTTCCCCAAAGAGGAAGGGATGATGCAGCACAGCTAAGGTACAGATTTCCCTTAGTGATGAGACTAAGGTTATCGAACCAGTAGGAGAACCACACACCACTATGTAAACGGTACATGCACAAAAAGAACAAATACTTGCAACCCGACGTGTAAGAGGGGTTGTCAATCCCTCCCGGGTAAAAAGATAGATATATTTGTAGTAGATTGGATAAATAGATCTCGCGGAAACGTGAAATAAAATAGATAATAATAAATTGCAGCAAGATATTTTTGGGTTTTTGGATTAATAGATTTGAAAATAAAAGCGAATAAAAATATATCTCGAAGGAAATATGATAAAGAAGAGACCCAGGGGTAAACAAATAACATACGGTGGGTAAACAAATTACTATTGGGAAATTGATAGAACTTCAAATAATTATGACAATATCCAGGTAATGATCATTATATAGGCATCACGTCCAAGATTAGTAGACGGACTCCTGCCTGCATCTACTACTATTACTCCACACATTGACTGCTATCCAGCATGCATCTAGTGTATTAAGTTCACAGAGAAACGGAGTAATGCAATAAGAACGATGAAATGATGTAGTCATGATCTATTCATGTAGGAATAGACCCTATCTTGTTATCCTTAATAGCAACGATACATATGTGTCATGCCCACTTCTATCACTGGGATTGAGCACCGTAAGATCGAATCCATCACAAAGCACCTCTTCCCATGGCAAGAAAAATTGATCTAGTTGGCCTAATTAAACCAAAGATTTGAAGAACAAATACGAGGCTATAAGCAATCATGCATATAAGAGATCAAAACTTAAATAACTTTCATGGATAAAATAGATCTGATCATAAACTCAAAGTTCATCGGATCCCAACAAACACACCGCAAAAAGAGTTACATCAAATAGATCTCCAAGAGACCATTGTATTGAGAATCAAGAGAGAGAGAGAGAGAGAGGGAGAGAGAGAGAGAGGAAGCCATCTAGCTACTAACTACGGACCCGTAGGTCTACAATGAACTACTCACGCATCATCGGAGAGGCACCAATGAGGATGATGAACCCCTCTGTGATGGTGTCTAGATTGGATCTGTGGTTTCTGGAACTTGCGGTTGCTAGAATTGTGTTTTGTTGACTCCCCTAGGGTTTTTGGATTTTCGGGGTATTTATAGAGCAAAGAGGCGGTGCGGGAGGCGGCTGAGATGGGCATAACCCACCAGGGCGCGCTTGGGCCCCCAGGCATGCCCAGGTGGGTTGTGCTCCCCTCAGAGCCCCCTTTGGTACTTCCTTGGCCCATTGTGTGTCTTCTGGTCAAAAAAAGTTGTCCAAAAAGTTTCGTTGCGTTTGGACTCCATTTGGTATTGATTTTCTGCGAAGTAAAAAACAAGCAAAAAACAGCAACTAGCACTTGGCACTATGTTAATAGGATAGTCCCGAAAAATGATATAAAGTTGCTATAAAATGATTGTAAAACATGCAAGAATGATAATATAACAACATGGAACAATAAAAAATGATAGATACGTTGGAGCGTATCATGGCACCGAAGACTTGGTCATGCAGGTATGAGAAATTTGCAGACTTTGGTGAAGAAGAATCATCTTCATGGCATTACAGATGTAAAATTTAAGAAGAATCGTCTCTGTGCTACATGTTAGGCTAGAAAATTAACCAAGAAGCATCACTCATCTAAAACAATCATGACCACAACAAGGCCTGTGGAAATTCTTCATATGCATTTATTCGGTCCTCAAAATTATGCAATCTTTGGTGGCAGTCATTAGGGTCTGGTTATTGTTGATGATTTCTCTCGATACACATGGGTATTCTTTCTCAAAGGCAAGACTGGCACTCAAGATATCTTCAAAATCTTTGCTAAGAAGGCCTAGAATGAATATGATGTGCGAATTAAGCATGTCAGAAGTGACAATTGTACTGAGTTAAAAAGTACACATATTGCCAAATTTCTCAATGAACATGGTATTACTCATGAGTTCCACATAAACTCCCAACAGGATGGAGTTGTTGAACTAAAGAACAAAACTCCCATTGAAATGGTGAGAACAATGCTCAGTGAGTACAAAACTCCCATTCGCTTCTGGTCTGATGCTATGAACACTGCTTGTCATGTTATCAATCATGTTTATCTTCACAAATTCTTGAGGAAAACTTCATATGAGCTTATCACTGGCAATAAACCAAATGTTTCTTATCTACGTGTTTTGGTGCACTTTGTTACATTCTTGATATGAATCATTCTTCCAAGTTTTCACCCAAGGCACATGAAGGGTTTCTTCTCGGTTATGGCTCAAACTCGCATATATATCGTGTCTATAAATCTCACCACATGAAAGTTATGGAAATGGTAAATGTGCGGTTTGACGAATCTAACGGCTCCCAAAAGGAGCACCTGCCAAATGAGATGAACCGCTAAAATCGGATGCTATTCAGCAAATGGCCATTAGGAGCGTCAAGCTTATTGAAGGAAATGCTCTTGAGTCCTCCGATGATGATGCTCCTATGACATGACACAGAACTCATCAAGCCACTACCGAAGAAAATGCTCCTCCTAATGGAAATGGCAATCAAAATCCAAATGAAAATTAAAATGGCTCTCCACGGCTAAAATGTTCTCAAGATGCCAGGAAGTGGCGACATCATCACTGTCGGTTGCGACGAGAAGCATGTAGTGTGCTCCCTCGAGTGCGCCGACCAGGCCGCAGCAGTCGAAAAATCAGATGACAAGGGTGCTATCCGTCCTCTTGAGGCCGTCCCCAAGAAGAAGAAGTAGCTCCTCCCCAAGGGCCGTCAGGAGGCTGGGGTGTTCGATGATCATGCCTTAGGCCCCTGCGCCCACTACTGGGGCACCCTTCCCTCTCTCATAGGAAGACACGCCCGACACCCCTCTCAGGATGGGCTCGGGTTCTCGTTTGGAGGGCCTCTGGTCTGGCCCACGTCACGAGTGAGGTGTTCAGGCACCACGTGGAGGCGTGCTTCAATGCGCACTTCCATGAGCAGGGCGCAGGGCGTGAGGCGCCAGGCCCTCGGGAGTTCATCACCAAGGCGATCTAGGTGCTTCAAGAGGTGCGAGCCATGCGTGGCGAGCGTCATCCCGCACCATCCAGTGTAGCTCCCGCCCCTGAGATGGGTAGCAAGCTGCGTGTCTACGTCAACATCCCAGGCCTCAACATGGCTTCTTCTCAGGAGCTCTTCTGGCCGTCCCACGTCGGCTAAAGTGGGGGCTACCCCTGCAGTTATGTCCGCATGCTGTTCGGCCTACTGAACATGGCTGTCTCGCATCAGCGCTACATGTAGGGTGTCTTGGCAGCTCACGAGGCCAGGCACCAGGCGGCCTTAACTGAGGATGTGTTGGAACCTCGCGAGCCCCCTGGACCTCCGGAGCCCCCTGGGACTCAAGAGCCGGGCGACTCATGAGGAGCGGCCTTTGCAGCACGCATCTTCAGCTACTCCAACACTTCTACAACGACGGTGCCAGGTGACTTTTTGGTCTGTTCAATTGAGGGCGCCCTTTGGGCTGCATTATCCTCAAGCTGTTAGGGCCCGCCCCTACAGCCAGTATTGTTTTGTGTATGTATCAGAACTGGCTTCGCCTCTCATGAATTTCCTAAGATATTGCAACCTGCATGTCTGGTGCTTCGTCACCATGAACGTCGCGCGCCCTCACGAGCCCGCCCACGACCGCCTCATGATTAAGGACCGGCACGACGTCTGTGCTCGGGTCCGTCCCTACAGCATTGCTAAAACTAAGTGGTCGAGCTCTGTCTTGTGGGCCAGCTCTCGTGCACGTCACCTCCCATGGTCCTTGGTGCCTTGTTCTCGCATGAGCTAATCGCGTGTAGATAAGTCAGGGCGCGCGACCTGGTGCCTCGCCGCCCCGGGAGCCGCGCGCCGGTTGTATTTCTTTAGGATTCTTCCATGAGAAGACTGGGCACAGCGTCTGTGCTCGGGTCTATCCCTGTAGTGTGGAAAAACCCAACGGCTGAGCTCTCTCTGGCGGGCTGGCCCCGTTCACGTCACCTCCTGGGGTCGTTGGTGTTTCGCCTTCTCATGCAATATCCTTCGGATATTCAGTCGGCGCAGGCCACCTCATAGATCTCACGGGTTTCTTACAAAGCGCCTCGCGCTGAAAATTCAGGCGCAACCCACCTTGAGGTAGGGCCTCGTGTGTCCCACGCTGGCTCACGAGTACCCATATACACCTCCTCAAGTTCTGTCATGCTAGCCATGTGTACATGATACGTCTCCAACGTATCTATAATTTTTTATTGTTCCATGTTGTTATATTATCAATCTTGGATGTTTTATAATCATTTTATATCATTTTTCGGTACTAACCTATTCACATAGTGCCAAGTGCCAGTTCATGTTTCTTCTGTGTTTTTTACATCATAGAAAATCAATATCAAACGGAGTCCAAATGACATGAAACTTTACGGAGATTTTTTATGGACCAGAAGGAACATGTTGAACCTGGTTGCACCTGGGGGGGTCCCGAGGAGGGGACAACCCACCAGAGCGCACCAGGAGGCCCAGGCACGCCCTGGTCAGTTGTGGCCACCTCGGGTACCCCCCTACTACCTCTTGAGCACTGCATTGACTTTCCCTTGAAGGGGAAAGGGTGATGCAGCAAAGTAGCGTAAGTATTTCCCTCAGTTTTTTAGAACCAAGGTATCAATCCAATAGGAGGCTACGGGTAAGTCCCTCGCACCTGCACAAAACAAATAAATCCTCGCAACCAACGCGATAAGGGGTTGTTAATGCCTTCACGGTCACTTACGAGAGTGAGATCTAATAGATATGATAAGACAATATTTTTGGTATTTTTATGATAAAGATGCAATGTAAAATAAAAGCAAAGTAAAAAAGCAAAGGAAATAACTAAGTGTTGGAAGATTAATATGATGAAGATAGACCTGGGGGCCATAAGTTTCACTAGTGGCTTCTCTCAAGAGCATAAGTATTCATGGTGGGTGACAAATTACTGTTGAGTAATTGACAAAATTGAGCATAGTTATGAGAATATATAGGTATGATCATGTATATGGGCATCACGTCCGAGAAAAGTAGACCGACTCCTGCCTGCATCTACTACTATTACTCCACACATTGACCGCTATCTAGCATGCATCTAGCGTATTAAGTTCATAAGAATAGAGTAACACTTTAAGCAAGATGACATGATGTAGAGGGATAAATTCATGCAATATGATAAAAAAACCCATCTTGTTATCCTCGATGGCAACAATACAATACGTGCCTTGATGCCCCTACTGTCACTGGGAAAGGGCACCGCAAGATTGAACCCAAAGCTAAGCACGTCTCCCATTGCAAGAAAGATCAATCTAGTAGGCCAAACCAAACTGATAATTCGAAGAGACTTGCAGAGATAACCAATTATACATAAAAGAATTCAGAGAAGATTCAAATATTGTTCATAGATAAACTTGATCATAAACCCACAATTCATCGGTCTCAACAAACACACCACAAAAGAAGATTACATCGAATAGATCTCCACAAGAGAGGGGGAGAACTTTGTATTGAGATCCAAAAAGAGAGAAGAAGCCATCTAGCTAATAACTATGGACCCGAAGGTCTGAAGTAAACTACTCAAACTTCATCGGAGAGGCTATGGTGTTGATGTAGAAGCCCTCCGTGATCGATGCCCCCTCCGGCGGAGCTCCGGAACAGGCCCCAAGATGGGATCTCGTGGATACAGAAAGTTACGGCGGTGGAATTTGGGTTTTTGCTCCGTATTTGATCGTTTGGGGGTACATAGGTATATATAGGCGGAAGGAGTACGTTGGTGGAGCAACAGGGGGCCCACGAGGGTGGAGGGCGCGCCTGGGGGGGGGGGGGGTAGGCGCGCCCCCTACCTCTTGGCTTCCTTGTTGGTTGCTTGACGTAGGGTCCAAGTCTCCTGGATCTTGTTTGTTCCAAAAATCACGTTATCGAAGGTTTCATCCCGTTTGGACTCCGTTTGATATTCCTTTTCTTCGAAACCCTAAAATAGGCAAAAAACAACAATTCTGGGCTGGCCCTCCGGTTAGTAGGTTAGTCCCAAAAATAATATAAAAGTGTATAATAAAGCCCAATAATTTCCAAAACAGAAGATAATATAGCATGGAGCAATCAAAAATTATAGATACGTTGGAGACGTATCAAGCATCCCCAAACTTAATTCCTGCTCGTCCTCGAGTAGGTAAATGATAAAAACAGAATTTTTGATGTGGAATGCTACTAGGCATAATTTCAATGTAATTCTTCTTAATTGTGGTATGAATATTCAGATCCGAAAGATTCAAGACAAAAGTTCAATATTGACATAGAAATAATAATACTTCAAGCATACTAACTAAGCAATTATGTCTTCTCAAAATAACATGGCCAAAGAAAGTTATCCCTACAAAATCATATAGTCTGGCTATGCTCTATCTTCACCACACAAAGTATTTAAATCATGCACAACCCCGATGACAAGCCAAGAAATTGTTTCATACTTTTGACATTCTCAAACTTTTTCAATCTTCACGCAATACATGAGCGTGAGACATGGACATAGCACTTTAGGTGTAATAGAATGGTGGTTGTGGAGAAGGCAAAAAAAGGGAGAAGATAGTCTCACATCAACTAGGCGTATCAACGGGCTATGGAGATGCCCATCAATAGATATCAATGTGAGTGAGTAGGGATTGCCATGCAACGGATGCACTAGAGCTACAAGTGTATGAAAGCTCAAAAAGAAAATAAGTGGGTGTGCATCCAACTCGCTTGCTCACGAAGACCTAGGGCAATTTGAGAAGCCCATCATTGGAATATACAAGCCAAGTTCTATAATGAAAAATTCCCACTAGTATATGAAAGTGATAACATAGGAGACTCTCTATCATGAAGATCATGGTGCTACTTTGAAGCACAAGTGTGGTAAAAGGATAGTAGCATTGTTCCTTCTCTCTTTTTCTCTCATTTTTTTATTTTTTTTATTTGGGCCTTTTCTCTATTTTTTATGGCCTCTTTTTTCGTCCGGAGTCTCATCCCGACTTGTGGGGGAATCATAGTCTCCATCATCCTTTCCTCACCTGGGACAATGCTCTAATAATGATGATCATCACACTTTTATTTACTTACAACTCAATACTTAGAAAAAAATATGACTCTATGTGAATGCTTCCGGCGGTGTACCGGGATATGAAATGAATCAAGAGTGACATGTATGAAAGAATAATGAACGGTGGCTTTTCCACAAATACAATGTCAACTACATGATCATGCAAAGCAATATGACAAGGATGGAGCGTGTCATAGTAAACTGAACGGTGGAAAGTTGCATGGCAGTATATCTCGGAATGGCCATGGAAATGCCATGACAGGTAGGTATGGTGGCTGTTTTGAGGAAGGTATATGGTGGGTGTATGGTACCGGCGAAAGGTGTGCGGTATTAGAGAGGCTAGCAATGGTGGAAGGGTGAGAGTGCGTATGATCGATGGTCTCAACATTAGTCATAAAGAACTCATATACTTATTGCAAAAATCTACAAGTTATCAAAGAAAATTATTACGCGCATGCTCCTAGGGGGATAGATTGGTAGGAAAAGACCATCACTCGTCCCCGACCGCCACTCATAAGGAAGACAATCAATAAATAAATCATGCTCCGACTTCATCACATAACGGTTCACCATACGTGCATGCTACGGGAATCACAAACTTTAACGCAACTATTTCTCAAATTCACAACTACTCAACTAGCATGACTCTAAAATTCTCAAAACAATTATCAAGTATCAAACTTGTCATAGTATTCAACACACTCATAAGAGAATTTTATTATTAATCTTGTATACCAAGCATATTAGGATTATTTAAGAAAATTACCATGCTATTTAAGACTCTCAAAATAATCTAAGTGAAGCATGAGAGATCAATAGTTTCTACAAAACAAATCCACCACCGTGCTCTAAAAGATATAAGTGAAGTACTAGAGCAAAACTATATAACTCAAAATATATAAGTGAAGCACATAGAGTATTCTAATAATTTCTGAATCATGTGTGTCTCTCTCAAAAGGTGTGTACAACAAAGATGATTGTGGTAAAATAAAAATCAAAGACTCAAATCATACAAGACGCTCCAAGCAAAACACATATCATGTGGTGAATAAAAATATAGCTCCAAGTAAAGTTACCGATGGAAGTAGACGAAGGAGGGGATGCCTTCCGGGGCATCCCCAAGCTTTGGCTTTTTGGTGTCCTTAGATTATCTTGGGGGTGCCATGGTCATCCCCAAGCTTAGGCTCTTGCCACTCCTTGTTCCATAATCCATCAAATCCTTACCCAAAACTTGAAAACTTCACAACACAAAACTTAAAGTAGAAAATCTCGTGAGCTCCATTAGCAAAAGAAAACAAAAGACCACTTCAAGGTAATGTAATAACTAATTCTTTATTTATATTGGTGTTTAAACCTACTGTATTCCAACTTCTTTATGTTTTATAAACTATTTTACTAGCCATAGATTCATCAAAATAAGCAAACAACACATGAAAAAACAGAATCTGTCAAAAACAGAACAGTCTGTAGTAATATGTAGCTAGCGCAAGATCTGGAACCCCAAAAATTTTAAAATAAATTTCTAGACGTGAGGAACTTATCTATTAATAATCTGAAAAAATAATTAACTAAATATAACTTTCCAAATAAAAATGGCAGCAGTTCTCGTGAGCGCTAAAGTTTCTGTTTTTACAGCAAGATTAACAAGACTTTCCCCAAGTCTTCCCAATGGTTCTACTTGGCACAAACACTAATTAAACACAAAAAACACAACCAAAACATAGTCTAGATAAATTATTTATTACTAAACAGGAGCAAAAATTAATGAATAAAAATAAAATTGGGTTGCCTCCCAACAAGCGCTATCGTTTAACGCCCCTAGCTAGGCATAAAAGCAAGAATATATCTAGGTATTGCCATCTTTGGTAGGTAATTCTTCAATGAGGCATCTACCATCCTTAGGAATTTCTTTCTTATTGATTATCAAACTTTTAGGCACAAGATCTAAAAATTCATTTGTAACAAATGGTTCCTTAATGATAGCAAAAAGATTGGGGTGAATACTTATAGATTTGAGATCCGCAGTTTCCTTACTAGAAGATTCACCCTTATTTTTAGGAACATACATAAGCTTGGCAATTTTAGTGGGAGGACTTGGAGTATTCTTTATGAAAGAAAAAGTGATTCGTTTGTGGATCTTTTTATCCAAATTTTCAATTAACTCTACGGTAGCAACCTTATTCTCAATAATTTCAAGTCTTTGCATTAAATGCTCCAAAGTTAACGTAGTTCCATTAACCAAAAGAGCTGGTGAGCCAAACAAATCTATCATAGAATTATAAGAATCAAAAGTATGGCTACCCAAGAAGTTCCCTCTGGTAATGGTATCAAGGATATATCTATACCAAGGAGTAGCGCCTACATACAAATTGCGAAGAAGAACGGAAGTAGATTGCTTCCTAGTAGATCTATTTTGAGCGCTGCAAATTCTATACCAAGCGTCTTTTAGATTTTCTCCCTCCCTTTGCTTAAAATTTAGAACTTCATTCTCATGAGACAACGGAGAAGATAGAGGACTCACCATAAAGACAAGTAGACGGAAAAGAGGCGAACGGAAAAAGAGAAGGCGAATAAAACGACAAGGGTGAAGTGGGGGAGAGGAAAATGAGAGGCAAATGGCAAATAATGTAATGCGGGAGATAAGGGTTTGTGATGGGTACTTGGTATGTTGACTTTTGCGTAGACCTCCCCGGCAACGGTGCTAGAAATCCTTCTTGCTACCTCTTGAGCACTGCGTTGGTTTTCCCTTGAAGAGGAAATAATGATGCAATAAAGTAGCGTAAGTATTTCCCTCAGCTTTTGAGAACCAAGGTATCAATCCAGTAGGAGGCTACGCGCGAGTCCCTCGCACCTGCACAAAACAAATAAATCCTCGCAACCAACGCGATAAGGGGTTGTCAATCCCTTCACGGTCACATACGCGAGTGAGATCTGATAGATATGATAAGATAATATTTTTGATATTTTTATGATAAAGATGCAAAGTAAAATAAAAGCAAAGTAAAAAAGCAAAGGAAATAACTAAGTGTTGGAAGATTAATATGATGAAGATAGACCCGGGGGCCATAGGTTTCACTAGTGGCTTCTCTCAAGAGCATAAGTATTCACGCTGGGTGACAAATTACTGTTGAGCAATTGACAGAATTGAGCATAGTTATGAGAATATCTAGGTATGATCATGTATATAGGCATCATGTCTGAGACAAGTAGACCGACTCCTGCCTGCATCTACTACTATTACTCCACACATCGACCGCTATCCAGCATGCATCTAGAGTATTAAGTTCATTAGAATAGAGTAACACTTTAAGCAAGATGACATGATGTAGAGGGATAAATTCATGCAATATGATAAAAAACCATCTTGTTATCCTCGATGGCAATAATACAATACGTGCCTTGCTGCCCCTACTATCACTAGGAAAGGACACAGCAAGATTGAACCCAAAGCTAAGCACTTCTCCCATTGCAAGAAAGATCAATCTAGTAGGCCATACCAAACTAATAATTCGAAGAGACTTGCGAAGATAACCAATCATACATAAAAGAATTCAGTGAAGATTCAAATATTGTTCATAGATAAACTTGATCATAAACCCACAATTCGTCGTCTCAACAAACACACCGCAAAAGAAGATTATATCGAATAGATCTCCACAAGAGAAGGGGAGAACTTTGTATTGAGATCCAAAAAGAGAGAAGAAGACATCTAGCTAATAACTATGGACCCGAAGGTCTGAAGTAAACTACTCACACTTCATCAGAGAGGCAATGGTGTTGATGTAGAAGCCCTCCGTGATCAATGCCCCCTCCGGCGGAGCTCCGGAACAGGCCCCAAGATGGGATCTCGTGGATACAGAAAGTTACGGTGGTGGAATTATGGTTTTTGCTCCGTATTTGATCATTTGGGGGTACGTAGGTATATATAGGTGGAAGGAGTACGTCGGCGGAGCAACAGGGGGACCACGAGGGTGGAGGGCGTGCCTAGGGGGGTAGGTGCGGCCCCCTACCTTGTGGCTTCCCTGTTGGTTGCTTGACGTAGGGTCCAAGTCTCCTGGATCTTGTTCGTTCCAAAAATCACGTTCCCGAAGGTTTCATTCCATTTGGACTCCGTTTGATATTCCTTTTCTTCGAAACCCTAAAATAGGGAAAAACAGCAATTCTGGGCTGGGCCTCCGGTTAGTAGGTTAGTCCCAAAATAATATAAAAGTGTATAATAAAGCCTAATGGATGTCCAAAACAGAAGATAATATAGCATGGAGCAATCAAAAATTATAGATACATTGGAGATGTATCACCCCCGGACCGCCTCTTTGCTCTATAAGTACCCCCGAAATCCCAGAACTCTAGGGGAGTCGACGAAATATTCATCCAGCTGCCGCAGAGTCCAGAACCACCAGATCCAATCGAGACACCATCTCGGATGGGGTTCACCACCTCCATTGGTGCCTCTCTGATGATGCGTGAGTAGTTCTTTGTAGATCTTCTGGACCGTAGTTAGTAGCTAGATGGCTTCATCTCTCTCTTGATTCTCAATACAATGGTCTCTTGGAGATCCATATGATGTAACTCTTTTTGCGGTGTGTTTGTTGGGATCTGATGAACTTTGAGTTTATGATCAGTCATATCTTTTTATATCCATGAAAGTTATTTGAGTTTCTTTGATATCTTGTGTGCATGATCTGATGAACTTTGAGCTATTTATCTTGCAATGGGAAGAGGTGCCCGGTAGTGGGTTCGATCTTACGGTGCTTGATCCCAGTGACAGAAAAGGGACCCGACATGTATGTATCATTGCTACTAAGGATAAAAGATGGGATCTATATCTATGCAATAGATAAATGGATCTTGTCTATATCATGTCATCGTTCTTATTGCATTACTCCATTTTCCATGAACTTAATACACTAGATGTATGCTGGATAGCAGTCGGTGTGTGGAGTAATAGTAGTAGATGCATGCAGGAGTCGGTCTACTAATCTTGGACGTGATGCCAATGTATTGATCATTGCCTGGATATCTTCATAATTATTTGAGGTCCTATCAATTGCCCAATAGCTATTTGTTTACCCACCGTTTGCTATCTTTCTTGAGAGAAGCCACTAGTCAAACCTACGGCCCCCATGCCTTCTTCCTCATATATTTTCTTGTGATCTACTTTTCCTTTGCATTTTTATTAAGATCAATTGAACCAAAAATACAAAAATACTTTGCTTCACTTTATTATATTTGCGATCTATTATTTCAATCTACTACAATTTTCTAGCATCGTTACCCAAAAGGGATTGACAACCCCTTTAACGCATTGGGTTGCGAGGTGTTGTTATTTGTGTGCAGGTGTTGTTTACGTTGTGTTTCTTGGTTCTCCTACTGATTCGATAACCTTGGTTTCTTCACTGTGAGAAATACCTACCGTCGTCGTGCTGCATCATCCCTTCCTCTTTGGGGAAATACCAACGTAGTCCTAGCAGACAGGAGCTTTTCTGGCGCTATAGTCAGAGAGCGATCAAAAGGAATTTCTGGCACCGTTGCCGGGGAGTATCTTATTCATAACCAGGTTCCTAATTACAAATCTCATCTCCTCACAATTTACATTATTTGCCATTTGCCTCTCATTTTCCTCTCCCCCACTCCACAAAAATTTGTCGTTTTATTCGCCTCTCTTTTCTCATTCGCCATTTTCTTGTCAGATATATCCTTTGCTTGCAATCATGAGTGATTTTGGTATGGCACCAACAGATGATGGCCTAACTCCTAAAATAGGACGTACGGGCAATCTGGATGCTAAAACTTTTATCTTGGGGCAAGGGAACGTTATGGGAAAAGAACGTATCCAAGAATTTTTCAACTGCGTGGGAAACTTGAGTCTTGATGATGCTCCTATACTTAAAACTACTAGATCTTATGCGGATGCTATTTCAACACTAGTTCTGAAACTTGAAAGTAAATTTATTCGTACCCATCCTACCTTGCAAACATTGTTTTTTGAGCTCCCCGTTATAAAAAATCCTAGAGCTAAAAAGTTGGCCACTCTCGTTCTCCGGAATGAGTTAGACTACATAATTTGGGAAGCTAGGGAAATCTTTGACTTTTATGGTATGAATCATGAAAAACCTATGATAGATGAAATTCTTTACAATAGTGATTATGCTTCAAGACATTTGCTTGGGGACAATAAAATCTTTGATGAGAATCTTAAAAAGGAAGTCCCAGTTCTAGATATAATCCAACAAGTTTTCAATAATGTTAAATAACATTACTCTTGGATTGTTGCGGGAAATCAAAATGGGTGTGATGAAAACCAACTTAGGATTGCTAAGGCCTCTATGGATAACATGTTTTATGTTGTGTTTACAAAGCCTCATGATGAAAATACCTCTAAGAAAGTCAAGAAGAAGGATGACAAAACTTAGATCCTTGCTTTATGCCTAGCTAAGGGCGTAAAACTATAGCGCTTGTTGGAGGCAACCCAATGAATAAAATTTATTTTTGCTTTTTACTTAATGTTCTTGTGTGTTAGAACAATATTCTACTGTTATGATTGTGTTTTTTCTGTTTTAATTAGTGTTTGTGCCATGTAAAGCCTTTAGGATCTTCTTGGGTGATAGTTGTTTGATCTTGCTGAAAAAACAGAAACTTTTACGCTCACGAAATTAATTTTCATCTTTTACCGGAGAGAGATAAAATAACCATTCCACTTGTAGTAGATGAATATGAAAATTTCTCAGCTCGTCCTAATTTTTCAGAATTTTTGGAGTTATAGAAGTATTTGAAATAGTCAGATTGCTACAGACTGTTCTGTTTTGATAGATTCTGTTTTCTTTGTGTTCTGTGCTTATTTTGATGGATCTATGGTTTTCTTTGATGAGTTTTTGCCATAGAAAAATTGGAATACAGTAGATATAATACAAAAACAAAATATGAATTGGTTTGATACAGTACTTATAGTAGTGGTTTATTATTCTTATACTAACGGATCTCACGAAGGTTTTGTTGAGTTTTGTGTGATTGAAGTTTTCAAGTTTTGGGTTATCTTACGATGGATGAAGGAAGGATGGAAGATCCTAAGCTTTGGTATGCCCTGGCATCCCAAGCTATTATCAAAGAATGACCAACCAACTAAGCTTGGGGATGCCCCCGAGTGACATCCTCGCTTTCTTCCAACAAATATCGGTATTTTACTCGAGGCTATATTTTTATTCGTCACATGATATGTGTTTTGCTTGGAGCGTCTTGTATGATATGTGTCTTTGCTTGTTTTATTTTGTGTTTTAAGTCATCAATCCTTGCTGGACACACCTATTTGAGAGAGCCAAAATTATGTCATGACTTGTTAGAATTGCTCTCTATGCTTCACTTAAATCTTTTATGACCTAGGACTTGCTCTAGTGCTTCACTTATATCTTTTTGACCACGGTGTGCTTAGTATTTTTGAAGGAATGCTATCTTTCTTCACTTAGATTTATTTGAGAGTTAGTAAAATTTTGAAGAAATTCTCTCTTGCTTCACTTAAATTATTTTGAGAGAAAGAAATATTATGCTCATGATCTTCACTTATATTTGTTTGAGCTTATGAAAAGCGACACATGAAAATTAGTCCCAACGTGATAGATATCCAAGAAGGATAAAGAAAAGAATAATGTCATGAAGATCATTGGACAAAATAAACTTGATTCTTAGTAATAGTTTTGAGATATGATGATGTGATATGTGAGTTATGTTGATGAGTAATTATGCTCTAGTAGGAATATTGGTGTTAAGGTTTGTGATTCCCGAAGCATGCACGTAGTCTCTCATTATGCTATGATGTTGGAGCATGATTTATTTTTTATTCTCGTCCTTATGAGTGGTGGACGGGGATGAGCGATGGTCTTTTCCTACCAATCTATCCCCCTAGGGGCATGCGTAGTAGTACTTTGCTTCGAGGGCTAATAAAATTTTGCAATAAGTATATGAGTTCTTTGTGACTAATGTGAGTCCATGGATTATACACATTCTTACCTTTTTGCAATTTGCTAGCCTCTACGGTACCGTGCATTGCCCTTTCTCACATTGAGACATGGTGCAAACTTCGCAGGTGCATCCAAACCCCGTGATATGATACGCTCTATCACACATAAGCCTCATTATATCTTCCTTAAAACAGCCACCATACCTACCTATTATGGCTTTTCCATTGCCATTCCGAGATATATTGCCATGCAACTTCACCGCTTCCGTTTGATGACTTGAGCATTCATTGTCATATTGCTTTGCATGATCATATAGTTGACATAGTGTTTGTGGCTCAGCCACCGTTCATCATTTTTCATACATGTTATGCTAGATCATTGCCAGAAGCATTCATATAGAGTCATATTTTGTCATAGGCATCGAGTTGTAATTTTTGTTTCTTTTGAGTTATAAGTAAATAGAAGTGTGATGATCATCATTAATCATTTTTTAAGTTGTGTCTCGGTGAGGAAAGGATGATGGAGACTATGATTCCCCCACAAGTTGGGATGAGACTCCGGACAATGATAGAAGAAAAAAAGAAAGAAAAATAAAGAAAAAGAAAGAAAAAGGAGAAAAAATGAAACAAATGAAAAATGAAAAAAAATATAATAATCAAAGAGAGAAGGGGCATTGCTAGTATCCTTTACCAAACTTGTGCTTCAAAGTAGCACCATGTTTTTCATATGGAGAGTCTTCTATGTTGTCACTTTCATATACTAGTGGGAATTTTTCATTATAGGATTAGATGCACACCCACTTAGTTTTTCATATTGAGCTTTCATACACTTATATCTCTTAGTGCATTTGTTGCATGGCAATCCCTACTCCTCACGTTGATATCGATTGATGGGCATCTCCATAGCCCGTTGGTTAGCCGCATCGATGTGAGACTTCCTTACTTTTTTGTCTTCTTTATATTTACCCCTATCATCGTACTCTATTCCACCCATAGTGCTATATCCATGGCTTGTGCTCATGTATTGCGTAAGAGTTGAAAAAGCTGAAGGACGTTAAAAAGTACGAACCAATTGCTCGACTTGTCATCGAGGTTGTGCATGATAAATACTTTGTGTTAAGAAGACAGAGCATGAAAAGATTATATGATTTTGTAGGGATAACTTATGTTAGCATTGATATTTTGAAAGACATGGTTGCTTGTTGATATGCTTGAGTATCTAAAGTATTATGTCAACACTAGACTATTGCTTGAATCACATAAAAGACCAATTGTCCATGCTATAAAGAAAAGAATATGACATGACATGTTAAATAGCACTCCACATCAAAAATTCTGTTTTTATCACTTACCTACTCGAGGACGAGTAGGAGTTAAGCTTTGGGATGCTCATATGTCTCCAACGTATCTATAATTTTTTATTATTCCATGTTTTTATATTATCAATCTTGGATGTTTTATAATCATTTTATAGTCATTTTATATCATTTTTGGTACTAACCTATTGACATAGTGCCAAGTGCTAGTTCCTGTTTTTTTTTCGTGTTTTTACATCGTAGAAAATCAATATCAAACGGAGTCCAAATGCCACGAAACTTTACAAAGATTTTTTATGGGCCAGAAGGAACATGTTGGGCCTTGGTTGCACCTGGGGGAGTCCCGAGGAGGGGAGAACCCACCAGGGCGCGCCAGGAGGCCCAAGCGCGCCCTAGTGGGTTCTGCCCACCTCGGGTGCCCCCCGGACCGCCTCTTTGCTCTATTAATACCCCAAAATCCCAGAACCCTAGGTGTGTCGATGAAATATTCATCCAGCCGCCGCAGAGTCCAGAACCACCAGATCCAATCTAGACACCATCTCGGATGGGGTTCACTACCTCCATTGGTGCCTCTCCGATGATGCGTGAGTAGTTCTTTGTAGACCTTGAGGTCCGTAGTTAGTAGCTAGATGGCTTTATCTCTTTCTCTTGATTCTCAATACAATGGTCTCTTGGAGACAGTTGCAGAGCCAGGAATTTTCTCCTAGGTATTCTTGTAAAAAATTGCCTTAGCAATATAATAGAACAACAAATATGCAGTAAGATGGTAACATCAATGACTAGATGACCATACATTGATAATAGTAGAAAAATATCATTGTGGCAATATCTCTAACAACAATATAGTACTCGATGACTATACATCGATGCCATAAAATAACATTGTGGCAATATCTCTAACAACAATATAGTACTCGATGACTATACATCGATGCCATAAAATAACATTGTGGCAATATCAATGACTCGATGACCATACATCAATAATAATAGCAAAAAAATTGGCCAAAGCAATATAATAGAACAAACAACAAATGTGGACGTAGAAAGTGTTTTCCTTGCCTTAGTTTGATGATATGTCCCACATTTCAAATATGCTAACATACTTCTTCATCTACATCACACAAACAAAGTAGAAATTAGTGGAAGTTGCAATGTGGCATGCATTGAATGGACAAACAATCACAATTTACATAAACAAAGTAGCAATAAGTGGCATTAACTGATGGACAATTGTACAAACAATTATAATTTATACAAGAACAAATCAACAAAGTAGCAATCAATCCATGGCAGATCAGTGGCTTCTAGCAGTGGAAATTTATCAAAAAAGCTTCAGATTTGTTTTAAAAATAGAGAAACTTTACCTTTGTAATTTGTAGATGGATGCAATACTAGATGGATTGGGTGGCTTCTCCTTCTAGCATGTCGGTTGGCAGACTGAAGCGGCGACTACCGACGGCGATAGAGGCCGGAGGAAGCCCGCAGCGGCACTGCCCTGCACAGACCACAACCACGGAGGCCGGAGGCGGACGGGAAGGAGAGGGCCAAAGGGGAGGGGAGGGAGACGGCTAGAGGGGGAGAGGGCCCACCTTGTCCGCTGGATCTCGCTTGCTAGCGCTAGCGCTGGCGCTGGCTCCTACGCTCGAGAGAGGAAGAGTGGGAGACGGAGACCTGTTCTGTTGCGTTGTTGCCGTCTCATGCATGGCAGGATGGGTTGGGCTTCGGTGTATAACATGTATACTCAACTTTTTTGGGGCCAGATTCTTTGGTATTCCATGGAATGCCCAGGAATACCCCTGGCTCCACCACTGCTTGGAGATCCATATGATGTAACTCTTTTCGCGATGTGTTTGTTGGGATCTGATGAACTTTGAGTTTATGATCGGTCATATCTTTTTATATCCATGAAAGTTATTTGAGTTTCTTTGATCTCTTATATGCATGATCTCTTATAGCCTTGTATTTCTTCTCCGATATTTGGGTTTTGTTTGGCCAACTTGAGATATTTATCTTGCAATGGGAAGAGGTGCCCGGTAGTGGGTTCGATCTTACAATGCTTGATCCAAGTGACAGAAAAGGGAACCGACACGTATGTATCGTTGCTACTAAGGATAAAAAGACGGGATCTATATCTACGCAATAGATAAACAGATCTTGTCTACATCATGTCATCATTCTTATTGCATTACTCCATTTTTCCATGAACTTAATACACTAGATGCATGCTGGATAGCGGTCGATGTGTGGAGTAATAGTAGTAGATGCAGGCAGGAGTCGGTCTACTAATCTTGGACGTGATGCCTATGTAAGGATCATTGCCTGGATATCGTCATAATTATTTGAGGTTCTATCAATTGGCCAACAGTAATTTGTTTACCCACCGTTTGCTATCTTTCTCGAGAGAAGCCACTAGTGAAACCTACGGCCCCCGGGTCTTCTTCCTCATATATTTGCTTGCGATCTACTTTTCCTTTGCATTATTATTCATATCTATTAAACCAAAAATACAACAATACTTTGCTGCACTTTATTATATTTGCGATCTATTATTTCAATCTACTACAATTTTTTGGCATCATTACCCGAAAGGGATTGACAACCCCTTTAACACGTCGGGTTGCGCAGTGTTGTTATTTTTGTGCAGGTGTTGTTTACGTTGTGTTGCTTGGTTCTCCTACTGGTTTGATAACCTTGATTTCTTCACTGAGGGAAATACCTCCCGTTGGTGTGCTACATCATCCCTTCCTCTTTGGAGAAATACCGACGTAGTCCTAGCAGGCATGAGCTTTTCCGGCACTATAGTCAGAGAGCGATCAGTACGAACGGGGCTGTGCACGCCCCGGAGTCTCCCCCCGAGGGAACTTTGATAATCCCAAAGTGCAAGGAATCATCGTAGCAATTTCCAAATGTGGACATGATAAGTATGGAGTGTTGAACCCACAAGGAGCTCAAGGCAAGATCAAGATTCTCTCAAGTCCTATCTGCCACTGATACGACTCTACGTACACCGAATGTTTGCTTCCATCTAGAAACGAGAAATAAACTATGTTCTGGGTATGAAGAGGATAACTTTGCATGATATCAAAGAACTAAAATATAAAAGTAGGTGTTAAAATAAATTTAGAATATATTACTAAATATTATAAATAGCAAGTGTGGAATAATGATGGATTGGTGTGCGGAATTGTCCTAGGCAATTGTTAACAAGATCGGTAATCATTATTGCAATTTCATATGAGGGAGAGGCATAAGCTAACATACTTTCTCTTCTTGGATCATATGCACTTATGATTGGACCTCTAGCAAGCATCCACAACAAGATCATTAAGGTAAATCCCAACCATAGCATTAAAGCATCAAGTCCCCTTTATCCCATACGCAACAACCCCCTTACTCGGGTTTATGCTTCTGTCACTCAAGCAACCCACTATAAGCGAATCATGAACATATTGCAACACCATACAACGGGAATCCCTCATGGGTCCACGGCATGGAAGGCACCATAGGATAGCACCAAAATAAAACATACAACTCAAACCAATCTAGATCATCAATCAACCCCAAAGGACAAAAGAAATCTACTCAAAACATCATAGGATGGCAACACATCATTGGATCATAATATGTGTCATAAAGCACCATGTTCAAGTAGGGGATTACAGAGGGGTGCGGGAGAGTGGACCGCGTAAAAGAGATGAGGATGGTGATGTTGATGAAGACGATCACCGCGGCCATAGTTCCCCCAGCGGCACTCCGGCACCGCTGAGAGAGAGGGGCAGAGAGTCTACCCCTTGCGTTTCCTCCTCCATGGCCTCCCCCTAGATGGGGAGAGGTTCTCCCTCTGGTCCTTTGCCTCCATGGCGATGATGGCCCCATCCGGGATCCTCCTTCATGGCCTCCGGTGATGGTGGCCCCCTCCGGCAGGGTGCCAGAGAGGGCCTAGATTGGTTTTTCGTGGCTATAGAGGCTTATGGCGGTGGGACTCCCGACTGCCGGGGTACTGATCCACGGGCACCTATGGGACTGGCGGACCGAGTCCCTTTCGGTTCGGCGGGGGCGGAGATCGTGCAAAGAGCAAATCGAGGCGATACACGCGAGCGATTTACCCAGGTTCGGGCCGCACGGATGCGTAAAACCCTACTCCTGCTTTGTGGTTTGTATTGATTTCTTGCTCGGGAGCGCGGAGTGCTACAGTACACACCAGCAGCTAGCGAGACCGAGCATGAGTGTTTTTCGAACCCCCCTCTACGTTGCACACGAGCCTCCTTTTATATGCTCAAGGGGTCACCAACAGGTGGCAATGGAGGCAAAGGGTAAAAATGGAAAGGTGCTGCGGTAGGTACAGCTACCTGCTACAGTATATCATACCTAACCCTGACGGCAGGGGACAAGGACATTAAATGCCCGTCTATGTCGCCTAAACAGTGCAAAAAGGGACCGCCAGTGACGCCACCATTCGCCACGATGGCGATCTTGTCAGCGCCGCTTGCCACCGCACGCCGCTGGCTGCACAGCCTCCCGCCACGTACGCCTGGAAGGGCCCCAGAGCAACACGTTGGTGGATGTGCTGGAGCACGGGTCCAGAGAGGTGGCTTGCTGCGGCAAGCGCCTTGCCGCTGTCGTTGTCTTGTCGCGTCCAGGAGCTTGTCGCTCACCGGGCCTTGCCGGGACGCGTGGCGCGCCGTGGCAAGTTCCTTGAAGTGCCTTGGTAGGCCTTCCCGGCAAGCTCCTCTTGCCGGGGTCTTGAGATGCCTTTGTTGGCCTTCCCGGCAAGCTCCTCTTGCCGGGGTCTTGTCTCCTTGACTTGGATACTTTGTTCTTGAATGGCTCCAAAGGAACCACGGAGGACCTTGGCGGTCACCCGGCAAGCCTTGCCGCGGGATGCTGCGACTACCAGTGCACAAGTTCGGGATACTAGGGTACCCCTACTCTAGTACACCGATAGGAGCCCCCGGGCCTGGGCCATACACGGTGCCGAGCGCTGTTGGGCCAGGCCCAAAACAGGGCATGGGCACGCGCGGCCTAGGTTACGCCGTATCTCTCTCCGTATCCACCGCGCCCTCCCCGAACGGCACACGTTGAATGCGGCGTCGTGGGAGAGATCGTGGGTGGTTTCTTTATTCGGAAATGCGGAACGTCCGCCCCCTCCCTCTTTATAAGCAGGGGAAACAGGGGCAGTTTGCTCGTTCGCCCGTTGCTGCTTCCAATCTCAGAAATCTCCGCCGCTCCCTCGCCTTCCCAAAGCTGAGAGAGAGAGAGAGAGCTACGCTCCGCCCCCCATCGCCACCAGCCCCACCGACGCCGTCGACCTTCTCCACTACTTCCGCCATGGCTCCAAAAGCTGACAAGGGGAAGGTCGTGAAGTTGACCGAGGCGCAGCGGCTTGCGGCGCTGCGGAAGGAGCGAGCATTCTTCCCCCCCAAGCTTGCCACGAAGGAGCTGAGGGAGAACTACTACCTCTTCTGGTCGACGGAGACAAGGGCGCACCCGCGCACGAAGGTACTCCCCGCCGCCGCTTGGAAGAAGGCCCCAAATGGATACCCCTTCTTCGCATTGTTCTTCTACTGCGGGCTCTGCCCGCCTTTCTCTGAATTCTTCTGCGACATCATGAATACCTACGGATTCCACCTCCTTGACTTCACCCCCAATGCCGTTCTGACCATGGCAGTTTTCGCACATCTCTGCGAAAACTTTGTCGGAGTCCACCCCAATGTAGCCCTCTTTTGCCACTTCTTCATACCCCGAGTAGAGAGAGGAGAGCCTCTATCCGGCGGAATCGCCTGGATCTCAAGGGCCGGCAAGAAGGAAACCTATCTGGAGGGAGAATTCCGCGGCAAGTGGGAGGAGTGGAGAGCAGACTGGTGCTGGATTGACGAGGAGAACCCACAGCCATTCACCACCCGGCGCAAAACCCCAGTAGCACGCGGCAGCGATTGGAGTGACGTGGCCCCGGAAGACGACAGGCTGAAGATTGCCGTCACCAGGATCCTGCGCCTCAGGCTTGCCGGGCTTACTGTAGGCGCTGTTGGCGCAGACTTTCTTTGCCGCCGCATCGCCCCCCTGCAGGAACGGGGGAGAACCACTTGGGAGTTCAAGAACGCGGCGGACATCATGAGGCTGCGTCCGGGCCTCAACTTCAACTTCACAGTTCTGGAGCTCAACACGATGCTGCAGGAGCTCTTCAAGTATGACCCCCAACATCCCGAAGTTTTCAGGTTGCCGGGGGGCGTCGTCCCGCTGTGCAACAATTCCTCGCTCGACCGCATCCATGCAATGATGCCGGAGTGCGACTCGCATGGAATTGTGCCAACTTGGCAGGAGCCTGCAGACGACGTCGTGCATCAGTTCTTCGATGACTTGGTAGAAGTGCCGATCCACTCCGACGAGAAGGATGGCCTCACCCGCGACACCACCGACGAGGAGATGACGCGCATCGCCACTAGGTTGGAAGAGGCGGCGGCAGCCACGGCCCAAGGGTGAATTTGGATTCACCGTGGAGGAGGAAGATGCAGCAGAAGCGGCAAGCCGTGCCGAGCGAGGGGAGCCCGCTGGCAAGAAGGAGCTTTCCGGGCGTGGCGCCGAGCCGAGCGAGCCCGCTAAGGACACGAGTGGCTCGTTGGAAATCAACTCCTCTTCCTCCTCATCTTCGGGCAGCTCGCCGCAAGCAGAGCCTCCGTCCCCACCAAGAAGGCGTCTCCGCAAGGCCGGTGACGTGGCGGAGCGGCAAGCGGGTCAACATTCGCCGCGCCGCGTGACACGCTCCACCGCAGCAAACACCGTTGCCGCGGGAGCGCCTCATGCTGCGACGGCAACTGGAGCGGGGTCTAGCCGGACCACCGCTTCAGTTCCTGCCGCTGCTCACGCCGCGCCGGCAGCCGGGGCGGGGTCATCTCAGACCACCGCCACTGCTCCCGCCAAGCGGCCAAGGGAAGCATCTCCTCCGCCTCCTCGCGCCGGGCGCGCGCCGGACTTCGACTTCTCCACGTTCAGCTCCGACGAGGAAGAAGAAGAAGAGTAAGCTTCTCTTGTTGTACTTGCAGTTCTTCAATTCTTGCTGTTTTTCTTGCATCTCATTTGCTTTACTCTGAACTTGTTCCTTTTCAGGACTCTGGCCCAGAGAGCAGCAAAGAGGGCCAAGGTCCCGGTGATTGTCATCGAGGACGAACCTATTGCGATAGCAGGGGGTGCGCCCGAGACATCCTTGCCGGACCCGGCAACTTTTCTCCAGAGCAGCCCCCAGCGTAAGTATATGATTTACTTTCCGCTGCGAGGCGCGCATGGGTACTTGTCTTTGCTGATATCTGCTTGTTGATGTGTGTAGGAGCCGAGCAGCCCCACCGGGAGCCAAGGGAGAATCCCCCGACAAGGGAGAACTCTCCGACAAGGGAGGGCTTTCCGGTAAGGGATAAGTCTCCGGCGAGGGAGGGTTCTCTGGCAAGGGACAGCACCAGCGGCCCCCCGACGGCGGATACCACGGCAGCAGATCCCAGTACAGGTAACCCTTTTTCTTCAAGACCTCCCTTGGGTTCTTCTTCTCTTGATCTTCTTGGGTTTTTGCTGGATTTTGTTTGACTCTTCTCCCCTTGCCGGCTGTCAGACCCATCTGCTGCGGAGCAGATGGAGACCGAGGTCGCCGCCGAAGAAGCGGCCGGCGCTGACGATCCCACCGGCGCCGAGGCCGCCAAGGCTGCCGCCGCAGCAACTGGCGAGGGGTCTGGCGATCATACCGACGGCCCAGAGGCCGCAGGAGCGCCAGGCGCTACGCCGACCGCCGACCCGTCCGCCGAAGCCGCAGTGCCGAGCTCCGAGGAGCCCCAGCCGGGTGTCTACTTGAAGGCCGGCGAAGGCGTCTTCATCAACCTCCCCTGGGCGTCAAGCTCCAGGGCGCCGGTCGAGGGAGAGATCTGCAACGGGGAAGTGCTCGCCTCTGCTGGGTTGACGGTGGTTGATGCGCCAAGCAGCAACAACGAGCCTGAGGAGGAGCGGCTGCTGCGGAAGCTGGTGTCGCTCTACCGCGCGTGACAAGCCAAGCTGGAGTCCCGCGAGGCGCTTGTCGCAAAGGCGGGAGCAGACATTGAGAAGCGCGCGGAAGAGCTCGGGGGTTTCCACCGGGAAGCCCTCCGGTCCCTGGCGGAGGAGCGAGAGCAGCTTGCCGAAGCGTAGAAGGTCTTCTTCCTTGAGAAGGCCGAAGTCGAAGAGCAGCAACGACTTGCCGCTATGAAGCTATCCGCGGAGGAGGGCGCGCTGGCGTAGCGGAAGGTCAATCTTGACACCCACGAGGAGGAGCTTGCCGTGCGTGAGGAAAAACTCGGCGGAGCCCTCAAGCAAGCAGAGATGCTGCCGCCGCCGTCGAGGCCGCCAAGAAGGAGTTGGAGATGAAGGTGGCGCAGTTAGAAGCCGATCTTGCCGAGAAGGGCAAAGAGCTCAGCGCCGCCAAGGACTCCAATGCGGGTCTTGAGTCGAAGTTGACTGCTTTGACCAAGACGCTGGATGGCGCCAAGAAGCAGGAGGCGACCTTGAAAGAAGAGATCAAGGCCGACAAGGCGCTGCTGGAGAGCATTGCCGCCACCCAAAATGCCTTCAGGAAAAATGTGGAGCACTGGACGGAGGGTTTGGTGAATGTTGCCGTGGATATCGACAGGGAGCTGGCGCAGCTTGGGATGGCGGATCTCGGGTATCCCTCCGACGAGAGCCTCCAGCCCAGCGCCAAGCTCACCCTGTTCTTCAAAGGCGTGGCGACGGCCCTCCAGCGACTCCGGGAGAGGATCCCAAAGCAGCTGGCCGACGAGTCACGCAAGACCTGCGCGGGAGCCCTTCAGAAGGTGTTGATGAAGGTGGCCTTCCGCAACCCGGGCCTCTGCCTCACCAATGTCCTCAGGACCTTGCCGCCGGATGCCGATCTGGAGGAGCTCAAGGCCCTTGTCGCACCCATTGTGGACAAGGTGAGCGGGATCAAGAGGATTGAGGGCGATCGCGCAGACTAGGCCGCCCGTTTCCTCCTTTTTCTTGTCGCTGTCGATCAAGTTATGAAAACGATCTGTTAGAGCTGCGACAAGCTATTTTGTAATATAAATTTATTTTGGGTAGCCATTGCAATGTTATTCCCTTTACTTGACTCCTTGCTTTGTATGCTTTTACCCTACACTTTTAGGGAACTTGCCGGCGCAGGCACCTTAGCCGCGAGCGCTGAGTGCGGGACGTTAGCAGCCTGCTGGTGGTGCCGCTGCCGACAAGAAACCTTGTCGCAACTAGTCGCAGCTCACTTAAGTTGTTGAGCGGACTCGAAACAAAGTAAGGGCGCGAAAATTAGTTGCAGCTTACTTAAGTTGTTGAGCGGACTCGAAACAAAGTAAGGGCGCCACTAGCTACGAGCTGGTTCCTCCGCGCACAGGTTTTCCATACAAAGCACGGTCGTTCAAGAAAGATAACTTAAATTTTTTAAAAAATCTGACTGCTCAACCTTTGGCAACTTAGCTTTTCTGTTGTTTGCTTCCCGGCAAGGCGAAACTTTCATGAACGACGCCTGGTCCATACCATCGTCTTCTCCTTTCCCCCCCGGCAAACTTGTGGGTGAGGGGAACCTTCCATTCAAAAGAAAGAAGAGACAATACAGATATGGAGCTTTACGGCTCATTATTGCTTACCGTGGAGTAGGTGCTGCACAAAGTGTCAGATCATATATGCCAAAAAATAAGAAGCATGAAATCGACAAAATGTGCGGAGCACATGAGCTTTACTTATGCACGGGGTCTGCGCCCGGCTTTGTACAAAGGATTACATGCAACAGCGGCAAGACTTGTACAAAAAATGGTTGCCGGAACAGGTTCCGGCAACCGCGCCTTACGGGTAAAACTTACGAAGATGCTCAATGTTCCAGGAGTTGCTCACCGGAATGCCATCCTCGGTCTCAAGGCGGACAGCGCCGGGCCTAGTGACTCGTTTCACCCGGTAAGGGCCTTCCCACTTCGGCGTCAACTTGTTGGAATTCTTGGCGGACTGAACACGCCGAAGAACAAGGTCGCCTTCCTCGAGACTTCTGGCATTAACTTTGCGGCTATGGTAGCGGCGCAAAGCCTGCTGGTAGCAAGCAGCTCGCACAGCAGCCTGAAGACGGTCTTCCTCAAGGAGCAGCACGTCATCTTGTCGCAGCTGCTCTTGCTCGAGCTCATCATAAGCGAGCACTCGAGGTGAGCCATATACGAGTTCCGTGGGGAGAACTGCCTCTGCTCCATAAACTAGAGCGAAAGGTGTCTGGCCAGTGGCTCGATTTGGCGTCGTCCTGATCGACCAAAGAACCACCGGCAGCTCCTCGATCCAGTTTCTTCCGCACTTGTGCAGCCTGTCGAAAGTTCTGGTCTTGAGCCCGCGCAGCACTTCAGCATTTGCCCTCTCCGCTTGACCGTTGCTTCTCGGGTGAGCAACAGAAGCGAAGCAGACCTTGGCGCCAAGATCTTGGACGTACTACATGAAGGTGCGGCTTGTGAATTGTGTACCGTTGTCGGTGATTATCTTGTTAGGGATCCCGAAGCGGCAAACAATCGACCTGAAGAACTTGACTGCTCACTGTGCTGTCACCTTCCTCACTGGTTCCACTTCCGGCCACTTTGTGAACTTGTCGATTGCAACGTACAAGTACTCAAAGCCCCCGACTGCTTGGGGAAAGGGGCCGAGGATGTCGAGCCCCCAGACCGAAAATGGCCAGGATAAAGGGATCGTCTGGAGAGCTTGAGCTGGTTGGTGTATCTGCTTGGAATGGAACTGGCACGCTTCACACTTGGTTACTTGTGCAGTTGCATCCTGGAGGGCTGTCGGCCAAAAGAAACCTTGCCGGAATGCTTTGCCGACAAGTGCTCTTGCGCCAATGTGGTGGCCACATATGCCTCCATGTATCTCTGCCAACAGCTTTTGTCCGTCTTCCCGGTGAATACACTTCAATTTCACACCGTTGAGTCTTCTTCTGTATAGTGTCTTGTCGACAAACTGGTACATACTTGACTGCCGGGCTACTCTTTCCGCTTCTTCTTGCTCTTCGGGAAGTTCTCCTGTCTGAAGGAAACGGACAATCTGCTGTGCCCATGCTGGAGCTTGTGGCTCGACAAAAGGGACTAAAGGCAAATTTGCTGCTGCGGGAACATCCGCTTCCACGGCGAGAACCTGCGGCTCCGCCGGAGCTTGACGCCGGGAGCTTCTGCTTCAACGGAACAAACCCTGGGGTTTGCCGGAGCAGACTGCTCCTCAGCGCTCTTGGAGTTGATCTTGGGGATTGCTGCGGGAACATCCGCTTCTACAGCGAGAACCTGCGGCTGTGCGGGAGCGTGACGTTCCCCGGCAAGCTTGCCGGAGCAAAACTTGTCGGGAGCTTCTGCTTCAACGGGACAAACCCTAGGGCTTGCCAGAGCAGACTGCTCCTCAGCGCTCTTGGCGTTGATCTTGGGGACCTTCTTGGCGGCGGCTTCGGACTGCTGCGGGAACATCCGCTTCTACGGCGAGAACCTGCGGCTCTGCCGGAGCTTGACGTTCCCCGGCAAGCTTGCCGGAGCAAAACTTGTCGGGAGCTTCTGCTTCAACGGAACGACTGCTCCTCAGCGCTCTTGGCGTTGATCTTGGGGACCTTTTTGGCGGTGGCTTCGGGAAGCTCTGCCGGCAAATAGTCACCAGAAATCAACTTCCTCTTCTTGCTCTGTCCAGTTGATGGCGTTACAGACGGCTGAGTCAGCTTGAGCACAAAGATCCCTGGTTCCACAGGTAACTTAAGTGCGGCGCACTTTGACAGGCCATCGGCAATGTCGTTCTGAGCTCTTGGAACATGTTCCATTTGTAGGCCGTCAAAGTGCTCTTCTAGCTTTCTCACTTCGTCGACGTAAGCTTCCATCAACGGACTCTGATAATTCTTGTTTACTTGGCAGACGACAAGTTGTGAGTCACCCCTGACAATGAGCTTCTTGATCCCAAGGTCTGCTGCGATCCTAAGACCGGCAAGCAAGCCTTCATACTCTGCAGTATTGTTTGTTGCTTGCTCCTTGGGAAAGTGCATCTGGACTACGTACTTGAGGTGCTCTCCAGCGGGTGCGACAAGCAGCACGCCAGCGCCGGCGCCTTGCAGCGAAAAGGCACCATCAAAGTACATCAGCCACTCTTTGCTTGCTTCCTTGACGGGGATGCTCGTTTCTGGAATCTCTTCATCTAGTGTTGGCGTCCATTCTGCTATAAATTCTGCCAATGCTCTGCTCTGGATAGTTGAAGTACTTTCAAACTTGAGGCCAAAGCTTGACAGTTCCAGTGCCCACTCAACAATCCTGCCTGTCGCTTCTGGATTCTGCAGTATCCTCTTCAGCGGAAAGCGAGTGACAACTGTGATCTCATGTGCTTGGAAATAATGGCGCAACTTTCTCGAGGCCATGAGAAGGCCTAAAAGCAACTTCTGCACGCCAGAGTACCTTGACCTAGCCCCCTGTAGAAGGGAACTGACAAAGTAAACTGGGCGCTGCACCATTTTCTTTTGTATCTCCTCGTGCATCTGCGCAGATTCATCTTTGTCGGGACCAGAGCTTGCCGGGGAAGCCCCTTGCTTGTCGCTGGATGCGCTTGCCGTGGTTGCTGGCTCGTCATCTGCCTCCCTCTCTGCTACTAACGCAGCACTAACCAATTGATTGGTTGCCGCTATATACAACAGCAACTTCTCTTGTGGCTTAGGTGCGACAAGTATTGGAGGGGAGGACAGGTATCTCTTCAAGTCTTGCAGCGCAGCCTCTACTTCCGGAGTCCATTTCATTGGACCTGCCTTTTTCAATAATTTGAAAAATGGCAGGGCGCGCTCAGCAGACCTAGAGATAAACCTGCTGAGAGCAGCCACGCAACCGGCAAGTCTTTGTACATCCTTGACGCGCTTTGGTGCTTCAATCTGCTCAATGGCCTTGATTTTGTCGGGATTGGCTTCAATTCCCCGCTGAGACACGAAGAACCCGAGAAGCTTGCCAGAGGGAACTCCAAACACACACTTCTCTGGGTTGAGCTTGAGGCTGATCTTGCGCATATTTGCGAAGGTCTCGTCTAAATCTTGAATCAGAGTTGCCCTGTCCTTGCTCTTGACCACTATATCATCCATGTATGCTTCCACATTTCTGTGTATTTGCGGCTCAAGAGCGACATGAACTACCCTTGCAAATGTTGAACCAGCATTTTTTAATCCGAAAGGCATACGTACGAAACAGTACATGCCACATGGAGTAATAAATGCGGTCTTCTCCTCATCCTCTTCTGCCATGAAGATCTGATGATATCCTGAGTATGCGTCAAGAAATGAAAGCAAATCACATCCGGCTGTGGAGTCAACAATCTGGTCAATGCGCGGCAAAGGAAATGGGTCTTTGGGACAAGCTTTGTTAACATCGGTAAAATCGATACAAAGTCTCCATTTCCCGTTTGCCTTGCGCACGACTACAGGATTGGCCAACCACGTGGGATGGAGCACTCCTCTGACAAGGCCTGCTGCCTCCAGCTTCTTGATCTCTTCTGCAATGAATTCTTGGCGCTCCACTGCTTGTTTCCTAACCTTCTGCTTGACGGGCCGCGCATGAGGACAAACGACAAGGTGGTGCTCAATCACTTTCCTGGGAACACCGGGGATGTCAGACGGTTGCCACGCAAACACGTCGACATTCGCCCGCAGGAAAGCAACGAGCGCGCTTTCCTATTTAGGGTCGAGAGTGGCACTGATGGTGAAGGTACCACCAGTGCCGTCCTCCTTGGCGGACACCTTTTTCGTCTCTGGCGGAGCTGCCATCATCTTCTTACACTTGCCGGTGTAGCTCGATGGTGCGTCCTCGACGGCAGCGCAGCACTCCGAAGAGGTGCGCTTGCCGGAGTGGGCATCAGAACTCTTGCCGGACTTGGTCTTCTTCTTCCCCCCAGGAGCTTCTGCGGTAAGTGACTTGTGATCTGCTGCGGCTGCTGCTTCCCGGTAGATCTTGTCGGCGCAGATAAGAGCATCCTTCTTGTCGCCAGGGACAGAGATGACGCTTATTGGGCTTGGCATCTTCAGCATGTTGTATGCGTAGTGAGAGGCCGCCATGAACTTGGCGAGTGCTGGACAGCCAAGTATCCCATTGTAAGGCAATGGAATATCGGCAACGTCAAAAGTGACCCTCTCAGTCCTGAAGTTCAGCTCGCTGCCAAATGTTGCTGGCAACGTGACCTTCCCCTTCGGCTTGCTCCTTCCCGGGTTGATTCCTTGGAATGTGCCGGTTTCTTCAAGCTCGCTGTCAGGGATCTGGAGTTTCTGGAGTACAGCGGAGGAGATCAGGTTCAAGCCGGCCCCGCCGTCAACTAACACCTTAGTGACCTTGAGGTTGCGGATAGTTGGTGAAACCAACATCGGCAAGCACCCGACCGCAGTTGTGCGATCAGGGTGGTCCTTAATATCAAAGATGATAGGCGTGCTGGACCATTTCAGAAGCTTGCGTGACTCGACAGGTGGTTCTGCTGCATTGACTTCCCACGCCCACTGCTTGAGTTGGCGGTGCGAAGTATGCAGAGAAGCACCACCGTCAACGCACAAGACTTCTGTGGCTGTCTGGAACTCCTGCTCACTGGTCTCGACATCATCCATGTCTTCGTCGTCGTCGTCGTCTTCAGCGTTGTCGCGGCCGCGGGGAGGTCTATCTCCTTGCCGCTGCTTGGCCTTGCCGCGGCGTCCTCCCCGGCCGGCACGCTTCTTGCCGGATTCTCCAGCACCTCCTTGGGCCCTCTCCTTGTCGCGTCGCTCGTACTCAGCCTTTTGCTGCTGGACAAGCTACTCGACTTTCTTGCAGCTCTGGAGGTCATGGCCCTTGGTACGGTGAATCTTGCAGTACTGCTTGTCGGTGCCGTCCTGCTTGTCGGCTACCGCCACAGCCTGGCAGTTGGCGCATGCGGCAATCTCCTTGCCGGAGCTACCAACTTTGGCCTTCTTGGCGCCACCTTCGTTGCCGGACTGCTCAACGACTAGCACCTCTTTGCCTTTCTTCTTCCTGTTCCGCCGCCGGTTTTTCTTTGTCGGGGCAGCATCCTCGCTGTCAGATCCTTCTGCTCCAGTCTTCTCTCCGGGGAGTTTCCTTCCTTCATCAGCGCGTGCATACTTGTCGGCCAGGGCATACAGCTCACTGACGTCTCTGATCCTGCACATCGCCATCTCCTCCCGCATCCTGCGGTTACGCACGTTCTGATGGAACGCGCTGATAACCGCGGCGGGGTGGACGTCTGGGATGTTATACTGTACACGGCTGAACCTCTGAATGTACTTGCGCAGGGGCTCTCCTTCCTTCTGGGCGAGCAGATGAAGGTCGCTCTCTTGGCCATTGAGGTTTGTGGCCGCCTGTAAAGGCGCCGACAAACTGATGGCATAGGTCTGCCCAGGAGGATATGGAGTTGTCCGGCAAGTGCATGAGCCAGGACCTGACGTTGGGCTTGAGCACCAGCGGGAAGTAGTTGGCAAGGATCTTGTCGCCCCGCCCCCCGGCATCCTGCACCGCAATGGTGTAGATGCTGAGGAACTCCGACGGATGCGTCTTGCTGTCGTACTTCTTTGGTACGTCTGGTTTGAAATTCTTCGTGCTGGGCCAATGGACTTGCCGCAGCTCATGAGTGAACGCAGGGCAACCTACCACGTACGGCAAGTCGCCTGGTTCCCCTGGCGCATGCATGTCGACAGAGGGCCCAGCACGCTGGTCTGATTGACATCGCGCTTCTCTTCGGCGCTCGATGCGAGTACGAGCATCTTCTTGTTGTCGTTCTTCAAGAACTTGGCGCTGATCGCGATGAGCTCGCGGATCTGATGACGCGGTGGAGTCGCTGTCGAGGTGGATCCGGCGAGACGGCGATCTTGGCCTTCGGGGTGGAGAGTGCACAGTGGTTGCACCCCCACCGGTCTTGTCGCCACCGGCTCGTGCCTGGCTGACCGGCTGCGGCTGCGACGTGCTCGGCTGCCATTGAGTGTCGCCATTGGCGAAGCCGATGAGACTCTGAATGGTAGCCCTCCAGTCGTCGATCTTGTCCGCCGTTGGAGGGTAGTCTAGGAGCAGTTGAGCTCGCGCCAAAGCTTCTGCTGCAGTGGCGGGTGGTGGTGGTGGCGAACGGTGCGAGGATCGGGATATGCTCGGACTTCTAACCATGTTAGAAGGAGCAGTATCCCGTCCAGGCGACCGTGCCTCGCTCGTGCCAGCATGTTGACGTGCATGGTGGTCTTGAGCGCTCCGAGATCCACCAGCTCGATCTTGGTCTAGCAGACGCATGGTACCGTGAGTACCATGACGCTGCCGGTCCCGCGCCTCCTAAGATGGGCGCGGTGCATGTACGGACGCCGAGGTCTTGGAGTGCGCCCGGTCGTTGTGGGAGCCGGCTACGCCGCCGATGGGCAGCGCAGCCTTGTCCTTGGACCTTGCAGCACCGTGAGCTCCCTCGTCGACGCGCGTTCTTCCGCCGGCGCCTGTCCCATCAGCCGTTTGCTCCGGCGATGGTGGGTTTGGCACGGACGGAGCAGCCGCCTCCGAAACCTTCTTCTTCGGCGGCATGTTGATCAAGATGATGAAGATCTAGCTCGCGAGAACGCCGGATCTGGTTCACACAACTTCGACGCCCCTACCTGGCACGCCAAAGATGCCGGGGTACTGATCCACGGGCACCTATGGGACTGGCGGACCGAGTCCCTTTCGGTTCGGCGGGGGCGGAGATCGTGCAAAGAGCAAATCGAGGCGATACACGCGAGCGATTTACCCAGGTTCGGGCCGCACGGATGCGTAAAACCCTACTCCTGCTTTGTGGTTTGTATTGATTTCTTGCTCGGGAGCGCGGAGTGCTACAGTACACACCAGCAGCTAGCGAGACCGAGCGTGAGTGTTTTTCGAACCCCCCTCTACGTTGCACACGAGCCTCCTTTTATATGCTCAAGGGGTCACCAACAGGTGGCAACGGAGGCAAAGGGTAAAAATGGAAAGGTGCTGCGGTAGGTACAGCTACCTGCTACAGTGTATCATACCTAACCCTGACGGCAGGGGACAAGGACATTAAATGCCCGTCTATGTCGCCTAAACAGTGCAAAAAGGGACCGCCAGGGACGCCACCGTTCGCCACGATGGCAATCTTGTCAGCGCCGCTTGCCACCGCACGCCGCTGGCTGCACAGCCTCCCGCCACGTACGCCTGGAAGGGCCCCAGAGCGACATGTTGGTGGATGTGCTGGAGAGCGGGTCCAAAGAGGTGGCTTGCCGCGGCAAGTGCCTTGCCGCTGTCGTTGTCTTGTCGCGTCTGGGAGCTTGTCGCTCATCGGGCCTTGCCGGGACGCGTGGCGCGCCGTGGCAAGTTCCTTGAAGTGCCTTGGTAGGCCTTCCCAGCAAGCTCCTCTTGCCGGGGTCTTGAGATGCCTTTGTTGGCCTTCCCGGCAAGCTCCTCTTGCCGGGGTCTTGTCTCCTTGACTTGGTACTTTGTTCTTGAATGGCTCCAAAGGAACCACGGAGGACCTTGGCGGTCACCCGGCAAGCCTTGCCGCGGGATGCTGCGACTGCCCGTGCACAAGTTCGGGATACTAGGGTACCCCTACTCTAGTACACCGACACCGACCTAGGTTTATTTCGGGGGGTTTCTATATTTATAGGTATTTTTGGCATCAAGAACAAGTTAGGGTGGTCTAGGAGGAGCCCACAAGACTGGAGGGCGCCCTTAGGGGGTAGGGGGTGCCCTCCACCCCTGTGGAGGCCTCGTGGCTCTTCTGGCCCAACTCTTTTGCTTTGGGGGCTTCTTCTGGTCCATAAAAAATCACCGTAAATTTTCAGGTCATTTGGACTCCGTTTGGTATTCCTTTTCTGCGAAACTCAAAAACAAGGAAAAAACAAAAACTAGCACTAGGCTCTAGGTTAACAGGATAGTCCCCAAAATCATATGAAATAGCATATAAATGCATGTAAAACATCCAAGATAGATAATATAATAGCATGGAACAATAAAAAATTATAGATACATTGGAGACATATCAAGCATCCCCAAGCTTAATTCCTACTCGTCCTCGAGTAGGTAAATGATAAAAACGTAATTTTTTATGTGGAATTCTAGCAAGTGCACAAGTTTGATCAACGATAATTTCAATAACTTTTCCTAGCATTATTATATATCATAACAATAGCTCATATCAAAAGCTTTTCATGATCGCGTAACAAGTTATTCACATGTTAAAGAATAGACCATAAACTTTCTTGAAAACTAACAAACTATATTCTCAGTCATCAAAGAATTGCAATTCATCTTATTTTCGGGAAGGGTCTATGTAAGAGCTTTGATTTAGAAAATCCCACATACTCAACTATCATATAGTCTTCCATGATTGCTACCACTCAAAGCATATTTTTAGAACAAATAGCATCCATTGAACACAGCGAAAGATAGGGGCTTAATGTTTCGCCTCCCAACTTACTTATCATTTAGATAATTGTCAACAATATTAATTCATGATCAAATATATTTGAATGGCCATATATGCTTAGATCTTTCCCCATCACATGATGCTTGCCGACTAAAGAGTAGGTTGGAATGAGAAGGAATACTACTGACTCTTGCATAAAAGTAAAAGATAGGCCCTTCGTAGAGGGAAGTAGGGATTTGCAGAGGTGCCAAAGCTCGAAGCTTTTAAAACAGAGACGAAAACAATTTTGAGAGGTATGCTTTCATTGTGAACATAATGACCAAGAGTTCTCACTATCTTCCATGCTAGACACATTATAGGCGATTCCCAAACAGAATGGTAAAGTTTTTACTCCCCCACCACCAACAAGCACATTCCACAGCTGGTCCGAAACAACGGGTACCGTCCAACTATCAACAATCTTGGGGGAGTTTTGTTTGCGGTTATAATTTGATTTGATTTGAGCATGGAACTGGGCATCCCGGTTACCGGCCATTTTCTCGTGAATGATGAGCGGAGTCCACTCATCATGAGAATAACCCACCTAGCATGGAAGATACTGATAGCCCCTAGTCGCTACATGAGTGATTCGGGCATACAAAACAGATTATTATTTGAAGGTTTAGAGTTTGGCACATGCAAATTTACTTGGAACGGCAAGTAAATACCGCATAAAGTTGGATATGGTGGACACTCATGGAAGAAACTTTGTTCAAGGGTTTTTGGATGCACAAGTAGTATCTCTACTTAGTTCAGAAATTTGGGCTGGCAAAAGATTTTAAAAAGCAAGCACCACATGTTGGAGGATCTATAACAAAATAACTTATGTACCAAGATACCCAAACATAACTCATTAAGTTGTCTTCCTTGTCCAACTTCAACTAATTTTATCAAGTTCAAAATAATTAATGTTCTTCATAATCATAGAAGGTGTGCAAGATAGTATATTTATATATGAAATCTCTTCCATCAATATTCTTTCATGAATTGTTAAAGTGACCAATATTATGTTTGTGAACTTTCAATAAATTTACCACCTATACTTATTATATGTGAAGTTATTACTCCCCATGGTATAATCATATGAAACATATATAAATTCAGATTTATGATATTCAATTCATTCAACCATTCACTCATAGGATATAAGTGAAGCACGTGAGTAAATGAAAAATTACTCCAAAATGATATAAGTGAAGAACAATGAGTAGTCAAGTAATTAACTAGCCATGGGAGGACTCTCTCTCTCTCATTCAAGATTTCAGATCCAATGATTTTACTCAAACAGCAAGTAAAATGAAAATATGCTCCAAGCAAAACACATATCATGTGACGAATAAAAATATAGCTCCGAGTAAGGTATACCGATGGTTTTGAAGATGAAAGAGGGGATGCCTTCCGGGGCATCCCCAAGCTTAGGCGCTTGACTCTTCCATGATTATTACCTTGGGGTGCCCTGGGAATCCCCAAGCTTAGGGTCTTTCCACTCCTTATTCTCCTCATATCGATATCTCACCCAAAACTTGAAAACTTCAATCACAAGAAACTTAACGAAACTTCGTGAGATGGGTCAGTATGATAGAGAGTAAATCATTCACTTTGGTACTGTCAAAGAGAAGATTCAAAATTGTTCTCACACAGTGCCTACTGTACCATATCATTTCTACAATTTATATTGAGCAATATAAGCCATAGAAACTAGAAAACAAGCAAACTATGCATTGAAAACAGAATCTGTCAAAAACGGAATAGTCTGTAATGATCTAAACAACAATCATACTTATGTTACTCCAAAAATTCTGAAAAATTAGGACAACGTAGACAATTTGTATATCAATCATCTTTAAAAAAATCAGAATTTTTCAACACTCCAGTAATTTTAAACAATTCTAAGACTGGGCGCAAAAGTTTCTGTTTTTGCACAGAATCAAGTCAACTATTGTCCACACTACCCTAAAGGCTTTACTTGGCAATTTATTGAAACAAAAGCTATAAAACATGATTACTACAGTAGCGTAATCATGTGGACATATAAAAACAGTAAGTATAAGTATTGGGTTTTCTCCCAACAAGCGCTTTTCTTTAATGCCTTTCTTGGTAGGCATGATACCTTTAATGATACACTTCGAAGCCCAATTCCAATGATAATTTTATTCATACTCTAAAGGATGCAAGTGAAGTTCATAGAGCATTCTACAATTAATATATATCAACCAATATCCAAGATCAAAATATATAAGTGAAGCACACGAAGCATTCTACAAAATCACACTCAAAAGATTTAAGTGAAGCACAAAGAGCATTCTATAAAGCCATACACAGAAGATTTAAGTGAAGCAGAAAGAGCATTCTATAAATAAATGAAGGACTATCTCATACTAGCATGGTACATAAAGGAAAAGAAAGGAAAAATAAACTCAAAAGACACATATCATGTGAGCAAAACAAAAACTGAGGTATACCGATAATTGTTGAAGAAGAAAGATGGGATGCCAACCGGGGCATCCCCAAGCTTAGATGCTTGAGTATCTTTGAAATATTTACTTGGGGTGCCTTGGGCATACCCAAGCTTGAACTCTTGAGTCTCCTTATTCTTCTCATAGCGGTAACTCCCCGATCTTCGAACACTTCATCCACACAAAACTTAACAAAAAACTTTGTGAGATCCGTTAGTATAATAAAGCAAATCACTACCTTTAGGTACTGTTCTAAACTCATTCCAATTTCATATTAGCATTATATCTACTGTATTCAAACTTCAGCATGGTTCATACCCCCCGATACTACCCATAGATTCATTAAACTAAGTGAACAACACATAGAAAACAGAATCTGTCAAGAACATGATAGTTTGTAGCAATCTGGAACTTTCATATACTTATGTAACTCCAAAAATTCTTAAAAAAATAGGAAAATATAAAATATTTACAGATCATAAATGTGTAAAAATTTCAAGATTTTATCATGCTCCAGTAAAAATAAAATTCAAATACTACAACAAAAGTTTTTGTTTTTCTGCTGCACACACCAAACAAGCAAATCTAAACATTCTAAAGCCAAACCTTAGCACAATACTTTTATAATACAATGAATATGTAAAAGGGGATACTTATTTTTGAGAAACTTCCATGAAAAATTGTACATTGTTTCCATGAGTATGAACACACGTGTTCAAGGTCGACCCTCACTTGTCCAATGCATAACCTTCCAATCACTTCTCTTTTTGAAAAAGGCTTTAGGCATAAGAGGCAAGTAATTTTTTTGCTATTTTCTTTTTGTAATTGTTTTGTTTGTTTCACCCACAACTAAAGAAAAACAAAAGGGAAAACAAAATCTATTTAGTGAAGAAAGCAAACAAGCACACCCGAGAATATCAACCCCAAGCTGTTGCTCCCCGGCAATGGTGCCAGAAAAGGGCATGCTAATCCCCAAGTGCAAGGAATCATCGTAGAAATTTCCAAAGGAGGAAGTGATAGGTATGGAGTGTCGAACCCACAAGGAGCTAAAGGTAAGATCAATATTTTATCAAGTCCTATCTGCCACTGATACGACTCTACGTACACCGGCTGTTTGCTTCCATCTAGAAACGAGAAATAAACTACGTTCTGGGTATGAAGAGGATAACTTTGCATGATATCGGAGAACTAAAATATAAAATTAGGTGCTATTAATACAAAGTTAGAATATATTACTAAATATTATAAATAGCGAGTGTGGAATAACAATGGGTCTGTGTGCGGAATTGTCCTAGACAATTGTTAACAAGACGGTAATCATTATTGCAATTTCATATGAGGGAGAGGCATAAGCTAACATACTTTCTCTTCTTGGATCATATGCACTTATGATTGGAACTCTAGCAAGCACCTGCAACTACTAAAGATCATTAAGGTAAAACCAAACCATAGCATTAAAGCATGAAGTCCCCTTTATCCCATACAGAACAACCCCCTTACTCGGATTTATGCTTTTGTCACTCAAGCAACCCACTATAAACGAATCATGAACGTATTGCAAGACCCTACAGCGGGAATCCCTCACGTGTGTGTGTGGCATGAAAGGCACCATATGACAGCACCAAACTAAAACATACAACTCAAACCAATCTAGATCATCAATGAACCCCAAAGGACAAAATAAATCTACTCAAAACATCATAGGATGGCAACACATCATTGGATAGTAATATGTGGAATAGAGCACCATGTTCAAGTAGGGGATTATAGTGGGGTGCAGGAGAGTGGACCGCGTAAAATAGATGAGGATGGTGATGTTGATGAAGACGATCACCACGGTGATGGTTCCCCCGGCGGCACTCCAGCGCCACTGAGAGAGGGGGGGAGAGAGTTTCCCCCTTGTTCTTCCTCCTCCATGGCCTCCCCCTAGATGGGGAGAGGTTCTCCCTCTGGTCCTTTGCCTCCATGGCGATGATTGCCCCCTCCGGGAGACTCCTCCATGGCCTCAGGTGATGATGGCCCCCTCCGGCAGGGTGCCAAAGAGAGCATATGTTGGTTTTTCGTGGCTACAGAGGCTTACTGTGGCGGAACTCCCGATCTAGGTTTATTTCTAGGGGTTTCTATATTTATAGGAATTTTTGGCGTAGAGAATTAGTCAGGGGATCCACGAGGAGCCCACAAGACTGGAGGGCGCCCCAGGGGGTAGGGGCACCCTCCACCCTCGTGGAGGCCTCATGGGCTTCTTCTGGCCCAACTCTTTTGCTTCGGGGGCTTCTTCTGGTCCATGAAAAATCACCATAAATTTCCAGGTCATTTAGACCCCGTTTGATATTCCTTCTCCATGAAACTCAAAAGCAAGGAAAAACAGAAACTGGCGCTGGCACTAGGTTAATTGGTTAGTCCCAAAAATCATATAAAGTAGCATATAAATGCATATAAAATATCCAAGATAGATAATATAATATCATTGAACAAGAAAAAATTATTGATACGTTAGAGACGTATCGCCTTCCCGGCATATGGGCTGGCGTCGCCGCCGCAACAAGGGCAGCTGGGGGCTCTGGAGTCTACGAACCCCTAGCGGGTGCGACGGGGATGGGCGGTGAGGGAGTCCTGGATTGGGGGGTCCCCGGGCATCTGGGATATGTGACATGGGCCGGACTGATGTGCCGTGAAGATACAAGATAGAAGGCCTTCCCCGTGTCCGGATGGGACTCTCCTTTGCCTGGATGGCAAGCTTTGACGCTCAGATATGAAGTTTCCTTTCTCTGTAAACCGACTCTGTACAACCTAGGCCCGTCCGGTGTCTATATAAATCAAAGGGTTTAATCTGTAAAGGCAATCATAATCATACATGCTAGACGTCTAGGGTTTAGCCATTACGATCTCGAGGTAGATCAACTCTTGTAACCCCTATACTCATCAAAGTCAATCAAGCAGGAAGTAGGGTATTACCTCCATTAAGAGGGCCCGAACCTGGGTAAACATCATGTCCCCTGACTCATGTTACCTTCGATCCTCAAACACACAGTTCGGGACCCCCTACCAGAGATCGGCCGGTTTTGACACTAACATTGATGCTTTCATTAAGAGTTTCACTATGCCGTCAACAGAAGGCTCGATGGCTTGTTCGACCATCTACAACGATGCCGTCTCCGGGAAAGCTTACCTCCCCGGCCAGATTTTTGTATTCGATGGCTTCGTTCTGCGTGCCAACTCGATTGGCCACCTCGAACAGATCAACAGCTATGCCCCTTGTCATCAGATCAGTTTTGGGAACCTAAATTATGTCGCTGATATCTGAGAAGACTTGATCTTCGAGGGGTTCGCGGCTCCGATACAGTTCCGGCCTTAGATCCAGAGCAAACCACTAGGTCCAAAGATGGGAGTTTGGAGACCACCGGACTCTCTGCCGTGAACTGCATTACCGAGGATCTGGAGGCGATTGTGTCCACGGCGAATTCGGGATTAGACCAGATTCCCCCTATCATTGAAAGGCCGGACTCGCCCCCGGATTCCGAATTTGAGCTCTCAAAGTCCACGCCAAGCAAGCATGGCCAGGAGGCCTTCGCCCCGGCCAGCCCCGCAGACTCTCGTTTCCCCATCCAGACCTTGCTCTTAAACGAGGTTCTGGACTTAATGCGTAGGAATCACTTCCAAACTACGTCGAGCCCCTACTAGGGGCTGAGGGCGGGGAATTTTATGTCCCACCCACCAACCACTTCATAGCCACTATCGAAGATTTAACCGATATGCTGGACTACACCTCCGAAGACATCGATGGCATGGATGACAATGCCAGAGATGAGCAAGGCCAAGACCCGCCGATTAACGGACGTTGGACGACCACCTCCACATATGACGTATACATGGTGGACACGCCCAAAGAGGATGACGATGCAAACAGGAAAGATCCAGTAGAGGACAAACCAGATGAGGTACCACCGAAACATTGACACCAGCAACGCCGCTCAAAATCGCGTCGTGGCAAAGAGAGTAATACCGACACCGGAGACGATAACACTATGGAGGGTGCCGAAGAGCCCGAAGCCCCCACCGAGCCCACATCCGATCAAGATGATGTGGGAGAGGGGCAAGTCAACCCCGACGATCTGGTCGGAAACGGGGACTCGGAAGACAGTAATTATCTACCGCTCTTCAAAGACGATGTGAGCCTCGGCGACGAAGACTTCATCATGCCAGAGGAACCACTCAAGCAGGAGTGCTTTGAGCGCTAGCTAATCGCCACTGTAAGAAGTCTAAAAAAGCAGTGGCAGTGGCTCCATGCCGAACATGATACACTCAATGACAGGTGGACTTAGTCCTAGCTGCCGAAGAGTATGGCCTTCAACGACCAACAAAGAGTTATCCGAAGCATCGGCTACTACCACAATTTGATGATGACGCCCTCGAGCCCATACCATCAAGGCATGACCATGCCGACGAACTTGACCGGCCACCATGTGGGCGAGATAAAGCGGCCACGTACGCCGAACACCAACCTGTACCACCTCGCCATAGAGGCAGAGAGACAGGGGCTCCAGGGCACACCTACGACCTTCTTTAGGACCTGAATAATATAGCAGACCAAACAAGATCAATCTACGGATCAAGGGGGCGCGCCCCAACACGGGAAGATGAGCGTCAAGCCTGTCGTGACAGGCATAACCTCACTAGGCCTGAAAACCGCATACGGACTTCATCCGAATTGGGTCGTGACATTGCCCGACATAGAGGCGCCGCACACCCCTTATGCTTCACCGCTGAGGTAATGGAGCACTAGTTCCTAGAAGGGTTTAAACCCGTGAACATTGAATCATACGATGGAACGACAGATCCCGCAGTATGGGGAGCACCAGTTCCTAGAAGGGTTTAAACCCGTGAACATTGAATCATACGATGGAACGACAGATCCCGTAGTATGGATTGAAGACTTCCTTCTCCATATCCACATGGCCCGCAGTGATGATCTCCATGCCATCAAGTACCTCCCCGTAAACTCAAGGGACCAGCACGACACTAGTTAACAGCCTACCAGAAAACTCTATTGGTAGCTGGGAAGATATGGAAGATGCCTTTAGAGACAACTTCCAAGGTACCTATGTTCGGCCTCCAGATGCCGATGACCTTAGTCACATTGTCCAGCAACCCAGAGAGTCAGCCCGGAAACTCTGGACCAGGTTCTTAATTAAAAAGAACCAAATTGTCGATTGTTCGGACACCGAAGCCCTCGTGGCCTTTAAACACAGCGTCCATGATGAGTGGCTTGCCCGACACCTCGGCCAAGAAAAGCCAAAGTCTATGGCAGCCCTCACCGCACTCATAACCCACTTTTGTGCGGGAGAAGACAGCTGGCTCGCTCATAGAAGCAACAACACTAGCGACCATGGCACCTCCGAAGCCAGAGATGGCAACGGCAAGCCACGACGCAACAAGCACAAGCGTCGAAGCAACAACGAGGACACTGAAGACATGGCGGTCAACGCCGTATTCAGTGGCTCTAAACCCGGTAAGTGGAAGAAGCCATTTAAAGGAAACAAGGATGGTCCATCTAGTCTGGACTGAATACTAGACCGGCCCTGCCAGATTCATGGCACCCCTGACAAGCCTGCCAATCATACGAACAGAAATTGTTGGGTCTTTAAACAGGTCGGTAAGCTAAACACTGAACATAAGGGGAAAGGGCCGCCCAGCAAGGATGACGATGAAGAGCCTCACCCACCAAACATAGGAGGACAGAAGAAATTTCCCCTCGAAGTAAAAATGGTGAATATGATATACGTCACTTACATCCCCAAGCGGGAGCGGAAGTGCACATTAAGGGACGTCTATGCCATAGAGCCAGTCACCCCAATAATCAACCCCTGGTCAGCCTGTCCAATCACTTTTGATCGCAGAGACCATCCGACCAATATCTGTCATGGAGGTTTAGCAGCATTGGTCCTTGAACCAATTATCGACGGATTCCATCTCACGCGAGTACTTATGGACGGCGGCAGTAGTCTTAACCTGCTTTATCAGGACACTGTCCGCAAAATGGGCATTGGTCTATCAAGAATCAAGCCCACCAAAACCACCTTCAAAGGAGTGATACCCGGCATAGAGGCTCACTGCACAGGGTCCATAACGCTGGAGGTAGTCTTCGGCTCACCGGATAATTTCCAAAGCAAAGACTTGATCTTCGACATCGTCCCTTTCCGCAGTGGCTATCATGCACTACTCGGACGAACCGCGTTCGCCCACTTCAATGCGGTCCTGCACTATGCTTATCTAAAGCTCAGGATGCCTGGACCACGCGGAGTTATAACAGTCAATGGAAACATGGAGCACTCCCTCCGTACTGAGGAGCAGACTGCAGCCCTCGCAGCTAAAGTACAGGGTAGCCTTATCAAGCCAAACACCACATCAGCAGTGAAGCCACTGGACATTATCAAACGAGTCCGGTCTACCCTGCAGAATGACAGTCTAGCTCGTCAAGAGCTAGATTAGCAATTCAGCCTCCATCACAGCCCCAACTGGATTGCGGCATATGTACCGTGCATACATAACTACGCATTAAAGATACCTTGGGAAAGGATGGAGGCATATTAAAGTCCACAATACGGCTCGATCCTACCTGGACCCTCATATTCTTCCTTTCTTTTTCCTATTTTTATTTTTCCAGGTTCTTTACAACCCACATCACCTTTTGATGATACCAAGGGCCCCTTTTCCAGGCTCCTCATGTCTACTCGATCGATGACCCTCTCAAAGGATCATACACCAAGGCGAAAAGCGGCGCAGACGTGCGGCAGAGTGTCCAAAGGATCTTCAAGATCATCTTCCTCTCTTTAGGACCTGTATCCAGCTTTCCTTTGAGCTCGACATGTAAAATAGCCTCGATGCTTATCGCATCCTCTGTAAAAATATGTTTTAACGTATCAATCAGACCATAATGGAAACAGTTTAGCCCAACCCTGTTCGGTATTGGCTTATCTACTAATCTGTATTCCCTCTTTACGCCAGATTGTCGTTGTCGATGTCAAAACCGGCGGATCTCGGGTAGGGGGTCCCGAATTGTGCGTCTAGGCCGGATGGTAACAGGAGGCAGGGGACACGATGTTTTACCCATGTTCGGGCCCTCTTGATGGAGGTAAAACCCTACGTCCTGCTTGATTGATATTGATGATATGGGTAGTACAAGAGTAGATCTACCACGAGATCAGAGAGGCTAAACCCTAGAAGCTAGCCTATGGTATGATTGTTGTTTTTACGGACTAAAACCATCCGGTTTATATAGACACCGGAGAAGGATAGGGTTACATAGAGTCAGCTACAATGGTCGGAGATCTACATATCCGTATCGCTAAGCTTGCCTTCCACGCCAAGGAAAGTCCCTTCCGGACACGGGACGAAGTCTTCAATCTTGTATATTCATAGTCCAGGAGTCTGGCCGAAGGTATAGTCCGGCTATCCGGACACCTCCTAATCCAGGACTCCCTCAGTAGCCCCCGAACCAGGCTTCAATGACGATGAGTCCGGCGCGCAAATTGTCTTCGGCATTGCAAGGCGGGTTCTCCTCCAAATTCTGTGTACCTGTTGAATAGTGTCCGGTTTCTTGTAAATGTAGTGCTCCTTGGCTTGTACGCCCAATAATGGCCGTTTTCCACATGTCAAACGAATACGAAAAGTCAGGGTGTTTTTTTTATATTTACACCCCTAGCCGCGTGAATGAGCCGCCTGTTTAAGGGGAAGAGGATTTAGATCCAAACCACACCTTCTCCCCTCTGCGAGTATTCATTAGAGCATATCCGACAGAGGTCCATTCCATCATGGCCGACTGCCACAACTCCTCCTCTCGCCCTTCCATCCCTCAGCCTGGAGATTGGAAAAGGTGCTCCATCCCGCACAGCGAGCTAGTGACGCTCCAGGCCAAGGGATTTCTCCCCCCGGCCTATATGGTCCCGGTTCGAGCCGGACTTGCCACCTATAATGGCGGAGAGCAAGCGGAGAGTGCCCCCAATCCCTCCAAAGGAGAGCGGGTGAGGGAGTCCTGGATTAGGGGGTGTTCGGGTAGCCGGACTATACCTTCAGCCGGACTCCTGGACTATGAAGATACAAGATTGAAGACTTCGTCCCGTGTCCGGATGGGACTTTCCTTGGCGTGGAAGGCAAGCTTGGCAATGCGGATATTCAAGATCTCCTACCATTGTAACCGACTTTATGTAACCCTAACCCTAACCGGTGTCTATATAAACCGGAGGGTTGTAGTCCGTAGGCAATCAACTCCATACACAACAATCGTACCATAGGCTAGCTTCTAGGGTTTAGCCTCCTTGATCTCGTGGTAGATCTACTCTTGTACTACCCATATCATCAATATTAATCAAGCAGGACGTAGGGTTTTACCTCCATCAAGAGGGTCCGAACCTGGGTAAAACATCGTGTTCCCTGCCTCATGTTACCATCCGGCCTAGACGCACAATTCGGGACCCCCTACCCGAGATTCACTGGTTTTGACACCGACATTGGTGCTTTCATTGAGAGTTCCTCTGTGTCGTCGCCTTTAAGCCCGATGGCTCCTTTGATCATCAACAACGATGCGGTCCAGGGTGAGACTTTGCTCCCTGGATAGATCTTCGTCTTCGGCGGCTTCGCTCTGCGGGCCAATTTGCTCGGCCACCTGGAGCAGATCGAAAGCTGCGCCCCTGGCCATCAAGTCAGGTTTGGAAGCTTAAACTACATGGCTGACATCCACGGAGACTTGATCTTCGACGGGCTCGAGCCACGGCCAAGCGCGCCGCACTATCTCAAGGGGCATGATCTAGCTCTGCCCCCGGACAGTGTCCTAGAGGCCGCACACGCATCGGTTCCGACCCCTAACTCGGAGCCCATTGCGCCAATCGAGGATGAGCGGTTGGAAGTCACCTCGGGGGTTGCGATCCCGAAAGCGATCGAGCCGAACGCTAGCCCCGCACTCTGCACGACCCGTGACTCCGAGGATCCGGACTCCTCCCCGGACTCCGAACCCACCGCGCCCCTGCCAATCGAATCCGATTGGGCGCCGATAATGGATTTCACCGCCGCAGACATCTTTCAGAATTCGCCTTTTGGCGACATCCTGAATTCTCTTAAGTCTCTCTCTTTATCAGGAGAGCCCTGGCCGGACTACGGTCAGCGAGGGTGGGATATGGACGATGAGGAAATTCAAAGCCCACCCACCACCCACTTTGTAGCCACTGTCGACGATCTAACTGACATGCTTGACTTCAGCTCCGAAGACATCGACGGCATGGACGACGATGTAGGAGACGAACAGGAACCGGCACCTATAGGGCGCTGGAAGGCCACCTCGTCATATGACATATATATGGTGGATACTCCAAAAGATGGAGATGGCGATGGAACAGTGGGGGATGATGCCCCTAAGAAACAGCCAAAGCGCCGGCGTCAGCGGCGCCGCTCTAAATCCCGCCAAAGCAAAAACGGTGATTCCGGCACGGGAGATAATACTACCCCGGATAGCGCCGAAGAACACCCACCTCAGCAAGATTTGGCACAGGAAGATGGAGAAGCCAGCCCTCATGAGAGAGCGGCAGACCGAGAGGTCGAGGATGATAACTATACGCCTCCCTTTGAAGACGAGGCAAGCCTCGATGACGACGAATTCGTCATTCCATCAGACCCCGCCGAACAAGAGCGTTTTAAACGCAGGCTTTTAGCCACGGCAAGCAGCGTCAAGAAAAAGCAGCAACAGCTTAGAGCTGCCCAAGATTTGCTAGCTGACAGATGGACTGAAGTCCTTGCGGCCGAAGAGTATGAACTCGAACGCCCCTCCAAGAGTTACCTGAAGCGCAGGCCGCTACCCCGATCAGAGGAGGAAGCACCTACATCACCAGTGAATGACATGGCAGACCGGCCACCTCGCGGCCGCGACAGAGAAGTACGTTCGAGTCAAATGGATAGAAGCCAAGCCTGTTAAAACGGCTGAATCCGGACCTGTGATAGACTTCATATCCGGGGTTGTACACCGTTATGGCGTCCCCCACAGCATCATAACCGATAACGGTACAAACTTTACCGCCGACGAGGTAAAACTCTGGTGCAAAAACATGGGCATCAAGCTCGATTATGCTTCCGCATATCACCCACAAACCAACGGCCAGGTCGAACGTGCAAATGGTCTTATCATGAGCGGCATTAAACCCAGACTGGTGCGGTCCCTCAAGGAATCTAACACGCACTGGGTAGAGGAGCTCGACTCCGTGCTATGGGGGCTGCGGACCACGCCAAATCGCACCACCGGGTACACACCATTTTTTATGGTGTACGGCGCAGAAGCAGTTCTGCCCTGCGACATAATTCATGACTCACCTAGAGTGCGCATGTACGAATAAAGAGAAGTCGAGCTCGATCGGCAGGACAACTTGAACGCCATGGAGGAGGAGCGTGATGTGGCAAAAGCCCGTTCCGCATTTTATCAACAGCAGGCCCAAAGATATCAAAGCAGAGAAGTACGGGCCAACAATTACAATGTTGGCGAACTAGTTCTACGCCTGTCGGATAAGAAAAAGGACAAACTCAAGCCCAAGTGGGAAGGTCCATTCATAATCGACCAAGTCCTGACCGGTGGGGCGTACCGCCTGCGAGATGCGTCGAACAACCGACTCGAGCCGAACCCGTGGAACGCCACCCGTCTCCGAAGATTCTATGCCTAGCGCCGGACTCTGTGTTCGTCTCCTTCCTCCGTCCATCCCTTTTTGTATTTTTCTGTCTTACATTTCTCTCCTTCCCATTTTTTTTCTTTCATAGCCCTTAAAGGCTCATCTAGTGACGCGCCACTCGCGCTTATTAAACCTGGGGGCTTCTTTAATAGAAGCTTATTTATACGGGCTTCACGCCCAACACATGCGTCAAACTTCCGCATGTACCTTTTCTTCACCATTATATGCATCGATATGACTTAAGTTTTGGCCAAGCTGGGTTGCCTGGCTCCTGTGTTTACCCCTATGTTCCTGATTGTTCGGCTAGGCGGTAAAGGGAGCACCTCTGCGATTGTTACTGCCGGGTCAGCCAGATGTGTACCTCAGACTGGGTGAAGCCGAAAGCTAGCGTTCTTAAGGGAATATTCGGTCGGTGAAATAAAAGATGATCTTTTTACTCATTTTATGCGCCCCCAGATGCTTTTTCTGCGTCTTTTCACGCAGTCCGGACATGCACTTTAGGGCATGCCTCCCAGCGAAAGGAACCCTTAACGGAACTGTTCTCTCTGGAAGATGTTTCTTACTAACCATGTAATATAACATAACTAGTTGGGCACTTGTCTGATAAAGCACTAATGACCCCTACGCCTGGTCTCCACGCATACCCCGGTTCTTATATAACCGCTATGGTATTTGGACACACTCCGGACCGTCAGGTCCCGAGGTTGAAGCGAAAAGGTCGGCAACGACAAACGATCTACAATCCGGCTAGAAGGCATTACACATGTCAATTCAAAATTACACAGTCATTCTGACTGATTGTATTCCTCTTTTATACCATCTAATAGGCTGTCTAATTTACAGTCCTGCTGGGAATACTTCGCGGCTAACTCTACTTGGCCGTATACTAAGCTTACAGGGATCTCCTTCCCGTCAGGCCCCACTGGTCCGACCTCGGCCATGTGGTTTGGGTCAGACTTCGTAAAACGGGTCTTCACCATGGCCCAGGCCTCCCTAGCGCCTTGTCGGCAGGCCGATATCTTCCACAACCGGAAGCGCCGCCGAGCTCCCTTCAGCTTCTCCGCAAGCTCTCCAAGGCCCTCGGGCATGGAGTGGGCAGGCCATAAGGCTTGGGCAACGCCTCGCATCGCCTGCCGAATTCGCTCGTGCAGTTGCATGAGTTCGGGAAGAAGGTCACCCGTAGAACCGGGCATCTCCTCTGCAGGACGACCTGCGAGCATACCTACAGACATTACTCTGTTAGTCGACTTCCTCGCCGAACTCTTTTTTCAAAGTTCGTCAAGCACTTACAAAATATGCCGCGTCGAAGCCGCTGATTCTCCTTCATGGAGTCCGACAGCTGGCCACGAACATCTTTAAGTTCGACGTCCAGCCTGGTGTTGGCATCCTAAAGATCATTCTTCTCTTGCCTCACCTTTGTCAACGTACTCTCACCGGTCTTTAGCCGGCGTAAGAGTTGTTGCGTTTCCAGATCAAGTCCGGCGCCATCTGCAACATGATTTGTCAGATTTGCACCCACACCGCACAATACTAATCTTTCGAAGTGTATCTTACCTGAGGGGGTCTCTTTGGGCTCCCCTGCTGCGGCTAATGCAGCCTCTAGTTGGGCCTTGCACTTTTCCAGCTCCTGGGACAGTACAGTATTCTTCTCTGTAAGAACCTGCATATTAAATGATCCTTAAATCAGTTGCTCTAACTGTTTCAAGTCTCGGGGGCTACTGGTATATATATATTTGACCAAAATTTTCTTACCCGTATGTCTTTTACATACTGCTCTGTGGCTCTGGCTAAACCATTTTGAGTGGCACGGAGGTACGCATCTCCCGAATTAAAGGCATCTAAAGCCTCTTGGGAGAAACAAGCGTCGCGTAGAACTGTCCGGCGACGCCTGTGGTTCATGGCACTCTCCACTTCAGAATTTGTGGCAGACAGCCTGGCCGCATCCTCTGTCGGAGGAGCGTCCGGTGCGCGCCTTGTGCTCGCCTCCGCTTCCTGGCCAGACGTTCGAGCCTGGCTGGTGGAGGCGCGATTAGCATCCTCTCCAGATGTAGTCCGGCGAGGTCTCTTTGTTCTGAAGATAGCACGAACGTTAATATGCCCTAACAGAATAACACCAGGGAAACAGAGGGTGCGCTATACCTTTGCGCCGGCATCTCAGTCCGGACTACATTCCTTTTTGCCCCACGGGGCCCTGCGGCCCCTCGTTGGCTAGCCGCCGCAGGTTCGGCCTCCTGCCTCGGAAATCTCCCCTGCAAAACACGGTTGTCGTCAGAAACACCGGAATACGTGAGAGTGGAATCTCTCTCAAGGGAATGAGACTTCGGTTTCTGTCGCCTGGCAGGACGGGATTAACCCTGGGTAATCAGCCGTGATGGCTACCAAAGTATTGTCCTTGCTTAGCTGATGGAACACCCCGTCGATAAGCTCCACCGATATGTCTGGATCCTCTTCGGAGTCCGGATCGAGGGACCGTTCTGGGTCCTCGGGCTATGGAGGGCGGCTGTTTATATCCTTTACCACCTGTCGCAGTTCCTGCATTGAAGTCGTTAGACTACATATCTAACCATGGGAGTATAAAACAAACGGGCAAGCGTGGTTGTTCACTTACCCAACTTGGAGGATCGTACATAGTAAATCCGGCCTGCGGGTTGACGCGGAGGAATTCCTCCTTTTCTCCCTTGTACAAAGAGGATAAGATCTTTACTAAAGCGGCAGCTGACGCTGGCCCCTTACGACCGTAACGGGTGGCGTCATCCTCCCCGTTGAAATCCCACATGGGGTGGCCTCTATATTGAAGTGGCTGCACCCCCTGCATAATGCATGCGGCCATGACTCCAATCATGGTTAGTCCGGAATGAGCCAACAGTCTTATCCGGCCCATCAGGTAAAGGACGTCTCTATCGCTTTCTCTCTAAGAGCTCCGCGGACGCCAGCTCAAGTGTTTCTTCAATGGAGCACTGTTGAACTCAGGGAGACCGACCCGGATAGGGTCCAGTAGCTGGACGTCATCTATGTAAAACCATTCCGAAGGCCAGTCCTCAGACGCCTTCTTTGGGGTTCCGGATAGGTATCCGGTCCCGGCGATGCGCCATACTTTGGCTCCGCCCACTTGGTATATAGACCCCTCTCGAGAATGGGGCACCAGGCAGAATAACCTCTTCCACAGCGCGAAATGAGCCTCAACGCCTAAAAATAGCTCGCGAAGGGCGACGAAACCCGCAATATGCAATACAGAGGCGGGCGTGAGATTGTGCAGCTGGAGGCCGTAGAACTCCAGAAGCCCGCTGAGAAATGGATGAATTGGAAATCCCAGTCCCCTTATTAGATAGGGGACGAGGCACACCCGCTCTCCTTTAGAAGGATTGGGGGTGCTCTCCGCTTGTTTTCCGCCATTGTAGGTGGCGAGACCAGCTCAGACCGGGACCATGTATGCCTGAGGGAGAAATCCCTTGGCCTGAAGCGACACTAACTCGCTATGCGGGATGGTGCAACTCTCCCAGTCCCCGGGTTTGGGACCGGAGGGGCGAGGGGAGGAGCTACGACGGCTGGTCATGTTGGAATGGACCTTTGCTGGAAGCGCTCTGATGATAACTCGCGGAAAGGAGAAGATGTGGTTTGGACCTAAATCCCCATCCCGTTAAATAGGCGGCTCATTTATACGGCTAGGGGTGTGGATGTAAAAACGCCCCGGCTTTTCGCATTCGTTTGACACGTGGAAGACGGCCATTATTGGGCATGAAAGCCGAGGAGCACTACATTACAATCGGACATTATTCCTACAGGTACACAAGATTTGGAGAAGAACCCGCCTTGCAATGCCGAACAATTTGCGCGCCGGATTCATCGTCATTGAAGCCTGGTTCGGGGGCTACTGAGGGAGTCCTGGATTAGAGGGTGTTCGGGTAGCGGGACTATACCTTCAGCCGGACTCCTGGACTATGAAGATACAAGATTGAAGACTTCATCCCATGTCCGGATGGGACTTTCCTTGGCGTGGAAGGCAAGCTTGGCGATGCGGATATTCAAGATCTCCTACCATTGTAACCGACTTTATGTAACCCTAACCCTATCCGGTGTCTATATAAACCGGAGGGTTGTAGTCCGTAGGCAATCAACTCCATACACAACAATCGTACCATAGGCTAGCTTCTAGGGTTTAGCCTCCTTGATCTCGTGGTAGATCTACTCTTGTACTACCCATATCATCAATATTAATCAAGCAGGACGTAGGGTTTTACCTCCATCAAGAGGGCCTGAACCTGGGTAAAACATCGTGTTCCCTACCTCCTGTTACCATCCGGCCTAGACGCACAGTTCGGGACCCCCTACCCGAGATCCGCCGGTTTTGACACCGACAGCGGGTATGCCTTGTCCCTTACTTAATAAGAGGGCTCAGATTTCCAATTCATCCGTTTCTCCGGAGGCTCCTGGAGTTCTATGGCCTCCAGCTGCACAACCTCACGCCTGCCTCCATATTGCATGTCGCGGGCTTCGTAGCCCTTTGCGAGCTGTTTTTGGGCTGCGAGGCTCATTTCGCGCCGTGGAAAAGGATATTCTGCCTCGTGCCCCGTTCTAAGAAGGGGTCAATATATCAAGTTGGCAGAGCCGAAGTGTGGCACATCGCCGGGACCGGATATCTATCCGGATCCCCAAAGAAGGCGTCCGAGGACTGGCCTTCGGAATGGTTTTATATAGAGGACGTCCCGCTGTCGGATCCTGTCTGGATCGGCCTCCTTGAGTTCGACAGTGCTCCCCTAAAGAAGTGTATAAGCTGGCGTCCACGGAGCCCTTAGAGGGAAAGTGACAGGGACGTTCTTTACCTGATGGGCCGGATAAGATTGTTAGCTCATTCCGGCCTGACCATGATCGGGGTCATGGCCGCATGCATCATGCGAGGGGTGTAGCCGCTTCAGTATAGAGGCCGCCCCATGTGGGACTTCAACGGGGAGGACGACACCACCCGCCACGACCGTAAGGGGCCAGATTCGGCTGCCGCTTTAATAAAGACCTTGTCCGCTTTGTACAAGGGAGAAGAAGAGGAATTTCTCCGCGTCAACCCACAGGGTGGATTTTCTATGTACAATCCCCCAAGTTGGGTAAGTGGACACTTTTACTTGCCCATCCGTTTTATATTCTCATTGTTAAATATTCAGTCTAACGACTTCAACGCAGGAACTATGCCAGGCTGTTAAAGAAATAAACAGCCCTCCTCCACAACCCGAGGACCCGGGACGGTCCCTCGACCCGGCCTCTCAAGAGGATCCGGACTTATCTGTGGAGCTGATTGATGGGGTGTTTCATCAATTGAGCAAGGACAACGCCTTGGTGGCCATTACGGCCGATTACCTAGGGCTACTCCCAGCCTCACAGGTAACTGAGACCGAAGTCCCAGCACTTTGAAAAGGGATCTATCCTCACGTGTTTTCGATTGTCGTATGACAACCGTGTTTTGCAGGGGAGGTCCCTGAGACGGGAGGCCGAGCCTGCGGCGACTATCCAACGAGGGGCGGCAAGGCCCCGCGGGCTGAAAAGAAGTGCGGTCCGGACTGAGACACCGGCGCAAAGGTATAGCGTGCCATCGTATTCCCAGGTGTTATTCCTTCGAGGCATATTAACGCTCGTGCTCTCTTTAGAACGAAGAGACCTCGCCGGACTATATCCGGAGAGGCTGCCAATCGCGCCTCCACCAGCCAGGCTCCAAAGCCTGGTCTGGAGGCGGAGGCGAACACGAGGCGCGCACCGGACGCTCCTCCGACAGAGGATGCGGACATGCTGTCTGCCACCAATTCCGAGGTGGAGAGTTCCATGAACCACAGGCTTCGCCGGACAGTTCTTCGCGACGCTTGTTTCTCCCAAGAGGCATTGGATGCCTTCAATTCGGGAGATGCGTACCTCTGTGCCGCTCAAAATGGTCTAGCCAGAGCCACGGAGCAATATGTAAAAGACATACGGGTAAGAAAATTTTGGTAATTATATATATATACCAGTAGCCCCCGAGACTTGAAACAGTTAGAATAACTGATTTAAGGATCATCTGTTATGTAGGTTCTTACAGAAAAGAATACCCTGCTGTCTCAGGAGCTGGAAGAGTGCAAAGCCCAACTTGAGGCCGCACTAGCCGCGACAGGGGAGCCCAAGGAGACCCCCTCTGGTAATATACGCTTCGAAAGATAAGTATTTTGCGAAGTGCGGCGTGGGTGCAAATCTGACAAATGAAATTGCAGATGGCGCCGGATTAAATCCGGAAGAGCAACAACTCTGACGCCAGCTGAAAGCTAGTGAGAGCATGCTGACAAAGGTGAGGCGGGAGAAGAACGATCTCCAAGATGCCAACACCAAGCTGGGCGTTGAACTGAAGGATGTTCGTGCCCAGCTGTTGGAATCCGTGAGGGAGAATCAGCAGCTTCGACGCGACATATATAGTAAGTGCTTAAACAAACTTTGAAAAAAGAGTTCGGCGAGGAAGTCGACTAACAGAGGAATGTCTGTAGGTATGCTAACATGTCGTCCTGCAGAGGAAATGCCCGGTTCTATGGGTGACCTTCTTCCCGAGCTCTCACAACTGCACGAGCGAGTTCGGCAGGTGATGCAAACCATCGCCCAGGCCTTGTGGCCATCCGTCTCCATGCCCGAAGGCCTTGGAGAGCTTGTAGAGAAGCTGAAGGGAGCGCGGCAGTGCTTCCAATTGTGGAAGATGTCGGCCTGCCGTCAAGGCGCCAGGGAGGCCTGGGCCATGGTGAAGACGCGGTACACGAAGGCTGACCCAAACCACATGGCCGAGGTCGGACCCATGGGGCCCGATGGGAAGGAGATCCCTGTGAGCTTAGTATACGTCCAAGTAGAATTGGCCGCAAAGTATTCCCAATAGGACTGTAAACTAGACAGCATGTTAGATGGTATTGAAGAGGAATACAATCAGTCAGATTGACTATGTAATTATAATTGACATGTGTAATGCCTTCTAGCCGGATTGTAGATCGTTTGTCATGGCCGACCTTTTCGCTTCAACCTTGGGACCTGACGGTCCGGAGTGTGTCCGAATACCCTCGCGGTTATATAAGAACCGGGGTATGCATGGAGACCAGGCGTAGGGGTCATTAGTGCTTGAACAGACAAGTGCCCAACTAGTTATGTTATATTACATGGTTAGTAAGAAACATCTTCCAGGGAGAATAGTTCCGTTAGGGGTTCCTTTCCCTGGGAGGCATGCCCTAAAGTGCATGTCCATTCTGCGAAAAGAGGCGGAGGAAAAACATCTGGGGGCGTATAGATAAAATAAAAAATATCATCTTTAGTTCACCGACCGAATATTCCCTTAAGAACGCTAGCTTTCGGCTTCACCCAGTCTGAGGTACACATACGGCTGACCCGGTAGTAACAATCACAGAGGTGCTCCCTTTACCACCTAGCCGAACAATCGGGAACGTAGGGGTAAGCACAGGAGCCAGGCAACCTAGCTTGGCCAAAACTTAAGTCATATCGATGCATATCATGGAGAATAAAAGGTACATGCGGAAGTGTGATACATGTGTTGGGCATGAAGCCCGTATAAATAAGCTTCTGTTTAAAGAAGCCCCCAGGTTTAATGAGCGTGGATAGCGCGTCATTTTATGAGCCTTTAAAGGCTATAAGAGAGAGAGAGGAGAAGGAGAGAAATGTAAGACAGAAAGTATGTAAAAAATGGACAGAGGAAGGAGACGTACACAGAGTCCGGCACTAGGTATAGAATCTTCGGAGATGGGCTGCGTTCCATGGGTTCGGCTCGAGTCGGTTATCCGATGCATCTCGTAGGCGGTACGCTCAACCAGTCAGGACTTGGTCAATTATGAAGGGACCTTCCCACTTGGGCTTGAGTTTGTCCTTTTTCTTGTCCGGCAGGCATAGAACTAATTCGCCAACGTTGTAATTTTTGGCCCGTACTTCTCTGCTTTGGTATCTTCGAGCCTGCTGTTGATAGAATGCGGAACGGGCTTTTGCCACATCTCGCTCTTCCTCCAAGGCATCCAAACTGTCCTACCGATCGAGCTCGGCTTCTCTTTCTTCGTACATGCGCACTCGAGGTGAGTCATGAATTATGTCACAGGGCAAAACTGCCTCTGCGCCGTACACCATGAAGAATGGTGTGTATCCAGTGGTGCGATTCGGCATGGTCCGCAGCCCCCAGAGTACGGAGTTGAGCTCCTCTACCCAGTGCGTATTAGATTCCTTAAGGGACCGCACTAATCTGGGTTTGATGCCACTCATGATAAGACCATTTGCACGTTCGACCTGGTCGTTGGTTTGTGGGTGATAGACGGAAGCATAATCGAGCTTGATGCCCATGTTTTTGCACCAGAGTTTTACCTCATCGGCCGTAAAGTTCGTGCCCTTATCAGTGATGATGTTGTGGGGGACGCCGTAACGGTGTACAACCCCGGATATAAAGTCTATCACCGGTCCGGATTCGGCCGTCTTAACAGGCTTGGCTTCTATCCATTTGGTGAACTTATCCACCATGACCAGTAAGTATTTTTTTCTTGTGGGTTCCGCCTTTAAGGGGTCCAACCATGTCAAGCCCCTAGACCGTGAAGGGCCAAGTGATGGGGATAGTTTGGAGGGCGGTGGGTGGCATATGGCTTTGGCTTGCAAAAAGCTGGCAACCGACGCATCGTTGGACTAAGTCCTGGGCGTCTGCCTGGGCCGTCGGCCAATAAAAGCCTGTATGGAAGGCCTTGCTTACAAGGGACCGAGTTGCAGCGTGATGTCCGCCGAGTCCGGCATGAATTTCAGCCAGGAGGTTCCGCCCTTCCTCTTTGGAGATGCACCTTTGAAGGACTCCGGTAGTGCTTTTCTTATAAAGCTCTCCCTCATGGACTTTATAGGCTTTAGATCGCCGCACTATGCAGCGTGCCTCATTTTGGTCCTCAGGGAGTTCCTGCCTGGTAAGGTAGGCGAGGAATGGTTATGTCCACGGGGCGATGACGGCCATTATTACGTGGGCTGAAGGTGTTATTTCATTGGCAGAGCCTCCAATTATGTCAGAGTGTTCGGTGTCGGGCAGTGCGGTTGGGTCCGGGCTGTTATTGCCAGGTTCCCCTTCCCATACTACGGACGGCTTGAACAACCTTTCCAAGAAGATGTTGGGGGGACTACATCGCGTTTTGCGCCGATGCGTGCCAGGACATCTGCCGCCTGATTATTTTCCCGGGCGATATGGTGAAATTCGAGCCCTTTGAACCGAGCTGACATTTTTAGGATGGTGTTGCGATAAGCTGCCATTTTTGGATCCTTGGCATCAAAGTCTCCATTTATTTGGGATATTTCGAGGTTCGAGTCCCCGTGCACCTCTAGGCGTTGAATGCCCATGGATACTGCCATTCGGAGACCATGTAAAAGGGCCTCATATTCGGCTGCGTTGTTGGAGTCTGTGTACATTATCTGGAGTACATATTGAACTGTGTCTCCTGTGGGGGACGTCAAAACGACACCAGCCCCTAGACCGGCCAACATTTTGGAGCCGTCGAAGTGCATGACCCAGTTTGAATATGTGTCGTACTCTTTAGGGAGTTCGGCCTCCGTCCATTCTGCGACGAAGTCGGCCAAAACTTGCGACTTGATAGCTCGCCGTGGCTTGTAAGTTATGTCGAACGGGAGGAGCTCAATGGCCCATTTTGCAATCAGGCTCGTCGCGTCGCGGTTGTTTATAATATCGTTAAGTGGCACTTCTGAGGCTACTATTATTGAACACTCTTGAAAGTAGTGTCGCAGCTTCCGGGATGCCATTAATACCGCGTACGCAATCTTTTGATAATGCGGGTACCGTGACTTGCACAGAGTAAGGACAGTGGACACATAATAGACCGGATTTTGAAGGGGGAATTTGTGTCCGTCCGTTTCTCGTTCGACGACGAGCACTGCGCTTATGACCTGATGGGTTGCTGCAATGTATAATAGCATTGGTTCGTCAATGTTTGGGGCGGCCAGGACTAGGTTTGTTGCCAAAATGGCTTTTATTTCATTGAGTCCGGCCGTGGCTGCATCCGTCCACTCGAAGTGTTCAGTGCGCCGAAAGAGGCGGTAAAGGGGTAGGGCCTTTTCTCGTAAGCGGGAGATAAAGCGGCTTAGAGCCGCCACGCATCCGGTTAATTTTTGTATTTGTTTGAGGTCCTTCGGGATATCCAATTGTGACAGAGCTCGGATCTTGGCTAGATTTGCTTCAATTCCTCTACCGGATACAATGAAGCCCAAGAGCTTTCCGGCTGGAACGCCGAAAACGCATTTTTCCGGGTTGAGCTTGATGTCGTATGTTCGGAGGTTATCGAATGTTAGCCTCAAGTCATCTACTAGATATTTGATATGTCTTGTTTTAACGACCACATCATCTACGTATGCCTCCACTGTTTTGCCGATCTGGTTTGCCAGACATGTCTGAATCATGTGCTGATATGTTGCGCCGGCGTTTTTGAGCCCGAAGGGCATTGTGTTGAAGCAGAATGGGCCGTATGGTGTGATGAATGCCGTTGCGGATTGGTCTGACTCTGCCATCTTTATTTGATGGTAACCGGAGTATGCGTCGAGGAAACACAACGAATCGTGTCCTATGGTAGCGTCGATAATTTGATCGATGCGGGGCAGAGGGAAGGGATCCTTTGGGCAAGCCTTGTTAAGGTCTTTGAAATCAACGCACAGGTGCCATGATTTGTCCTTGTTTGGTACCATCACCAGGTTTGCTAGCCAGTCCGGATGTTTTATATCTTTGATGAATCCGGCCTCCAATAGCTTGGCTACTACCTCTCCCATGGCCTGTCTCTTAGGTTCGGAAAAACGCCGAAGAGCCAGTTTGACTGGCTTGAATCCTTTTAGGATATTTAAGCTGTGTTCGGCCAGCCTGCGTGGGATTCCTGGCATGTCTAAAGGGTGCCAGGCGAAAATGTCCCAGTTCTCTCGTAGGAACTCTCGCAGTGTGGCGTCTACATCAGGGTTTAACTGTGCCCCGATGGAAGTTGTTTTATTGGGGTTCGTTGGATGGACCTGGAATTTGACTATTTCGTCCACCGGATTAAAGGAGCTGGACTTGGATCTTTTATCGAGTATCACATCGTCCCTATTCACCGTGGAGCACAACGCAGTCAGTTCCTCAGCCGCTAGGGCTTCGGATAGCGCCTCGAGGGCCAGTGTGGCTGTCTTGTTTTCAGCGCAGAGTGCTATGTCCGGATCACTAACGAGAGTGATGATTCCGTTAGGCCCGGGCATCTTGAGCTTCATGTACCCGTAATGGGGTATTGCTTGGAAGACTGTAAACGCTTCCTGCCCTAGCAGAGCGTGATATCCGCTACTGAACGGGGCCACCTGGAACATGACCTCTTCGGACCTGTAATTATCCGGCGTGCCGAACACCACATCTAGTGTGATTTTTCCTGTACAGCGTGCTTCCCGACTGGGGATTATTCCTCTAAAGGTTCTGCTACTTCGCTCAATGCGGTTCCAGTCTATTTCCATTTTTTGAAGGGTTTCCTCATAAATGAGGTTCAATCTGCTGCCGCCATCCATGAGTATCTTGGTAAGACGAAAGCCGTCGACTATTGGACTGAGGACCAATGCGGCTGGTGCTTGGGCTATTCGGAATTTAGGTTCATCACTTGTGTTAAAAGTAATAGCCGTGTCACTCCATGGGTTTATTGTTGCTACTTGGTAGACTTCGGCAAGGCCGCGGAGTGTTCTTTTTCGCATATTATTTGATGCGAAAGTCTCGAAGACTGTTAATACCGTACTGGTTTCTCTGGGGTGGCTTTCTGTGGCTTCTGGAAATAGAAGATCTTCGCCAATTTTTGCCACCTGCCGGAGTATCCAACATGCTCTAAGGCTGTGAGTTGGTGTGGCGCCCTCTGCACTGTGAATTTTACAGGGTCCATCAAGCCATCCTTCTAGTACGGTTCCGTGCCCTATAGAGGGCTTTTGCTTTTTGGTATTGAACCCGGGTGTCAGACGATGATGCACCCTTTTATTTCGGACCGGGTTTGTATTCAAGGCCGGATTGTCCCAAAATTTTGTTTCGGTTTTCCAGGCGCTTTCTGTCGCACAGTACTTTCGTACTATGGACGCCAAGTCAGCGAAGCATGTAATATCACGAAGACTTATGGCGTTGAGGATTCCCTTGTCCGTGCAATTATTGCAGAAGAATGAAATTGCGTCTTCCTCGCGGCAGTCCTTTATCTTGTTCATAACCAGGAGGAATCTGGCCCAGTAATGATGTATTGTTTCTTCGGGCTCTTGCCTAATTTGGGATAGATCGCTTATGTACGGGTGGGTGGGTGGAATCAAATCTGAAACCTCACCCAATCTGAGACCCAGGGGCCAAGGAGTTTCCGAACTCGGACGTTTGGATTCTTGGATGCTGCCCAATGAATCTAGCCCGTCGCCTGACTTTAAGTTCAGGTCTTGAGTGATGTCCTCCCCTCCACGGGTATCCGGCTTGGAGGGATCGGGAATCTGGACATAGCTAGTCCTTAAGATAGATGAAGTGTCGCCGCACTGTCCCTCTACCATAGCAACGTGATGGGTGACCTGGGGAGAGTTAATCTCTCTCAGATCGGGTTTAGGCCCAATCTGGTCGTAATCCATAGCGACTCCCAGGGCGGCGATGCGATCCCAGAGCTCGTTTAGGGAAGAGAGCTCCATTGGATCTAGCTGCTCGGCGAATTCCGAGCTGACGTGAAGATTGCTTTCGATGACCCGAGAGGTCATTGTCGGCGTAGCAGCCGAACAGGCGGTCATAAGGAAACCGCCTAGCCGGAGAGTTTGGCCGACATCCAAAGCTCCCTTAGAAACGGTGCCGTCTTTAAAGACGGGATGAGGCATCCTTCCTGATGGTGACGGCACAGAGGAACTCTCAATGAAAGCACCAATGTCGGTGTCAAAACCAGCGGATCTCGGGTAGGGGGTCCCGAACTATGCGTCTAGGCTGGATGGTAACAGGAGGCAGGGGACACGATGTTTTACCCAGGTTCGGGCCCTCTTGATGGAGGTAAAACCCTACGTCCTGCTTGATTGATATTGATGATATGGGTAGTACAAGAGTAGATCTACCACGAGATCAGAGAGGCTAAACCCTAGAAGCTAGCCTATGGTATGATTGTTGTTTTTACGGACTAAAACCCTCTGGTTTATATAGACACCGGAGAGGGCTAGGGTTACATAGAGTCGGTTACACTGGTAGGAGATCTACATATCCGTATCGCTAAGCTTGCCTTCCACGCCAAGGAAAGTCCCTTCCGGACACGGGACGAAGTCTTCAATCTTGTATCTTCATAGTCCAGGAGTCCGGCTATCCGGACACCCCCTAATCCAGGACTCCCTCAGTCATATACACCTTAGCACGATTTAAATCGCTAGGGGCTCTATCTAGCCACGTATACTTTACAAACAAAAGAAGTCCGAACACTTTTATAGTATACTTTAGCATCCCGAATATGGCATTATATGCATCAGCTCCGAATCATCTCTTTGGTCAACAGTTGGGTTGCCCGACTCCTGTGGTTCCCACCTTACATTCCGCTTGTTCGGCTAAGGTAGTAAAGGGAGAACTACTGCGATTGTGTTTCTGGTTCATCCGATCAAACACCTCATTAGAGAAAGCCGAAAACTGATTGTCCTGATGCGGTGAGAGTTGGTCAGCCATTTGGCGACTTAATAAATCTCTAGTGATTTCTTCCGTATTACACGAAGGACTGGCCTTTTCCAGTCATGCTCTTAAGGCATCCAAGTTCGGATAGCCACACGAGCACTAGGGTCTATCTTACAGTCCCATTGTCAAACTCCTATAGCTAAGTGAGAGTAATAAAGCCGCATAGTCCGATTGCCTGGTTCGCCACACTGATGCCTCCATCACGGACAAAGACGTTGGGTCAAGTATGGTTAGGTGCTAGCCCGAACACCCCCGTAGTATCTACGTGGGGGCTGATGCCGACGACTAGCAAACTCTCAAGGATAAAAAACAGCCGCACAGGAGGAAAAACACTTTACGATAAACAACATGAATATATTACAAAGCCTTGATTTATACAACATCTGGGCAGTTCAGATACATTCACTCAAACATGATGTCCTTCGAGCACTGGTCGTCTATCAAGCGAGCACCCTCCAGGACGTCTTAAAAATAGCGCTTTGGCTTGCGGTGGTCCTTGCCTATGGGCGGACCCTCAACTGCCACGATGGTGGCTTTCATTTTCGCCCAGTGCATCTTGACACGGGCAAAGGCCAGCCGCGCACCTTCTATACATGACAACCGCTTGACCGCGTCAATTCGGGGCAGCATGTCCACGAGTCGTCGTACCAGGACAAATAGCTGCTTGGGACGGGTTTCGCTGGCCACAGCCAGACTATGACGTCCCTCATGGACAATCTGGACATCCTATGCAGCTCGGCCCACTGCGCTATTTGGTCATTCAACAGCGTTGGGCGCTCCTGCGCCGTGAACTATGACCAGAATAGCTTCTCCGTCCTGTGCCTCTCTTGGGCGCGAAGGAGCTGCATGGTGTCGGCGGCACTCTTCGGAAGATCCTCAAAGGCGTTTGGAGCACTCCACAGTCGAGTGAGTAAGATATACTTCTGAATGCCGAATTTACTCTGTAAGAGAAAGGGCTTACCAGTTGCTATCTGTCCAGCTTGCTTGATCTCCCCATGCGCCGCTTGGGATTCGGCATGCGCCTCCTCGGCCTATTGAAGGGTCTTGACAAAATCGGTCGCCTGGGCTTTATTCTTCTCCTCTAGGGACTCCCACTTGATGGCGGCGTCCTTGAGAGCTTGCTCCACTTTGGTCACCCGCTCCTCTTATTGGCGGCGGATGCCCTTGCCTGCTCCTTGGCCTGGGCACTACCTGTAATGATACACATAGCAGCGCATGAGCTTCGGCTTAGAATTTGTATATTAACACAGGCAGGAACGAGATATTCTGAAACATACCTTGTGCTTCATCAAACCTCTTGTTGATGCGGACGAAATCTTCATTGGCCAGCCCCAGCTTACGCTTGAGCTCGGATACTTCGGCGGCCTGGGCGGTTGTCGCTGACAGTGAAGCCTGCTTCTCAAAATATAAAAGTACATTATCTCCTGCGAATACTATCGATCCTCTGTTCGCCCTTTTTCAAAAAGATGAACAGAGTCTCAGGGTCTACTATCTATATACAGGTACATTTTTCATATGAAAAGTGGTCAGGAATATTACATTGCATACCTCGAAGCCTGTTAACAGGCTAGTGAAGGCTTCGTTCAGACCGCTCTTGGCGGAATGAACCTTTTCAACCACCACACTCATCAGGGTGCGGTGCTCCTCTACGATACAAGCACGTTGCAGTGCCTCCATCAGTGTGTTTACCGCCTCCGCATTAATGGAGGTCGCCGCTGGTGTTGGCACTCCGCCCTCCCTTGAAGGGGGTCGCTTATTCGGTTCCGGAGCCACTTCGGTTTCCGGGACGGTATTCGGCTGGGGGCCAGATAGATCAAGGCCCCGCCATTAGTCTCCATGGGGATTGTTCCCCACGTGTTTTCGACATCCAAGGCGTTACCCTCTGGCACCATCTCGACGGCCTCCTGTACTCCTCTGTGGCCTAGAGAGGCCCTTCAGGACAACACTTCGGTGTCGTCCGTGGCGATAGGCGGGGAGGCTCGCGGAGCCGACTCGCTCTCCATCATCCCCAAATCCAAAGAATTCCCCTCCGATGATTGTTGGGGGAGATCACGGGCCGAACTGCACCAAACGGTTTGTTAGATTACAATCATAAAGATTGGGCATATGAAAGGCAACCTCATATACTTATGATGCGGCGAGGGGCTTCGGCCTGGGGCGCCACTCAGGGATGGCTTCAGCATCCGAATCCGAGCCGTCCGGGAGGGATATTTTCCCCCTCTTGGGCGCCTCCGCCTCTGGGTCTACAGAGGCCGCCCTTTTCTTCTTCCTCCCCTTTAGGGGAGAATTGCTCTCTTCCTCCTCCTCCTCCTCTTCATCTTCATCTTCCTCATGGGAGGAGCGAGTTTCGGTCTCTCCGAACGCTACGTCTGAAGAACCTTTATGGTGAAGGCCACCTTTTTCCTCCTTGCTTTTCTTCTTGGCCTTCTTCTCCGGTGCCTGATAGGGTCCCGGGACCAGCTTCCTCATTAACAGAGGATCAGTTGGGTTTTCAGGGAGTGGAGCCGGACACCTGATCCGCTCCGCCTTCTTGGTCCAACCCTGTTTAGAGGATGGAATTCTCAATGCACCCCCTTTCTTTGATTGATGAACTAAGTTATGTTCAGAAATTTAGTACTTACCGGGGAGGCCGGATGATTACAGTCGAGGCCAACGTCCTCGGACGTCTGCGGCCACAACTTTTGAGTCTTGAAGAGCATCTTCCAGATTGCTTTGTGCGTCATGCCGAAGAATCGCTACAGGGTCCGCGGCCCTTCCGGATTGAACTCCCACATGCGGAGAGACCGGCGTTGGCAAGGAAGGGTTCGGCGGATGAGCTTCACCTGGATCACGTCAGTGAGGTTGGTGTCCTTCTCTATGTTACTTTTGATACACTTTTGCAGCTTCAACACCTCGTCAGATGATCCCTAGTCCGGACCCTTGTTGGTCCACGACGCAAGCCGCAGTGGGGGTCCGGACCTGAAAGCAGGAGCGCCGCCCATTTGGTGCCACAGGGTTCAATGATGTAGAACCACTCCTACTGCCATGTCTTGACGGTCTCCACGAAGGCCCCTCTGGGCCAGGTGATGTTGGGGAGTTTGCTCACCATGGCGCCGCCGCAATCCGCATGCTCTCCGTCGACCACCTTCGGCTTCACATTGAAAGCCTTGAGCCACAGGCCGAAGGGTGGGGGATATGGAGGAATGCCTCACACATGACGATGAATGCCGATATGTGGAGGAAGGAGTTCGGGGCTAGATCATGAAAATCTAGCCCGTAATAGAACATCAGATCACGAATGAATGGGTGGAGAGGAAATCCCAGTCCGCGAAGGAAATGAAGGATGAATACAACCCTCTCACCGGGCTCTGGAGTGGGAATCACTTTCTCTTTGGCAGGGAGCATGTGTTTGATTTCCGTTGTCAAGTACCTCGCCTCATGGAGCTCCTTGATGTCCTCCTCAGTGATGGAGGAGGCCATCCACTTGCCCTACGCACCAGACCCAGAGATGGCTACAGTGTTTGATGGGGTCGGAAAAGATTGAAACTTGGGCGCGGGAGCTCGAGGGCGGATGGGCTGAGGAAGAAGGCGTGAGGTAAGAAGGTGGGTTCTTATCCTCTTATAAAGGCAGTGAATAACAAGCGCCAACCTCACGAGCCTTAAAACTCGCCTATTCCCAAGGGGTCGTGCAAACGGCATAGTTGGATTACCCAAACCCGTATTGATAAGAATCCCGCAATAAGGGGGCACGATCTCAGCTTTAACAAAACATGTCAATGAAGACCGCACCTCGAAACGCAAAGCGGGAGGCTAAAAGAACGGTTCGAAATAATAATAAGGTCAGAACATAACATCTCGCCGAAAAAGCTGTCAGTAGACATGACTTATTTTGTTTAAGTATTTCACCCTTGTGGTTCAGGGTTGTAACTATTATACAGAGCCGGATATAGTTCTTTTGTTCAGCTGCTTTGGAGTATTCGGAAGAGGAACCCGCCTTGCAATGCCAAAGACAATCTGCGCGTCGGACACATTGTCATTGAAGCCTGGTTCAGGGGCTACTGAGGGAGTCCTGGATTAGGGGGTCCTCGGGCATCCGGGCTATGTGACATGGGCCGGACTGATGGGCCGTGAAGATACAAGATAGAAGGCCTTCCCCCGTGTCCGGATGGGACTCTTCTTTGCATGGATGGAAAGCTTTGACGTTCAAATATGAAGTTTCCTTTCTTTGTAAACCGACTCTGTACAAACCTAGGACCCTCCGGTGTCTATATAAACCGGAGGGTTTAGTCTGTAGAGGCAATCATAATCATACAGGCTAGACGTCTAGGGTTTAGCCATTATGATCTCGAGGTAGATCAACTCTTGTAACCCCTATACTCATCAAAGTCAATCAAGAAGGAAGTAGGGTATTACCTCCATTAAGAGGGTCCGAACTTGGGTAAACATCGTGTCCCCTGACTCCTGTTACCTTCGATACTCAGACGCAGAGTTCGGGAACCCCTACCCGAGATCGGTCGGTTTTGACACCGACAGGCAGCTCCAGATCCTGCTGGCCCACGGAGGCAGGCCCCTCCCGAGGTTCCACCATCGTGCTTTGGGGGGCCCGCTCCGTCTTAGGGGAGCGCAAGGCGATCTCCTCCATCTGCGCCAGGGCCACCACGGCCGTGGCGAGCGGTGGTGCCTCTGGGATCCCGGCTCTCTCTCCTTCCCCTTCTTCACCATGATCTCCATCCTGGTCACCAGGAGGGGAGCATTGTGGGCTCGGCATCAAGGGTGACAAACCAAAACAAGGTAAGATGCTTACTCGTCAGAGGCAATGTACGCCCTTTTCTTGGCCAGGGCCAGGGCACCCTCAATCTTCCTGGGCATGGACTTTGCCGCGTCTTGAGGATTGGCAGGGCGCACGACAGCTGGCCTCGATGTAGCATCGACTATTGTCATGGCGGAGGAGTCGCCTCGGAGAGGGGCTGCCACACTGCTCTTCTTCGGGGTCGTTTAGCCTGGCCTCCGCGGGGCCGGGGGAGTGGCCCCGGACCTCATAACAACCCCGGTGGAGCGTGGGGGTTCCATGATCGGGGGCTCAGTGATGTCGTCATCGTCGGTGAGGCCACGGAGAAGCTTGCCCTGAGACGAGGGAGCGATCTCTGCCACATCGTGCATGGTCGCCTCCGAGTCATCCTCACCCTCTTCCCTGGTGTTGTCACTGGAAGACACCGGCACCGAGGAGTTGGGGAGCTCGGGTGGCATGAGCCCTAGCTCGTTGAAGATGGGCATAGTGGCGGTCAGCGGCGCCCTGTCGGTGCGAGGTATAGCAGGATGTAGGCCACTGGGAGGTTGCCCGGATCCCCCTTGAGCAGGGTGTTCATGGCCTTGTCCATCTCCTCGCCCGTCAAGCTCCCCGAGCATAGTCGGATGTCGTCCTATGCACCCTTGAACTCCCACATGGAGCATGAGTGCGCCTAGAGCGGGGCCAGGTGCTGCGTCAGGAACTCCTTGACAAGCATGGCCCCCGTCAGTGCCCCGACCTCCATGTCCACCCTCATCTTCCTCAGGACCGTCGCCGCCCGAGGGTCGGAGAGCTTCTCATGGGCCCACCAATCAAGCTTCTCCGGCAGCTCAGTTGACAACTCCAGCCGAGCATGGAGGCCCCTGGCATCCATGAAGACCCACTTACGCCGGAAGTTCTCCACCTTCTTCCTGGCCCTCATGAGCGCGTTGCCCTTGTGGACCGTGGCAAAGGAGACACAGCCGGAACACTGGGTTGGATCGTGCATTCAGAGATAGAAGAAGTGGCGGAGGAGCGCAATGGAGGGCATCACACCCACGAACGCCTCATAGTAAAAGGAGAAGATGGACAGGAGAAGGATGGAGTTGGGCTGAGGATGCGGTGGTCGAGGATGGCGGTGAAGAGCTTGGAGAAAGGCGGGACGAGCCCCGTGAAGACGCTGTGGAGGAAGAAAGGATAGGACGTCCCTGCCAGGGTCCTTCGCTCGGCGAAGCCAGTCAGGTGGACGGTCTCTTTCCACTCATTGTCGTCGCTCGCCGTCAGCGAGATCACAGTGGCGAGGTGCTTCTTCTCGGTGATGGAGGATGTGCCGAGGGCCGGCGCAGGTGAGGAGGAGGAGTTTGCGGCCATAGTGGTAGGCTTCGCCTTCCTGGACGCCATCCACAGGTATGGTGAACTCTCATGGCAAAACTGGTTTAAGGGATGTTTGGAAGCACAAGTAGTATCTCTACTTGGTGCAAAGAATTTGGCTAGCATGAGAGGGAAAGGCAAGCTCAACATATTGGAGGCTCCATGACAATATAACTTCTATTCGGATATAAGAAAACATAACCCATTATGTTGTCTTTCTTGTCCAGCATCAACTTTTTAGCATGTCATATTTTAATGAGTGCTCACAAATACAAAAGATGCCCAAGATAGTATGTTTATATATGAAATCTCTCTTCCTTCAATATTCTTTCATGAATTATTCAAGTGACCAATGTTGAGTTGGCTAACTTTCAATAAATTTTACCACCTATACTTCTTATAAGTGAAGTCATTACTCCCCATGGGATAAGCATATGAAGGATATATAATTTCAGATCTACGATACTTAATTCATTTAACCATTTACTCATAGGATATAAGTGAAGCACGTTAGTAAATGACAAACTACTCCAAAAAGATATAAGTGAATAAAAATGAGTAGTCAAATAATTAACTAGCCATGGGAGGACTCTCTCTCATTAAAGATTTCAGATCCAATGATATTATTCAAAAGCAAGTAAAATGAAAACACGCTCCAAGCGAAGCACATATCATGTGACGAATAAAAATATAGCTCCGAGTAAGGTATACCGATGGTTTTGAAGACGGAAGAGGGGATGCCTTCTGGGGCATCCCCAAGCTTAGGCGCTTGAGTCTTCCTTGAATATTACCTTAGGGTGCCTTGGGCATCCCCAAGATTAGGGTCTTTCCACTCCTTATTCTCCTTGTATCGATATCTCACCCAAAACATGAACACTTCAATCACACAAAACTTAACGGAACTTCGTAAGATGGGTTAGTATGAGAAAGACAAATCATTCACTTTGATACTATCAAGGCAAGATTCATTATTGTTCTCACACAATTCCTACTGTACCATATCATTACTACAATTTATATTGAGCAATATAAGCCATAGAAACTAGAAAACAAGCAAAGTATGCATCGAAAACAGAACCTATCAAAAACAGAACAGTCTGTAATGATATGAATAACAACCACACTTATATTATTCCAAAAATTCTGAAAAAATGGGAAAACGTATAAAATTTGTATATCAATCATCTGTAAAAAAATACAGAATTCTTCAACGCTCAAGTGATTTTAAACAATTCTATAACTAGGCGCATTTTTTTGTTTTTGCATAGAATCAAGTCAATTATCATCCACACTACCCCAAAGGCTTTACTTGGCACTTTATAGAAACAAAAACTATAAAACATGATTACTACAGTAACTTAATCATGTGGACACACAAAAACAGTGAGGATAAATGTTGGGTTGTCTCCCAACAAACGCTTTTCTTTAATGCCTTCAGCAAGGCACGATAATTTCAACGATGCTCACATAAAAGATAAGAATTGAAACATAATGGGAGCATCATGAAGAATATGACTATCACATTTAAGTATAACACACTTCCTATGCATAGGGATTTTGTGAGCAAAAAACTTATGGGAACAAGAATCAACTAGCATAGGAAGGCAAAACAAGCATGACTTCAAAACTTTCAACACATAGAGAGCAAACTTGATATTATTGCAATTCCTACAAGCATATATTCCTCCCTCGTAATAATTTTCAGTAGCATCATGAATGAATTCAACAATACAACCATCACATAAAGCATTATTTTCATGATCCACAAGCATAGAAAATTTATTACTCTCCACATAAGCAAAATTCTTCTGATTCATAATAGTGGGAGCAAACTCAACAAAACAACTATCATGGGTTTGAAAATTAAAATCAAGATGACAAGTTTCATGGTTATCATTACTCTCTATAGCATACATGTCATCACAATAATCATCATGGGTAGCAACTTTGTTCTCATCAAAATTAATTGAAACCTCTTCCAACATAGTGGAATCATTACTAAATAAAGTCATGACCTCTCCATATCAACTTTTATCATAATAAGTTTCAACATCCTCCAAAATAGTGGGGTCATTACCTAGAGTTGACACTCTTCCAAACCCACTTTAAATGATAATTTTATTCATACTCTGAAAGATATAAGTGAAGTTCATAGAGCATTCTACAAATAATATATATTTATCAATATCCAAGCTCAAAATATATAAGTGAAGCACACGAAGCATTCTATAAAGCCATACTCAAAAGATTTATGTGAAGCACATGAAGCATTCTATAAATCAATGAAGGACTATCTCATACTAGCATGGTGCATAAAGGAAAAGAAAGGAAAAATAAACTCAAAAGACACATATCATTTGAACAAAACAAAAACCGAGGTATACTGATAATTGTTGAAGAAGAAAGATGCGATGACAACTAGGGCATCCCCAAGCTTAGATGCTTGAGTATCCTTGAAATATTTACTTGGGTTGCCTTGGGCATCCCCAAGCTTGCGCTCTTGCCTCTCATTATTCTTCTAATATCGGCAACTCCTCGTTCTTCGAACACTTCATCCACACAAAACTTAACAAAAAACTTGGTGAGATTCGTTAGTATAATAAGCAAATCACTACCTTTAGGTACAGTTATAAACTCATTCCAATTTCATATTAGCATTATATATACTATATTCCAACTTCACCATGGTTCCTACCTCCCGATATTACCCATAGATTCATCAAAATAAGTGAACAACACATAGAAAACAGAATCTGTTAAGAACAAGACAGTCTGTAGCAATCTAGATCTTTCATATACTTCTGTAACTCTAAAAATTCTAAAAAAATAGGATAGTCTAAACAATTTGCAGAGCAGTCATGTGTAAGAGTTTCAAGATTTTATCATGCTCCAGTAAAAAATAAAAATTCAAACACTACAACAAAAGTTTATGTTTTTCTGCTGCACACACAAAACAAGCAATTTAAACTTTCTAAAGCCAAACCTTGGCACATTATTTTTGTAATGCAATGGATATATACAAGGGGATAATTATTTTTGAGAAACTTCCATGACAAATTCTACATTGTTTCCATGAGAATGAACACAAGTGTTCAAGGTAGACCCTCACTTCTCCAATGCATAAGCATCCAATCACTTCTCTTTTTGAAAAGCTTTTTAAGCATAAGAGGCAAGTAAATTTTTTTATATTTTCGTTTTTTAATTTTTTTTGTTAGTTTCACCCACAACTAAACAAAAAAAGAAGAAAAAAACAAAAACTACTTAGTGAAGAAAGCAAACAAGCATATACGAAAATATCAACCCCACGCTATTGCTCCCCGGGAACAGTGCCAGAAAAGAGCTTGATAATCCTCAAGTGCAAGGAATCATCGTAGCACTTCCCAAAGGTAGAATTGATAAGTATGGAGTGTCGAACCCAAAAGGAGCTAAAGGTAAGATCAATATTCTCCCAAGTCCTATCTGCCACTAATACGACTCTACGTACACCGAACGTTTGCTTCCAACTAGAAACGAGAAATAAAACTATGTTGTGGGTATAAAGAGGATAACTTTGCATGGTATCGGAGAACTAAAATATAAAAGTAGGTGATGTTATCATAAAGTTAGAATATATTACTATATATTATAAATAGCGAGTGTGTAATAATGATGGGTCGGTGTGCGGAATTATCCTAGGCAATTGTTAACAAGATCGGTAATCATTATTGTAATTTCATACGAGGGAGAGGCATAAGCTAACATACTTTCTCTTCTTGGATCATATGCACTTATGATTGGAACTCTAGCAAGATCTGCAACTACTAAAGATCATTAAGGTAAAACCCAACCGTAGCATTAAAGCATCAAGTCCCCTTTATCCCATATGAAACAACCCCTTACTTGGGTTTAAGCTTCTGTCACTCTAGCAACCCACTATAAGCGAATCATGAACGTATTACAACACCCTATAACAGGAATCCTTCACGTGTGCGCGGCACGGAAGGCACCATTGGGCAGCACCAAAATAAAACATACAACTCAAACCAATCTATATCATCAATCAACCCAAAGGACAAAGGAAAACTACTCAAAACATCATAGGATGGAAACACATCATTGGATCATAATATGTGGCATAAAGCACCATGTTCAAGTAAGGGATTACAACGAGGTGCATTAGAGTGGACTGCGTAAAATAGATGAGGATGGTGATGATGATGGTGATGTTGATGTTGATGAAAACGATCACCGCGGCGATGGTTCCCATGATGGTACTCCGACGCCACCACGAGAGAGGGGGAGCGGTTCTCCCCTTTGTGCTTTCTCCACCTTGGCCTCCCCCTAAGATGGGGAAAGGTTCTCCCTTTGGTCCTTGGCCTCCATGTTTATAGTGACCCCTCCGACTTCTTCCTCCATGCCCTCCGATGATGACGGCCCTCTTCGGCAGGGTGCTAGAGAGGGCCCAGATTGGTTTTTCATGGCTATAGAGGCTTACGGCGACGGAACTCCTGATCTAGGTTTCTTTTCGGGGGTTTCTGTATTTATCGGAATTTTGGCGTTGGTTTCACATCAAGGGGGTCCACGACCCACAAGGTCAGAGCGCCGTCCCGGGGGGTAGAGCGCGCCCCCCGGCCTTGTGGAGGTCTCGTGGCTCTTCTGGCCCAACTCTTTTTCTTCGGGGGCTTCTTCTGGTCCATAAAAAATCATCGTCGCTTGATGGAGTGAACCTTGTGTCCAAGGCTTTGAAAGAAAATGTATCCTCCAAACATCACAAGGTTCACTCCAGTGATCAATATTCTATTCTAGAACAGACTCTTCCTATGGAAGCATTGGAATCTTTTGTGATCAGTGCGAGATCTTTGCTAAGTCATTCTGGGTCATCTGAATCTTCTTCAGCATTTCCATCTGAGGAGGTATCAGCCACAGCCTTGAGAGCATGATTTTTGCGTTGACTGGAGCCATATAGATCTCTCTTCTCTTCTTCTTATTTCTCATGAGTGTTCAGTCTCACCATGATATCAGCAGAGTTGAGGGTTTTGAAATCATAACACTCGTGAATCATCAAGACAAGAGTGTCAAATGAACTGTCAAGAGATCAGAGCAGTTTCTTCACAACTTCATGGTCAATGATTACATTGGCGCCGAGACCTTGAAGTTCAGTTGCTATGTCACTGAGACAGTCAAAGGTTTGCTAACAGCTTTCATTTCCAATGCACTTGAACTGATAGAAATTTGCTCGAAGAGTATCAATTCGAGCTTCCTTTTGTGTTGAAACTCTTCATTGATCTTCTTGAGTACATCCCTCAAAATCCTTCACAGTTTCCCACTGGCAATATAGAAGAAATTGTGCCAGAGAGAGATGGCCACCAATTTCATCTTTGGCTTGAGCATCCATCTGTATGAGTTTCTTCTCCTCGTTGGTTGGGGCTTGAGGTATAGCAACGGTGAACCCAACTTGGAACCACATTCCAAATATCATCATCTATTGCTTGGAGATGGATCTTCATCTTCTCCTTCCAGAAGGGATAGTCTGTCCCATCGAAGATGGGAATCTTGAGATGCGATTTGTAGCTCACTGAAGATATACTTAAACTCCAAAGTCGTTAGACTACAATGAGCAGAGTCAAGGAGTACCTTGCTTTGATACCAATTCTAGGAACGAAGTATGTCTACCAGAGGGGGGGTGAATGGTAGTTTTAAATTTTCTTCAGAAAACTTAAATCTATCAAAACCCAACAGCGTAAAGAATGAAAAACAGACTATAGTGAACTAAAATAGAATATCGAAAGGAAACTAAGACATGCATTGATACAGATCATATGAATGAAAATGCATCAAAGGGAAACATGGGTGACAGAGATAACCGAAGATGCTCGATGAAGACACGGAATTTGTTTGACTAGTTCGTCCTTCTACACAAGGACTATGTCTGATTGGAGGGGCTGTGACTTAAAACAGAACATAAACTCTCTTCACCCTATTCTCCTCAATAATCGATTCATCAACCGATGCCAACTCCTCGTGGTAGATACTTGAAGGCGATCTCTGAACCTTTATAGACATCTTCTTCGAGAACCACAATCACTCTTGTTCTATGAAGAAATTGATACCTAAATGTCTAGAGAGTTTGCAACTCCTAAGAGTAATAGGCGGAGCATACTAAACTTAGATTCCAGTGATGCTTAATAATTCTTCGGCCCTATGGTTTTTCTCTTAGTGGATTTCAAACTCAAATCGTTCAGAGTGGGGATTGCTCACCAATCTTTTCAAAATCAAACAGAGCAGCCACCGGACGAAGCCGTCGCGGGGTGGCTATTTGTTGCCGCGGCCTTCCCAGATGGGAAATGACCATTTTGGACATGAGGTCCAGCCAATGGCCAACCGACGTGTTTGCAACGCTCGGATTATGGAGCAACGGTAACATTAATTGAGGAACAAGCAATGCTAACTCCTCAGTCCGAATCAAATCTCTCGCAGCAAAGAAGATCACCATCTCTTGCTGGCAATTATTTGCTCGGAGCACAAAGAGATTTCTCTCACAACTTTCATAGGATTTGGGTTTAGCATCATAGAAGCAAAGCTTCGAACGCTACACCCCTCTTAATAGTATGGTGGTCCTATGACTCATTGAAAGAAGAAGAATAATGAAACAAATGCTACGTGTTCACTTTGTCTTCATCGTTTCTAGAACGCAGTAATATGTTTCGAACAGATACCGAACCAATTGCTTGAACTTCAAAAAAAATAGGGGTCACTTTTGTTAGCTTTATCTTCGGTGATAACCTTGCTGCAGCGGAGGGAGATTATCTTCGTTGTTTGTATCAAACTCCTCAATACTTCAGGGACCTGTTACTCTATGTGCACTAGCAAACACATAAGTCCCATGTTGTTTATGTCAACAAATTCCAAAACATAATTAAGGGGCCTATCATTGCACCAACAATTCATTTTGATGTCGCTTGAACTACGTTGGTATTTCCCCAAAGAGGAAGGGATGATGCAGCACAACTACGGTAGGTATTTGACTTAGTTATGAAACCAAGGTATCAATCCAGTAGGAGAACCAAGCATCACTATGTAAACGGTACCTGCACACAAAGAACAAATACTTGCAACCTGATGCATAAGAGGGGTTGTCAATCCCTCCACGGTAAAAAGATAGATTGATTTGTGGTAGATTGGATAAGTAGCTCTCGATAAAATGTGAAATAAAATAAGTAATAAAAAAGTGCAGCAAAGTATTTTTGGGTTTTTGGAATAATAGATCTGAAAACAAAAGAGGCAAATAAAAGATCAGAATGCAAATATGATAAAGAATAGACCCGGGGGCCGTGGATTTCACTAGTGGCTTCTCTCAAGAAATAGCACACGGTGGGTAAACAAATTACTATTGGCCAATTGATAGAAGATCAAATAATTATGATGATTTCCAAGGCAATGATCAATATAGAGGCATCACCTTCAAGATTAGTAGACCACCTCCTGCCTGCATCTACTACTATTACTCCACACATCGACCGCTATTCAGCATGCATCTAGTGTATTAAGTTCATGGAGAAACGAAATAATGCAATAAGAACGATGACATGATGTAGACGAGATCAATTCATGTAGGAATAGCCCCCATCTTGTTATCCTTAATAGCAATGATACATGTGTGTCTTGATGCCCCTTCTGTCACCAGGAAAGAACACTGCACGGTCGAACCCATCACAAATCACCTCTTCCCATGGCAAGAAAAATCGATCTAGTTGGCCTAACTAAACCAAAGATTTGAAGAAGAAATACGAGGCTATAAATAATCATGCATATAAGAGATCAAAAGAAGAATCAAATAATATTCATGGATATAGATCTGATCATAAACTCAAAGTTCATCGGATCCCAACAAACACACCGCAAAAAGAGTTACATCAAATAGATCTCCAAGAGACCATTGTATTGAGAATCAAAAGAGAGAGAGGGGGAGAGAGAGAGACATCTAGCTACTGCCTACGGACCCGTAGGTCTATGATGAACTACTCACACATCATCGGAGAGGCACCAATGAGGATGATGAACCCCTCCATGATGGTGTCTAGATTGGATCTTGTGGTTCTGGAACTTGCGGCGGCTGGAATTATGTTTCGTAGACTCCCCTAGAGTTTATAGAATATTTGGGGATTTATAGGGTGAAGAGGCGGTGTGGGAAGCCACTAAGGTGGGCATAACCCACCTGGGCGTGCCAGGGCCTCCTGGCGCGTCCTGGTGAGTTGTGCTCCCCTTGGGGCCCCCCTATGGTACTTCTGTGGCCCATCAGGTGTCTTCTGGCCTAGAAAAATTCTCCAAATTTTTTTGCTGCATTTGGACTCCGTTTGGTATTGATTTTCTATGAAGTAAAAAACAAGCAAAAAAACCAGCAACTGTGACTGGCCACTATGCCAATAGGTTAATCCCAAAAAATGATATAAAGTTGCTATAAAATGATTGTAAAACATCCAAGAATGATAATATAACAACAAGTAACAAGCAAACATTATAGATACGTTCGAGACGTATCAGCGCCCTGGTGCCTCGTCGGCACCTGGGTGGCCCCCTACGGTATTTTTTGCTTGTATTATTTTTATTTATTCCAAAATAATTCTCCATGAAATTTCAGCTCATTTGGAGATGTGCAAAATAGGTATCTCTGACATAGCTTTTTTAGTTCCGGAATTCCAGTTGCTGGCAATCTCCCTCTTCATGTATATCGTGCAATTTAAGAGAGAAAAGGCATTATAATGGTACTACAAAGTATTATATTGGTCAAGAACATTATAAATAACATTAGGAAAACATGATGCAAAATGGACGTATCATGCATCAGTTGGAGCTGAGACTATGGCTCTGGTGTCGGTGATGGGCACGGCTGCTGACCTAGGCATCATCTGAAATTGAGTAGTAGTGCAAAGACCTGTGCCTTGGTGCTCATCATCACTACTAGAGTGTAGTCTTGCCTCATGCACTACCTTCTTCAAACTCTCTACTGTGGTTTGCACCTTAGTGACCTTAACATCCAGGTCATGGAACTTGGTCTCTATGATCCTCTTGAAGCTCTCTTGGTTTTTCACGAGGTTGGCAAGACTCCGCTCAATCCTACGAAGCATGGAGAAGATATATAATCTGATCAGCCTTCGTCTTCAGAACTGGAACTATGGAGGAGCTAGGGCCACTACCGTAGGATGCTTCGTCTTCAGAGACCCTTTGACGAAACTATGTGTGATGCATTAATCACGAACGGGGATGTAAAAAACCGTCAAAAAAGATGCAAAACGTTTGTGATGGCGGAGACATCAAACATGGTTCAGATTTTAGTGATGTGTGCAATGCGGGGCATACGATTGGTCCATATGAACTGTTTGCGATTAGAAAGAACAACAGAAACGTGCAGCCATATCAATGTGTGTGCGATATACAGCATATAGTTCACTCCGATGAACTGTTTGCTATTAGGGAATGTAACAGAAACGGACAGACAGATCAAGGTGTGTGTGATATACGACATACGGTTCACTTGAACGAACTATTTTCGATTAGGGAACACAACAGAAATGGTTCAACTTAACAAGATGTGTGTGATATGCGGCAGACAATTCACATAGATGAAGAACTATTTGCGATGAGCCAAAAAAACACAAACGATTCATGTAAACAAGATGTGTGTGATACATGGCAAACAACCCACTCGGATAAACTGTTTGCGATGAGAAAATATAACACACGCGGTTACTAGAGTTAATTCATGTGAGATTATGTGTGTACTAAAAACTTTGAAAATGCATACTAGTTGCTTGCGATGGCTGGGAGTATCGCACATGATGCGTGTGCGAGTGCTTGGGTACAATGATTAGTAGGTTACACGTACGTTTCCTTATGTTAACACGTGTCCGGTAACACGTTACAATGCATATGGTTGTCGGGTTGTGTGCTCAAGTCTTCCCGTGCTCCACAGGGGTGAATTGTAAAATGCCCAATCCCCTAGCCAGCTGCTAGCTATAAATAACCACAACAATGGCCGATGGCAGTGACTCGCTACCGATCCAGTTTCTAGCTAGTTACCCACACATACCGGCATACCCCCAACGGCCGATGACAGGATGGAGTTGCCGACGGGAACAGCTGTCGGAGATCATAGTTTAGGTTAATTAATTATACCTCTAGAGTCAGATGATTGTAGGTATAATTAATTAACATAATCTAAGATCAAATAACTAAAGCTTCCCCAACCTCTAGCAGAGCACGCTCGACGGGACGATGCGACCTGAGCGAGACTTGGCATCTAAATGGCGAGCAGAGCACGCATAGGGAGGCGACCAGAGGGCGCCTAAACGACGAGTAGAGCGTGCGGAGGCACGCGAGCAGAGCGCGCCGCGGGCGCCTAACGGTGAGCAAGCACATGCATAATTATTGCATATAGCAGATGAACATAGCCGGGAATAGCCGTCCAACAATATTATTTTTGATGGCATGCATTAATATGTTCTTAGTTAAATCTAAGGTCAAAGTTTGGTGCTACAAAATACGAAGGGGGCCCATAAAGAATAAACCATGACAGAGGTAGTACCTATAGGAACAAGACACCTAGTATGAAAGAAAATGTGGGTCAAACCCTAGTTGAAAAGGGCAACAATGTCTAACTCGAGCTTATAAAAGGTACAAAAGCACGAGGAATAATTGTTCATCAGGTTTACACATAACCCGGATTGAACAGGGCAATAACATCTAACTCAACCAAAGTTTTTGGTAGTCACGATGAAATGGATCTGTTCAATCCATAAATTCAAGATCCTAGTACAAGAGTTCTACTTGTCCATGATGACGACAATTTGTTGTAAATATAAGCCAAGCACAATCAGAAGGCCTTAGGTCCACCTGAAACTTCTTTTATGCTGTTCCACATACAGTTCCGTGAGAAACTTCTTGTTGAAAAACTTAATCCTTGCGGACAATAGCACCCTCGCATTCAACATGAAGAATGTGACAAAGCTAGTGTTTGCACTGTTGGATGCATATCCTTCCAGCGTTACTGTCTTCAAACGAATGTCATGAGATATGAGAAAATCCCAGTGCTTCTTGAACCATTAATTCATTATACCTTTTTCTCCATGTGTTAGTGCCTAAATAGATATGAAGATTGAAAATAGTTAATGTCTAAAAATGGTTATGTTGAAAGAATGATAGCTGAACGGTTAATTATAGTACATTATATATGGGCTTTCAATGTGTGTGAAATCGTCACCTTTATGTACAAATTCTCCGGACATGGAAAGCTTGCAACAAGGCAATAATGATGTTGAGATCAAAACACCACATACTGATATATATATATAAGGTCTTGAAAGAATCCACCACCACTGATAGGATGGACAAGCTCTTCATTGAGCATAGAACATAATTTTAGCACTGAAAGTGTACTCCAAGATGATATTTAACATATGCGCACAAACGAAAAATGCAAATTAAAAAAGTGTACATGAATAATATACAATACTTCAATAGGTGTGGAGGCTGTGACGCCCGGATAGTTACGCTACAGTAACCCTCCGCTAATGATGCCACGTCACCTCGATTACTGGGGCTAATCTCGCATTAGTTCGAAACCGATTTGAATTCAATTTAAAAATCAGGCAAACAACAAAATTTTTCAAAAATTAAAACTAAAATGTTCGGGTTGTGTCAAATAAATCTTAGGTAATAATGTTGGAGAAACCAACATTTCTTATAATATTTTAATGCACTAAAGCAACCAAAACAGAGGACATAATAATTAATTTAATGCCTTTTAATAAAGTTACATTTATATAACTAATTTAGTAGAGTGCCAAAATAATTGTGGTAGTAGAACAATTAGTAATACTAATTTAGTTGCTCACTTTGTATTTTATAAAACAAGAATTAAATGCAGCTTTAAAAGAAAACAGTAAAGAAATAAAATAATAAAAACAGAAAACAAAACAATACAAAAAAGGTAAAGAGAGGGAACCCCTCCCTGCTGGGCCGTGGCCCAGCTGGCCACCAGGCCACCTGGCCGGCCCAACCGGCCACCCACTCCCCCCATTATCCCCATGGTCCACCCGACCGAAACCCTAGCCGTCCCACTTATCCTCCGGATCCTCCCACTCTCCCCTCGCTCCCCTCCCCCGTCTGGATCGGGGCAACCGCGCCCCTGACCCCGTCAACGCCGATGCCGCACGCCACCTCGCCGGCACCCCGGTGACCACTGCCATCGCCGGACCTTCCGTGCCTCTTCCTTGTGGGTTCGGCCCGCTCGTCGCGCCGCCCGCGTCGCCCATCGCTCCTGGACAACGTCGTCGACCGCCAGAACACCACCAACCACATTGCCGGAGCTGTTTCGCCGTCCTCTCCGCCGCCTGGAGAGCCACCTCGTCGGAGCCTCTCCGCCTTGACCACATCGTCACCGTCGCTCGTCCCCATCCTCCCCCACGCCGGACTGCTCGTCCTTGCCTCCCCCTCGACGGCTCCACCGAGCCTCGCCGTTGAACCCCTGCAACATGGGGTGAGGACTCCGAACCGCCTCTCGCGTTTCCTTCTGCCCGCTTCCGCTGCTAGCTGTCGTTGTTGCCACTGCTGCTTAGCCGCGCCCGTCGTTCACCATCGTTGCCGGACTGCCCCACTGCTGCCGCCTTGGCCACCCCTGCCTCGTCGACGCACCCGGCCGCATTGTGGTTGCGCCCGTGGCCACGCCTGGCTGTGCCAGGGCTGTGATTCGCCACGCTGGGTCGCGCACCGCCCACGGTCGCCGCGCCCTCGCTCCCCCTGCCCGCGCCCACACGCGGGAAGCACCCTGGCCGCTGGCCTCGCCCCGCAGCACTCCCCGTCGGTGAGCGCGCGCCCTGGCGCCCGTGGCCCGCAACCACGCCCCGTGTGCTGGCGCCCGCGCCCGTTTCTACCGACCCGTTAAGGCCCCCTGGCCCTATGACATGTCGGGCCCCAGCCCCAGAACGTTTTAAAAATAATAATAATAGTAAATAAATAAAATTAAATGTTAATTAATTAATTAGTTAACTAAATAATTAAACTTAATTAATTCTGTTTAAACCAGCTAATTAGATAATTAACCTAATTAACTCTGTCTAATTAAACTGCTAACTAAACAGTCTATGACCAGTGGGACCCACACGTCTGTTGACCAGTCAACACCCATGTTGACTGCTGACGTCATGCTGGCGTCATGTTGACGTCAGCATGAACTATTCTGGATAATGTTAAATTAAATTAATTATATATATTCTAAAAATGTTTTAAAACTTTAGAAAATCATATAAAATAAACCGTAGCTCAGATGAAAATACTTTCTACATGAAAGTTGCTCAGAACGACGAGACGAATCTGGATAAGCAGCTCGTTCGCCCGCCACACACCCCTAGCATATCGAACTCGCAACTTTCCCCCTCTGGTTCATCTATCCGAAAAGGCGAAACACCGGGAATACTTTCCCGGATGTTTCCCCCTTTGCCGGTACCACCCCATACCGCGTTAGGGCACCCCTAGCATCGATACTTGTCACGTCATGCATCGCTATGCATCTGTTTGCTTAATATTTATTATTTCTTCCCCCCTCTTCTCTCGCTAGACACCGAGACCGACGCCGTTGCTACCCAGTACGACTACGGAGTTGACGACCCCTCTCTCTTGCCAGAGCAACCAGGCAAGCCCCCCCTTTGATCACCAGATATCGCCTATTCTTCTCTCTACTGCTTGCATTAGAGTAGTGTAGCATGTTACTGCTTTCCGTTATCCTATCCTGATGCATAGCCTATTATTGCTACTACTATTGTTACATTTACCTACAATCCTAAATGCTTAGTATAGGATGCTAGTGTTCCATCAGCGGCCCTACACTCTTGTCCGTCTGCCATGCTATACTACTGGGCCCTGATCACTTAGGGAGGTGATCACGGGCATATGATATATACGTATACTGTTACATTACCTATGATACTGTTCGGAGATGGGGGCTGAAGGGGCAGGTGGCTCCATCCCGGTAGAGGTGGGCCTGGGTTCCCAACGGCCCCCGACTGCTACTTTGTGGCGGAGCGACAGGGCAGGTTGAGACCACCTAGGAGAGAGGTGGGCCTGGCCCTGGTCGGCATTCACGGATACTTAACACATTTAATGAGATCTTGGTATTTGATCTGAGTCCGGCCACTAGCCTATACGCACTAACCATCTACACGGGGACAGTTATGGGCACTCGACGTCGTGGTATCAGCCGAAGCCTTCGTGACATCAGCGACTGAGCAGCGCGCGCCGGGTTGGACCGTGTAATGCAACTTCCTTTGTAATGGAGGTTGCTAGGTCTGCTCTCCGGCCACGTTCGCAACGTGCAGGTGTGCAAAGGGCGATGGGCCCAGACCCCCTGCAAAGGGCGATGGGCGTGCTGACCTCTCTATTGTGCCTAGGTAGGGCTGCGACGTGTTGATCTTCTGAGGCCGGGCATGACACAGAAAAGTGTGTCCGGACAAAGGGGATCGAGCGTGTTGGGAAATGTGGTGCACCCCTGCAGGGAAGTTGATCTATTCGAATAGCCGTGTCCCTCGGTAAATGGACGACGCGGAGTTGTACCTTTACCTTATGACAACTAGAACCGGATACTTAATAAAACACACCCTTCCTAGTGCAAGATACAACCGGTGATCGCTCTCTCACAGGGCGACGAGGGGAGGATCATCGGTTAGGATTATGCTATGCGATGATACTTGGTGAACTTACCATCTACTCTCTTCTCCTGCTGCAAGATGGAGGTTACCAGAAGCGTAGTCTTCGATAGGACTAGCTACCCCCCCTCTTATTTCGGCATTCTGCAGTTCAGTCCACATATGATAGCCCTATTCCATTTGATACCAATGCATACATATATAGTGTAGCTCCTTGCTTGCGAGTACTTTGGATGAGTACTCATGGTTGCTTTGCTCCCTCTTTTCCCCCTTTCTATACCCGATTGCTGCGACCAGACGATGGAGCCCAGGAGCCAGATGCCACCGTTGATGACGACTCCTACTACACTGGAGGTGCCTACTACTACGTGCAGCCCGCTGACGACGACCGGGACTAGTTTAGGAGGATCCCAGGCAGGAGGCCTGTGCCTCTTTCGATCTGTATCCCAATTTGTGCTAGCTTTCTTAAGGCAAACTTGTTTAACTTATGTCTGTTCTCAGATATTGTTGCTTCCGCTGACTCGTCTATGATCGAGCTCTTGTATTCGAGCCCTCGAGGCCCCTGGCTTGTAATATGATGCTTGTATGACTTATTTTATTTGTAGAGTTGTGTTGTGATATCTTCCCGTGAGTCCCTGATCTTGATTGTACACGTTTGCGTGTATGATTAGTGTATGATTGAATCGGGGGCGTCACAGAGGCAAACACCATCTCGAACCATTTAAACGGATCACAAATTGCACCCAAGGTCTCCAGTTTAGGCGCAGAGACCACGGTTATTTGTGAAGGTTTATAACAACAATCAAGGAGCAACCTTTGAAGTGAAGGGGCATCTTCGATGATGAGCTCATGTCCTTCAAAATGAATTCCAATGCTTACAAGGTGGGGCGACTTTATTTTGAGACAAGGGATATGGATTCCATTTCCAAAAACAAGCACCAAATGGTCCAGGGCAGGGCAACTAGAGTGGATGATGTTGTGCAGCGAGGCCTCCAACAGATGAGCCAACATCAGCACAAGTTTTTTTAGCAGTGCCAGTCGAAGCATTTGTACCAGATTGTCTGCTAGATGGCACCGGGCCAAGGTGGCGGTGTGGAGAGAGGAGAAAAACCATGAGATGGGCATCGGTGGTGAGGGCACATATGCAGCTATTGGTGGCAACCTATCGCTGTAGTAATGGTAGAACTCAAGCTGCTGGAGTTTATCGAATTGACAAGATGTCAACCAGGTGGCCACCGTGCAAGGTATGTCCAGCAGGTAGCATGCCGGGATGCAGATGCGTTGAACGGAGCCCTGGTGGGAGGAGATGATGGCTCCGGGGAGTTCAGAATCATCATCGACAGATACCTGATGACAGTCTAGATGAAGAGGCGCGACGCGCCACAGATTGCGCCACCGAGATGTGAGGACTTGTGTGCGGCAGCCATCTTGGTGGGGAGAAGGGAGATGATCTCCCCAAGGATGTCGTCCGGGAGATCGCTGATGTGGTCCACCGGAGATTCTACTGGTTCCTCAGGTCCAGGGGCGTGGCCGCTTCTGGCCGCGCAGCCGAGTCCAAGATCTACATCTAGCGGCGGCGCTGGCTGGAGCCTCATCTGTGTACATACCAATATGAAAGAAAAAAATGGAAGAAACATACATGTAGGATAATCAAAATCAATTCTCAAGATCTGGAAGAAAAAAGGCACAAACATATATATAGGACATTCAAAATCTCAAGGTCTGGCCATGAATTATTAGCACGCAAGCTAACCCTAGTCGGCTTATTAGCAAAAATCATTTGTATAGAACAAACAATTAGTCACTAACTCTATATGGATAACATTCAAACAATCAATACACTACGTGCATCTAAGAATCTTAATTAATCTGATTTCATGGACTCAGAGAACATAACCATATGATTTGTATTCCAAAAAAAATTTATAGAGCGGGGGGAGTATAGATGACTAACCGGTTTGCCGCACAAATGGGTATATAGATGACTAACCGGTTTTTCGTCGGAGTCACAGTCGTTGCCGGAGTTGTTGTTGACCTCCGGCTCCAGCTGGGGGGGTGGCACGACGGCGCCGATGAAGTCAAGGTTGTGTTGCTGCCTCTGCGAGACATCGTTAGCGGCTACGGCAACCTCTGTGCCCAGCTTCACGCATTGCGTGGGTGCTTCACCAGCCTCGGCCTCGCCACTCCCTCCGATGGTGCGCTTCAGTGGCATCCTCATACACTCCAGAGTCCAGACGTTGGTGACCACTGTGGACCGGGGGTGCGACCGTGGCTCAGGCGCGCAATTAATATGGACCAGTGGGAGCGAGGCGGGCGGCGGTCAAAGGTTGTGTCGCCTCCTGGTGAGCCTGGCGGCGGACTTCTGCCATTCCTACCATCATTTCAGATGGCTACTCGCACGCCTCCTGTCAATATGCACACCTACACGCATGGTATGCCTGCACGACGGACTACTTGCATGCGTCCCATCAACTCATGCCTGCTCGCACGGCACACGGGGTGTGTAGCAGCACATATATTTTATTGTTTATTGATGATTTATTCTGCCGCTTTACTACTTAACCAAAGCATGGCACGGTCTAATGCACACGATCTGAATAAATAACCCGTATGAGATATTGGTTGCCAGTTTTTAATAATCTCCTGTTTGTAAGAAGATTATATCAAAACGGGTCCCAAATTTCAAAAAATACAATATCATAGTCTACTGGTGTCCATATATGACACCACGATAAGTTTCATGAGTTTCAACTAAGTTTTGGATTTACTAAATTTTAAAAATCTATATTCTCAATGTTTTCAAATCTCCTAGACAGGGAAGCATGCACCCAGGGACACATATAATTTTGCAATCCATTTTGGTGCACATGTAGCTCAAATTTTATTTTTGCACATTAAATCCTTAGGAAATCAATCAATGTGTAAAACGGTCAAATGATGTCTTTTTTTTAATTTTTAACACGACACTCCGCCTTTGGTCACATGTTCACTATAGAAAAAGTTTAACATGCCTCAGAGTGGCTGTGGTGGTGCGGGATGTGTGTGTCCATGTGTGTGTGGGGTGGGGGGAGGGGTCCAGTAGTACACTACGAGTCATGGACCTCCGTGTGGGATCATTGATCATTTTGTGAGTCATATATGCCACATCTAAGTCGTTAGTTGGTTATTTAAAGCATTACACAACCCTTTCATACATACATGTTCGGGCCACATGTTGCATGCATTGGTGGTCCTCTCTTACACTCTCCCTCATGCGGTTATCAGCGATGTGCCCATTTGTTAGCCCGCAAAGGTTTACATTTTCCACCGACAACGAGAGGCATTTGACCAAAAGGTGGATTCATCTTGGCATGTGTGTGGTGTGGATCATGGTGAGATTCCATATCAAAGTTCGAGCACGTGCGTACACACCCTCCCACCGGCTTGAAGTGAGGGGGCTACACGCATCATTGTGTAGTGCATTTCCGATTTGCGAAGCATGTGCCACGTCAAAGTTGTGCATTGGGTATTCAAACATCACATAACACATGGGCGCATGCATGTGGTGGTTTTATCCTATAACATCACTCGCGTGTGCCTCTCTCTGTGGGCCCACGAGGTCGTTGTCGACCAGTTGAACGTACAATGAGAGAGGGGTTAATTTGGCAACAAGGATGGTTCTTTTTTTATTTGTGTTACATATATGCATGGTAGGAGTATGTACATGTCAAAGAGGGGGCAACATGAATACTCTCTCTCTCTATATATATATATATATATGTGTGTGTGTGTGTGTGCGTGTGTGTGTCATAAACTTGCTCCATGTGGGGACTTTCAGGTTCCTGAGGCAGGTGCCACATCAAAGTTGTGCATTATATTGGTATTCAAACATCACGCAATACCATGCAGACGGTGGTTGCCCTATAGGAATTGCATGTGGTGCTTCCATCGGTGGGCATGCAAGGTTGTCCTCCATCACTTTGACCCAACGAGAGAGAGGTTAAATTGACCATCAAGGAATGATTATTTTTTTTGGTTTGTGCTATACAGTTGAAGTACATATATACCACATGTCGAATGGGGGCGTACATATAGCACATACCACGCATCATGAACCTCGCGCTCTCTGTGGGACTTTTTGGTTTCCTATATATGTGGTGCCACATCAAAGTTGTGAATTGCGTATTCAAACATCACATAAACACCTCTTTGGGCAACATGCAGACGGTGGTACATAGTCCTATAAAGGATGATCACTCGCGTGTGACGTATGCTTCGCTTATGTGTCGGGCCCGCGAGCTCGTTGTCCATCACTTTGACCTGGCGAGAGAGTGGTACATTTGACGAACAAGCAGGATTAATTCTTTTAGGGCTGTGTTACTAGGTGTATAGTATGTGTCGAAGGGGGGTGACCATCATACATATATATATACTTGGTGTCACATGAACATCACTCTGTGTGGGGACTTTGCGGTTTTTGAGGCAAATGCCACATCAAAGTTGTGCATTAGGTATTCAAAACATCACAACACACCTCTTCATATATATGTTCTGGCACACATGCAATCTTGATGGTTGTTTTCCTATATATGTGTAACACCCTGGATGGAACTTTGCATATTTATAACTTCGACTCTTGCCATTTTCAGCTTTATGTTATGAGATTCCCTTCGTGGTTGGGTTTTTGTATTTCGTTTTGCATTCTGTTCATGTCATGCATTTCATATCATGTCATCATGTGCATCGCATTTGCATTCGTGTTCGTCTCATGCATCCGAGCACTTTCCCCGTTGTCCGTTTCGCAATCCGACACTCCCACATGCACCCGGCGCACCCCTCTTGTCTCTTTTCGTGAGAGGGAGTTAAACGCTCTCGGAATGGGTCAAGATTTGTCAGGTGGCCTTGGTACACCACCGGTAAACCGCCTGTCAAATTTTGTTCCATTTGGAGGTTGTTTGATGCCCCAACGGTTAACCGGGTAACCGCAAAAGCCTTTGTTGTGTGCAGCCCAACACCCTCCAAAACAGCACAATAATCCATCTAAACCACCTCCATGTTCATCGTCGTCGGATCACGGTCGTGTGGGCGAAAATCGCACCTCATTTGGACACTCCCACCTCCATCTACCTATAAATATGTTATCCCCTCCGAATTTTCACGCAGATGAACCCTAGCTCCGCTCCCCTCGCGCCGCCGGACAAATATCCCGCCGACGGACATGTCCGCCGTCATCGTCCGGCCACTCCGGGGCTCACACGTGTCCACCCCGCCGCCGCTCTGCTCCGCCGGCCCGCGAGCCCGCAGCGGGCTCGTGAGGCCCGAGCCGCCGCGCGCCTTCGCCCGGTCGCCACCACCTGTGCGTGATGCTCGCCGCTGCCGCCGTTGCTCGTCCGCACCGCCGCTCGCCGTCGAGCGTGCCGCCCGGTGTCCCGCGTCGCCGGCCAAGCTCCGCGCGCCGCTACCGAGCTCCTCCACCGCCCCGAGCTCCGATGACCCCGGATCCGCCGGCCCGCTCCTTCCCTGACTCCAGCCGCCTCCTCCGCGCAACTCCGGCGAGGCCCGACCTCTCTGGCCATCTCCCTCCTCCTCTCCGGCAGTAGATCCCGGCAAACCTCGGCAACCGTGCCCGAAACCCTAGATCTGTTTCGGAGGTGATGATTTTTTCTAAGTCCCGAAATCCTGATATTTTCATGCCTACTTCAACATGTCGTATCTCGGTGACCGTGGCTCCAAATCATGCATATGATATGTCAAAATGTTCGCCTCATCGAGCTCTTCATGTTAGAAGCATTTACATGCATGTTATTGTCCATTATGATGCCATTTTCATCAATGCGAGAGTGCTATAAAATGTTAACTGCTGGTACTTATCAGATCATGGTGATTTGTCATTTTTGTTCCATTTGATGTGTGCATACTATGAGCATGAGGTCTACATGTGTTTTTAACTAAATCATGCCATCTTTACAGAGGTGCAAGTCTTGTATTTTTGTGATCTATATGGTGACTAGCACAAGCATGCAAACTAGGCTCTGTCATGTTGCTCTTTTTAGGGACTTAGGTTTTTGCTAAGTCCTTTTCCTGCTGTTATTTTGATGCCATGTAAACTTGATGCTACCATGAGATCCATGCTTATTTTGAGATACTTCAGTAAGGATGTTTTTAACATGTGGTTATTCTATATCCTTTCATGCCCCTAGTTGCAATTATGGAGTGCTCTAGCATGTCATTTGGTTGCTCTACTTTTGCTATAAATTATTCTTGGCAGATTGTTAACATGTTAATCAATATTGTCATGGTTGTCGCTAGTTATCCATGCATCCTATTAACTTGATATTCCCATGGTTATCTTCGTGAACATGTCTTGTAACTGTTGGTATGCTTGTGTTGTCATGCAATGCTTTGTGGTGAGTGGCATGAGCTCGCAAAGTTGCTTTCATAAATCTGTTTATACCATGCTCTGTTTTTCTTCTAAGTCTGGAACTATTAATAAAACTTTCTATGTTTACATGGGTGCCATTATATCTTCTGTGCCTTTTTGGCTCATGTTCAGTAAGGGACTTTTGTTCTATGCATTTAGTATAATCATGCCATGCCTTTGTTTACTATGATATGTTCTTTTAGCATGTTGTTTGCTTGCTCTAAATATTGCTTCCTGATATTGTTTTTGACATGTTAGTATTTTCACTAAGTGTGTGAAGCTGATATCTTTTGCACTTTTTCCATGCTTGTTTGAACCTGTTCTAGTGTGATTTAGCCGTAGATCAGTGCTCATGTTTTGTCCAACATCTCTTGTACATCACTGACATATGCTTTGTTGCTATGTTGGGGTGCAGTAGCTTAGTCTCTTGTTGCATTCTAAGTGGCATCATGCTGTTAATCATAGTTTTGCACCATTCTTGTTTTGCTTGCCATTTGCAAACTGTGCATCCGTTTCCGGTGATCTTTATATCGATTTTGACTGAAATCACCTCATATTTCCAGTGGCATACTTCTTTTGCCAAGTTGATGCCTTAGTCATTCTTTCCCTTCTGGAGCACGCATATGCTTTGCATATCATATCTTGCATATCATGCCATGTATTGCATCATGTTGCTTGTGCATTGCACCGTGATTGATTGTTGTTCCATTGCTTGTGTTCTTGCTTTGGGTAGAGTCGGGAGACGAGTATGTGAACGAGGAACCTGTTGACTACACTAACGAGGATCAAGCTTTCGACAACTCTGATAACTTTGCAGGCAAGATGACCATACCCTCGAAATCACTTCTATCTTTGCTTGCTAGTTGTTCGCTCTATCGCTATGTCGTGCTACGTACCACTTGCTATATCATGCCTCCCATATTGCCATAGCAATCCTCTAACCCACCTTCCTAGCAAACCGTTGTTTGGCTATGTTACTGCTTTTGCTCAGCCCCTCTTATAGCGTTGCTAGTTGCAGGTGAAGTTGAAGTTTGTTCCATGTTGGAACAGGGATATGCTGGGATATCACAATATCTCTTATTTAATTTAATGCATCTATATACTTGGTAAAGAGTGGAAGGCTCGGCCTTTTGCCTGGTGTTTTGTTCCACTCTTGCCGCCCTAGTTTCCGTCATACCGGTGTTATGTTCCTTGATTTTGCGTTCCTTACGCTGTTGGGTGTTATGGGAAGCCCTTGACAGTTCGCTTTGAATAAAACTCCTCCAGCAAGGCCCAACCTTGGTTTTAACATTTTCCACCTAAGCCTTTTCCCTTGGGTTTTCGCGAGTCCGAGGGTCATCTTTATTTTAACCCCACAGGCCAGTGCTCCTCTGAGTGTTGGTCCAAACTAGATCCCCTTGCAGCGCCACCTCGGAGAAACTTGAGGGTTGGTTTTAGTTGTACGGATTGCTCATCCGGTGTGCCCTGAGAACGATATATGTGCAGCTCCTATCGGGATTTGTCGGCACAGTCCGGTGGTCTTGCTGGTCTTGTTTTACCATTGTCGAAATGTCCTGTAACCGGGATTCCAAGACTGATCGGGTCTTTCCAGGAGAAGGAATATCCTTCATTGACCATGAGAGCTTGTGATGGGCTAAGTTGGGACACCCCTGCAGGGTATAAACTTTCGAGAGCCATGCCCGCGGTTATGTGGCAGACAGGAATTTGTTAATATCCGGTTGTAGAGAACTTGACACTTGACTTAATTAAAATGCATCAACCGCGTCTGTAGCCATGATGGTCTCTTTTCGGCGGAGTCCGGGAAGTGAACACGGTCTTGTGTTATGCTTGAACATAAGTAGTTTTCAGGATCACTTCTAGCTTCTCGACCGTTGCGTTGCTTCTCTTCTTGCTCTTATTTGCGTATGTTAGCCACCATATATGCTTAGTGTTTGTTGCTGCTCCACCTCACTACCTTCTCCTACCCATAAGCTTAAATAGTCTTGATCTCGCGGGGGTGAGATTGCTGAGTCCTCTTGACTCACGGGTACTTCCAAACAATTGCAGGTGCCGAGGATACCAGTGAAGGTGATGCTACCGAACTCAAGTGGGAGTTCAATGAGGATTCGAGCCGTTACTATGTTTCTTTTCCTGATGATCAGTAGTGGAGCCCAGTTGGGACGAACGGGGATCTAGCATTTGGGTTTTATCTTCCTTTTATTCGGATTTGACCGTAATCGGTCTTTGAGTGTATTTGGATGATGTATGAATTATTTATGTATTGTGTGAAGTGGCGATTGTAAGCCAACTATTTATCCCTTTCTTATTCAGTACATGGGATTGTGTGAAGATTACCCCTCTTGCGACAAAACTACCATGTGGCTATGCCTCTAAGCCGTGCCCCGACACGTGGGAGATATAGCCGGATTGTGGGTGTTACAATATGGCACTCACTCGCGCGGTTATCGGCGATGCTTCCATCTGTCGGCCTGCTTGGTCCATCACTTTCACCGACAGCGCGAGAGAGGTTAACTAATTTGACTTAGGAGGGGATTAATTTTTTATTTGTCTGATGATATAGATCATGATGTGAGATTACATATATATATATATAATAGTGCATGTGTGGGGATTTACGGTTCCAAAGCATGGTGCCACATCAAATTTGCGCATTGGGTATTCAAACACCACACACACCACTTCCATATACATACTTTGGCCACATGCACAAAGTGGGTTTGTCTTCATACATTACTCCCTCGGGAGGTTACAGGTGACAGGCTAGCCCATTTTGCGGGGCCGTGTGGACGCCCATCACTTTGACCAACAACGAGCGGGAGAGGTTGTACGACCAAGTTGGATTCTGCTTGGTCTATGTTGCAGTATGTCTTGGTGAGATGCCCTCCCCCCGACGTGTGTGTGGGGGGAGGGCTACTTCGCGCTACATGCAACCTTCGTGGGGTCGGGGAAGTCCGGTTAATTTGCGAGGCACACGTGCCACATCAAAGTTGCGAATGGTAGTTAAATATCACACCACACACTTTTCATACATATAGTAGGGCCACCCGCATGTGGTTCGTATGTGGTCTCGCCCATCTCGCGCCACAAGCACACATTTGTGGGTGGGCACACGGTCCACCTTTGTCGGGAAGCGAAAGGGGAAGTTTGACCATATATATATGATGGACTCCTATAGGTTTTGTGTTATGGTAGGGTGAGATTTCAGACCTAGCTATTTGGGGGCATGCATTCGTAGCTAGTATTCCCTTACCGCTAACACAAAGTGGGTTTTGTAGGGGGTGGCTAACTATCAAAACTGTGCTTTTGTGCGATAGGTGCCACATCAAAGTTATGCATTGGGTATTGGAACATCAAATCACCCTTTTCATACATATATTTGGTCCACATGCAAGTGTGTTTGTGTTCTAACCCTCTCCCGCATTATTCTTTTTGCCAAATTTATAAACAGCATACAAGTTGGATGTAGAAACCGTCTGTGATTGGGTACGCAATAGACACGGTTCGGTGAGACTACCCATGTGTCATGCCCGTGCCCTGCAGTCCCTCACATCAGCACAGTTGATTGGGCTCCACGAGGCTTGCCTCCCGGTCTCGAAAATATCTACTACCTTGTAATCTCGAAAATATCTACCTACTGGAAGGTTTTAATGTTTGATAGCACATGATTAGTATGTGCAGACTGTTGGGAAATGTAGCATGCAATTTCAAAAAAATTCCTACACTCACGCAAGATCTATCTAGGAGATGCATAGGAACGAGAGGGGAAGAGTGTGTCCACGTACCCTCGTAGACTGAAAGTGGAAGCGTTTGACAACGCGGTTGATATAGTCGAACTTCTTCTCGTTCCGAATGTCAGTGTCAAAACCAGCGGATCTCGGGTAGGGGGTCCCGAACTGTGTATCTAAGGCGGATGGTAACAGGAGGCAGGGGACACAATGTTTACCCAGGTTCGGGCCCTCTCGATGGAGGTAATACCCTACGTCCTACTTGATTGATCTTGATGATATGAGTATTACAAGAGTTGATCTACCACGAGATCGTAGAGGCTAAACCCTAGAAGCTAGCCTATGATTATGATCGTTGTTGTCCTACGTACTAAACCCTCCGGTTTATATAGACACCGGAGGGGGCTAGGGTTACACAGAGTCGGTTACAAGGGAGGAGATCTACATATCCGAATTGCCAACCTTGCCTTCCACGCAAAGGAGAGTCCCACCCGGACACGGGACGAAGTCTTCAATCTTGTATCTTCATAGTCCAACAGTCCGGCCAAAGTATATAGTCCGGCTGTCCGAGGACCCCCTAACCCAGGAGTCCCTCAGTAGCCCTTGAACCAGGCTTCAATGACGATGAGTCCGGCGCGCAGATTGTCTTCGGCATTGCAAGGCGGGTTCCTTCTACGAATACTCCATAGAAGATTTTGAACACAAGGATTGTGTCCGGCTCTGCAAAACAAATTCCACATACCACCGTAGAGAGTTTAATAATTCCACAAATCTAATCTGCTGACAACTTCTCATAACGTGACATCACGCCATGGCCCGATCATCATTCGAACCGTTTTTCTCAACCAGCTACTACATGTATTGCGAGGCGGTTTTCTTGGCACGTCTTGTCGAAGCAGAGGCCGTGTCCCCTTATCATGGGATTCTCATCAATATGGGTGTGGGTAACCCAATCGTGCCATCAATTATGGTGCTTGGGGAATAAGCGAGTTTACCAGGCAGGTGGAGAGGCGCATAGCTTCCGCCCTTATAAAGGGACAAGGACTCCTCCTTTTCACCCACGCCTTCTTCTTCCCTGCCCATCCATTCTTGCGCCCTCGAGCTCCAGCGCCCAAGTTCACATTTTCTCCATAAAACCACTCCAAACATGTCCGGAGCGGGAGGCAAGTGGATGGTATCCTCCCTTACGGAGGAGAACATTACGAAGCTCCGGGAAGCTGGATACCTGGCCACAGACATCGCGCACCGGCTCGCAGACGAGGGGCAGATCGTCCCTACCCCCAAACCCTATGAAAGGGTTTGTATTCCTTACCCATTTCATCCGCGGGCTGGAATTTCCCCTCCACCCATTTGTTCGCGGGCTCATGTTCTACTACGGGCCGGAATTCCACGATTTGGCCCCAAATTTCATCCTCAACATCTCAACATTTATCGTCGTGTGCGAGGCCTTCCTCCGCATCAAGCCCCACTTAGGCCTATGGCTGAAAACCTTCAACGTTAAACCGAAGGTGGTGGTCGGCCAGCAAGCGGAGTGCGGAGGCGCCATGGTGGGAAAAATGCCCAACGCCACCTGGCTCGAAGGCTCCTATGTGGAGATAGTGAAGGGGTGGCAATCGGGGTGGTTCTACATCACCGAACCGCGCGACACCAACTGGGTGGCGGCCCCCAAATTTTGATCCGGCATCCCCACGCGGCTCACCTCCTAGAAAAGAGAAGGGCCTATCCTAGGGTTCATCAGTGGAGCTGACCGGACTCCAGAACTGTGTTAAAAACATGATAAGCAAGAAAATCAAGCTTGTCAACGTGGTCAAGGTCATGCTCTTCCACCGGATCCTCCCGTGTCAAAGACGGGCATTCAATATGTGGGAGTTCGGCCCGGCTAAGCACCAGACGCTGCGAGAGCTCTTCGACGCGACACACCAGGACATCTGGAGGGTGCTGTTCAAGTCTGCCGAGGTACCTCCTTCCCTTACCGAGGATCGCAGACTCAGCGCAAAGCGCCCTGCCAATCCGTTAAGCTCCTTATATCTCATAAGATGTTTCTTTCCTTAGTATAATCATGTGGTAGATCTAAGCCTCCACGCCATTTAACAGGAATGGGTCGCGGCAGCGGAGTGGATTGATTGTCCGACCACACTGCCCGAGGATCCAGCAAGTGCTCTCTTACCGGAGATGCTGGTTCCGGCGCCCTATGAGGCGCCGGAGAAGAAGGCCAAGAAGAAGGCCACGGGGACCAGGAAAGGTCTCCGGTGCAAGGTTGTATCGGAATCATCTCCGATAACACCGAGGCACCCTCCTCACACGAAAACGAGGAGGAAGAGGAAAGTTCTCTCCCCCCAGCCGGGGGAGACAAGAAAAGGAAGGCAGCCCCATCAGGGGAAGCCAAAGGGTCCAGAAGGGAAGGACTCTCCTTCCGGACTGCTCCACGGCGGCCGCTTTTAGCGACGAGGAGTGGTTACCCAGGGACAAGCCCCTGGCGAAGTCGTAAGTATCCGGATACCATAATAGTTCTTGGTATGTTTTATTCTATTACTTATTATCATGCCAAACATGATCATGCAGCCCCTCCAAAGCTCGTATCGACGTATCCTCTTCGGATGAGTCTTTGGGCCCATCGGAGATGAACAGCGATTCACTCCCGACCGCCTCCTCCCCCCGCCCTACGGATGACGTCGAGGTGCTATCTCAAAGGGTACCGAACCAAGGGGAGACAGTTCCAGAAGCGCCCCAAGGCGACATTCCGGATGCTGGGCGCACGAGGGGCAAGACTCCCATGGGATCTAATGCCGGGGGCAGCAAGTCTGTGCCGATGGCCTCTGTCCATCCAGGGTCATCGGACAATTTGCTGGAAGCGCTTCACAGCACTTCCATTCACGAAGAGGACCGCACTATCATGAGTGCGGTGATCAAGAAGATTCAGTCCGCCAAAAGCAGACTGACTGAAGCATGTGCTAGCCTCCTAACCGGCTTTGAGGTAAGTAATCAAATTATGAGAAAATGTTACAGCATAGATGGTAGCCCCTGATGCTCTGTTTGGTGTTCGGAAGAAAGGCCGAATAGAGGATCAAATAATAATCACAGGAGTCTAATCAGAATATGTCTATGTGAATAAGCAGGCTTCACTGCTGGCCGCTGCCTCTCACACGGTGGAGGTCTCCGCATTGAAGTGGGACCTTGAGCGGTCCAAGGAAGAGCTCGGCCTTATCAAGAGGCAGCTCGAAGAGAACAAAGGTAAGTGATACCTCGTGTGTTAATTGATAAAAAAAAGAGGAAACTGGTTGTTAGATCACAGGATCGTCATGAATTTTGCTAGGGGCCACGACCGAGGTGGCGACCCTGAAGAAGGTGTTGTCCGAGGCCAAAGGCAAAGCGGCCAAGGAGCGCGCCGAGCGCGAGAAGCAATAGGCCCGAGTCGGCGAGGTTCAGCAAGAGCTCCAAGAGTTTGTCAAGAAGTACGAGTCCTTGGAGCATGACTCTAAGACGCAAGGGTCCAAGATTGCAAAGGCCCTTGAGAATGCACAAAATGCTAAGGCCGAAGCCCAAAAGACCCTCCGGGAAATTGAGGCGGTCAGGAAGATAGCGGCGGGTAAGGCATTCTTTATGCAAAGCAAGCATGTGAAGGAAACTTTCCTTTTACTTACCTGAATTTGGAGCTCTCTAGGAGCATTCGTAGATATACCCCGTAGTGTGTCGGATGCCACGGAGTTCTACCGGTTCGAGGAAGGGAGCTCGATGGAGAAGTTGTTCTGGTCTCAGTATACTGGGACCGAAAATCCGATGCCCTTGAGCGACCAGTTGAAGCAGCTGGTCGAGCTTCATAAGGCAGCCGATCTGGCCATGAAGGGCCTCATAGTCCGGATGTGGCCTGGCGAGCCCCTGCCCGGCAGCTATTTCAGCCTGGTAAGGTGGCTTGTAAAAGCCTGCCCCCAGCTTGAAGTCATAAAGTGGTCCGCCTGCATTGAGGGTGCACGCAGGGCTTTTGCCCGGGTGAAAGTGCACTGGGCAAAGATGGACGCCGAAAAGCTGGTGAAGGAGGGGCCACTGGAGGGCAAGACGCATCGCCACCCTGAAAAGTATTATGACAGTGTCCTGAAGGGTGCTCGCCTTGTGGCAGATGAATGTGCTAAGGATGTGATATTTGAATGAATGTACTCTTTGATCCTGTAATATGAAACGAGTTCATGTGCGCTATGTAATGCTTGTTAATTTAAAATATTACCTTCTGTGAGGCCGTTTATAAAATTTGAGAGCTGGCCAGCCGTCGGCTTCTGCCCCCATGTAACTAGTACTGAGGTGTTCGGGATAAACCTGATCACTCTTTATCCCAGTTTTGGGTCCTTTGAAGGAGGTGTTTAGCACAACGAACCAGTCAATCGAACTATAAGGCTTTATCACTCTCACTTAGCCATAGAAGTCTACAATTTTAAATTTTGGTGAAGCCCCTAGTATTCGGAAGGCCGAACTTGGGGCGCTATGTGCGCCTAAATCAGACAAGGTCGACTCCTCGCCTGAAGCGGAAAAAATCTGTAAGGATTTGAGACCTCTCGAACAGCGACCAGCTCTCGCCGCATTATGACAGTCAGTTTTCGGCTTTCTCTACTAAGGTGCTTGTCCGAAAGAACCGGGACACAATCGCAGTAGTTCTCCCAGTGCTATCTTAGCCGATATAGCAGAACGTATGGTACCAAAACATGGGAGCCGGGCAAACCCAACTATTAACCCAAGACATGATTCGGAGTTGATGCATATAATGCTATAAGTTCAGGGTGCCGCACTGTCAAAAGTGTTCGGACTTTTCATGCCGTGTTATGGGGTAAACTGAAGCCCCTAGCACACTGGTCGTATCAGAATGTACGGGTGCAACTTGTCGTAAGTAAGCAGACAGGAAAGAAAGAGAAAAAAAGATAAAGGAATGCAATAATGAGCTGATGTTGTATATTGTTATTGAAATGATACGTCAAAGCATATGCATACATGTAGTGCAATAAGTAACAAATAGGTATGTGTGGGTATGTAAAACAGGTATATCGAACATTATCAGAGACCACCTGAGGATTCCCTTGTACGTCAAAGCTTCTTGCTTCCTTTGTGTTTCTTTCCCGTGACGGGTCCGATAATCAGACGATCGGAGAGGGCCTTCAGAGAATAGGGGCCTGAAAGGAAGAGAATGTTAAAGGTATATGGGTCCTGAAGCGGTTGAGCCGCATTGTGGGCCGTGTTGTAGTCGTGCCTCCGCCTATGCCCATGGTATCTTGAGTGTGTAATTATGTATGCGCGGCGCAAGTTTCGCCACTTGACTGGGACTAGGACGGAGGCCGAATTTCTAGGTGAGCTCTAAACGTGCCTGGCGATCCTCTAGCAGGGTACTCCGGACTCGCTTGAAGGTGTTCGGGGTCTTTTTCGCCGAATTGGCGGTTTGCCTCATAAGGCTGCTTTGCGCTTCTGCTGCGAGGGCTGCAGTGTGCTCCTCCGTGTGGAGCGAGCGTTCTGTGTTTCCATTACCTGTTATAACCCCGCGAGGTCCTGGAATTTGGAGCTTGAGGTATGCATAATGCGGTACCGCATTGAATCTGGCAAATGCGGTTCGTCCGAGCAGTGCATGGTAGCCACTGCAGAAGGGAATGATATCAAAGATTAACTCCTCGCTTCAGAAGTTGTCCGAAGATCCAAAGACTACTTCCAGTTTTATTGAGCCCGTGCAATAGGCCTCTACACCTGGGATGACACCTTTAAAGGTGGTTTTGGTGGGTTTGATCCTCGAGGGGTCTATGCCCATTTTACGCACTTTATCCTGATAGAGCAGGTTCAGGCTGCTGCCACCGTCCATAAGGACTCAAGTGAGATGAAATCCGTCAATGATGGGGTCAAGGACCAATGCGGCAGAACCGCCATGACGAATACTGGTGGGGTGGTCCCTGCGATTGAAGGTGATTGGACAAGAAGACCATGGGTTGAATTTTGGGGCGACTGGCTCCATCGCATAGACGTCCCTCAGTGCATGCTTCCGTTCCCGCTTAGGAATATGGGTTGCGTATATCATGTTTACCGTTTTCACTTGGGGAGGGAATTTCTTCTGTCCTCCCGTGTTCGGTGGCCGGGGCTCCTCCTCGTCGTTGCTATGCAGCCCCTTTTCCTTGTTTTCGGCATTTAACTTGCTGTCCTGTTTGAACACCCAGCATTCTCTGTTGGTGTGGTTGGCTGGTTTATCGGGGGTGCCGTGAATTTGACACGAACGATCAAGTATGCGGTCCAAGATGGACGGGCCCGGATTGCTTCTTTTGAACGACTTTTTCCGCCGACCGGATTTAGAGCCACTGAATCCGGCATTGACTGCCATGTCTTTGGCGTTGTCGCCGTTGTTGCGGCGCTTGTGTCTGTTGCGATGTGGCCTGCTGTTGCTATCTTTGGCATCGGAATTGCCAGGGTTTTTGAAGTGTTGTTGTTGTGAGCTAGCCAGCTATCCTCGCCTGCACAAAAGCGGGTCATTAGTGTCGTGAGGGCTGCCATCGACTTCGGCTTTTCTTGGCCGAGGTGTCGGGCGAGCCACTTGTTGCGGATGTTATGCTTAAACGCCGCTAAGGTCTCGGCATCCGAACAGTCGATGATTTGGTTCTTTTTAGTTAGTAACTGGGTCCAGAATTTCCTGGATGATTCCCCTGGTTGTTGGGTTATGTGACTCAAGTCATCGGCATCCGGCGATTGCACATAAGTGCCCTGGAAGATATCAAGGAATGCGTCTTCCAGGTTCTCCCAACTGCCAATGGAGTTTGCCGGCAGGCTATTGAGCCAATGCCGAGCATGTCCTTTGAGTTTTAATGCGAGGTACTTGATGGCATGTAGATCATCACCGCGGGCCATGTGGATGTGGAGGAGGAAATCTTCGATCCATACCGCGGGGTCTGTTGTGCCATCATATGATTCAATATTCACGGGTTTAAAACCTTCTGGGAATTCGTGATCCATTACTTCATCCGTGAAGCATAGGGGGTGTGTGGCACCTCTGTGCCGGGCTATATCATGACGCAGTTCATATGAGTCTTGTCTACTATATTCGGCCCGGCCGGATTTGCTTTTAGTATATCCGGCGTGACGGTCGCCGTCACTCGTTGGGGCGCGCCCCCGTGATCCGTAGATCGATCTTGTATGTCCTGCTTTGTTTTCCAATACGTCTCGCAGGTCCTGCGTGTTGCCCCGGGCCTTGGTGTTTTTGTTTGACTAGCGACGGGGTGCGGGCTGGACTTCGGGCTGATACGCCGCTTTGTCTCGGCCATGAGGTGGTCGGTCAGCCGCATCATACGCTGGTAGTGTAGGCTTTAATGCTTCCTCCTCGAGTTCGAGTAGCAACCTACGCTTTGGGTAACTTTTGGTTGGGTGCTCGAGTTCGTATTCCTTGGCTGCCAGCACTTCGGTCCATCTATCTGCTAGCAGATCTTGATCAGCTTGAAGTTGTTGTTTCTTTTTCTTCAGGCTTTTTGCTATGACTATAAGCCAGCGCTTGAAGCGCTCCTGCTTGACGGGATCCTCAGGCACGATAAATTCTTCGTCGCCGAGGCTCACCTCGTCATCGGAGAGAGGCATGTAATTGTCATCCTCTGATTCTCCGTCTGCCGCATGTTCCTTAGGGCTAGCTTGCCCATCCTCCCGCTCGAAGCCTAGCTGGAGGGGATTGTCTATGGCACTGTCCGCAGCATTATTGTCTCTTGTGCCGGTATCACTTCTTTTGCTATGCCGGGGCTTAGAGCGGCGCTGATGACGCCGATGCTTAGATTGCTTCTCAAGGGGATTATCCTCTCTTGCCTTATTGCCATCACCATCTTTGGGGGTGTCCACCATGTATATATCATATGATGAGGTGGCTGTCCAGTGCCCTGTGGGCGGTGGTTCCTGTTCTTCTCCTGCATCGTCGTCCATACCGTCGATGTCTTCGAAGCCGAAATCAAGCATGTCGGTTAGGTCGTCGACAGTGGCTATCAAGTGGGTGGTGAGTGGGGAATGAATTTCTTCGTCGTCCGCTTCCCACTCAAGCCGGACATAGTTCGGCCAAGGGTCTCCTGACAAGGAGAGAGACCTCAATGAATTTAGCACATTGCCCAAGGGTGAGTGCTGAAAGATATCCGCGGAGGTGAACTCCATGATCGGTGCCCAATCAGATTCGATAGGCACGGACGCATGCGGCTCGGAGCCTATGGCTGGGGACGAATCCAAGGGTCCGGCAATAGAGGTCACACCGGAGGTGAAGTTAGTATTCGGCTCTATCGCCGCTGGGTGTGCGGCCTCCATGGCGGGGTCCATCCACCCGTCCTCGGACGGCACGATCTGCTCCGGATTGAGGGCCGGAGTGGCCACAGGTGTAATCTCCCGAACACCGTCCGACGGCAGAGCGAAATCATGCCCGTCGTGACAGTGCGGCGCACCTGACACGGGTTCGAATCCATCGAAGATCAAGTCTCCGCGGATGTCGGCAGTATAGTTTAAGTTTCCAAACCTGACCTGACGGCCAGGGGCGTAGCTCTCGATCTGCTCCAGATGGCCAAGCGATTTGGCCCGCAGTACGAAGCCGCCGAATACGAAGATCTGTTTGGGGAGAAAAACCTCACCCTGGATCGCATCGTTGCCAATGATCGAAGAAGCCATCAAGCCATATGGTGACGACACCGTGGAACTCTCAATGAAAGCACCAATGCCGGTGTCAAAACCGACGGATCTCGGGTAGGGGGTCCCGAACTGTGCATCTAAGGCGGATGGTAACAGGAGGCAGGGGACACAATGTTTACCCAGGTTTGGGCCCTCTCGATGGAGGTAATACCCTACGTCCTGCTTGATTGATCTTGATGATATGAGTATTACAAGAGTTGATCTACCACGAGATCGTAGAGACTAAATCCTAGAAGCTAGCCTATGATTATGATTGTTGTTGTCCTACGGACTAAACCCTCCGGTTTATATAGACACCGAAGGGGGCTAGGGTTACACAGAGTCGGTTACAAGGGAGGAGATCTACATATCCGAATTACCATCTGCCTTAAACGCACAGTTCGGGACCCCGTACCCGAGATCCGCCGGTTTTGACACTGACACCGACCGATCAAGCACCGAACATACTACACCTCCGAGTTCTGCACAAGTTCAGCTCGATGACGTCCCACGAACTCTTGATCCAGCAAAGTATCGAGGGAGAGTCCCATCAGCACAACGGCGTGGTACAGTGATGATGAAGTGATCTGCGCAGGGCTTCGCCTAAGCACTACATGAATATGACCGAAGGCATAATCTGTGGAGGGGGGCGCATCACACAGCTAGGAATCAATCTTCTGTGTTCTAGCGGTGCCCCCATCATATATATATATATATATATATATATATATAGGTTGGAGGGGAGGAAAGGAAGCCAAGGGGGCGTCCCAAGTAGGACGAATCCTACTTGGGCGCCTCCCAATTCGACCTCCCCCCTTCCATATTCATCCGAAGGGGGAAGGAAGGAGGAGGGAGGAGGGAAGGAAGGAAAGGCCGAATCCCTCCCCTTCCTTTCTCTCTCCTCCTCTTTCCTTCCCCCTTATGTCGGCCTACATGGGGTGCACCAACCCCCTAGGGGCTGGTATGTCCCCTTCTTGGCCCATTAGGCCCATGTAGTTGCCGGGGGAATGCCCGGAACCCCTTCCGGTGACTCGATATGTACCCGGTACCCTCAGAACACTTCTGGTGTCCAAATATCATCGTCCTATATATGAATCTTTACCTCTCAACCATTTTGATACTCCTTGTTATGTCTATGATCTCATCCGGGACTCCAGACAACATTCGGTCACAAAATCACCTAACCCATATAATACAAAATCATCATCAAACGTTAAGCGTGTGGACCCTACGGGTTTGAGAACTATGTAAACATGACTGAGACACCTCTTCAATCAATAACCAACAGCGGAACCTGTATGCTCATATTGGCTCCCACATATTCTACGAAGATCTTTATCGGTCATACCGTAATGACAACATACGGTATTCCCTTTGTCATTGGTATGTGACTTGCCCGAGATTCGATCGTCATTATCTTTGTGATGCCCGGATAATTAAGCTACAGTAATCCTCTGCTAATGATGCCACGTCATCACTTTACTGTTGCTAGTCCTCGCTTGATTCAAATCTTAATTCAAATTCAAATTCAAATTTAAGTCCAAAATTCAAAGTTCACAAACATGGAAACTAAAATGTTGATCATGTGACAAATATTCACTTTTTAATTTTGGTGGTGAACCAACTTTTTGTAAAGTGTTTTAGTGCGCTAACATAAAATAAAACAGTAAAAGAAAATAGAAAAGGTTAAAGTTAAAATAAAAAAAGAAAACAGAAACCCCCCATCCCTCGTGGGCCTCGTGGCCCAACTGGCCTTCGCCGGCCAGGCTGGCCCACTCCCGCACGCCCACTGGCCTATTTGGCCACACCCCCCGAACCCTAACTGCTACCCCCCACTCCCACCTTGTTTCCCCCACGATCACATCTGATCGGTGCCCCTGCGCCCCCCCCCCCCCGCCGCCGCCAGGCGCCTCCACGCCCGACCTTGCCGCCGCTCCGTAGGACGGGCTCCCTGCCGAGAGCACCCGACCTCCCTTCCCCTCGCTGTCCCTCAGCACCGCCGCCATCCACGACGCAGGCGCACGCCACCGCTTTGCGCTGCCGCGGCGCCCGAGCCGCTCACCCCCCGCTCGGTCTGGGCGCCCGCCCGCGCCCCCCATCGTCGCCGTGCTCCGCCATCGCGCCCGGTGTCCGCCTCGCCGTCGTTGTTTGCCAGCACCGCCTGTCGCCTCCTTGACCCTGACGTGCCACCTCCCCGCCGTTGCGTTCCCCTGCATCGGGCATCCCCTTCAATGCGGGTGAGCAAACCCCCTGCACCGTCGGACACCGCGGTCGGGCGGTGCCCTGGCCGCGCCCTCTGCGGCCTCGCCACCGACGACCCCCGCGCCCTCCGCTCTCTGCCGAGGACTCCGCCCCGGCCATGCCCGCCCCGCTCCGACCAGCCACCTTCCCACCTCGCCGCACGCCGTCCCATGTGCTCGCGCGCCCGCAACCCCTCGCGCAGTCGTCGCCCGTGCTCGCCCGCGACCCCCATCGCCCGTCGCCGCAACCTGACCCCGCAGCGCGCCTGCTGCTGCCTCCGGTGGCCCCTCCTGTGTCGGCTCCCTTCGCCAGAAACGGCCGGCCGGCGACGCCTTGCTCCCCCCCCTCCCGTTGGCGTGGCGGGCGCCCATGCGGGCTGGCACCCGTTCAGGCCGGGCACCACACCCGTGTGTCCGTGCGCCCGTTATGCCCCGCTGGCCAATGACATGTGGGGCCTAGCCCCAGAACGTATTTCAAAAATAAAAATAAAATAAAATAAAAATAATTAATGAGTTAATTAAAGAAATAATTAACTTAATTAACTTTGATTAATTAAATTTAAAAACTAATTACACGATAGTTAACTAATTAACCTGATTAGTTAATTAGTTAATTAAGTAGTCAATGACAGTGGGGCCCATCCCTAATTAATCTTGTTTAGGTTAATTAATGTGTTTAATTAAAATGTGTCACTAACAAGTGGGACCCACATGTCAATTTAACCAGTCAACACCCTTGTTGACTGCTGACGTCATGCTAATGTCATGATGACGTTAGCAAACACTATTCTGGATAATGTTGATTAAATTAATTAAATAAATCCTAAAAATGATTTAATTTTTTTAAAATTAATATAAAATAAACCGTAGCTCGGATGGAAAAACTTTGTACATGAAAGTTGCTTAGAACGACGAGACGAACCCGGATAGGCAGCCCGTTTGTCCGCCACGCCTCCCTAACATAGCGAACACACAACTTTCCCCCTCCGGTTCATCTGTCCGAAAATGCGAAACACTGGGGATATTTTCCCGGATGTTTCCCCCCTTCACCGGTACCACCTCATACCGCGTTAGGGCACCCCTAGCACCGATACTTGTCATGTCATGCATCGCTATGCATCTGTTTGCTTAATATTTATTGTTTCTTCCCCCTCCTCTCTCTGATAGACTACGAAACCAATGTCGCTGCTACCCAGTATGACTACGGTGTTGACGACCCCTCTCTCTTGCCAGAGCAACCAGGCAAGAAAACCCCCCTTGAGCATTCCGATATCGCCCATTTCTTTCCCTCTCATGCTTGCATTAGAACTGCTATAGCTTTATGTATGATCGTACTATGTTGCATAGCCTGTTTTTGTTACCTGCTTTCATTCCTTACCCGCTTATCCTAAACTGCTCAGTATAGGTTGGTTAGAGATCAATCAATGACCCCACCTTGTCCCAGTTGCCTCGCTTTATGTTCGATGACTCAATCAACGTGATCGATGTCCAGGCCCTGACACCGCACATCACCCCCCTAGTTGTATTACTCTACAGAGTTACCATCGAGTGTCGAGGGTGGAACCTCTTACATCATTCCTGATGAGATCTCTGTAGTGTAGCTATATGGTTGAGGTCATCGAGGGTGATTTCCTCCTTAACCACTTCTGTTACGGCTCTGTCGTGCAACCCCTCAAGTGTGAACCTCGAGGGTGGATCCTCTTATGTTCAACTTGATGATAACATTGAGTGCAATTCATCGGGGTGATTCCTCGGGTTTTCCCCTTGGTGTTAGACACACAGTTACTATGGTTACTATGACATTACACTGTACCATGTTACTAAAGATGGGTCGGCCCTGAGGGGTACCCACGCGAGCTTAATAGGGAGTGATGTGGAGTCAGGTTGACCTGGAAGGTGCCCGCGAGATACTTACGAGGGGTGGCCGGGCATTCTTAGCCCTTGCCGCAAGTACTTGAGACGGGGCGACGGGGTCACATCTTTCGTGAGTCTCTGCTTGTTACCGCGCGTTTCTAATCCACTACGATTGGGATATTTGAACCGAGGGGCCTCTGGCCTGATAGCACTAACCATCACATGGGCATAGTATGGGCGTTCTGCGTCGTTTACATCAGCCGAAGTTTATTAGACGTCAGCGACTGAGCGGCGCGCGCCGGGTTGGACTGCGTAAGCTCCTGCCTTGTTTAAGGAGGTAGCTAGGTCTGCTCACCGGCCGCATACGCAATGTGCAGGAGTTCAGGGGGAGATGGCCCATGACCCCTGGGGGCATAGGTTTAGTCCGGCATGCTGGCCTCTCTATTAAGCCTAGGTCGGGCTGCGGCGTATTGTTTGGCCGAGGCCGGGCATGACCTAGGAAAGTGTGTCCGGCCAGAGTTAATCGAGCATGGTGGGTAAGTTGGTGCACCCCCGCAGGGAAGAAAACAACTATCGATAGCCTGTCCTACGGTAACGGACACTTGGAGTTGTATCCGGATCGATACAACTAGAACTAGATACTTGAGATGAGAAATGGTTATGAGAAATGGATAATATGGCTCTGGGATTGCTTTCTCGCAGGGAGTCGAGAAAGGATCTCTGGCCGAGGTTGATAACACTACTACTACTTTACATTATGTTGATCTGTACTCTTCTATATGCTGCAAGATGCTTGATGATGCTTGAAGATGCTAGTCTTCGATAGGCTAGGCTTTCACCTTCTCTTTTGGCATTCTACAGTTTAGTCCACAGATACAACCCATTCGTTTGATACAGATGTATACTTAGTTTAGATCTGATGTAAGTCTTGCGAGTACTTTGGATGAGTACTCATGGTTGCTTTGCTACCTCTTTTCCCCCATACCCGATTGTTGCGACCAGATGACGAATCCCAGGAGCCAGTCGACGCCACTGATGATTACTACTACCCCGAGGGTTTCTACTACAACGTGATGGCAGCTGATGACTTGGAGTAGTTAGGAGGCTCCCAGGCAGAAGGCCTTGCCTTTTCGATCAATATTGCTTTTGTGCTAGCCTTCTTAAGGCAAGATTTGTTTAACTTATGTCTGTACTCAGATATTATTGCTTCCGCTGACTCATTTGTACTCGAGCTTATGTATTCGAGCCCTCGAGGCCCCTGGCTTGTAATATAAAGCTTGTATTATTTTAAATTTGTGTCTAGAGTTGTGTTGTGATATCTTCCCGTGAGTCCCTGATCTTGATCGTACACATTTGCGTGTACAATTAGTGTACGATTGAATCGGGGGCGTTACAATCTTCATACTTAGTTCAATCTCGTTAACGTCAAGTCTATTTACTCGTTTCGTAATACATCATTCCGTGACTAACTCATTAGTCACATTGCTTGCAAGGCTTCTTATGATGTGTATTACCGAGAGGGCCCAGAGATACCTCTCCGATACTCGGAGTGACAAATCCTAATCTCGATCTATGCCAAACCAACAAACACCTTCGGAGATACCTGTAGAGCATGTTTATAATCACCTAGTTACGTTGTGACGTTTGATAGCACACAAGGCATTCCTCTGGTATCCGGGAGTTGCGTAATCCCATAGTCAAAGGAATATGTATATGACATGAAAAGAGTTATAGCAATAAAACCGAACGATCAATATGCTAAGCTAATGGATGGGTCTTGTCCATCACATCATTCTCCTAATGATGTGATCCCATTCATCAAATGACAACACATGTCTATGGTTAGGAAACTTAAACATCTTTGATTAACGAGCTAGTCTAGTAGAGGCTTACTAAGGACACGGTGTTTTCTCTATGTATCCACACATGTATCAAGTTTCCGGTTAATACAATTCTAGCATGAATAATAAACATTTATCATGATATAAGGAAATATAAAATAACAACTTTATTGTTGCCTCTAGGGCATATTTCCTTCAGTCTCCCACTTGCACTAGAGGCAATAATCTAGTTCACATCGCCATGTGATTTAACACCAATAGTTCACATCTGTATGTGATTAACACCCATAGTGCACACCGGCATGTGACCAACACCCAAAGAGTTTACTACATTCAATAATCTAGTTCAAATCGCTACGTGATTAACACCCAAAGAGTACTAAAGTGTGATCATGTTTTGCTTGTGAGAGAAGTTCAGTCAACGGGTCTGCCACATTCAAAGCCGTATGTATTTTGAAAATTTTCTATGTCTACAATGCTCTACATGGAGCTACTCTAGCTAATTGCTCACACTTTCAATATGTATCCAGATTGAGACTTAGAGTCATCTATATTAGTGTCAAAGATTGCATCAATATAACTCTTTACGATGAAATCTTTATCACCTATTTCCTTAGTCCTCTAAGGATAATTTTGACCGTTATCCAATGATCTACTCCTAGATCACTATTGTACTCCCTTTCCAAAATCATGCTAAGGTATACAATAGGTATGGTACACAGCATAGCATACTTTATAGAACCTATGACTGAGGCATAGGGAATGACTTTTCACTCTCTTTCTATTTTCTGCCGTGGTCGGGTTTTGAGTCTTTACTCAACTTCACACCTTAAAACTCAGGCAAGAACTCCTTCTTTGACTGATCCATTTTGAACTTCTTCAAAATCTTATCAAGGTATGTACTCATTGAAAGTCTTATCAAGCGTCTTAATCTATCTTTATAGATCTTGATGCCTAATATGTAAGTAGCTTCACCGAGGTCTTTCTTTGGAAAAATCCTTTCAAACACTCCTTTATGCTTTCCAGAAAATTCTACATTATTTCTGATCAACAATATGTCATTCACATATACTTATCAGAAAGGCTGTAGTGCTCCCACTCACTTTCTTTTAAATACAGGCTTCTCCAAAAGTCTGTATAAAACCATATGCTTTGATCACACTATCAAAGCGTACATTCCAACTCTGAGAGGCTTGCACCAGTCCATAAATGGATCGTTGGAGCTTGCACACTTTGTTAGCACCTTTAGGATCGACAAATCCTTCTGGTTGTATCATATACAACTCTTATTTAATAAATCCATTAAGGAATGCAATTTTGACATCCATTTGTTAGATTTCAAAAAATGTGTCAATTGCTAACATGATTCGGACAGACTTTATGCATCGATACGAGTGAGAAAATCTCATCGTAGTCAACACCTTGAACTTGTCAAAAACCCTTTTCGGCAAGTTGAGCTTTGTAGATAGTAACACTACTATCAGCGTCCGTCTTCCTCTTGAAGAGCCATTTATTCTCAATGGCTCACCGATCGTCGGGCAAGTCAATCAAAGTCCATACTTTGTTCTCATACATGGATCCCATCTCAGGTTTCATGGCCTCAAGCCATTTCGCGGAATCTGGGCTCATCATCGCTTCCTCATAGTTCGTTGGTTCGTCATGGTATAGTAACATGACTTCCAGAAAGGATTACCATACCACTCTGGTGCGGACCATACTCTGGTTGACCTACGAGGTTCGGTAGTAACTTGATCTGAAGTTTCATGATCATTATCATTAGCTTCCTCTCTAGTTGGTGTAGGCATCACTGGAACTGATTTATGTGATGAGCTACTTTCCAATTCGAGAGAAGGTAAAATTACCTCATCAAGTTCTACTTTCCTCCCACTCACTTCTTTCGAGAGAAACTCCTTCTCTAGAAAGGATCCATTCTCAGCAACGAATATCTTGCCTTCGGATTTGTGATGGAAGGTGTACCCAACAGTTTCCTTTGGGTATCATATGAAGACGCATTTCTCCAATTTGGGTTCGAGCTTATCAGGTTGAAACTTTTTCACATAAGCATCACAGCCCCAAACTTTAAGAAACGACAGCTTAGGTTTCTTGCTAGACCATAGCTCATATGGTGTCGTCTCAACGGATTTAGATGGTGCCCTATTTAACGTGAATGCAACTGTCTCTAATGCATAACCCCAAAACAGTAGTGGTAAATCGGTAAGAGACATCATAGATCGCACCATATCTAATAAAGTATGGTTACGACGTTCGGACACACCATTGCGGTGTGGTGTTCCAGGTGGCATGAGTTGCGAAACTATTCCACATTGTTTCAAATGAAGGCCAAACTCATAGCTCAAACATTCGCCTCCGCAATCAGATCGTAGAAACTTTATTTTCTTCTTATGATGATTCTCAACTTCACTCTGAAATTCTTTGAACTTTCCAAATGTTTCATACTTGTGTTTCATTAAGTAGATATATCATATCTGCTCAAATCATCTGTGAAGGTCAGAAAATAACGATACCCGCCGCGAGCCTCAACACTCACAGGATTTCATACATCGGTATGTATTATTTCCAATAAGTCAGTGGCTCGCTCTATTGTTTCGGAGAACAGAGTCTCAGTCATCTTGCCCATGAGGCATGGTTCGCAAGCATCAAATGATTCATAATCAAGTGATTCCAAAAGTCCATCCGCATGGATTTTTTTCATGCACTTTACACCAATATGACCTAAATGGCAGTGCCACAAATATGTTGCACTATCATTATCAACTTTGCATCTTTTGGCATCAATATTATGAATATGTGTATCACCACGATCGAGATTCAATAAACTGTTATATTGAGTGTATGATCATAGAAGGTTTTATTCATGTAAATAGAACAACAATTATTCTTTGACTTAAATGAATAACCGTATTGCAATAAACATGATCCAATCATATTCATGCTCAACGCAAACACCAAATAACATTTATTTTATGTTCAACACTAATCCCAAAGGTAAAGGGAGTGTGCGATGGTGATCTTCCTTGGAACACACATCGTCACATCTCGCCCTCAACTAGTCTTTGTTTATTTTGTAACTCCTGTTTCGAGTTACTAATCATAGCAACTGAACCGGTATCAAATACCCAGGGGCTACTATGAACACTAGTAAAGTACACATCAATAACATGTATATCATATATACTTTTGTTCACTTTGCCATCCTTCTTATCCACCAAGTATTTGAGGCAGTTCCGCTTCTGGTGACCATTTCCTTTGAAATAGAAGCACTCAGTTTCAGGCTTGGGTCTAGCTTTGGGCTTATTCATGGGAGTGGCAACTTGCTTGCCATTCTTCTTGAAGTTCCCTTTCTTTCCCTTGCCCTTTTACTTGAAACTAGTGGTCTTGTCAACCATCAACATTTGATTATAGTTCATTACGAAGTTCCAGTAACTTAGTGATAGTGACTAGAGAACTCTGTCAATCACTATCTTATCTGGAAGATAAAGTCCCACTTGATTCAAGCGATTGTAGTACTCCGACATTCTGAGCACATGCTCACTGGTTGAGCTATTCTCCTCCATCTTGTAGGCAAAATACTTGTCAGAGGTCTCATACCTCTCGACTCGGGCATGAGTTTGAAATACCAATTTCGGCTCTTGGAACATCTTATATGCTCCATGGTGTTCAAAACGTTTTTGAAGTCCCGGTTCTACGCCGTAAAACGTGGTGCACTAAACTATCAAGTAGTCATCATATCGAGCTTGCCAAACGTTCATAACGTCTACATCTGCTCCTGCAATAGGTCCATCACCTAGCGGTGCATCAAGGACATAATTCTTCTGTGCAGCAATGAGGATAATCCTCAGATCACGGACCCAGTCCGCATCATTGCTACTATCATCTTTCAACTTATTTTTCTCTAGGAACATATTAAAAATAAACGGGGAGCTATAACGCGAGATATTGATCTACAACATAATTTGCAAATACTATCAGGACTAAGTTCATGATAAATTAAAATGCAATTAATCATATTACTTAAGAACTCCCACTTAGATAGATGCTACCTCTTGATCACTGCGTTGGTTTTCCCTTGAAGAGGAAAGGGTGATGCAGCAAAGTAGCGTAAGTATTTCCCTTAGTTTTTGAGAACCAAGGTATCAATCCAGTAGGAGGCCACACACGAGTCCCTCGCACCTACACAAACAAATAAAATCCTCGCAACCAACGCAATAAAGGGGTTGTCAATCCCTTCACGGTCACTTACGAAAGTGATATCTCATAGATAAGATAAGATAATATTTTTGGTATTTTTATGATAAAGATGCAAAGTAAAGAAAGCAAAATAAATGGAAAAGGAAATAGCTTGTTGATGGGAGATTAATATGATGGAAAATAGACCCCGGGCCATAGGTTTCACTAGTGGCTTCTCTCGAGAGCATAAGTATTATGGTGGGTAAACAAATTACTGTTGAGCAATCGACAGAATTGAGCATAGTTATGAGAATATCTAGGTATGATCATGTATATAGGCATCACGTGCGAGACAAGTAGACCGACTCCTGCCTGCATCTACTACTATTACTCCACACATCGACCACTATCCGGCATGCATCTAGAGTATTAAGTTCAAAAGAACAGAGTAACGCTTTAAGCAAGATGACATGATGTAGAGGGATAAACTCATGCAATGTGAAATAAACCCCATCTTGTTATCCTCGATGGCAACAATACAATACGTGCCTTGCTGCCCCTACTGTCACTGGGAAAGGACACCGCAAGATTTAAGCCAAATCTAAGCACTTCTCCCATTGCAAGAAAGATCAATCTAGTAGGCCAAACTAAACTAATAATTCGAAGAGACTTGCAAAGATAACCAATCATACATAAAAGAATTCAGAGAAGATTCAATGTAACATCCCAAATTTTGCAATTTGGAATGTTATACACTAGATCATCATGCATATCATATTTTCATGCATTTTGGTCGATCCTAGAAATTTCACGCAACTCAAGGACCCTCGGAGAGAGTTGGAGATTTTGTTATTTTCATATTTGAGAGTTTTCTCAAATTTTGAAAAGAGGATCATTTGATTTATTTATTCCATCTTCAATTATTTTTTCAATATCAAAAATATAAGAGAGGGAATAATATGACTTTCCCAAATTTAGGAAAAATGAAGATTTAATGAATAAATCAAAATTTTGGTTTTGCCGGAGTTTATTCGCATTTTATTTGGATAGGGAAAAATGCGTGTTTTCAAAAATTGCATTTTAGGCCCGGAGAAAAGTTCATTTTGTTCGACTCATTTTTAGGAGTCGGAGAAAATTTACTTTAGATTTTTCGGAGTTCGTTTAGATAGTTTTCTTTTTGTTTTTCTGCGCGCGAAACCGATTTAAAAAAAAATCTTTGCAGCGCCTTGGGCCAAGGCCCAGCCAGCAGGCCGGCCGGCCAGGCCCCAGCCCCAGCCGCGCGCACGCCAGGCGCCAGGCGCAGGCAGCCGCCGCCCCAGGCCGAGTCCCAGCGGGACTCTAGGCCGGTTAGCCCCCCCCCCTTTCCTTGTTTTGTTTTCCCTCTTTTGCTTGCCCGCTACCCCAAGTAATCCCCCCACCTATATAAATACACCCCAAACCCCCCCTCTCCTATATCAATCCCAAGCCCCTCTCCTCCCTAGCCGCGCCCCACCCCGCGCCCCTCACCCGCCGCCGCCGCCCTATAGCCGCCGCCGCCCTATAGTCGCCGCCGCCGCCGCCCTATAGCCGCCGTCGCCGCCGTTCGCCGGAGCCTCGCCGAGGTTGTCCCGCGCCGCGTCTCTTTTCCTCCCCTCGGTTCAGTTTTTCTTCTAAACCGTTCCGGTTCTTTCTTAACCGTTCCGGTTTTCTTTCATTCTTTGTTTCGGTTTTCTTTTCCGAAACCCTAGATCGGTTTTCGTTCTTCTTTCAGACCGTTCGTCTCAACGAACGTGATCACCGATTTTTCTTGGTTAACGAACGCCCGTTCGTTTAACCGTTCGTCTCTTTCTTTTCGTTGGATTTATTCCGCGATCGCGATCTCAGATCCGATCTTCGTTCTAGTTTTTCTTCCCGCTCGTTTATCGGAATCAGGTGATTCAAGCGCCTGGAGTTTCGTCTCGAAACCGCCGTTCCGTCTAATCAACTTGAACAAGCCTTTGTTACAGTAAAATTTGACCTAGTTTCAACTTGCTAGAACCGAGTTGTTTTCTTCCGCCGTTTGTTTTCCGTTTCTTTGTTCGGTTCGTTCTTTCTTTGCAACCGGAGTTCTTAAGTTGAACTTTCTGGTTCGTTCTCTTGTTCGAGTTTTACCTGTGCATTAGATGAGTACTTATTGTGTGCTTGTTGTTTGTCTGCGATAGATCACCCGGATTGCGCCGCTTGTTACTTCGAAACCCTAGGTCTCGTGGATCATCAGCAAGGCAAGTAACACTTTGATCATACCTTTTCTACAACCCATGTTCTATTGCATTAGATCAATCCTCTCACATTGCATGATTAGGATCTAATTAAATTGAGGGATGGGAAGTAGATGAGGTAGTACCTATTACCTGTATTATTATGAAACCTTTGGGAGTTACTTCTACGTTTGCTTATTATGCCATGCTATGCTAGTAGACGTGGATTGGGTGAGTGATATCCATGACAGTTGTGAGTTGATAATTTTAATGGTTTATCTAAGGTGGCAACTTAAACACATATCTGGGTGGATTGAGGCACCTAATGTCTATCAGGACTTGCCTGTTTTATTTTGGACCGCCACCCAGGCTCAAAGGGATCATAAGATAATTCATGCTAGAAACTTCCGTGTGCAGCCACATGCTACTATGGGCTCTGGCATAGTTGACTAAGTTGTGCGAACTCTTACGGGGTGGACTAGCAGATGTAGGGGTTGTAGGTGGTACGGTCTACCCCACACGTAAGGTGCTAGCGCTTCTGAAAAACTATGTCTCGGTCATCCGTTTCTCAAACACCGTGTAGTGCGAGAAACCAAACGGAGGCGATCGAGTCTTGTGGGGAAAAGTGCGAAAACCTCTGCAGAGTGTACAAACTAATCATGATTAGTCGTGTCCCCGGTCATGGACAACTTGAGTATCTAGTACTTGAATATCATGTGAATCTCATCACGTTACTTCTAATTATTGTTGTTGGGTTTTAATTGTTCACTTAATTGGGATCGGAATGCTGTCAACCATTCTCGATGTTTCACAACCACCATGATAGTTAAATAAATTTATTCCTTTCCAGTAGGGAAAAATTGGCTTTACACAAAACTGTAACCATAGAGCTTTCCACCAGCCATATATGCATATAGTATAGCTGTTTCATTCCATTACTCTCTATGTGTTACATTGCCTGCATATTCCATGTGCTGACCCGTTTTCGGGCTGCAACTTCTCATGTTGCAGACTTTTCAGACGACGAGTAAGGTGCTTTTAGGTCGTGGTCCTATACTCAGTGATGCCGTTGGAGTTGATGGACCCATTTATCTTCCGAGTCTTCCGCTGTTATCATTATTAGATGGCCTTAAGCCATATTTATTGTAACAAGTTCTCTTTGAGATAACGATGTAATAAGTGTGTGATTGCCACTCTGCTATAAATCCTTTGATGTACTGTGTGGTGTCAGCATTACTGATCCAGGGATGACACCGGAGCACAGTAGACTTGATCCATTCGGGTCGGGTCGCCACAGAGATGGTATTAGAGCACACGCTGACTGTAGGACACGACCACTAAGTTAAAGCCATAGGTCACCATTCTCTTCTCATTTTCTAACTCCTCATCTTTTCTACTCTTTTAGGATGATGAACGCGAAGATTAAGTACGCTCAACTGGATGAAGGCACACCTTTTGGATTTCACCTGAAGGAAGTCACCAAGTACCTGAACATTAGATTACCAAGCTTCACGAGAACCTTCAACGCCACTCTGCGTGAAGAGGAGCACTGGAAGATTCAAGCTCATGTTCCAGGCAGGACATTCACACCAATCACGAAGCCTATAGATAGTGTTTTCAATGCACCAACCTGGAGTTTGGGAAAGAGCATGGCAGCTCATATCACCATAGGACGCATTGGAGAAGTTTACCAAGAAGACCTCAAGGACACTATCTACCAGATTTGCAGACGCCGAAATAAACAATGGGAGTTAGTCAGCACCAAGAAGGATAGATCCATTGCATCATTCATCCAGGAGTTAAACCAGCACATTCGACACCATGAGAACCAGATGTGCAATGATATGATAGAGTTGAAGAATGCGAAGGCAAGGATCATCGAACTAGAAGGAGAACTGAAGTCTACACGCAAGGACTACATGGACGAGATCGTAGCTCTAGCAAGGCACAATGGCGATCTTAAGCAGGAGATTGAAGAACTCAAGAGGAAGTTAGCCTCAAAGGAGGAAGACGAGTACGTCGCATGTCCGGACAACTACAACATCATCGACGACACCGATTCGGATCCAAGTGAACCCGACTTTGAAGACGAAGCTGGAGCAGATATCATGGAGTCTTCCACCGGTTCAAATTTCTAGATGACCACCAGATAGTAGTAGCATTTCCCCCCTGTAAACATTATAGTCGAGCACTTTTGCGATAGTTTTAGACCGATTGTAAGCCCTTGTTTGATTGAATGAAGTGATTTTGTGTGCATTTGCTCATGTGCATTGGGGTAGTGTTTTCCCTTAGACCTCACTCTATTCTTAATTCTCTTCTTTTCTAAACCCTCAGATGCCTCCGAGACGTGACAATGGATTTCCACCGGAGCTCACTCAATTGATCCAGCAACAGAATCAATTGATGCAGATGTTAGTCCAGAACCAGCAGAACAACAACAACAACAACAACAACAACCCACCACCACCACCACCTGTTGACCACTTAGCCCGTTTCCTTAGGCTGAATCCGCCGGTGTTTTCCAGTAGCACCGAGCCAATAGTAGCAGACGATTGGCTCCGCAAGATAGGAAGGGAGTTGACCACTGCAGGATGCACGGATGGTGAGAAAGTGAAGTTTGCCGCTCACCAGCTTGACGGACCCGCGGCAGCATGGTGGGAGAATTTCACAGCCACTTACCCAGTTGACACTGTCACATGGGATCAGTTTCAGCAAGCTTTCCGCACTGCCCATGTTTCAGCCGGAGCTATGGCCATGAAGAAGCGTGAGTTTCGCAACTTACGCCAAGGAGGAAGGACAGTTGGCCAGTACGTTGACGACTTCAGCAAGTTAGCACGTTATGCCCCAGATGACGTTGCTACGGATGCAGCTAAGCAGGAGAAGTTTTTGGAAGGACTGAATGATGAACTAAGCATGAAGTTGATGGTAGCGAGTTTCAACAACTACCAGGAGTTGGGAGATCGTGCCATCATGATTGAAGGAAAGCAACGGCAGATTGAGAACCGTAAGAGGAAGTATGGACAGCAGAAGTATAACCCTGGAGCCCAGCAGAAGCCCCGTTTTACCCCTAAACCGGGATTTCAGTTTCAGCACACCCATGGAGGAGGTAGTTCGCACAACCATAATGGCCACAAGAATGGTAATGGGAATGGAGGAAGCAACGGCCAGAACCGGACCACCCCATCGACCCCAACCAAGAGAGACCTGAGTCAAGTCACCTGTTTCAAGTGTTCCAAGACCGGACATTATGCCAATGAATGTCCTAAAGGCCAGAATGGAAATGGCAATGGAAGCTCTGGGAAGAAGCCGAACCCTTTCAATAGAGGACAGGTGAACCACGTTAATGTGGAGGAGGTTGAAGATCAGCCCGATGCAGTAATCGGTAAGTTTTTGGTTAAATCATTTACTGCACTTGTTCTTTTTGACACTGGTGCATCACATTCATACATATCAAGGGGATTTGTGGATAAATATAACCTGCCAACCCAAGCCCTTAGGTCACCCATGTTAGTAAGCTCACCAGGAGCGGAGTTTATGGCTAGACGATGGTGTGATCGGTTACCATTAAGGATTGGTAACTATGTGTTTCCCTCAGACCTAATAGTATTGGAATCTCAAGGACTGGATGTGATATTAGGCATGGATTGGTTATCAAAGTATAAAGGGAATATTGAGTGTGCTAGTAAGTCAATTTTGCTTACCACACCAGAAGGGAGAAGGATCAAGTATGTATCCCGGCATGTACCAAAAAGGACACGAGTGAATTACCTAACAGGAGTTGTGCAAGAAGAAGTACCAGTGGTAAAGGATTTTCCTGATGTATTTCCTGAGGAATTACCAGGCATGCCACCGGATAGAGACATTGAGTTTTTGATTGAGTTATTGCCAGGTACAGGCCCGATATCGAAGCGACCGTACCGGATGCCAGCAAAAGATTTGGTGGAAATTAAGAATCAGATTAAGGAGTTATTGGATAAAGGTTACATTCGCCCAAGTTCTTCGCCTTGGGGATCATCCGTACTTCTAGTGGAAAAGAAGGATGGATCATTAAGGATGGTTGTAGATTATCGGGGATTGAATGAAGTAACCATCAAGAATAAGTACCCACTGCCAATGATTAATGATCTATTTGATCGGTTGCAAGGAGCTAAAGTGTTTTCCAAGATCGATTTGCGATCAGGGTACCATCAATTGAAGATTCGAGAGCAGGACATACCTAAGACAACATTCACCACAAGATATGGACTGTATGAGTATACCGTTATGTCATTTGGATTGACTAACGCACCTGCCTATTTTATGAACCTGATGAACAAAGTGTTTATGGAGTTTTTGGATAAGTTCGTCGTAGTGTTCATTGATGACATCCTGGTTTATTCAAAGAATGAAGAGGAGCATAAGGAACATTTGCGTTTGGTTTTGGAGAAACTAAGGGAACATCAGTTATACGCCAAATTCAGCAAATGTGAGTTTTGGTTGAAGGAAGTTGGATTCCTCAGACACGTTATATCCGGAGAAGGTATAGCAGTTGACCCCACAAAGGTTGAGACCGTAACCGAATGGGAAGCACCAACAACAGTTGGAGAGATCCGGAGTTTTCTTGGACTCGCAGGATACTACCGGAGATTCATTGAGAACTTTTCAAGGATTGCAAAGCCTATGACTGAATTGTTGAAGAAGGATACTAAGTTCAATTGGACTGAGGAATGTGAGGCTAGTTTCCAGGAGTTGAAGAAACGCTTGGTTACCTCACCAGTATTGATTTTGCCAGATCAGACCAAGGATTATGAGGTGTATTGCGACGCTTCATGTCGAGGACTTGGAGCGGTGCTGGTGCAGGAAGGAAGAGTTGTTTCATATGCTTCACGGAAACTGAAGCCTCATGAGTTGAATTATGCCACGCATGATTTGGAGTTAGCAGCCGTAGTTCATGCATTGAAAACGTGGAGACATTTCCTCATTGGAAATCATTGTGAGGTGTACACGGATCACAAGAGTTTGAAGTACATTTTCACTCAGAAGGAGTTGAACCTCCGACAAAGGAGATGGTTGGATCTCATCAAGGATTATGACATGAGATTGCATTACCATCCCGGAAAAGCTAATGTAGTAGCTGACGTATTGAGCCGTAAGAGCCATGTCAACACCCTAGTGACGGGGAAAATACCAAAGGAGTTAGCAGAAAACCTTCGTGAGCTATGTTTGGAAATAGTTCCGAGAGGCTATGTAGCAGCATTGGAGATTCAGTCAACAATGATGGATAAAATCAGAGAAGCTCAGAAATCTGACAAGGAGATTGCTGCTATAAAAGAGAAATTGAGCGAAGGAAAAGCAAAGGGATTTCGTGAGGATGAGCACGACACCCTGTGGTTTGAAGACCGTGTTTATGTGCCCAATGACCCGGAGATCAAGAAGTTGATTTTTCAAGAGGCACATGATTCACCGTATTCGGTTCACCCAGGGAACACCAAGATGTATTTGGATTTGAAGGAAACATTCTGGTGGACCGGAATGAAGAAGGATATTGCAGCATATGTAGCAGTTTGTGACGTATGTCAGAGAGTAAAGGCAGAGCATCAGAAGCCAACAGGATTGTTACAACCATTGCCGATACCCGAATGGAAGTGGGATAAGATAGGCATGGATTTTATCACAGGACTACCCAGGACAAAATCAGGCTATGACTCGATATGGGTAGTAGTTGATCGTTTGACGAAGGTAGCACATTTTATTCCAGTTAAGACCACTTACACCAGTGCTAAGTTGGCGAAGATATACATGACTAGGGTCATTTGTTTGCATGGAGTTCCGAGGAGTATCGTATCAGATAGAGGAACCCAATTTACCTCAAAGTTTTGGAATCAGTTGCAGGAAACTTTAGGAACCAGACTAGAGTTCAGCACAACTTTTCATCCGCAGACGGATGGACAGACCGAGAGAGTCAATCAGATTTTGGAAGATATGCTGAGAGCTTGTGCACTAGATTATGGATCTAGTTGGGACGATAACTTGCCGTATGCGGCGTTTTCTTATAACAACAGTTACCAAATCAGTTTGAAGATGGCACCTTTCGAAGCTTTATACGGAAGGAGGTGCAGGACACCGTTGTCATGGGACGAAGTTGGATACTGTCAATTCTTTGGACCAGATTTGATTAAGGAGTCTGAACGGAAAGTTAAGTTGATTCGCGATAGGCTCAAGGTAGCCCAGTCCAGGTAGAAGAGCTACGCAGATTCTAAACGCAAGGATACAGTCTATGAAACCGGAGACAGAGTTTACCTCCGAGTATCCCCACTTCGAGGAGTTAAGCGCTTTGGAGTTAAGGGAAAATTAGCACCGCGTTTCGTTGGACCGTATAAGATCTTGCAACGTATGGGAGAAGTTGCCTATAAGTTGGAATTACCAGAGGGACTGTCAGGAGTTCATGATGTATTCCATGTTTCTCAGCTGAAGAAATGTCATGCCGAGATGGCGGAGGTACCGCTAAGAGATACCGTGCCACTCGAAGCGATTCAGTTGAAGGATGACTTAACATATGAGGAGAAGCCAGTCAAGATTCTCGATTATGCCAGCAGAGTTACCCACAGCAAGGTGCGATTCAGTTGAAGGATGACTTAACATATGAGGAGAAGCCAGTCAAGATTCTCGATTATGCTAGTAGAGTTACCCGCAGCAAGGTTATCAAGTTTTGCAAAGTTCAGTGGAACCACCACTCAGAGGATGAAGCCACCTGAGAAAGAGAAGAAGATTTGCTCAAGGACCACCCTCACCTATTTTCTAGCCAACCCGAATCTCGAGGGCGAGATTCATCTTAAGGGGGGTAGGTTTGTAACATCCCAAATTTTGCAATTTGGAATGTTATACACTAGATCATCATGCATATCATATTTTCATGCATTTTGGTCAATCCTAGAAATTTCACGCAACTCAAGGACCCTCGGAGAGAGTTGGAGATTTCGTTATTTTCATATTTGAGCGTTTTCTCAAATTTTGAAAAGAGGATCATTTTATTTATTTATTTCATCTTCAATTATTATTCCAATATCAAAAATATAAGAGAGGGAATAATATGACTTTCCCAAATTTAGGAAAAATGAAGATTTAATGAATAAATCAAAATTTTGGTTTTGCGGGAGTTTATTCGCATTTTATTTGGATAGGGAAAAATGCGTGTTTTCAAAAATTGCATTTTAGGCCCGGAGAAAAGCTCATTTTGTTCGACTCATTTTTAGGAGTCGGAGAAAATTTACTTTAGATTTTTCGGAGTTCGTTTAGATAGTTTTCTTTTTGTTTTTCTGCGCGCGAAACCGATTTTAAAAAAAAATCTTCGCAGCGCCTTGGGCCAAGGCCCAGCCCGCAGGCCGGCCGGCCAGGCCCCAGCCCCAGCCGCGCGCGCGCCAGGCGCCAGGCGCAGGCAGCCGCCGCCCCAGGCCGAGTCCCAGCGGGACTCTAGGTCGGTTAGCCCCCCCCCCTTTCCTTGTTTTGTTTTCCCTCTTTTTCTTGCCCCCTACCCCAAGTAATCCCCCCCACCTATATAAATACACCCCAACCCCCCCTCTCCTCATCAATCTCCTAAGCCCCTCTCCTCATTAGCCGCCCCGCGCGCCCTCTAAACCCGCCGCCGGCTAATAGCGCCGCCGCCGTTCGCCGGAGCGTCGCCGAGGTTGCGCGCCGCGTCTCTTTTTCTCCCTCGGTTCAGTTTTTCTTCTAAACCGTTCCGGTTCTTTCTTCGTTCCGGTTTCTTTCATTCTTTGTTTCGGTTTTCTTCCGAAACCCTAGATGGTTTTCGTTCTTCTTTCAGACCGTTCGTCTCAACGAACGTGATCACCGTTTTCTTGGTTAATGACGCCCGTTCGTTTAACCGTTCGATCTCTTTCTTTTCGTTGGATTTATTCCGCGATCGCGATCTCAGATCCGATCTTCGTTCTAGTTTTTCTTCCCGCTCGTTTATCGGAATCAGGTGATTCAAGCGCCTGGAGTTTCGTCTCGAAACCGCCGTTCCGTCTAATCAACTTGAACAAGCCTTTGCTTACAGTAAAATTTGACCTAGTTTCAACTTGCTAGAACCGAGTTGTTTTCTTCCGCCGTTTGTTTTCCGTTTCTTTGTTCGGTTTGTTCTTTCTTTGCAACCGGAGTTCTTAAGTTGAACTTTCTGGTTCGTTCTCTTGTTCGAGTTTTACCTGTGCATTAGATGAGTACTTATTGTGTGCTTGTTGTTTGTCTGCGATAGATCACCCGGATTGCGCCGCTTGTTACTTCGAAACCCTAGGTCTCGCGGATCATCAGCAAGGCAAGTAACACTTTGATTCATACCTTTTCTACAACCCATGTTCTATTGCATTAGATCAATCCTCTCACATTGCATGATTAGGATCTAATTAAATTGAGGGATGGGAAGTAGATGAGGTAGTACCTATTACCTGTATTATTATGAAACCTTTGGGAGTTACTTCTACGTTTGCTTATTATGCCATGCTATGCTAGTAGACGTGGATTGGGTGAGTGATATCCATGACAGTTGTGAGTTGATAATTTTAATGGTTTATCTAAGGTGGCAACTTAAACACATATCTGGGTGGATTGAGGCACCTAATGTCTATCAGGACTTGCCTGTTTTATTTTGGACCGCCACCCAGGCTCAAAGGGATCATAAGATAATTCATGCTAGAAACTTCCGTGTGCAGCCACATGCTACTATGGGCTCTGGCATAGTTGACTAAGTTGTGCGAACTCTTACGGGGTGGACTAGCAGATGTAGGGGTTGTAAGGTGGTACGGTCTACCCCACACGTAAGGTGCTAGCGCTTCTGAAAAACTATGTCTCGGTCATCCGTTTCTCAAACACCGTGTAGTGCGAGAAACCAAACGGAGGCGATCGAGTCTTGTGGGGAAAAGTGCGCAAACCTCTGCAGAGTGTACAAACTAATCATGATTAGCCGTGTCCCCGGTCATGGAAAACTTGAGTATCTAGTACTTGAATATCATGTGAATCTCATCACGTTACTTCTAATTAATGTTGTTGGGTTTTAATTGTTCACTTAATTGGGATCGGAATGCTGTCAACCATTCTCGATGTTTCACAACCACCATGATAGTTAAATAAATTTATTCCTTTCCAGTAGGGAAAAATTGGCTTTATGCAAAACTGTAACCATAGAGCTTTCCACCAGCCATATATGCATATAGTATAGCTGTTTCATTCCATTACTCTCTATGTGTTACATTGCCAGCATATTCCATGTGCCGACCTGTTTTCGGGCTGCAACTTCTCATGTTGCAGACTTTTTAGACGACGAGTAAGGTGCTTTTAGGTCGTGGTCCTATACTCAGTGATGCCGTTGGAGTTGATGGACCCATTTATCTTCCGAGTCTTCCGCTGTTATCATTATTAGATGGCCTTAAGCCATGTGTATTGTAACAAGTTCTCTTTGAGACAACGATGTAATAAGTGTGTGATTGCCACTCTGCTATAAATCCTTTGATGTACTGTGTGGTGTCAGCATTACTGATCCAGGGATGACACCGGAGCACAGTAGACTTGATCCATTCGGGTCGGGTCGCCACATTCAAATATTGTTCATAGATAAACTTGATCATAAACCCACAATTCATCGGTCTCAACAAACACACCGCAAAAGAAGATTACATCAAATAGTTCTCCACAAGAGAGGGGGAGAACTTTGTATTGAGATCCAAAAAGAGAGAATAAGCCATCTAGCTAATAACTATGGACCCGAAGGTCTGAAGTAAACTACTCACACTTCATCGGAGAGGCTATGGTGTTGATGTAGAAGCCCTCCGTGATAGATGCCCCCTCCGGCGGAGCTCCAAAAAAGGCCCCAAGATGGGATCTCACGGATATAGAAAGTTACGGCAGTGGAATTAGGGTTTTGGCTCCGTATCTGGTAGTTTGGGGGTACGTAGGTATATATAGGAGGAAGAAATACGTCGGTGGAGCAACATGGGCCCCACGAGGGTGGAGGGTGCGCCTGGGGGGGTAGGCGCGCCCCCTACCTCGTGCCCTCCTGGTTGCTTTCTTGGCGTAGGGTCCAAGTCCTCTGGATCATGTTCGTTCCGAAAATCACATTCCCGAAGGTTTCATTCTGTTTGGACTCCGTTTGATATTCTTTTTCTGCGAAACTCTGAAATAGGCAAAAAAACAGCAATTCTGGGATGGGCCTCCGGTTAATAGGTTAGTCCCAAAAATAATATAAAATTGTATAATAAAGCCCAATAATGTACAAAACAGGATATAATATAGCATGGAACAATCAAAAATTATAGATACGTTGGAGACATATCAAGCATCCCCAAGCTTAATTCCTGCTCGCCCTCGAGTAGGTAAATGATAAAAACAGAATTTTTGATGTGGAATGCTACTTGGCATAATTTCAATGTAATTCTCTTAATTGTGGTATGAATATTCAGATTCGAAAGATTCAAGACAAAAGTCCAATATTGACATAGAAATAATAGTACTTCAAGCATACTAACTAAGCAATTATGTCTCTTCAAAATAACATGGCCAAAGAAAGTTATCCCTACAAAACCATATAGTCTGGCTATGCTCCATCTTCACCACACAAAGTATTTAAATCATGCAAAACCCCGATGACAAGCCAAACAATTGTTTCATACTTTTGGTGTTCTCAAACTTTTTCAATCTTCACGCAATACATGAGTGCGAGCCATGGACATAGCACTATATGTGGAATAGAATGGTGGTTGTGGAGAAGACAAAAAGGGAGAAGATAGTATCACATCAACTAGGTGTATCAACGGGCTATGGAGATGCCCATTAATAAATATCAATGTGAGTGAGTAGGGATTTCCATGCAACGGATGCACTAGAGCTATAAGTATATGAAAGTTCAACAAAAGAACTAAGTGGGTGTGCATCCAACTCGCTTGCTCACGAAGACCTAGGGCATTTTGAGGAAGCCCATCATTGGAATATACAAGCCAAGTTCTATAATGAAAAACTCCCACTAGTATATGAAAGTGATAATATAGGAGATTCTCTATCATGAAGATCATGGTGCTACTTTGAAGCACAAGTGTGGAAAAAGGATAGTAGTATTGTCCCCTTTTTGGGCCTCTTTTTTTTTATTTGGCCTTTCTCCTTTTTGGGGGGACAATACTCTATGAATGATGATCATCACACTTCTATTTATTTACAACTCAATGATTACAACTTGATACTAGAACAAAGTATGACTCTATATGAATGCCTCCGGCGGTATACCGGGATAGCAATGATGCATGAGTGACTTCTACGAAAGAATTATGAACGGTGGCTTTGCCACAACTAAAATGTCAACTACATGATCATGCAAAGTAATATGACAATGATGGAGCGTGTCATAGTAAACGGAACGGTGGAAAGTTGCATGGCAATAAATCTCGGAATGGCTATGGAAATGCCATGATAGGTAGGTATGGTGGCTGTTTTGAGGAACGTATATGGTGGGTGTATGATACCGGCGAAAGGTGCGCGGTATTAGAGAGGCTAGCAATGGTGGAATGGTGAGAGTGCGTATAATCCATGGACTCAACATTAGTCATAAAGAATTCACATACTTATTGCAAAAATCTATTAGTTATTGAAGAAAAGTACTACGCGCATGCTCCTAGGGGGATAGATTGGTAGGAAAAGACCATCGCTCGTCCCTGACTGCCACTCATAAGGAAGATAATCAATAAATAAATCATGCTCCAACTTATTCACATAATGGTTCACCATACGTGCATGCTACGGGAATCACAAACTTCAACACAAGAATTTCTCAAATTCACAACTACTCAACTAGCACGACTCTAATATCACCATCTCCATATCTCAAAACAATTATGAAGTATCAAACTTCTCATAGTATTCAACACACTCATAAGAATTTTTTTATTAATCTTGAATGCCTAACATAATTAAAGAAAATTACCACTCTGTTTTGTAGGACTATCAAAATAATCTAAGTGAAGCATGAGATAACAATAGTTTCTATAAAACAAATCCACCACCATGCTCTAAAAGATATAAGTGAAGCACTAGAGCAAAAACTAAATAACTCAAAAGATATAAGTGAAACACATAGAGTATTCTAACAATTTCCAAATCATGTGTGTCTCTCTCAAAAGGTGTGTACAGCAAGGATGATTGTGGAAAACAAACAAATAAATACTCAAATAATACAAGACGCTCCAAGCAAAACACATATCATGTGGTAAATAAAAATATAGCTCCAAGTAAAGTTACCGATGGAAGTAGACGAAAGAGGGGATGCCTTCCGGGGCATCCCCAAGCTTGGGCTTTTAGGTGTCCTTATATTATCTTGGGGTGCCAAGGGCATCACCAAGCTTAGGCTCTTGCCACTCATTGTTCCATAATCCATCAAATCTTTCACCCAAAACATGAAAACTTCACAACACAAAACTTAAGGTAGAAAATCTCGTGAGCTCCATTAGCGAAAGAAAACAAAACACCACTTCAAGGTACTGTAATGAAATCATTATTTATTTATATTGGTGTTAAACCTACTGTATTCCAACTTCTCTATGGTTTATAAACTTTTTTCTAGCCATAGATTCATCAAAATAAGCAAACAACACACGAAAAACAGAATCTATCAAAAACAGAACAGTCTATAGTAATCTGTAGCTAACGCAAGTTCTGGAACCCCAAAAATTCTAAAATAAATTTATGGACGTGAGGAATTTATATATTAATCATCTGCAAAAATAATTAACTAAATAGCACTTTCCAAATAAAAATGGCAGCAATTCTCGTGAGCGCTAAAGTTTCTGTTTTTTACAGCAAGATTAAAAAGACTTTCCCCAAGTCTTCCCAACGGTTCTACTTGGCACAAACACTAATTAAACACAAAAAACACAACCAAAATAGAGGCTAGATAAATTATTTATTACTAAACAGGAGCAAAAATCAAGGAATAAAAATAAAATTGTGTTGCCTCCCAACAAGCGCTTTTCTTTAAAGCCTTATAGCTAGGCATTGACAATTTTAATGATGCTCACATGAAAGACAAGAATTGAAGCACAAAGAGAGCATCATAGAACACGTGACAAACACATCTAAGTATAACATACTTCCTATGCATAGGCATCTTATAGGCAAACAAATTATCAAGGAAAGCAAAAACTAGCATATGCAAGAAAGTGGAAAGAAACAATAGCAATCTCAACTTAACGAGAGGTAATTTAGTAACATGAAAATTTCTACCACCATATTTTCCTCTCTCATAATAATTCCATGTGGGATCATAAGCAAATTCAAAAAAATAGCTATCACATAAAATATTTTCAACACGATCCACATGCATGCAAAGTTTACACTCTTCCAAAATAGTGGGATTAACATTAACTAAAGTCATGACCTCTCCAAACCCACTTTTATCAAAAATTTCATGAGATTGAACATTCTCCAAATATGTGGGATCTAAAGTTGACACTCTTCCAAACCCACTTTCAATAATATTGCAAGCACTATTATCAATCTCATATTCATCATGGGGCTTAAATAAATTTTCAAGATCAAAAGAAGAATCACCCCAATCATGATCATTGCAACAAATAGTAGTCATAGCAAAACTAGCATCCCCAAGCTTAGGGTTTTGCATATCATTAACACAATTGACATTAAGATAATTTATAATAACATCATTGCAATCATGCTTTTCATCGAAGGAACTATTAAGTATGGGTGCAATAGCAACGATCTCATGTTTAACATAAGGAACTATAGCAAATTCATCTTCATAAATATTGGCATCATGTTCATCAAGGGATATTTCAATCAAATCATCGGAATCGTAATTATCTACAGATTCATGCATATCATCATTTTCTTCCGAAGCAACGGTCATTCTTTCAATAAATTCTTTGACATAGACATTATGAGCATAGTTTTCATAGCAATATTTAAGTATGTCAAAATTTTCAGATTCGTAGAGAGTAATATCATATTTTTCAATCAAAGAAGCAACTTCATAAGCACCCATAAAAGCAACAAATTATTCAATTCGTTCGATATCGTAGTAACTATAAACACCCTTTGCATAAGAAGATAAAATTTCAATATCATTAAACTCACATAGGTAGGGGAGGTGTTTTTTAGGGTTCTTAGAGCAACAAGTAAAATCACAAATTTCACAAACATTCCAAGCATGAAACAACAATCTGTTTATTCGATTCCATAAGAGTCTCACTTTTTCAAACAAACGGTGACGCACAAAATGAGCATGCTCATCTAAAGATTTACCATCAACTAGGCTAGTTGGGTTATCAGCACGAGCGCATAAGGATCGAAGATGATCTAAGTAGAATACTTTAAGTGGATCCATATCAATATATTTTTAGCAAGCAAATAGAAGGCACATGGAAACACAAACAAGGATGCATACGGGAAGAAGGCAAACAAAAGTAGAGGCAAATAGGGAAAGAGAAGGAGGACGGAGAGAGAGGGCAAATAAAACGGCAAGGGTGAAGTGGGGGAGAGGAAAACAAGAGGCAAATGGCAAATAATGTAATGCGGGAGATAAGGGTTTGTGATGGGTACTTGGTATGTTGACTTTTGCGTAGACTCCCCGGCAACGGCGCCAGAAATCCTTCTTGCTACTTCTTGAGCACTGCGTTGGTTTTCCCTTGAAGAGGAAAGGGTGATGCAGCAAAGTAGCGTAAGTACTTCCCTTAGTTTTTGAGAACCAAGGTATCAATCCAGTAGGAGGCCACGCACGAGTCCCTCGCGCCTACACAAACAAATAAAATCCTCGCAACCAACGCAATAAAGGGGTTGTCAATCCCTTCACGGCCACTTATGAAAGCGAGATCTGATAGATATGATAAGATGATATTTTTGGTATTTTTATGATAATGATGCAAAGTAAGGAAAGCAAAATAAAAGGAAAAGGAAATAGCTTGTTGACGGAAGATTAATATGCTGGAAAATAGACCCGAGGGCCATAGGTTTCACTAGTGGCTTCTCTCGAGAGCATAAGTATTAGGATGGGTAAACAAATTACTGTTGAGCAATTGACAGAATTGAGCATAGTTATGAGAATATCGAGGTATGATCATGTATATAGGCATCACGTTCAAGACAAGTAGACCGACTCCTGCCTGCATCTACTACTATTACTCCACACATCGACCGCTATCTAGCATGCATCTAGAGTATTAAGTTCAAAAGAACAAAGTAACGATTTAAGAAAGATGACATGATGTAGAGGGATAAACTCATGCAATATGAAATAAACCCCATCTTGTTATCCTCGATGGCAACAATACAATACGTGCCTTGCTGCCCCTACTGTCACTGGGAAAGGACACCGCAAGATTGAACCCAAAGCTAAGCACTTCTCCCATTGCAAGAAAGATCAATCTAGTAGGCCAAACCAAACTGATAATTCAAAGAGACTTGCAAAGATAACCAATCATACATAAAAGAATTCAGAGGAGATTCAAATATTGTTCATAGATAAACTTGATCATAAACCCACAATTCATCGATCTCAACAAACACACCACAAAAGAAGATTACATCAAATAGTTCTCCACAAGAGAGGGGGAGAACTTTGTGTTGAGATCCAAGAAGAGAGAAGAAGCCATCTAGCTAATAACTATGGACCCGAAGGTCTGAAGTAAACTACTCACACTTCATCGGAGAGGCTATGGTGTTGATGTAGATTCCCTCCGTGATAGATGCCCCCTCCGGCGGAGCTCCGGAAAAGGTCCCAAGATGGGATCTCACAGATACAGAAAGTTACGGCAGTGGAATTAGGGTTTTGGCTCCGTATATGGTTGTAACACCCATGATGCGGCTATATCTCCCACGTGTCGGAGCATGACTTAGAGGCATAACCGCATAGTAGGCATGTCACAAGAGGAGTAATCTTTACACATCCCATGTACTGAATAAGAAAGGGATAAAGAGTTGGCTTACAATAGCCACTTCACACAATACATAAATATAGCATTACATCAACCAGAATACAATCAAGGTCCGACTACGGAACCAAATAAAGAAAGACAACCCCTAATGCTAGATCCCCGATCGCCCCGACTAGGCTCCACTAATGATCAACTAGAAACGAAACAACACAACGAACATGAACTTCATCGAGCTCCCATCTGAGCTGGGTTATGTCACCTGCACGGGCATCATCGGCACCTATGACTGTTTTGGAAGTAATTTGTGAGCCACGAGGACTCAGCAATTGCACACCCTCGCGATCAAGACTATTTAAGCTTATGGGTAGGAAAAGGTAGTGAGGTGGAGCTGCAGCAAGCACTAGCATATATGGTGGATAACTTACGCAAATGAGAGCGAGAAGAGAAAGCAAAGCACGGTCGATAAACTATCATGATCAAGAAGTGATCCTGTAACTACTTACATTCAAGCATAACACGAGACCATGTTCTCTTCCCAGACTCCGTCGAAAAGAGACCATCAGGGCTACACACGCGGTTGATGCATTTAATTAACTTAAGTGTCAAGTTTTCTACAACTGGATATTAACAAATTCCCATCTGCCCATAACCGCGGGCACGGCTTTCGAAAGTTCAAAACCCTGCAGGGGTGTCCCAACTTAGCCCATCACAAGCTCTCACGGTCAACGAAGGATATTCCTTCTCCCAGGAAGACCCCATCAGACTTGGAATCCCGGTTACAAGACATTTCAACAATGGTAAAACAAGACCAGCAAAGCCGCCCGGATGTGCCGACAAATCCCGATAGGAGCTGCACATATCTCGTTCTTAGGGCACACCGGATGAGCCAGACGTCGGGTTGGCATAGACCCTGGTTGCCCAGGGGGTGCCGGACATCGCTCAGGTTGGACCGACACTTAGAGAAGCACTGGCCCGGGGGCTTAAAATAAAGATGACCCTCGGGCACCAGAAACCCAAGGGAAAAAGTCTAGGTGAGGCAAATGTAAAATCAAGGTTGGGCCTTGCTGGAGGAGTTTTATTCAAGGAGAACTGTCAAGGGGTTCACATAACACCCAACCGCGTAAGGAACGCAAAATCAAGGAACATAACACCGGTATGACGGAAACTAGGGCGGCAAGAGTGGAACAAAACACCAGGCATAAGGCCCAGCCTTCCACCCTTTACCAAGTATATAGATGCATTAATTAAATAACAGATATTGTGATATCCCAACATATCCATGTTCCAACATGGAACAAACTTCATCTTCACATGCAACTAGCAATGCTATAAGAGGGGCTTCGCAAAGCGGTAACATAGCCAAACAACGGTTTGCTAGGAAAGGTGGGTTAGAGGCTTGTCATGGCAATATGGGAGGCATGTTATAGCAAGTGGTAGGTATCGCGGCATAGCAAAAGAGCGAGCAACTAGCAAGCAAAGATAGAAGAGTGATTTCGAGGGTATGGTCATCTTGCCTAAGATCCCACAAGGAAGAAGAACGAGTCCATGAAGAAGACAAACGGACGCAGTCGAACGAATCCTCACAACTCCGGAACGGAACCGAAGCTAATGAGAGAAGCAACCCGGAAAGAAGCAAGAAACATAGTAAACAACCATCACATAAACATGGCATGATGCACAACCAAGTATGATGCATGTCTGGTTTAATGAGGCATGGCATGGCAAAGTGCACAAACAATACTACAAATTAAGTGGAGCTCAATATGCAATGAGTTGCATATTGACGGAACACCACATTAAAGTTATTTAGTTCGATCTTGTTTATGTACCCAACAATATTAAATGTTGATTAACATGGCAAGAGGTGAAGCAAAGTAAAACTACCTATCTAGGCAAGTTTAAATGAGGCCAGAACAACAAACAACAATTCTGGTAAATCCCCATATGCATATATTAGGTTTGGTACTGTTCTGCCCTAAACCATATTTTGGAGTTGATTAAACATGCTAGATGAGTGCACCATGTTAAACTAGGCATTTTTCCATCCCATTTACATATAAAGTTTATTAAAAACCGAGTTCCGGTTATTTAGTTATGAATTAAATCATTTTAGCAAGTTATTTAAGCAAATTTAAACAAATAGCATTTTAAACATGTTAAACATGGGTGAAACTGACATATTATGAAACTAGATGAATTTCTAAGCATGTTTCATATATAGTTTATTTAAATCTAATGCATGGTTAATTAATTATTATATGCATGAACTCAAGGGGTTATTCTGAAAAACTGCACTCTCCGGTTAATTAGCAAAAACACAGGACTGGGAAAAACATTATGCGGGCCGCATCTGAACAGGAAGCCCAACAGAGGATAGGCTAGGGGTTGCCCACCCTGGGCCTTAGGTGACCTGGCGATGCTGGGCCTTGGTCAACCGCCGAAGGGGAGGCGGCCCAGGTGCGGTCAAAGCGAGGCGAGGCAGGCGAACGAGCTGCTGCTCGTTACTGCAGAACAGCGACAGCAACAGGTTCAGGCGACAGGCGAACAAGAACTTGGGGCGGCGACTGAGCGGGCGGCGTCTGTCACGGTGCCATGCACGAGGAGGTTGGGGAGGCGCAGTAGGGGAGGTCAACGTGCCCACGTTTGCAGCGGTTCGAGGCGAAGCATGGCGCAGCTGGAAACAAACAGGGATCGTGCCTACAGGGAAAGCGGGCTCGATGCAGGTCGACTTGGTGTCTATGGCAGCAAGGGACTTGGGAACGGCGTGAATCAAGTGCGGAGAAGGCCAAGAGGAGCGGGGACGGCGGATCCAGGCAGTGGCGTGCCTGGTAAGAACTTGGCGACAGCGGCGACTGGAAGCAGAGCCTTCGCGGGTGCGCGCTGGGACTTGGTGGCGGGGCGACAGCTTGCGTGGGCTCGGGGCAACGAGGAGAACGAGGGCGACACGATGGCTGGCGACGGACTCGGCATGACTCCAGCGAAAGGATGAAGCGGGGAGGTCGTGGAGGTGAGGATCCACGGTGGCTGCGAGCTTGCCGGCGGGAACGAGCGCAACTCCTCGGGGCTTTCCTGCGAGACGAGATAGAAACAAAGAGGGATTTGAGAGAGAGAAAAAAGGCAGGAGAAGGAAGGGAAGGGACAGCACGGGGCTCATCTGCGGCGTTCGGAGCTGCTGGTGGACGAGGTTGGAGCGGGAGGCAGACACGGCAAGGCAGGGGATCGAGGGGATCCACAGGAGGACGAGCTCGGGAGGCAGCTCGCGTCCCTGCGGCAGGAGGCTTGGCATGGGATGCTGCTTCAGTTAGCTAGCGGCAGGACTTCAATAGCTGTTGTTGTCGCTGACGGCGACGAGCTCCGGCTCGAGGAGAAGGTCGAAGCGCTAGGGACAGAAGGGAAGGCGCACGAGGGTGGCTGCGGTGGTTGGTTGGGTACGGAGATCAAGGTGGAAGTGGCGACGGGATTTGGTAGGGATCTGGATTGGAAGGAGTTGGTGAATCAAGAGGGGAGCGAGCTGTGCACTGGTTGGTTTGAAGCGGATCCCGATGGAAGAAGGTGGGTGGCAGCGCAGCGACGAGATAGGAGGAGGAATTCTAGGGTTTTTCCAAATTAGGTATGGGGTGGACTATATATATAGTGGAAGGAGGATGATTTGGATCATCCGATTTAGATCAGACGGTCGAGAATAGATAGGTTAGGGAGTCCAATAAATAAAATGATGATATTTTTGGGATGTTTGGGGATGATCCGGACCCATCGGTAACGACTGCCCGGGTCGGGTCCGGGGAAGTTTCGGACGCGCACGCGAGGGGTCGGTTGGAACTTGTGGGCTATGCAGAAGGCCTCGGGTTGAGAAAAGGGAAGAGAGAGAGAGAGACCCGACAGCAGTTTTCGAAGACCAAAAACGTTCGACGTTTTGACCGGCTATATTGCCGCTATAGTTTAACGGTTGGGCTATCAAACGAACTCTGAATGTGATGAAATTTGACAGACGTCCTATTAACAACATAACAACACCGCACGTAAACTTTCATCCCATTCCGAGAAACTTCTCCGGCCACTTATAAAATAATATTTCGGACATGCCACGGGCGCGTGCAAGTGAGACTGGTCTCAGAACAGACAACGGACGGAACTGGGGGAACCCAGACGGACGAAAGTTTCGAAAACATGATGATGCAATGCGGATGATGACATGGCAAGATGCAACATGCAAGCAAATGACTTGGCAAAGACAGCGAATAACTGGAAGACACCTGGCGCAGCGGTCTCAGGGCATCACAATGGTAGTTTGGGGTACATAGGTACATATAGGAGGAAGAAGTACGTTGGTGGAGCAACGTGGGCCCCACGAGGGTGGATGGCGCGCCTGGGGGGTAGGCGCGCCCCCCTACCACGTGCCCTCCTGGTTGCTTTCTTGGCGTAGGGTCCAAGTCCTCTGGATCATGTTTGTTCCGAAAATCACGTTCCCGAAGGTTTCATTTCGTTTGGACTCCGTTTGATATTCTTTTTCTGCGAAGCTCTGAAATAGGCAAAAAACAACAATTCTGGGCTGGGCCTCCGGTTAATAGGTTAGTCCCAAAAATAATGTAAAAGTGTATAATAAAGCCCAATAATGTCCAAAACGGGATATAATATAGCATGGAACAATAAAAAATTATAGATACGTTGGAGACGTATCAATAGACAACCCTCTAGTCATATAATGATCATGTGATCCATATCAACTAAACCATGTCCGATCATCATGTGAGATGGAGTAGTTTCCAATGGTGAACATCTCTATGTTGATCATATATACTATATGATTCACGTTCGACCTTTCGTTCTTAGTGTTCCGAGGCCATATCTGCATATGCTAGGCTCGTCAAGTTTAACCAGAGTATTCCGCGTGTGCAAAACTGGTTTGCACCCGTTGTATGTGAACGTAGAGCTTATCACACCCGATATCACGTGGTGTCTCGGCACGATCAACTGTAGCAACGGTGCATACTCAGGGAGAACACTTATACCTTGAAATTTAGTGAGGGATCATCTTATAATGCTACCGTCATACTAAGCAAAATAAGATGCATAAAGGGTAAACATCACATGTAATCAAAATATGTGACATGATATGGCCATCATTATCTTGTGCCTTTGATCCCCATCTCCAAAGCACCGTCATGATCTCCACCGTCACCGGCATGACACCATGATCGCCATCATCTTGATCTCTATCAACCTATTGTCACATGGTTGTCTCGCCAACTATTGCTTTTTCAACTATTGCTATCGCATAGCGATAAAGTAAAGCAATTATATGGTGTTTGCATCTTATGCAATAAAGAGACAACCATAAGGCTCCTACCAGTTGCTGATAACTTTAACAAAACATGATCATCTCATACAACAATTTATATCTCATCACGTCTTGAACATATCACATCACAACATGCCCTGCAAAAACAAGTTAGACGTCCTCTACTTTGTTGTTGCAAGTTTTACGTGGCTGCTGCGGGCTTCTAGCAAGAACCGTTCTTACCTACGCATCAAAACCACAACGATTTTTTGTGAAGTGTGATGTTTTAACCTTCAGCAAGGACCGGCCATAGTCAAACTCGATTCAACTAAAGTTGGAGAAACTAACACCCGCCAGCCACCTGTGCACGAAGCACGTCGGTAGAACCAGTCTCATGAATGCGGTCATGTAATATCGGTCCGGGCCGCTTCTAAAGGAAATATGCCCTAGAGGCAATAATAAAGTTATTATTTATTTCCTTATATCATGATAAATGTTTATTATTCATGCTAGAATTGTATTAACATGAAACTTGATACATGTGTGAGTACATAGACAAACAGAGTGTCACTAGTATGCCTCTACTTGACTAGCTCGTTGAATCAAAGACGGTTAAGTTTCCTAGCCATAGACATGAGTTGTCATTTGATTAACGAGATCACATCATTAGAGAATGATGTGATTGACTTGACCCATTCCGTTAGCTTAGCATTTGATCGTTTAGTATGTTGCTATTGCTTTCTTCATGACTTATACATGTTCCTATGACTATGAGATTATGCAACTCCCGTTTATCGGAGGAACACTTTGTGTGCTACCAAACGTCACAACGTAACTGGGTGATTATAAAGGTGCTCTACAGGTGTCTCCGAAGGTACTTGTTGAGTTGGCGTATTTCGAGATTAGGATTTGTCACTCCGATTGTCGGAGAGGTATCTCTGGGCCCACTCGGTAATGCACATCAGTATAAGCCTTGCAAGTATTGTAACTAATGAGTTAGTTGCGGGATGATGTATTACAAAATGAATAAAGCGACTTGCCGGTAACGAGATTGAACTAGGTATTGAGATACCGACGATCGAATCTCGGGCAAGTAACATACCGATGACAAAAGGAACAACGTATGTTGTTATGCGGTTTGACCGATAAAGATCTTCGTAGAATATGTGGGAGCCAATATGAGCATCCAGGTTCCGCTATTGGTTATTGACTGGAGACGTGTCTCGGTCATGTCTACATAGTTCTTGAACCCGTAGGGTCCGCATGCTTAAAGTTCGGTGACGATCAGTACTATGAGTTCATGTGATTTGATGTACCGAAGGTAGTTCGGAGTCCCGGATGAGATCGGGGACATGACGAGGAGTCTCAAAAGGGTCGAGACGTAAAGATAGATATATTGGAAGGCTATATTCGGACATCGGAAAGGTTCCGAGTGATTCGGGTATTTTTCGGAGTACCGGGGAGTTACGGGAATTCATCCAGGGAGTCAATAGGCCTTAATGGGCCTTAGTGGGAAGGAGAGGCAGCAACCAGGAGGTGGCGCACCCCCTCCCAAGCCCAGTCCAAATTGGACAAGGGGTCTGGGGCGCGGCCCCCCTCTCCCGTCCTTCTCCACTCCACCTCCTTTCCACCTTCTTCTAGTTGGTCTAGGAAAGGAGAAAACCTACTCCTACTAGGAGTAGGAATCCTACTCCCTTGGCGCGCCCCTCCTAGGGCCGGCCTCCTCCTCCCTCCCTCCTTTATATACGGGGCAGGGGCACCCCAAGACACAACAATTGATCATTGATCTCTTAGCCATGTGCGGTGCCCCCCTCCACCATAATCCACCTCGATCATGTCGTAGCGGTGCTTAGGCGAAGCCCTGCATCGGTAGCATCATCATCACCGTCACCACGCCGTCGTGCTGACGAAACACTCCTATGAAGCTTTGCTGGATCGGAGCTCGCGGGACGTCATCAAGTTGAACGTGTGCAGAACTCGGAGGTGTCGTGCATTCGGTACTTGGATCGGTCGGATCGTGAAGACGTACGACTACATCAACCGCGTTGTGCTAATGCTTTTGCATTCGGTCTACGAGTGTAGCGACCAGACCTCAAACGGTCTGATCTCTGTGCTCAGGTGTCATCCCTTGATCAGTAATGCTGACACCACACAGTACTCGAAGGATTTATAATAGAGTAGCAATCACACACTTATTACATCGAGTGTCTCAATAGAGAACTTATTACAATAAATATGGCTTAAGGCCATCTAATAACGATAACAGTGGAAGGCTTGGAAGATAAGTGAGTCCATCAACTCCAACAGCATCACTGAGTATAGAACCACGACCTAAAAACTCCTTAATCGTCGTCTGAAAAGTCTGCAACATTAACGTTGCAGCCCGAAAACGGGTCAGCACATGGGATATGCTGGCAAGGTAACACATAGAGAGTAATGGAATGAAACAGCTATACTACATGCATATTTGGCTGGTGGAAAGCTCTATGGTTACAGTTTTGCATAAAGCCAATTTTTCCCTACTACAAAGGAATAAATTTTTATTTAACTATCATGGTAGTTGTTAAACATTGAGAATGGTTGACAGCATTCTCAATCCCAATTATGCATCATTATTAAACAAAACCCAACAAAATTAATTTTAGAGTAACATGTTGATATTCACATGATAATCCAAGTACTAGATACTCAAGATGTCCATAACCGGGGACACGGCTAACCATGATTAGTTTATACACTCTGCACAGGTTTGCGCACTTTTCCCCACAAGACTCGATCGCCTCCGCTTGGTTTCTCGCACTACATGGTGTTTGCGAAGACGGATGACCGAGACATAGTCTTTTAGAAGCGCTAGCACCTAAGAATGGATAGACCGTTACACCTACTTTCCCCTACATCTGCTAGTCTACCCTGTAAGAGTTCGCATGACTAAATCAACTATGCTAGAGCCCATAATAGCTTGTGGCTGCACACGGAAGTTTCTAGTATGACAAATCTCATGATCCCTTTGGGCCTGGGTGGCGGTCCATAAAGAAAAACAGGCAATCCTGGAATACCCGGGTACCTCAATCCACCCAGATGTGTGTTTAAGTTGCCACCTTAGATAAACCATTAATTAACAAACTCACATCTATCATGGATATCACTCACCCAATCCACGTTTACTAGCATAGCATGGCATAATAGGCAAACGTAGATGTAACTCCCAAAGGTTTGATACTACAACAGGTAATAGGTACTACCTCAACTACTTTCCATCCCACAATTTAATTAGATCCTAATCATGCAATGTTTGAGGATTGATCTAATGCAATAAAACTGGGTAGTAGGAGGTATGATCAAAGTGTTACTTGCCTTGCTGATGATCCGCGAAACCTAGCGATTCGAAGTAACAGGCGGCGCACTCCGGGTATTCTATCGCAGACAAACAAACAAGTATACAATAAGTATTCATATAATGCACAGGTAAAACTCAAATAAGATAACTAACCAGAAAGTTCAACTTAAGAACTCCGGTTGGCAAAAAGAATCAAATCAAACGAAGCAACGAAAGTCAAACGGCAAAAAAAAACAGGCTTCGTTTACTATTCTGGATCTAGGGAAATTTTTACAGTGGAAAAGACTTGTTTAAGTTGGTTAAACGGTTAGAGGGTTTCGAGACGAAACTCCAGGCGCTTGAATCGCCTGATTCCGATAACCGAGCGAAAAGTTATACTAAAACGAAAATCGGATCAGGTATCGCGATCAGAAAAATCGCGGATTTAATCCGAGAAAAAGAAAAACGATGAACATTCGCTAGAACGAACGAACGGACGGACGCTCGCTAAAAAAATAAATCAGAAAAACCGATCTATTTAAAAACCGCGATTTTTTTAACCGCGACTTTTTTTCTCTTTTAGAAAAAACCGGCGGCGAAAACGAGGTTGACCTCGAGCGGCGGGTCCGGCGGCGGCGACGGCGGTTTTCGGGCGCGGTGGGCTGGGGCGGCTCGGGGCGGCGCTATTTAAAGGCTGCCCCCGGGCAGAGTCCCGCTAGGGTACGGCCCGAAGTCGGTTCACGTTTTTTTAAATTATTCCGCGCAGAAAAACAAATAAAAGAAATACTAAATGGACTCCAAAAATCCCGAAATAAATTTTCCCGGGCTTATAAAATTAAGGCGCACAAGGCGAACATTTATTTGGGGCCTAAATGCAATTTTGAAAACGCACATTTTTCCTAAATTCAAATAAAATACCGAAAAACTCCGAAATAAAAATCTTGTTTGATTTTATTATTAAATCCTCAATATTTCTTTATTTTGGGAAAGTCATTTTATTCCCTCTCTCATATTTTTGTAATAGAAATAATTGATGATAAAATAATTAAAATCGAATGATCCTATCTTCAAAATTTGAGAAAACTCAAATATGAAAATAATGAATTCCCCAACTCTCTCTGTGGGTCCTTGAGTTGCGTAGAAATTTCTAGGATCAAAACCAAAAGAAAATAAAAATATGATATGCATTGATGATCTAATGTATAACATTCCAAATTGAAAATTTGGGATGTTACAAACCTACCCCCCTTAAGATGAATCTCGCCCTCGAGATTCGGGTTGGCTAGAAAATAGGTGAGGGTGGTCCTTGAGCAAATCTTCCTCTCGCTCCCAGGTGGATTCATCCTCCGTGTGGTGGCTCCACTGAACCTTACAAAACTTAATAACCTTGCTGCGGGTGACTCGGCTGGCAAACTCGAGAATCTTAACAGGTTTCTCCTCATAGGTCAAATCACTGTCCGACCGAATTGCTTCCAATGGTACTGTGTCTCTCAAGGGTATGTCAGCCATCTCCGCGTGGCACTTCTTCAACCGAGAAACGTGGAACACATCATGAACTCCTGACAATCCTTCAGGCAATTCGAACTTGTAGGCCACTTCTCCCATACATTCCAATACTCGGTATGGTCCTACAAATCGTGGCGCTAACTTTCCCTTAACACCAAAGCGCTTTGTTCCCCGAAGTGGGGATACTCGAAGATAAACTCGGTCTCCGACTTCGTAAACTGTCTCCTTGCGCTTAGAATCTGCATAACTCTTTTGCCTGGATTGAGCTACCTTGAGCCTATCGTGAATTAATTTCACCTTCTGTTCAGACTCCTTAATCAAATCAGGTCCAAACAACTGGCGGTCTCCAACTTCATCCCATGACAACAGTGTTCGGCACCTTCTCCCGTACAAGGCTTCGAAAGGGGCCATCTTTAAACTGGATTGATAACTGTTGTTGTAAGAGAATTCTGCATATGGCAAATTGTCGTCCCAACTAGATCCATAATCTAGCGCACAAGCTCTCAGCATGTCCTCCAAAATCTGATTGACTCTCTCGGTCTGTCCATCGGTCTGTGGATGAAAAGTTGTGCTGAACTCTAGCCTAGTTCCCAAAGTTTCGTGCAACTGATTCCAGAACTTTGAGGTAAACTGGGTTCCTCTATCCGATACAATGCTCCTTGGAACTCCATGTAAGCATACAATCCTGGTCATGTATATCTTTGCCAACTTCGCACTGGTATAAGTGGTCTTTACCGGGATGAAATGAGCTACTTTCGTCAACCGATCAACTACAACCCAAATCGAGTCATAGCCTGAACGAGTCCTGGGTAATCCCGTGATAAAATCCATGCCTAAATTATCCCACTTCCATTTGAGTATCGGCAATGGTTGTAGCAATCCTGCTGACTTCTGATGCTCTGCCTTTACTCTCTGACACACATCACAAACTGCTACATACTCCGCAATATCTTTCTTCATTCCGGTCCACCAGAAAATATCCTTCAAATCCAAATACATCTTGGTATTTCCTGGTGAATCGAATACGGTGAATCATGTGCCTCTTGCAGAATCAACTTCCTGATCTCCTGGTTATTGGGCACGTAAACACGGTCTTCAAACCATAGGGTGTCATGCTCATCCTCACGAAATCCTTTAGACTTTCCTTCACTTATTTTCTCCTTTATAGAGGCAATCTCCTTGTCAGTCTTCTGAGCTTCTCTGATTCTATCCATCAAAGTTGACTGAATCTCCAATGCTACTACATAGCCTCTCGGAACTATTTCCAAACATAACTCTCGAAGATTTTCGGCTAACTCCCTTGGTATTTCTCCTGTCATTAATGTATTGACATGGCTCTTATGGCTCAATGCGTCAGCTACTACATTAGCTTTTCCGGGATGGTAATGCAATCTCATATCATAATCCTTAATGAGCTCCAACCATCTCCTTTGTCTGAGGTTTAACTCCTTCTGCGTGAAAATGTATTTCAAACTCTTATGATCCATGTACACCTCGCAATGGTTTCAAATAAGAAAATGTCTCCAAGTCTTCAGTGCATGCACTACGGCTGCTAACTCCAAATCATGCATAGCATAATTCAACTCATGGGGCTTAAGCTGTCTTGAGGCATATGAAACAACTCTCCCTTCCTGCATAAGCACTGCTCCAAGTCCTCGACGTGAAGTGTCGCAATACACCTCATAATCCTTGGTCTGGTCTGGCAAAATCAATACTGGTGAAGTAACCAAGCGTTTCTTCAACTCCTGGAAACTAGCCTCACATTCCTCAGTCCATTTGAACTTGGTATCCTTCTTTAATAACTCCATCATAGGCTTTGCAATCTTGGAGAAATTCTCAATGAATCTCCGGTAGTATCCTGCGAGTCCAAGAAAACTCCGGATCTCTCCAACCGCTGTTGGGGCTTCCCAATTTGTCACGGTATCAACCTTAGTGGGATCTACTGCTATACCTTCTCCGGATATAACGTGTCCGAGGAATCCTACTTCCTTCAACCAAAACTCACATTTGCTAAACTTGGCATATAGTTGATGTTCTCTGAGCTTTCCAAGAACCAAACGCAAATGTTCCTTATGCTCCTCTTCACTTTTTGAGTAAACCAGAATATCATCAATGAACACCACGACGAACTTATCCAAGAACTCCATAAACACTTTGTTCATCATGTTCATAAAATAGGCAGGTGCGTTAGTCAGACCAAATGACATAACGGTATACTCGTACAGCCCATACCTGGTGGTAAAAGTTGTCTTAGGTATATCCTGTTCTCAAATCTTCAACTGGTGGTATCCTGATCGCAGATCGATCTTGGAAAATACCTTAGCTCCTTGCAATTGATCAAATAGATCATTAATCATTGGTAGGGGGTACTTGTTCTTGATCGTTACTTCATTCAACCCACGATAATCAACAACCATCCTTAACGATCCATCCTTTTTCTCCACTAGAAGTACTGGTGATCCCCAAGGCGACGAACTTGGGCGAATATATCCTTTATCCAATAACTCCTTAATCTGCTTCTTAATTTCCACCAAATCCTTTGCAGGCATCCTGTATGGTCTCTTCGATATTGGCCCTGTGCCTGGCAATAGCTCAATCAAAAACTCAATATCTCTATCCGGTGGCATACCTGGCAACTCTTCTGGAAATACTTCAGTGAAATCCCGTACCACTGGTACTTCTTCCTGCACAACCCCTGTTAAACAATTTACTTGAGTCCCTTTTGGCACATGCCGGGATACATACTTGATCCTTCTCCCTTCTGGGGTAGTAAGCAAAATTGTCTTACTGGCGCAATCGATGTTTCCTCCATACATCGACAGCCAATCCATACCCAGAATTACATCCAAACCTTGTGATTCCAAAATGATTAAATCCGAGGGAAACACATGCCTACCTATACTCAATGGCACTTGAAAACATCCTTGACTGGCCATATACTCCGCTCCTAGTGAGCTTACTAGCATAGGTGTTCTAAGAACCTTAGTGGGCAGGTTATACTTATCCACAAATCCCCTTGATATGTATGAATGCGATGCACCAGTATCAAAAAGAACGAGTGTAGTAAATGACTTAACCAAAAACTTACTGATTACGGCATCCGGCTGCTCTTCAATCTCATCCACGTTAACGTGGTTCACCTGTCCCCTGTTGAAAGGGTTCGGCTTCTTCCCAGAGCTTACATTGCCATTCTAGCCTTCAGGACATTCATTGGCATAATGTCCGGTCTTCTGGCACTTAAAGCAAGTGACTTAGCTCAGGTCCTTCTTGGCTGGGATTGATGGGTTGGTGCAATTCTGGCCGTTGCTTCCTCCATTGTCGTTACCATTCTTGGTGCCATTGTGATTGTGCGAGCTACCTCCTCCATGGGTATGATGAAAATGTCCTCCCGGTCTAGGGGTAAAACATGGCTTCTGCTGAGCTCCAGAATTGTACTTTCCTTGTCCATACTTCCTCTTGCGATTCTCAATTTGTTGCTGCTTGCCTTCAATCATAAGAGCACGGTCTACCAACTCCTGGTAGTTGTTGAAGGTTGCTACCATCAACTACATGCTCAACTCATCATTCAGTCCTTCCAGAAGCTTCTCCTGCTTAGCTGCATCCGTAGCAACGTCATCTGGGGCATAACGTGCTAATTTGCTAAAGTCCTCCACATACTGGCCAACTGTCCGTCCTCCTTGGCGCAAGTTGCGAAACTCTCGCTTCTTCATGGCCATAGCTCCTGTTGAAACATGGGCAGTACGAAAAGCCTGCTGAAACTGGTCCCATGTGACAGTGTCGACCAGGAAAGTGGCTGTGAAATTCTCCCACCATGATGTTGCGGGTCCTTCAAGCTGATGTGCGGCAAACTTCACCTTCTCTGCATCTGTGCATCCTGCTATGGTCAACTCTCTAGCTGTCTTGTGGAGCCAATCATCTGCTACTATCAGCTCGGTGCTACTGGAAAACACCGGCGGATTCAGCCTAAGAAAACGGGCTAAGTGATCAACAGGTGGTGGTGGTGGTGGGTTGTTGTTGTTGTTGTTGTTGTTCCCCTGATTCTGATTCTGGACTAGCAACTGCATCAATGTGTTCTGCTGCTGGATCAACTGGGTGAGCTCCGGTGGAAAGGTAAATCCGGGGTCACATCTCGGTGGCATCTGAGGGTTTAGAAAAGATGAGATTTAAGAATAGAGGGGTCTAAAGAGAAAACACTACCCATATGCACATGAGGCAAAAGCAAACAATTCACTTCATTCAATCAAACAAGGGCATACAATCGATCTAACTATCGCAAAAGTGCTCGGACTACTGTATTTACGTGGTGGACTACTACTACTGATGAGGTGGTCTACTAGAAATATTCTTCGGTTGCAGACTCCATGATATCTACTCCGGCTTCATCAACATACTCATCATCGTTGTCATCTGGGTCCGAGTCGGTGTCGTCGATGATGATGTAGTCTTCTGGGCGAATCTCCTTGGGTTCTTCGTCTTCTTCTACTGGTATAGGGCCTCCCATAAATATCTCGATCTTCTTGATCAGATCGTCATTCTTCTCCACCAATACTTCAATTTCCTCTTCATAATCTTCACGTGTAGCCTTGAGTTCTTCCTCCAGTTCCTTGATTCTTGTCCTTGCCTTCTTTAGGTCTATCATGTCGGCGCATATCTGGTTCTCCTGTCATCGAATGTGCTGGTTCAGTTCCTGGATAAAAGCTGCAATTGATCTATCCTTTCTGGTGCTGATCATGTCCCAGTGCTCATCTCGGCGCCCACAAATCTGGTAGATAGTATCCTTGAGATCATTGCGGTAGACTTCTCCAATGCGTCCCATGGCGATGTGAGCTGCCATGCTCTTTCCTAGACTCCAAGTTGGTGCATCAAAAGAAAACTCTATGGGCTCAGTGACTGGCATGAACGTCCTGCCTAGAACTTGAACTTGAATCATCCAGCGCTCTTCTTTAGGTAAAGGGGTGTTGTAGGTTCCGGTGAAGCTTGGTACTCCTATGTTCAGGTATCTAGTGACTTCCTTCAAGTGGCGTCCAAAGGGTGTATCTTCATCCGGTTGCGTGAACTTGTTCCTTGCATCCGCCAACCTAAAAGAATAGAAAAGATGAGAAGTCAGAAAGAGAAGAGAGTGAATAGTGTTCTAGGTCTTTAGCTTAGTGGTCGTGTCCTACAGTCAGCGTGTGCTCTGATACCATCTCTGTAGTGACCAGACCTCAAACGGTCTGATCTCTATTCTCAAGTTCATCCCTGGATCAGTAATGCTGACACCACACAGTACTCGGAGGATTTATAACAGAGTAGCAATCACACACTTATTACATCAAGTGTCTCAATAGAGAACTTATTACAATAAATATGGCTTAAGGCCATCTAATAACGATAACAGCGGAAGGCTTGGAAGATAAGTGAGTCCATCAACTCCAACGGCATCACTGAGTATAGAACCACGACCTAAAAACTCCTTAATCATCGTCTGAAAAGTCTGCAACATTAACGTTGCAGCCAGAAAACGGGTCAGCACATGGAATATGATGGCAAGGTAACACATAGAGAGTGATGGAATGAAACAGCTATACTACATGCATATTTGGCTGGTGGAAAGCTCTATGGTTACAGTTTTGCGTAAAGCCAATTTTTCCCTACTACAAAGGAATAAACTTTTATTTAACTATCATGGTAGTTGTTAAACATTGAGAATGGTTCACAGCATTCTCAATCCCAATTAAGCATCATTATTAAACAAAACCCAACAAAATTAATTTTAGAGTAACATGTTGAGATTCACATGATAATCCAAGTACTAGATACTCAAGATGTCCAAAACCGGGGACACGGCTAACCATGATTAGTTTATACACTCTGCACAGGTTTGCGCACTTTTCCCCACAAGACTCGATCGCCTCCGTTTGGTTTCTCGCACTACATGGTGTTTGAGAAGACGGATGACCGAGACATAGTCTTTCAGAAGCGCTAGCACCTTACGATGGATAGACCGTTACACCTACTTTCCCCTACATCTGCTAGTCTACCCTATAAGAGTTCGCACGACTTAATCAACTATGTTAGAGCCCATAATAGCTTGTGGCTGCACACGGAAGTTTCTAGTATGACAAATCTCATGATCCCTTTGGGCCTGGGTGGCGGTCCATAAAGAAAAACAGGCAATCCTAGAATACCCGGGTACCTCAATCCACCCAGATGTGTGTTTAAGTTGCCACCTTAGATAGACCATTAATTAACAAACTCACATCTATCATGGAAATCACTCACCCAATCCACGTTTACTAGCATAGCATGGCATAATAGGCAAACGTAGAAGTAACTCCCAAAGGTTTGATACTACAACAGGTAATAGGTACTACCTCAACTACTTCCCATCCCACAATTTAATTAGATCCTAATCATGCAATGTTTGAGGATTGATCTAATGCAATAAAACTGGGTAGTAGGAGGTATGATCAAAGTGTTACTTGCCTTGCTGATGATCCGCGAAACCTAGCGATTCGTAGTAATAGGCGGCGCACTCCGGGTATTCTATCGCATACAAACAAACAAGTATACAATAAGTATTCATCTAATGCACAGGTAAAACTCAAATAAGATAACTAACCAGAAAGTTCAACTTAAGAACTCCGGTTGGCAAAAAGAATCAAATCAAACGAAGCAACGAAAGTCAAACGACAAAAGAAACAGGCTTCGTTTACTATTCTGGATCTAGGGCAATTTTTACAGTGGCAAAAACTTGTTTAAGTTGGTTAAACAGTTAGAGGGTTTCGAGACGAAACTCCAGGCGCTTGAATCGCCTGATTCCGATAACCGAGCGAAAAGTTATACTAAAACGAAAATCGGATCAAGAATCGCGATCAGAAAAATCACGGATTTAATCCGAGAAAAAGAAAAACGACGAACGTTCGCTAGAACGAACGGACGGACGGACGCTCGCTAAAAAAATAAATCGGGAAAACCGATCTATTTAAAAAAACCGAAACTAAAAAAACCGCTACTTTTTTTACCCCGACTTTTTTCTTTTTTTCTCTTATTAAAAAAACGGCGGTGAAAACGAGGTTGACCTCGGGCGGCAGGTCCGGCGGTGGGCGGCGGCGGCGGTTTCGGGCGCGGTGGGATGGGGCGGCTCGGGGCGGCGCTATTTAAAGGCTGCCCCCGGGCGGAGTCCCGCTCGGGTACGGCCCGAAGTCGGTTTGCGTTTTTTTAAATTATTCCGCCAGAAAAACAAATAAAAGAAATACTAAACGGACTCCAAAAATCCTGAAATAAATTTTCCCGGGCTTCTAAAATCAAGCCGCACAAGGTGAACATTTATTTGGGGCCTAAATGCAATTTTGAAAAATGCACATTTTTCCTAAATTCAAATAAAATACCGAAAAACTCCAAAATAAAAATCTTGTTTGATTTTATTATTAAATCCTCAATATTTCTTTACTTTGGGAAAGTCATTTTATTCCCTCTCTCATATTTTTGTAATAGAAATAATTGACGATAGAATAATTAAAATCGAATGATCCTATCTTCAAAATTTGAGAAAACTCAAATATGAAAATAATGAATTCCCCAACTCTCTCCGTGCGTCCTTGAGTTGCGTAGAAATTTCTAGGATCAATCCAAAAGCAAATAAAAATATGATATGCATTGATGATCTAATGTATAACATTCCAAATTGAAAATTTGGGATGTTACAACGAGGGTACATAGACACACTCTCCCCTCTCGTTGCTATGCATCACCATGATCCTGTGTGTGCGTAGGAAAATTTTGAAATTACTATGTTCCCAATAGTGGTATCAGAGCCAGCTTTATGCATAGATGTTATATACACGAGTAGAACACAAGTGAGTTGTGGGCGATACAAGTCATATTGCTTACCAGCATGTCAGACTTTGGTTCGGCAGTATTGTTGGATGAAGCGGCCCGGACCGACATTACGCGTATGCTTATGCGAGACTAGTTCTACCGACGTGCTTTGCACACAGGTGGCTGGTGGGTGTCAGTTTCTCCAACTTTAGTTAAACCGAGTGTTACTACGCCCGATCCTTGTTGAAGGTTAAAATAGCACTAACTTGACGAACTATCATTGTGGTTTTGATGCTTAGGTAAGAACGGTTCTTTCTTAGCCTGTAGCAGCCGCGTAAAACTTGCAACAACAAAGTAGAGGACGTCTAACTTATTTTTGCAGGGCTGGTTGTGATGTGATATGGTCAAGACGTGATGAGATATAAGTTGTTATATGAGATGATCATGTTTTTTTGAAGTTATCAGCAACTGGAAGAAGCCTTATGGTTGTCTCTTTATTGCATAAGATGCAAGTGCATGTAATTACTTCACTTTATCGCTATGCGATAGCAATAGTTGCAAAAGCAATAGCTTGTGAGACGACCATGTGACGACACGTTGATAAAAGATCAAGATGATGGAGATCATGGTGTCATGCCGGTAACAATGGAAATCATGACAGTACTTTGGAGATGGAGATCAAAAGCACATGATGATGATGGCCATATCATGTCACATATTTGGATTGCATGTGATGTTTATCTTTTATACATCTTATATTTGCTTAGTTCAGCGGTAGCATTATAAGATGATCTCTCACTAAATTTCAAGATAAAAATGTTCTCCCTGAGTATGCACCGTTGCCAAAGTTCGTCGTGCTGAGACACCATGTGATGATCGGGTGTGATAAGCTCTACGTTCATCTACAACAGGTGCAAGCCAGTTTTGCACGCGCAGAATACTCGGGTTAAACTTGACGAGCCTAGCATATGCAAATATGGCCTCGGAACATTGGAGACCGAAAGGTCGAGCGTGAATCATATAGTAGATATGATCAACATAGTGATTTTCACCATTGAAAACTACTCCATCTCACGTGATGATCGGACATGGTTTAGTTGATTTGGATCACGTGATCATTTAGATGACTAGAGGGATGTCTATCTAAGTGGGAGTTCTTAAGTAATATGATTAATTGAACTTTAATCTATCATGAACTTAGTCCTCATAGTATTTGCATAACTATGTTGTAGATCAATAGCTCGCGATGTTTCTCCACATTTATTTTGATATGTTCCTAGAGAAAAACTATGTTGAAAAATGTTAGTACCAATGATGCGGACTAGCTCCGTAATCTGAGGTTTATCCTCATTGCTACACAGAATAATTATGTCCTCGATGCACCGCTAGGTGACAGACCGATTGCAGGAGCAAAAGCAGACGTTATGAACGTTTGGCAAGCTCGATATGATAACTACTTGATAGTTTAGTGCACCATGCTTTACGGCTTAGAATCAGAGCTTCAAAGACGTTTTTGAAACGCCGCAGAGCATATGAGATGTTCCAAGAGTTGAAATTAGTATTTCAGACTCATGCCCATGTCAAAAGGCTTAAGACCTTTGACAAGTACTTTGCCTACAAGATGGAGGAGAATATCTCAACTAGTGAGCATGTGTTCAGAATGTCTGAGTACTACAATCGCTTGGATCAAGTGGGAGTTAATCTTCCAGATAAGATAGTGATTGACAAAGTTATCTAGTCACTATCACCAAGTTACTAGAACTTCATGATGAACAATAATATGCAAGGAATAACGGAAACGATTCCCAAGCTCTTCATGATGCTGAAATCGACAAAGGTAGAAATCAAGAAAGAGCATCAAGTGTTGATGGTTAACAAGACCACTAGTTTCAAGAAAAGGGAAAAGGGATAGAAAAGGAACTTCAAGAAGAATGGCAAGCAAGTTGCTGCTCAAGTGAAGAAGCCCAAGTCTAGACCTAAGCCTGAGACTAAGTGCTTCTACTACAAAGGGACTGGTCACTGGAAGCAGAACTGCCCCAAGTATTTGGCGGATAAGAAGGATGGCAAAGTGAACAAAGGTATATTTGATATACATGTTATTGATGTGTACTTTACTAGTGTTTATAGCAACCCCTCAGTATTTGATACTAGTTCAGTTGCTAAGATTAGTAACTCGAAATGGGAGTTGCAGAATGAACAGAGACTAGTTAAGGGTGAAGTGACGATGTGTGTTGGAAGTGGTTCCAAAATTGATATGATCATCATCACACACTCCCTATACTTTCAGGATTAGTGTTGAACCTAAATAAATGTTATTTCATGTTTGCGTTAAGCATGAATATTATTTGATCATGTTTATTGCAATATGGTTATTCATTTAAAGTCAGAGAATAATTGTTGTTCTGTCTGCATGAATAAAACATTCAATGGTCATACACACAAGGTGAATGGTTTATTGAATCTTGATGACCCACAAGTATAGGGGATCTATCGTAGTCCTTTCGATAAGTAAGAGTGTCGAACCCAACGAGGAGCAGAAGGAAATGATAAGTGGTTTTCAGCAAGGTATTCTCTGCAAGTACTGAAATAACTGGTAACAGATAGTTTTGTGATAAGATAAATTGTAACGAGCAACAAGTAACAAAAGTAAATAAAGTGCAGCAAGCTGGCCCAATCCTTTTTGTAGCAAAGGACAAGCCGGAACAAACTCTTATAATAGGAAAAGCGCTCCCGAGGACACATGGGAATATCGTCAAGCTAGTTTTCATCACGTTCATATGCTTCGCATTCGATACGTTGATAATTTGATATGTGGGTGGACCGGTGCTTGGGTGCTGTTCTTACTTGAAAAAGCATCCCATTTATGATTAACCTCTATTGCAAGCATCCGCAACTACAACAAAAGTATTAAGGTAAACCTAACCATAGCATGAAACATGTGGATCCAAATCAGCCCCTTACGAAGCAACGCATAAACTAGGGTTTAAGCTTCTGTCACTCTAGCAACCCATCATCTACTTATTACTTCCCAATGCCTTCCTCTAGGCCCAAATAATGGTGAAGTGTTATGTAGTCGACGTTCACATAACACCACTAGAGGCCAGACAACATACATCTTATCAAAATATCAAACGAATACCAAATTCACATGACTACTAATAGCAAGACTTCTCCCTTGTCCTCAGGAACAAACGTAATTACTCACAAAGCATATTCATGTTCATAATCAGAGGGGTAATAATATGCATATAGGATCTGAACATATGATCTTCTACCAAATAAATGAACTAGCATCAACTACAAGGAGTAATCAACACTACTATCAACCTACTAGCACCAATCCCGAACTTTGAGACAAGAATTGGATACAAGAGATGAACTAGGGTTTGGAGATGAGATGGTGTTGGTGAAGATGTTGATGGATATTGCCCTCTCCCGATGAGAGGAGCGTTGGTGATGACGATGGTGATGATTTCCCCCTCCCGGAGAGAAGTATCCTCGGTAGAACAGCTCTGCCGGAGCTCTAGATTGGTTCCGCCTCGTGGCGGCGGAGTCTCGTCCCGAAAAGTTCCTTTTTATTTTTTTTTCTCATCGAAAGACTTCATATAGGAGAATATGGACGTCGGAGAGCCACCAGGGGGCCCACGAGGTAGGGGGCACGCCCTAGGGGGGGCGTGCCCCCCACCCTCGTGAGAAGGGTGTGGGCCCCCAGGTCTTCATCTTTGGCGAGGATTTTTTATTATTATTTCTAAGATGTTCCGTGGAGTTTCAGGTCATTCCGAGAATATTTGTTTTCTGCACATAAAACAACACCATGGCAATTATGTTGAAAACAGCGTCAGTCCGGGTTAGTTCCATTCAAATCATACAAGTTAGAGTCCAAAACAAGGGCAAAAGTGTTTGGAAAAGTAGATATGACGGAGACGTATCAACTCCCCCAAGCTTAAACCATTGCTTGTCCTCAAGCATATTCAGTTGACAAACTGAAAGAAAGAAAGAAAAACTTTTACAAACTCTGTTTGCTCTTGTTGTTGTAACTATGTCAAGCCAGCATTCAAGTTTTTAGCATAGATCATAACTAACCATATTTGCAATAATTCCCAGGTCTCATAATTACGCATATCAATAGCATGATCAACTAGCAAGTCATAATAATAAATCTTGGATGACACCACTTTCTCAAAACAATCATATTATGATATAACAAGATGGTATCTCGCTAGCCCTTTCTGAGACCGCAAAATATAAATGTAGAGCACCTTTAAAGATCAAGGACTGACTAGACATTGTAATTCATGGTAAAAGAGATCCAATCATAGTCATACCCAACATAAATTAACAGTGATGAATGCAAATGACAGCTGTGCTCTCCAGCTAGTGCTTTTTAATAAGAGGGTGATGACTCAACATAAAAGTAAATGGATAGGCCCTTCACAGAGGGAAGCAGGGATTTGTAGAGGTGCTAGAGCTCAGTTTTGAAATAGAGATAAATTGTATTTTGAGCGATATACTTTCATTGTCAACGTAACAACTAAGAGATGGCGATATCTTCCATGCTAAACACATTATAGGCGGTTCCCAAATAGAATGGTAAAGTTTATACTCCCCCTCCACCAACAAGCATCAATCCATGGCTTGCTCGAAACAACGAGTGCCTCCAACATACATCAGGTCCCAAGGGGAGTTTTGTTTGCAATTAATTTTGATTTAGTTTGCATAAAGCATGGGACTGGGCATCCCGGTGACCAGCCATTTATCTCGTGAGTGAGGAGCGGAGTCCACTCCTCTTGAGAATAACCTGCCTAACACGGAAGATAAGGACATCCTTGGTTGATACATGAGCTATTCGAGCATACAAAACAAAATGATTATTTGAAGGTTTAGAGTTTGGCACATACAAATTTACTTGGAACGGCAGGTAGATACCGCATATAGGAAGGTATGGTGGACTCATCTGGAATAACTTTGGGGTTTAAGGGATTGGATGCACAAGTAGTATTCCCGCTTAGTACAAGTGAAGGCTAGCAAAAGACTGGGAAATTAATAAACATTGGATGCAAGCATGAGTAGGATATAATCCACCATGAACATAAATATCGTGAAGGCTATGTTGATTTGTTTCAACTACATGCGTGAACATGTGCCAAGTCAAGTCACTTCAATCATTCAAAGGAGGATACCACCCCATCATACCACATCATAACCATCTCAATAGCATGTTGGCACACAAGGTAAATCATTATAACTCATAGCTAATCAAGCATGGCACAAGCAACTATGATCTCTAATTGTCATTGCAAACATGTTTATTCATAATAAGCTGAATCAAGAACGAGGGACTCATCATATTTACAAAAACAAAAGAGGTTGAGTTCATACCAACTTTTCTCATCTCAGTCAGCCCATCATATATCATCACAATTGCCTTTCACTTGCATGACCGAACGGTGTGAACAATAATAAGAGTGTACGTGCATTGGACAAAGCTAGAATCTGCGAGCATTCAATAAACAAGAGAAGACAAGGCAATATGGGCTCTTGGTTAAATCAACAATAATGCATATAAGAGCCACTTCAACAATTTAATTATGGTCTTCTCCTACTGACCCCCAAATAAAAGAAAAGAAATAAAACTATTTACATGGGAAAGCTCCCAACAAGCAAAAGAAGAACGAGACATATTTTTAGGTTTTCTTTTTAATTATTACTACTACAGCAGAAAAATAAACTACTATTTTTTTTTGGTTTTTCTTAAGGTTTAATAAACACACAAGAAGAAAGCAAGAAAAACAAAATAAACTAGCATGGATATTACAGTGAAAGTGTATGAGCACCGACATCTAGTAATGAGTGTGTGTGAACATAAATGTAATGTTGGTGAGAAATAGGTACTCCCCCAAGCTTAGGCTTTTGGCCTAAGTTGGTCTATTGCCACGGCTGACCTGGCTGATATCCATAATAATAGTTGTTGGGGTCGTACTGTGATGAGGAAGAAGAAGGCTCCGATTGCCACTGGCTGGCAATCATCTTCGGATCCCACTGATAGTTAGACTGTCGTGCAGGATCAAATTGTGGTTCCGGTTCTGGATCCTCGGCTAGTGCAGGGTTCTGGTAGGCGTGAATAGCCGTCAACGGAACAAGGTACGTGCCTACAGTCAAATCAAACAAAGAAGGAGCAGGCAGGATAATAGTCTCAGGGTGATGTTTGTTAAAGAACAATTGATATTTAAGCTCTCCTACCCTATTCTTAACAATAAAATCATGTGCCACCATACTTTTATGATCTAGATAAACACGGGGCAGCACCTTTTCTTCCTTCTCAGCATGCCTAATAGGTATGTTAAAATGTGCAGCTAGGCGTGTAGCATAGATGCCTCCAAAGATGGGACCCTTAGTACGGTTCATACTTAACCATCTAGCAATAATACCGCCCATACTAAAAGTATTATCACTGTATAAACCATGGTGCAGAATAATTATATCAGGGATACTAAGGTTTCCACAGTTTCCGCGTCCAATTAAACAACGACTAGCAAATAATGCAAAGTAACGTAAAACAGGAAAATGTATGCTAGTGATTCGTGCATCGGAGACCTTCCTAGTTTGTCCTACAGTGATAGTATCAATAAACCCAGCCACATCATCATAATGTGGTTCTTCTGTCTTGCCCTCAAAAGGGACTAAACAAATCCGACAGAAATCATAAAGTGACATCTCCTTATGCTCATCATATAAATGAAACTCCACCATAGGTGGTGAGTTCCTAGAATGAAAATGAAAGTTTTGCACAAAAGTATTTGTGAGTAAGAGATACTAATCGCATTGGTCGTGGAGGAAAGCGGTGAGGCCTGCATTGTGAGCCAATTCATGAAAATCTTCATAGATACCGGCTGCTCTCAAGAAATCATCAGAAGGCCATTCACACGCCCGAATCTCCGCGGTGCGCGGCAAATTATACTTAGGCTTCGGTGCCTTTTCCTTCAAGCTTTGGCTCGATGAGCCCCTCAAAAATCTCCTCATTATTTTTCTAAAATAATCTGAAATTTTTAGTAACTTCAAACAAAAATGAACCAACTTCAATAATATTGATAGCAACTACTCCTACAAGTGCCTAGAGCCTATATCAAGCATTAGAACTACTTGGGATCATATAAATTTGACATGCAAGCTCAAGAACATGGTCACCTATGCAGCACAAATTTGCAAAGAATAAAGCACTAGAACAAAAACTAATTGGACCAATGGAGGAGTCACATACCAAGGAACAATCTCCTCAAGCAGTTTTGCGAGAGGTGCTTTGAGCAAGGAGATCGAAAATCACAGCAAAAGTGGCTGGAACTCGTGCTTGAGTTGGTTTTTCAGGTTAGTGTGAGAATGAGGAAGAAGATGGGTGATGGGATAAGTGGAGGAGGGCCACCGTGGGCCCACGAGGCAGGGGGCGCGCCCTAGAGGGGGGGGCGTGCCCACCACCCTCGTGGCCAGGTGGCAGCTCCTCCCATGGTAATTTTTGCACAGTAAATCCTCAAATATTCCCGAAAAAATCATATTAAATTGGCATGTCATTCTGAGGACTTTTATTTTCGGGATATTTTTATATTGCACGGATAAGTCAGGAAATAGACAAAAAAATACCATTTTTACTTTGTTTAATATAAATAACAGAAAGTAAAAGTGGGGTACAGAGGGTTGTGCTTCTAGTTTCATCCATCTCGTGCTCATCAAAAAGAATCCACTAACAAGGTTGATCAAGTCTTGTTAACAAACTCATTCCGATAATCATGAAACCGGAGAAATTTCGAATAACACTAAGTTACCTCAACGGGGATATGCACATCCCCAATAATAAGAATATCATATTTCTTCTTGACAGTAGGAAGAGGAAATTCAAAACCTCCAAATATAATCGATGGAATTTTTCCAATAGAGTTGATACTATGAACTTGAGGTTGTTTCCTCGAAAAGTGTACCGTATGCTCATTACAATTAACATGAAAAGTGACATTGCCTTTGTTGCAATCAATAACAGCCCCTGCAGTATTAAGAAAAGGTCTTCCAAGAATAATATACATACTATCATCCTCAGGAATATCAAGAATAACAAAGTCCGTTAAAATAGTAACGTTTGCAACCACAACAGGCACATCCTCACAAATACCGACAAGTATAGCAGTTGATTTATCAGCCATTTGCAAAGATATTTCAGTAGGTGTTAACTTATTCAAGTCAAGTCTACGATACAAAGAGAGAGGCATAACACTAACACCGGCTCCAAGATCACATAAAGCAGTTTTAATATAATTTCTTTTAATGGAGCAAGGTATAGTAGGTACTCCGGGGTCTCCAAGTTTCTTTGGTATTCCACCCTTAAAAGTATAATTAGCAAGCATGGTGGAAATTTCAGCTTCCGATATCTTTCTTTTATTAGTAATGATATCTTTCATATATTTAGCATAAGGATTTATTTTGAGCACATCAGTTAATCTCATACGCAAAAACATAGGCCTAATCATTTCAGCAAAGCGCTCAAAATCCTCGTCATCCTTTTTCTTGGATGCTTTCGGAGGAAAAGGCATGGGTTTTTGAACCCAAGGTTCCTTTTCTTTACCATGTTTCCTAGCAACAAAGTCTCTTTTATCATAATGTTGATTCTTTGATTGTTGGTTATCAAGATCAACAGCAGGTTCAACTTCTACATCATTGTCATTACTAGGTTGAAGATCATCATGAACATCATCATTAATATTTTCATTAGGTTCATGTTCATTACCAGATTGTGTTTCAGCATCAGACATAGAAATATCATTTGGATTATCAGGTGGTTCAGCAATAGGTTCACTAGAAGTTTGCATAGTTCTATCATTTTTCTTCTTCTTCTTTTTAGAAGAACTAGGAACATCAATATTATTTCTTTGAGAATCTTGCTCGATTCTCTTAGGGTGGCCTTCAGGATACAAAGGTTCCTGAGTCATTCTACCAGTTCTAGTAGCCACTCTAACAGCATAATCATTTTTCTTACTATTGATTTCATCAAGCACTTCTTTTTGAGCCTTAAGTACTTGTTCTACTTGAGTGGTAACCATAGAAGCATGTTTGCTAACAAGTTTAAGTTCACGTTTAATATTAGCCATATAATCACCCAAGCGTCTAATCATATAAGCATTTTCTTTTAATTGTCTACCAAAATAAGCATTGAAGTCATCTTGCTTAAACATAAAGTTATCAAACTCATCCAAGCACTGACTAGCAATTTTAGTAGGAGGGACTTCAGCTTTATCATATCTATAGAGAGAATTTACCTTTACTACCTATGTCGGGATATTGGGATCAGGAGGTTCTTCAATAAATAAAGAATTAAGATCATATGTTTCTTCAACAGGCGGTGAATTAAGACCATGTATTTCTTCAATAGGAGGTAAATTCTTAACATCTTCAGCTTTAATACCTTTTTCTTTCATAGATTTCTTTGCCTCATGCATATGTTTGGGACTGAGAAATAGAACACCTCTCTTCTTCAGAGTTGGTTTAGGAATAGGTTCAGTAATTGGAGCAGGAGTTGGCTCAGGAGCTGGCTCAGGAGGTGCCCAATTATTTTCATTTGTCAACATATTATTCAATAGAATTTCAGCTTCATCCGGTGTTCTTTCCCTGAAAAGAGAACCAGCACAACTATCCAGGTAATCTCTGGAAGCATCGGTTAGTCCATTATAAAAGATATCAAGTATTTCAGGTTTCTTCAGAGGATGATCAGGTAAAGCATTAAGTAACTTGAGAAGCCTCCCCCAAGCTTGTGGGAGACTCTCTTCTTTAATTTGAACGAAGTTGTATATTTCCCTCAAAGCAGCTTGTTTCTTATGAGCAGGGAAATATTTAGCAGAGAAGTAATAAATCATATCCTGGGGACTACGCACACAACCAGGATCAAGAGAATTAAACCATATCTTAGCATCACCCTTTAATGAGAATGGAAATATTTTGAGTATATAAAAGTAACGTGATCTCTCATCATTAGTGAACAGGGCAGCTATATCATTTAACTTAGTAAGATGTGCCACAACAGTTTTAGATGCATAGCCATAAAACGGATCAGATTCAACCAAAGTAATTATATTAGGATCAATAGAGAATTCATAATCCTTATCAGGAACACAAATAGGTGAAGTAGCAAAAGCAGGGTCGGGTTTCATTTTATCTCTAAGTGATTCTTTGTTCCATTTAACTAATAACCTCTTAAGCTCATATCTATGTTTGCAAGCTAAAATAGCGGCAGAAGATTCCATATCAAAAAGATAGCCCTCAGGAATAACTGGCATATTTTCATCATCACTATCATCATCGTATTCAGATTCAATAATTTCTTTTTCTCTAGCCCTAGCAATTTGTTCATCAAGAAATTCACCAAGGGGCACAGTAGTATCAGGCATAGAAGTAGTTTCATCATAAGTATCATGCATAGCAGAAGTGGCATCATCAATAACATGCGATATATCAGAACAAATAGCAGAAGCAGGCGTAGGTGTCACTAACTTACTCATAACAAAAGGTGAATCAAGTGCAGAGCTAGATGGCAGTTCCTTACCTCCCGTCGTAGTTTAGGGATAGATCTTGGTTTTTGGATCTCTCAAGTTCTTCATAGTGTCCAGCAGATATAAATCCCAAGTGACTCAAAGAATAGAGCTATGCTCCCCGGCAATGGTTCCATAAAAGAGTCTTGATGACCCACAAGTATAGGGGATCTATCGTAGTCCTTTCGATAAGTTAGAGTGTCGAACCCAACAAGGAGCAGAAGGAAATGATAAGCGGTTTTCAGCAAGGTATTCTCTGCAAGTACAGAAATAAGTGGTAACAGATAGTTTTGTGATAAGATAAATTGTAACTAGCAACAAGTAACAAAAGTAAATAAAGTGCAGCAAGGTGGCCCAATCCTTTTTGTAGCAAAGGACAAGCCGGAATAAACTCTTATAATAGGAAAAGCGCTCCCGAGGACACATGGGAATATCGTCAAGCTAGTTTTCATCACGTTCATATGATTCGCATTTGATATGTTGATAATTTGATATGTGGGTGGACCGGTGCTTGGGTGCTGTTCTTACTTGAACAAGCATCCCACTTATTATTAACCTCTATTGCAAGCATCCGCAACTACAACAAAAGTATTAAGGTAAACCTAACCATAGCATGAAACATGTGGATCCAAATCAGCACCTTACGAAGCAACGCATAAACTAGGGTTTAATCTTCTGTCACTCTAGCAACCCATCATCTACTTATTACTTCCCAATGCCTTCCTCTAGGCCCAAATAATGGTGAAGTGTTATGTAGTCAACGTTCACATAACACCACTAGAGGCTAGACAACATACATCTTATCAAAATATCAATCGAATACCAAATTCACATGACTACTAATAGCAAGACTTCTCCCTTGTCCTCAGGAACAAATGTAATTACTCACAAAGCATATTCATATTCATAATAAGAGGGGTAATAATATGCATATAGGATCTGAACATATGATCTTCCACCAAATAAACCAACTAGCATCAACTATAAGGAGTAATCAACACTACTAGCAACCTACTAGCACCAATCCCGGACTTTGAGACAAGAATTGGATACAAGAGATGAACTAGGGTTTGGAGATGAGATGGTGCTGGTGAAGATGTTGATGGAGATTGCCCTCTCCCGATGAGAGGAGCGTTGGTGATGACGATGGTGATGATTTCCCCCTCCCGGAGAGAAGTATCCCCGGCAGAACAGCTCTGCTGGAGCTCTAGATTGGTTCCGCCAAGGTTCCGCCTCGTGGCGGCGGAGTCTCGTCCTAAAATGTTCCTCCTTATTTTTTTCTCATCGAAAGACTTCATATAGGAGAAGATGGACGTCGGAGAGCCACCAGGGGGGCCACGAGGTAGGGGGCGCGCCTTGGGGGGGCGCGCCCCCCACCCTCGTGAGAAGGGTGTGGGCCCCCTAGTCTTCATCTTTGGCGAGGATTTTTTATTATTTTTTCTAAGATGTTCCATGGAGTTTCAGGTCATTCCGAGAATATTTGTTTTCTGCACATAAAACAACACCATGGCAATTCTGCTGAAAACAGCGTCAGTCCGGGTTAGTTCCATTCAAATCATACAAGTTAGAGTCCAAAACAAGGGCAAAAGTGTTTGGAAAAGTAGATACGACGGAGACGTATCAAATCTCGATCGTAGTGATACACATATTCATAATATTGAAGCCAAAAGATGCAAAGTTAATAATGATAGTGCAACTTATTTGTGGCATGATGACCCACAAGTATAGGGGATCTATCGTAGTCCTTTCGATAAGTAAGAGTGTCGAACCCAACGAGGAGCAGAAGGAAATGATAAGCGGTTTTCAGAAAGGTATTCTCTGCAAGTACTGAAATAAGTGGTAACAGATAGTTTTCTGATAAGATAATTTGTAACGAGCAACAAGTAACAAAAGTAAATAAAGTGCAGCAAGGTGGCCCAATCCTTTTTGTAGCAAAGGACAAGCCTGGACAAACTCTTATATAAGGAAAAGCGCTCTCGGGGACACATGGGAATATCGTCAAGCTAGTTTTCATCACGTTCATATGATTCGCGTTCGGTACTTTGATAATTTGACATGTGGGTGGACCGGTGCTTGGGTGTCGTTCTTACTTGAACAAACATCCCACTTATGATTAACCTCTATTGCAAGCATCCGCAACTACAACAAAAGTATTAAGGTAAACCTAACCATAGCATGAAACATGTGAATCCAAATCAGCCCCTTACGAAGCAACACATAAACTAGGGTTTAAGCTTCTGTCACTCTAGCAACCCATCATCTACTTAATACTTCCCAATGCCTTCCTCTAGGCCCAAATAATGGTGAAGTGTTATGTAGTTGACATTCACATAACACCACTAGAGGCTAGACAACGTACATCTCATCAAAATATCGAACGAATACCAAATTTACATGACAACTAATAGCAAGACTTCTCCGTTGTCCTCAGGAACAAACGTAACTACTCACAAAGCATATTCATGTTCATAATTAGAGGGGTAATAATATGCATAAAGGATCTGAACATGTGATCTTCCACCAATTAAACCAACTAGCATCAACTACAAGGAGTAATTAACACTACTAGCAACCTACTAGCACCAATCCCGGACTTGGAGACAAGAATTGGATACAAGAGATGAACTAGGGTTTTGAGATGAGATGGTGCTGATGAAGATGTTGATGGAGATTGCCATCTCCCAATGAGAGGAGCGTTGGTGATGACGATGGCACTGATTTCCCCCTCCGGGAGAGAAGTTTCCCTGGCAGAACAACTCTGCCGGAGCCCTAGATTGGTTCAGCCAAGGTCCCGCCTCGTGGCGGCGGAGTTTCGTCCCGAAAGGTTGCTTCTGGGTTTTTTCTCGACGAACGACTTCATATAGCAGAAGATGGTCATCGGAGAGCCACCAGGTGGCCCACGAGGTAGGGGGGCGCGCCCCCCACCCTCGTGGACAGGGTGTGGGCCCCCTGGTCTTCATCTTTGGCGAGGATTTTTCATTATTTATTATAAGGTATTCCGTGAAGTTTCAGGACTTTTGGAGTTGTGCAGAATAGGTCTCTAATATTTGCTCCTTTTCCAGCCCAGAATTCCAGCTGCCGGCATTCTCCCTCCTTATGTAAACCTTATAAAATAAGAGAGAATAGCCATAAGTATTGTGACATAATGTTAAATAACAGCCCATAATGCAATAAATATCGATATAAAAGCATGATGCAAAATGGACGTATCAACTCCCCCAAGCTTAGACCTCGCTTGTCCTCAAGCGAAAGCCGATAACAATAAATATGATCCCATGTTTAGAGGTAGAGGCATCGATAAAAATAAAATACGGACATGAAGGCATCATGATTATTCTCATAACAACAACGTATATAGATATTGTCATATGATTACTTATGTTCAAGTGATGATCTATTCACAATGCAAAAGTATGAATCAGAAACCTTATTGAGAACCAACAAACTATAACCTCAGTCATTGAAGCAATTGCAATTTATCATAACATCGGAAAGAGTCTATGTCAGAGCTAAAAAGCAAGTCCACATACTCAACTATCATTTAGTCCTTCATAATTGCTAACACTCACGCAATACTTGTGGTTACGGGATTTTAATCGGACACAGAGAAAGATAGGGGCTTATAGTTTCGCCCCACAACCTTTTACCTCGAGGGTAATGTCAACAATAATAACTCATGCCCCCCTACATCCAATTAGATATATATATCAGGTTCTTTCCAACATGCTGGGCTTGCCAAAGGATAAAATGACAAAGGGAGAGGTGAAGATCACCATGACACTTGCATAAGGTAGAAGATAATAATAAAAGATAGGCCCTTCGCAGAGGGAAGCAGAGGTTGCCATGCGCTTTTATGGTTGGATGCACAAAATCTTAATGCGAAAGATCGTCACTTTATATTGCCCCTTGTGATATGAACCTTTATTATGCAGTCCGTCGCTTTTATTACTTCCACATCACAAGATCGTATAAAGCTTATTTCTCCCACACTAATCATACATATTTAGAGCAATTTTTATTGCTTTGCACCGATGACAACTTACTTGAAGGATCTTACTCAATCCATAGGTAGATATGGTGGACTCTCATGGAAAAACTGGTTTAAGGGTATTTGGAAGCACAAGTAGTATCTCTACTTGGTGCTGAGAATTTGGCTAGCATGAGGGGGAAATGCAAGCTCAACATGTTGGATGATCCATGACAACATACTTTATCTCAGATATAAGAAAACATAACCCATTAGGTTGTCTTCCTAGTCCAACATCAACTCTTTAGCATGTCATATTTTGATGAGTGCTCAGAATCATAAAAGATGTCAATAATAGTATATTTATATGTGAAACCTCTCTTTCCTTATTACTTCCTATTATTTGCAACGATGACCAAAGCTATGTCTACCAACTCCCAACAACTTTTAATCGTCACACTCTTTCTATGTGAAGTCATTACTATCAATAAGATCAATATGATCTCTTGTTTCTTCTTATTCGTTTTCTCTTTTCTTTTATTCACCCAAGATCATAGCAAGAAAATCAAGCCTTTGACTCAACACTAATCTTTATTATATAGCTCACGGACTCGATTATATAGAGAGATCATAAGGCAAAACTCAAAACTAGATCATGCCATAAACTTTATTCTACTAGATCAAAATACTACTAATAGGATCGAACTAAGGAAAATGGTAAAGATAGGAGTGTGATTGTGATACGATACCGGGGCACCTCCCCCAAGCTTGGTTGTTGCCAGGGGGAGTGCCCATACCCATCTTATTATATCTCCTTGGTTGGTGAAGATGGAGGTGATGGATAGTCGCACATCGAGCGTAAGAGGTCCTCTAGCTTGCGAATAATGCCCTTGAGTGCAAAGATATGCTCCTTCAACAAAATATTTTCACTTGTGAGATACTTGTTTTGAATACGAGTTAACTCAATCATCTGGAAAGCTTCGATCTCAGTTGGGGTAAGAAGGTTGTGATCAAGTTGAAGGATGTCTTCTGTTGCCGGAGCTTGGTTCTCCGTGGCCTTCTTGATCCCTTCATCCTTGTTGATCTCCATGGGTTCTTCCCTCTTCAGCTCTATCTTCATTAGCCAGGCATCTTTGTCACCATTGTTGGAGGAGGGGAACGACATGATGCCTGGCCTTGACAACCCAGATAGAGAACAGCCCAAAACAAGAACAGAGGATATTTGCGTGATACGGGAGTCAAAACCTTCGGGAGAATATATAGTGAATTTTTACCGACCAAAATATGTATCGTGCAGGAAAACGGAGTTCGGAAGGCACACGAGGTGCTCATGAGGTAGGGGGCGCGCCCAGGGGGGTAGGGCGCGCCCTCTACCCTCGTGGGGCCCTCGTGTCCTTCCCAGACTGCTACTTAATTTTCTATTTTTCTAAATATTCGAAAACGGAGAAATATTGCCTTAAAAACTATTTTGGAATCGGTTTACTTACCGTAACACATACCTATTCCTTTTCGGAGTCTGAAACGTTCTAGAAAGTGTCCCTTATGTATTCCTGCGGGGTTACGGTTTCAATAATATTGGTTTCAACATTTATGGGATTACCTGAAATATAATGTTTGATTCTTTGACCGTTTACCACCTTCGGATTTGTGCCTTCGAAGTTGTTGATTTTTATGGCACCGGAACGATAGACCTCCTTGATAACATAGGGGCCTTCCCATTTAGAGAGAAGTTTTCCTACAAAAAATCTTAAACGAGGGTTGTATAGCAATACATAATCACCTACATTAAACTCACGCTTTTGTATCCTTTTGTCATGCCATCTTTTAACCTTTTCTTTAAACAACTTGGCATTTTCATAAGCTTGGGGTTCTCCATTCATCAAGTGAGCTAATTTCAAATAACCTCTTTGCACCGGCAAGTTTGAAATCATAGTTGAGCTCTTTAATAGCCCAATATGCCGTATGTTCTAGTTCGAGAGGTAAGTGACATGCTTTTCCATATACCATTTTATATGGAGATATACCCATAGGATTTTTATATGCAGTTCTATAGGCCCATAACATCATCAAGTTTCTTGGACCAATTCTTTCTAGACCTATTGACAGTATTTTGCAAAATTAATTTGAGTTCGCTATTACTCAATTCTACTTGACCACTAGACTGTGGGTGATACGGAGATGCAATTCTATGATTGACGTCATATTTAGCAAGCATTTTACGGAAAGCACCATGAATAAAATGTGGACCACCATCAGTCATTAAATATCTAGGGATTCCAAACCTCGGAAAAATAACTTCTTTAAGCATTTTAATAGAAGTGTTATGATCAGCACTACTAGTTGGAATAGCTTCTACCCACTTAGTAACATAATCAACAGCAACTAAAATATGTCTATATCCATTAGAGGCAGGAAAAGGTCCCATATAATCAAAGCCCCAAACATCAAATGGTTCAATAACAAGTGAATAATTCATAGGCATTTCTTGACGTCTACTAATATTACCAATTCTTTGACATTCATCAAAAGATAGGACAAACTTACGGGCATCCTTGAAGAGAGTAGGCCAATAAAAACCGGAGTGCAATACCTTATGTGCAGTTCTATCTCCCGCGTGGTGTCCTCCGTAAGTTTCGGAGTGGCACTTGCGTAGGATCTGTTCCTGTTCATGCTTAGGTACACAACGTCTAATAACACCATCTACTCCTTATTTATAAAGATGTGGGTCATCCCAAAAGTAATGTCTCAAATCATAGAAGAACTTTTTCTTTTGTTGGTATGTGAAGCTAGGTGGTATGAATTTAGCAACAATGTAATTAGCATAATCAGCATACCAAGGAGTACTACGAGAAGCACTTATGACATTTAATTGTTCATCAGGAAAGCTATCATCAATAGGTAGTGGGTCATTAAGAACATTCTCTAACCTAGATAAGTTGTCTGCAACGGGGTTCTCAGCTCCTCTTCTATCAACAATATGCAAATCAAATTCTTGTAGCAAGAGAACCCATCTAATAAGTCTAGGTTTAGCATCTTTCTTCTCCATAAGATATTTAATAGCAGCATGATTAGTGTAGATAGTTACTCTAGAATCAACAATATAAGGTCTGAACTTATCACAAGCAAATACAACTGCTAAAAGTTCTTTTTCAGTAGTAGCATAATTTCTTTGAGCATTCTCTAGAGTCTTACTAGCATAATGGATAACATTTAATTTCTTATCAACTCTTTGCCCTAGAACAGCACCTACAACATAATTGCTATCATCACACATAATTTCAAAGGGTAAATTCCAATCAGGTGACTGAACAATAGGTGCAGAGACTAATGCTTTCTTAAGTATTTCAAATGCTTCTACACAATCATCATCAAAGACAAATGGTATATCTTTTTTAATAAATTAGTCAGAGGCCGAGAAATTTTTGAGAAGTCCTTAATGAACCTCCTATAAAATCCGGCATGACCAAGGAAACTTCTTATACCTTTGATGTCCTTGGGACACGACATCTTTTCAATAGCATCAACCTTGGCTTTATCAACTTCAATACCTCTTTCAGAAACTTTATGCCCCAAGACAATACCTTCATTAACCATAAAGTGGCACTTTTCCCAATTCAAGACAAGATTAGTTTCTTCACATCTCTGCAAAACTCGATCAAGATTGCTCAAGCAATCATCAAAAGAAGATCCATAGACAGAAAAGTCATCCATGAAAACCTCACAAATCTTTTCACAAAAGTCAGAGAATACAGCCATCATGCATCGTTGAAAGGTAGCAGGTGCATTACATAAACCAAAAGGCATACGTCTATAAGAAAAAGTACCAAAAGGGCATGTAAAAGTAGTCTTTGATTGATCTTTAGCCGACACAGGTATTTGAGAGAAACCAGAATAACCATCTAGAAAGTAGTAGTGTGTATGTTTGCATAATCTTTCTAGCATTTGATCGATAAAAGGTAAGGGGTAATGATCTTTCTTAGTAGCCTTATTTAATTTGCGGGAATCAATTACCATCCTATAACCTGTAATAATTCTTTGTGGAATCAATTCATCTTTATCATTAGGAACAACAGCAATACCTCCCTTCTTAGGGACACAATGAACAAGACTTACCCACTGACTATCAGCAACGGGATAAATTATACCTGCCTCCAGAAGCTTTAGTATTTCTTTTCTTACCACTTCTTTCATTTTAGGATTCAGACATCGTTGAGGATCACAAACTGGTTTGGCATCTGCTTCCAAATTTATTTTATGTTGACATAGAGTGGGACTAATGCCCTTAAGATCATCAAGAGTATATCCAATAGCAGCACGGTGCTTCTTTAGAGTTTTCAATAATCTTTCTTCTTCATGCTCTGAAAGGTTAGCACTAATAATAACAGGATATATCTTGTTTTCATCAAGATAAGCATATTTAAGATTATCAGGCAATGGTTTAAGCTCAAACACGGGATCACCCTTAGGTGGAGGGGGGTCCCCTAGGATTTCGACAGGCAAATTGCGTTTCAGAATAGGTTCCTGTTTAAATAATACTTCATCTATTTCCCTTCTTTCATTCATAAACATATCATTCTCATGGTCTAGCAAATATTGTTCTAAAGGATCACTAGGAGGTACGGCAATAGAAGCAAGACCAATAATTTCATCCTTACTAGGCAATTCTTCTTCACGGTGTTTTTTACTAAATTTAGAGAAATTAAACTCATGAGTCATATCATCTAAGCCGACAGTAACAACATCCCTTGTGCAATCTATGGTAGCATTAACAGTATTCAAGAAGGGTCTACCAAATATAATGGGACAAAAGCTATCTTGTGGGGAACCAAGAACAAGAAAATCAGCAGGATATTTAGTTTTCCCACACAAGACTTCAACATCTCTAACAACTCCCATTGGTGAAATAGTATCTCTATTAGCAAGTTTAATAGTGACATCAATTTCTGCTAACTCAACAGGTGCAATGTCATGCATAATTTCTTTGTATAAGTCAATAGGTATTGCACTAGCACTAGCACCCATATCACATAAGCCATGATAACAATGATCTCCTACTTTACCAGAAATAACAGGCATGCCTACCATAGGTCTAGGTTATCTATATCACGGGGTTTAGCAATTCTAGCAATTTCATTACAAAAGTAAATAACATGCTCATCTATATTATCAGACAAGAGATCTTTAACAATAGCAATATTAGGTTCAACTTTAACTTGCTCAAGAGGTGTATATGTTTTAACATTGCTTTTACGAAGCACAATTGAAGCTTTAGCATGATCCTTTATCCTAACAGGGAAAGGTGGTTTCTCAACATAACAAGTAGGAACAATAGGATCATTATAAGTGACAGTCTTTTCTTCAACTTTAATAGGTGCAGCTACTTTTACTTCTATGGGAGGATGATATTTAAACCACTTCTCCTTAGGGAGATCAACATAAGTAGCAAAAGATTCACAGAAAGAAGCTACAATCTTAGAATCAAGTCCATATTTAGTGCTAAACTTACGGAAAATATTGGTATCCATAAAAGATTTAACACAATCAAACTTAGGTGTCATACCTGACTCCTTACCTTCGTTGAGATCCCAATCTTTAGAGTTGCATTTAATTCTATCCAATAAATCCCATCTAAATCCAATAGTCTTCATCATAAAAGAGCCAGCACAAGAAGTATCGAGCATGGTGCGATTATTTTCAAAAAGCCGAGCATAAAAAATTTGAAGAAATGTTTCTCTTGGGAGCTCATGATTGGGGCATGAATATAACATTGATTTAAGCCTCCCCCAAGCTTGAGCGATGCTTTCTCCTTCGCGAGGCCAAAAATTATATATATATATAATTGCGGTCACGCTGAACAAGATGCATAGGGTAATACTTTTGATGAAATTCCAATTTCAATCTTCTGTAGTTCCATGATCTCGTATCATCACATAGCCTATACCATGTCAATGCGTCTCCCTTCAAAGATAAAGGGAAGACCTTCTTCTTAGCAACATCATCGGGTATACCTGCAAGCTTAAATAATCCGCAAACTTGATCCACATATATTAGGTGTTCATCAGGATGCTTTGTTCCATCTCCTGTAAAAGGATTAGCTAGCAGTTTTTCTATCATACCCGAAGGATACTCATAAGGAATTTCATTTTCAATAGGTTCAATAGGTTGAGGAGCAACTCTTTTCTCTACTGGTCGGGGTGAAGATACCCCGAACAAGCCCCTCAGAGGATTACTTTCCATAGTAACAAGTGACAGTAAATTTCAGCACACTATATAAATTTTTCCTTACTAAATTCCACCTACCAAAGGGGCTTCACTCCCCGGAAACGGCGCCAGAAAAGAGTCTTGATGACCCACAAGTATAGGGGATCTATCATAGTCCTTTCGATAAGTAAGAGTGTCGAACCTAACGAGGAGCAGAAGGAAATGATAAGCGGTTTTCAGCAAGGTATTCTCTGCAAGTACTAAAATAAGTGGTAACAGATAGTTTTGTGATAAGATAATTTGTAACGAGCAACAAGTAACAAAAGTAAATAAAGTGCAGCAAGGTGGCCCAATACTTTTTGTAGCAAAGGACAAGCCTGGACAAACTCTTATATAAGGAAAAGCGCTCCCCAGGACACATGGGAATATCGTGAAGCTAGTTTTCATCAGGTTCATATGAATCGCGTTCGGTACTTTGATAATTTGACATGTGGGTGGACCGGTGCTTGGGTGCTGTTCTTACTTGAACAAGCATCCCACTTATGATTAACCTCTATTGCAAGCATATGCAACTAGAACAAAAGTATTAAGGTAAACCTAACCCTAGCATGAAACATGTGGATCCAAATCAGCCCCTTACGAAGCAACACATAAACTAGGGTTTAAGCTTATGTCACTCTAGCAACCCATCATCTACTTATTACTTCCCAATGCCTTCCCCTAGGCCCAAATAATGGTGAAGTGTTATGTAGTCGACGTTCACATAAAACCACTAGAGGCTAGACAACATACATCTCATCAAAATATCGAACGAATACAAAATTCACATGACTACTAATAGAAAGACTTCTCCCTTGTCCTCAGGAAACAAATGTAACTACTCACAAAGCATATTCATGTTCATAATCAAAGGGGTAATAATATGCATAAAGTATCTGAACATATGATCTTCCACCAATTAATCCAACTAGCATCAACTACAAGGAGTAATTAATACTACTAGCAACCTACTAGCACCAATCCCGGACTTGGAGACAAGAATTGGATACAAGAGATGAACTAGAGTTTTGAGATGAGATGGTGCTGATGAAGATGTTGATGGAGATTGCCCTCTCCTAATGAGAGGAGCGTTGGTGATGACGATGGCAATGATTTCCCCCTCCGGGAGAGAAGTTTCCCTGGCAGAACAGCTCTGCTGGAGCCCTAGATTGGTTCCGCCAAGGTTCCGCCTCGTGGCAGCGGAGTTTCGTCCCGAAAGGTTGCTTCTGGTTTTTTTCTCGACGAAAGACTTCATATAGCAGAAGATGGTCATCGGAGAGCCACCAGGGGGCCCAGGAGGTAGGGGGCGCGCCCTAGGGGGGCGCCCCCCACCCTCGTGGATAGGGTGTGGGCCCCTTGGTCTTCATCTTTGGCGAGGATTTTTCATTATTTATTATAAGGTATTTCGTGGAGTTTCAGGACTTTTGGAGTTGTGCAGAATAGGTCTCTAATATTTGCTCCTTTTCCAGCCCAGAATTCCAGCTGCCGGCATCCTCCCTCCTTATGTAAACCTTATAAAATAAGAGAGAATAGCCATAAGTATTGTGACATAATGTGAAATAGAAGCCCATAACGCAATAAATATCGATATAAAAGCATGATGCAAAATAGACGTATCATGGCACTACCGTTTAGGTCATACTGGTGTAAAGCGCATGAAGAAAATCCATGCTGGTGGGTTTTTGGAATCACTTAATTATGAATTAGTTGATGCTTCTGAACCATTCCTCATGGGCAAGATGACTAAGACTCCGTTCTCCGGAACAATGGAACGAGCAACTGACTTATTGGAAATAATACATACTGATGTATGCAGTCCGATGAGTGTTGAGGCTCGCGACAGGTATCATTATTTTCTGACCTTCACAAATGATTTGAGTAAGATATGGGTATATCTTCTTGATGAAACATAAATCTGAAAATTTGAAAAGTTCAAATAATTTCACAGTGAAGTGGAAAATCATCGTAACAAGAAAATAAAGTTTCTACGATCTGATCGTGGAGGAGAATATTTGATTTACGAGTTTAGTCTTCATTTGAAATGATGCGGAATAGTTTTGCAACTCACGCCACCTGGAACACCACAACATAATGGAGTGTCCGAACATCGTAACCGTACTATATTAGATATGGTGCAATCTATGATATCTCTTACCGATTTACCACTATCGTTTTGGGGTTATGCATTAGAGACAGATGCATTCACGTTAAATAGGGCACCATCTAAATCCGTTGAGACGACACCATATGAACTGTGGTTTGGCAAGAAACCAAAGTTGTCGTTTCTTAAAGTTTGGGGCTGTGATGCTTATGTGAAAAAGTTTCAACCTGATAAGCTCGAACCCAAATCGGAGAAATGTGTCTTCATAGAATACCCAAAGGAAACTGTTGGGTACTGTCGGTGTCAAAACCGACGGATCTCGGGTAGGGGGTCCCAAACTGTGCGCCTAAGGCGGATGGTAACAGGAGGCAGGGGACACGATGTTTACCCAGGTTCGGGCCCTCTTGATGGAGGTAATACCCTACGTCCTGCTTGATTGTTCTTGATGATATGAGTAGTACAAGAGTTGATCTACCACGAGATCGAAGAGGCTAAACCCTAGAAGCTAGCCTATGGTATGATTGTATGTTGTCCTACGGACTAAAACCCTCTAGTTTATATAGACACCGGAGGGGGCTAGGGTTACACAAGGTCGGTTACAAAGGAGGAGATACACATATCCGTATTGCCTATCTTGCCTTCCACGCCAAGTAGAGTCCCATCCGGACACGGGACGAAGTCTTCAATCTTGTATCGTCATAGTCCAACAGTCCGGCCAAAGGATATAGTCCGGTTGTCCGGAGACCCCCTAATCCAGGACTCCCTCAGTAGCCCCTGAACCAGGCTTCAGTGACGATGAGTCCGGCGTGCTGTATTGTGTTCGGCATTGCAAGGCGGGTTCCTCCTCCGCATACACCATGGAAGAGTTTTGAATACAAGGATAGTGTCTTGCCCTGTAAAATAAGTTCCACATACCACTGTAGAGAGAATGATATTTCCACAAATCTAATCTGCTGACACGTTTTGACAGCAAGACATCACACCATGGCCCGATCATTATTTGAACCGTTTTTCTCAACCAGCTCCGCACATAACGCGAGGAGGTTTTCTTGACACGTCTTGTCAAAGCAGAGATTGTGTCCCCCTTATCATGGGATTCTCATCAATACATACATGGGTAACCCAACCGTGCCTGTTGGTATGACTCCTAGATCTTAGGAAAGTCCCAAACGGCCACGAGGAGGACGCTTGTTATTCACCCTCTTTATAAAGGGGATGAGGCTTTTTCTTTTTTCCCTCCCGTGCTCAATCGAATCCTTCCCCCGCCTCGAGTTCTAACACCCAAAGCTCAGGTCAGGTGCTTCGGACCTTCAACTATGTCCGGTTCCAACCTTCAAGGTCGGTGGATGCCTTCCCATAGGCTGACCGCCAAAATTTCGCATAGGCTGTCTGCCCGAGGGCAGGTCGTCCCTACTCCTGAACCCAACGAGAGCGTCGTGTTCATCTCCCACTTCCTCCGAGGACTAGGCCTCGCTTTGGATCCCTTTGTTAGGGGTCTTATGTTCTATTATGGGCTGGATTTTCATGATCTAGCCCCGGATTCCCTTCTTCACATCTCGTCATTCATTGTCGTATGTGAGGCCTTCCTCCGCATTACCCCTCACTTCGGCATGTGGCTCAAGACCTTCGGTGTGAAGCCGAAGATGATCGAGGGGCGGCACGCAGCGTGCAGAGGTGATTTAATAAGCAAAATTGCTGACGCTCCATGGCCTGAGGGTTCCTTCCCAGAGGTGTCCGGATTGTGGCAGCGGGAGTGGTTTTACATCACAGCTCCCCAAAGTGCCAAGTGGGTAGTTGCCCCCACCTTTCGCTCGGGCCCCCCACCGCAACTGATGTCATGGATCAGCAGGGGGCTGAGCTGGGGTCCAGCCAAGGACGTGCCAATACTGCAAAGCCGTATCCGAGATCTCTTTGAGAGAGATTTCAGTCTGGTTATGGTAATGCAAGTTATGCTAGATCGTCGAGTCCAGCCTTGCAACGCCGGCCCCTCCGCATGTGGCAATTCAACCCGGAAGGACCGGGAGCTATTCAGTATTTCCTCGGCATGACTCTCGAAGAGATGTACAAATTGTTCTTCGGACCCCAAATAGAGTGTCTGGACACCACCGAGGATGTGGGTCTGAGCTGCAACCGCCCCGCTGCCCAAGTAAGTAATCCCATGTCGAACCTACGGTCCTTTTATTTATCATGGCATCATTATAAAGAGTCGCTCTTTGACCAGGACTGGATAACAAAGGTGTAACGCCCGGGTAATCAAGCTACAGTAATTCGACGCAAATGGCACCACGTCACCACGGTTACTATTGCTAATCTACTGTTAGTTCAAAACCGATTCAAATTCAAATTTTAAAATAAAGTTGAATAATAAAAGTTCTCCAAAAATTAAAACAAAATGTTCGGAGCGTGCCAAAAATGGCATTGGTAATTATAGTAAAGAAAACACAAATTCATAAAATATTTAAATGCCCATAGTGAATTAAAACAGAAAAGAGAGATAATAAAAAAATGGAAAGAAAAATCTAACTAAAAATAAAAAGAGGCAGACCCCCCCCCCCACTGGGCCATCTGTGGCCCAGCTGGCCAGCCCAACTAGGCAAAGGCCCAGCCGGCCAGCCCACCGTCGTGCCCTTATCCACTCCCTCCCCCAAACCGTAACCGGCCATCACCCACTCCCCCCCCGACTCACCTCCCCCGATCCAGATCGGGGCGACCACGCCCCTGCCCTCGACGACCCCGCCGTCTGGATCGACGCCGCCCCAGTCCGCAAACGCCCGTCGCCGGCACGACCTCATCGGACTGCTCCTCTCCGTCGACCTTGTCCCTGGCATCCTCCCCGCGCCCCGCTGCCATTTTCCCTACGGCCCCAGTGAGCCCCGCCTCGCTCCCTCCCTCTCCCTCGTGCGCTCATGTGCGCCGCGCGCCGACCTCGCTCGCCGTCGTCCGATACGCCGCATGCCCGCGCGCGCGCCTACACCCTACTCCGCACGCCTCGCCTCGCCCGCGCGCTCGCCTGTGCAGCCCCACGCCCATCACCCACACGCGCCAGCCGCGTCCAGCACCACCGCGGGCGCTGCGCTGACCACGGCCGCCCGGACCCCCCCTCGATGGCCGCCGCCCGTCCGCGCCCGCGGCGCCCCCTTTCCCCCGCCGATCTGCCGCTGCGGCTCACCGCCGCCCCGCGACACTCCCTCCCCTGCTGCTGCACCCCATGGCCGCCGCCTCTCGCCCACCCGCGCCATCGCCGCACCGCGCCGCGCTCGCCACCCGCCAGCGTCGTTCCATCGCCTCCCCTTGTCGCCCCGCTCCGCCCGCACGCCTCTGCCTCCAGCCCGTTCGACCGCAGCACCGGCTGCCAACTCCAGCACCTCGTCGCATCCCGGCGATTGTCGCCCGCATGCCGGGTCCTCCCCATCGGGCGCCTGGCGCCGTGCGCCCGTAAACCCAGCGCCCGCTAAGGCCCCCAGGGGCCAATGACAAGGGAGCCCTGCCCAGAACGTTTTTTTAATAAAAAATAAATAAAATTAATTTATTAATTAATTAAGTTAATTAGTCATGTTTAATTAATCTAATTAAATAGTTAGTTTAATTAAACAGTAATTAGTTTAGCTAAATCCTAGTTAACCTAAAACAAAGTATGACAAGTGGGTCCCACTGGACCCACATGTTAGTTTGACTTAGTCAACCCCTGTTGACTGCTGATGTCAACACGACATCATGCTAATGTCATTAAACCAATTTCGAATTAAATTAAATAAATTCTAAAAATGATTTAAAAATTTTAAATTTAATATAAAATAAACCGTAGCTCGGATGGAAAAACTGTGTACATGAAAGTTGCTCAGAACGACGTGACGAACCCGGATACACGGCCTGTTCGTCCGCCACGCATCCCTAGCATAGCGAACACACAACTTTCCCCCTCCGGTTCATCTGTCCGAAAATGCGAAACACCGGGGACGTTTTCCCGGATGTTTCCCCCTTCACTGGTACCACCTCATACCGCGTTAGGGCACACCTAGGATCACGCTTTGTCATGTCATGCATCGTCATGCATCTGTTTGCTTAATATTTATTGTTTCTTCCCCCTCTTCTCTTGCTAGACATCGAGACCGATGTCGCTGCTACCCAGTACGACTACGGTGTTGACGACCCCTCTCTCTTGCCAGAGCAACCAGGCAAGCCCCCCCCCCTCGATCACCGGGTATCGCCTACTCTTCTCTCTACTGCTTGCATTAGAGTAGTGTAGCATATTACTTCTTTCCGGGTATCGTCATTGTTGCTCCAGCTGTTGATACCTTACCTGCAATCCTAAATGCATACTATAAGATGCTAATTTATCATCAGTGGCCCTACATTCTTGTCTATCTGCCATGCTATACTATCAGGCTGTGATCACCTCGGGTGTTGATCACGGGTATATACTATACACATTACACATGATATATGTTGTGACTAAAGTCGGGTCAGCTCGTTGGGTATCCGCGGTTGATTCACGAATTGGGGGCTGGAAGGACATACTTTCCCGACGGCCCTCTGTGTGGATCTTTGTGGCGAAGCGACAGGGCAGGTTGAGACCACCTAGGAGAGAGGTGGGCCTGGCCCTGGTCGGCGTTCGCGGTTACTTCAAGATAACACATTTAATGATATCTTAGTATTTGATCTGAGTCTGGCCACTGGCCTATACGCACTAACCAACTACGCGGGGACAGTTATGGGCACTCGACGTCGTGGTATCAGCCGAAGCCTTCCTGACGTCAGCGAATGAGCGGCACACGTCGGGTTGGACTGGAACGCCTGCTCTTGTATAAGGGAGGCTAGGTCTGCTCACCGGCCGCGTACGCAACGTGTAGGTGTGCAATGGGCGATGGGCCCAGACCCCTGCACCATAGGATTTAGACCAGCGTGCTGACCTCTCTGTTGTGCCTAGGTAGGGTTGCGACGTGTTGATCTTCCGAGGCCGGGAATGACCCAGAAAAGTGTGTCCGGACAAAGGGGATCTAGCGTGTTGGGAAATGTGGTGCACCCCTGCAAGGAAGTTAATCTATTCGAATAGCCGTGATCTTCGGTAACAGGACGACTTGGAGTTGTACCTTGACCTTATGACAACTAGAACCGGATACTTAATAAAACACACCCTTCTAAGTGCCAGATACAACCGGTGTTCGCTCTCTCACTGGGCGACAAGGGGAGGAGCATCGGTTAGGATTATGCTATGCGATGCTAGTTGGTGAACTTACCATCTACTCTCTTCTTCTGCTGCAAGATGGAGGTTACCAGAAGCGTAGTCTTCGATAGGACTAGCTATCCCCCTCTTATTCCGGCATTCTTAAGTTCAGTCCACATATGATACCCTTATTCCATTTGATACCAATGCATACATTTGTAGTGTAGCTCCTTGCTTGCGAGTACTTTGGATGAGTACTCATGGTTGCTATGCTCCCTCTTTTCCCCCTTTCTATACCCGATTGCTGCGATCAGACGATGGAGCCCAGGAGCCAGATGCCACTGTTGATGACGACTACTACTACTCGGGAGGTGCCTACTACTACGTGCAGCCCGCTGACGACGACCAGGAATAGTTTAGGAGGATCCTAGGCAGGAGGCCTATGCCTCTTTTGATCTGTATCCCAGTTTGTGCTAGCCTTGTTAAGGCAAACTTGTTTAACTTATGCCTGTAATCAGATATTGTTGCTTCCGCTAACTCGTCTATGATCGAGCTCTTGTATTCGAGCCCTGAGGCCCCTGGCTTGTAATATGATGCTTGTATGACTTATTTTATTTGTAGAGTTGTGTTGTGATATCTTCCTCTGAGTCCCTGATCTTGATCGTACACGTTTGCGTGTATGATTAGTGTACGATTGAATCGGGGGCGTCACAAGTTGGTATCAGAGCCGACTGCCTGTAGGAATCCCCCTTCCACACTCCTTGGCCGAAGTCGAGTCTAGACATTAAATTTTTTTTACTAACATGGTTGTGTGCCTTATGGGCCCACGTCGCCATCTGGGTGGTATTAGGATCTTTTACTCCTCGATCCTTACTCTGGGACTTTGAACTCTCTTCTACTCGGGTTAAACAATTTTACTAACTTTAACATTAGGACCCCATGGCCACGTTCACCCCAAAGTTGGATAAGCCCTAGCTATTCTTTAGAGTAGTATATTGAACATTATCCACACTGCCATTTGACTCCTTTGAAACATCTTTGTTTTCAGATGGAACCCACGAGACAGGTCGTGCACCACACGACGGCCATTGGTGCCTCGGGATCACCTGTTGTGTTGTTTGAGATGATGACCGATCTGGGTTATCGCTGGCACCCTGAGTACACCGTCTATGAGGAGTACCAGGACTTCAACTAGGAGCAGTACCGTGACATCGTCCACCTCTACTCTCGGGAGTATGACTCGACTACCGTGCTGCACACTGCTCATGGTGTTGGAGTGACTATCGACATGGCGGTCCATGATGCTGCTTATGCTACTCTGACACGTCTTCGTGGAGAGTACCAGGAGTTGGACACCTCCCCCTTCAGGCACATTGCTATCGCATCCGATGTTGGTGCGGAGGGATACTACACTGCTGCCTACTCCACTGTCAACCGAGAGCCCTTCTACCATCAGAACCTGGTTCTGCATGCCGATGGGCTGGATAGATCTAACCGAGCTCTTCGCCATGAGTTGTACACCACCCATCAGCACATGTACCGTGCTCTGACGTTGTTGCACCCCTCTGTCCGATCTGGTGATCTGTCACGTTCTGCGATCTACCCTGCCAGGACTATGATGCCCCAGGGTGTCGGCTGGCCAGATGTGGGAGGCTACTCTCCCACACTTGGTCCTCTCCTGCCTCCAGCGCGTCGGGTTCCGCACCAGATTATCTGCGGACCCCAGGCTACTCGCGTGGAGGTCTTCCCTTCGCGTCACTACCAGCTATCAGGCTACACCTACCTCCACAGTTCCTCCTGGGACTGATGTAGGCTTGCTTGTTAGTGTTAGATGCATTCACCGCGAGCCTGTGTGCCGCCTATGATGTTCTTAGCCTATGTATTGAACTCTGTGTACTAAACTCTATGCATGATCTCTTTTGTAAGATATGCCAACTACTAGGTAGTATCTACCGTGTTCCTTTCATTATGCATGTTTCATCATGAATGATTTTTTCCCTTGCAATTTCTCAATGCTGAACCACCCCTGTTATATATTAGCAGGATGGTTAGACCAGGTGGTCGTGGTCGTGGTGACCCTCCCCCACCCCGCCTGAGTACATGGCTGGGATGATGCAACACTTTGAGCTGAATCGCCAGTTTATGGAGAATATTATGGCTCAGTTTCCTCGCCCCAATATGAACCAGCAGCCAACCCAAGTGACTCTACAGGATTTCATGCGCCTTAACCCAACCGTGTACCGCAGCTCAGCTCAGCCTCTGGATGCTGATAACTGGCTCCGTGACATCACCTATGAGATGGAATCTGCTGATGTAGCCCCTGCCAGCTATGTCACCTTTGCTTCCTTCTTCCTGAAAGGACCCGCTGCTCAATGGTGGGATAGCCACAGGCGTTCTCTGCCGGTTGGAACAATCATCACTTGGCCAGACTTCCAAGCTGCTTTCCGTGCTCGCTTCATTCCTCAGGGAGTCATGGACCGTAAGAAGCGCGAGTTCCGCAGCCTCACCCAAGGCAACAAAACTGTGGAAGCTTATCAGCGGGAGTTTCTGGACTTGTCCTGCTATGCTGAAGAAGACATTGCAACTGATGCCCGCAGACAGGAAAAGTTTCGTGATGGCCTTCAAGATGATATCAAGCTCGCACTTCTAGTGCACGACTTTGCCAATTTCGCCACCTTGGTGAACAAGGCCATCGATGTCGAAACTGGTCTGCAGGAACACGAGAGCACTCACAAGCGCAACCGTGAGACGGGCTCATCTTCGGTCCCGTCTTCGTAGAAGCGTAGAATATGGATTCCCAACAGCATGTACCAGCCTACTGCACCTGCTCCAAGGCAGTCCTATGCTGCACCGTGTCTGCCTCCCCCACCAACTAGGCAGCCAAGACTTCCAGCTCCACCACCCCGAGCTACTGTTCCCACTCCCAATAATGGTCTATGCTTCAGGTGTGGTCAACTAGGACACCATGCTAGGGAATGCAACCAGAACCAGAATCAACTGGCCCTCCCTGCAGTTGGCCGTGGAAGCAACCAGCCTTGCAACAACAATGCCAGGTCTAATGGTCGTGTTCATGCCAACCATGTTGATCTTAATGAAGCCCAAGACCAGCCTGCTACTGTGATGGGTACACTCCTCGTAATTTCAGTACCTGCATCTATTTTATTCGATTCAGGAGCATCACATTCATTCATGTCAGAAGATTTTGCATATAAGCACGACGTTAAATGTGAGGAGATCAACACTTCGGTAGTGGTAAAAACCCCCGTGGGACAATGTCAAACCTCATTGGTTGGCATCGACGTCCCCATGGAAATCGAAGGGCTGGAATTCTATGCCTCTCCCATTATCCTGAAGTCGTCTAACATTGACCTCATTCTAGGGATGGATTGGTTGAAAGCGCATACTGCTTCTATAGTTTGCGCCACTAAGACCGTCCATCTGCTACATCCTTCCGACGAAATAGTTACTTACCAAGCTTATCTAGTTCAGAATGCCGAGGCACGACTTTATGCCTTCAATGCATTTTACGCTGCACCACTCGAGGGCATTGAAAACATTCCCGTCGTTCGTGAATTCCAAGATGTCTTTCTGGAAGAACTTCCAGGGATTCCCCCTGCTAGAGCTGTCGAATTCATCATCGACTTGAAACCCGACACCACCCCTATAGCCAAACGACCCTACAAGATGCCGCCATATGAACTCATTGAGCTTAAGGAGGAAATCGATAAATCTCGTGTCAAAGGTTTCATTATCCGTAGTTGCTCTCCTTGGGGAGCACCTTCTCTCTTTGTTAAGAAGAAGGATGGGACAAACTGATTAGTCCAAGACTACCGTCCTATAAACCAAGCTACCATTCAGAATAAATATCCTCTTCCTCGGATAAATGATCTTTATGATCAACTGGCTGGCTCATCAGTGTTCTCCAAACTCGACTTGAGGTTGGGTTACCACCAGATCCGTGTTCGTGAAGAGGATATCCCAAAAACCGCCTTCGTGACTCGTTATGGATCATACAAGTACACCATCATGTCATTCGGCTTAACGAATGCTCCCGCCACCTTCTCTCGTCTGATGAACTATATATTCATGGATTACCTCGACAAGTTCGTCATGGTTTATCTGGATGATATCCTGGTATTTTCCAAGAACAAAGAAGAACATGCTGAACATCTTCGTCTTGTGCTGGAAAAGCTTCGAGAGCATCAACTCTATGATAAGTATTCCAAGTGTGAATTCTGGCTCCCCGAAGTAACTTATCTTGGGCATGTCATCTCCAAGGATGGTATTGCCGTCAACCCTGAACGAGTTCAGGCTATTCTCGATTGGACTCCTCCGAAGAATGTCAAGCAAGTCTGAAGTTTTCTCGGTCTCGCCAGCTATTGCCGTTGATTCGTCAAGAACTTCTCCAAGATTGCCAGGCCTCTGACTAATCTGTTGCATAAGGGTGTCAAGTTCAAATGGACAGACAAGTGTCAGGAAAGTTTCCAGGCACTCAAAGACAAGTTGACTTCTGCCCCAGTGCTTGCTCCACCTGATACTAAGAAGGACTTCGTCATTACTACGACACTTCCCGTCAAGGATTAGGCTGTGTCCTAATGCAAGAGCGCAGAGTGATTGCTTATGCCTCTCGTCAACTGCGCCCTCATGAAGAAAACTACCCAGTTCATGACCTCGAGCTTGCTGTTGTCATTCATGCACTGAAGCAGTGGCGACATTACCTTCTCGGTAATCGTTGCGAAATCTTCACCGACCACCAAAGTCTGAAGTATCTGTTTACTCAGCCTGACCTGAACCTCCGTCGGCAGAGATGGATGGAGACTGTTGCAGACTTTGACGTGGGTATATCCTATACCCCATGCAAGGCTAATGTAATGGCTGATGCCTTGAGCCGCAAGTCCTACTGCAACCACCTCCGGGTTCGCAAAGTTCAGCCCTCGCTTGTCGAAGAATTTAGAAAGCTGAACCTTCATATTGTTCCTCCTGGAGCACTCGCTCCCCGTCCCCCAGAGTTTCAGAAGATGAATCTTCGTGTTGTTACTAAGGGTTCTCTAAATACCCTAGTTGTCGTACCAGATCTCGTAGATGGTATAAAGACTATTCAAGGTTATGACTTAGGAGTCCATAAGATTAAACGCCATCTAGCAGAAGGAAAGCCCTCATTCTTCACTATCGCCGATGATAGCACCTTGTACTTCAAAGGCCGCCTAGTGGTACCACGTTCGAGGAAAAACCCAGACTAAAAAGGTTATGAAAGAAGCTCATGATATGCCTTTGTCTATTCATCCCGGCAGTACAAAGATGTACCAGGACATCCGTCAGAGATTCTGGTGGTCCATTATGAAGCAGGACATTGCTCGTTATGTTGCTGAGTGTGACATTTGCCGTCATATCAAAGCTGAACATCAAAGGCCTGCTGGAACTCTGCAACCTATATCTATTCCTGAATGGAAATGGGACCATGTTGAAATGGACTTCGTCACTGGATTTCCCAAATCGCAGAAAGGTAATGATGTTATTCTTGTTGTCATTGACCGGCTTTCTAAAGTTGCACATTTTCTGGCGGTCAAAGAAACAATCACTGCTAGTCAGCTTGCGACTCTCTACATGTCCAGAATTGTTTCGCTTCACGGTATTCCACTGGTTATCAGTTCGGACCGTGGCAGCTTATTCACTTCAAGATTCTGGGCTAGTTTCCAAGAAGCTATGGGAACTCATCTGTCGTTCAGTACTGCGTTTCATCCTCAGTCGCAAGGGTAGGTTGAACGTGTCAACCAAGTTCTCGAAGACATGCTTCGAGCTTGTGTAATTTCCTTCGGCAAGAAATGGGAGGAATCTCTTCCATATGCCGAGTTCTCTTATAATAATAGCTATCAAGCTAGTCTGAAGATGTCCCCCTTCAAAGTGTTATATGGACGAAAGTGTCAGACCCCTCTGAACTGGTCAGAAACTGGGGAACGACCATTCTTCGGTCTGGATATTATCCAACAGGCCGAAGAACAAGTTCGCATGACCGTCATCACCCAGACATAGTCTATCAACCTGGTGAAAAGGCTTATCTTCGAGTTACACCAATGAAGGGTGCTCACCGCTTCGGGATCAAGGGCAAGCTAGCTCCTCGCTATATCGGTCCCTTCACTATTCTCGAAAGGCGTGGAAAAGTGGCATATCAACTGGAGCTTCCGCCGAACCTTTCCCAGGTTCATGATGTGTTCCACGTGTCACAACTCCGCCGTTGCTTCAAGGACCCAATCCGAGCAGTGGATCATGAAGTGCTCGAATTGCAACAGGACCTCTCCTAGCATCATGTCCGCATTCTGGACGAAGCTGAACGCCGCACACGTCAGAAGGCGATCAAGTTCCTCAAAGTCCAGTGGTCGCATCACTCTGAAGATGAAGCCACTTGGGAACGCGAGGACCGCCTGCGTGATGAATACCCCGCACTATTTCCTTCTACCTCCTAAATCTCGGGATGAGATTTCTTGTAGTGGAGGAGTTTTGTAACGCCCGGGTAATCAAGCTACAGTAATTCCACGCAAATGGTGCCACGTCACCACGGTTACTGTTGCTAATACACTGTTAGTTCAAAACCGATTCAAATTCAAATTTTAAAATAAAGTTAAATAATAAAAGTTTTCCAAAAACTAAAATAAAATGTTTGGAGCGTGCCAAAAATGGCATAGGTAATTATAGTAAAGAAAACACAAATTTATAAAATATTTAAATGCCCAAAGTGAATTAAAATAGAAAAGAGAAATAATAAAAAAAGGGAAAGACAAATCTAACTAAAAATAAAAAGAGGCAGACCCCCCCCCCACTGGGCCATCTGTGGCCCAGCTGGCCAGCCCAACTGGGCAAAGGCCTAGCCGGCCGGCCCACTGCCGTGCCCTTATCCACTCCCTCCCCCAAACCCTAACCGGCCATCACCCCACTTCCCCCCCCACTCGCCTGCCCCGATCCAGATCGGGGCGACCACGCCCCCGCCCCCGATGACCCCGCCGCCTGGATCGACACCGCCTCGGTTCGCCAGCGCCCGTCGCCGGCACGACCTTGCTGGACTGCTCCTCTCCGTCGACCTCGTCCCTGGCATCCTCCCCGCGCCCCGCTGCTATTTTCCCTATGGCCCCAGTGAGCCCTGCCTCGCTCCCTCCCTCTCCCTCACGCGCTCGCGCGTGCCGCGCGCCGGCCTCGCTCGCTGTCGTCCGCTATGCCGCATGCCCGCGCGCGCCTACACCCCGCTCTGCACGCCTCGCCTCGCCCGTTCGCTCGCCTGCGCAGCCCTGCGCCCATCACCCGCACGCGTTGGCCGCGTCCAGCACCACCGCGGGCGCTCGCGCTGACCACGGCCGCCCAGACCCCCCCCCTCGATGGTCGCCGCCCGTTCGCGCCCGCGGCGCCCCCTTTCCCCCGCCGATCTGCCGCTGCGGCTCACCGCCGCCCCGCGACGCTCCCTCCCCTGCTGCTGCACCCCGTGGCCGCCGCCTCTCGCGCACCCGCGCCCTCGCCACACTGCACCGCGCTCGCCACCCGCCCGCGCCGTTCCATCGCCTCCCCTTGTCGCCCCGCTCCGCTCGCATGCCTCTGCCTCCAGCCTGTTCGACCGCACCGCCGGTGGCCAACTCCGGCACCCTGTCGCGTCCCGGTGACCGTCGCCCGTGTGCCCGGGTCCTCCCCATCTGGCGCCTGGCGCCGTGCGCCCGTAAACCCAGCGCCCGCTAAGGCCCCCAGGGGCCAATGATAAGGGGGCCTTGCCCAGGGCATTTTTTAAATAATAATAATAATATAAAATTAATTATTAATTAATTAACTAAGTTAATTAATCATGTTTAATTAATCTAATTAACTAGTTAGTTCAATTAAACAGTAATTAGTTTAGCTAAATCCTAGTTAACCTAAAACAGAGTATGACAGGTGGGTCCCACTGGACCCACATGTCAGTTTGACTTAGTCAACCCCTGTTGACTGCTGATGTCAACCCAACATCATGCTGATGTCATTAATCCAATTTCAAATTAAATTAAATAAATTAAATAAATTCTAAAAATGATTTAAAAATTTTAAATTTAATATAAAATAAACCGTAGCTCGGATGGAAAAACTGTGTACATGAAAGTTGCTCAGAACGACGTGACGAACCCGGATACGCGGCCTGTTCGTCCGCCACGCATCCCTAGCATAGCGAACACGCAACTTTCCCCCTCCGGTTCATCTGTCCGAAAACGCGAAACACCGGGGACGTTTTCCCGGATGTTTCCCCCTTCACTGGTACCACCTCATACCGCGTTAGGGCACACCTAGCATCACGTTTTGTCATGTCATGCATCGTCATGCATCTGTTTGCTTAATATTTATTGTTTCTTCCCCCTCTTCTCTCGCTAGACACCGAGACCGACGCCGCTGCTAAACAGTATGACTACGGTGTTGACGACCCCTCTCTCTTGCCAGAGCAACCAGGCAAGCCCCCCCCCCTTGATCACCAGATATCGCCTACTCTTCTCTCTACTGCTTGCATTAGAGTAGTGTAGCATGTTACTGCTTTCCGTTAATCCTATTCTGATGCATAGCCTGACATTGTTGCTCCAGCTGTTGATACCTTACCTGCAATCCTAAATGCTTAGTATAAGATGCTAGTTTATCATCAGTGGCCCTACATTCTTGTCTGTCTGCCATGCTATACTGTCGGGCCGTGATCACGTCGGGTGTTGATCACGGGTCTATACTATACATATTACACATGATATATGTTGTGACTAAAGTCGGGTCAGCTCGTTGAGTACCCGCGGTTGATTCACGAATTGGGGGCTGGAAGGACATACTTTCCCGATGGCCTTCTCTGTGGATCTTTGTGGCGAAGCGACAGGGCAGGTTGAGACCACCTAGGAGAGAGGTGGGCCTGACCCTGGTCGGCATTCGCGGTTACTTCAAGATAACACGTTTAACGAGAACTTGGTATTTGATCTGAGTCTGGCCACTGGCCTATACGCACTAACCAACTATGCGGGGACAGTTATGGGCACTCGACGTCGTGGTATCAGCCGAAGCCTTCGTGGCGTCAGCGACCTAGCGGCGCGCGCCGGTTTGGACTAGAACACCTGCTCTTGTATAAGGGAGGCTAGGTCTGCTCACCGGCCACGTACGCAACGTGCAGGTGTGCAATGGGCGATGGGCCCAGACCTCTGCGCCATAGGATTTAGACCGGCGTGCTGACCTCTCTGTTGTGCCTAGGTAGGGCTGCAACATGTTGATCTTTCGAGGCCGGGCATGACCCAGAAAAGTGTGTCCGCACAAAGGGGATCGAGCATGTTGGGAAATGTGGTGCACCCCTGCAGGGAAGTTAATATATTCGAATAGCCGTGATCTTCGGTAACAGGACAACTTGGAGTTGTACCTTGACCTTATGACAACTAGAACATGATACTTAATAAAAGACGACCTTATAAGTGCCAGATACAACCGGTGTTCTCTCTCTCACGGGGCGACGAGGGGAGGAGCATCGGTTAGGATTATGCTATGTGATGCTACTTGGTGAACTTACCATCTGCTCTCTTCTTCTGCTGCAAGATGGAGGTTACCAGAAGCGTAGTCTTCGATAGGACTAGCTATCCCCCTCTTATTCCGGCATTATGCAGTTTAGTCCACATATGATACCCTTTTTCCATTTGATACCAATGCATACATTTGTAGTGTAGCTCCTTGCTTGCAAGTACTTTGGATGAGTACTCATGGTTGCTTTCCTCCCTCTTTCCCCCTTTCTATACCCGATTGTTGCGATCAGACGATGGAGCCCAGGAGCCAGACGCCATTGTCGATGACGACTACTACTACTCGGGAGGTGCCTACTACTACGTGCAGCCCGCTGACGACGACCAGGAGTAGTTTAGGAGGATCCTAGGCAGGAGGCATGCGCCTCTTTCGATTTGTTTCCAGTTTGTGCTAGCCTTCTTAAGGCAAACTTGTTTACTTATGCCTGTACTCAGATATTGTTGCTTCCGCTGACTCGTCTATGATCGAGCTCTTGTATTCGAGCCCTCGAGGCCCCTGGCTTGTAATATGATGCTTGTATGACTTATTTTATTTGTAGTGTTGTGTTGTGATATCTTCCTGTGTGAGTCCCTGATCTTGATCGTACACGTTTGCGTGTATGATTAGTGTACGATTGAATCGGTGGCGTCACAAAAGGCGATGATGATCAGGTGTTCAGCCCCCCTTCCTGAGGACTTGGACAATCCGGTACTAGACAAGATGCTCGAGTCAGCGCCTTATCCAGTGCCCTCAAAGGAAGATGATGGGGGGAATAGAGAGGGCGAAAGCTGGCCTCACTCACTACTTATTCCAGCCGGGGTAATGAGCACCTCCGCGAGGGAGGACAACCAAAGGGAAGAATCTGACATTCTCTCTCCCTGGGGAAGGAAGAGGACTACCTCTGAAGATCCGAAAACTAAGGTTTCCAAATGGGAGAAGAAATCTTCATCAGAGGGTCCTGCCTCGGAGGGTTTCTTTCCGCACAATGTCCGCGCGGGGTTCAGCCCTTTACCGAGCAGTAAGTAATCGAAAAGTACTTAATAGGGGAAACAACCTACCTTACTTCCAAAGACAATAACCGATTCTTATAAATTGTAGTCCGGATCGTAGCCCTTCTCGACAGAGTTCGTCTTCGGGGGATCTTCTTCCAGAGATGATGGAGAGCGAAATGCCTCCCCCTGACACCCCACCTCATGAAGCGGGCGACCTTGAAGTGTCGCCGCGAAGGATATCTCCAGATCCACTAAGGCTAGAGGATAACCCTTTGGCTACCCAGGATCCCTGGTATCCGGCTCCTAAGGAGAGCGACAGCAAGGGTCCGTACAGTGTGCGGTCGAACGCGCTGAAGGATCTTCTGGGCAAGCGACCGTCTTGGAAGCACATCGTACGCTAATGGGTACGGTAATTGAAAGGATTTCATCCGCTGAAAGCGGTTTGCATGAAGCCTTTATGAGTCTGCTGACAGGCTTCGAGGTACGTGAAATAGTGTATGTTTTTTATAGTGCCGCATACATTAGGTGTGCATTTATACAGATAGTAGCCCCTGAGACTCTGGTTGTCATCGAAAACGGCAGCAAACAAAGGATCATAGTCCCAGGTGATAACCAGACCGCCTTGATGTGCATGTGGCTGAAGATCCGATGGCTAGCTGGACTGATGGGTTTGCCGAGCTAAAGCAGCAACTTGATGCGGCAGATGCCGACATCGTGCTTGTCAACAAGCGGCTTGACGAGGCACAGGGTAAGTGATTTTTCCGGTGATCAACACATAGTAAGAGGAGCATGATGCCAGTATCTTTAATATGTTGTGACTACAGATGGAGCTGCCACCGTGGAGACCCTTCGGGCGGAGCTTGCCCGAGCCAAGGAGCAAGCAAGGAGTAGCAATGCGGCCGCTCTAAAGGCGGCCGAAGAGTTAAGGGCCGAACAGGTCGCGCAATGCGAGGGCAAGGAAAAAATAGCCAAGATGGTTGTAGAGTTAAAAGATGCCGCTGACCGTTACCAGCTTCTTGAAGAAGAAAACCGAGCGAAGGCGACGGACCTGGAGAAGGCCCTAGTGGCTGCCAAGAAAGCCCGCTCCAAAATTAGAGCAACGAAGGAGGAGCTGAATCAAGCTGCAGATATCGTGTCTGGGAAGCCCTTCTTGCTGCGGACTAAGTTCGGAGATCCGAAGTATGCTCCTCTGGACCGGCTATGGAGTTCTGCGGACGCCTACGTGGATTTGGCTGCAAGTGTTGCTGATGCGACCGAGTACTTCAAGGATCAGAAAGATCCCGAAGTGGAAAAGTTGTTCTGGTCACAGTTTCACGCTCCAGTCCGTCCACTGCTGTTGAATGAGCGAATGGCCGAGTGGGCCAAGCTCCATAGGTTGTTCGGACTTGCCATGAGGTCCGTTGTGGATCGCCTGTGGCCGGGAGGGCCAAGGCCAAATAGCTACTTTAGTTTAGTGCAACAATTCCTTTGTGTTGTGCCAGCCATCGATGTTGTAAAGAGATCGGCGTTCATAGAGGGTGCGTGGATGGCCTTTGCCCGTGTCAAGACATACTGGGCGGAGATGGAGGCCACCACTGTTGCGACACAGGGTTCGGCCGTAGGCCGAGTGGCTATCGAGCAATACTTTGAAGAAGTTCTTGAAGGCGCTCGTTCGATAGAGGCTCAGTGCTCGAAGAATATTATGTTTTAGTGACATGTATTCCCATTGTAAAAACAATGTTTTATTGAATTATCAAGGTTGTATTTATACTTTTGCCCGAAATTACTATGATGCCTCTTGTGCGGCCGATTATGTATATATGTATATAACCTGAAAGTTTGCAGTCGTCGGCTTCCGCCCCCACGCATATAATGCCGGGGTGTTCGCAGAAAATGCATATCCACACTTGATCCAACGTCTTGGTCCGTTAAGGAGGTGAGAGCACAGCGAACGAGGCAATCAAACTATATTGCTTTAACACTTTCACTTAGCCATAGGAGTTTGACGGTGGGGCTACTATATAGCCCCTGGTACTTTTGCGCTCGTCTGAATACGGGGCACGTATGTACATGACCGGGAAACGGCCCTTCGTTAATGCGGAGGAATCCCGAAGATTCCGATTAGTCATCGAGTGGTTGACCAGTCTCTCGCTATATCATGACAGTCAGTTTTCGGCTTTCTCTACTGAGGTGGTCATCCGGATGAACCAGGGCACAATCGCAGTAGTTCTCCCAGTGCTACCTTAGCCGATACAACGGAACGTAAGGTACCAAAACGTGGGAGCCAGGCAAACCCAACATGTGACCAAAGACATGATTCGGAGCTGATGCATATAGGGCCAAACTCGCAACGCCGAACTCTCCCTAAGGTGTTCGGTCTTTATAACATATACCGGGCTAAAAATGCCCTTAATAAGAAACCCCATGTGTCCAGGTACGTGCAAAATCCTGACGTGGCCACATGCCAATAACGCCAGCATCCTTCTCGGTTGTGTGGAGTATCCGCAGGATGTGAGCAACAAGAGACAGTAAAAAAGGTTTACGCAAGGTCTTAATCTAAAAAGAAACCTTTGGCGGGTCCCTGTTGCACGTCTGCGCCTGTGTCTCCGTTGTGCCGTGTCCTGGACGGGTGTAGCATGATTGTCATCTGTAAAAGGAAAGAACTTAGGTGAAAGTTGTCGTGCCAAAAAAGAAGAATTGGTTATTATTAATGAACTATCAAAATTCAAGAGAAGCCAAGTTGGGCCGGGCTAGCCCTGATTACACGCGGGAAGCCCCGGGTATCTTTTATGAGGGTTTGATCATCAAACCAATCTCATGTATATATGATGGAACGCCGGATTCATTTAACTGTGTCCGTGGTCTTGACGACCTGCCATTTTTCTGATTGGTGAGGCCGTCTAGTTTGCGGCTGTCAGAGCCGCCGCATCCTCTTCCGTACATAAGAAACGTTCGGTATTTCCGCTAACTGAGATGATGCCACGTGGACTGGGCATCTTAAGCTTGAGAAAAGCATAATGCGGTATTGCATTAAAACAAGCGAAAGCCGTTCTTCCGAGTAGTGCTTGAAAACCACTTCGGAATGGGGCCATGTGAAAAGTTAACCTTTCGCTCCAGAAGTTATCGAGAGAACCGAATACCACCTCTAGTGGTAGAGAGCCCGTATAGCGGGCCTCTTGGCCTGGTATTACTCCCTTGAAGGTAGTATTACTGTGGCTTATTTGTGTCGGGTCTATCCCCATTTTGTGGACTATGTCCTAATATATCAGATTTAGATCACTTCCGTCGTCCATGAGGACTCGTGTGAAATGGTACCCATTTATTATTGGGTCTAACACCAAGGCCGTTAGTCCTTCATGCAAGATATTTGTCACGTGATCCCTACGATCAGAAGTGATCGGGCAGGCCAACCAGGGGTTGAACCTAGGGGTGACGGGCTCTATGGCACGTGTGTCTTGGAGTGCATGCTTGCTTCTCCTCCTTGTCACATGGATCACGTTTACTGTTTTAACCTCTGGTGGGAACTTTTTCTGTTCTCCAGCGCTTTGCTAGCGAGGTTCATCCTCGTCTTCGCTTGGTGTCTCTTCCCCTTTGTGTTTGGTGTTTAGCTTACCGGCCTGCTTAAAGACCCAACATTCTCTGTGGGTATGATTTGCAGGTTTGTCTGGGGTGCCGTGAATCTGACAGAGTTTGTCAAGAATTTTGTTTAGGCCAGATTGTCCTTCTCTGCTGCCTTTGAATGGCTTTTTCCGCTGACCTGGTCGGGAGCCCCTGAACCCGGCATTTACCGCCGTGTTATATGGGCTACCTTCTTTATTTCGACGCTTGTTTTTGTTGCGTCGTGGTTTACCATTGCCATCCCTGACTTCGGATGTGCTTGGGTCGCTGGTGCTACTACGGGCCAACCAGCTGTCCTCGCCCGCACAAAAGCGGGTCATGAGGCTTGTTAGGGCTGCCGTTGTTCTCGGTTTTCTTGGCCGAGGTGTCTGGCGAGCCATTCGTCTCGGACGCTGTGTTTAAAAGCTGCTAAGGCTTCGGCTTCCGGACAGTCGAGGATTTGGTTCTTCTTGGTGAGGAACCTGTTCCAAAGCATTCGGGCGGACACTATTAACTTTTGGATTACATGACTTAAATTGTCTGCATCCGGAGGTCGGACATAAGTCCCTTGAAAATTAGCCCGAAAAGCATCCTCGAGCTCCTCCCAACTTCCAATTGAGTTTTCAGGGAGGCTTTTCAGCCAGTGCCGAGCTGGCCCTTTGAGCTTGAGGGGCAAGTATTTAATGGCATGGAGATTGTCTCCACGAGCCATATGAATATGCAGGATAAAGTCCTCTATCCAGACTCCAGGGTCTATGGTCCCGTCGTACGCCTCTATGTGTTGGGGAACATAGCAATTTCAAAAATTTCCTACGCACACGCAAGATCATGGTGATGCACAGCAACGAGAGGGGAGAGTGTTGTCCACGTACCCTCGTAGACTGAAAGCGGAAGCGTTAGTACAACGCGGTTGATGTAGTCGTACGTCTTCACGATCCGACCGATCAAGTACCGAACACACGGCACCTCCGAGTTATGCACACGTTCAACTCAATGACGTCCCTCGAACTCTGATCCAGCCGAGCCTTGAGGGAGAGTTCCGTCAGCACGACGGCATGGTGACGATGATGATGTTCTAACGACGCAGGGCTTCGCCTAAGCACCGCTATGATATGACCGAGGTGGATTATGGTGGAGGGGGGCACCGCACACGGCTAAGAGATCAAGAGATCAATTGTTGTGTCTTTGGGGTGCCCCCTGCCCCCGTATATAAAGGAGTGGGGGAGGGGGAGGGCCGGTCCTCTATATGGCACGCCCTAGGGGAGTCCTACTCCCACCGGGAGTAGGATTCCCCCTTTCCTAGTAGAACTAGGAACCCTTCCAAGTAGTAGGAGTAGGAGGGAAGGAAAGGGAAGGGAAAAGGAGAAGGAAGGAAGGGGGCGCCCCCCTCCCTAGTCCAATTCGGACCAGCCCATGGGGAGGGGTGTGGCCACCCTTTGAGGCCTTTCTCTCCTTTCCCGTATGGCCCATTAAGGCCCAATACGAATTCCCGTAACTCCCCAGTACTCCTGAAAATACCTGAATCACTCGGAACCTTTCCGATGTCCGAATATAATCGTCCAATATATCGATCTTTACGTCTCGACCATTTCGAGACTCCTCGTCATGTCCGCGATCTCATCCGAGACTTCGAACTCCTTCGGTACATCAAAACACATAAACTCATAATATAACCGTCATCGAACTTTAAGTGTGCGGACCCTACGGGTTCGAGAACTATGTAGACATGACCGAGACACGTCTCCGGTCAATAACCAATAGCGGAACTTGGATGCTCATATTGGCTCCTACATATTCTATGAAGATGTTTATCGGTCAAACCGCATAACAACATACGTTGTTCCCTTTGTCATCGGTATGTTACTTGCCCGAGATTCGATCGTCGGTATCTCAATACCTAGTTCAATCTCGTTACCGGCAAGTCTCTTTGCTCGTTCCGTAATACATCATCCTGCAACTAATGCATTAGTTGCAATGCTTGCAAGGCTTATAGTGATGTGCATTACCGAGTGGGCCCAGAGATACCTCTCCGACAATCGGAGTGACAAATCCTAATCTCGAAATACACCAACCCAACAAGTACCTTCGGACACACCTGTAGAGAACCTTTATAATCACCCAGTTACGTTCTGACGTTTGGTAGCACACAAAGTGTTCCTCCGGTAAACGGGAGTTGCATAATCTCATAGTCATAGGAACATGTATAAGTCATGAAGAAAGCAATAGCAATAAACTAAACGATCAAGTGCTATGCTAACAGAATGGGTCAAGTCAATCACATCATTCTCCTAATGATGTGATCCCGTTAATCAAATGACAACTCTTTGTCTATGGCTAGGAAACATAACCATCTTTGATCAACGAGCTAGTCAAGGAGAGGCATACTAGTGACAGTCTGTTTGTCTATGTATTCACACATGTATCATGTTTCCGGTTAATACAATTCTAGCATGAATAATAAACATTTATGATGATATAAGGAAATAAATAATAACTTTATTATTGCCTCTGGGGCATATTTCCTTCAGTCTCCCACTTGCACTAGAGTCAATAATCTAGTTCACATCGCCATGTGATTTAACACCAATAGTTCACATCATCATGTGATTAACATCCATAGTTCACATCATCATGTGACCAACACCCAAAAGGTTTTACTAGAGTCAATAATCTAGTTCACATCGCTATGTGATTAACACCCAAAGAGTACTAAGGTGTGATCATGTTTTGCTTGTGAGAGAAGTTTAGTCAACGGGTCTGCCACATTCAGATCCGTAAGTATTTTGCAAATTTCTATGTCAACAATGCTCTACACGGAGCTATTCTAGCTAATTGCTCCCACTTTCAATATGTATCCAGATTGAGATTTAGATTCATCTGGACCAGTGTCAAAATTTGCATCGACGTAACCCTTTACGACGAACCTTTTTGTCACCTCCATAATCGAGAAAATATCCTTATTCCATGAAGGATAATTTTACTGTTGTCCAGTGATCTACTCCTAGATCACTATTGTACTCCCTTGCCAAAAACAGTGTAGGGTATACAATAGATCTTGTACATAGCATGGCATATTTTATAGAACCTATGGCCAAGGCATAGGGAATGACTTTCATTCTCTCTCTATCTTCTGTCGTGGTCGGGTTTTGAGTCTTACTCAACTTCACACCTTGTAACACAGGCAAGAACTCTTTCTTTGACTGTTCCATTTTGAACTACTTCAAAATCTTGTCAAAGTATGTACTCATTGAAAAACTTATCAAGCGTCTTGATCTATCTCTATAGATCTTGATGCTCCAAATGTAAGCAGCTTCACCGAGGTCTTTCTTTGAAAAACTCCTTTCAAACACTCCTTTATGCTTTGCAGAATAATTCTACATTATCTCTGATCAACAATATGCCATTCACATATACTTATCAGAAATGATGTAGTGCTCCCACTCACTTTCTTGTAAATACAGGCTTCACTGCAAGTCTGTATAAAACTATATGCTTTGATCAGCTTATCAAAGCGTATATTCCAACTCCAAGATGCTTGCACCAGTACATAGATGGATCGCTGGAGCTTGCATATTTTGTTAGCGCCTTTAGGATTGACAAAACTTTCTTGTTGCATCATATACAACTCTTCTTTAATAAATCCATTAAGGAATGTGGTTTTGTTTATCCATTTGCCAGATTTCATAAAATGTGGAAATTTCTAACATGATTCGGACAGACTTAAGCATAGATACGAGTGAGAAACTCTCATCGTAGTCAACACCTTGAACTTGTCGAAAACCTTTTGTGACAATTCTAGCTTTGTACATAGTAACACTACTATCATCGTCCGTCTTCCTCTTGAAGATCCATTTAATCGCAATGGCTCGCTGGTCAATGGGCAAGTCAATCAAAGTCCATACTTTGTTCTCATACATGGATCTCATCTCAGATTTCATGGCCTCAAGCCATTTCGTGGAATCTGGGCTCATCATCGCTTCCTCATAGTTCGTAGGCTCGTCATGGTCAAGTAACATGACCTCCAAAACAGGATTACCGTGCCACTCTGGTGCGGATCTCACTCTGGTTTACCTACGAGGTTCGATAGTAACTTGATCTGAAGTTACATGATCATCATCATTAGCTTCCTCACTAATTGGTGTAGTAGTCACAGGAACAGATTTCTGTGATGAACTACTTTCCAATAAGGGAGCAGGTACAGTTACCTCATCAAGTTCTACTTTCCTCCCACTCACTTCTTTCGAGAGAAACTCCTTCTCTAGAAAGGATCCATTCTCAGCAATGAATATCTTGCCTTCGGATCTGTGATAGAAGGTGTACCCAACATTTTCTTTTGGGTATCCTATGAAGATGCACTTCTCCGATTTGGGTTTGAGCTTATCAGGTTGAAACTTTTTCACATAAGCATTGCAACCTCAAATTTTAAGAAAGGACAGCTTAGGTTTCTTGCCAAACCATAGTTGATACTGTGTCATCTCAACAGATTTAGATGGTGCCCTATTTAATGTGAATGTAGTTGTCTCTAATGCATGACCACAAAACGATAGTGGTAAATCGGTAAGAGACATCATAGATCGCACCATATCTAATAAAGTACGGTTACGATGTTCGGACACACCATTACACGGTGGTGTTCCAGGTGGCGTGAGTAGTGAAACTATTTCACATTATTTTAACTGAAGGCCAGACTCGTAACTCAAATATTTTACTTCTGTGATCATATCATAGAAACTTTTATTTTTGTTATGATGATTCTCCACTTCACTCTGAAATTCTTCGAACTTATCAATTGTTTCAGACTTGTGTTTCATCAAGTAGATATACTCATATCTGCTCAAATCATCTGTGAAGATCAGAAAATAATGATACCTGCCGCGAGCTTCAATATTCATGGGACCACATACATCAGTATGTATGATTTCCAACAAATCTGTTGCTCGCTCCATTGTTCCGGAGAACGGAGTCTTAGTCATCTTGCCCATGAGGCATGGTTCGCAAGCATCAACTGATTCATAATCAAGTGATTCCAAAAGCCCATCAGCATGGATTTTCTTCATGCACTTTACACCAATATGACCTAAACGGCAGTGCCACAAATAAGTTGCACTATCATTATTAACTTTGCATCTTTTGGCTTCAGTATTATAAAAATGTGTATCACCACGATCGAGATCCAACAAACCATTTTCATTGGGTGTATGACCATAGAAGGTTTTATTCATGTAAACAGAACAACAATTATTCTCTAACTTACATGAATAACCGTATTGCAATAAACATGATCCAATCATATTCATGCTCAACGCAAACACTAAATAACACTTATTTAGGTTCAACACTAATCCCCAAAGTATAGGGAGTGTGTGATGATGATCATACCAATCTTGGAACCACTTCCAACACACATCGTCACTTCACCCTTAACTAGTCTTTGTTCATTCTTCAACTCCCATTTTGAGTTACTACTCTTAGCAACTGAACCAGTATCAAATACCGAGGGGTTGCTACGAACACTAGTAAAATACACATCAATAATCGTATATCAAATATACCTTTGTTCACTTTGCCATCCTTCTTATCCGCCAAATACTTGGGGCAGTTCCGCTTCCAGTGACCAGTTCCTTTGCAGTAGAAGCACTTAGTCTCAGGCTTAGGACCAGACTTGGGCTTCTTCACTTGAGCAGCAACTTGCTTGCCGTTCTTCTTGAAGTTCCCCTTCTTCCCTTTGCCCTTTTCTTGAAACTAGTGGTATTGTCTACCATCAACACTTGATATTTTTCTTGATTTCTACCTTCGTTGATTTCAGCATCACGAAGAGCTTGGAATCATTTCCGTTATCCCTTTATAGTTCATCACGAAGTTCTACTAACTTGGTGATGCTGACTAGAGAATTCTGTCAATCACTATTTTATCTGGAAGATTAACTCCCACTTGATTCAAGCGATTGTAGTACCCAGACAATCTGAGCACATGCTCACTGCTTGAGCTATTCTCCTCCACCTTTGAGCTATAGAACTTGTTGGAGACTTCATATCTCTCAACTCGGGTATTTGCTTGAAATATTAACTTCAACTCCTGAACATCTCATATGTTCCATGACGTTCAAAACGTCTTTGAAGTCCCGATTCTAAGCTGTTAAGCATGGTGCACTAAACTATCAAGTAGTCATCATATTGAGCTGGCCAAACATTCATGACGTCTACATCTGCTCCTGCAATAGGCCTGTCACCTAGCGGTGCATCAAGGACATAATTCTTCTGTGCAGCAATGAGGATAATCCTCAGATCACGGACCCAGTCTGCATCATTTCTACTATCATCTTTCAACTTAGTTTTCTCTAGGAACACATATAAAACATAGGGAAGCAATAACGCGAGCTATTGATCTACAACATAGATATGCAAATACTACCTGGGCTAAGTTCATGGTAAATTTAAAGTTCAATTAATCATATTACTTAAGAACTCCCACTTAGAAAGACATCCCTCTAATCTTCTAAGTGATCACGTGATCCAAATCAACTAAACCATAGCCAATCATCACGTGAAATGGAGTAGTTTTCAATGGTGAACATCACTATGTTGATCATATCTACTATATGATTCATGCTCGACCTTTTGGTCTCAGTGTTCCGAGGCCATATCTGCATATGCTAGGCTCGTCAAGTTTAACCTGAGTATTCTGCATGTGCAAAACTGGCTTGTACCCGTTGTAGATGGACGTAGAGCTTATCACACCCGATCATCACGTGGTGTCTGGGCACAACGAACTTTGGCAATGGTGCATACTCAGGGAGAACACTTATATCTTGAAATTTAGTGAGAGATCATCTTATAATGCTACCGTCATAACTAAGCAAAGATAAGATGCATAAAAGATAAACATCACATGCAATCAAAATGTGTGACATGATATGGCCATCATCATCTTGTGCCTTTGATCTCCATCTCCAAAACATCGTCATGATTTCCATCGTCACCGGCATGACACCATGATCTCCATCATCTTGATCTATATCAATGTGTCGTCACATGGTCGTCTCGCCAACTATTGCTCTTGCAACTATTGCTATCGGATAGCGATAATTGTAAAGCAATTATTTGGCGCTTGCATCTTATGCAATAAAGAGACAACCATAAGGCTTCTGCCAGTTGCCGATAACTTCAACAAAACATGATCATCTTATACAACAACTTATATCTCATCACGTCTTGACCATATCACATCACAACATGCCCTGCAAAAACAAGTTAGACGTCCTCTACTTTGTTGTTGCAAGTTTTACGTGGCTGCTACGGGCTTAGCAAGAACCGCTCTTACCTACGCATCAAAACCACAACAATAGTTTGTCAAGTTGGTGTTGTTTTAACCTTCTCAAGGACCGGGCGTAGCCACACTCGGTTCAACTAAAGTTGGAGAAACTGACACCCGCTAGTCACCTGTGTGCATAGCACGGCGGTAAAACCAGTCTCGTGTAAGCGTACGCGTAATGTCGGTCCGGGCCGCTTCATCCAACAATACCGCCAAACCAAAGTGTGACATGCTGGTAAGCAGTATGACTTATATCACCCACAACTCACTTGTGTTCTACTCATGCATATTACAACAACGCATAAAACCTGGCTCTGATGCCACTGTTGGGGAACGTAGCAATTTCAAAACCTATGCACACGCAAGATCATGGTGATGCACAGCAACGAGAGGGGAGAGTGTTGTCTACGTACCCTCGTAGACCGAAAGCGGAAGCGTTAGTACAACGCGGTTGATGTAGTCGTACGTCTTCACGATCGGACCGATCAATTACCGAATGCACGACACCTTCGAGGTCTACACACGTTCAAATCGATGACGTCCCTCGAACTCCGATCCAGCCAAGCTTTGAGGGAGAGTTCCGTCAGCACGACGGCGTGGTGACGATGATGATGTTCTACCGACGCAAGGCTTCACCTAAGCACCGCTACGATATGACCGAGGTGGATTATGGTGGAGGGGGGCACCGCACATGGCTAAGAGATCAAGAGATCAATTGTTGTGTCTTTGGGGTGCCCCCTGCCCCCGTATATAAAGGAGTGGAGGAGGGGGAGGGCCGGCCCTCTCTATGGCGCGCCCTAGGGGAGTCCTACTCCCACGAGGAGTAGGATTCCCCCTTTCCTAGTAGAACTAGGAACCCTTCCAAGTAGTAGGAGTGGGAGGGAAGGAAAGGGAAGGGAAAAGGAGAAGGAAGGAAGGGGGCGCCCCCCCTCCCTAGTCCAATTCAGACCAGCCCATGGGGAGGGGTGCGGCCACCCTTTGAGGCCTTTCTCTCCTTTCCCGTATGGCCCATTAAGGCCCAATATGAATTCCCGTAACTCCCCGGTACTCCCGAAAATACCCGAATCACTCGGAACCTTTCCGATGTCCGAATATAGTCGTCCAATATATCGATCTTTACGTCTCGACCATTTCGAGACTCCTCGTCATGTCCACGATCTCATCCGGGACTCCGAACTCCTTCGGAGCATCAAAACACATAAACTCATAATATAACTGTCATCGAACTTTAAGCGTGCGGACCCTACGGGTTCGAGAACTATGTAGACATGACCGAGACACGTCTCCAGTCAATAACCAATAGCGGAACCTGGATGCTCATATTGGCTCCTACATATTCTACGAAGATCTTTATTGGTCAAACCGCATAACAACATACATTGTTCCCTTTGTCATCGGTATGTTACTTGCCCGAGATTCGATCGTCGGTATCTCAATACCTAGTTCAATCTCGTTACTAGCAAGTCTCTTTACTCGTTTCGTAGTACATCATCCCGCAACTAACTCATAGTTGCAATGCTTGCAAGGCTTATAGTGATGTGCATTACCGAGTGGGCCCAGAGATACCTCTCCGACAATCGGAGTGACAAATCCTAATCTCGAAATACGCCAACCCAACAAGTACCTTCGGAGACACCTGTAGAGCACCTTTATAATCACCCAGTTACGTTGTGACGTTTGGTAGCACACAAAGTGTTCCTCCGCTAAACGGGAGTTGCATAATCGCATAGTCATAGGAACATGTATAAGTCATGAAGAAAGCAATAGCGATAAACTAAACGATCAAGTGCTATGCTAACAGAATGGGTCAAGTCAATCACATCATTCTCCTAATGATGTGATCCTGTTAATCAAATGACAACTCTTTGTCTATGGCTAGGAAACATAACCATCTTTGATCAACGAGCTAGTCAAGTAGAGGCATACTAGTGACACTCTGTTTGTCTATGTATTCACACATGTATCATGTTTCCGGTTAATACAATTCTAGCATGAATAATAAACATTTATCATGATATAACGAAATAAATAATAACTTTATTATTGCCTCTAGGGCATATTTCCTTCACTATGTTCACCGGTTTGAATCCCTCTGGGAATTCGTGATCCAGCACCTCATCGGTGAAACATAAGGGGTGTGCGGCACCCCTGTATTGGGATGTGCCATGGTGTTTGGACGGTTGTAGTATTCGGTGTTGGTTTTGTACCGTAGCGCGCTTCCTAGATACATAGATGGATCTGGTCGGGCCGGATTTTTGGCGCAAGTTCTCACATAGATTGTGTGTTGACTTATGCGCAACTTTGTTAGCCGCTCTATCGCGTTCAGAAGGTGGTGGATCCGGCCTGTTGGCCATATCATTCTTCGGTTGTATGGGCTCTAAGGCCTCATCGTCGAATTCCGGTAATAGCTTGCGCTTTGGATAGCTATGTTTGTGGTAACTTCCACCATACTTTGTTACCTTGTTCCACCTGCTGTTGAGCGTATCTTGTGCGACCTTAAGCCTTTGCTTCTGTTTCTTCAGGCTCCTCGCTGTGGCAATAAGCCTTCTGCGGAGGTTCTCTTGCTCCAAGTGCGTTTCCGGGATGATGTGTTCATCTTTGTCCGGACTGTTTTCTTCCCCAGACGGGGTTTGATGAGGTTTATCCTTGGCGTCGCCGTGTTCGGAGGTCGGATCCGTACTATGTTTGCAGTTTGCATCTTAATCGTGCTTTGCCACCGGGGTGGTGCAGTCGTCGTTTCTTCTAAAGTCGACTGGACTGTTATTTCCTCTTGCGTTGTCGTTGTTTTTGCTATGGCGGGACTTAGAGCGGCGCCGCTGATGTCGGCACTTGGGTTTCTTGGAGGGGGCATCCTCCGCTGTCTCTTTTCCATCGCCCTCTTTGGGTGTATCCACCATATACACGTCATGTGATGAAGTGGCGGTCCCGCGCCCTGTGGGCGGTGGTTCCTTTTCGTCTCCTACATCGTCGTCCATACCGTCGATGTCTTCGGAGTTGAAGTCGAGCATGTCGGTTAAGTCATCGACAGTGGCTACTAAGTGGGTGGTGGGTGGGCAGCGAATTTCTTCGTTGTCCGCATCCCATTCTAGCCGAACATAGTTCGGCCAAGGTTCTCCCGACAGGGAGAGAGACCTTAATGAATTTAGCACATCTCCGAAAGGTGAGTGCTGAAAGATATCCACAGAGGTGAACTCCATGATCGGCGCCCTGTCGGATTCGACGGGCACGGATGTAGGTGGCTCGGAGTCCATGGCCGGAGGTAAATCCAGTGGTTCGGCGACGCGGCTCCCGAAAGGGGTGAAGTCAGTATCTGGCTCTATCGCCACTGAGAGTACGGCCTCCATGGCGGGGTCTATCCCTCCGCTCTCGAATGGCGCGATTTGCTCCGGATTAACGGCCGGAGTAGTTGCGGATGCGATCTCCCAAACACTGTCCGATGGCAAAGTTACGTCATGCTCGTCGCAACTGTGCGGCACATCCGACACGGGCTCGAATCCGTTGAAGATCGAGTCTCCGCGGATGTTGGTCGTGTAGTTCAAGTTTCTAGATCTGACCTGATGGCCAGGGGCGTAGCTCTCGGTCTACTCCAGATGGCCAAGCAAATTGGCCCGCAGTGCGAAGCCGCCGAATTCGAAGATCTGTCCAGGGAGGAAAACCTCACCCTGGACCACATCGCTAGCGATGATAGAAGGAGCCATCAAGCCTTATGGTGACGGCACAGTGGAACTCTCAATAAAAGTACCAATGTCGGTGTCAAAACCGGCGGATCTCGGGTAGGGGGTCCCGAACTGTGCGTCTAAGGCGGATGGTAACAGGAGGCAGGGGACACGATGTTTACCCAGGTTCGGGCCCTCTTGATGGAGGTAATACCCTACGTCATGCTTGATTGTTCTTGATGATATGAGTAGTACAAGAGTTGATCTACCACGAGATCGAAGAGGCTAAACCCTAGAAGCTAGCCTATGGTATGATCATATGTTCTCCTATGGACTAAAACCCTCCAGTTTATATAGACACCGGAGGGGGCTAGGGTTACACAAGGTCGGTTACAAAGGAGGAGATACACATATCCGTATTGCCTAGCTTGCCTTCCACGCCAATTAGAGTCCCATCCGGACACGGGACGAAGTCTTCAATCTTGTATCTTCATAGTCCAACAGGCCAGCCAAAGGATATAGTCCGGCTGTCCAGAGACCCCCTAATCCAGGACTCCCTCAGGTACACCTTCTATCACAGATCCAAAGGCAAGATCTTAGTTGCTAAGAATGGATCCTTTCTAGAGAAGGAGTTTCTCTTGAAAGAAGTGAGTGGGAGGAAAGTAGAACTTGATGAGGTAACTGTACCTGATCCCTTATTGGAAAGTAGTTCATCACAGAAATATGTTCTTGTGACTCCTACACTAATTAGTGAGGAAGCTAATGATGATGATCATGTAACTTCAGATCAAGTTACTACCGAACCTCGTAGGTCAACCAGAGTGAGATCCGCACCAGAGTGGCACGGTAATCCTGTTCTAGATGTCATGTTACTTGACCATGACGAACCTACGAACTATGAGGAAGCATTGATGAGCCCAGTTTCTGCGAAATGGCTTGAGGCCATGAAATCTGAGATGGGATCCATGTACGAGAACAAAGTATGGACTTCAATTGACTTGCCCGATGATTGGTGAGTCATTAAGAATAAATGGATCTTCAAGAGGAAGACGGACGCTGATAGTAGTGTTACTATCTAAAAAGCTCGAATTGTCGCAAAATGTTTTTGACAAGTTCAAGGTGTTGACTACGATGAGATTTTCTCACTCGTATCGATGCTTAAAAGTTTGTCTGAATCATGTTGGCAGTTGCCGCATTTTATGAAATCTGGCAAATGGATGTCAAAATTGTATTCCTTAATGGATATCTTAAAGAAGAGTTGTATATGATGCAACCAGAAGGTTTTGCCAATCCTAAAGGTGCTAACAAAGTGAGCAAGCTCCAGCGATCCATCTATGGACTGGTGCAAGCATCTCGGAGTTGGAATATATGCTTTGATAAAGTGATCAAAACATATGGTTTTATACAGACTTGCGGTGAAGCCTGTATTTACAAGAAAGTGAGTGGGAGCACTATAACATTTCTGATAAGTATATGTGAATGACATATTGTTGATCAGAAATAACGTAGAATTTTCTGGAAAGCATAAAGGATTGTTTTGAAAAGATTTTTTCAAAGAAAGACCTCGGTGAAGCTGCTTACATATTGAGCATCAAGATCTATAGAGATAGCTCAAGACGCTTGATAAAATTTTTTCAATGAGTACATACCTTGACAAGATTTTGAAGTAGTTCAAAATGGAACAGTCAAAGAAAGATTTTCTTGCCTATGTTACAAGGTGTGAAATTGAGTAAGACTCAAAGCCCGACCATGGCAGAAGATAGAAAGAGAATGAAAGTCATTCCCTATGCCTCAGCCATAGGTTCTATAAAGTATGCCATGCTTTGGACCAGATCTATTGTATACCCTACACTAAGTTAAGCAAGGGAGTACAATAGTGATCTAGGAGTAGATCACTAGACAACGGTCAAAATTATCCTTAGTGGAATAAGGATATGTTTCTCAATTATGGAGGTGACAAAAGGTTCGTCGTAAAGGGTTAAGTCGATGCAAGTTTTGACACTGATCCAGATGACTCTAAGTCTCAATCTGGATATATATTGAAAGTGGGAGCAATTAGATAAAGTAGCTCCGTACAGAGCATTGTAGACATAGAAGTTTGCAAGATACATTCGGATCTGAATTTGGAAGATCCGTTGACTAAACTCTCTCACAAGAAAAACATGATCACACCTTAGTACTCTTTGGGTGTTAATCACATAGCGATGTGAACTAGATTATTGACTCTAGTAAACCCTTTGGGTGTTGGTCACATGACAATGTGAACTATGGGTGTTCATCACATGGTGATGTGAACTAGATTATTGACTCTAGTGCAAGTGGGAGACTGAAGGAAATATGCCCTAGAGGCAATAATAAAGTTATTATTTATTTCCTTATATCATGATAAATGTTTATTATTCATGCTAGAATTGTATTAACCGGAAACTTGATACATGTGTGAATACATAGACAAACAGAGTGTCACTACTATGCCTCTACTTGACTAGCTCGTTGAATCAAAGATGGTTAAGTTTCCTAGCCATAGACATGAGTTGTCATTTGATTAACGGGATCACATCATTAGAGAATGATGTGATTGACTTGACCCATTCTGTTAGCTTAGCATTTGATCATTTAGTATGTTGCTATTGCTTTCTTCATGACTTATACATGTTCCTATGACTATGAGATTATGCAACTCCCGTTTACTGGAGGAACACTTTGTGTGCTACCAAACGTCACAGCATAACTGGGTGATTATAAAGGTGCTCTACAGGTGTCTCCGAAGGTACTTGTTGAGTTGGTGTATTTCGAGATTAGGATTTGTCACTCCGACTGTCGGAGAGGTATCTCTGGGCCCACTCAGTAATGCACATCACTATAAGCCTTGCAAGCATTGTAACTAATGAGTTAGTTGCGGGATGATGTATTACAGAACGAGTAAATAGACTTGCTGGTAATGAGATTGAACTAGGTATTGAGATACCGACGATCGAATCTCGGGCAAGTAACATACCGATGACAAAAGGAACAACGTATGTTGTTATGTGGTTTGACCGATAAAGATCTTTGTAGAATATGTGGGAGCCAATATGAGCATCCAGGTTCCGCTATTGGTTATTGACCGGAGACGTGTCTTGGTCATGTATACATAGTTCTCGAACCCCTAGGGTCCGCACGCTAAAAGTTCGGTGACGATCAGTATTATGAGTTTATGTGATTTGATGTACCGAAGGTAGTTCGAAGTCCTGGATGAGATCGGGGACATGATGAGGAGTCTCGGAAGGGTCAAGATGTAAAGATCGATATATTGGAAGGCTATATTCGGACATCGGAAAGGTTCCGAGTGATTCGGATATTTTTCGGAGTACCGGGGAGTCAATGGGCCTTAATGGGGCTTAGTAGGAAGGAGAGGCAGCATCCAGGAGGTGGCGCACGCCCCTCCCAAGCCCAGTCTGAATTGGACAAGGGATTTGGGGCGCGGCCCCCCTCTCCCTTCCTTCTCCACTCCCCCTCCTTTCCCCCTTCTCCTAGTTGGACTAGGAAAGGAGAAAACCTACTCCTACTCCCTTGGCGCGCCCCTCCTAGGTCCGGCCTCCTCCTCCCTCCCTCCTTTATATACGGGGGCAGGGGGCACCCCAAGACACAACAATTGATCATTGATCTCTTAGCCGTGTGCAGTGCCCCCTCCATCATAATCTACCTCGATCATATCGTAGCGGTGCATAGGCGAAGCCCTGCGTCGGTAGCATCATCATCACCGTCACCACGCCGTCGTGCTAATGAAAATCTCCTGTGAAGCTTTGATGGATTGGATCTCGTGGGACGTCATCAAGTTGAACATGTTTAGAACTCGGAGGTGCCGTGCGTTCGGTACTTGGATCGGTCGGATCGTGAAGATGTACGACTACATCAACCGCGTTGTACTAACGCTTCCGCATTCGGTCTACGAGGGTACATAGACACACTATCCCCTTTCATTTTGATCCTTTGTGTGCACTATCACCATGATCCTTTGTGTGCATAGGAAAATTTTGAAATTACTACGTTCCCCAACAGCTTCATCCAACAATACCGCCGAATCAAAGTAAGATGTTGGTGGTAAGCAGTATAACTATTAACACCCACAACTCTTTGTGTTCTACTCATGCATATAACATCTACGCATAGACCTGGCTCTGATGCCACTGTTGGGGAATGTAGCATGCAATTTCAAAAAAAATCCTATGATCACGCAAGATCTATCTAGGAGATGCATAGAAACAAGAGGGGGAGAGCATCTTCATACCCTTGAAGATCGCAAAGCGGAAGCGTTTATCAACGCGGTTGATGTAGTCGTACACCTTCACGATCCGTCCCGATCAAGTACCGAACGTACGGCACCTCCGTGTTCAGCACACGTTCAGCTCGATGACCTCCTTGCCTTCTTGATCCAGCAAGACTGGTGAAGTAGTAGATGAGTTCCGGTAGCACGACGGCGTGGTGACGGTGTTGCTGAAGAACAATCTCCGCAGGGCTTCGCCAAGCACAACAGAAACTATGACGGAGGATAAACTAGAGGGGACAGGATTGCCGGCACATGGCTTGGTGATTCTTGATGTGTCTTGGGTGCTAGCCCTGCCCCTCTATTTATATATTGAGCCTTGGGGTCGAAAGTTGGAGTAAAAGCCTCCACAAAGTCGGTTTCACCCGAAAGGCAAGAGTCCTTCTCGGACTCCAGGACCAGACGCCAGGGACCCTAGCGTCTGGCCCCTGGACTCCTTAAAACTTCCTTTTGCGCTTTACAAAAACCTTGTGGGCTTTCCCTTTTGGCCCAAATAAAGTGTTCTTGTACCCAAACATTTCGGGAAACATCCGAAACCCCTTCCGGTGAATTCCAGAACACTTCCGGAGACCAAACACTATTATCCCATATATCAATCTTTATTTCCGGACCATTCCGGATTTCCTCATCATGTCCGTGATCTCATCCAGGACTTCGAACAACATTCGGTCACCAACATACATAACTCATATAATACTATATCGTCAATGAACGTTAAGCGCGCGGACCCTACGGGTTCGAGAACTATGTAGACATGACTGAGACACCTCTCTGGTCAATAACCAATAGTGGAACCTGGATTGCCCATATTGGCTCCTACATATTCAACGAAGATCTTTATCGATCGAACTGTTATGACAACATACGTTATTCCCTTTGTCATCAGTATGTTACTTGCCGAGATTTGATCGTCGGTATCATCATACCTAGTTCAATATCATTACTGGAAAGTCTCTTTACTTGCTTTGTAATGCATCATCTCGTGACTAACTCATTAGTCACATTGCTTGCAAGGCTCATAGTGATGTGCATTATTGAGAGGGCCCAAAGATACCTCTCCGATACACGGAGTGACAAATCCTAATCTCGATTTATGCCAACTCAACAAACACCATCGGAGACACCTGTAGAGCATCTTTATAATCACCCAATTACGTTGTGACGTTTGATAGCACACAAGGTATTCCTCCGGTATTCAGGAGTTGCATAATCTCATAGTCAGAGGAACATGTATAAGTCATGAACAAAGCAATAGCAATAAAACTCAACGATCATAATGCTAAGCTAACAGATGGGTCTTGTCCATCACATCATTCTCTAATGATGTGATCCCATTCATCAAATGACAACGCATGTCTATGGTCAGGAAACTTAACCATCTTTGATAAACGAGCTACTCTAGTAGAGGCATACTAGGGACACTTTGTTTTGTCTATGTATTCACACTTGTATCAAGTTTCCGGTTAATACAATTCTAGCATGAATAATAAACATGTATCATGATATAAGGAAATAAAATAATAACTTTATTATTGCCTCTAGGACATATTTCCTTCACAACTGCTACAAAATTGTTGCTACCGTTGTTACCATTACTATTGTTATCGTTACAACTACTATCAAATTACCATATTATTGGGCTACTGATCACTCTACTGCAGATATTTAGTCTACGGGTGTGGTTGAATTAACAACTCAACTTCTAATACTTATAAATATTCTTTGGCTCCCTTGTGTCGAATCAATAAATTTGGATTGAATACTCTACCCTCAAAAAATCTTGCAATCCCCTATACTTGTGGGTTATCACTAAGATGAGACAATCTTGTCACAGTCAACTCCTTTATCTTCATAAACTAATTGTAACAAGTCAAGCATTATAGAACATTTTTATCTTTGTCAGATTATAGATCCATTACTATTTGATAAGTCCATTTTGCATCATGTTTTCCTACTATTATTTGTTATGTATTGGGTCATTATTTCACTTTATGATAATATTCTTATGCTTGTTCCCTCTTATTTTGCAAGTTTCACATGAAGAGAGAGATTGCCGGCAACTGGAATTCTGGATCGGAAAAGGGTACAATAGAGATAGTTATTCTGCAAACTCCAAATGACTTGATAATTTACAGAGAATTGTTTTGGAACATATGAAAAGTATTGGCGGAAGAAATAGCGGGAGGGGGCCACCAGTGAGCGACAAGCTCAGGGGCGCACCTTACCCCCTAGGCATGCCTACCGAGCTTGTGGGCCCTTGGCAGGCCTCCGGTGCGCATCTTTGGCCATTTGCCCTAAAAAATCAGAAGAAGACTTTTGGGATGAAGCGCCGCCATCTTGAGACGGAACCTGGGCAGGAGAACGTTTGCCCTTCGGCGGAGTGATTCCGCTGGGGACATCCTTCCGGGAGGGGGAAATCGAAGCCATCGACATCACCAATGATCCTCTCATCATGGGAGGACTAATATTCATCAACATCTTCACCAGCACCATCTCATCTCAAACCCTAGTTCATCTCTTGTATTCAATCTTTGTCCCAATACCTTTGATTGGTACTTGTGGGTTGTTAGTAGTGTTGCTTACATCTTGTAGTTGATACTAATTGGTTTATTTGGTGGAAGATTAAATATTCAGATCCTCAAGAATATTCAATACCCCTATGATCTTGAAAATGAATATGGTTTGTGATTAGTCACTTTTGTTCTTGAGGGCATGGGAGAAGTCTTGTTATAAGTAATCATGTGTATTCGTTCAATATTTTGATGATATGTATGTTGTTTCTTCCTTTATTGGTGTCATGTGAACGTCGACAACATGACCCTTCACCATACTTGGGCCTAAAGGAAATAATTGTGGAGTAATAAGTAGATGATGGGTTGCTAGAGTGATAGAATCTTAAAACCTAGTTTATGCGTTATTCTGTAAGGGGCTGATTTGGATCCATATGTTTCATGCTATGGTTAAATTTATCTTAATTCTTTTTTCATAGTTGCAGATGCTTGCGAGAGGGGTTAATCATAAGTGGGTTGCTTGTTCAAGTAAGAACAACATCAAAACACCGGTCCACCCACATGTCAAATTATCAAAGTAGAGAACGCGAATCAATTAAACATGATGAACATGACTAGACGACAATTCCCATGTGTCCTCGAGAGCACTTTGCTTTATATAAGATAATTTTCCAGCTTGTCCTTTCCTATAAAAAGGATTGGGCCACCTTACCGCACCTTTGTTACAATTGCTACTTGTTATGAATTATCTTGCTACAAAACTATCTATCACCGCTACTTTCAGTACTTGTAGAGAATACCTTACTGAAAACCGCTTATCATTTCCTTCTGCTCCTCGTTGGGTTCGACACTCTTACTTATTGAGAGGACTACGATTGATCTCATATACTTGTGGGTCATCTCTATTCTTTGGACTAAATATTTCGAAGGGTTCATCAAGTTCTAAGCTTAAATTATGTGAATGAATACTATATCATATCATGTTGGCATATCGCCAATTTCTGGAGTCAGGGCCCATCAATGCCCCTTTGTGTATTATAGATTCATTGTTTGTTCAACAATATTTCGTCTGTACACCACAAAGATCTGCACGAATTTTCTCAACCTATATAGTTCAGCTACAAGTTCGACCGAAGTCTCTATATCTCATGTAGAGGCTTTCGTATCAGTCTCGGTAGGAAATTCTAGAATTACTTCCAGCGTTTCTTTTCTCTGAACCGATCATGAAGATTCTATAATCTTGTCAAGTTGCACAATCCTCCCACTCACTCTTTTACAGAAAATATTTTCTTCAAAATTTCCATACTATGTGATAAAACACTTTGCCTTGCGTAGTAATAGAGGAATACATAATCATTTGGTATAGCCTACAAAGTAACGCTTATTTCAACAAATTTGATGGCACTTCAGTGTAAAAGCCACAGTCTCTAAAGCAACACATTAAAAAGTATGTTGGAAAAATAATCAATGTCATCTTTGATCTCACCATGTCATACATAACTTTATTATATCTACTCAAAAATTCTACTCTTAGTAATGTTCTCGGAAGTGCAGGATATAAAATTCTTTTCATAGCTCATCAAGCATTCGCTAAATTCATAACTCAAACTCTTTCTCCAATCCAATTATAGAAACATAATTTATGTTATAGTTAGTTCTACTTCATTCTGGAAAAACCTTTCAAAACATTCCAAATGATTCAGATTTATGTCTTAGTAAATATAAATATCTACTTGAGTCAATCTTGAAGATAGATAAATCCACTACTTGCAACAACACTTATTGAACTACACACATCAACATGCATGTTCCAATTATTACTTCTCTCGTTCTTTATGGATTGTAACGGTATTTTAGTTTATTTCACTATTTGAACAAAAATTGCAAGTAGATGATTCACAATCAGATGACTTCAATATCCATCACTATGAAATTTCTCCATGTTGGTTTCTCCAATATGACTAAATGCAGTGGCACACATATGGTGTATTATTTTAGTCTGACGGCATTTAGCATAAGTGTTATGGATGTTCAATCTTATTATCAATATTCATAACATACATCATATTCATAATAGGAGTATGGCCTTTTGTTCAAAATATTAAATAACTATTGTTCTCTCATGAACAACCGCCTTGCAACTTTTTGATACGTCTTCAACGTATCTATAATTTTTGATTGTTTCATGCTTTATATTTTCAATCTTGGATGCTTTATATGCATTTAATGCTATTTATATCATTTTTTAGACTATTCCATTAATCCAGTGCCCAGTGCCAGTTACAGTTTTCTGCTTGTTTTTAGCTTTTCAAAAAATTAATATCAAACGAAGTCCAAACACGATGGAACTTTGTGATAATTTTTCTTGACCAAAGGGACCTTAGAAGGTTCGGGATGAGACTAGAAGAGCCACGAGCTCACAGGGCGCACCCTGGGGGTAGGGCGCGTGATGAAGCTATGTACCTAGGGTAGGGTCATAGGCCTGACCTAGACACCCTCCCCTAGGACATCACCCTAAAACCAGAAGCATTCGAGGGATAGCATAATCCACTCGACCTCGAAGCATTCCACTCGGAAGACTCGAAGTCACTCGACCACGACAACTATCACTCAACGGACAGAAGACCTAAAGTCACTCTGCACGACAACGGTCAGACTTTTACTTCATAGACTTAATGTTGGGGAACGTAGCAGAATTTTAAAATTTTATACGCATCACCAAGATCAATCTATGGAGTCATCTAACAACGAGGGAGAGAGGAGTGCATCTACATACCCTTCTAGATCGCGTGCGGAAGCGTTCAAGAGAACGGGGTTGATGGAGTCGTACTCGCCGTGATCCAAATCACCGATGACCAAGTGCCGAACGGACAGCACCTCCACGTTCAACACACGTACGGTTGGGAAGACGTCTCCTCCTTCTTGATCCAGCAAGCGGGAAGGAGAGGTTGATGAAGATCCAGCAGCACGACGGTGTGGTGGTAGATGCAGCAGGATCCCGGCAGGGCTTCGCCAAGCGCAAGAGGGGAGGAGAGGTGTCACGGAGGGAGAGGGAGGCGCCAAGAGCAAGGGTCCGGCTGCCCTCCTTCCCCCCTTTTTATATAGGGGCCTTGGGGGGGCGCTGGCCCTAGGAGATGGATCTCCAAGGGGGCGGCGGCCAAGGGGTGGCTTCCCCCCAAGCCAAGTGGGGGGGCGCCCCACCCCTAGGGTTTCCCAACCCTAGGCGCAGGGGAGGCCCAAGGGGGGCGCACCAGCCCACTAGGGGGTGGTGCCCCTCCCAATTCAGCCCATGGGGCCCTCCGGGATGGGTGGCCCCACCCGGTGGACCCCTGGGACCCTTCCGGTGGTCCCGGTACAATACCGGCCACCCCCGAAACCTTCCCGATGGCCGAAACTGTACTTCCTATATATAAATCTTTACCTCCGGACCATTCCGGAACTCCTCGTGACATCCAGGATCTCATCCGGGACTCCGAACAACTTTCGGGTTACTGCAAACTAATATCTCTACAACCCTAGCGTCACCGAACCTTAAGTGTGTAGACCCTACGGGTTCGGGAGACATGCAGACATGACCGAGATGCCTCTCTGGTCAATAACCAACAGCGGGATCTGGATACCCATGTTGGCTCCCACATGCTCCACGATGATCTCATCGGATGAACCACGATGTCGAGGATTCAATCAATCCATATACAATTCCCTTTGTCAATCGGTACGTTACTTGCCCGAGACTCAATCGTCGGTATCCCAATACCTCGTTCAATCTCGTTACCAGCAAGTCACTTTACTCGTACTGTAATGCATGATCCCATGATCAACCACTTGGTCACATTGAGCTCATTATGATGATGCATTACCGAGTGGGCCCAGAGATACCTCTCCATCATACGGAGTGACAAATCCCAGTCTCGATTCGTGCCAACCCAACAGACACTTTCGGAGATACCTGTAGTGTACCTTTATAGTCACCCAGTTACGTTGTGACGTTTGGCACACCCAAAGCACTCCTACGGTATCCGGGAGTTGCACAATCTCATGGTCTAAGGAAATGATACTAGACATTCAGAAAAGCTACAGCAAACGAACTACACGATCTTTGAGCTATGCTTAGGATTGGGTCTTGTCCATCACATCATTCTCCTAATGATGTGATCCCGTTATCAATGACATCCAATGTCCATAGTCAGGAAACCATGACTATCTTTTGATCAACGAGCTAGTCAACTAGAGGCTCACTAGGGACGTGTTGTGGTCTATGTATTCACACATGTTTTACGATTTCCGGATAACACAATTATAGCATGAACAATAGACAATTATCATGAACAAAGAAATATAATAATAACCATTTTATTATTGTCTCTAGGTCATATTTCCAAAAGTCTCCCACTTGCACTAGAGTCAATATTCTAGTTACATTGTGATGAATCGAACACCCATGCAGTTCTGGTGTTGATCATGTTTTGCTCTAGGGAGAGGTTTAGTTAACAGATCTGCCACATTCAGGTCCGTATGTACTTTACAAATCTCTATGTCTCCATTTTGAACACTTTCACGAATGGAGTTGAAGCGACGCTTGATATGCCTGGTCTTCCTGTGAAACCTGGGCTCCTTGGCAAGGGCAATAGCTCCAGTGTTGTCACAGAAGAGAGTCATCGGGCCCGACGCATTGGGTATGACTCCTAGGTCGGTAATGAACTCCTTCACCCAGACTGCTTCTTGTGCTGCCTCCGAGGCTGCCATGTACTCCGCTTCACATGTAGATCCCGCCACAACGCTCTGCTTGCAACTGCACCAGCTTACTGCCTCACCATTCAAAATATACATGTATCCGGTTTGTGACTTAGAGTCATCCAGATCTGTGTCGAAGCTAGCATCAACGTAACCCTTTACGACGAGCTCTTCGTCACCTCCATAAACGAGAAACATATCCTTAGTCCTTTTCAGGTACTTCAGGATATTCTTGACCGCTGTCCAGTGTTCCATGACGGGATTACTTTGGTACCTTCCTACCAAACTTACGGCAAGGTTTACATCAGGTCTGGTACACAGTATAGCATACATGATAGACCCTATGGCCGAGGCATAGGGGACGACACTCATATTTTCTCTATCTTCTGCCGTGGTCGGGCATTGAGCCGTGCTCAATCTCATACCTTGCAATACAGGCAAGAACCCCTTCTTTGACTGATCCATTTTGAACTTCTTCAATATCTTGTCAAGGTACGTACTCTGTGAAAGACCAATGAGGCGTCTCGATCTATCTCTATAGATCTTGATGCCTAATATATAAGCAGCTTCTCCAAGGTCCTTCATTGAAAAACACTTGTTCAAGTAGGCCTTTATGGTTTCCAAGAATTCTATATCATTTCCCATCAACAGTATGTCATCCACATACAATATGAGAAATGCTACAGAGCTCCCACTCACTTTCTTGTAAATGCAGGCTTCTCCATAAGTCTGCGTAAACCCAAACGCTTTGATCATCTCATCAAAACGAATGTTCCAACTCCGAGATGCTTGCACCATCCCATAAATCGAGCGTTGGAGCTTGCACACCTTGTCAGCATTCTTAGGATCGACAAAACCTTCCGGCTGCATCATATACAATTCTTCCTTAAGGAAACCATTAAGGAATGTCGTTTTGACGTCCATTTGCCATATCTCATAATCATAGAATGCGGCAATTTCTAATCATGATTCGGACGGACTTCAGCTTCGCTACGGGTGAGAAAGTCTCATCATAGTCAACCCCTTTAACTTGTCGATAACCCTTAGCGACAAGCCGAGCTTTATAGATGGTCACATTACCATTCGCGTATGTCTTCTTCTTAAAGATCCATTTATTTTCTATGGCTCGCCGATCATCGGGCAAGTCAGTCAAAGTCCATACTTCGTTTTCATACATGGATCCTATCTTGGATTTCATGGCTTCCAGCCATTTGTCGGAATCCGGGCCCGCCATCGCTTCTTCATAGTTCGAAGGTTCACCGTTTTCTAACAACATGATTTCCAAGACAGGGTTGCCGTACCACTCTGGTGCGGAACGTGTCCTTGTGGACCTACGAAGTTCAGTAGCAACTTGATCTGAAGTTTCATGATCATCATCATCAACTTCCTCTCTAGTCGGTGCAGGCACCTCAGGAACATTTTCTTGAGCTGCGCCACTTACCGGTTCAAGAGGTAATACTTCATGAAGTTCCACTTTCCTCCCACTTATTTCTTTCGAGAGAAACTCTTTCTCTAAAAAGGACCCATTCTTGGCAACAAATATCTTGCCTTCGGATCTGAGGTAGAAGGTATACCCAATAGTTTCTTTAGGTTATCCTATGAAGACGCATTTTTCCGATTTGGGTTCGAGCTTTTCTGGTTGAAGTTTCTTGACATAAGCATCGCATCCCCAAACTTTTAGAAACGACAGCTTAGGTTTCTTCCCAAACCATAATTCATACGGTGTCGTCTCAACGGATTTTGATGGAGCCCTATTTAAAGTGAATGAGGTAGTCTCTAAAGCATAGCCCCAAAATGACAGCGGTAAATCGGTAAGAGACATCATAGATCGCACCATATCTAATAGAGTGTGATTACGACGTTCGGACACACCATTACGCTGAGGTGTTCCAGGCGGCATGAGTTGTGAAACTATTCCCCATTTTCTTAATTGTGTGCCAAATTCGTGACTCAAGTATTCTCCCCCACGATTTGATCGCAAGAACTTGATTTTCCTGTCACGTTGATTCTCAACCTCACTCTGAAATTCCTTGAACTTTTCAAAGGTCTCAGACTTATGTTTCATTAAGTAGACATACCCATATCTACTCAAGTCATCAGTGAGAGTGAGAACATAACGATAGCCACCGCGAGCCTCAACACTCATTGGACCGTACACATCAGTATGTATGATTTCCAATAAGTTGGTTGCTCGCTCCATTGTTCCTGAGAACGGAGTCTTGGTCATTTTACCCATGAGGCATGGTTCGCACGTGTCAAATGATTCATAATCAAGAGACTCTAAAAGTCCATCTGCATGGAGCTTCTTCATGCGTTTGACACCTATGTGACCAAGGCGGCAATGCCACAAGTATGTGGGACTATCATTATCAACCTTACATCTTTTGGTATTCACACTATGAATATGTGTAACATTACGCTCGAGATTCATTAAGAATAAACCATTCACCAATGGAGCATGACCATAAAACATATCTCTCATATAAATAGAACAACCATTATTCTCGGATTTAAATGAGTAGCCATCTCGAATTAAACGAGATCCTGATACAATGTTCATGCTCAAAGCTAGCACTAAATAATGTTTATTGAGGTTTAAAACTAATCATGTAGGTAAATGTAGAGGCAGCATGCCGACGGTGATCACATCGACCTTGGAACCATTCCCGACGCGCATCGTCACCTCGTCCTTCGCCAGTCTCCGTTTATTCCGCAGCTCATGCTTTGAGTTACAAATGTGAGCAACCGCACCGGTATCAAATACCCAGGAGCTACTACGAGTACTGGTAAGGTACACATCAATTACATGTATATCACATATACCTTTAGTGTTGCCGGCCTTCTTGTCCACTAAGTATTTGGGGCATTTTCGCTTCCAGTGACCACTTCCCTTGCAATAAAAACACTCAGTCTCGGGCTTGGGTCCATTCTTTGGATTCTTCCCGGCAGCTTGCTTACCGGGCGCGGCAACTCCCTTGCCGTCCTTCTTGAAGTTCTTTTTACCCTTGCCTTTCTTGAACTTAGTGGTTTTATTCAACATCAACACTTGATGTTCCTTTTTGATTTCCACCTCCGCTGATTTCAACATTGAATATACCTCAGGAATGGTCTTTTCCATCCCCTGCATACTGAAGTTCATCACAAAGCTCTTGTAGCTCGGTGGAAGCGACTGAAGGATTCTGTCAATGACCGCGTCATCTGGGAGATTAACTCCCAGCTGAGTCAAGCGGTTATGCAACCCAGACATCCTGAGTATGTGCTCACTAACAGAACTATTTTCCTCCATCTTACAGCTGAAGAACTTGTCGGAGACTTCATATCTCTTGACCCGGGCATGAGCTTGAAAAACCATTTTCAGCTCTTCGAACATCTCATATGCTCCGTGTCTCTCAAAACGCTTTTGGAGCCCCGGTTCTAAGCTGTAAAGCATGCCGCACTGAATGAGGGAGTAATCATCAGCACGTGACTGCCAAGCGTTCATAACGTCTTGGTTCTCTGGGACAGGTGTGTCACCTAGCGGTGCTTCTAGGACATAATCTTTCTTGGCAGCTATGAGGATGATCCTCAGGTTCTGGACCCAGTCTGTATAGTTGCTGCCATCGTCTTTTAGCTTGGTTTTCTCTAGGAACGTGTTGAAGTTGAGGACAACGTGGGCCATTTGATCTACAAGACATATTGTAAAGATTTTAGACTAAGTTCATGATAATTAAGTTCATCTAATCAAATTATTCAATGAACTCCCACTCAGATAGACATCCCTCCAGTCATCTAAGTGAAACATGATCCGAGTTAACTAGGCCGTGTCTGATCATCACGTGAGACGGACTAGTCAACATCGGTGAACATCTTCATATTGATCGTATCTTCTATATGACTCATGCTCGACCTTTCGGTCTTCTGTCTTTCGAGGCCATGTCTGTACATGCTAGGCTCGTCAAGTCAACCTAAGTGTATTGCATGTGTAAATCTGGCTTACACCCGTTGTATTCGAACGTTAGAATCTATCACACCCGATCATCACATGGTGCTTCGAAACAACAAACCTTCGCAATGGTGCACAGTTAGGGGGAACACTTTCTTGAAATTATTACGAGGGGTCATCTTATTTAAGCTACCGTCGTTCTAAGCAAATAAGATGTAAAACGTGATAAACATCACATGCAATCAAATAGTGACATGATATGGCCAATATCATTTGCTCCTTTTGATCTCCATCTTCGGGGCTCCATGATTATCGTTGTCACTAGCATGACACCATGATCTCCATCATCGTGTCTTCTTGAAGTTGTCTCGTCATCTATTACTTCTACTACTATGGCTAATGCTTTAGCAATAAAGTAAAGTAATTACATGACGTTTATGTTGACACGCAGGTCACAAATAAATAAAGTCAACTCTTATGGCTCCTGCCGGTTGTCATACTCATCGACATGCAAGTCGTCATTCCTATTACAAGAACATGATCAATCTCATACATCACATATATCATTCATCACATCCTTTTGGCCATATCACATCACACGACACATGCTGCAAAAACAAGTTAGACGCCCTCTAATTGTTGTTGCAAGTTTTTACGTGGCTGCTATAGGTTTCTAGCAAGAACATTTCTTACCTACGCCAAAACCACAACGTGATATGCCAATTTCTATTTACCCTTCATAAGGACCCTTTTCATCGAATCCGATCCGACTAAAGTGGGAGAGACAGACACCCACCAGCCACCTTATGCAACTAGTGCATGTCAATCGGTAGAACCAGTCTCACGTAAGCGTACGTGTAAGGTCAGTCTGGGCCGCTTCATCCCACGATGACGCCGAATCAAGATAAGACTAGTAACGGCAAGCAAATTGACAATATCCACGCCCACAACTGCTTTGTGTTCTACTCGTGCATAGAAACTACGCATAGACCTAGCTCATGATGCCACTGTTGGGGAACGTAGCAAAATTTTAAAATTTTCTATGCATCACCAAGATCAATCTATGGAGTCATCTAGCAACGAGGGAGAGGGGAGTGCATCTACATACCCTTGTAGACCGCGTGCGGAAGCGTTCAAGAGAACGGGGTTGATGGAGTTGTACTCGTCGTGATCCAAATCACCAATGACCAAGTGCCGAACGGACAGCACCTCCGCGTTCAACACACGTACGGTTGGGAAGACGTCTCCTCCTTCTTGATCCAGCAAGGGGGAAGGAGAGGCTGATTAAGATCCAGCAGCACGACGGCGTGGTGGTGGATGCAGCAGGATCCCGGCAGGGCTTCGCCAAGCGCAAGCGGGGAGGAGAGGTGTCACGGAGGGAGAGGGAGACGCCAAGAGCAAGGGTCCCGCTTCCCTCCCTCCCCCCTTTTTATATAGGGGCCTTGGGGGGCGCCGGCCCTACGAGATGGATCTCCAAGGGGGCGGCGGCCAAGGGGTGGCTTCCCCCCCAAGCCAAGTGGGGGGCGCCCCCACCCCTAGGGTTTCCCAACCCTAGGCGCGGGGGAGGCCCAAGGGGGGGCGCACCAGCCCACTAGGGGCTGGTTCCCCTCCCAATTCAGCCCATGGGGCCCTCCGGGATGGGTGGCCCCACCCGGTGGACCCCCGGGACCCTTCCGGTGGTCCCAGTACAATACCGGCCACCCCCGAAACCTTCCCGATGGCCGAAACTGTACTTCCTATATATAAATCTTTACCTCCGGACCATTCTGGAACTCCTCGTGACGTCTGGGATCTCATCCGGGACTCCGAACAACTTTCAGGTTACTGCATACTAATATCTCTACAACCCTAGCGTCGCCGATCCTTAAGTGTGTAGACCCTACGGGTTCGGGAGACATGCAGACATGACCGAGACGCCTCTCCGGTCAATAACCAATAGCGGGATCTGGATACCCATGTTGGCTCCCACATGCTCCACGATGATCTCATCGGATGAACCACGATGTCGAGGATTCAATCAATCCATATACAATTCCCTTTGTTAATTGGTACGTGACTTGCCCGAGACTCGATCGTCGGTATCCCAATACCGCGTTCAATCTCGTTACCGGCAAGTCACTTTACTCATACCGTAATGCATGATCCCGTGATCAACCACTTGGTCACATTGAGCTCATTATGATGATGCATTACCAAGTGGGCCCAGAGATACCTCTCCGTCATACGGAGTGACAAATCCCAGTCTCGATTCGTGCCAACCCAACAGACACTTTCGGAGATACCTGTAGTGTACCTTTATAGTCACCCAGTTATGTTGTGACATTTGGCACACCCAAAGCACTCCTACGGTATCCAGGAGTTGCACAATCTCATGGTCTAAGGAAATGATACTTGACATTCGGAAAAGCTACAGCAAACGAACTACACGATCTTTGAGCTATGCTTAGGATTGGGTCTTGTCCATCACATCATTCTCCTAATGATGTGATCCCGTTATCAATGACATCCAATGTCCATAGTCAGGAAACCATGACTATCTTTTGATCAACGAGCTAGTCAACTAGAGGCTCACTAGGGACATGTTGTGGTCTATGTATTCACACATGTATTACGATTTCCGGATAACACAATTATAGCATGAACAATAGACAATTGTCATGAACAAAGAAATATAATAATAACCATTTTATTATTGCCTCTAGGGCATATTTCCAACACTTAATAGGCATTTATGTCACTTTATTGCTAGCGTTACCAGTAACGCCCCCTCTTGATGTACCTTAAAACCCTTGTAACGTGGGCTGGCTGGGGTCCAGGCGCACTCTATATAAGCCACCCCCTCCACTGGCACAAGGGTTTGCACCCCCTTGTAAACACACATACATAATCCAGTCGACCGCCTCCAAGCACCGAGACGTAGGGTTGTTACTTCCTCCGCGAAGGGCCTGAACTCGTAAACTCGTGTGTACAACTTCTCCATAGCTAGGATCTTGCCTCCTCATACCTACCCCCATTCTACTGTCAGTCTTAGATCCATGACAGTTGGCGCCCACTGTGGGGCAGGTGTCTTAGCGCCTTTTTGGTGGAGTTGCGACTTTTTCTGATTCTCATCATCATGGTTTCTACCGGCGGACTGGTTGAGGGCCACGAGATCCGTCTCGGCGCTCTCGTTTTCATCGCCGACAACTCCGCTTGGCTTCAGGAAGCTCCACTCGACGTCGATGCACTCCCCGTCCGCGGGGCGACGCACTTGAAAGGATCGATATAGTTGACTAGAGGGGGGTGAATAGGCAACTAACAATTTTTAGCTTTTCTTTAACAATTTAAACTTTGCATCAAAGTAGGTTGTCTAGATATGCAACTAAGTGAGCAACCTATATGATGCAACAATGATAAGTACACAAGCAAGCAAGAGATATATCACAAATAAGCTTGCACAAGTAAAGGCACGAGATAACCAAAAGTGGAGCCGGTGGAGACGAGGATGTGTTACCGAAGTTCCTTCCCTTTGAAGGGAAGTACGTCTCCGTTGGAGCAGTGTGGAGGCACAATGCTCCCCAAGATGCCAATAGGGCCACCGTATTCTCCTCACGCCCTCACACAATGCGAGATGTCGTGATTCCACTATCCGTTCCCTTGGAGGCGGTGACCGAACCTTTACAAACAAGGTTGGGGCAATCTCCACAACTTAATTGGAGGCTCCCAATGACACCACGAAGCTTCACCACAATGGACTATGGCTCCGCGGTGACCTCAACCGTCTAGGGTGCTCAAACACCCAAGAGTAACAAGATCCGCAAGGGATTAGTGGGGGAATCAAATTTCTCTTGGTGGAAGTGTAGATTGGGGCCTTCTCAACCACTCCCGAGCAAATCAACAAGTTTGATTGGCTAGGGAGTGAGATCGGGCGAAAATGGAGCTTGGAGCAACAATGGAGCTTAGGGTTGGAAGAGATGGTCAACTAGAGGAAGAAGACACCCCTTATATAGTTGTGGACAAAATCCAACTGTTATCCACCTAACCAGCCCGCGACTTGCGGTACTACCGCCCCTGACCAGCGGTACTACCGTAAGGCCATGCGATACTTCCGCACCTAACCAGCGGTACTACCGCAAGGCCATGCGGCACTACCGTGAGGGACCGTGGTATTACCGCAGCAGCAGCAGGAGCTAGGACAGACCTGTAGCACAAGGGCTGAGGGCGGTACTGCCACAGGCGCGGTACCATCGCTCCCCCTTGCGGTACTACCGCAAGTCAGGAAACTCCTAGCCTGGGAAGAGCGCGGATGAATAAAAATACATCTGTGCCTACTTTCGCTGGAAAACAGACGATGCAAAAATCCGACACAGTACTACTGCTGAGGAGCGGTACTACCGCCTGGCAGCTGAGCCAGGCCGCGCGCGGTGCTACCGCGCACGGGGTGCGGTACTACCGCGGAGGCGCGGATGTAAAAAATTACATCCGCCCCTACTACCATGAAGAATCGGCATTTGGCCTGGGGGGCACGGTACTACGGCTCCGGAGGAGCGGTACTACCGTGGGCTCCTGCGGTACTACCATGCTGAAGTACGGTACTACCGCTGGTGCCTGCGGTACTACCGCTCCAGGGAGCAGTACTACCGCAAGCCCAACATTAGCAACCAGGACAAAAGCAAAGAGGATAAACGGAGGATGCTCCAATGCGTATGGGAAAGGTGGAGACAAGGAAGAAAACGTGTACGTGATGATTCCACCCGAACCTTTTCGATGCGGACCCCCTCTTAATAGTACGGCTTTCCTACGACTCAAATCCACCAAAAAGAAACATAGAAAATGCCGTCTTCAATAGTCTTCGAGGGGCACCAAACCGTCTTGTGCCTAGCGATGAAACGTCTAGGAAACTCAAGGCACACGATTAGTCCGCAAAAGCATTGTCATCAATCACCAAAACACCTTAGGGATAAATATGCCCTTACAATCTCCCCCTTTTTGGTGGATTGATGACAATACGGGATTTGCACAAAGGGAAATAATATTGAGCAAACGCAAACCCCTCCTCTCTAGAATATAGATGGCCTCCCCCTAGATGTGTGCAAACTAGATGGGTGCTTTGGACTGCACGGCACACATACTAGGATCAAAACTCCCCCTATATTTTAGAGACAAGGCATATCTTGCAATAGTAAGGCTAACACTAGACAGGATAGCAAATACGAGAATAACATAAGTGGCACAATCATAAGCTCACTAAGATAGGATAGAGTGCATATGTCTTACACCATATGAAGGATAAGTCTCAAAGGCGCAAACCAAACCAAAGCAAACGAGGTCCAAACGACAAAGCAAACACACCAAACACGACACACGACTCGCAAGCACGCAAATCCCTACACTCCCTCCCCCTTTGGCATCGAGATGCCAAAAAGGCAGAGAGGACACCTACACGCAAGGGGTGGCTCAGGCAGAGAAATCATCCCAACTCTCCTCGTGCTCCTCGTCAGACTCGGCGGCGGGGACGGTCTCCTCGATGTCTTCCTCAGAATCAGTCCAGTTGTAGCCTTGCTTTGCCATCCATGCAGCCTCTAGCGTGATGACCTCCTCAGAACCGCCAGAGACGTCCTCTCCAAATACCCTCATAATATTCTTGTCGCGGCGGTGACTCTCCTTGGATGCCACGTGAGTCCTGTACTGCCCCTTTGCTTGCATGCAGAAAAGAGTCTTCATCTTGTCCTTCAACTTCTTGGCCCACGAGGGCTCAGAGGAAGGATGGGGAGACCTAGCAGCACGGTCCTCAGCAACATCCTCTGCTCCAGCCTCCTCCTCATCAACATCCCTCCTAGCAGCAGATGCCTCAGCACGAGTAGTAGTGTTGGCCCAGTTGGGCTTGACACGGAGACTGATGGGCTCATGCCGAATCCAGTCTAGAGCAAGGAACTCATCACCAGGGAACAACTTCTCCCAAGTCTTGGAGATCAACAGAAACAGGTATGGTCCATAGATAGGTACCTTGCAGTTGAACACCGCAAACCAAAGCTCACACCACATGATGTGTGAGACATCAGGTGGCTGAGTCTGAGACACACGTGCCTCCTCGCACAGGAGCATCATATCCACCAGATAGGCATGAACCTTGTCCTTGTCGCCAATGCGAGGGAACAGAGAGTTGCGGAAGTTGCGATGCATGATATCCAGAAAGGAGTTCAGCACCCATGTCGACTTGCCACTGGGAAGCACCTTCTCAACATAGAACGGATGTATCTTGTTCTTGCTAGCAGACTAAGGATTGGCATGGGGGCGAACACCAACGGGTGTGGTGAGCCCGTCATCAGGAACTTGGAGCAGATCCATGAACTCCTTCCAGGTAGCAGTCAACTGACGGCCATTGGTCATCCAGGTCATCATCCGCTCCTCCCCGGGGTGAAAATAAACTGAGGCAAAGAACTGACAGATAAGCTCAGGGTCATAGTCAAGGTGGAAAGAGATCACATGTTCAATACCGAACTGCTCCACCAAATCCAGAGCTTCTCCAAAGTACTCACAAAACTTGTCCTTCCTCAAGTGATTCATGTCTATCCACTTGACATCCATGTAGGTATTTTGCTTGTTCTTGATTACATCCAGATAAAAGAGAGTCTGCTGCTTGGTCCAAAATAATTCACAGCCTCTGATGATAGCATGAGCATTCACATAAGGGTTGATCTTCCAGCGATGGACATACTCAGCGAGGGGAATCTCGTCCATGCCCTTAGCGGGTTCCTTGTTCTTGCTAGCAGTGGTCTTGACATTGCGCTTGGGGGCACTGGAGCCCTCTGGTGCTTCATCTTGATGATTGCGCAGTCGCTTGGAGCCAGTGTCACGACTGGAATTGGAACGGAGAGAGCCACCACCTAAGAAACAAGAGAAAGCACACACAAAGAGCGAGAAGAATCAATGCAAAGACCTTAGAGAAACAAGAGAAACAAGTAGAAAGCATACGTGGTAATTGCCACGAGAGAGATTGGACACCAACGGTAGTACTGCCAGGTCGTGCGGTACTAAAATTTTAGTACCGCTCCTAGTCACGGTAGTACCGTGTGAGGTCACAGTAGTACCGTGGCTTGGAGCGGTAGTAAGAGCTTAGTGCCACAGCACGTGCGGTAGTACTGCACCAGACGGGCGGTAGTACCGGACTAGCGGTAGTACCGCACAAGAGGCGCGGTAGTACCGCACCACGTCAGATCCGAACCACTTTTGAATCTGAGAAGAACCGCGAAACCACGGCGGTACTACGGTTGATCAAATCTACCACGGGACACCATATCAAGTATAATTTCTACGCAACATGACTCTCCTACACCCTACTCTTGCAAAGATTTGGCCTAAAATCGCAAGAACAACACACATCTCCCCAAAAACCTAGAAGCGAAAGAACAACCAAGAAACAGAGCGATTTGGGGAGAAACCTTGTTCCATGGCAAGAGGAAGTGGTGGGGAACGATCCCACCGGACGGAATCCGAGGAGAGTGGCCGGAGAAGGAGATCCGGCGAGGACCTCCGGCGCCATTCTTGAGCGAGAGAGAGAGACGGTGGGGAGAGAGACAAGTGAATGGGTATGGGGAGTTGGAACTCCCCTGCCCGAGTCATAACCCCCCACGCGCTCGTCAGCGTGGTAGTACCTCGCTTCATTGCGGTAGTACCGCTCGGCGGAAGTACCGCACCTGAGCGGTAGTACCTCTCTCCCAGGCGGCAGTAAAAAATTACTGCCGCGCTAGGTGCGGTAGTACCGTGCACCCCATACAAGGAAGTACCGTGGCTGCCCGCGGTAGTACCGCGGGCTCAAGAAGTTGCACGTTTCAAACAAGAAAAAGAGGTCTGTGCACCGAATCTTCAAGCCAACAAGACACCACAAGAACACTCTCAACACAAAGAAAGAAAGGCAAGAGACAACAAGAAACAACCTCGAGACACAACCTCTCCAAAGAGAGGGCGGTGGCCGGAGCCACCTATGTTTGAGTCAATTGGTATGGCACCGTGAAGAACTATCCTTGGGACCATGACCAAAACTCGTCTTTGAAGCACACGTACCATCAAAAATGGCTAATGTGGAAGAGTTGATCAATTTATGCATAATGGGGGGAGGGAGAGTTCATTGAGAGAACAACACTCCCCCTATGTCCATGCCTACATCTAAACAAGACAACAAGTTGAGTATGGTGGGGTGTGCAAGGGTTCAAGCAAAATTGCTCGAATCAATGATATTTAGCTCATGCCTTAACTCGCGAAATCTTGCTTCATCCAACGCCTTCATGAAAATTCTGCAAGGTTATCATGAGTGTTGACGTAGTTGAGCTCGATCTCCCCTCACCTAATGTGATCCCGGATGAAGTGATACCGAATCTCAATATGCTTCGTCTTGAAGTGTTGCACCGGGTTGAGAGAAATCTTGATGGCACTTTCATTGTCACACCAAATAGGCACTTTGTCACAAATGACACCATAATCCTTTAAAGTTTGCCTCATCCATAAGAGTTGTGCACAACAACTACCGGCCTCTACATACTCCGCTTCGGTGGACGAGAGAGACACACAACTTTGCTTTTTGGAAGACCAACTTACTAAAGAGCAGCCAAGGAATTGGCACCCTCCGGAAGTGGACTTCCTATCCACTGTGTCTCCCGCCCAATCGGAGTCCGAATACCCTACAAGCTTGAAGTTTGCTCCTCTTGGGTACCATAAGCCAAAGTTTGGGGTATAAGCCAAATATCAAAAGATTCGCTTGACCGCCACAAAGTGACTTTCCTTAGGTGCGGCTTGAAACCGTGCACCAAAGCATAAGCAATCAACAAACGAATGGATTCAAGGCGAGCAACGGGAGCAAAGGTTTCACCGTAGTCGATACCCTCGACTTGGGAGTAGCCTTGTGCCACCAATCTTGCCTTGTTGCGAATGATGGTCCCATGAGCATCTTGCTTGTTCTTAAATATCCACTTGGTTCCAATGACATTGTGGTTCCCCGTTGGCCTTGGCACCAATCTCCACACCTTGTTGTACTCGAAGTTGTTGAGTTCTTCATGCATGGCATTAAGCCAATCCGGATCTTCGAGTGCTTCATATACCTTTTGGGGTTCAACACAAAAGACAAACGCGTGATGTTCACAATAGTTTGCCAATTGTCTAAGAGTGCTTACCCCCTTTTGAATGCTTCCAAGTACATTCTTCATGAGATGACCCTTGGTGGAGAGCTTGGAAGCAATCTTGGCGGCACGATGCTCCAATTCCTCCTCGATGGTGAGTTGAGGAGCGGTCACTTGATCATCTTGAGCGACGTCTTGAGCTTGTTCTTAATCTTGAACTTGCTCGGAGGAGAGAACTTGACCTTGGGCATCACTTGGTGTGTCAACACCGTCTTGAGCATGATCTTGCCCTTGGTCTTGTTCATGAGGATGAGGGCCTTCACTTTGTTCTTCGGAAGCGTGTGGGCCTTGGGTTGGTGATGGCTCCACTTGAGTGGAGCATTGTCCTTCTCCTTCGGCCACAAGGGGTTCCTCAATGGGTAGGATAAAACCAACACCCATTCTTCTTATGGCTTGAGGAGGAATTTCATCACCTACATCACAAGTGCCACTTTGCTCCACTTGGGAGCCGTTATTCTCATCAAACTCCATGTTACACGTCTCCTCAATAAGTCCCATGGATTTATTGAGGACACAGTAAGCATGAGAGTTTGTAGCATAACCAAAAAATATGCCCTCATAAGCTCTAGCCTCAAATTTAAACAACGGAACACCTTTCTTGAGAATGAAACACTTACACCCGAACACCCGAAAGTACTTGAGGTTGGGCTTGTTACCGGTGAGTATCTCATATGGAGTCTTGTTCAAGCCCTTGCGGAGGTAGAGCCGATTGGATGCATGACACGCGGTATTGATGGCTTCAGCCCAAAAGTTGTATGGAGACTTGAACTCCGCCATCATGGTCCTTGCGCATCTATCAACGTCCGGTTCTTCCTCTCCGCAACACCGTTTTGTTGAGGGGTGTAGGGTGCGGAATATTGATGCTTGATCCCCTCATCACTAAGAAACTCATCCAAGGTGTAGTTCTTGAACTCGGTGCCGTTGTCACTTCTTATTGTCAAGATCTTTGCATTGTGTTTGACGTTGTGCTTCATTTGCAAAGTCAATGATGGTTTTTTGGGTCTCGCTCTTCCTCTTGAGAAATACACCCAAGTATATGTTGAATAGTCATCCACAATCACCAAGCAATACTTCCTACCCCCAAGACTATCAAAGCATAGAGGCCCAAAGAGATCCAAGTGAAGGAGCTCCAAAGGCCTCTTTGAGTAAATGAGAGTCGTGGGAGGGTGAGCCTTCTCATGAAGCTTTCCTTCGATACAAGCACTGCAAGCACGATCTTTAGCAAAACTAACATTCGTTAGTCCACGGACATGGTCCCCCTTGACAAGACTTTGCAAATATATCATATTGACATGCGCTAAACGGCGATGCCAAAGCCATCCCACATCAACTTTAGCCATTAGGCATGTCGCGGTCTTACTGGGTCGCTCCGAAAAGCTAATCACATATAGACCGTTCTCGACATGCCCAACAAAGGCTACTTTAAGAGTCTTGCTCCACAAGAGGGACATGGTATCAATATCAAAGAAAGTGGCAAAGACCATGATTGCAAGTTGACGAACGGAAAGTAAATTGTATGCAAGGGACTCAACAAGCATGACCTTCTCGATCGTGAGATCATGAGAAATGACAACCTTGCCAAGTCCCAATACTTTAGAATATGAGGCATCACCCCACTCGACATTGGTGGGCATAGATGGAATCTTGTGCACGTCCACCACCAAGTCCTTTCTTCCAGTCATATGATTTGTAGCTCCACTATCGAGCAACCATGATCCCCCATTGGAAGCAAACACCTACAAGAGATCAATGCTTGGTTTTAGGTGCCCATTTTGTAATGGGTCCTTTGATGTTTGTAACAAGGTTCTTAGGAACCCAAATAGACCATTCAATGTACTGATGAGGAGAACCAACAAATTTGGCATAGACATGCCCATCACTAGCACGACATAACATATAAGAAGGATTAAAGTCGCTGGCTTTGTTGGGAGGGGTGGCATTGCCCTTTTTGACACCGCCACCCTTCGCATTGTTCTTCTTCTCCTTGGAAGCACTCTCTCCCTCCTTCACAAAAGTTTGCTTGAGAGGAGGAGGTCGTTTGGTCTTGTTATCCTTCTTCTTGTTCTTAGGCTTGGGTGCGAACCCAATCCCCTCCTTGGCCACAACTTCCTTTTGATTTCTCAAAAGGTTGTTTAGGTTCTTCTAACCTTGTATGCATGACACAAGGCCTTTCTCAAGTTGCTCCTTCAACTTAACATTCTCCTAAATAAGATGCACATGCTCACAACAAGGGTTAGTAGCATTTGCATTATCAATTAACACCATACGAGGAAATTTGGCTTTCTCCTTGGTTAGCTTCACTTGGAGTTGATCATGAGACTCCTTGAGGGTAGCATGAACACCCTTCAAGACTTTGTGAGCTTTGTCGAGAATGTCAAACTCAACTTTGAGTCTAGCAAGATCAACCCCAAGTTTTGCCTTCTCGGAGTTTAGCACACGGCAAACAACAAGCGCATGATCAAGATATTTCTTTAATTTAGCATGATCATCGTTGTGAGACTCCTCAAGAGGCAAACGAAGACCACGCTCTTCCTCAAGAGCATTGGAAAGATCCGAAATCTCATCGGCATAGTCACGACTATGCCCCTCCATCTTAGAGATGGTATCTTCGTGAGCCTCGATCATGTCATTGGCTTCACCAAGTTGTTCCAAGAGAGCAACAAAGTGCTTCTTTGATTTACCCTTGAGTTTACCCATAAAGGCCTCAAACTCATTCACCTCCACATTAGTTCCCTCATGTTCATCAATTCTATCCATCGAAGAAGGATGATTAATGATGGTAGTTTTGATGTTGGGGGTTACCTTGTTCGTGGCTTTAGCCATGAGGCACTTGGTGGTGATGCTCTCATTGGGTGAGTCGAAGAGAGACACCCGTGGAGTCGTCGCAATGGCAACGGAGGCCATGGCAACCGACTCACCATCTTCATCATCCTCATTGTACTCTTCTTGTACCACCAATGCCTTGGGAGGAGTCTTCTTGGTGAAGTTGCTCTTGTTGGGGAACGACTTGGCCTTGTCCTTTCGGATGAGCTTGCCACCATTGTCTTCCCTCTTCTCATAAGGGCACTCCGCAACAAAGTGGCTTACATTGCCACAATTGAAACAAGTCCTCACTCGTTGCTTGCCCTTTGCGCCACTTGAATTGTTCTTGTTGAAGTTGGGCCTTGAGTTCTTCTTGCTCCAAAATTTCCTTGAAGCAAGGGCCATGTGTTCATGATAGGCATACTTCGTATCTTCGAGGTTGCTCTCCTCTTCTTCCTCTTCATCCTCTTACTCCATACTAACCTTGGCCTTTAGAGCAAGGTTGGGTTTCTTTACTCTTTGAGAGCGAAGTACCGCATTGTCGGCGGTCTTGTCCAAGATGCTCATAGCAACGAACTCATCCAACACATCACTTGAGGACAAGGTGTGGAAGTCCGGCCTTTGACGAATGACGGAGGACATGGCTTTGTGGTAGGGCATCATTGCCTTGAGGAATTTGCGCTTGATCCAATTGTCATCCGTGTCCTTGCTTCCATGATCTCGGAGCGAGACCGCGAGTTTGGTTACCCTCCGATAGAGCTCACGAGGTTCTTCATCTTCTTTCATTGCAAACTCATAGGCTTCATCTTGCACCACTTCATAGTTGGAGCGTTGAATGCTTGCGCTTCCCCGGTAGAGGGAAACCACATGGCACCAAGCATCTTTAGCCAAGGAGTAGGGACGGAGATGAGGAAGGTCTTCGGGTGGGATAGCTTCTTGAATGATGAAGAGAGCATTCTCATTGAATTGATTATCCACGGCTTCTCTAGGAGTGAAGTTGCTTCGGTCATGCGGATAGAAACCTTCTTCAATGGTTCTCCAAAGGTTAGTGTTCACATGATTTAAATGACGCTTAAAACAATAGACCCACGAATCAAATTCTACATTCTTCTCAATCTTAGGGGCCGGGCCGGCATGATTCAAATGAGTGGAAGGGAGAGGTCCACCATAGACAAGTGGAGGTTCCACATGGACAAAGATGTCGGTGCCACTTTTACCACTAGAAGGAAGGGCTTTCTCGCTAGTAGCTTCCCCCTTGTCGGAGGTAGCATCCGTCACCTTGTTGGCGGGATCACCCACTTTCAACGGTGCGGTGGAAAGTTTAAGCCCTTCTAAGAATTCATTAAACATGCCTTTGACCTCGGTCGTCATGGAGGTTTTCAATGTGTCCAACGCCGCATTGAACTCCTCATGAGAGACCGCGGTTCCCCCATCTCCCGTAGAAGATACCGGATTTGCACCGGAGTGCTCCTCCTCACATTATACGACATCAACCATACTCTTCGGATGGTAAAGTCCTTAATAAAGAGACGAGGCTCTGATACCAATTGAAAGGATCGATATAGTTGACTAGAGGGGGGGTGAATAGGCAACTAACAATTTTTAGGTTTTCTTTAACAATTTAAACTTTGCATCAAAGTAGGTTGTCTAGATATGCAACTAAGTGAGCAACCTATATGATGCAACAATGATAAGTTCACAAGCAAGCAAGAGATATATCACAAATAAGCTTGCATGCCTGCAGGTCGACTCTAGAGGATCCCCGGGTACCGAGCTCGAATTCGCCCTATAGTGAGTCGTATTACAATTCACTGGCCGTCGTTTTACAACGTCGTGACTGTCTCCGTTGGAGCGGTGTGGAGGCACAATGCTCCCCAAGATGCCACTAGGGCCACCGTATTCTCCTCATGCCCTCACACAATGCGAGATGTCGTGATTCCACTATTCGTGCCCTTGGAGGCGGCGACCGAACCTTTACAAACAAGGTTGGGGCAATCTCCACAACTTAATTGGAGGCTCCCAACGACACCACGAAGCTTCACCACAATGGACTATAGCTCCGCGGTGACCTCAACCGTCTAGGGTGCTCAAACACCCAAGAGTAACAAGATCCGCAAGGGATTAGTGGGGGAATCAAATTTCTCTTGGTGGAAGTGTAGATCGGGGCCTTCTCAACCACTCCCGAGCAAATCAACAAGTTTGATTGGCTAGGGAGTGAGATCAGGCGAAAATGGAGCTTGGAGCAACAATGGAGCTTAGGGTTGGAAGAGATGGTCAACTAGAGGAAGAAGACACCCCTTATATAGCTGTGGACAAAATCCAACCGTTATCCACCTAACCAGCCCGCGACTTGCGGTACTACCGCCCCTGACCAGCGGTACTATCGTAAGGCCATGCGGTACTTCCGCCCCTGACCAGCGATACTACCGCAAGGCCATGCGGCACTACCGTGAGGGACTGCGGTACTACCACAGCAGCAGCAGCAGCAGGAGCTAGGACAGACCTGTAGCACAAGGGCTAAGGGCGGTACTGCCGCAGGTGCGGTACTATCGCCCCCCCCCCCTTGCGGTACTACCGCAAGGCAGGAAACTCCTAGCCTGGGAAGAGCGCGGATGAATAAAAATACATTCGTGCCTACTTTTTCTGGAAAATAGACGATGCAAAAATCCGACACAGTACTACCGCTGAGGAGCGGTACTACCGCCTGGCAGCTGAGCCAGGCCGCGCGCGGTACTACCACGCACAGGGTGCGGTACTACCGTGGAAGCGCGGATGTAAAAAATTACATCCGCCCCTACTACCGTGAAGAAGCGGCACTTGGCCTGGGGCCCACGGTACTACGGCTCCAGAGCAACGGTACTACCGTGGGCTCCTGTGGTACTACCGCACCGAAGTATGGTACTACCGCTGATGCCTGCGGTACCACCGCTCCAGGGAGCAGTACTACCGCAAGCCCGACATCAGCAACCAGGATAAAGCAAAGATGATAAACGGGGGATGCTCCAATGCGTATGGGAAAGGTGGAGACAAGGACGAAAACGTGTACGTGATGATTCCACCCGAACCTTTTCGACGCGGACCCCCTCTTAATAGTATGGCTTTCCTGTGACTCAAATCCACCAAAAAAGAAACATAGAAAAACGCCATCTTCAATAGTCTTCGAGGGGCACCAAACCGTCTTGTGCCTAGTGATGAAACGTCTGGGAAACTCAAGGCACACGATTAGTCCGCAAAAGCATTGTCATCAATCACCAAAACACCTTAGGGATAAATATGCCCTTACAGCATTTTCGCGCGTGCGTCCGCGACGTCCTTCTCCGGCAACCGTCGACCCAGTATCGGTCGGCTCCTATGGTGTCCTCGTCCCCCGCTATTCGCTGGCACAAGCGTTCCGGTCGGTCGCGGCTCCAGCGGTGGGTGAGACACGCGGTAGCCCGCCAGTCGGCCACCTCACAAGTCACGACAATCTAGCCCGACGAAACTCTCTACGGCCTGTTCGACTGGCTCCATCGAGACCGCATACGAGTGTGACAGCAGCGATCCTGCGGCGGAAGTATTGATGGTCAACGAACCACCCAGTCCTCCTGGCTTCCCCCGCGACGACGGTGGTGATGGCAGTGGCGATCCGCAGCGCGTTCATGAAGAGTACCGACCCGAGCCCCTTTCTTCGCAGCGGAGGGAAGATCTTTGCCGCCGCAATATGGATGCACTTCACACTCCTATCGTTGGAGAAACCCCCGAGGCCCGGGCCTTGGAGGAAGCGCGCATGGCCAACTTGGCTGAGCGCACTTGACTGGAGAACCTGCAGCATGCACTCGACAAGCGTGCTCAACAGCGGATCCCTGAATCCAGTCGACGACAGCTTTTTCCGCCTCAAACTCAGGTATACCACACTCTGATTCAAAATCTCACAGCTGCAGCCCGAATAGCAGAGTCAATCCAGCCTTCCCAGTCACAGGTTGGCAGAGGTTTGATGCAGATCTAGGCCTTGCTCCGAGCAGCTGGAGAGCAGAACACAGCAGTGTCTCAGTCGCGGAATAGGATTCATACCAGATCCGTGATGGCGGATACAGTACAGTTGGTCCACAGCCCAAGATCGCCCCCGTAGCGTGAAGGACGTGGGCACAAGCAAGATCAATACAGAAACCACGAGCAATATGATCACTTCCTCGGCCACGATGACCGTCGTCGAGTGCCCATGCCTCCTCCGAGGAGTGGGTCATTTGTGCCTCGGCGGCATGATGACAGACGCCCTCACAGAGGTGAGCGAAGAATACTAGTCGACCCAAGGGAACCAGGCTTTGATGCGAGATCTATTCTCGTTCAAGTCTGGTCGACAGGAACAGAACACACAGAGAAGGCCATGACAGAGATTATCCGACTGGCGGCAGAGTGCACGTTTCAGGTCCCGAGTGTTTCAGTAGAGCCATCAGAGCCGCAGTGATTCCTCCCAATTTCAGGTTGGCGACTAGAGTCAGCAACTTTACGGGTGAGTCTAAGCCTGACAGTTGGCTTGAGGACTACCGAGTGGCTGTACAAATTGGTGGTGGCAATGATGAAGTCGCCATGAAGCATCTTCCTCTGATGTTAGAAGGCTCGGCCAGGGCATGGTTGAACCAGTTAGCACCCGGTAGTATATTCAGTTGGGAGGAACTCGCCCGAGTGTTTGTTAGGACTTTTGAAGGTACTTGCAAGCGACCAGTGGGGTTGACTGAATTGCAGCATTGTGTGCAAAAACCGAATGAAACCCTGAGAGACTATATCCAGAGATGGATCACGTTACACCATACACTGGAGAATGTGTCAGATCACCAAGAAGTTTGTGCCTTCAAAGAAGGCGTTAAGTATCGGGAGTTGAATCTGAAATTCGGTCGGACAGGAGATATGTCCCTGACTCAGATGATGGAGATTGCCACCAAATATGCTAACGACGAAGAAGAAGACCGACTCCGGAGTGGCAAGCACAAAACAGTCGCCCAGGACACCGGTGGAGGTACTTCCAATCGGAAACAGAAGCGTAAGGCCGAGCCAGCTGCTCCTGGTGAGGCTTTGGTTGTGGCTCAAGGAAAGTTCAAGGGGAAGCCCAAAGGGCCCTGGAACCCCAAGAAAGTGAAAGATCAAGACGGAAATGATGTGTTGGATTTACCATGCCACATCCACACCAAGAAAGATGAAGAGGGTAATCTGATTTATCCTAAGCACACCACTCGACAGTGTTGACTCCTGATCTAGCAGTTCCGAGAGAAACAACCCAAGGAGAAGGAAAAAGAGTCGGACAAGGGTGAGGATAAGGAAGAGGATGATGATGGTTTTCCCAACGTCAACTCCACTCTGATGATTTTTGCTGATATTGAGAGCAAAAGTTGATTGAAAGTTATCAACAGAGAAGTGAACATGGTTGCTCCGGCAACACCAAGTTATTTGAAGTGGTCCCATACTGCCATCACGTTCGACCAGTCTGACCATCCAACACGTATAGCCACCCCTGAGAGGCAAGCGTTGGTGTTCGACCCAGTTGTTGAAGGCACTCGACTGACTAAAGTGCTGATGGATGGTGGTAGCGGCCTGAATATCCTTTATGCTGAAACCTTGAAGGGAATGGGGATTCTGATGTCCAAGCTCAGCGGAAGTCATATGAGTTTCCATGGCATTATACCTGGCAACAAAGCTGAATCACTCGGCCAGATCGCCCTTGATGTGGTTTTCGGTGATTCCAAGAATTACCGCAAGGAAAAGTTGACATTTGAAGTAGTGGATTTCCAAAGTGCTTATCATGCTATTCTGGGTAGGCCTGCCTATGCACGGTTCATGGCTCGACCATGTTACGTATACCTCAAATTGAAAATGCCTGGTCCCAGAGGAGTGATCACTATCACTGGCAATCGGCAGAAGGCAGAAGAGTGCTTCCAGAAGGGCTCAAAAATTGCCGATGCACAAATGCAGCAATCAAAATGAAAGAATACCAGAAAAATGCAGATCTGAGTGATTTGTTGCGCTCCAAGAAGCCTGCCACAGATTCTGCATTTTAGTCGTCCGGTGAAACCAAGCCAATTCATATTCACCCGACCGATCCTAATGCTGATCCTACTCATATCTCAACCTCACTCGACATCAAATAGGAAGAAGCGCTCATCCAGTTCCTCCGTGAGAACTGAGACATCTTTGCATGGAAACCTTCTAACATGTCGGGTGTACCCAGGGGACTGGCTGAGCATCGTTTGCGAGTCGACCCGAAAGTAAAACCAGTCAAGGAACATCTTCGACGGTCCGCCGTACAGAAGAGAAAAGCAATTGGTGAGGAAGTGGCTCGGCTCCTGGCAGCTGAGTTCATCCGAGAGATTTACCACTCCGAGTGGCTCGCCAATGTTGTCATGGTCCCCAAGAAGGACGACTCACTTCGCATGTGCATTGACTTCAAGCATATCAATTGGGCTTTCCCAAAATATCATTTTCCTCTCCCCCACATCGACCAGATTGTCGACTCGACTGGGGGTGTGAGCGTTTGTCTTTTCTAGACGCCTATTCTAGGTACCATCAGATCCGACTGTATGGACCCGATGAGATAAAAATAGCTTTCATCACACCATTCGGGTGTTTTTGTTATGTTACCATGCCGTTCGGTCTCAAGAACGCTGGAGCTACATTCATGAGGATGATTCAGAAGTGTCTGCTCACTCAAATCAGTCGGAATGTGGAAGCATACATGGATGACATTGTGGTCAAGTCGCGTAAAGGTTCCAACCTGCTGACTGACCTTGCTGAAACATTTGCCAACCTGAGAAGATATGATATCAAGCTTAACCCATAAAAGTGCATGAGGGAGTCCTGGATTAGGGGGTGTTCGGGTAGCCGGACTCCTGGACTGTGAAGATACCAGATTGAAGACTTCGTCCCGTGTCTGGATGGGACTTTCCTTGGCGTGGAAGGCAAGTTTGGCGATGCGGATATTCAAGATCTCCTACCATTGTAACCGACTATGTGCAACCCTAACCCTATCCGGTGTCTATATAAACCGGAGGGTTGTAGTCCATAGGCAATCAACTCCATACACAACAATCATACCATAGGCTAGCTTCTAGGGTTTAGCCTCCTTGATCTCGTGGTAGATCTACTCTTGTACTACCCATATCATCAATATTAATCAAGTAGGAGTAGGGTATTACCTCCATCGAGAGGGCCCGAACCTGGGTAAAAAACATCGTGTCCCTTGTCTCCTGTTACCATCCGGCCTAGACGCACAGTTCGGGACCCCCTACCCGAGATCCGCCGGTTTTGACACCGACATTGGTGCTTTCATTAAGGGTTCCCCTGTGTCGTCGCCTTTAGGCCCGATGGCTCCTTTAATCATCAACCACGATACGGTCCAGGGTGAGACTTTTCTCCCCGGACAGATCTTCGTCTTCGGCGGCTTCGCTCTGCGGGCCAATTCGCTCGGCCACCTGGAGCAGATTGAAAGCTACGCCCCTGGCCATCAAGTCAGGTTTGGAAGCTTAAACTACACAGCTGACATCCGCGGAGACTTGATCTTCGATGGATTCGAGCCACAGCCAAGCGCGCCGCACTGTCTCGATGGGCATGATATAGCTCTGCCGCCGAACAGCGCCTAGGAGGCCGCATACGCATCGGTTTCGACCATTGATTCGGAGCCTACTGCGCCGATCGAGGATCAGCGGTTGGACGCTGCCTCAGGGGCTGCGATCTCAGAGGCGATCAAGCCGAACGCTAGCCCTGCACTCTGCACGACCCGTGACTCCAAGGATCCGGACTCCTCCCCGGACTTCGAACCCCCAGCGCCCCTGCCAATTGAATCCGATTGGGCACCGATAATGGAGTTCACCGCCGCAGACATCTTGCAGCACTCGCCTTGTGGCGATATCCTGAACTCTCTCAAGTCTCTCTCCTTATCAGAAGAGCCCTGGCCGAACTACGGTCAGCGAGGATGGGATACAGACGATGAAGAAATTCAAAGCCCCACCCACCACCCACTTGGTAGCCACTGTCGACAATTTAAACGACGTGCTCAACTTCGACTCCGGAGACATCGACAGCATGGATGACGATGCAGGAGATACCGACGAACCAACGCCCATAGGGCATTGGACAGCCACCTCATCTCACGATGTGTACATGGTGGATACCCCTAAAGGAAGCGACAACGAGGAAAAAGGGGATGGGACGGGAGATCGACCCCCCGAAAAGCAATCAAAGCGTCGGCGTAAACGCCGACCCAAGCCCCGCCTCGACAAAAACCCAGCCATAGAGCAGGACGAGCCGGTAGACGACGAGCAGGCCTTAGAGCAACCGTCCGAACAGGGCAACACGGATAGAGAAACCGAACATCCCTCCTCCGGCGAAAACGGCATTCCGGACGACCTCACGCCGAATAAACCTATGGAGCAGAAGAATCTCCACGAGAGGCTCGTTGCAACTGCACGCAGCCTAAAGAAGCAGAAGCGGAAGCTAAAAACAGCGGAAGACGCTCCGGATTAGATGGAGCAAAGTAATCAATACCACAGATAAGTACGGCGACAGTCGCCGCACTAAAAGCTATCCGAAAAGAAAGCTACTGCCTGAATTCGACGAAGAGGCCCTAGAGCCCTCGCATTCAAAAAATGAAAAGCCACACGGTCGGATAGACGACCCCATAAAGCGGCAAGCGGCGCCGCACCTAAATCGGCATGCGACCCACTTAAGGATTCGCATCATGGCCCAGTCAGGTCCATTTATGGGCCAAGAAAGCAAGCTCTCGTAAGCAACGCTATGAAGCCATCATCAGAATCCGGCACACCCAAATACAGGGGCGCCGCACACCCCCTATGTTTCACCGATGAGGTCCTGGACTATGAATTCCCAGAGGGATTCAAACCCGTAAACATAGAGGCATATGATGGAACAACAGACCCTGGAGTCTGGATCGAGGATTATATCCTCCACATACACATGGCTAGAGGAGATGATCTCCACGCCATAAAATATCTACCCCTTAAGCTTAAAGGGCCAGCCCGGCATTGGCTTAAAAGCCTTCCCGAAAACACAATTGGAAGCTGGGAAGAGCTCGAGGATGCTTTCCGAGCAAACTTTCAAGGGACCTATGTCCGCCCTCCGGATGCAGACGATCTTAGTCACATAACTCAACAACCCGGAGAATCAGCTCGGCAGTTCTGGAATAGATTCCTCACTAAAAAGAATCAGATAGTCGACTGTCCGGACGCCGAAGCCTTAGCAGCTTTCAGGCATAACGTCCGAGACGAATGGCTCGCCAGACACCTCGGCCAAGAAAAGCCAAGAACAATGGCCGCACTAACAAGCCTCATGACCCGCTTTTGTGCAGGGGAGGACAGCTGGTTGGCAAGGTGCAGCCCCAGCGACCCAAGTACATCCGAAACTAGGGATGGAAACGGAAAACCGCGACGCAACAAGGACCGTCGCTGGACTAAGGACAAAAGTCCGAAGAGCACGGCAGTCAATGCCGGATTCAAAGGCTCACGACAAAATCAGGAAAATATCGCCCCCCAGGATAACAGGGACGATCCATCCAACCTAAATAAAATCCTGGACAGGATATGTCAGATACACAGTACTCCCGGGAAGCCTGCTAACCATACCCACAGAGACTGTTGGGTTTTCAAACAATCCGGCAGACTCAATGCCGAACACAAGGGGCTCGACACACCAAGCGAAGACGAGGACGAACCCCAAAAGCAGAGCACCAGGAAACAAAAGAACTTCCCACAAGAAGTAAAAACAGTGAACTCACTTCACATAACAAAACGTGCGGCGCCCGTAAAGGTACGCACCACACGATCCCCAAAGGGTCCTGCCACTGGTTGTCAAAACCGATCATCTTCGATCAGCTAGATTATTCTAGGAATATCAAGAATGTAGGCTGGACTGCCTTGATACTCGATCCAATAATTGGCGGACTCCAGTTTTCAAATGTCCTTATGGACGGCGGCAGTGGACTAAACCTGATATATCAGGATACAATCCAGCACATGGGGATAAACCCAGCAAGAATCCACCGCAGCAAAACCTCCTTTCAAGGGGTAATACCTGGTCCGGACACCCATTATAGGGTTTTCTTCCGGCTCAAGTCATATTCGGCTCTGCCGATAACCTCCGCCGCGAAAAGCTGACCTTCCATATCGTCCCGTTCTCAAGTCGCTATCAAGCACTACTGGGACGCGAAGCTTTCGCTCGCTTTAACGCAATACCGCATTATGCATCTCTTACGCTTAAGATGCCCGGTCCACGAGGCATCATCTCTTTGAAGGGGAAGCACTAAAGTGCGCCTCCCCAAGCGGAGGGTGCGGCCGCTTTGACAGCCCCACAGCAAAATGGCCTCACCGGCCAAAAAACTTCGAAATAGGTCATTCAAGACCACGAACGCGGATAGACGAGTTCGGTGCAAAATCATCATTGATGCAGGCCTAGAAGCCATATACCCCCGCACTAGGGGCTCCACGCATATACAATAAGAGACAATAAAGCTCAATCTTATATATCTTACTTTATACTTTGCTTATTTTAAACTTTTTCGGCACGACCCATTTTCAACTCAGTTCCTCTCTTTTACAGATGAACGTCGTGCGGCGCCCGTCCAGGATACGGCACAATGGAGACACAGGCGCAGACGTGCAGTAGGGACCCGTCCTAAAGGATTCTTTTTAGATTAAGACCCTGCGTAAACCTTTTTTACTGTCTCTTGTTGCTACACATCCCCTGGTTTTTTTTCTGATATAACCAAGGAGGAGGCTGGCGTCTTGGCATGTGGCCACGTCAGAATTTTTGCACGTACCTGGACACTAGGGGCTTTTTTAATAAAGAGTGTTGTTTCGCCCGCACTCATAAAGACCGAACACCTTAGGGAGTGTTCGGCGTCGCGAGTTTTGGCATTATATGCATCAGCTCCGAATCATGTCTTTGGTCAAATGTTGGGTTGCCCGGCTCCTGAGTTCGGCTACCTTACGTTCCGCTCTATCGGCTAAGGTAGCACCAGGAGAACTACTGCGATTGTGCCCCCGGTTCGGCCGGGCGAGCACCTCAGTAGAGAAAGCCGAAAACTGACTGTCATGATGTAGCGTGAGACTGGTCAGCCACTCGATGACCTATCGGAATCTATCGGATTCCTCCGCTTTAACGAAGGGCCGCTTCCCGGTCAGGCACATACGCGCCCCGAATTCGGACGAGCGCAGTTGCCACCAAGGAGCTACCTAAAGAGTCTCATTGTCAAACCTATGGCTAAGTGAAAGTGTTAAAGCATTATAGTCCGGTTGCCTGGCCCGCTGCGCTATCACCTCCTTTGTAGGACCAAGACGTTGGGTTAAGTGTGAAAATGCGTCTTCTGCGAGCACCCCCGCACTATGTGCGTGGGGGCTGAAGCCAACGACTGCCATCTTTCAGATTCTATATATATATATATATATATATATATATATATATATATATATATATATATATATATCTTAAAACGGCCGCACAGGAGGTGTTCCCAATACTTGGAGGCACAAGTATAAAAAAGGCCACTACAGTTTATCAAAATATTACTTTATAATTACATATGATATCATAACATAGCATCTTTCGGGCACTGCGTCTCTATTACACGAGCGCCTTCAAGAACTTCCTGAAAATAGTGCTCGAAGGGTACTCGGCTTTTGTCCGAATCTCGAGACGCAACAACGATGGTCTCCATCTCTGCCCGGTATGTCTTAACACGGGCAAGAGCCATCCTAGCGCCCTCTATGCATGCTGACCTCTTCATTGCATTTATACGCGGCACCGCGTCAAGGAATTGTTGCACCAAGCTGAAATAACTCTTCGGCTCCGATCTCCCAGGCCACAGATGACCCATGACGTACTTCATGGCAAGTCCGGACAATCTATTCAGCTCGGCCCATTGAGCCAGGCGATCGTCCACTGCCAGTGGACGCTCTGGATTGTGGAACTGTGACCAGAAAAGCTTTTCCACTTCGCGATCTTTTAGATCTCGAAAGTGTTCGGTCGCATCAGCAGCACTTGCTGCCAAATCCAGATAGGTGTCCTCCACACTCCACATCCGGTCCAACAGAGCAAACTTTGGATCACAAAACTTCCTCCGCAGCATAAAGGGCTTTCCAGCCGCAATCTGTTTGGCCTGACGTAGCTCCTCTTTCGCAGCTCTTATCGCAGAGCGAGCGTCCTTGGCATCGGCAACGGCCTTCTCTAAGTCCGTCTGTCTCGCCCGGTATTCTTTCTCAAGAAGTTTGCAACGGTCTGCAGCACTCTTTAACTTCTCGGCTGTCTCTTCTTTGCTTCGGCAGTGAGTAGCCTGTTCATCTCTCAGCTCTTCAAGGGCCTTCTCGGCAGCCGCATCGCTTTTTCTGGCTTGCTCCTTAGCTCGGGCAAGTTCTGCCCTAAGATTCTCCATGGCGGCCGTACCATCTGCGTCAAGCACACACATTGTAAGACACTGGCATGAAGCTCCTCTTACTTGATGCTGCCCGAAGAATTACATACCTTGAGCCTCATCAAGCCGCTTGTTGACAAGCGCGATGTCGGCATCTACCACATCCAGTTGCCGCTTTAGTTCGGCCACTTCATCAGTTTGGCTTGATTCCGGACACCTCGCCACCTACATTCAAAGGCGACATCTTAGACCTGGGATTATGATCCTCTGCGTGCCGTCATTTCTTGACAACGCGCAGAGTCTCAGGGGCTACTATCTACACAGGGCGCATCTTACTTATGCGCAACTGACAAAAGTGTACATTATCTAATGTACCTCAAAACCCGTCAGTAACTTTTGACGGCCTCATGCAATCCGCTTTCTGCGGATGAAATCCTTTCAATCACCGTGCCCATCAATGCACGGTGCTCCTCTGAGATAGAAGCTCGCCCCAGCAGAATTTTTAGCTCCTCCGGCCGAATACCAGAAGGTGCCGGACTTGTCCTATGGCCTTTTTCGAAGGCCGGACGTGGAGAGCCTTGGGGGGGCACATAGCTATCTTCCGCCCCTGCCGGATTCAGAGAAACCCTCCGCGACGACACATCAGGGTCGCCCGCCTCGCTAGGCGGTACGGCAGGGGGAGGCGTCCCGCTCTCCATCATCTCCGGAAGAAGATCCCCCGAAGATGAGCTCTGCTGAGAAGGGCTGAGGTCCGAGCTACAAGGTAAAATTTCGGTTAAATCTTCTCAGATATAAATCAAGGATTTCTCTCATCCCTCAAAAGGAAAACCTCTCTCTACTTACGGCTCACTGGAGGGCTGATCCCCTTGAGGGCGTAGTTCGGCCGAGGAACTCCCCGGTGTCGGACCCTCTGACGAGGATTTTCTCCCCCATTTCGAGGCCATGGTTTCCAGGTCGTCAGAGGCGGCTCTCTTCTTCCCCTTAGGAGAGGAATTGTCGGTTCCTCCCTTCGGAGCAGCCTCCTTCGAGGAGGCCATAGCTTCCTTGTCCTCCCCCTCCAAAGGCATTATCTCCAACATCCTAACTAGCACAAGATCCGGCCTGGTTTCAGGAAGGGGAGCCGGACACCTAATCAGCTTTGACTTCGCTATCCACTCCTGTTTAAAAGGATGGCTCTTTTAGGGGCAAGTTTATGACAATTATACGGATAGAAGGTCCGGGCACAAGGTTGCTTACTTGAGTATCCGGGTGATTGCAGCTTAGGTCTGCGTCCTCGGTTAAATCCGGACACATCTCTTGTGATCCGAAGAACAGTCTATACATCTCCACGGGCGTTGCGCCCATAAAGTTCTGGAGAGCTCGCGGTCCCTCTGGATTAAACTCACATAGGCGAAGGGGGCGACGTTTGCCGGGCAATATTCGGCGAATCAGCATGACCTGGGTCACCTTGACCAAACTGAGGTCTCCTTCCAAGAGATCCTTAATTCGGCCCTGTAATAGGGGCACGTCTTTGGGCAAACCCCAATCTAATCCTTTATTGACCCATGACGCTAGCCGTGATGGAGGACCCGAGCGAAAGGCAGGAGGCGCCGCCCACTTGGCGCTCCTGGGAGCGGTGATATAGAACCATTCTCGTTGCCACAAGCCGAGCTCCTCTTGAAAGGAGCCCTCGGGCCATGGAGCATCAGCATTCTTACTTATGACAGCGCCTCCGCACTCTGCGTACCGTCCCTCGATCATCTTCAGCTCCACTCCAAAGGTTTTGAGCCACAATCCGAAGTGAGGAGTAACACGGAGGAACGCTTCACACACAATGATGAATGAGGAAATGTGGAGGATGGACTCCGGAGCTAAGTCATGAAATTCCATCCCGTAATAAAACAGCAGCCCCCTCCCGAAGGGATCCATCGGGAAGCCTAACCCCCGAAGGAAGTGAGACATGAACACTATGCTCTCACCGGGCTGGGGACTGGGAATAGCCTGCCTTTGAGCAGGCAACCTATGCGGGATTTCGGCGGTCAAGAACTTAGCCTCTCTCAACTTTAGCACGTCCTCCTCCATGATGGAGGAAGTCATCCATCGGCCTTGAAGGTCGGAACTGGACATTGTCGAAGGTCCGAAGCACCTGGAATCTGGAGCCTAGGGTGTTGGAACTCGAGGCGACGGGCGAACTCGTTTGAGATTGGAACAAGAGTAAGGCCTTGGTTTCTTTATAAGAGGTTGAATACCAGGAGCCCTCCCCGTAACCGTTTGGGACTCGCCTTTAATCGAGAAAACATGCTAACGGGCACGATTGGGTTACCCACGTCCGTATTGATGAGAATCCCGCAAAAGGGGGGCACACGATCTCTGCTTTGACAAGACGTAACAAGGAAACCGCCTCGCAAAACATGCTGAGGTGGAAAAGTAAAAACGATTCGAGTAAAGGACTTGGCCGTAGTGTGATGACGCACTGCGGAATACGTCGGCAGATTTGATTTGTGTCAATATTATTCTCTCTATGGCAATATGTGGAAACTTATTTTGCAGAGCCGGACACTACTCTTGGTGTTTACAATCTTCTACGAAGGACTTGGAGGAGGAACCCGCCTTGCAATGCCGAAGACAATTTGCGCGCCGGACTCATCGTCATTGAAGCCTGGTTCAGGGGCTACTGAGGGAGTCCTGGATTAGGGGGTGTTCGGGTAGCCGGACTATACCTTCAGCCGGACTCCTGGACTGTGAAGATACAAGATTGAAGACTTCGTCCCGTGTCTGGATGGGACTTTCCTTGGCGTGGAAGGCAAGCTTGGCGATGCGGATATTCAAGATCTCCTACCATTGTAACCGACTCTGTGTAACCCTAACCCTATCCGGTGTCTATATAAACCGGAGGGTTGTAGTCCGTAGGCAATCAACTCCATACACAACAATCATACCATAGGCTAGCTTCTAGGGTTTAGCCTCCTTGATCTCGTGGTAGATCTACTCTTGTACTACCCATATCATCAATATTAATCAAGCAGGAGTAGGGTATTACCTCCATCGAGAGGGCCCGAACCTGGGTAAAAAACATCGTGTCCCTTGTCTCCTGTTACCATCCGGCCTAGACGCACAGTTCGGGACCCCCTACCCGAGATCCGCCGGTTTTGACACCGACAGTGCACATTCGGAGTTCCTGGCGGAAAGTTATTCGGCTTCCTCGTTTCTGAACGAGGGATCGACATGAACCCAGAGAAAGTTGGGGCCATACTCCGGATGAAGCGCCATGTGCGTGTGCATGATGTCCAGAAGCTTACTGGTTGTTTGGCCGCCTTGATTCAATTCATTTCTCGCCTCGGTGAAAAGGCATTGCCTCTTTACCGACTGATGAAGAAATCTGACAAGTTCGAGTGGACTCCTGAAGCTGATGCAGCGTTTGCAGAACTCAAAGCCCTGCTTTCCACCCAGCCAGTGCTCGCTACCCCAATCAACAAAGAGCCTTTATTTCTTTATATTGCAGCCATTGGACAAGTTGTCAGTACAGTACTCACGGTCGAGCAGGAAGAAGAAGGAAAAGCCTATAAAGTTCAGCGCCCAGTATACTATGTTTCTGAAGTTTTAACTCCATCCAAGCAAAGATATCCACACTATCAGAAGCTTTTTTTATGAGATTTACATGACCACGAAGAAGGTTGCACATTATTTCTCTGATCACTCCATTAAAGTCGTCAGCGACGCACCATTGTCAGAAATTCTGAACAACAGCGATGCAACTGGTCGAGTGTCAAAGTGGGCGATTGAACTCCTTCCCTTGGATATTAAGTTTGAGGCAAAGAAAGCTATCAAGTCCCATGCAATCGCAGATTTCCTTGCCAAGTGGATCGAACAACAACTATCGACTCAGATTCACTCGGACCATTGGACCATATTCTTTGATGGATCTAAGATGCTGAATGGTTCTGGTGCTGGGGTAGTATTGGTATCCCCCGAGGTGACAAGCTCCACTATGTTCTCCAGATTCATTTTGATTCCTCCAATAATGAAGCTGAATATGAGGCACTTTTGTACGAGTTGCATATGGCCATTTCACTCGGCGTCCGTCACCTCATGGTCTACGGCGACTCAGATTTGGTGGTTAATCAAGTAATGAAGGAGTGGGACGTCAGAAGCCCGGCTATGACTGGCTATTGTAATGCAGTGAGAAAGTTAGAAAAGAAGTTTGAAGGTTTAGAGCTCCATCACATACCCCGACTGAAAAATCAAGCAGCGGATGATTTGGCGAAGATAGGTTCCAAGAGGGAAGCCATTCCCAGTAATGTGTTTTTGGAACATATTCATACACCTTCAGTCCAGGAAGATCCTTTCACTGAAGAGCCCCCACAACCAAAGAGCGCCACTGATCCGACTGAAGTTGAAGTCCCGGCCGTGGTCGACTTGATCATGGAGGTTTTGGTCATCACTCCCGACTAGACAGTGTCGTACATCACGTACATTCTTAGGAAGGAACTCCCAGAGGACGAAGAAGAGGCCCGACAGATCGTCCGCTGATCCAAGGCTTTTACTGTGATAAGAGGGCAGCTGTTTAAAGAAAGTGTAACTGGAGTCAGCCAAAAATGCATAACACCAGAAGAAGGTCGAGTGATCCTCAACGACATCCACTCAGGGACCTGTGGTCACCATGCGTCCTCTCGGACCATTGTGGCCAAAGCATATCGAGCGGGATTTTATTGGCCACGAGCAAATGAGATGGCACAAGAAATAGTCGACAGATGTGAAGGTTGCTAGTTTTATTCCAACATGTCTCACAAGCCTACGTCAGCCCTGAAGACCATTCCACTCGTCTGGCCCTTCGCTGTTTGGGGTTTGGACATGGTTGGACCCCTGAGAACGGGTAGGAGTGGCTTCACTCATGTACTCGTGGCAGTTGACAAGTTCACCAAATGGATTGAAGCCAAACCTATCAAAAGTCTTGAAGCCAGTACTACGGTTAGTTTCATCAGAGAGTTAACATTCAGATATGGTGTTCTGCACATCATCATCACTGACAATGGGTCAAACTTCGATTCTGATGAGTTCAAAGCCTTCTGCGCTTCCCAAGGCACTCGAGTCGACTATGCTTCAGTAGCCCATCCCCAGTCGAATGGACAAGCTGAAAGAGCAAACGGAATGATTCTCAAAGGACTAAAGCCCCGATGGATGCGTGATCTCAAGCACGCGGCAGGCGCCTGGGTCGATGAACTTCCATCAGTGCTTTGGGGTTTGAGGACAACTCCTAATCGGCCGACTGGCCAAACTCCATTCTTCTTGGTCTATGGAGCTGAAGCTATTCTTCCGAGTGACTTGCTTCACAATGCACCCAGAGTCGAGCTTTTCTCAGAAGATGAAGCAGAACAGGCTCGGCAAGTCGCATTTGATCTCCTAGTAGAGGAAAGAGAGATGGCCTTGATCCGGTCGACCATTTATCAGCAAGACCTGCGTCGATTCCACGCCAGAAATGTGAGGGGTCGAGCATTTCAAGAAGGAGACTTGGTTCTTCGAGTGGATCAGCAGAAACCACACAAGCTCTCCCCTACTTGGGAAGGCCCCCTCATTATCATCAGAGTGCTCCACAACAGAGCATACCACTTATACAATGTCGAGCACAAGAAAGACGAGCCACGCGCTTGGAATGCGGAGCTACTCCGCCCCTTTTACACTTAAGCATTCAGACTGTTGAGATGTAATAAGAAATACTCTTTAGTTTGATTATCAAAGACACAGTTTTACAGTCTCTTAAATGATTGTTGTTCCTTTTTTATATGTTCTAAATCCCCCAATGGGTACCTTAGATGCGAATCCGTTTCGCTTAAGTTTTAAAAAAATCTTACCGAGTGATGAGCAAACCTCTCACTCGGAAGCTTAGCTGCGAATCCGTTTCGCCGAAGTTTGAAAAATCCTACCGAGTGATGAGCAAGCCTCTCACTCGGAGGCTTAGCTGCGAATCCATTTCGCCTAAGTTTGAAAAATCCTAACGAGTGATGAGCAAGCCTCTCACTCAGGGGCTTAGCTGCAGTCCAGTACTCGCCTAAGTTTGAAAAATCCTACCGAGTGATGAGCAAGCCTCTCACTCGGGGGCTTAGCTGCAGTCCAGTACTCGCCTAAGTTTGAAAAATCCTACCGAGTGATGAGCAAGCCTCTCACTCAGAGGCTTAGCTGCAGTCCAGTACTCACCTAAGTTTGAAAAATCCTACCGAGTGGTGAGCAACCCTCTCACTCGGGGGCTTAGCTACAGTCCAGTACTCAGATAAGTTTAAAAAATCCTATCGAGTGGTGAGCAACCCTCACTCGGGGGCATAGCTGTAGTCCAGTACTCGCCTAAGTTTGAAAAATCCTACCGAGTGGTGAGCAACCCTCTCACTCGAAGGCTTAGCTGCAGTCCAGTACTCGCCTAAGTTTAAAAAAAATCCTACCGAGTGGTGAGCAACCCTCTCACTCGGAGGCTTAGCTGCAGTCCAGTACTCGCCTAAGTTTTAAAAAAATCCTACCGAGTGATGAGCAACCCTCTCACTCGGGGGCTTAGTTGCAGTCCAGTACTCGCCTAAGTTTGAAAAATCCTCCCGAGTGGTGAGCAACCCTCTCACTCGGAGGCTTAGCTGCAGTCCAGTACTCGCCTAAGTTTAAAAAATCCTACCGAGTGGTGAGCAACCCTCTCACTCGGGGGCTTAGCTGCAGTCCAGTACTCACCTAAGTTTGAAACACATCCCTATCCGCAAGGGTGATGAGATGCAGGTCGACTGCAACCTTCTCATCGGAGCTGCGCCACAAATACAATGTGCGGACCATCCTCATCCGCAAGGATGATGAGGTGCAGGTCGACTGCAACCTTCTCTTCGGAGCTACGCCACAAATACAACGTGCGCTCCATCCTCATCCGCAAAGACGATGAGGTGCAGGTCGACTGCAACCTTCTCTTCGGAGCTGCGCCACAAATACAACGTGCGCTCCATCCAAATCTACAAGGTCGGCGAGGTGCAGGTCGACTGGGACATCCTCCTCAGAACTGCATTTCAAGTACAAAGACTATTCCGAGTGAAGAACAAGTTCCACTCGAAGGCAAACACAAGCACATTCAGAAGATAAACCAAGTTCAGATAAATCCTAAAGTTCCAGAACGCAAATAGAAGTACTCACGCATCAGGCCCGAATGAGTTTAACGGTTACAAAGTCACTCGGCATTCTGAGGCAAATTTAAGGCGAGATATAAAGTTTGTCCACTCCACAGGAGGAGGGCTTGCAGGCTCGATGAACTCGTCCAGATCGATTCCGTCAGCGATCCGAGTGGCGTTAGCAATGAAGGTTTCCATGAAGGATTGGAAGTCATGCCTTTTTGTGTTGGCAACTTTGATCGCCACCGGCTTCTCTTCTCGGGCTTCTTTGCAGTGGACCCGAACCAGCGACAGAGCCACGTCAGCACCGCATCGGGCAGAAGACTTCTTCCATTCCTGCACTCGACCAGGAACCTCATTGAGTCGAGTCATCAGGGACTCGAGGTCATTTTGAAACGTTGCCCTTGGCCAAAGTGATGTATCAATGCGCGACACCGCCACCTTCAGGCGAGCAAGATAGCTCGTAACACTGGCAACACGAGATTCCAGTCAGAGCACGTTCATGGCAGCCTCATCGCCGACAGGAGAAAGGATGGGGTCCAAGCCTGTCTCGATCCGTCCAGTTTCTTCTTCAAAGTTTTGGGAGAATTCTGCAGATTCAAGGAGTTAATGAGTCGACCGGTTCATGGTGACTTGCAAACAGTAAATCACTCGGATAAAGAAAAATACCTTCGAGCATAAGGAAGAGCTTCTTGGCGAGTGCTTTCAGATAAGCTTCCAGGTTGTTTCTCCTACGAGACATGCTTTCCAGCTGCTCGTTCAGAGTCACCTTATCTTTCTTCAAACGAGTCGCCTCTCGATTGGACTCGGTAAGAGACGCCTTCAGCTTGGTGATTTCCTCCTCTAGCGCACCGACCGAGGCCAGCTTTTTGTCAGCAAGTGCAGTCTTCTCCTGAGCCTCCTTTTGCGCAGCTGCAAGATCGAGGTCCTTCTTCGCCAGAGCCTGCCTCATTTTCTCTGCAAGATATACACTCGGGTCAGACAGAAGAAAGAAGAGATAACTTGAGGGATGATTAAGATAAACAGTCGACAGGTCGTTACCTTCTGTACCAGCTACTTCGTCTTTAGCCTTTTCAAGTTCTGATTGGCCAGCTCCAAGTCAAGGTTGAGTTGTCTCTGCTTTTCCTCGAATTTAGCAAACTTGGAGATAAGTGCACATGATTTGTACAATCAGTAAAAGATATGTCAATGGACAAGGTCAAAGATCATTCGCCTCCGAGTGAATAAAACTCTAAGACTACTGCAGAATCAAAACATTCTACAGTAGTCTCGGGGACTACACCCAGTGGGTGCACTTATCGTGCCCCCACTAGTTCAGATTCCACTTGACATGGTCCGCCCAGACCGAGTGGAAGAAAAAAGAAGAAGAAGAGAGACATACTCAGACCCCAACTGACTGCCAGCAGTCGACTGCGGTCTCGGGGACTACACCTAGTGGGTGCACTTAGCGTGCCCCACTGGTTCAGATTCCACTCGACATGGTCCGCCCAGACCGAGTGGAAGAGTGAAACAACAAAGATATCAAACACCCACTGGGTGCGCAGATGCGAAGTGCAGAATAACAAGAAATTGCACGGAGAAAGGTTTTTAGGTAGCATATCCTAATAGAACAAACAACAAGATAAGAGTTTAGCCGGAAGCCAACTTACCTGGACATTGGCTCGAAGGGCCGCGCTGGCGTCGTAGGCAGCCTTACTATTTTCGTGCACCGCCTTCACTCGCTCCATCATTATGCCAGCTTGGCGAATGGCTTCTACAGCGGCGTCCGCCTAGCTTTCCGGAACGTGATGAGTGGTGAAGAATGGGACTGACGGTGCAGATGTAGCAGCTTGAAGTTCCGAGGCATGAAGCTGGACGGTTGAAGCAAACACTGCTACAGTCGACGATGTGGGGCGTTCACTCTGTACTGGATCAGTGAAAGTAACAGAAGCCCGAGTCACATCTTCAGGCTGTTGAATCGTTGGCTCTGCCGCCAGCACCGATTGGAATGTCTTGCCAGCTGATGCCTTCTTGTTCCTCCTGGGCCTCAGCGGCACGTCCTCGTCATCGTCTGGAAGTTCAATAACATTGGGAGGAGCTGCAAAAAGAATCAATCGCCAGAATTTAATCGACCGATAAAATGACCTAGTAATTGAAGACAAGATTACGAGAGTTATACCCGGGTTGGAAGTGACTGCATCTTCCATTTCTTCATCTTCATACTTGTGGGTGGAAGTCACGGAGGTAGCAGCACTGGAAATTTCAAGATTCAGTCGGTCATGTCTATCACGGTGGGTCGACCAAAACTCGATTCGTACTAAAACAAGGAATCAGGTCCGACTATTACCCAAAAATAGTAGGAATGGCCACTTTGATCTTGGGCAAGGCCTTCTGCGGTTTTGACAACACAACTTTCAGTTGTTTCGGTGCCTTCTTAGTCGGCGCTGGAGATGGCGCAGCTTTCAGTTGCTTCAGTGCCTTTTCAGTCGGCACTGGAGAGGACGTCCGAGGGCGCTTTGACGACTGCCCAGCCGGCGCGGTCACTTTGTCATGGATGCTTGCCGGGTCGTGAGTGTGCTTGGATCGCCTTTCCCTACGGGGAGGTGATTCAACCTCTTCTTCATCACTCGGGTCGTCACTCTCCTCGTCCTCCTCTTCATGAGAGTGCCACTCGCCGCTCTCGCCTCCGCTCTCGTCCCCCTTCGGATCTTGCTCCTGCTCCCCGTTGGGCATCAAGTACATATCAACAAGGGCCTAAAAGACAACAAGCGAAGCAAAAATTAGTCGGTTGACAACAAGAAGTTATATGATAAATCAAGAGAACACTCGGCAATTTAGAGTTGGACCTTGTCTGGTTGGCGCGAGTTGTCGAGTGGAGGGACTCTCCTAGACCCTCTGGGGTTATCTTTGTTGCCAGTGATACCCCTCAGCCACTTCTCCACTGTATCCTCGTCGACCTCTTCTGGGTGGATCCGAGTGGAATCCTCAATGCCCGAATACATCCACATCGGATGGTCAGGAGTTTGAAGTGGTTGAATGCGTCGCTTAAGGAAGACCTCCAACAGATCCATGCTAGTCATGCCATCACGGACGAGTTGGACCACCCGCTCAACCAGCACCTTCACCTCCGCTTTCTCCTCTGGAGTCACTTTCAAGGCGGAGGGCTTCTCGACTCGAGCCATGGAAAAGGGGGGAAGTCCGGTCGACTGACCTGGAGTCGGCTGGTCTTTGTAGTAGAACCAGGTCGACTGCCACCCTCGGACTGACTCAGGAAGGATCATGTCTGGGAAAGTGCTTTTACCTCTCATTTGAATCCCAAGACCCCCACACATCTGGATCACATGCGTCCTCTCATCACTCGGGTTGGCCTTCTTGACCGACTGAGAACGACACATGAAAATGTGCTTGAAGAGGCCCCATTGTGGTCTACAACCCAAGAAATTCTCACACATGGACAGTAAGGCAACGAGGTACACGATGGTGTTGGGGGAAAAGTGGTGGAGTTGTGCTTCAAAGAAGTTCAAGAAACCTCGGAAAAAAGGATGGGGAGGCAAAGAAAACCCGTGGTCAACATGGGTGGCGAGGAGAACGCACTCACCCTCCTGTGGATGCGGTTCGGTCTCGCCCTCCGGGAGTCACGCCGATTCCTGGGAGATCAGTCCCCCTCAACCAGATCATCGATGTCTTCCTGGCGAATCATCGACCGAATCCAATCGCCCTGGATCCAGCCGCGCGGCAGGCCAGACCTCGACGAAGATCCGCCCCGGCTGGACTTCTTCCCCTTCGCCTTTGCCGTCGCCTTCTTCACGCGCTCCAAGGCCACCATCTTCTCCTTTCCCATTGCAGCGGGCGGAGCTCGAACAGAGCGGCGGCACCGGGACCAGAGGTGGATGTGGCGGAGAAAACGGGGGAGAAAGAGGATGAATGGGAGTGCACTGTGCAAAAAACCCCGATCCCGCACCTTATATGAGGTGGTTTCCGAGTGGCTGACCAGTGGGTCCAGACGATCCTATCGAATCCCGCAACAGTCGCGCCCGCGATACGTGGCGAAAAAGGTGGCGCGGTGATTGAGGCGACCCTGCCTTATCCAACCCGATTACTACGGCCTCCTCTGCCCCCCGCGCTTCCCAAAATTCGAATCCCACAAGATCCGCGAGCAGCAGAGCAACCTGTCAGACGGAAGATTTTTCCCATATTAGCACTCGAAGCTTAACATTAAAAGTTCACTCGACAAAACCAAGAATGGATCAAGGCGACTGAAAAAGAAGTTGAAGTCATCGTGATTGCTCATTTGGTCCCAATAAGACGCTTTCGAAGCGCGAAATTGAGTAGGAGGTGTTCTCAACTCCTCCACTTGAACCCTGAACCATTCGGGGGCTAATGATGAAGCTATGTACCTAGGGTAGGGTCATAGGCCTGACCTAGTGTAACGCCCTCGATGCGGCTATATCTCCCACGTGTCGAGGCACGACTTAGAGGCATAACCGCATTGAAAGCAATGTCGCAAGTCAGGAAATCATCACACATTCCATGTACATAAATAATATAAAGGGGAGGTACATAGTTGGCTTACACTCGCCACGTCACATCAAAGTACATAAATAACATCCATCATACAAATCACTCATGGCCCGACTACGGTGCCAAAATAGAAAAGACCCCCAACATGCGACAAGGCCCCTGAATCGATAACCCCAACTAGGCACCACTACTGATCATCGGGAAAGGAAACATAATAACGCTGAGAGTCCTCGTCGAACTCCCACTTGAGCTCGTACTCGTCACCTGAAGCGAAATCACCTGGACCTGCATCTGGAATTATAGTATCTGTGAGCCACAGGGACTCAGCAATCTCGCACCCTCGCGATCAAAACTATTTAAGCTTATAGGAAGGATAAGGCAAGTATGTGGAGCTGCAGCAAGCGACTAGCATATGTGGTGGCTAACTTATACGCAAAAGAGAGCGAGAAGAGGAGGCAAGGCGCGAGCGAGAATCTAGAGGAACAACCTGCGCAAGCATAACTCCAACACCGTGTCCACTTCCCGGACTCCGCCGAGAAGAGGCCATCACGGCAACACACGCAGTTGATTCGTTTTAATTAATTAAGGTTTAAGTTATCTACAACCGGACATTAACAAATTCCCATCTGCCCATAACCGCGGGCACGGCTTTCGAAAGTTCAATCCCTGCAGGGGAGTCCCAACTTAGCCCATGACAAGCTCTCACGGTCAACGAAGGAAAAGACCTCCTCCCAAGACGTTCCGATCAGACTCGGTATCTCGGTAACTCAAGACACTTCGACAGGTTAAAACAAGACCAGCAACACCGCCCGAATGTGCCGACAAATCCCGATAGGAGCTGCACATATCTCTTTCTCAGGGCACACTCAGATTGTCCTAGGTACGGGTAGGCCAGCCCAGAGTTGCCCCTGGTGGCCACCGGTAGCTGACAGGTGGACCAACACTCAGAGGAGCACTGGCCCGGGGGGTTAAATAAGATGACCCTTGAGTCTGGCAGAACCCAAGGGAAAGAAAAGGCTAGGTGGCAAATGGTAAAACCAAGGTTGGGCATTGCTGGAAAAGCTTTAATCAAGGCGAAATCTATCAAGGGGTTCCCATTATAACCCAACCGCGTAAGGAACGCAAAATCCGGGAACATAACACCGATATGACGGAAACTAGGGCGGCAAGAGTGGAACAAAACACTAGGCGAGAGGCCGAGCCTTCCACCCTTTACCAAGTATATAGATGCATTAAGATAACATAGCAATATAATGATATCCCAACAAGTAAATAAAAGATGTTCCAACAAGGAACGGCCTCCAATCTTCACCTGCAACTAGCAACGCTATAAGAGGGGCTGAGCAAAGCGGTAACATAGCCAATCAACGGTTTGCTAGGACAAGGTGGGTTAGAGGTTTGACATGGCAATTGGGAGGCTGACAAGCAAATGGTAGGCATCGTAGCATTGGCATAGCAAGAGCGAGCAAACTAGCATAGCAAAGATAGTAGTGATTTCGAGGGTATGATCATCTTGCCTGCACAGTTGTCAGAGTTGACTGGATCCTCACAAGCAAACTCAACGGGCTCCTCGGTAGCGAACTCGTCTCCCGGCTCTACCCAACAAGACAAACAAGCAACAAGGATACAATCAACCACGTGCAAGACCAAGCAATATGATGAAATGATGACATGCTATGCGGGATGCGATGCGGGATGCAAAATGCAAGATATGACAGGAAATGCATGAACCTGGCCTCAACTTGGAATTCCAAGGGTGCCACTGGATAGAGGGGATGAAATCGCTTGAAAACGATATAAAGATCATTGGAATCGGAGTTACGGTTTGGAAATGGCAAGCGTTTTAAGATATGACACCGGTCTGCGATTTACAGCAAGTAGGCATCTAAATGCAACGAAATGAACATGCTACAGCCACCAAACATGAAAACAAAATACATGGCAGTGATGTACACAAGATGGTAACAAAACACTAGCACTGAGCCATAGGCAAATTCATCCATTAAGAGGTTCAAACAAGCATGGCAAAAATGAATATGCAAAACAGATTCCAGACTTAGTGAAATTAACACTAGCCTGAAATTTCAGATCACGATGCTCTCTTTGGAGCAGCAAAACAACATGATAAATGACCTGAACATGACAAGTAAGAACATGGCATGGAGCTACTCAACAAGCTTAACAAAACACCCAAAGTGACCTGGGGTCAAAAGGGTTCACAAAATACTCTACCGAGCTCACGAACATAGCTCGAACACAATCAGTTTTCAGACTTTGAAAACTGAGACATGCAGAAATTATAACTCACGAAGGCATGTAAACGAGCTCGATGCACTCACTACGGTGCAAGTCATGGCAAGGCAAGCATATATCTAGAAAGAAGACACAATATTGCTAGCTACACATGGCAAGAACAAAGGCATAGCATGCATGGAACACTAACGGTAGCATCGGCAAAATCGCAAACAAGTTGACGATCTGCCCAGATTAACAACGAAGCAAAAGTTGAGCTCGATTGAGTCAACCTAGAGCACTCCACATATGCAAACAAAGACATGGATGGATAGAGCATAACATAAATATCAAAACTCCCTTACTGATCATCCTCAAAAGAGGCACGGATCACTAGGAAACAAGCTGGACATATAGCATCATGAACTAAAATATCCCAGACTTAGTGAAAATCACTAAGTCCCTGAAATCAGCAATCTCAGGTACCTCTCTTCGCAAGCTTGCACAAGACAACACACACATCCTAAAAATGCATGGGTGGCACCTCTGGAAAGAAGACAAAATGCTTAACAAAACATATGAAGGACTCACAGGCATAGCATGCACACAATAATCATGGCAAAAATGACAAAAGTGCATGATGAACTAACGGATCTGCAATTTAACTCACGAAGCCTCCTACTAACAGCATTTTGGGAATCAAGATGACCTCAAATGCAAATGATGCAATGGAATGAAATGATGTACATGTCGAGACGAAGATTTTGATATATCATATGCCCAAAACGGAGCTACGGTTGCGGAGATACAAGCAGTCAAAGAATGCATAAAATCTAGGAGATTAGGGTTTCGGGGGAGAGGTCAACCCGACAGATCCAGATCCAGATCGGCACGCGGATCGAGGAACCGGGGATCACTGTAGCTGGCCGGAACTTGGCCGCCGGAGACGCGGGAGGAGGCCGGCCGGGGCGGATCCGGTGGTCGCCGGGGCGGTGGCGCCCGGCGCGGTGGCGCGGAGGCCCGCGGGCGGAGGCGGCGGTGGTCCGGCGGCGCTACGGGCGCCGGCCGGCAAGGGCGCGCACGGCGGTGCGGCGGCGGCGATGGCGTCCCGCGGCGGCGCCGGTCGCCGGAGGCGCGGAAGGCGGCGGCGCTCGGGGAAAGGAGGAGGCGCGGGGGCGCGGGCTCGCGGGGGCCGTCCCCGGGCCTGGCGGGCCGCGGCGGCGGTGGAGGCGCGGCTGCCACGTGGTGAGCCCTCAGTGGCTGCGGGCGGCGGCGGCGGTTGTCCGGGCCGGGACGGACATGTCCGGCTCGGCGCGGGGATTTTTAGGGTTTCGGAGGTGGAAGACGATCCGAAAACGGAGGGGCCTTTAAATAGGCATAGAGGGAGCTAGGAGAGTCCAAAAGAGGTGCGGTTTTCGCCCACGCGATCGTGATCGAACGCTCTAGGACATGGAGTAGAGTTTGGTGGGTTTTGGGCCAAATTGGAGGGGTGTTGGGCTGCAACACACACGAGGCCTTTTCGGTCCCTCGGTTAACCGTTGGAGTATCAAACGAAGTCCAAATGATACGAAACTTGACAGGCGGTCTACCGGTAGTAAACCAAGGCCGCATGACAAGTCTCGGTCCAATCCGGAAATGTTTAATCCCACACACGAAAGAAAGTAGAAATGGACCACCGGAGGAGAACGAAGCGCCGGAATGCAAAACGGACAACGGGGAAAATGCTCGATGCATGAGACGAACACGTATGCAAATGCAATGCACATGATGACATGATATGAGATGCATGAAAACGAAAACAACACACGGAGACAAAGACCCGAACCCGAGAAATAAATATAACTTAACGCCGGAAACGGCAAGAGTTGGATACAAATATGGAAAGTATATCTGGGGCGTTACAACACTCCACCACTACGAAAAGATCTCGTCCCGAGATCTAGGACTGAAAGAACTCCGGGTACTCAGAACGGAGGTGATCCTCGCGTTCCCAGGTAGCTTCACGGTCGGAATGGTGAGACCACTTGACTTTGAGAAATTTGATTGACTTGTTGCGAGTCTTGCGTTCAGTCTCTTCAAGAATAGCAACTGGGTGCTCACGATAGGAGAGATCTTCTTGGAGCTCAATGTCCTCGAAGTTGACGGTGCGGTCAGGAGTCTTGAAGCACTTTCGAAGCTGAGAGACATGGAACACGTCATGAACATTTGCAAAGTTTGAAGGAAGCTCGAGTTGATAGGCGAGGTCGCCTCTCTTGCTGACAATCTTGAAAGGTCCCACGTATCTAGGGGCAAGCTTCCCTTTGATACCGAAGCGACGAGTACCTTTCATAGGAGAGACGCGGAGGTAAACATGATCTCCGATCTCGAAAGCCAAATCACGGTGCTTACTATCATAGTAGCTCTTCTGGCGGGATTGGGCTGCTTTGAGGTTATCACGAATGACTTTGCACATTTCTTCTGCTTCTGTGATTAAGTCATTACCCAGCAGCTGACGTTCACCGGTTTCAGACCAGTTGAGAGGGGTACGGCACTTCCTGCCATACAAAATTTCAAAAGGGGCCTTGCCCAAACTTGCTTGAAAACTGTTGTTATAGGAGAATTCAGCATAAGGAAGACAATCCTCCCACTTCCTGCAGAAGGAGATCACACAAGCCCTGAGCATATCTTCAAGAATCTGGTTGACACGCTCGACTTGACCGCTTGTTTGAGGATGGAAAGCAGTGCTGAAACGGATGTTGGTGCCCATGGCCTTCTGAAAAGAATCCCAAAACTTGGAGGTAAAGATGCTGCCACGGTCTGAAGATATCACTTGAGGAATACCGTGCAGAGAGACAATGCGAGAGGTATAGAGTTCCGCCAATTGAGCTGCAGTGATCGACTCTTTGATAGGCAGAAAGTGAGCCACTTTGGTGAGCTTGTCGATGACAACGAATATAGCATCATTGCCACGCTTGGACTTTGGAAACCCAGTCACGAAGTCCATTTCGATGTGGTCAAACTTCCATTCTGGAATGGCAAGAGGTTGGAGGAGACCTGCTGGCCTTTGGTGTTCTTCCTTCACTCTTCTGCAGACATCACACTCGTTCACGAATTGAGCGATCTCGCGCTTCATTTGAGTCCACCAATAAGCTTGCTTGAGATCCTGATACATCTTCGTACTACCAGGGTGGATGGAGAGGAGAGAGTTGTGAGCCTCGTTCATGATCACTTTACGAAGTTCACCTTTGGGCACAACAATACGATCCTCGAAGAAGAGAGTGTCCTTGTCATCAAGGCGGTAGCACATGTACTTGGACTGACTCTTGGCAATCCCAATCTTCACCTTTTTCACCATAGCATCAAGAAGCTGGGCTTGGCGAATCTGTTCTTCTAAGGTAGGAGAGACTTGAAGGTTGGCGAGGAAACCTTGAGGAACAACTTGCAGATTCAGTTTGCGGAAAGCTTCACAAAGCTCGGGTTGATAAGGCTTGAGAATCAGACTGTTGCAATATGCTTTTCTGCTCAAAGCGTCAGCAATCACATTAGCCTTGCCTGGAGTATACTCAATACTCGGATTGTACTCTTGAATCATTTCGACCCATCGAGTTTGCCTTAGGTTGAGATTAGGCTGAGTGAAGATGTACTTGAGACTCTTGTGATCAGTGAAAATGTCCACTTTTCTTCCCAACAGAAGATGTCTCCAAGTCAAAAGAGCATGCACAACTGCCGCCAACTCGAGATCATGAGTGGGTTAGTTCTTCTCATTAGGCTTCAACTGGCGAGATGTATAAGCAACAACTTTCTTCTCTTGCATCAATACTGCGCCAAGACCTTGGAGAGAGGCATCACAAAAGACCTCGTACGGCTTGGTTTCATCAGGTGGAGTCAGAACTGGAGCAGTGATCAATTTCTCTTTCAAAGTGTTGAAAGCAAAATCACATTCTGGAGACCAAACATACTTGACGTGCTTCTGAAGAAGATTTGAGAGAGGCTTGGCGATCTTAGAAAAGTTTTCAACGAATCTTCTGCAATAGCTTGTGAGACCGAGGAAACTGCGGAGTTGCTTCACGTTCTGAGGAGGTTCCCAATTCACAATTGCAGACACCTTCTCAGGATTCACGGAAATGCCCTTGGCAGAGATGATATGACCAAGATAAAGAACCTCATCGAGCCAAAATTCACACTTGGAGAACTTGGCATAGAATTGATGTTCCCTGAGCTTATCGAGAACCAAACGCAAATGCTTGGCATGATCTTCCTTGTTCTTCGAGAAAACCAGAATGTCATCGAGATAGACCAAAACGAAGTCATTGGTGTAGGCGTTGAAGATGAAGTTCATCATGCGAGAGAACGTCGGAGGAGCGTTGGCGAGGCCAAAAGACATGACAGTGTATTCATATGAACCAAAGCTTGTTCTGAATGCTGTCTTGGGAATATCTTCTTCACGAATGCGAATCTGGTGATAACCCATACGGAGATCAAGCTTGGAGAATACTTGAGCACCCTTGAGTTGTTCGAACAGCTCATTGATGTTGGGAAGCGGGTATTTGTTCTTGATGGTCTTCTTATTCACTGGACAGTAATCAACACAAAGTCGACTCGATCCATCCTTCTTCTTCACAAAAAGAACACCACAACCCCACGGAGAAGTACTAGGCCGGATGAGACCCAATATTTCTTGCTCATCGAGTTGTTTCTTCAACTCCTTCAACTCTTCGGGGCCGAGCTTGTAGGGACGTTTGCACACAGGTTCCGTACCGGGCTCAAGTTCAATAACAAATTCAACCGGCCGGTTTGGAGGCATCCCTGGGAGTTCTTCTGGAAAAACGTCTTGATACTCACAAACAACCGGAATCTGCGAAATAGCATCCAATTCACCCTTCTCATTGAGAGAAAACAACCGGATGGTATTATCCCGAGCGGCAAAGACAATGACATCCTCAGACGAATGAGTCAGTTGAATCTGCCTGGCTGCACAATCAAGCTGAGCTTTATGCTTAGAGAGCCAGTCCATCCCGAGAATAAAATCAATATCCGAGTCACCGAGAACCGTAGGAGAAGCAAGAAACTTGAACTCGCCCATCGTGATAGAAACATCCGGAACGATGGAGTTAGCCTGCATGCGCTTGCCGGGAGAGACAACTGCTAAAGGACTAGGCAAAACTTGTGAAACCAATTCATGCCTATTTGTAAACGGTCTCGAGATGAAGCAATGCGATGCACCAGTGTCAAAAAGAACTTTTGCAGGAATATCATTAACAGGAAGGTTACCCATGATCACATCTGACGAGTCCTCTGCCTGAGCTGCATTCATCAAATTGACCTTAGCGTGCTTAGGGTTATGCTTGACCACAGCTGTACTTGCCGATCTCACAGGAGGAGGAGGAGGAAGACGCCTCTGGTTGAAACACTTGTTGGCATAGTGACCCTTCTGTTGGCACTTGTTGCACGTGACCTCTGAGAGCGGACGGTGATACGGAGCACTCGGTCTTGGAGCTTGAGACGAAGTTTTGTTCTGAAAGCCTGGGTTGGGTGGGTGAGAAGAACCACTGCCACCTTTGCTCTTCTGCTGATACGGCTGACGGAATGGAGGAGGAGGAAGCCAAAACTTCTGCTGCTTGGCCACTTGAGTAGAGGAAGACGGAGTAACATCTCTGGCACGCTTCCTGGAAGCATCACACCTCAACTGAGCAGCCTCTTGCTTCAGTGCCATGTTGTAGAACTCATCGTATCTCAACGGCTCAAAGAGGACAAGAGCGAGCTGAATTTCTTCACGAAGACCACCCCTGAACTGATAGATCATGCTCTTCTCATCAGGAACATCCTGCTTGGCAAAACGGGCGAGCTTCTGGAACAACTTGTTGTAGTCATAGACAGACAAAGAGCCTTGCTTCAGATTGCGGAATTCCTCACGCTTGCTTTCAACCACGCTCTGAGGAATGTGATGAGCGCGGAAATCTCGACGGAAATCATCCCAAGTGATAACACGTTCACCTCTGGAATCCTTGTACTGCTGGAACCATTCTGCAGCTTGATCTTTGAGTTGGAAGGAAGCGAACTTCACAAAGTCCTCAGGCCTGACGTTACTGCACTCGAAATGCTTGCCCAGATCCACTAGCCAATCGTCAGCATCGGTAGTCTCAACACAATTGCTGAACGTCTTTGGACCATTTGCGGGGAACTGGTTGAGTGTAGCAAAATGGTTCTGATTGCTGCCTTGATTCCCTTGACTGCCTTGATTGCGCTCTTGGAGGATTTGCATGATCAACTGTGTGTTTGCATTAGTAGCGGCCATCACAGCTTGCCATGCTTCCTGAGGAGGCGGAGGTGGAGGCGGGTCAGGATTCGGAGTCGTGCGCGTTGGAGGAGCCATCCTGAACAGGTTGACCACCATTAGCACATTGATAGACAAATATTGAAGCTGAATCCAACGGAATGAAAATTGCAACATATAGTCTTCACATCCGAACAAAATGAACGAATGCATTTCTCTTGAAGTGGTCACATATTCCTAAATTGCGAAGCCACGAAGAATCAGGTAGAAGGGGTACAACAACAAGGGATGGAATCAACATATGACGTCGAAGCAAAACGAATGCCACAACTCGAAATAAAACCAAGGGTTGGCTTGCGGAATAAGCCGGAACAAATACATGATAGAAATTTCGTCCGAAGTTTTCGTGGTGGGACCTACACGGGCTCGATCGTACAGCACCATCATGTACAAGGCAGTGCACATGACATACGAAGCGTCCCCGAGTCAGCATAGCCAAGGACTCTTTAAGACACAACGAGACCACTGTAAAATCGACCGTGAATAGGCGAACCACTAGACGTCGAACCCCAATTTCATATCATACATCTGTCGGAAAGATATCCTAAGGCTACTTGAATTCCCACCTATGAAATTCCCGAAATTTTCCCGGTTATGCAATCAGGTGTTGGGGATACAGGGGAAGCATAATATCTCACCCAAGCTAGCAAATCCTACATCCAGTTGTATCCATCCTTCAACACATAACCAAGAAACCTTCGGAAACCATCTATCTCAACCTTCGAAAAGCATCCGTTATACAAGTTATGGCGATACTCCCGAACTCCCGCCCCAGTACTGGGTGGCGTCGAGGTTATCTCACCAACGAACTGCATAAAGGAGATTTTCGATGTCGCGCACAAATCTCAAGTATACCAGAATTGCAACGATAAAATTGTGACGACAACACCTCGGAGCTCAACTCCCCGGGACACTGCCACAACCCCTAAAGACAGGAGGCACCAAGAACAATGTTCTCGTCACAAAACCATCGGAACAAAACCAAGATACTCGCGTGATCCTAAATTTTTTTTTTTGTGAAATTTGAGAAAAGAAGAGTCAAAACTCTACGTCAGGATGCCTTACCAGAGTGATGAGGAGACTGGGAAGTAAAAAGAATTCCTAAGCTCTCCGATATATAATTCCTAAGGACTCAAAACATTTTTCTAGACACAACTCGGCTTCTAAAAACGATCAACCAATGGGGCTCCTAAGGTCGGGGAAGGCTCTGATACCAACTTGTAACGCCCTCGATGCGGCTATATCTCCCACGTGTCGAGGCACGACTTAGAGGCATAACCGCATTGAAAGCAATGTCGCAAGTCAGGAAATCATCACACATTCCATGTACGTAAATAATATAAAGGGGAGGTACATAGTTGGCTTACACTCGCCACGTCACATCAAAGTACATAAATAACATCCATCATACAAATCACTCATGGCCCGACTACGGTGCCAAAATAGAAAAGACCCCCAACATGCGACAAGGCCCTGAATCGATAACCCCAACTAGGCACCACTACTAATCATCGGGAAAAGAAACATAATAACGCTGAGAGTCCTCGTCGAACTCCCACTTGAGCTCGTACTCATCACCTGAAGCGAAATCACCTGGACCTGCATCTGGAATTATAGTATCTGTGAGCCACAGGGACTCAGCAATCTCGCACCCTCGCGATCAAAACTATTTAAGCTTATAGGAAGGATAAGGCAAGTATGTGGAGCTGCAGCAAGCGACTAGCATATGTGGTGGCTAACTTATACGCAAAAGAGAGCGAGAAGAGGAGGCAAGGCGCGAGCGAGAATCTAGAGGAACAACCTGCGCAAGCATAACTCCAACACCGTGTCCACTTCCCGGACTCCGCCGAGAAGAGGCCATCACGGCAACACACGCAGTTGATTCGTTTTAATTAATTAAGGTTTAAGTTATCTACAACCGGACATTAACAAATTCCCATCTGCCCATAACCGCGGGCACGGCTTTCGAAAGTTCAATCCCTGCAGGGGAGTCCCAACTTAGCCCATGACAAGCTCTCACGGTCAACGAAGGAAAAGACCTCCTCCCAAGACGTTCCGATCAGACTCGGTATCTCGGTAACTCAAGACACTTCGACAGGTTAAAACAAGACCAGCAACACCGCCCGAATGTGCCGACAAATCCCGATAGGAGCTGCACATATCTCTTTCTCAGGGCACACTCAGATTGTCCTAGGTACGGGTAGGCCAGCCCAGAGTTGCCCCTGGTGGCCACCGGTAGCTGACAGGTGGACCAACACTCAGAGGAGCACTGGCCCCGGGGGGGTTAAAATAAGATGACCTTTGAGTCTGCAGAACCCAAGGGAAAGAAAAGGCTAGGTGGCAAATGGTAAAACCAAGGTTGGGCATTGCTGGAAAAGCTTTAATCAAGGCGAAATATCAAGGGGTTCCCATTATAACCCAACCGCGTAAGGAACGCAAAATCCGGGAACAAAACACCGATATGACGGAAACTAGGGCGGCAAGAGTGGAACAAAACACTAGGCGAGAGGCCGAGCCTTCCACCCTTTACCAAGTATATAGATGCATTAAGATAACATAGCAATATAATGATATCCCAACAAGTAAATAAAAGATGTTCCAACAAGGAACGGCTCCAATCTTCACCTGCAACTAGCAACGCTATAAGAGGGGCTGAGCAAAGCGGTAACATAGCCAATCAACGGTTTGCTAGGACAAGGTGGGTTAGAGGTTCAGCATGGCAATTGGGAGGCTGAAAAGCAAATGGTAGGCATCGTAGCATTGGCATAGCAAGAGCGAGCAAAATAGCATAGCAAAGATAGTAGTGATTTCGAGGGTGTGATCATCTTGCCTGCACAGTTGTCAGAGTTGACTGGATCCTCACAAGCAAACTCAACGGGCTCCTCGGTAGCGAACTCGTCTCCCGGCTCTACCCAACAAGACAAACAAGCAACAAGGATACAATCAACCACGTGCAAGACCAAGCAATATGATGAAATGATGACATGCTATGCGGGATGCGATGCGGGATGCAAAATGCAAGATATGACAGGAAATGCATGAACCTGGCCTCAACATGGAATTCCAAGGGTGCCACTGGATAGAGGGGATGAAATCGCTTGAAAACGATATAAAGATCATTGGAATCGGAGTTACGGTTTGGAAATGGCAAGCGTTTTAAGATAGGACACCGGTCTGCGATTTATAGCAAGTAGGCATTTAAATGCAACGAAATAAACATGCTACAGCCACCAAACATGAAAACAAAATACATGGCAGTGATGTACACAAGATTTTTAACAAAACACTAGCACTGAGCCATAGGCAAATTCATCCATTAAGAGGTTCAAACAAGCATGGCAAAAATGAATATGCAAAACAGATTCCAGACTTGGTGAAATTAACACTATCCTGAAATTTCAGATCACGATGCTCTCTTTGGAGCAGCAAAATAACATGATAAATAACCTGAACATGACAAGTAAGAACATGGCATGGAGCTACTCAACAAGCTTAACAAAACACCCAAAGTGACCTGGGGTCAAAAGGGTTCACAAAATACTCTACCGAGCTCACGAACATAGCTCGAACACAATCAGTTTTCAGACTTTGTGAAAACTGAGACATGCAGAAATTATAACTCACGAAGGCATGTAAACGAGCTCGATGCACTCACTATGGTGCAAGTCATGGCAAGGCAAGCATATATCCAGAAAGAAGACACAATATGATAGCTACACATGGCAAAAACAAAGGCATAGCATGCATGGAACACTAACGGTAGCATCGGCAAAATCGCAAACAAGTTGACGATCTGCCCAGATTAACAACGAAGCAAAAGTTGAGATCGATTGAGTCAACCTAGAGCACTCCATATATGCAAACAAATACATGTATGGATAGATCATAACATAAATATCAAAACTCCCTTACTGATCATCCTCAAAAGAGGCACGGATCACTAGGAAACAAGCTGGACATATAGCATCATGAACTAAAATATCCCAGACTTAGTGAAAATCACTAAGTCCCTGAAATCAGCAATCTCAGGTACCTCTCTTCGCAAGCTTGCACAAGACAACACACACATCCTAAAAATGCATGGGTGGCACCTCTGGAAAGAAAACAAAATGCTTAACAAAACATATGAAGGACTCACAGGCATAGCATGCACACAATAATCATGGCAAAAATGACAAAAGTGCATGATGAACTAACGGATCTGCAATTTAACTCACGAAGCCTCCTACTAACAGCATTTTGGGAATCAAGATGACCTCAAATGCAAATGATGCAATGGAATGAAATGATGTACATGTCGAGGCGAAGATTTTGATATATCATATGCCCAAAACGGAGCTACGGTTGCGGAGATACAAGCAGTCAAAGAATGCATAAAAATCTAGGAGATTAGGGTTTCGGGGAGAGGTCAACCCGATCCAGATCCAGATCCAGATCGGCACGCGGATCGAGGAACGCCGGGGATCACTGTAGCTGGCCGGAACTTGGCCGCCGGAGACGCGGGAGGAGGCCGGCCGGGGCGGATCCGGTGGTCGCCGGGGCGGTGGCGCCCGGCGCGGTGGCGCGGAGGCCCGCGGGCGGAGGACGTGGTGGTCCGGCGGCGCTACGGGCGCCGGCCGGCAAGGGCGCGCACGGCGGTGCGGCGGCGGCGATGGCGTCCCGCGGCGGCGCCGGTCGCCGGAGGCGCGGAAGGCGGCGGCGCTCGGGGAAAGGAGGAGGCGCGGGGGCGCGGGCTCGCGGGGGCCGTCCCCGGGCCTGGCGGGTCGCGGCGGCGGTGGAGGCGCGGCTGCCACATGGTGAGCCCTCAGTGGCTGCGGGCGCGGCGGCGGTTGTCCGGGCCGGGACGGACATGTCCGGCTCGGCGCGGGGATTTTTAGGGTTTCGGAGGTGGAAGACGATCCGAAAACGGAGGGGCCTTTAAATAGGCATAGAGGGAGCTAGGAGAGTCCAAAAGAGGTGCGGTTTTCGCCCACGCGATCGTGATCGAACGCTCTAGGACATGGAGTAGAGTTTGGTGGGTTTTTGGGCCAAATTGGAGGGGTGTTGGGCTGCAACACACACGAGGCCTTTTCGGTCCCTCGGTTAACCGTTGGAGTATCAAACGAAGTCCAAATGATACGAAACTTGACAGGCGGTCTACCGGTAGTAAACCAAGGCCGCATGACAAGTCTCGGTCCAATCCGGAAATGTTTAATCTCCACACACGAAAGAAAGTTAGAAATGGCCACCGGAGGAGAACGAAGCGCCGAAATGCAAAACGGACAACGGGGAAAATGCTCGGATGCATGAGACGAACACGTATGCAAATGCAATGCACATGATGACATGATATGAGATGCATGAAAACGAAAACAACACACGGAGACAAACCCGAACCCGAGAAATAAATATAACTTAACGCCGGAAACGGCAAGAGTTGGATACAAATATGGAAAGTATATCTGGGGCGTTACACCTAAACACCCTCCCCTAGGACATCACCCTAAAACCAGAAGCATTCGAGGGATAGCATAATCCACTCGACCTCGAAGCATTCCACTCGGAAGACTCGAAGTCACTCGACCACGACAACTATCACTCGATGGACAGAAGATCTAAAGTCACTCTGCACGACAACGGTCGGACGTTTACTTCAGACTTAATAGGCATTTATGTCACTTTATTGCTAGCGTTACCAGTAACGCCCCCTCTTGATGTACCTTAAAACCTTTGTAACATGGGCCGGCTGGGGTCCAGGCGCACTCTATATAAGCCACCCCCTCCACTAGCACAAGGGTTCGCACCCCCTTGTAAACACACATACATAATCCAGTCGACCGCCTCCGGGCACCGAGACGTAGGTCTGTTACTTCCTACGCGAAGGGTCTGAACTCGTAAACTCGTGTGTACAACTTCGCCATAGCTAGGATCTTGCCTCCTCATACCTACCCCCATTCTACTGCCAGTCTTAGATCCACGACAATGCGCCCCCCGAGCTTGCGCGGCGACAGCCCGCAGGGCAGCTCCAGCAGCAGCCGCAGCTCATGGGACGGCAGCTTGGGTCTGGTGGTCGCCGGCCTCGAGGCATTCTGACGAGGTCGCACTCAGGAAAGACCGTGGCGGGAGCTGAAAGTTCACTCCCGCCAACCATTTATTATTTTGCAGGTCCATGCAAAAATTGCCCCCAATCTCGTAGATACGAAGAAAATGAGCTCGCGGATTCAAGATCCCATATAATTTTTTTGAATGGCCGAATTTGTGGGATCTATTCAGTCCGGGTTTACAGGCTCCATCTTGTAAACAATGATTATTTTATTGGATGGCCCGGTTTACGGGATCTGCTAGAGATGCTCTAACGTGCTTGCATCGATGGGTTCCTTAATTTTTGTTGGGTTGATGGGATGCACGACATTTGTCTCCCAAGCGCTTAACTCGCCGCAACAATTGGGTGAGCTGAGCATGAGCCTTCTTCTTCTACTAGTACAGTACTGGGGTACCCGTGAATCCGCCCTTTGTTTACGCCACGGCACGCGCATTAATCACCGCCGTACCAGTGGACGAGACTATGAACTGTACCCGTGCACACGTCTCAGCTGCGTGCAAGCGCCCAAGATCCGGCTCGGATGGTTGTGCCGCACTACAGCGCTACTGCGTCCATCCAATATTGTTAGATCCAGGGGGTGGTGTGTGTGTCTCATGACTTCGTGAGTTGTGGATCGTGGCCAAGAGCGTGACCGGCTCCCATGCCTCCATTAAAACGGTGAAAAAGGGATACACAACAACCGCTGCAATCATCATTATTAGGGCATCTCCAACAGTACCATGTCATTGTTGGTTAGCCATTGCTACACAAGCCAGATGCTAAATGAAAGGGTAATATAATTCTTACTACATGCAAGCCAATGCAAAAGCCAAATCCTACTATGTGAAAGAGTAATCTATTGTCCTGATCCATTTTCAGTCTCAGCTTTAGACAGCTCATTCTGATTTCCCAGGCCAGGCCTTTTGCGGGAGAAGAAAAAGCAAAAGAGATACTAGTACTATCTCGGACTGGACTGGCGTACCAAAGCAAAGGAGAAAAGGCTCGTCTTTCTTAGAGAGGGAGGGGGAAGGGGCGAGAGGGAGGCGCGATGCACAAGAGATTTCTTCTGTGGCCGCTGCTGCTCGCTGTCTCCGCATCGTCAGCTCTTCTTGGTGTTCTCGCGGCCGACCTTAGCAAAGGTGAGCTTTCTTGCTTCCTCTTTCCTTTCCCTCAAAATTTGTTATTTCTGCTCAATCCTGCTAAATGTAGCATATTGTGAGGTATGTTTTTGCATTTATTTATGCGACCGATATTTGCAGTCTTACCAAAATCAAGAATCCAGAATCCAGATTGAGTAATTTTGTGCCTACTTTGCCATCCTGCTTTCCAAGTTTGCTGATGTAATGTGAGGTGGATCTTCCCCAAATTGATAGATTATCCGCCGTCCTTTTCTACGGCTAGCGAAAATTAGAGGCCGTTTGGTTTCAGGCTAGCCAATTTCTTGGAATACCATTCCGTTTCTAGATTTGCGGAGAGAGCTCCCCCTTCCTCGCATTTGGGGCGCTATTAGCACTGTGATGTTTGACGGAATGAAGAATTTGATGGAGACACATTTTCACAAGTTTTGGACACCCCCACCCCACCCACCCACGAATTCTATCCATTTGCTCATGTAATCATATTGATAGCTTCCTTATCCCTCGAAAGTAGTCCATTTACCGCCCCTTCCCGCTCATATGTGCAATTTGGTTTGCTAAATAGTAGTATGTCATTTAAAGATAGATATGCTCAGGCTAGGAAGGAGGCATGGGAAATTTAAGTAGGAGGAAACGAAAGAAGACGTCCAAGCTTTAATTTATTTCTCTACTATATTGTACTTTCATGATTCAATGAACCAAATGGTACATTGATTTTACAGTAATTGCTTACTTGATGCTTCCTAGCATTGCTATTCAGTTCTAAATGCTTGCTTGTTTTCAGAACCTTTTACCATCCGTATAAGCTGTGGGAGTTTCGACGATGTCCACACGGCACCTACCAACACGTTGTGGTACCGAGATTTTGGTTATACTGGTGGCAGGTTTGCAAATGCCACTCGCCCGAGCTTTATTGTACCCCCACTGAAAACTCTTCGATATTTCCCTCTGTCTGATGGCCCTGAAAATTGTTACTACATCAACAATGTTCCCAATGGGCACTACCAAGTCAGGCTTTTCTTTGCCCTTGTGGCTGATCCTAATCTTGATAGTGAGCCAATATTTGATGTTTCTGTTGAGGGCACTTTATTCAGTTCTTTGCTTTCGGGCTGGAGTAGCGATGATGAGAAGACATTTGCGGAAGCCCTGGTTTTTGTTCAAGACTCAAGCTTATCGATTTGTTTCCACAGCACCGGTCATGGCGATCCATCGATTCTTTCTATGGAAGTTCTCCAAATAGATGATAATGCCTATAAGTTTGGTTCCCTTTGGGGAAAGGGAACAGTGCTTAGAACTACCAAAAGATTGACATGTGGTTCTGGAAAGCCAGCTTTTGATGAAGACCTAAACGGTATCCACTGGGGTGGTGACAGATTCTGGTTAGGGTTGAAAACTTTATCATCTAGTTCTGATGATCAACCTATATCAACTGAAAATGTTATAGCAGAGACATTGCTTGCACCAAATTTTTATCCTCAAAGTATGTACCAATCAGCTATTGTGGGCACTGATAGGCAGCCGACGTTATCCTTTGAAATGGATGTTACTCCAAACAAGAACTATTCTGTATGGCTTCATTTTGCAGAGATTGATAATGGAATAACTGCAGAAGAGCAAAGGGTATTTGATGTACTTATCAATGGTGACACTGCTTTCAAGGATCTTGATATAATCCGCATGACAGGAGAGCGTTTTACTGCGCTTGTTCTGAATAAAACTGTTGCTGTCAGTGGGACAACGCTAAAAATCACCTTGCAGCCTGTTGAAGGGACACATGCCATTGTTAGTGCGATTGAGGTTTTTGAGATCATTCCAGCTGAAATGAAGACCTTGACTCAAGAAGGTTGGTGCTTGACACTCTCCAAATTATCTTCCTTTTATTTCAAGCAATAATAAGTTTATGTTATATAGTAAATATGCTTGTTGCTTGGAGACCTTTTTTATTGGTGAACCGTATGAAACAGGCATTTGCAGTCCTTGGTTGACATTCTTGCTATACATAATATGGTTCAGAAATCATCTAGGATATTTTCCATTTCAGGGTGTAATAATCAATTGATGGTTGACAAAATCTACTTTTCAATAAAGATGCTTTTATTAAATGCAAACAAGTAGGACAGCTTTTCTCTGTCTTCAGTTTACAGCTATTCGAATGAGTATCACCAGAGGCCAGAGTTTAGCAACTAGGTATCTATATTGAGTCTCTCCTTTGCCGTGCTCTGTAGTGACTGCTCTGCGGACTTTGAAGGGTTCACTTGGTCTTCCTCTTCGATTTGGCTGGAATGGTGACCCCTGCATTCCTCAGCAGCATCCGTGGAGTGGAGTTGATTGCCACTTTGACAATACCAAAAGGCAGTGGGTCATTGATGGACTGTATGTTCTCTACCTCATACCACTTTATATCACAAGCATTTGTAGTCTTTTATGATCAGGATGCTAAACTTCATGTGTTGTATTCAGTTTGTTAATTTTGTATGTGTTAAAATACCTGTGCAATTATCCCTAATCTATGCAAATAACACAGTGATGATATGCAGGGACTATCTGCTTATTGATTTGAGGTTGAAAAATCTCCCTGTTGGTTGGGTTTCTGTTACTTGAAACTAGACTTGTCCATGTGCAGTCTGACCAAAAGTCTGACTCAGCTGCAGCCAAATAGATTTTGCAAATATATAGACATAATGTGTTATTTAAGATGAAAATAAATTTCATATTACATATAACATAAATAAATAGGAAATAAAGACTTCTGGGTTCGGATCTAGCGTGTACAAGCCATGCATTATCATGCCTGGCCTGGGTCATGAAAACAGTACACAAGTACTTGAAAAATAGTGCATTGGTGTGCTTTACATGAGCAAGATTAAAGATGCAATGTGAATTGCCAACTTCACCATCAACAAAGGGCTTATAAGACCAATGAGCAGAGACAAAGATTGTACCTAGGTGCACTAGTCATCAACTAACAGCCCTAGTTTTCAATGAACTAACACAAATGACATCACTTACAAAATTCCATGTATATTGTGAAGGCTGTGGTAACTGGTAAGCTTAATGGAAGTTGTAGCACCTATTTTTTGTAGAATACTAAATATAAGAGCTTCATCATGTGTTTTGGGAGTTAACAATTTATTGTCCATCTGATATTCCATTGGGCTTGCTAGTGAAATTTTAGGTCTTACTTTCTTGAGAAATGCAAAAGCATCACATGACACATGTTGATGCACATCAAAATATCAGGGCTTCAATTGAGAGGTTTGGGGGTTTTGATCATGGGAAAATTGCTCTCATTATTATTTGAACCCACTTCACTCGCATGGCAGCATGGTGCACGTAGCTCCCTCTCATGCATGGTCCGGAGAAGGATCCGACCACTTTGGGTCTTTTCTATGCAGCCTTTCCCTGCATTTTTGCAAGAGGCTGTTTCCAAAACTCGAACCCGTAACCTCATGGTCACAAGGCAACAACTTTACCGCTGCGCCAAGGCTCCCCTTCACTTCACTCACATAGCGTTCTCGGAAAATGAGTTTGCTAAAATAACCCTACTTAATGGCATCACTATGCTCTGTCTTCCCTTCCCTTAGTCTTTCCTCTCCCCTCAGTCCAGATGAAGCCAAGAAGAAGTCCGAAGCCAACCTCCATTGACGTGATGGCTCATGCTGCTGCTCCTGTGCCTAACCTTCTCTTCTTCTCCCATGGTGATGCGGTCTGTGATCGTGATGTTGATGTTGTCGAAAGGCAATAATGGCTGGCATGATCTCGTCGGCATATGGCTCCTTCTCTGCTTCACATCGAGCGTGTATCTTGTTAAAATATGTGCTGAATATTAGTTGTACGAGTTGTGCTCCAGTTCGACTTGTAATTAGCAGAGGGTTAGGTGTTTTAGTCGAACACGTGTAACCCGGGCCTATTATATAAAGGCACCATGGGGTAGCCAAATATACTAGACATAAGCTGGTAGGCTAGATAGAGATTGTGCGATAGGCAGAAAGCGTCTTACCCTCGTATGAGAGGGCGCCGTGCATGTTTATAGGCAGGGGCGCACATCCCTGATGACAGCACATACAAGTTGTTAAGATTACATCCTTGGAGGAGAAGGGATAAGAGAGAATAAGAGGAGTTCGGTTTACAGAAGATAAGCTATCTATCCAGCCGAAGCACTTAAGCATCTATCTCTATCTATCCCTATGTCACGTACAATCCTATGTTTAACAACCTCCCTTAATCACAACTTCATCAAGTTGAGATTATGCTTGAAGTCTTCAAAACTCCGTGTGGGCAAAGCTTTGGTGAATCCATCTGCAACTTGATCTCTAGAGTGCACAAACCGAATGTCAAGTTGCTTATTAGCAACCCTTTCTCTGACAAAGTGGAAATCTATCTCGATGTGTTTTGTTCTTGCATGAAACACATGATTAGCAGATAGATAGGTAGCACAAGATTGTCACACCACAAACATGGAGCTTGAGTATTTCTCACACCAAGTTCCTTAAGAATGGATTGAACCCATATAATTTCTGCTGTTGCATTTGCCAATGCTTTGTATTCTGCCTCTGTACTGGATCTAGACACAGTTGCCTGTTTCCTTGCACTCCATGATATCAAGTTAGGACCAAAAAATACTGCAAACCCACCAGTGGAGCGCCTATCATCTAGGCTGCCTGCCCAATCAGAGTCTGAGAAGGCACTGACCAAAGTAGATGGTGACTTGCTGAAATTAAGACCAATGCTCAAAGTATTTTTGACATATCTAACTATACGTTTGGCAGCAGTCCAATGAACAGTAGTGGGTGCATGAAGGAACTGGCATACTTTGTTGACAGCAAAAGAAATATGAGGTCTCGTCAATGTTAAGTACTGCAGTGCACCTACCAAACTCCTGTATTTAGTGCTGTCTTCTTTACTTAGAGGTGTACCTTCTGTGAGAGACAGTTTCTCAGAACTTGACAAAGGAGTAGGTGAGGGTTTACAACCTTGCAAGCCAGCCTTTTTCACCAAAGTAGTGGCATATTTTTCCTGGGAGAGATGAAGCCCATCATCATGTTTCTTCACTTCAATCCCTAGGAAATAATGAAGATCTCCAAGATCCTTAAGAGCAAAATCTGCACTCAAATCCTTCAACAATCCAGCTATTACCTCATCAGATGAACTTGTAACAATAATATCATCAACATAAATGAGGACAAATATGGTTGTGTTCAATTTATTGTAAATGAACAATGAGGTGTCAGACTTGGAAGGAACAAAGCCAAGTGTTTGCATCTTATGGCAGAGACGTGAGTACCATGCCCTTGGTGCTTGCTTTAACCCATAAAGTGCTTTGTCAAGTTTGCATACAAATGAGGGTGCATTTTCATTCTCAAAACCAGGAGGTTGTTTCATGTATACCTCCTCTTCCAGAACGCCATGCAGAAACGCATTTTGTACATCCAGTTGTCTGAGACTCCAAGCCCTGAAAACAACAATGGACAAAACAAGACGTATGGTTGCAGCTTTAACAACGGGAATAAAGGTATCCTCATAGTCTATTCCATACCGTTGCTTGAAACCCTTGGCAACAAGTCTTGCCTTATACCGGTTAATGGTTCCATCAGGCTTCCTTTTTATTCTGAAGACCCATTTGCAATCAATAAGATTTTTACCTTGCTGTGGAGGAACAAGATGCCACGTGTTATTTTTCTCTAGTGCCAAAAATTCTTCCTTCATTGCCTTTTTCCATTTTTCATCATGAAGTGCTTCCTCAAGAGTGCTCGGCTCACCTGGTTCACCTGTGGAACAAAGTGGCCATATTTCGTTATATGCTTATAATCAACAGGTTGGATCACACCTTGTTGTAGTCTTGTTCTTCGTTGTGACGGTGCAGCAGGATCAGTTGGCGCAGAAGATCCCGAAGCAGGGACAGGAGTTCTGGATGCTGTGACACCCGAGGCAGATTCGCCTCGTGCTTCTCCTGGATCTTCTGTGGCTGCATCTCGTGACCTAGGCGCTGTAGAGGCTGCAGAAGATCCCGGCCGTCCGACCGGCTCATCATGGGCTCATGATTGCGCGGGCCCGAGCAGACCAGCACCGGATCCAGCGCCTATCAGCCGCGGCTCAGCGCGCCGCTTGTAGCAGCGCGACTCGTCGGGGAAGCGCGTGCCGCGTTGGCCACTTGGGGGCTGCCAGGTGTGAGGCGACGAGCGGAGTGGAGCGGGCGCGGGGCCACCTCCAGCTGCGGTCGGTTGTGTGGCACGTGCGGAGTCGCTGGCGGTTGCGCGGGCGTGCGGCGCAGCTGTCGGCTTTGGCGCGTTAGCCCGCACCGATCCCGGCGCAGATTGCCTGCGCTGCTGCTCCTGCAGCAATCCCGAGGCGGATCCAGCGGGTTCCAAGGCAGATTTGCCCTCCACGCCATGACACATGAAATATGGCATTTGGGAAGTGATTTGTGCATCATTTTCTTCTCTGTTTTCACTGCTGTTTTCTCCTGCAACATCACAAAGCTCATGGGTATGGTTAAGAGGGTTAGTCAGCATCTGATCAACACAATTATTTTCTCCCATGTGATCAAGGCCTGATAGATGAGATGGCAAAAGAGGGATTGATAGGTGTAGGATTTTGAGTTGAGCATCACTTGGAAATTTTTCTTAGTATTTCCTCGACCTCCTTTAACAGTACGGTGTTTCCTATGACTCAAGAAAGAGAAAATGAAACTACGAAAACAAAAGTCTTCACGTTTCATGTTCCTCGAATGAATACCAAGTCTTCAGGATCACACCAATTTCTTCACTTTTAAAGTCTTCAGAAAGTCTTCAGTCGAAGAACTTCATTTTTAGGGGCCGACTTTCTCTGTAAATATCAAACTCCTCATAAACTTATAGACCTGTGTACACTCACAAACGCATCAGTCCCTTAACCTATAAGTCTTCAATACACAAAAATCAATAAGGGGCACTAGATGCACTTACAATCTCCCCTTTTTGGTGATTGATAACAATGTAGGTTAAGTTTTCAACGGGGATAAACATATGAAGTGTAAGTACTGATATTGAGGAATTTGATTGCAAGATACAGAAGAACTCCCCCTGAAGATGTGCATAATGAGGAATTAGCTTTTGAAGCAATGCACACTTAAAGAGTAGAATCATGGAGATCTCCCCCTATATCTTGTAATCCATACACGCATTTAACATATAATATGAAGAATTTGAAATGCATGATGAAATATGGTGACTGATGTAATTCAGCATGCGTGCATTAACATATATGAGGAATAAGCATGCAGAAGAACACAATAAAAGTATCAGACCACCATCGGGTTTAAGTTTACAACTCGATCCAGCAAAGTCTTCAAAAGAACGAGAGTTGTAACTTAGAAAAAACGCCCATATAAGTAGACCCGCTTGAAGACTAACTCAAATCCCCCCCTTTGTCGTCGAATGAGCAAAAGGAACGAAAAATAAGGACTAACACCCCTGAAGAATATCATCACTGAGTCGATGAAGGAGCGCTAGCATTGTTGGGGTCGGTTGTTGAAGTAGGGCCTGCCGCAGTGTCGTCCAAGTCTTCATGTTCATCTGTCGCGCGTGATGAAGAATATGAGTTGTATACCAAGGAAGGAACTTTAGTCTTCTTGAATTTCTTCGCCGGTGGCGGCTGAGACCATTCAAGGTCCTGTTTGAAACCCATTTGCTTCAGATCATCTTCACCATACATATGTGACAAAACAGCCCAGGTGCGACCGAAGACTTCATGGAGGTAGTAATGGTTTTTCTTCACTGCATTGTGTGTAGCAGTCATGTTGTAGAGAATAGAACCAAATTGACGCTTAACCCATTTGTGGTTGCGATCAACCTTCTGGTGAAGACTGAGGAGAAGCTCATGATCAGTCGTCACCCTTGGAGCTGTGCCTTGAGGATTTTGATTTCAAGCATTTGCGGCAGGGTCATGAGTGGCAGAGTCATCATTGGTGAAGTAGGCTGCAGCTTTGTGGAACAAACCATCCAATGGACGAATGCCTTCATCAATAATTGCAGTAGCCTTGCCCTTTTCATCAGATGGGATAAGTGTCCGCTTGAGAACTTTAATGGAGGGCAAGTAACTGACAGGATTCTCAAAATCAGCCTTATAGTTGAGTGAAGACCTTGTTCTGAGGAATCTCATAATTCAAGGAGCATATAGGAGAGAGTGCAATATTAGCCAGAGTTCTCATGAAGAAATCATGGTAGTTGATAGGAATGCCATGTATGATATTGAATAGCAGATTGTTCATGATGCCAACAACTTCTTCATCATTTGAATCCTGGCCTTTGATTGGACTCAATGTCTTTGTCAGAATGCGATAGACAGTTCGAGGCACAAACAACAATTCCTTCACGAGGAATTTGGTCCTTGGAACTTGACCGGGCTTCAGCTGCTTCATCAACACTTGCATGTAGTGAGCAGTAAGTTCAGGTTCATGATAGATGCAACGAGCGCCTTCAAGGGGAGGACTGACAGGCAGGGCATGAAGTAATTCAGAGGTCGGTGCTTTGAAATATGTGTTCTCTGTCTACAGTCCAATACCCAAGTGTTCACATCTTCAGCTTCTCCTGTGATGTGCAGCGTCGCATAGAACTGAAGAATTAGCTCTTCATTCCAATCAATAATGTCAGTGCAAAAGTTGAGCAGCCCAGCGTCATGAAGAACACTGAGTACTGGCATGAAGCAGGGCAGTGATTCCATGTCCACGTGAGGAATATGCTCATGGTCGAAGACTTTGTTTTTGTTGAACAGCGGCGAAGAATAGAAATTTGCTTGGCTGGCAGTCCAGAAGCGCTTCCTTCTAAGGCGAGCAGAGTCATAGGGGTTGTAGTCCGTGAAAAAACATGCTCGTGAAAGAAGTCATCAGACTTGAATTTTTGGTTCTTTGAGAAAGGATCCTTTGGCTTGGGTGAGGAGTGTCAGTCAATTGCATTATAACCTCAGGAATTGCTATCTCAGGTTCCGCAGGCTGAGAAATTTCAGTTTCTTCTTCAGTGGCAGCCTGGGTCTTCAATTCTTCAGCGGCAATGTCATCAGCACTAGTGGCTGGAATCTTTTTAGAGATGGATGGAGTGGGGTGTGGTTCTTCAGAACCCATTTGAACTTCAGTAGTCACTGACGACTGAGGAATTTGTTGCATGGAGTGAACAACGGAGAATTGGGGTGCTGACTTTTCCAAAAGTCATCATTCAGAACGGGCGTTGTGCACCCAATGTCCACATCCTCATTTTCTCCATTCATTTTTCTTCAACGCCGACCTCTTCAGCAGTAAACTGAGGCATGGATGATGAAACAACTGGGGTTGAAGGGATTGCATCCACTCCAATTTCTTTATCCAACTGTTCTGAGGAAGCAGCAGAAGGAATGTCTTCATCGGATCCGCTTGGGATAACGTATTCTTCATCAAAAGGAACGAGTTCCTTTGATGGCATGCTTGAGACTGGAACAATATCAATTGGATTGTCAAACGAGCTGGTCAATTTCTCCATCTTCTTCGGAGTTGAAGAGTTTGATGAAGTTGATGCTTTCCTTTTCTTCACAGCTGCACGCTCCGCAGCCTTGGTCTTCTTAGCTTCTAATGCAAAAAGAAGAATTGGACTTGGTGCAGGTGCAGGAGCAGAGAAAATTGGGTCCATGTCTTCAGGCACAACAGATATGGTTGCCCTGGTAGAAGCAGTTTCTTCAGGCACAGCGGTTCAAGCTTCAGCTGTCGTGGCAATTTCTTCAGGCGCAACATTAGAGGTTGCCCTGGCAGTTCATCAATGGCTGGAATGCAGTCATCAGCCCTGGTATTAGTATTTTCTTCAGCAGTCTGATTATCATCAGCAGTGCTGGCATTTTCTTCAGTAGGCTGAGCAGATGCTTCAGCCTGAGGAATTTCTTGTTGCGTAGGGGCTGTAACATTGATAGTGAACTTTTCAGTTATCTTTACAAATCTGACTTTGGCTTCAAGCCAGTCAGCATAGTAGCGATCAAATTCATCACCCAGTTTCTTCAGTAGTAGACAGTGATACACAGTTATGTTTCTTCGAGGACCAACAGACTAAGGATCGTTCGAGGAAATGGCATGTGCCAGATGTTGACTTGCGGTCCACACGATTACCAGCATAGTCAGAGTCTGAATATCCAAAAAGATCAAAAGCCGAGCCCTTGTGATACCATAATCCAAGTGTTGGTGTGTGAGCTAGATATCGAAGAATATGCTTCACAGCCTTATGGTGTGATTCCTTCCGTGTAGATTGAAGTCGGGCACACATGGAAACACTAAGCATAATATCTGGCCTAGATTCACACAAATACAATAGAGAAACAATCATGAAGTGGTATATCTTTTGGTCGAAGTCAATACCGTTTTCATCAATGCATAGATGACCATTTGTGGGCATAGGGACTTTGACTCCTTTGCAATCTTGCATGCCGAATTTCCTCGGTACAACCTTGAGGTATTTCTCCTGAGATATGAATATGCCGTTTCGTTGTTGACGAATCTGAAGACCTAAGAAGAATTTCAATTCTCCCATCATAGACATTTGATATTCTTCACTCATTATATAGGCAAATTCATCACACGCCCGAGGGGCCTGCTTGAGGCCATAGAGGGCCTTATTGAGTCCGAAGACTTTGTCGGGATGCTTTGGATTTTCAAAACCTGAGGGTTGAGCAACATATACTTCTTCCTCAAGCTTACCATTGAGGAATGCAATTTTCACATCCATTTGATATAAGATGATATCATAATGGTTAGCATAAGCAAGTAATATGCGAATAGCTTCAAGTCTAGCAACAGATGCAAAAATTTCATCGAAATCAATTCCTTCAACCTGTGTGTAGCCTTGAGCTACAAGTCGTGCCTTATTCCTCACCACAAGGCCATTTTCATCTTACTTGTTGCTAGGGGTGGGCATAAAAACCGACGAACCGAAGACCGAACTGATGCCGAAACCAAAAAAACCGAAAGTTCGGTTTTCATTGTTTCTACAGAAAAATTCTGTTTTTAGCTATGTTAACCGAACTTAATTCCTTCGGTTTGGTATTAGCATGGTTAACCGAACAGGAAATCGAACATTGATGGGCGACACGTGAATCTGCAGCGATGCTCCCGGGCTAGGCAGCCTCGAGAGCGCGCGTGCGGTCGCGATAAAAAGATTCCATGGGCCAAACTGCCTGCCTGCATGCAGGCCCAAATTTACAAGCTATTATGGATTTATGGGCTTCTTTTTCACGTGAGGTTGATGTAGTACGCTTGCGCTGCAGTTTGATTGTTTAGTCCCACCTCGGCCAGCCACGCACAAAGAGGTGGATAGCTAGGCTATAAGACAACGCAGGTAGAATCGCTGGGAGGCACTCAGCCTATTCTTTGGCACATTCAGCAAATACGGTACAAACCGATTACTGAACCGAAATGCTCGGTTAACCGAACTATCGGTTAGCTCATTTTACAAGCTATTTTCGGTTTTTATCTTTGCTAACCAAATTTACAAAATAACCGAATGGCAGAAACCGAAAATTCGGTTTCTACCGAATGCCCAGGCCTACTTGTTGCGGTAGATCCACTTTGTGCCAATGATATTGTGCTTACAAGGATCTGGACATTTGACCAGTTTTCAGACGTTGTTGAGCTCAAATTGATGTAATTCCTCTTGCATAGCTTGAATTCACTCAGGCTCCAGAAATGCTTCATCTATCTTAGTGGGCTCTGTGATAGAGACAAAGGCAAAGTGCCCACAAAAGTTAGATAAATGTGAAGCTCTTGAGCGTGTGAGAGGACCTGGAATGTTGATGTTGCTGATGATTTTCTCAATTTGCACTTCATTTGCAACGCGAGGATGAGCTAGTTGTCGTTGAGGAATTTGATCAGCATTTTCATCAGCACCATTTTCCTCAGGTGCATCAGCATGACGTTCTTCATGTTCTGGAACGACTTCTTCAGCAGATTCTTCGGTAGGAATGACATCCTCAGTAGCTTTGAACTTAATAGATTCCCCAGGAGCTATTTCATATGTCACAGGAGGTAGGTGCTCTCTTTGCGAGCCATTAGTTTCATTGAACCGCACATCTACAGTTTCAACAACCTTGTGGTGATATGTGTTGAAGACTGTAGATGTGCGAGTCCTTACCATAACCGAGTATAAAACTTTCATGTGCTTTCGGTGCGAATTTAGAATTGTGATGAGGATCTCTAATCCAGCATTTAGCACCGAAGACTTTGAAATAATTCACATTGGGTTTCTTGCCAGTGAGAAGTTCATATGCAGTTTTCTTGAAGAATTCGTGAAAATATACCCTGTTGATGATGTGGCACGCAGTATCAATTGCCTCAGGTCAGAAGCGAGTAGGCGTCTTGTACTCATCAAGCATAGCGCGGGCCATCTGAACAAGAGTCCTGTTCTTGCGCTCCACGAGGCCATTCTGCTAAGAAGTATATGGAGCAGATAACTCATGAGTGATACCAAATTTATCAAGGTAGTCATCAAGACCAGTGTTCTTGAACTCAGTTCCATTGTCACTTCTGATGTGCTTGATCTTCACACCAAAGTTGGTTGAAACCCTCGCGGAAAATCGTTTGAAGATTTCCTGCACTTCAGTTTTATAAGTGATGATGCAGCATTAGTAAATGTGGCATATATAGATGCAGCATTAGTAAATGTGGCATAGTGAGTAGGGCCAAAGAGATCCACGTGAAGCAATTCAAATGGACGAGTGGTAGTCATGATGGTCTTTGAGGGATGCTTGGCCTTGGTCATCTTTCCGCTTCACAAGCTCCACACAAATGGTCTTTGAGGAATTTGACACCCTCGATGTCGATGACATGCTTGTTCTTCGCGAGCGTGTTCAAGTTCCTCATCCCAACATGACCAAGTCGTCGATGCCATAGCCAGTTTTCTGAAACTTTTGCAAGTAGACATGTAGCAGGTTGTGGTCCTGTAGAGAAATCAACAATATACAAATCTCCTCTCCTAAAGCCTTCGAAGACTTTGGAATTGTTAACTTTCATGATCATAAGACAATGATACTTGCCAAAGACAACAATCTATCAAGGTCACAAAGCATTGAGACAGACATGAGGTTAACCCTAAGGACTCAACAAGCATGACTTTGTCCATGTGTCGACCCTTTGAGATTGCAACCTTACCTAGACCCAATACCTTGCTTTTGCCTTTGTCAGCGTAGGTGATATGCTTCAAATATGATGGAGATAAAGCAGAGTCCATTAATAAGCTTCTGTTACGTCATGTGATTTGTACATCCATTATCGAGGACCCACTCAGTGGCTTTGGGTTGATCATCTTGCAGATGAATTAGTGCAACTTACGAACTCATATACTTCATCAGTGAAGAATATGATATCAATTTCATCAAATCAATTTCATCAAGCAATAAAACAGATAAAGCAGTATGAGGACGTGAGAAATGAAAATTCATTTCTTCATGATTAGCTTGCGTCCTTTCAAGCATATTCAGATCTCCAGCAAATTCTTCAGACGATTAAGTTTGTTTGGAGACCTGACCTTGCATAAGAGATTAGTTCTTTTTCTTCACCACCCACATCTGAAGGGGTGGCAAAGAGTTCATCATTCTGCGAGCTCTATAAGAGAAAGGTGGCATAGATGTCAATCCACTTCGTTTCACATAAGAGGGATTAAGGTAAGCATAAGAGTAAGCAGAGAAATTCTTTGAGGATTTATGAACATAATGATTTGAAGAATAATGCACATATCCATAATTCTTAGATCTTCCCTGTGAAACAGACGGGTTAGCATGATGATGCTCATATGAAGACTTTGATCCTTTTGAGGAATTTGATCCATGTGAGGAATTTGGTCCGTATGAGGACTTAGATCCATATGAAGAATTTGGTCCATATGAAGAATTTGATCTGGGGTTTCTATTCTTCACAGGTGGTGTCATGATAACATCCACCTGAAGATTTTCAAAGCACCTTTTGAGAACCCAGATTTTCTTCATAGAAGGACCGTTCCTGCAGTTAATGCCAACATATCTAGCAAATACTTCACAATTCTGATTTTTAAACAGTTTATAGTTGGCAATTGACTCATCAGAAGAATATGAAGATTCACATGTAAAGCCAGATAAAGTAGATGGATCCACTGAAGGTCCCTTTGCAGCAACCCATGAGGTTTTGGGATACTGCTCAGGTTTCCAGTAGGTCCCATCAGCATTAAGTTTCCTCTCAAAGGCAATACACTCTTTCCTAGGGTTCCTGTTGAGGATCTGCTTTTTAAGCACATCACAAAGAGCCTGATGCCCTTTAAGGCTTTTGTACATGCCTGTCATATACAATTCCTTCAGCCCTGCATCATCATTGATAGTAGCAATGTCCTCAGATGAGGAATTAGTGATAGCAGAGACAGTTGAAGAATTTGCAGCAATGAAAGCATTTGAGCATTTAGGTGGAGAATTAGCAGATTCACGTTCAACGCACTTCAAACATGAAGGAATAAATTCTTCTTGAGTAGCGCTGATTTGTTGAGCAAGTAATGAATCACGCTCCTTCTGAAGATCTTCATTACTCACTCTTAACTGCTCAAGATCTTACTTTCTTTGAAAAAATTCATAAGAAAGCTTCTCATGATCAGATAGGAGAGTGTTATGATGACCTTGAAGATTGTCAAACTTGGACTGAAGTCTCTGAAGATTTCCAGTCAAAATTTTAGTGCGATTCATTTCCTCGCCCAACATATCATCGCTTTTATCTAGCATATTTTGAACCCTTTCCAGAGCTTTTTGCAGTTTTACAGCAATCTTAGCAAGTTTAGAATAGTTGGGTTTAAGGTTTTCATCAGATTCATCCTCACTTGATTCAGAGGAGGGATATTTAAGTACCTTTGCATCTTTTGCCATGAAGCAATAGGTGGGAGCGTAGTCATCATCGCCGTCGCCAGTGGTGCTGGAGAGGTCCTTTTCCTTAGAGTTGAAGATGGACTTGCTGACGAATGCGGTAGCGAAGGCTAGGCTCGCCACACCAGAGTCTGACTCCTTAGATTCCTCCTCTTCCTCATTTTCCTCAGATTCAGCCTTAGAGTCCATTTTCTTGCCAATGAATGCCCGAACCTTCTTGGAGCTGCTCTTCTTGTGAGATGAAGACCTTGAAGGTTTTGATGAAGAGAACTTTGAAGATTTCTTCTTCTTCTTTGAATCCTCAGAACTGTAATCATTGTATTTCTTCTTCTTTGATTTCTTTTTCCACTGAGGACAATCTTGAATGTAGTGACCGGGTTTCTTGCATTTGTGACAGAGTCTCTTCTTGTAATCATGGGATGAGGAATCTGATCTTAAGTCACCACTTCTTAAGGATTTTCCAAAACGACCACGTCTTGAGAACTTCTGGAATTTCCTCACGAGCATTGCTAGCTCTTGGCTCAGTTTTTCAGGGTCACCAAGACTGCTACCAGAATCTTCATCTTCTAATTCAGACACTGTCTTGGCCTTCAGAGGTCGTGATCTACCATAGCTTGGTCCATGGAGACCTCTCTTCTCAGCAAGCTGAAACTCATGAGTGTTTAGCCTCTCGAGGATATCAGCGGGATCAAGTGACTTATAGTCTTCATGTTCTTGTATCATCAATGCCAAAGTATCAAATGAGGAATCAAGCGATCTCAGCAATTTCTTCACCACCTCATGGTCGGTGATGTCAGTGGCACCAAGTGCTTGAAACTCATTTGAGATGTCAGTGAGACGATCGGAGGTTTGCTGAACATTTTCATTGTCGAGTCCTTTGAAACGGTTGAAGAGATTGCGAAGAACGTCAACTCGAGAGTCACGCTATGTTAAGACGCCTTCATTGACCTTGGACAGCCTGTCCCAGATAAGCTTTGCTGTTTCCAAAGCACTCACTCTGCCATACTGCCCTTTGCTCAGATGGCCACATATGATGTTCTTTGCTTGAGAGTCGAGTTGCTTGAATCTCTTCACATCAGCAGCGTTGATGGTGGGAGTGACAGAGGGAACACCATTCTCCACAACGTACCAGAGATCGTTATCAATTGCCTCAAGATGCATGCGCATCTTATTCTTCCAGTAGGGGTAGTCCGTCCCATCAAAGGTAGGATACCCAGTAGAAACCTTGATCATATCTGCGGTCGACATAACTAAAACTCCAGGCGGTTAAACTAAAATCACACAGAACAAGGGAGTACTTTGCTCTGATATCAATTGAAAGTGCATTAAGTCGACTAGAGGGGGGTGAATAGGCGATTTTTATGAATTCTTCACTAGAGGGGGGTGAGGAAATTCCTGAGCGAAGAATTACTTGCAGCGGAATAAGTACTCAGAAGTAAACAAAACAGAACATGAGCACGGTCTTCATGATGAAAGGAAAACAAGCGCAGAGTATAGAAAGCGTAAGTTCAGGATAAAACAGGATGAAGACAAACAGACTGAAGAAATTAAACTGAGGAAATTGAGAAAGTCTTCAGTCAAAGTTTTCGAACAGATATGAACAAGCACACAACACAGAAATGAGGAAATGGAAGGGTTGAGGAAATGGAACCAGTTAGCTCGGTGAAGATAATGATTTGGTAGACCAGTTCCAACTGTTGTGACAGTTGTACGTCTGGTTAGGGCTGCTAGGTATTTAAACCTGAGGACACACAATCCCGGACATCCAATCCTGAACACGCAGTCCAGAACACTCAGTCCTCACCGTATTCCCCTTGAGCTAAGGTCACACATACCTCGTCCAATCACTCGTGGTAAGTCTTCAGGTGACTTCCAAACCTTCACAGACTCGGTCACTCGGCTATCCACAATTTCCTCTTGGATGCTCTAGACCATGACGACTAACCATCTGGAATATGCATAGTCTTCAAAGGTAACAAGCGTCGGATCCACGCAGGATCTATCTCTTCAGTGATGCTCAATCACTTTGGGTTTGTAGGTGTTTGGGTTTGGGTTTTCCTCACCTGATGATTTTCGCTCAAAGTCCTCGGAGGATGGGATGCTCTCAAATGACAAGTGTCAATTTCTCTCGGAGCAGCCAACCAGCTAGTGGTTGTAGGGGGCGGCTATTTATAGTCTAGGGAGCAGCCTGACATGATAAGACATAAATGCCCTTCAATGATATGACCGTTAGGTGGAAGGGTATTTTGGGACAGTTGGCGCGTAGCACAGCAACGGTCGGAAATTTGACTAACAAATTCCTCAGGGCTATCATGTTCCTCACTTGTAGGCAATCCGCACTGACGAATTCCTAACTCCTCAGTCAGAACAAATTCCTCAGAGACTAGAAGAGCTTCGTCTCTTTCACTGAAGAAATTGACTGAACTGTATGAGATTTCTAATGGCTTCACTCGAAGGGATTGGTAGGTGTAGGATTTTGAGTTGAGCATCGCTTGGAAATTTTTCCTTAGTATTTCCTCGACCCCCTTTAACAGTACGGTGTTTCCTATGACTCAAGAAAGAGAAAATGAAACTACGAAAACAAAAGTCTTCACGCTTCATGTTCCTCGAATGAATACCAAGTCTTCAGGATCACACCAATTTCTTCACTTTCAAAGTCTTCAGAAAGTCTTCAGAAATCCAAAGTCTTCAGTCGAAGAACTTCATTTTTAGGGGCCGACTTTCTCTGTAAATATCAAACTCCTCATAGACTTATAGACTTGTGTACACTCACAAATGCATCAGTCCCTTAACTTATAAGTCTTCAATACACCAAAATCACTAAGGGGCACTAAATGCACTTACACCAGGGTTGTCCAAAGCGCATGCGTCGTGGTGATCGCGGTCACCTGCACCAACACCTCTTTGGAGAGATTATTGAGCAGGTACCCGAGCACTTGTTGATCCTCCCGGACCCAGATTGGGTGGAGAGGGTTGGGCTCGGTGGAGTCCTTGCCGTCCTTGTCCTTGCCAGGAAGGAAGCGGGTTGGCTCCAGCGTGCTGCTGTCAGCATAGCCGAAGACGCCAGCTCCCCTTAGCTGCGGCGTGATCTGGACGCGCCACAGTACGTAGTTCGTACGGGTGAGCTTCTCCGTGACCTGGTTGTTGAGGCCGATCTGGGAGGAGCCGAAGGAAGGCATGCTAGGCACTAATGGAGATTGGAAAAACTAGATGTATTGGAAGAGGGATGCTCTGATACCATGTGCGATAGGCGGAAAGCGTCTTACCCTCGTATGAGGGGGCGCCGTGCATGTTTATAGGCAGGCGCGCACATCCCTGAGGACATCGCATACAAGTTGTTAAGATTACATCCTTGGAGGAGAAGGGATAAGAGCGAATAAGAGGAGTTCGGTTTACAGGAGATAAGCTATCTATCCAGCCGAAACACTTAAACATCTATCTCTATCTATCCCTATGTCACGTACAATGCTACGTTTAACAGAGATCACACGAGGGACGGTTCGGCACAAGTGGTAGGGATGGCCGGACCGGCCATGACAAGTGGTCGGAGACCTATCTGATGGCCTCAGCGGGCTTGTCGTTGACTGTATCATGTGATTTGGTACATGGAGAGGAGCACCCATAGTCATGCCCCAGAGATGTAGCCATGTTGATGAACCTTGTTAACAAATCTCGGTGTTGTGCTCGTGCTTTTGTGATTGCTTTTCCTCGACAAATTGACGCGCACCTCAGATTATTCTAACAAGTTGTATGAGAGCAAGGTTTTGATAAGGTCGCAAGTTGATCTAGAGTATGAATCGCGTTTGGTGCGAAGACGGCGTGTGGAAGAAACAGTTATTGAAGCTGATACTGGTCGGTTGGAGGATTTCTTCCACGAAAGTCGTCGGGTTGCGCTGGACTACATCGAGAAAAGAAGCAATTTGAAACAGTAGATTGGAAGGGCAGTAGCACGTGCAATGGCGGCAGCGTGTTCTATATCAATCTCGACGTGATTAGGTCGGGTCACGTGCAACAATGGGAGTCATCAGGATCTTAGAGTCGACAAGCGTTGTCGGCAACAGGAGTCCTGAGCGGTTCTGGCAGTGCAACACATAAGCAACATGCTACATGGGCCAAGGCGGAGCTCATGAATAATGGTTCAAATCCAAGGTACATGGAGGTTCGCGCATGGTGGCTTCAAGATGGCGGGGACATATTCGCCAAGGTATAGTGGAAAATATGTGTCGAATATTAGGTGTACGAGTTGTGCTACAGTTGGACTTATAATTTGCCGAGGGTTAGGTATTTGAGTCGAACACATGTAACCCGGGCCTATTATATAAAGGCACCATGGGATAGCCAAATAGACTAGACATAAGCTGGTAGGTGAGACAAAGATTACGAGAGGGACGGTCTGGCGCCCATTACAAGGGTGGCCGGGGACCTGTCTGATGGCCTCGGCCGGCTTGTCGTGGACTGTATCATGTGATTTCGTACATGGAAAGGAGCGCCCATAGTCATGCCCCGGGGATGTAGCCATGTTGCTGAACCTCGTTAACAAATCTCGGTGTTGTGCTCCTACTTGTGTGATTGCTTGTCCTCGACGAATTGATGCGCGGCTCGAATTATTCTAACATATCTTGGGATCATTTATGCAAATACTGTAGAGCATATTGTGCTAGAGGTGGCAAACCGTGGCATGCGCTGGTGAGCGGAATTGCCAGAGGTGGCAAACCATGATATGCATCGGTGAGCACGGGTGTAACGCTGCAGCCATAGCCACCGGTTCCCGGTCATTATGCCTGGCGGGATCTAGACTAGCCCCACAGACCAACACTAGTCTTTTCTGTGCACTTTACCCTCAGATGAGCCCTTCTGGGAGCAGCAGGGATGTCGTCAGCAAGAAAATCATTCTCATAGTGGAGGAGCCCTGGTAACCCATACACCGCCGACTATACGCTCTAGTCTATGGCTTTAAGCTCGCTGGCAACATTTCACAAAGCACCGAGGTCATGTCCTCTACTACTCTACACATAACACCTCACAGTAATGTGCTTCAGCCGACCAATACAAGATGTGCTACATGCTTGGTAGGGATAAGCTCCTTTTGTGTGTTGTTAATATACAATGACCGTTACAGATCAGAGCTTCGTCACACTTCACAGGTTGGAGTTTTCTAAATTGGGAGTACTAAAGGTTGAAGAAGAGCATTAGATGTGCATCCCACAGACCCAAAGGGCAGTGGGGAAAGAGAGTGAGGTAGAGGAGATTTAGAAGACTGCAGATAGAGCATAAGTGTGATTATGTGGTGGTATTTTAGGAGTGCTCTGAGAGCGAAGTGGATTTAAACTTTAAAATAATTTTATGAGAGCATTTTCCCCTCCAATTATTTGCTGTGTTACCTTGTTTTAGGCCTTAACAGCACCTTTTGCGTTCTTATATTCATTACAATTTCATTAATCGCCCATTAATGCTAAGTTATTGTTACTGCAAGTATTTGAACTACTCCTTGAACATGCAGAGGTCTTGACAACCAAGGCTTGAGAGGAGTTATACCTAGTGATGTATCTAAGCTACAACACCTGCAAAGCATGTAAGTTTGTTTCACAACCCCAATATGAATGCATGGGTGCATGATTATTTTAGTTCTTAATATGAATTGAAATGTCATGGTTACCGTTATGCTTTGCTATATCTTGTAGTACTGAAAACCTGTAACACCATTAGCTACATTTACTGTTGATGGATGCATTTTCATAAACCCGTGCAACCAAGGTTTTTGAGTCGTGAGTCAAGTCAAGTCACCATGCCTCCGGTTCAGCGATTAGCCGGACCTAGTTGGTGATTAGTCGCCACTAATTGCCCAAGTTGCTATCCTGCACCTTCTCGGTGATTAGTCGGCATCTAGTCGGTGATTAGTCCGCGACTCAAAAACCTTGTGTGCAACATGAAGGATCACTGGAAATGGACTTAAGTATCTAGAAACAACTTTGTAGTTGTTCAGTCAGATACAGAAGGGCTGTTCAAAGATCTGATTGCCTGGGTTCCATGCCTGATCAACAGAAATCAGCTATGCTGGAACAATTGCAACCATTTTATTTGAGTAATACAAGCCCTTGTTGCCGGCAAACAAAAAGTATAGTCTTCTGAAATATATGTTGCTATTTTTGAGCTGTTGGCGACTAGTTAATTCCTAATTACTTCATAGATGTGTTTGAATTTTGCACAAAAAAATGTAACTACTGCTCATAGCAAAATTTAACTATAAAATGAATCTTTGGGACAATTCTCGAGTGACATATGCTGAAAGTCAAAGTCTGTTCAAGCTTTGCATTACATGAATCATGCGGGATTCATACTCAAAATTCCCAATGCTGCAAACAGGCCAATTTCCATTGGCAGAATTAAATGGACTATGGACGCGATTATGTAATCAGGACCAAATCAATATTGTCAATGATCCTAAATTTGAGGATATCACTTAACGAAGTCTAAATGAATCTACCTGCCTTTCTTACTGTCTTAAGAAAGTACTGACACTATGATTTTGGCCTGACAAAGATAAACTTTCGTTTGATCAAACAGAAACTTCAGCAGTAATAGTATAAAGGGCAATATTCCATTGTCTTTGGGTACCATCCCAGGGCTACGAGTACTGTAAGTCTCTGCAACACCAGTATTGTGAAGTCCCAGTTTTTCATTTAATCCTTATTACGTAATCATATTTGTAGAGATCTGTCATTCAATGAACTCAATGGTTCTATTCCGGAGAGCCTTGGCCAACTGACGTCTTTACAGACACTGTGAGGACATCAATTGCACATTTTTTTCTTCTGTTTGGGACTTACTTTGTGCTTCTTCCCCCTTAACTAGAGATACTTTCTCTTAATGCAGGAACCTAAATGGCAATGATCTTTCAGGAAGAGTTCCAGCCAGCCTGGGAGGAAGACCTCTACACAGAGTTAGATTCAAGTAAGAACCCACAGCATTTATTACTACAGATAGTTTGCATTCCAGTTACTCCATTCTCCACATATATAGGAGCATAAACCCCAATCTAGATGTGCATTAGAGTTCCTGTTTGTCTTAATATTACTTGAATGTTTGGGAGGCTTACAAACTGTTGAAATGACAGCTTTACGGACAATGCTGGGCTGTGTGGAATTCCTGGTTTACATGAGTGTGGCCCTCATTTATCAGTCGCTGCAAAGATCGGCATGGCTTTCGGGGTACTTGTAGCTTTTCTGTTTCTAGTTGTATTTGCGGCATGCTGGTGGAAAAGGAGGCAAAACGTTATCCGTGGTCAGAAATTAGCTGCAGGTAAGAAGCTGTAGTAAACCATTTAAATCTGAATGCAGAGTATACAAATTTGTTCGATATAATGGACTAAGTTTTTTTTCCTCCCGTTTTGCAGCAAGGGAAGCTCCGTATGCTAAATCAAGGACCCAGTTTACACGGGATGTGCAGATGGGCAAGCACCACCGCCCGCATGAGACGAGCCCACGGGGTGGCAACAATGAAAGCTCGCCACATTTGCTTGCCTAGTTACTTGCCGCGATTGGTAATGCTATTTCGGTTGTGCGTCCTCTCCGGTATGCTCAGTTAATGCTGCTGTCAGCTTGAGTTGTAAAACAACTGTACATACTAGGTCAGGATGGTGTATATACTCCCTTTTTTCCTCCAAATGTTCAGTCAGGGAGTATTGTCAACTGGGAAATGATCCAGATCATCCTATTTCTAGTTGAGATTACGTATATGCAGAACCAAAACTATAAACAGACATGACCCCCCAGTAGCATAAGTCTATTGCATGCCTTACATAACACCCACTGTAATGATCTGTAGATCTCACCAGGACGTTGCCTATTTTCATAGCTCACAGAGCAAGCAACATTCCAGTCACAGAAAGCAGCCAGTAGAACTGCCTGACCACCATGGTTGGCCACTGAGGATCACTGCACCGTGCCTGGGATGTTAACCCGCTCCAGGTGCAGGATGATCTCGCCGGTGTCGGTGTTCCTCAGCTTGAGGACAATGTTCTGAGAGACCTTGCCGTCTTTCCATGTGATGTGGCTCTCGGTGGAGAAGCAGTTGCCCTTGTCAGGGTGGATCGTCTTCATCACGGTGTCGTCAGGGACGTGGCTGAAGTCCTTCTTGGCGATCTCGACAAAGTTGAGGATGCTGAACTCTGCATCGCCCATGCTGTCATCCTTGGTGAAAGTATCATGGTCAAAGACGTCCTGTAAAAGTAATAATGAAAGTAAAACCCCAAAGGTTGGTTTCAGGAACAGGAGATCGACTGGAGATGTTCATCAGAGTAGAGTGTATTGGGATGGAGATGTTGATCGAACTTACAATCTTAACGGGGAGCGTCCAGTTAGTGATGGACAGGGTGAGCTCCTCGTTCCATTCCGGCTTGGTGGATTTATATTTGATACCGGACTTCACTTTCTGCACATGATTACATCTCGGTTTTAGATTTAGCACTCGATCGGCCCAGGCCCAGGCCCAGTGATGATCGGACAGGAAAGTACCTGCTGTCCGAGGCGGATGGCGACGTAGGGGTCGCTGCTGTGGGCGAGGGGGTCGCAGATGGCCAGGTTCACCCCGCTGACCACCTTCACCTTGAGCAGCCCAAGCAGGCGCTCCATGGAGGAGCCGCGGAGAAGAAGAAGATCGATCGCCGTGGACGTTTCTTTACGCGAGGGGCGCTGCTAGGCGTAAGCCGACTGATTTCAGGAGAAAATCAGTCAGCTCGTCAGCCGTTCGATTCAGGCCCCCACAGCCGTTGGATTGGTCTTTCTTATGCAACGCATGCCGCAGCTTCGTCCTCCTCCTGTGGTGAAAATTCCCCACGCTCTCGATCCTCTTCCACGCACACGGGAGCCCTGGCTACGGCGGCGAGCTCCGGCAAGACATACCAACCAGGCTCGCAGTGCCATGTTCAGCCTTGTAGCAACGCCGCTACCGCCGGCACCAGAACCACCGCTGCGGGCGGCCGGAGAGCCGGCCCCTTGTAACACCCTCGGTGCCTCCTCCTGCAGCACCGCCACCGGCGAAGCTCCATTGAAGCACTCAGCGGCCTCGATGGAGCTTCATTGCAACACCGACGACCGACCGGCGAAGCTCCATTGGCAGCGACGGGTGCTGTGACGCAGCGCATGGTGAAGACGGTGAAAGTTGAGAATCTAATATGTAGCGCCGGCCATGGCGGATGCTGCGGTGCAACGTTGGCAGCGATGGGTGCTGCGACGCAACACATCGTCCATGGCGGAAACTCCAAGACAGCGCGCGACGACAGCGAAAGCTGCGATGCAGCACCGGCGGCCATGGAGGATGCTCCGAAGAAATGTTGCCGGAGACAGGTGGTGCAACGCAGCGCGAGATGACACCGACGGCCATGGCGAAAGGCTGCGATGCAGCATGGGACGTGCGCGGTGCAGCGCCGTCGCCTAGGCGGGTGCTGCGATGCAGCTCGACGGCGACAGGAGCAGCGATGCAAGACGACGGCGGATATCAACGGCAATGGGTGACGAAGGGAATGAGATGCGTGTGTGGTCGAGACGTTAAAATTGTTGGGAAACCGGGTCACCTGGAGGGGTGGCCACGGCCGCGTGCGTATCGCAGGGGCTAGCTCCTCCCGGTTCCACACTTTATCTTAAGCCTTCTTTAGTTTGGAGGATTTTTGTAGGAATTTCATAGAATAAAATTTTGTAGAATTTTTTTTAGAGCCATTTGGTTTGTAGGAATGGAATTCTATTTGTATGAAGGAATTCTTCCTATCCTTCACAATTCATAGGAAAATAAACATTAGCCTAAACTCAATGAAAAAAATTCTTGAAGTGAATCAAAGGACATCTTCTTTTCTATTTCTATTCATAGAATTTGAGATGCATGTCATCCCATTTTCTATAACTTTTCTATTCCTATGATTTCCCTGCCCTATGAACCAAAGGAGATCTAAGTGGGTACTTATCCCTTAACCTTTTACCCCTATATAAAGAAACGAGGAGCAATCATTATAACGATTGATCATTGATTAATAAAGATAGTCTTTTCCATTCCATACTTCCCTGTGTTCATCTATTTTTGCGTGTTCGACTACTCCGCAACCTCGGACCGGACTCACCGGCGGAGTTGCGGAACACGTTATCAGCACGCTTCGTTTCATCAACTCTCCATCAAGCCTGCATCACGCAGGCTTTCGTCGATCCTACGGAGGTATAAGATCTGATCTCCACTTTTGTAAAAATGGATTCCTTTCGCTACTGCGATTCCGTTTTTGCGATTAGTTTATTTTTTGGATTTATTTCACCTATGGTGTGGATTTTCCTCCCAAGAACCGAGCCGACGAATACGTCGCCGACCAATGTCGATGTTCTTGGATCAAGAGGAACTTGTTAACTGCACTATAGGGAGTCGGTACAAATTGTGACCCGGATGGTCACGGTACCGCCGCAAAAGCACCAGATGTGCCATGCGCCGTCAGAGTTCCGGATGAAGGCGACGAAGATTTGCATCCCGAGGCCAGCGTCCAGATGACGCCGTGCCAAGCCATCAACGGCGTCGCCATGGCCCTGCTGGCCCCGCGCCATAGCCATCTGTCGGCCGCGACCTTGCTGGTCGCGCGCGCCGCGCCGCGTCCCGCCGCCGCCGCCGTCCCGCTGGACGGCTTGTCGCCGCACCCCGATGGCCCGCCGCCGTTCCCTGCCAGCGCGTGCTCGCGTGCAGCCCACCCCGATGGCCAGCCGCCGCGCACTGCCGGCGCGCAGCCCGCCCCGATGGCCAGTCGCCGCGACCCGCACGTCCTGCCGACGCCGCGTCGCGTGGCGTGGCCGCCGCCGCCGCGCACTGCCGGCGCGCAGCCCGCCCCGATGGCCAGTCGCCGCGACCCGCACGTCCTGCCGACGCCGCGTCGCGTGGCGTGGCCGCCGCCGCGCGTGGCGTGGCGCCGCCGCGGCCGTCGCCGTCGAGTGTCGAGGCGGCCGCCGCGTTGCCGCATGGCGCGGCCACAGCCGCCGCCGCAGCATGGCGTGGCCGCCGCCGTTGCCGCATGGCGCGGCCACAGCCGCCGCCGCAGCATGGCGTGGCCGCCGCCGTTGCCGCATGGCGCGGCCACAGCCGCCGCCGCCCTGCCCACTCAGGTGAGGAACCCTAGCACGCCCTCTCCACTCGGGTGAGGCCGGGTGGGCCGCCTGGCACTAGCGGCGGGCCCGGATGGGCCGCGGCCGGGTCTTCGCATAAAAAAAAGAGGCGGATGGGCCGGCTGGTGCGCACTAAACGGGCCGACGACCCCTTTTTCGGCCTGCAGCCGATCCGGACCGAGCCGGATTGCACGCGCGCGGGGGTTCTTTGCATTTTAGCCCCTGCAGTTTTTTCTTTTTACACGCATTATATTTCTGCTGTAATATTTCATGTAGAAGCCCCTGAAACTGTCTTTTTCACTGAAAAACGCATCTTTGGGCTATAAAATGTCTCGGGAATTCATTTTTGGGCTAGTTTTCACGTAAGAAATGCGCTTAACATGCTATATTTTGTAAACATGTTTTTATTGTATGATTTTATTACTGTAGATTAATTGTTTAGCACTCTTAATCATTAAGTAAGTCATATAAGAACGTGTTTTAAAGAATGGAACGTTATTTTTATTGAATAACTTTATCAACATCGCATTTGTGCAAAAGATTACCTGCTGTAATCTCATGATTTTTGCATAAATCACATTTGGCCGGAATTGTCAACAAGGAGTTTGCTGAGTTGGCCCAGACGGGGCTGAACTACCTGTCATGGGCCTCTGACTGTGAGATCTTTCTCCAGGGAAAAACCCTCCCGAGGGTGACCGATAAGGGGACCCAGCTGGCCCCCACTGATCCCAAGTTCGAAATTGAGAATGCGCAGGCTCTGCATTTTCTCCGTCATCACCTGTCACCTACTCTGAAAGACGAGTATATGGTTGAGCGGAGTGCTTCTAGCCTTTGGACCGCTCTTAAGCAGCGGTTTGAGCAGCTGAAGTAAGCTGTTAAGCCACGTGCAGAGGCAGAGTGGATCCGTCTGAGGTTTGCGGACTTCAAGACAGTTGGGGAGTACAATTCGGCTCTGCACCGGATTTGTACGACTCTTCAGATGTGTGGCACTCAGATTACCGACACTCAGAAGATTGAGAAAACCCTATCCACTTTCCACCCTGACGTGGTCCTGTCCGCACAGAACTACCGCCAGGGAAACTACATGAGGTATTTAGAGTTGATTGACGTCCTCCAGGTGGCAGAGGCACAGGACGAGGTTTTGAAAAAGAACTTTGTCGCGCAACCACTTGGGGGGAGTTCTCGCCAGGAGGTGAATGCTCTCAAAGTACGCAAGCCTCAACAGAAGAAGAGGGGCCGCAAGGGCAAGAAGGGCCCTCAACTCCCCCCAGTGTCACGCGCCACAGGAGGCCGTTGATGCATACAAGGCTCGCAAGGTGCGTGAGACGCACCTCGCCTTGGTTCAGGAGGGAGCACCACCGGTGCCCATGGCGGCACCCGTGATGATCTCTACGCCCCTACTACGCCCATCGCGGTGACCCCTGTGGTGCCCATCGCGGCGGCTTTGGCGGTCTCTAGTGACACCAACGTTGCCATGGAGGTTGACCACATGGTCGCCTCGGTGGTGCCGCAACTAGATGTTGATGTTGCCTCCAAGATGATTTCTAAGGAGGATCAGCTCACTAGTATGGAGATTGCGGCTGAGGTCAATGGCTTCTTCATCGAGTCTACTTAGCATACCTCTTTGGTTATCATGATTCCGTGATTTGATACAATAAATTCGAATAAATTTTATTTGGTTGTAAGCTCTATGAGAGCATAAATTTATTCTTTACTTTGGCGATTGGATGACATTTATTCATTTATTTCATTATTTATACATGATAGTATGTTATGTTCTGGAATGTGTGCATTTATTATTAATGTAGCGTCTTCCTCATTACGTTAATTATATGTCATATTTTAGAACGCATGTGGCGCCCGAATGGAGGAAACGTGCCTTGCCGATAGCGCAACTACACATACTATTTTACGAGAAACTAAGTACTTTGAGTCTATTAAAAAAATCTCCGGAAAGTATTATGACAATTGCCGGCTGCAGTTTGCACATAGTTGGCTCCGGATGAGCCAACTATTATACTTCCTATGGGAACAACTTTGATCATTAATGATGCGTTGTTGTACCCGGAGTCGACTCTGTTGGGGAACGTAGTAATTTCAAAATTTTCCTACGCACACACAGGATCATGGTGATGCATAGCAACGAGAGGGGAGAGTGTTGTCCACGTACCCTCGTAGACTGTTAAGCGGAAGCGTTATGACAACGCGGTTGATGTAGTCGCACGTCTTCATGATCGACCTATCCTCAGTACCGAACGTATGGCACCTCCGCGTTCAGCACACGTTCAGCTCGGTGACGTCCCACGAACTCACGATCCAGTAGAGCCTGGGGAAGAGTTTCGTCAGCACGACGGCGTGGTGACGATGTTGATGAAGTTCTGCAGCAGGGCTTCGCCTAAACACCGCTACAGTATGACCGAGGTGGATTATGGTGGAGGAGGGCACCGCACACGGCTGGGAGAGATCTTTGTGATCAACTTGTGTGTCTAGAGGTGCCCCCTGCCCCTTTATATAAAGGAGCAAGGGGGAGGCCGGCCGGACCTTGTTGGCGCGCCTAGGAGGAGGAATCCTCCTCCTAGTAGGAGTAGGATTCCTCCCTTTCCTACTCCTACTAGGAGGGGGAAAGGCAGGGAGTCAAAGAGAAGGAAAGGGGCGCCGCCCCCTTCTCCTAATCCAATTCGGACAGGGGGAAGGGGGCGCGCTGCCTGCCCTAGGCCGGCCTCTCTCTTTCCTTTATGGCCCAACAAGGCCCATTAGTCCCCGGGGTGTTTCGGTAACCCCTCCGGTACTCCGGTAAAATCCTGATTTCACCCGGAACTATTCCGATGTCCAAATGTAGGCTTCCAATATATCAATCTTTACGTCTCGACCATTTCGAGACTCCTCGTCATGTCCGTGATCAAATCCGGGACTCTGAACTACCTTTGGTACATCAAAACATATAAACTCATAAAACCGATGGTCACAGAACTTTAAGCGTGCGGACCCTACGGGTTCGAGAACTATGTAGACATGACCAAGACACGTCTCCGGTCAATAACCAATAGCGAAACCTGGATGCTCATATTGGTTCCTACATATTCTACGAAGATCTTTATCGGTCAAACCGCACAACACTATACATTGTTCTCTTTGTCATCGGTATGTTACTTGCCTGAGATTCGATCGTCGGTATCCCAATACCTAGTTCAATCTCGTTACCTGCAAATATCTTTACTCGTTCTGTAATACATCATCCCGTAACTAACTCATTAGTTATCATGCTTGCAAGGCTTATAGTGATGTGTATTACCGAGAGGGCCCAGAGATACCTCTCCGACAATCGGAGTGACAAATCCTAATCTTGATCTATGCCAACTCAACAAGTACCATCGGAGACACCTGTAGAGTACCTTTATAATCACCAAGTTATGTTGTGACATTTGGTAGCACACAAAGTGTTCCTCCGTTATTTGGGAGTTGCATAATGTCATAGTCATAAGAACATGTATAAGTCATGAAGAAAGCAATAGCAGTAAACAAACGATCAAGTGCTAAGCTAACAGAATGGGTCAAGTCAATCACATCATTCTCCTAATGATGTGATCCCATTGATCAAATAACAACTCATGTCTATGGTTAGGAAGCTTAACCATCTTTGATCAATGAGCTAGTCAAGTAGAGGCATACTAGTGACACTATGCTTGTCTATGTATTCACACATGTATTATGTTTCCTGTTAATACAATTCTAGCATGAATAATAAACATTTATCATGAAATAAGGAAATAAATAATAACTTTGTTATTGCCTCTAGGGCATATTTCCTTCAGCCTCCCACTTGCACTAGAGTCAATAATCTAGATTACACAGTAATGATTTTAACACCCATGGAGCCTTGGTGTTGATCATGTTTTGCTCGTGGAAGAGGCTTAGTCAATGGGTTTGCAACATTTAGATCTGTATGTATCTTGCAAATCTCTATGTCTCCCACATGTACTTGATCCCGGATGGAGTTGAAGCGTCTCTTGATGTGCTTGGTTCTCTTGTGAAATCTGGATTCTTTTGCCAAGGCAGTTGCACCAGTATTGTCACAAAAGATTTTCATTGGACCTGATGCACTAGGTATGACACCTAGATCAGATATGAACTCCTTCATCCAGACTCCTTCATTCTCTGCTTCCGAAGCAACAATGTACTCTGCTTCACATGTAGATCCTGCCACGATGCTCTGTTTAGAACTGCTCCAACTGACAGCTCCACCGTTTAATATAAACACGTATCCGGTTTGCGATTTAGAATCGTCTGGATCAGTGTAAAAGCTTGCATCAACGTAACCATTTACGATGAGCTCTTTGTCACCTCCATAAACGAGAAACATATCCTTGGTCCTTTTCAGGTACTTCAGGATGTTCTTGACCGCTGTCTAGTGATCCACTCCTGGATTACTTTGGTACCTCCCTGCTAGGCTAATTGCAAGGCACACATCAGGTCTGGTACACAGCATTGCATGCATGATAGAGCCTATGGCTGAAGCATAGGGAACACTTTTCATTTTCTCTCTATCTTCTATAGTGGTCGGGCATTGAGTCTTACTCAACTTCACACCTTGTAACACAGGCAAGAACCCTTTCTTAGCTTGATCCATTTTGAACTTCTTCAAGACTTTATCAAGGTATGTGCTTTGTGAAAGTCCAATTAAGCGTCTTGATCTATCTCTATAGATCTTGATGCCTAATATATAAGCAGCTTCACCGAGGTCTTCCATTGAAAAACTTTTATTCAAGCATCCTTTTATGTTGTCCAGAAATTCTATATCATTTCCAATCAACAATATGTCATCCACATATAATATTAGAAATGCTATAGAGCTCCCACTCACTTTCTTGTAAATACAGGCTTCTCCAAAAGTCTGTATAAAACCATATGCTTTGATCACACTATCAAAACATTTATTCCAACTCCGAGAGGCTTGCACCAGTCCATAAATGGATTGCTGGAGCTTGCACACTTTGTTAGCTTCCTTTGGATCGATAAAACCTTCAGGTTGCATCATATACAACTCTTCTTCTAGAAATCCATTCAGGAATGCAGTTTTTACATCCATTTTCCAAATTTCATAATCATAAAATGCGGCAATTGCTAACATGATTCAGACGGACTTAAGCATCGCTATGGGTGAGAAGGTCTCATCGTAGTCAACTCCTTGAACTTGTTGAAAACCTTTTGCAACAAGTCGAGCTTTGTAGACAGTAACATTACCGTCAGCGTCTGTCTTCTTCTTGAAGAACCATTTGTTCTCGATGGCTTGTCGATCATCGGGCAAGTCAACCAAAGTCCACACTTTGTTCTCATACATGGATGCCATCTCAGATTTCATGGCCTCAAGCCATTTTGCGGAATCGGGGCTCATCATCGCTTCCTCATAGGTAGGTTCGTCATGGTTAAGTAACATGACCTCCAGAACTGGATTACCGTACCACTCTGGTGCGGATCTTGTTCTGGTTGACCTACGAGGTTCGGTAGTAACTTGATCTGAAGTTTCATGATCATCATCATTAGCTTCTTCACTAATTGGTGTAGATGTCACAGGAACCGGTTTCTGTGATGAACTACTTTCCAATAAGGGAGCAGGTACAATTACCTCATCAAGTTCTACTTTCCTCCCACTCACTTCTTTCGAGAGAAACTCCTTCTCTAGAAAGGATCCATTCTTAGCAACGAGGAGAAGTTGCCTACCAATTGGAACTACCTTCGCATCTGTCCAGAGTTCACAATGTCTTCCACGTTTCTCAACTCAGGCATTGCTTCGCGGATCCTATCCGTGGAGTGGACCACGAAATGCTTGATCTACAAGATAACCTCTCATATCGGGAATATCCCGTTCGTATCCTTGATCAAGCCGAGCGTACCACTCGACGCCATAACATCAAGTTTCTCAAGGTTCAATGGTCACACCATTCCGAGAAAGAAGCCACTTGGGAAAGGGAGGATCGTCTTTGACTCGAGTACCCCACCTTCTTCCTGGAGAATCCTAAATCTCGGGACGAGATTCTTTTGAGTGGGGGTGAGTTGTCACACCCTAGCTAGTTCAAGCATTAGAGTGTGCATCATGTTTAAATTCCTCTTAAATTTGAAATGGGGAAGGCAGAAACCCCCAACACCCCCCTGGAAACAACTAGGGTTTACTAAAATTATTGTCAATGAACCTGAAATGCCCTTCTAAAAAGTTCACCCTCTTTGTCTTGGGTTAGAACCTCTGGCAAAATTGGTGCACAATTTTCTAGGTCAACAAAAGGTCATTGAATTAAATCATAAGTATTTGAATTTGGGCATTTAAATGCTATAAAATAATTTAAATGCTCAAATAATTCTGGAAATAAATGTTTGCTGTTGGAAATATTCTAAACAGAGCCCACAATTATTTTCAGGATTTTTGGAAACGTTTTAGTATTTTTAATAAAGCCCAACAGTTGCAGTTAAATAGAAAAAGAAAACAAATCAGAAAAAGAGAGAGAGGGAGAAGCCCACCTGGGCCTTACCTGTGCTGGCCGGCTCACCTGGCCTGTGCCAGTCGTCACCCACCTCTGCCAGTAGGCAGAGGCGTGTCGCCGGCGCGTGCTCCCGCGGCCACCTCCTGCTTCCACCTCCTGCTGCCTCCTCGTCCCCATCCGAGCGCCACGGAGACGCCCAGCACCTCCCTGCACTCCTCCCCTCTCTCCCCCTCATCTCCCTCACCCTCTCCCGCGATGGCCGAGCGCGATCCTCGCCGCCGTTCGCCGTAGTTGCCACCAGAGCCACCCCCTCGCCTCCCTGACGTGCCTGTGAGCTCCGTCTCCATCGTCTACTCCTCCCCGTCGACTCACGCAACGTCGGACGCCTCCAAGTGCCTCCCCGACGCCTTCTTCTTCCTCGGTTCGCCGAGATCGCCGGCAACGCCCCGACGACGTCTGACCTCCCCCGAGCCCGCTGAGACGCGTCCTGCAACCGCCGTGAGCTCCTCTACCGATCCCCCCTCTTCTCTGCTTCGTTTGCCCGCCGTAGACGCCGCCCCCTTGCTCACCGTAGCACGCCACCGCGCGAGCTCGACGCCGGCGTCACTCCGGTGGCCTTTTGGTCAAGCGCGGGTGCTTAACGCACTCACCGCACCTCGCAGCGCCTCGCTAGCACGTCCATTTTCCCCCTAGCTCGCTGCAGCAGCAAAATCACCAACGGCCGAGCTCCGGCCGCCGCCACGAGCTCGACTCCGGCGAGCTCGCTCCACCCCAGCTCCTCCCACTTGCCCCACTAGATGCGCGCGAGCCCCAACTATGCGTAGGACCAAACCGCGGTCGAATTGGTTGCCTGTGGCCGATTTCCGTAGCTCTCCGCCGTCTCGGCCTCGCCGGCGGCTCAACGCCGGCGGGATTAACCCCGCTGACCAGGGGTTTGACCCTAGTTTGACTCCGCCTGAGACACTGATAGGTGGGGCCGGCTCCTAACTTTTTCAGATTAGTTTAAATTAGAGCTAATAACTCTGTTAGAGGCTAATGACGTCGTTAACTAACCCTCTCTCACTGACATGTGGGCCCAGGGCCTAACTAACCCAGTTTAGTGCTAACTAACCACTAACTAACTCTGTTAGTTAGCTGAGAGACTGACAGAAGGGGCCCACCAGTCAGGTTTGACCTGGGCTAGCGCCTTTGACCCGCTGACGTCACAGTGACGCAGTGCTGACGCATTAATTCAATTACTGGATTTATTCTTTAATAGAAAATTCCAGAAAATAGTCAAAACTTCTAAAAATCATAGAAAATCAACCATAGCTCCAAATGCAAAGTTTTATATATGAAAAATGATCAGAAAAATTCAATCTATCCATCCGTAATGGTTTCATGCATGACAAAACAAGTTAACCTTGCTGTTTAAGCAGAATAAGGTAATGCACTAATAAGGCCATGTTTAATGAACTAATATTTGAATCTTTGATTCAAATGAGTTCATACCATTCCATTTTAGCTTGCATTAGGCCCAGACACTTTCATCTTGCCATGTCATAGCATGCATCATATTGTTGCATATTTCCATGTGTTGATTATGTTCGGTGTGACTTTTGTGGTAGGTTCTGCCTCCGAGGATAACCCCGAGTATCCGTCTGAAGGGCAGTACCCTACTACCTCTACAACAGGCAAGAAACCCATTGATCATTCCTATACAACCCATGTTCCCGCTTCTGCTCTTGTTTACTGCATTAAGACAACGCGATTCAAACTGCTGTGTGCTACGGTAGCTGAACCCTTATCCTCTGCATGACCTGTCATTGCCACAGTAACTAGATGAAACCCACTTGCATGTGTAGGAGTTGATTCAGCCATGTATGTGATTCCTACCTTGCTATGCCTGCTATGCTTAGAGTTATGTCAGGTCTGGTTCATCTGGGTGATGGGCTAGAGTGATATGATTATGTCGGTAATATGAGGGATGTGTTGAACATGTTTTGGTAAAGGTATCGATGAGAGGCCATGTAGGAGTACATGGTGGGTTGTTTCATTGAGGCCGTCCATAAGAACTGAGATCTGTATGTGTGATTTAAGATGCAGTTACTATCGTACATTGGGCCCGAAACCAATGGACCCTCTCGGCTTCTTAATCACCCTAGTACTCTGTCCAGGAGTTGCAAATAGTTTCTGGTGTTTGTAGGTTATGTGTTGGCGGCCGTGCGTAGCGCTGACCCTAGGGGTGGGCTATGTTGCGGTAGATACACCGTAGCACGGTGTACCGAGTCACCCGTTTGGTGTCTTGGGAACCCTGTTCACATCGCTCGGGGCCGTAAGTGGAAACCTCGGCTGGACTCCCTGCGGATGGAACCTAGATAGGCGATAAACCTGGACTAGAGACTTAAGTGTTTAGGTAGGCCGTGGCCGACACCCTCGCTGGGCTTCCGCTTAAAGGTTGTCGAGTACATGTCGTGTAAATGGCGGTAAGTGGTGAAAGCATGTATGAAGAAGTACACCCCTGCACGGTATAAAACTATTCGAATAGCCGCGTCCGCGGTAAAGGACTACTTGGTTGCCTATACAGTTCATAGAGAAGTTAATGGATACTACTAAAAGACTCAAGATAAGTGTGAGTACCGAGGAAGGCCCTCTCGTAGGATGACGAGAGAGGATCCCCGGTGGAGTATTGTGTTGGTGAGTAGTGGACTCGTGTGCGAAAACTATTTTACTAGTGGAGTTCCGTAGGATAGCTTAGCCAAGAGTTAAAGCTGGCTTGCTGCAATAACCCCACCACCTTCTTGAGAATGATCATGTATATTAGGTTCTGATGTAAGACTTGCTGAGTACCTTGTACTCATGTTTGCTTATTTATTGTTTTCAGATGACAACACCACCCCCTCCGGTGGGTTTTATGTAGACCTTAATGTCGACGAGTGACTAGCCACCCAGGTGGTGATCCTGGCCATGGAGGGCCCTATGTAGATAGACAGGCTTCGAGAAGCCTTCTTTCTTTCTAGTGTCTGTACTCAGACTAGTTGCTTCCGCATGTGCTTGTACGATTGTATGACTTGAGTGTCGGGTCATGTGACCCCTATCTGTATGAACATGTTATGTATGGCTCTCGGGAGCCTTTAATTAAAGTACTTGAGTTGTAGAGTTTTGTTGTGATGCCATGTTGTATGTACTCATATCGGGCATATTGTGTGTATGATTGAAATGCTTGGTATGAGTGGGATCCGACAATCTAGTTGTTTATCCTTGGCAGTTTTTCTTATGGGGAAATGTAGTGTAGTGTTCCTCGAGCCATAGTAGTCCGCTACAGCCTGGTTCACCGGAGTCCTGCTAGCCCAGCACTACTGTTCAGGACACTTGACTGGCCGGCATGTGTTTCACTTTGTTCCTATGTCTGTCCCTTCGGGGAAATGTCACGCGGTGATATCCGGAGTCCTGCCTAGCCTGCTACAGCCCGGGTTTCCCTGGAGTTCTGTTAGTCCAGTGCTACAGCCCGGAATCACTCGCTGATGACCGACATGCTCGATGTGATTCATGTATGCCTGTCTCCATAGGTCTGTGCCGCTTTGGGTTCACGACTAGCCATGTTGGCCTGGGTTCTCTGTCATATGGATGCTAGCGACACTATCATATACGTGAGCCAAAAGGCGCAAACGGTCCCGGGCCATGGTAAGGCGACACCCGTGGGATACCATGCGTGAGGCCGCAAAGTGATATGAGGTGTTACCGGCTAGATCGATGTGACTTGGAATCGGGGTCCTGACATCTGATACCAGCTTCTCACAAACCGGAGCTTATCACAACAAGCATAATGGTTTTCGGTAGGGAATGGCCCACCTTTGGGGACGAAATGATATCCATTGGCTCTTATTACTTTGACATTTTTTCTCGTGTCAACATAGAACAACAGGAGTGTTGCGTGAATTTTTGTGATTTTTCGGGGTTCGTTTGGACATTTTTTATGTATTAACTAAGTTTTCAATGCATTTATGTGCTTAACTCAAATTTGAACTAGATGCGCATGCTCCAGTGCATATAAATTGGTTGAAAAATCAAATTTGTGTTCTTGGGTGCATGCTTAGGTCCCATGCAAGAAATGGGAATGAATTTCAAACACCAGCGCACCGTTGATTGTAGGCAAAATGTTGAGATGCCTGGTTTTTAAATTTTAGTAAATCCAAAACTTGTGTGAAATTCATGAAACTTGGCATGCTATCATGGAGCGGCACCCGACATGTCGTGCTAAAATTTTTGTCCCATTTGGGGCAGGTTTGGGTATATGCTTCTCACGACAAGCATGATGGTTTTCAGTAGGGAACGCCCCACCATTGGGGACGAAATAATATCCATTGCCTCTTATTACTTTCAAATTATTTTCTCGTGTCAACATAGAACAACAGGAGTGTTGTGTGAATTTTTGTGCTTTTTCGGGGTTCGTTTGGATATTTTTATGCACTAACTGAGTTTTCAATGCATTTATGTGCATAATTCAAATTTGAACTACATGCGCATTCTCTAGTGCATATAAATTGGTTGAAAAATCAAATCTATGTCCTTGGGTGCATGCTTAGGTCCCATGCAAGAAATGGGAATGAATTTCAAACACCTGGGCACCGTTGATTGCCGGTAAAACGTTGAGATGCCTGGTTTTTAAATTCTAGTAAATCCAAAACTCGTATGAAATTCATGAAACTTGGCATGCTATCATTGAGCGGCACCCGACATGTTGTGGCATTTTTCGTATCCATTTTGAGAGAAGGTGCACTCGAATAATGACTGCCAACAAAGGCATTTTGAAAAAAAAACTGCCACTTTAATATCTCAAACGTTTGTATAATTCAAACCGTGTGCATTCGGTTAACCATTCACGTGACGCCATGTGTCTTGGTTTTAATGGCTATAGGAGGTGCCGTGTGGACAGCTGCTCGACTGTACGGGAGGCGTGCGAGCGCAGTCCGGTGTGTAGGCTCACCGGGAAGCATACAAGATGTTCAACGCAGGATTTGTGCATCTCTTCAACGCAAACAGTTCAGATTACGATATGCAAATTGAAGCCAGACTTCGGCGCTAAGCCAAGAGACACTGCGATTTGTCAAAATATGCAGGTAAAAATCAATATCACTATCTATTTTTCCGCTAAAATTCAGTAATTAACCATAGATTTCATTCATATTGGAGATTGAGCAGTCGTTCTCACCGGGAAGCGAGACAGCCTTGGACCGCCGCCCGCCTCGCTCCCACTGGTCTATATTAATGGCACCGCCGAGCGGCCGCACCCTCCCCCATCCTCGCCACACACACAATTCCTCTCTCTCCACCCGCATCCTCGATGCCACTCTGAGTCCTCAAAGCCGTCAGTGTACGAGGATGCCGCCGAAGCGCCCCATCGGAGGGAGTGGCGACGCTGGGGCTGCTGAAGCATCGGAGCACGACGTCAATACGGAGATAGAGGTTTCCATCCCCGCCGACGAGGTGGAGAACGAGGCTGCCAACAAGCGGAGGCGGGTCGAGAAAGAACCGCAAGCAACTCCAGCAGGCCTAGACTTCATCAACAACCTCCCCGATGATATGTTGATAGTCATCATATCCCTCCTCCCAATCCAAAATCGGGCGAGGTCAGCCGCCGTTTCCCGGCGGTGGCGCACCCTATGGCTCCGCACCCCTGTCGACCTCCTCCACGCCCACAAGCTCTGCCATGGCTATCACCAAAGCTTGGATGCATTCTCCCAGATCCTCGGCAGTCACCATGGCCCAATCAAAGGCCTTATCATGGGCAAGTTCTGTTCCAATGGCAAGGAGCAAGCCAAGCTTGATGAGTGGTTCCCATCCCGCGCCATAGATCAGCTCAAGAAGCTAAGTTATGATGATGGGCTTATGAGCTTACTGCCGACGTCCGTGCTCCGCTTCGCGCCAACGCCGCGCCTCGCCAAGTTCATGAACTGCCATCCCCCCCCCATTAATGACGTGCCTGCTCTTTTTCTACCACGACTGAAGCACCTCGAGCTTGTCGTCGTCCGCATCACAAAGGATGACATGGAGTGCCTACTCCGTGGCTGTAGTGCACTCGAGTTCCTTTGTCTTCAGGCGATGAATTGGTCGACTACCTTGCACATCACCTCCAGGACTCTCTGCACTATTTATGTGTGTTGCTGGTGCTGCAACGAGAAATCACAAAAGGTGGACCACAGTATGGTCATACAGGACACACCTTCACTTGAGAGATTACGTGTAGTTGATCAACAAGGTCCAACAAGAATCAATGTCATTTCTGCGCCGTAATTGAAAGTGGTGGGCTACTCGTTTGTCAAATACTACAACTTTTAGGTGCAATAGTCGCCTTATATACCTCTCCTTCTTGATATCAACGTTATTTCTAGTTTTGAAGATGTATGTTCGTCTCTCATCCAACGAAGCTTCACCCAGACTCTGGGTACAGTGAAGGTCTTGGCACTAGAATCTGTCGTCCCCAACCTGGACCAAGTTTTCAGTTGCCTGAGATGCTTTATGTGCCTGAAGAAGTTGTATATCGAGGTGATGTTCCTTTCCTGTTAAATGTTAACCATAAGGGAGTTCAATTTTTTGCACCTTTTCCCAAGTTTACAATGACAATGTACTACAATTTCTGAAGGAATTTTGGAGGATTTTAGGACATACACCCCCACCCCATATTGGTTGCTTCATTCATATGGTTACAATCGTCCATAAGCATTTCTCCTTTGGATTCATATGTACTACTTTTCTTAGGGAATTTTTCATCCAATCCAACCTCTTGTGAAGAAGGCTACATGTTTCTGCGTTGTAGTCAAATTAATGCCCATGTTAATCATGCCAGATCAAAGATGGCACGTTGGTGCATTTTACAAATCCTGCAAACCAAATGGGCGTGTAGCAGTGTTCAAAACTGCATGTAGGCACTAACACGTTCTCTTCTTTTGCAGTGCATATTAGGTCTAGTGGAAGATGTTGATAACGACAATCACATCAGATGCCTGGATCTGCATCTCTCAAATATTACTTTGAACTCCTACCAAGGGACCCCACCGGAGATTACACTCGCCATGTTCTTTCTTGCCAGAGCAAAGGTGCTGAGGGTGCTGATGTTGAACACGCATTGAATTAGGAAAGATCAATGGTATGATTATCAGAGGCGGCTAGTACTGCGGGATGGAAGTGGCTCCAAAAATGCCAAACTTCGTATTGGAAGAGCATATGGCAAAGCAATTGGAAGCTATTGTGTCAAACCCATACTTGACTTATCATCGGCTGATCCCTTTTCAGAAATGAGACAGCTTGCAATGTTTGAATTTGGGCGTTGTAATCTTTGAATTTGAACCTTGCAATATTTATGGTATTTGTTATATTGAACCATTTATGTTCTCTTGTCTCAACACAAACAGTTCATCCAGGTGAACCGCATGTCGTACATCGCACACACCTTGATCTGGCTAACCGTTTCTTTTGTGTTCCCTAATCACAAACAGTTCATCCGAGTGAACTATATGATGTACATCGCACACACCTTGATCTGGCTGACCGTGTGTTTCCTAATCACAAACAGTTCATCCGAGTGAACCGTATGCTGTACATCGCACACACCTTCATCTGTCTGCCCGTTTCTTTTGTTCCTCCTCATCGAAAATGGTTACTTGAACTGAACTATATGCCCTGAATCGCACAAGCAACTAAAATCTGAACCGTGTTTGATGCATCCGTCATCGCAAATGCTTTTGCACCTTTTTGACGGTTTTTTTACACCACCGTTTGCGATTATTGCATCGCACACAGTTTCGTCGAAGGGTCTCTGATCGTAGTGTCACGTTAGCAGCATCCTGCAGTAGTGTAACGACAACGACCACACAGCGTAGTGGCAGCTCGCCGGAGTGGCGCTAGGGGTTGCAGCTTGCCGTGCTAAGAGCACCAGGAGGAAGCCCTCGCCCGGCTACATCCAGGGAGCATGCAGTTGGGCACAAGAAGGCCGTAGTGGACGGCGGCAACCAGTTGGGCGATGGCTGAACCTACAACATCGACGGAGTCATCACTATGCAACATGGGAAGGCTTGATGAGGTGAGCAAAGGCCTCCTGGGAACTCCAGGAACACGATGACATGCTCGGCCTCGAGCGATTCAAGCTAAGGGTGAGACGGCGACATGGACACCGGCGGGGAGCTCGGCCACGGTGGGACAAGTAGCTAGGGGAAAGGAGAGTGGCTCACAGGGAGTCTTATGGAATGGTCGGTGTGGTCGTGAACATCCTCATTGCTGTGAATTGACAACCGCAAACGGCAGATACCTGATACCCCATTTTGCATCATGTTTTCCTACTGATATTTATGATGTTTTTATGCATAATAATGCTTTTTGGAGTAAGTCTAATGCCTTTTCTCTTATAATATGCAAGGTACACACAAAGAGAGAGAATTTCGGCACCTGGAAATCTAGACCTGGAAAAGCTATGTCAGGGCACCTATTATGCACAACTCCAAACAAGCTGAAATTTTACAGAGATTTTTCATGGAATATATGAGGAAATTGGAGCCAATAAGTACCATAGGGGGCCCACCAGGTGGGCACAACCCGCCTGGGCGCGCCAGGGAGCCCAGACGCGCCTTGGTGGGTTGTGCTCTACTCGGCCCACCTCCGGTGCCCATCTTTTGGTATATAAGTCATTTTCACCTAGAAAAAATAAGGATAGGACTTTCGGGACGGAGCACCGCCGTCTCGAGGTGGAACTTGGGCAGGAGCACATTTTCCCTCCAGCGGTGCGATTCCACCGGGGGGAACTTCCCTCCCGAAGGGGGAAATCATCATCATCATCATCACCAACCGCTCTCCCATCTTGAGGAGGGCAATCTCCATCAACATCTTGAACAGCACCATCTCATCTGAAACCCTACTTCATCTCTTGTGTTCAATCTTTGTACCGGAACTATAGATTGGTGCTTGTGGGTGACTAGTAGTGTTGATTACATCTTGTAGTTGATTACTATATGGTTTATTTGGTGGAAGATTATATGTTCACATCCATTATGCTATTTAATACCCCTCTGATATTGAGCATGATTATCATTTGTGAGTAGTTACTTTTGTTCTTGAGGTCACGAGAGAAATCATGTTGAAAGTAATCACGTGAACTTGATATTTGTTTGATATTTTGATAGTATGTGTGGTGTGATTCCATTAGTGGTGTCTGTGAACATCGACTACATGACACTTCACCATATTTGGGCCTAAGGGAATGCATTGTGGAGTAGTTATTAGATGATGGGTTGCGAGAGTGACAGAAGCTTAAACCCTAGTTTATGTGATATTCCTTAAGGGACCGATTGGATCCAAAAGTTTAGTGCTATGGTTAGAATTTATTCTTAATACTTTTCTTGTAGTTGCATATGCTTGTGAGGTGGTTAATCATATGTAGGAGGTTTGTTCAAGTAAGAACAACACCTAATCACCGGTCCACCCACATATCAAATTATCATAGTAACGAACACGAATCGAATCAACATGATGAAAGTGACTAGATGAAATTCCCGTGTACCCTCAAGAACGCTTTGCTTAATATAAGAGACCGTTTTGGCCTGTCCTTCGCCTCAAAAGGATTGGGATATCTTGCTTCACTTTTGTTACTACTATCAATACTTGCTCGTTACAAATTATCTTTCTATCAAACTACTCTGTTACTTACAATTTCATCACTTGCAGACATTACCTTGCTGAAAACCACTTGTCATTTCCTTCTGCTCCTCGTTGGGTTCGACACTCTTACTTATCGAAAAGAGCTACAATTGATCCCATATACTTTTGGGTCATCAAGGCTATTTTCTGGCACCGTTGCCGGGGAGTGAAGCGCCTTTGGTAAGTGGAATTTGGTAAGGAAACATTTATATAGTGTGCTGAAATTTACTGTCACTTGTTACTATGGAAAACAATCCTTTGAGGGGTTTGTCTGGGGTATCTTCACCTCAACCAGAACCACAATTAGCTACCCCTCAACCTACTTCACCTACTGAAAATATTGAATATGAAATTCCTTCGGGTATGATAGAACAACTGCTAGCTAATCCTTATGCAGGAGATGGAACCGAACATCCTGATATGCACTTGATATATGTGGAACAACTTTGTGGATTGTTTGAGCTTGCAGGTTTACCCAGAGATGAAGTTAAGAAGAAGTTTTTCCCTTTACCTTTGTAGGGAAAAGCATTGGCATGGTATAGGTTATGCAATGATATTGGATCTTGGAATTGGAATTGATTGAAATTGGAGTTCCACCAAAAAATTATCCTATGCATCTAGTTCATCATGATTGGAATTACATATATAATTTTTGGCCTCGTGAAGGAGAAAGTATCACTCTAGCTTGGGGGAGGCTTAAGTCAATGTTATATTCATGCCCCAATTAGAACTCTCAAGAGAAATTATTATCCAGAATTTTTATGCTCGGCTTTCTCATAATGATCGATCCATGATTGATAGTTCTTGTGCTGGTTCATTTATAAAGAAGACTATTGAATTCTGGTGGGATCTTTTGGAAAGAATTAAACGCAACTTTGAAGATTGGGAACTCGGCGAAGGTAAAGAGTCAGGTATTAAGATTAAGTATGATTGTGTTAAATTTTTATGAATACCGATGCTTTTCAAAAGTTTAGCACTAAATTTGGACTTCACTCTGAGATAGTAACCTCCTTTTGTGAATCATTTGCTACTCATGTTGATCTCCCTAAAGAGAAGTGGTTTAAATATCACCCACCTATTAAAGAAGAAATTAAAGAACCGGAGCTAGCTAAAGAGGAAACTATACTTTATAATGTTCATCCAGTGGTTCCTACTGCTTATATTGAGAAACCACCTTTCCCTGTTATGATAAAGGAACATGCTAAAGTTTCAACTGTGGTCAACAAAAGTTATATTAGAACACCTAAACCAGATGAGCAAGTTAGAGTAGAGCCTAGTGTTGCTATGGTTAAGGATCTCTTGGAAGAAAATATAGATGGGCATGTTATTTACTTCTGTAATGAAGCTACTAGAATTGCCAAACCTGATAAAGAGGATAAACATAGACCCATTGTTGGCATGCCTGTTGTCTCAGTTAAAATAGGAGATCACAGTTATCATGGTTTATGTGACATAGGTGCTAGTGTGAGTGATATTCCCTTTACCTTATATCAAGAAATTATGAATGACATAGCACCCGCTGAAATAGAAGAAATAGATGTCACTATTAAACTGGCTAATAGAGACGCCATCACACCACCTGGGCTTGTTAGAGATGTTGAAGTCTTGTGTGGGAAAATAAAATACCCTACTAATTTTCTTGTTCTTGGTTCCTGATACGTCTCCAGCGTATCTATAATTTATGAAGTATTCATGCTGTTATTTTATCATTCTTGGATGTTTTACAATCATTTTATAGCAACTTTATATCATTTTTGGGGACTAACCTATTGACCCAGCGCCCAGTGACAGTTGATGTTTTTTGCTTGTTTTTTACATTGCAGGAAATCAATATCAAACGGAGTCAAAACACCGCGAAACTTTTTGTGGATTTTTTATGGACCAGAAGACTCCCGATGGGCCAGAGCAGCACCTGGGGGTGCCCCGAGGGGGGCACAACCCACCAGGGCGCGCCTGGGGTCCCAGGCGCGCCAGGTGGGTTGTGCCCACCTCAATGGCCTCCCACACCCCCTCTTTACCCTATAAATTCCCAAAAAATCCAGTAACCCTTTGGGTTAGCCTAGATTAGAAGTTTCGCCACCGCAAGGCTCTGTGGCCGCCGAAAACCAATCTAGACCCTTTCCGGCACCCTGCCGGAGGGGGGAATCATCTCTGGTGGCCATCTTCATCATCCCGGCGACCACCACGATGAGTAGTGAGTAGTCCACCCTCGGGGTTGAGGGTTTGTACCAGTAGCTATGTGTTTAATATCTCTCTCTCTCTCTCGTGTCCTTGAGATGTCATGATCTTGATGTATTGCGGGCTTTGTTAATATAGTCGGATCATATTGTGTTTTCCCCTCTCTATCTTGTTGTGATGAATTGAGTTTTTACCTTTGAGATTTCATTGTTATCAGATTGAATACTTTTATGGATTTGAGAACACTTAATATATGTCTTGCAATTGAATACTCGGGGTGACAATGGGGTATCGTATTGATTCACTTGATATATGTTTTGGCACTCAACGCGTGGATTCCCGAGGTGACATTGGGGTAATCTATGCATAGGGGTTGATGCACGTTCTTGTCTTTGTTTCTCGGGTAGAAATCTTGGGGCACTCTTTGAATTTCTTTTTGTTGGATTGAATATTATGAATCTGAATTTGCTTTGGTGTTATTTTAGTATGAACTCTTGGTTAGATCGATTGGAAAGAATAGCTTTGTGTTATTTTAGTACGAAATGTAGGATAGATTGATCGGAAAGAATAGCTTTGAGGTGGTTTCGTACCCTACAAACAATTCCATCTTATGTTCTCTGCTAGATAGGAACTTTGGAGTGATTCTTCGTTGCACGTTGAGGGACGATTATATGATCCAATTATATTAGCATTGTTGAGAGATTGCACTAGTGAAAGTACGGACCCTAGACCCTGTTTTTAAGCATTGCAATACCGTTTTTGTGCCCGTTTACTATTTTCTACCTTGCTGTTTTTATTTATTCAGATTATAAAAATATATTTCTACCATCCATATTACACTTTTATCACCATCTCTTCGCCGAACTTGTGCACCTATACAATTTGCCATTGTATTGGGTGTGTTGGGGACACAAGAGATTTCTTGTATTTGATTGCAGGGTTGTTAGAGAGAGACCATCTTCATCCTATGCCTCCCATGGATTGATAAACCTTAGGTCATCCACTTGAGGGAAATTTGCTACTGTCCTACATAACTCTGCGCTTGGAGGCCCAACACGTGTCTACAGGAATAAAGTTGCGTAGTAGACATCAAGCTCTTTTCTGGCGCCGTTGCGGGGGAGGTGAGTGCATGAAGGTATATGTTTAGATCTTGCAATTGAATCTTTTAGTTTCTTATTTTATCACTAGTTTGGTTTATAAAAAGAAAACTACATAAAAATGGAATTGAGGTTGCATCATATTATTGATCATTTTTATAATATCTTTCTTGAAAATGATGGTTCGGAAAATTGTGCTAAATTGTTAGAAGAAGTCAATAAAATGTTTGGCACAAAATATTTGAATGATGAGCATGATTGCAATGTTGTTAGTATGAATTCTTTGAATATCCATGATGAAGGAAATATGCCCTAGAGGCAATAATAAAGTTATTATTTATTTCCTTATATCATGATAAATGTTTATTATTCATGCTAGAATTGTATTAACCGGAAACATAATACATGTGTGAATACATAGACAAACAGAGTGTCACTAGTATGCCTCTACTTGACTAGCTCGTTAATCAAAGATGGTTATGTTTCCTAACCATGGATAAAGAGTTGTTATTTGATTAACGAGGTCACATCATTAGTTGAATGATCTGATTGACATGACCCATTCCATTAGCTTAGCACCCGATCGTTTAGTATGTTGCTATTGCTTTCTTCATGACTTATACATGTTCCTATGACTATGAGATTATGCAACTCCCGTTTACCGGAGGAACACTTTGTGTGCTACCAAACGTCACAACGTAATTGGGTGATTATAAAGGGGCTATACAGGTGTCTCCAAAGGTACATGTTGGGTTGGCGTATTTCGAGATTAGGATTTGTCACTCCGATTGTCGGAGAGGTATCTCTGGGCCCTCTCGGTAATGCACATCACATAAGCCTTGCAAGCATTGCAACTAATGAGTTAGTTGTGATATGATGTATTACGGAACGAGTAAAGAGACTTGCCGGTAACGAGATTGAACTAGGTATTGAGATACCGACGATCGAATCTCGGGCAAGTAACATACCGATGACAAAGGGAACAACGTATGTTGTTATGCGGTCTGACCGATAAAAGATCTTCGTAGAATATGTAGGAGCCAATATGAGCATCCAGGTTCCGCTATTGGTTATTGACCGGAGACGTGTCTCGGTCATGTCTACATTGTTCTCGAACCCGTAGGGTCCGCACGCTTAAGGTTTTGATGACAGTTATTTTATGAGTTTATGCATTTTTATGTACCGAAGTTTGTTCGGAGTCCCGGATGTGATCACGGACATGACGAGGAGTCTCAAAATGGTCGAGACATAAAGATTGATATATTGGGAGCCTATATTTGGATATCGGAAGTGTTCCGGGTGAAATCGGGATTTTACCGGAGTACCGGGAGGTTACCGGAACCCCCCGGGAGGTATATGGGCCTTAGTGGGCTTTAGTGGAAGAGAGGAGAGGTAGCCAGGGCTGGGCCGCGCGCCCCTCCCCCCCTAGTCCAAATAGGACAAGGAGAGGGGGCCGGCGCCCCCCTTCCTTCTCTCTCTCCTCTTTCCCCCCTCCCGAATCCTATTCCAACTAGGAAAGGGGGGAATCCTACTCCCGGAGGGAGTAGGACTCCTCCTGGCGCGCCCTCTCCTGGCCGGCTGCACCCCCCCCCTGATCCTTTATATACGGGGGCAGGGCACCCCATAGACACACAAGTTGATCCACGTGATCATATTCTTAGCCGTGTGCGGTGCCCCCTTCCACCATAGTCCTCGATAATATTGTAGCGGTGCTTAGGCGAAGCCCTGCGACGGTAGTACATCAAGATCGTCACCACGCCGTCGTGCTGACGGAACTCTTCCCCGACACATTGCTGGATCGGAGTCCGGGGATCATCATCGAGCTGAACGTGTGCTAGAACTCGGAGGTGCCGTAGTTTCGGTGCTTGATTGGTCGGGCCGTGAAGACGTACGACTACATCAACCACGTTGTGCTAACGCTTCCGTTGTCGATCTACAAGGGTACGTAGATCACACTCTCCCCTCTCGTTGCTATGCATCACCATGATCTTGCGTGTGCGTAGGAAAATTTTGAAATTACTACGTTCCCCTACAGTGGCATCCGAGCCTAGGTTTTATATGTTGATGTTATATGCATGAGTAGAACACAAGTGAGTTGTGGGCGATATAAGTCATACTGCTTACCATCATGTCATACTTTGGTTCGGCGGTATTGTTGGACGAAGCGGCCCGGACCGACATTACGCGTACGCTTACGCGAGACCGGTTCTCCCGACGTGCTTTGCACAAAGGTGGCTAGCGGGTGACAGTTTCTCCAACTTTCGTTGAACCGAGTGTGGCTACGCCCGGTCCTTGCGAAGGTTAAAACAGCACCAACTTGACAAACTATCGTTGTGGTTTTGATGCGTAGGTAAGATTGGTTCTTGCTTAAGCCCGTAGCAGCCACATAAAACTTGCAACAACAAAGTAGAGGACGTCTAACTTGTTTTTGCAGGGCATGTTGTGATGTGATATGGTCAAGACATGATGCTAAATTTTATTGTATGAGATGATCATGTTTTGTAACCAAGTTATCGGCAACTGGCAGGAGCCATATGGTTGTCGCTTTATTGTGTGCAATGCAATCGCGCTGTAATGCTTTACTTTATCACTAAGCGATAGCGATAGTCGTGGAAGCATAAGATTGGCGAGACGACAACGATGCTACGATGGAGATCAAGGTGTCGCACCGGTCACGATGGTGATCACGACGGTGCTTCGAAGATGGAGATCACAAGCACAAGATGATGATGGCCATATCATATCACTTATATTGATTGCATGTGATGTTTATCTTTTATGCATCTTAGCTTGCTTTGATTGACGGTAGCATTATAAGATGATCTCTCACTAATTATCAAGAAGTGTTCTCCCTGAGTATGCACCGTTGCGAAAGTTCTTCGTGCTGAGACACCACGTGATGATCAGGTGTGATAGGCTCTACGTTCAAATACAACGGGTGCAAAACAGTTGCACACGCGGAATACTCAGGTTATACTTGACGAGCCAAGCATATACAGATATGGCCTCGGAACACGGAGACCGAAAGGTCGAGCGTGAATCATATAGTAGATATGATCAACATAGTGATGTTCACCAATGAAACTACTCCATCTCACGTGATGATCGGACATGGTTTAGTTGATTGATCACGTAATCACTTAGAGGATTAGAGGGATGTCTATCTAAGTGGGAGTTCTTTAAGTAATATGATCAATTGAACCTAAATTTATCATGAACTTAGTACCTGATAGTATCTTGCTTATTTATGTTTGATTGTAGATAGATGGCCCGTGCTGTTGTTGCGTTGAATTTTAATGCGTTCCTTGAGAAAGCTAAGTTGAAAGATGATGGTAGCAATTACACGGACTGGATCCGTAACTTGAGGATTATCCTCATTGCTGCATAGAAGAATTATGTCCTGGAAGCACCGCTGGGTGCCATGCCTGCTGCTGGAGCAACACCGGATGTTATGAATGTCTGGCAGAGCAAAGCTGATGACTACTCGATAGTTTAGTGTGCCATGCTTTACGGCTTAGAATCGGGACTTCAACGACGTTTTGAACGTCATGGAGCATATGAGATGTTCCAGGAGTTGAAGTTAATATTTCAAGAAAATGCCCGGATTGAGAGATATGAAGTCTCCAATAAGTTCTATAGCTGCAAGATGGAGGAGAACAGTTCTGTCAGTGAGCATATACTCAAAATGTCTGGGTATAATAATCACTTGATTCAATTGGGAGTTAATCTTCCAGATGATTGCGTCATTGACAGAATTCTCCAATCACTGCCACCAAGCTACAAGAGCTTCGTGATGAACTATAATATGCAAGGGATGAATAAGACTATTCCCGAGCTCTTCGCAATGCTGAAAGCTGCGGAGGTAGAAATCAAGAAGGAGCATCAAGTGTTGATGGTCAACAAGACCACTAGTTTCAAGAAAAAGGGCAAAGGGAAGAAGAAGGGGAACTTCAAAAAGAATAGCAAGCAAGTTGCTGCTCAAGAGAAGAAACCCAAACCTGGACCTAAGCCTGAAACTGAGTGCTTCTACTGCAAGCAGACTGGTCACTGGAAGCGGAACTGCCTCAAGTATTTGGCGGATAAGAAGGATGGCAAGGTGAACAAAGGTATATGTGATATACATGTTATTGATGTGTACCTTACTAATGCTCGCAGTAGCACCTAGGTATTTGATACTAGTTCTGTTGCTAATATTTGCAACTCGAAACAGGGACTACGGATTAAGCGAAGATTGGCTAAGGACGAGGTGACGACGCGCGTGGGAAATGGTTCCAAAGTCGATGTGATCGCAGTCGGCACGCTACCTCTACATCTACCTTCGGGATTAATATTAGACCTAAATAATTGTTATTTGGTTACAGTGTTAAGCATGAACATTATATCTGGATCTTGTTTGATGCGAGACGGTTATTCATTTAAATCAGAGAATAATGGTTGTTCTATTTACATGAGTAATATCTTTTATGGTCATGCACCCTTAAAGAGTGGTCTATTCTTATTAAATCTCGATAGTAGTGACACACATATTCATAGTGTTGAAACCAAAAGATGCAGAGTTGATAATGATAGTGCAACTTATTTGTGGCACTGCCGTTTAGGTCATATTGGTATAAAGCGCATGAAGAAACTCCATACTGATGGGCTTTTGGAACCACTTGATTATGAATCACTTGGTACTTGCGAACCGTGCCTTATGGGTAAGATGACAAAAACACCGTTCTCCAGTACTATGGAGAGAGCAACAGATTTGTTGGAAATCATACACACAGATGTATGTGGTCCGATGAATGTTGAGGCTCGTGGCGGATATCGTTATTTTCTCACCTTCACAGATGACTTAAGCAGATATGGGTATATCTACTTAATGAAACACAAGTCTGAGACGTTTGAAAAGTTCAAAGAATTTCAGAGTGAAGTTGAAAATCATTGTAACAAGAAAATAAAATTCCTACGATCTGATCGTGGAGGAGAATATTTGAGTTACGAGTTTGGTGTACATTTGAAACAATGTGGAATAGTTTCGCAACTCACGTCACCCGGAACACCACAGCGTAATGGTGTGTCCGAACGTCGTAATCGTACTTTACTAGATATGGTGCGATCTATGGTGTCTCTTACTGATTTACTGCTATCGTTTTGGGGATATGCTCTAGAGACGGCCGCATTCACGTTAAATAGGGCACCATCAAAATCCGTTGAGACGACGCCTTATGAACTGTGGTTTGGCAAGAAACCAAAGTTGTCGTTTCTGAAAGTTTGGGGCTGCGATGCTTATGTGAAAAAGCTTCAACCTGATAAGCTCGAACCCAAATCAGAAAAATGTGTCTTCATAGGATATCCAAAGGAAACTATTGGATACACCTTCTATCACAGATCCTAAGGCAAGACTTTTGTTGCTAAATTTGGAAACTTTCTAGAGAAGGAGTTTCTCTCGAAAGAAGTGAGTGGGAGGAAAGTAGAACTTGACGAGGTAACTGTACCTACTCCCTTGTTGGAAAGTAATACATCACAGAAACCTGTTTCTGTGACACCTACACCAAATAGTGAGGAAGCTAATGATAATGATCATGAAACTTCAGAACAAGATACTACTGAACCTCATAGATCAACCAGAATGAGATCCGCGCCAGAGTGGTACGGTAATACTGTTCTGGAAGTCATGCTATTAGATCATGATGAACCTACGAACTATGAAGAAGCGATGGTGAGCCCAGATTCCGCAAAATGGCTTGAAGCCATGAAATCTTAGATGGGATCCATGTATGAGAACAAAGTATGAACTTTGGTTGACTTGCCCAATGATCGACAAGCAATTGAGAATAAATGGATCTTCAAGAAGAAGACTGACGCTGACGGTAATATTACTGTCTACAAAGCTCGACTTGTCGCAAAAGGTTTTTGGCAAGTTCAAGGGATTGACTACGATGAGACCTTCTCACCCGTAGCGATGCTTAAGTCTGTCCGAATCATGTTAGCAATTGCCGCATTTTATGATTATGAAATTTGGCAGATGGATGTCAAAACTGCATTCCTGAATGGATTTCTGGAAGAAGAGTTGTATATGATGCAACCAGAAGGTTTTGTCGATCCAAAGGGAGCTAACAAAGTGTGCAAGCTCCAGTGATCCATTTATGGACTGGTGCAAGCCTCTCGGAGTTGGAATAAATGCTTTGATAGTGTGATCAAAGCATTTGGTTTTATACAGACTTTTGGAGAAGCCTGTATTTACAAGAAAGTGAGTGGGAGCTCTGTAGCATTTCTGATATTATATGTGGATGACATATTACTAATTGGAAATGACATAGAATTTCTGGATAGCATAAAGGGATACTTGAATAAGAGTTTTTCAATGAAAGACCTCGGTGAAGCTGCTTACATATTAGGCATTAAGATCTATAGAGATAGATCAAGACGCTTAATCGGACTTTCACAAAGCACATACCTTGATAAAGTTTTGAAGAAGTTCAAAATGGATCAACCAAAGAAAGGGTTCTTGCCTATGTTACAAGGTGTGAAGTTGAGTCAGACTCAATGCCCGACCACTGCAGAAGATAGAGAGAAAATGAAAGATGTTCCCTATGCTTCAGCCATAGGCTCTATCATGTATGCAATGCTGTGTACCAGACCTGATGTGTGCCTTGCTATAAGTCTAGCAGGGAGGTACCAAAGTAATCCAGGAGTGGATCACTGGACAGCGGTCAAGAACATCCTGAAATACCTGAAAAGGACTAAGGATATGTTTCTCGTTTATGGAGGTGACAAAGAGCTAATCATAAATGGTTACGTTGATGCGAGCTTTGACACTGATCTGGACGATTCTAAATCGCAAACCGGATACGTGTTTACATTAAACGGTGGAGCTGTCAGTTGGTGCAGTTCTAAACAAAGCGTCGTGGCGGGATCTACGTGTGAAGCGGAATACATAGCTGCTTCGGAAGCAGCAAATGAAGGAGTCTGGATGAAGGAGTTCATATCCGATCTAGGTGTCATACCTAGTGCATCGGGTCCAATGAAAATCTTCTGTGACAATACTGGTGCAATTGCCATGGCAAAGGAATCCAGATTTCACAAGAGAACCAAGCACATCAAGAGACGCTTCAATTCCATCCGGGATCTAGTCCAGGTGGGAGACATAGAGATTTGCAAGATACATACGGATCTGAATGTAGCAGACCCGTTGACTAAGCCTCTTCCACGAGCAAAACATGATCAGCACCAAAGCTCCATGGGTGTTAGAATCATTACTGTGTAATCTAGATTATTGACTCTAGTGCAAGTGGGAGACTGAAGGAAATATGCCCTAGAGGCAATAATAAAGTTATTATTTATTTCCTTATATCATGATAAATGTTTATTATTCATGCTAGAATTGTATTAACCGAAAACATAATACATGTGTGAATACATAGACAAACAGAGTGTCACTAGTATGCCTCTACTTGACTAGCTCGTTAATCAAAGATGGTTATGTTTCCTAACCATGGATAAAGAGTTGTTATTTGATTAACGGGATCACATCATTAGGTGAATTATCTGATTGACATGACCCATTCCATTAGCTTAGCACCCGATCGTTTAGTATGTTGCTATTGCTTTCTTCATGACTTATACATGTTCCTATGACTATGAGATTATGCAACTCCCGTTTACCGGAGGAACACTTTGTGTGCTACCAAACGTCACAACGTAACTGGGTGATTATAAAGGTGCTCTACAGGTGTCTCCAAAGGTAGATGTTGGGTTGGCGTATTTCGAGATAGGATTTGTCACTCCGATTGTCGGAGAGGTATCTCTGGGCCCTCTCGGTAATGCACATCACATAAGCCTTGCAAGCATTGCAACTAATGAGTTAGTTGTGAGATGATGTATTACGTAACGAGTAAAGAGACTTGCCGGTAACGAGATTGAACTAGGTATTGAGATACCGACGATCGAATCTCGGGCAAGTAACATACCGATGACAAAGGGAACAACGTATGTTGTTATGCGGTCTGACCGATAAAAGATCTTCGTAGAATATGTAGGAGCCAATATGAGCATCCAGGTTCCGCTATTGGTTATTGAACGGAGACATGTCTCGGTCATGACTACATTGTTCTCGAACCCGTAGGGTCCGCACGCTTAAGGTTTTGATGACAGTTATTTTATGAGTTTATGCATTTTGATGTACCGAAGTTTGTTCGGAGTCCCGGATGTGATCACGGACGTGACGAGGAGTCTCGAAATGGTCGAGACATAAAGATTGATATATTGGAAGCCTATATTTGGATATCGGAAGTGTTTCGGGTGAAATCGGGATTTTACCGGAGTACCGGGAGGTTACCGGAACCCCCCGGGAGGTATATGGGCCTTAGTGGGCTTTAGTGGAAGAGAGGAGAGGTGGCCAGGGCTGGGCCGCGTGCCCCTCCCCCCCCCTAGTCCGAATAGGACAAGGAGAGGGGGCCGGCGCCCCCCTTCCTTCTCTCTCTCCTCTTTCCCCCCTCCCGAATCCTATTCCAACTAGGAAAGGGGGGAATCCTACTCCCGGAGGGAGTAGGACTCCTCCTGGCGCGCCCTCTCTTGGCCGGCCGCACCCCCCCCCTTGATACTTTATATACGGGGGCAGGGGCACCCCATAGACACACAAGTTGATCCACGTGATCATATTCTTAGCCGTGTGCGGTGCCCCCTTCCACCATAGTCCTCGATAATATTGTAGCGGTGCTTAGGCGAAGCCCTGCGACGGTAGTACATAAAGATCGTCACCACGCCGTCGTGCTGACGGAACTCTTCCCCGACACTTTGCTGGATCGGAGTCCAGGGATCGTCATTGAGCTGAACGTGTGCTAGAACTCGGAGGTGCCGTAGTTTCGGTGCTTGATCGGTCGGGCCGTGAAGACGTACGACTATATCAACCATGTTGTGCTAACACTTCCGTTGTCGATCTACAAGGGTACGTAGATCACACTCTCCCCTCTCGTTTCTATGCATCACCATGATCTTGCGTGTGCATAGGAAAATTTTGAAATTACTACGTTCCCCTACACATGATGCTAATGATATGCAAAGCTACAAGCTTGGGTATGCTATATTTGATGAATATGATATTTTTAGTTCCCAAGTTTTTATGAGAAAATTTATTATGATGATTGCATGCCTCCTATTTATGATGATTATATTGATGAAAGTGGATTTGGAGAGGACATGACTATATTTAATGATGAATCCACTATTTTCGAGGAGGTTGCAATTGACTATGAAAACAAAGTTCCTATCTATGATTTTTATGGTGATGACATGTGTGCTACAAAGAATTATGATAATCATGAAACTTGTCATCGTGATTTTAATTTTCAATCTCATGATAGTTATTTTGTTGAGTTTGCTCCCACTACTATTGATGAGAAGAAATTTGCTTATGTGGAGAGTAATAAGTTTTTTATGCTTTTGTGTCATGAAAAGAATGTTTTATGTGATGGTTATATTGTTGAATTTCTTCATGATGCTACTGAAAATTATTATGAGGGGCGAACTTATGCTTGTAGGAATTGCAATAATATCAAGTTTCCTCTCTATGCATTGAAAATCTTGAAGTTGTGCTTGTTTTGCCTTCCTATGCTAGTTGATTCTTGTTCTCATAAATTGTTTGATCACAAAATCCCTATGCATAGGAAGTGGGTTAGACTTAAATGTGCTAGTTATGTGCTTCATGATGCTCTCTTTATGTTTCAATTCTTATCTTTTATGCAAGCATCATTGAAATCATCATGCCTAGCTTAAAAGGCATTAAAGAAAAGCGCTTGTTGGGAGACAACCCAAGACTTTTACCTACTGTTTTTGTGTGTTCACATTATTAGGCAACTGTATTAATCATGTTTTATTGCTTTTGTTTCAATAAAGTGCCAAGTAAGACCTTTGGGATGGCTTACGGTGATAGTTGATTTGATCTTGCTGAAAAAAAGAAACTTTTGCGCTCAAGAAAACAATTATCATTTCTAAAAGAAGCTTGATAAAATGTTGATTCTTTTCTCAGAAGATTAATAGACAAATTACCCAGGTTTTCCTATTTTCATAATTTTTGGAGTAGCAGAAGTATGGTTGGAGTACAGATTACTACAAGTTGTTCTGTTTTTGACAGATTCTGTTTTCAATGCATAGTTTGCTTGTTTTCTAGTTTCTATGGCTTATATTGCTCAATATAAATTGTGGAGATGATATGCTACAGTAGGCATTGTGAGAGAACAATTATGAATCTTGTCTCTGACAGTACCAAAAGTGTAATGGTTTGCTCTTTATCATACTAACATATCTCACAAAGTTCCGTTAAGTTTTGTGTGATTGAAGTTTTCATGTTTTGGGTGAGATGTCGATATGAGGAGAATAAGGAGTGACAAGACCCTAATCTTGGGGATTCCCAAGGAACCCCAAGGTAATATTCAAGTAATATCCAAGCAACTAAGCTTGGGATGCGTCGGAAGGCATCCCCTGTTTCGTCTCCAACATTATCGGTAACCTCACTTGGAGCTATGTCTTCATTCGTCACATGATATGAGTTTTACTTGGAGCATCATTTTATTTTGTTAGGATTTGCTTTCTGTTATTTAGAATATTTTTTTGCATCTTTTATTTCAATAAAAGTGGCAATGATAGCCTTTGCCATGCTTATTTTGCAAGTATACATGTTGCTGTTTGAAAACAGAAAGTTCACCGCTCTTGCAAAAATTCCCTAGAAAAGTAAGAATGTGATAAAATGTTGAAACTTTTTGCAAAATGAGCTATGATAAATTTTCTACAGTGTGGAAAATTTTCATAACTTTTGGAGTTAGGGAATTATTGATACTCCTGCATTCTTTACAGACTGTACTGTTTTGGCAGATTGTTGTTATGTTTGCATTGTTCGCATATGTTTGCTTGTTTAATGATTCTATTTGAGGATAGGAGTATTAAATATGAAAAGGCATTTAGTGTGCAATGTTGAATAATACTTTTAGTGATTTGCTACAGTAGAGAATATAATGTTTCTTCATTGGTTTATACTAACTTATCTCACGAGTTGTCGGTGTACTAGAGTAAGGGTACCCTAGTATCCCTAACTTGTGCACGGGCAGTCGCAGCATCCCGCGGCAAGGCTTGCCGGGTGACCGCCAAGGTCCTCCGTGGTTCCTTTGGAGCCATTCAAGAACAAAATATCCAAGTCAAGGAGTCAAGACCCCGGCAAGAGGAGCTTGCCGGGAAGGCTAACAAAAGTATCCCAAGACCCCGGCAAGAGGAGCTTGCCGGGAAGGCCACCCAAGGCATTTCAAGGAACTTGCCGTGGCGCACCACGCATCCCGGCAAGGCCCGGTGAGCGACAAGCTCCCGGACGTGACAAGACAACGACAGCGGCAAGGCGCTTGCCGCGGCAAACCACCTCTCTGGGCCCGCGCTCCAGCACATCCACCAACGTGTCGCTCTGGGGCCCTTCCAGGCATACGTGGCGGGAGGCTGTACAGCCAGCGGCATGCGGTGGCAAGCGGCGCTGACAAGATCGCCATCGTGGCGAACGGTGGCGTCCCTGGCGGTCCCTTTTCGCACTGTTTAGGCGACACAGACGGGCATTTAAGGCCCTTGTCCCCTGCCGTCAGGGTTAGGTATGATACACTGTAGCAGGTAGCTGTGCCTACCACAGCGCCTTTCCATTTTTGCCCTTTACCTCCGTTGCCACCTGTCGGTAACCCCTTGAGCATATAAAAGGAGGCCCGTGTGCAACGTAGAGGGGGTTTTTTTTAGCTGGTTCAAACACTCACGCTCGGTCTCGCTAGCGGCTGGTGTGTACTGTAGCACTCAGCGCTCCCGAGCAAGAAATCAATACAAACCACAAAGCAGGAGTAGGGTTTTACGCATCCGTGCGGCCCGAACCTGGGTAAATCGCTCGCGTGCATCGCCTCGATTTGCTCTTTGCACGATCTCCGCCCCTGCCGAACCGAAAGGGACCCGGTCCACCGGTCCCATAGGTACCCGTGGATCAGTACCCCGGCATCTTTGGCGCGCCAGGTAGGGGGCGTAGAGGTAGTGTGAACCAGATCCGGCGTTCTCGCGAGCTAGATCTTCATCATCTTCATCAACATGCCGCCGAAGAAGAAGGTTTCGGAGGCAGCTGCTCCGTCCGCGCCGAGCCAACCACTGCCGGAGCAAACGGTTGGTGGGGCAGACGCCGGCGGAAGAACGCGCATCGACGAGGGAGCTCACGGTGCTGCCAGGTCCAAGGGCGAGGCTGCGCTGCCCATCGGCGGCGTAGCCGGCTCCCACAACGACCGGGCGCACTCCAAGACCTCGGCGTTCATACATGCACCGCGCTCGTCCCAGGAGGCGTGGGACCGGTAGCGTCATGGTACTCACGGTACCATGCGCTTGCTGGATCAAGATCGAGCTGGTGGATCTCGAAGTGCTCAAGACCACCATGCACGCCAACATGCTGGCGCGAGCGAGACATGGTCACCTGGACGGGATACTGCTCCTTCTAACGTGGTTAGAAGTCCGAGCATATCCCGCTCCTCGCACCGTTCGCCACCGCCACCCGCCACTGCAGCAGAAACTTTGGCGTGAGCTCAGCTGCTCCTAGATTACCCTCCAACGGCGGACAAGATCGACGACTGGAGGGCTACCATCCAGAGTCTCATCGGCTTCGCCAACGGCGACACTCCACGGCAGCCGAGCACGTCGCAACCGCGGCAAGTCAGCCAGGCACGAGCCGGTGGCGACAAGACCGGTGGGGGTGCAACCTCTGTGCACTCTCCGCCCCGAAGGCCAAGATCGCCGACTCGCCGGATCCACCTCGACAGCGATTCCACCGCGTCGTCAGATCCGCGAGCTCGTCGCGATCAGCGCCAAGTTCTTCAAGAGCGACAACAAGAGGACGCGCGTACTCACATCGAGCGCCAAAGAGAAGCGCGATGTCAATCAGACCAGCACGCTGGGCCCTCTGTCGACATGCATGCACCAGGGGAACCAGGCGACTTGCCGTGCGCGGTAGGTTGCCCTGCGTTCACTCGTGAGCTGCGGCAAGCCCAGTGGCCCAGTACGAAGAATTTCAAACCAGATGTACCAGAGAAGTACGACGGCAAGTCGCATCCGTCGGAGTTCCTCAGCATCTACACCATCGCGGTGCAGGCTAATGGGGGGCGGGACGACAAGATCCTTGCCAACTACTTCCCGTTGGTGCTCAAGCCCAACGTCAGGTCCTGGCTCATGCACTTGTCGGACAACTCCATATCCTCCTGGGCAGATCTATGCCATCAGTTTGTCGGCGCCTTTACAGGCGGCCACAAACCTCATGGCCAAGAGAGTGATCTTCATCTGCTCGTCCAGAAGGAAGGAGAGCCCCTGCGCAAGTACATTCAGAGGTTCAGCCGTGTACAGTACAACATCCCAGACGTCCACCCCGCCGCGGTCATCAGCGCGTTTCATCAGAACGTGCGTAACCGCAGGATGCGGGAGGAGATGGCGATGTGCAGGATCAGAGACGTCAGTGAGCTATATGCCCTGGCCGACAAGTGTGCACGCGCTGAGGAAGGGAGGAGACTCCCCGGAGAGAATGCAGGAGCGGGAGGATCTGACAGCGAAGATGCTGCCCCGGCAAAGAAAAACCGGCGGCGGAACAGGAAGAAGAAAGGCAAAGAGGTGCTAGTCGTTGAGCAGTCCGGCAATGAAGGAGGCGCCAAGTAGGCCAAGGTTGGTAGCTCCGGCAAGGAGATTGCCGCGTGCGCCAACTGCCAGGCTGTGGCGGTCGCCGACAAGCAGGACGGCTCCGACAAGCAGTACTGTAAGATTCACCGCACCAAGGGCCATGACCTCCAGAGCTGCAAGAAGGTCGAGCAGCTTGTCCAGCAGCAAAAGGCTGAGTATGAGCGACGCGACAAGGAGAGGGCCCAAGGAGGTGCTGGAGAATCCGGCAAGAAGCGCGCCGGCCGGGGAGGACGCCGCGGCAAGGCCAAACAGCGGCAAGGAGACAGACCTCCCCGCGGCCGCGACAACGATGAAGACGACGATGACGACGAAGACATGGATGATGTTGAGACCAGTGAGCAGGTGTTTCAGAAAGCCACAGAGGTCTTGTGCGTTGACGGTGGTGCTTCTCTGCATGCTTCGCACCGCCAACTCAAACAGTGGGTGCGGGAAGTCAATGCAGCAGAACCACCCATCGAATCGCGCAAGCTTCTGAAGTGGTCCAGCACGCCTATCATCTTTGACATTGAGGACCACCCTAATCGCACAACTGCAGTCGGGTGTTTGCCGATGTTGGTTTCACCAACTATCCGCAACCTCAAGGTCACCAAGATGCTAGTTGACGGCGGGGCCGGCTTGAACCTGATCTCCTCCGCTGTGCTCCAAAAACTCCAGATCCCTGACAGCGAGCTCGAAGAGACCGGCACGTTCCAAGGAATCAATACGGGAAGGAGCAAGCCGAAGGGGAAGGTCACATTGCCGGTAACATTTGGCAGTGAGATGAACTTCAGGACTGAGAGGGTCACATTTGACGTTGCCGATATTCCATTGCCTTACAATGGGATACTTGGCCGTCCAGCACTTGGCAAATTCATGGCAGCCTCTCATTATGCATACAACATGCTGAAGATGCCAGGCCCGATAAGCGTCATCTCTGTCCCTGGCGACAAGAAGGATGCTCTTATCTGCGCCGACAAGATCTACCGGGAAGCAGCAGCCGCAGAAGATCACAAGCCACTTGCCGCTGAAGCTCCCGGGGGGAAGAAGACCAAGTCCGGCAAGAGCTCTGATGCCCACTCCGGCAAGCGCACCTCTTCGGAGTGCTGCGCTGCCGTCGAGGACGCACCATCGAGCTCCACCGGCAAGTGTAAGAAGACGATGGCAGCTCCACCATCAGTGCCACTCTCGACCCTAAATAGGAAAGCGCGCTCGTTGCTTTCCTGCGGGCGAATGTTGACGTGTTTGCGTGGCAACCGTCCGACATCCCCAGTGTTCCCAGGAAAGTGATTGAGCACCACCTTGCCGTTTGTCCTCATGCGCGGCCCGTCAAGCAGAAGGTCAGGAAGCAGGCAGTGGAGCGCCAAGAATTCATTGCAGAAGAGATCAAGAAATTGGAAGCAGCAGGCCTTGTCAGAGGAGTGCTCCATCCCACGTGGTTGGCCAATCCTGTAGTCGTGCGCAAGGCAAATGGGAAATGGAGACTTTGTATCGATTTTACTGATGTTAACAAAGCTTGTCCCAAAGACCCATTTCCTTTGCCGCGCATTGACCAGATTGTTGACTCCACAGCCGGATGTGATTTGCTTTCATTTCTTGACGCATACTCAGGATATCATCAGATCTTCATGGCAGAAGAAGATGAGGAGAAGACCGCATTTATTACTCCATGTGGCACGTACTGTTTCGTACGAATGCCTTTCGGATTAAAAAATGCTGGTTCAACATTTTCAAGAATAGTCCATGTCGCTCTTGAGCCGCAAATACACAGAAATGTGGAAGCCTACATGGATGATATAGTAGTCAAGAGCAAGGACAGAGCAACCCTGATACAAGATTTAGACGAGACCTTTGCAAATCTGCGCAAGATCAGCCTCAAGCTCAACCCAGAGAAGTGTGTGTTTGGAGTCCCCTCTGGCAAGCTTCTCGGGTTCTTCGTGTCTCAGCGGGGAATTGAAGCCAATCCCGACAAGATCAAGGCCATCGAGTAGATTGAAGCACCCAAGCGCGTCAAGGATGTACAAAGACTTGCCGGTTGTGTGGCTGCTCTCAGCAGGTTTATCTCTAGGTCTGCTGAGCACGCCCTGCCATTTTTCAAATTATTGAAAAAGGCAGGTCCAATGAGATGGACTCCAGAAGCGGAGGCTACGCTGCAAGACTTGAAGAGATACCTGTCCTCCCCTCCAATACTTGTCGCACCTAAGCCACAAGAGAAGTTGCTGCTGTATATAGCGGCAACCAATCAAGTGGTTAGTGCTGCGTTAGTAGCAGAGAGGGAGGCAGATGATGAGCCAGCAACCACGGCAAGTGCATCCAGCGACAAGCAGGAGGCTTCCCCGGCAAGCTCTGGTCCCGACAAAGATGAATCTGCGCGGATGCACGAGGAGATATAGAAGAAGATGGTGCAGCGCCCAGTTTACTTTGTCAGTTCCCTTTTGCAGGGGGCTAGGTCAAGGTACTCTGGCGTGCAGAAATTGCTTTTCGGCCTCCTCATGGCCTCGAGAAAGCTGCGCCATTACTTCCAAGCACATGAGATCACAGTTGTCACTCGCTTTCCGCTGAAGAGGATACTGCAGAATCCAGAAGCGACAGGCAGGATTGTTGAGTGGGCACTGGAACTGTCAAGCTTTGGCCTCAAGTTTGAAAGTACTTCAACTATCCAGAGCAGAGCATTGGCAGAATTCATAGCGGAATGGATGCCAACACCAGATGAAGAAATTCCAGAGACGAACATCCCCGACAAGGAAATAAGCAAAGAGTGGCTGATGTACTTTGATGGTTCCTTTTCGCTGCAAGGCGCCGGCGCTGGTGTGTTGCTTGTCGCACCCACCGGAGAGCACCTCAAGTATGTAGTCCAGATGCACTTTCCCAAGGAGCAAGCAACAAACAATACTACAGAGTATGAGGGCTTGCTTGCCGGTCTCCGGATCGCGGCAGACCTTGGGATTAAGAAGCTCATTGTCAGGGGTGACTCACAGCTTGTCGTCCGCCAAGTAAACAAGAGTTATCAGAGTCCATTGATGGAAGCTTACGTCGACAAAGTGAGAAAGCTAGAAGAGCACTTTGATGGCCTACAAATGGAACATGTTCCAAGAGCTCAGAACGCCATTGCAGATGGCCTGTCAAAGTGCGCCGCACTTAAATTACCTGTGGAACCAGGGATCTTTGTGCTCAAGCTGACTCAGCCGTCCGTAACGCCATCAACTGAACAGAGCAAGAAGAGGAAGTTGATTTCTGGTGACTATTTGCCGGCAGAGCTTCCCGAAGCCGCCGCCAAGAATCCCAAAATCAACGCCAAGAGCGCTGAGGAGCAGTCTGCTCCGGCAAACCCCGGGGTTTGTTCCGTTGAAGCAGAGGCTCCCGGCAAGTTCTGCTCCGGCAAGCTTGCCGGGGAACGTCACGCTCCGGCGGAGCCGCAGATTCTCGCCGTAGAAGTGGATGTTCCCGCAGCAGCTGAGACCAACACCAAGAATGCTGAGGAGCAGTCTGCTCCGGCAAGCCCTAGGGTTTGCTCCGTTGTAGCAGAAGCTCCCGACAAGTTTTGCTCCGGCAAGCTTGCCGGGGAACGTCAAGCTCCGGCAGAGACCCAGGTTCTCGCCGTAGAAGCGGACGTTCCCGCAGCTGCAGATTCGCCATTAGTCCTTGTTGTCGAGCCACAAGCTCCAGAATGGGCGCAGCAGATTGTCCATTTCCTTCAGACAGGAGAACTTCCCGAAGAGCAATAAGAAGCGGAAAGAGTAGCCTGGCAGTAAAGTATGTACCAGTTTGTCGACAAGACACTATACAGAAGAAGACTCAACGGTGTGAAATTGAAGTGTATTCACCGGGAAGACGGACAAAAGCTGTTGGCAGAGATACATGGAGGCATATGTGGTCATCACATTGGCGCGAGAGCACTTGTCGGCAAAGCATTCCGGCAAGGTTTCTTCTGGCCAACAGCCCTCCACGATGCAACTGCACAAGTAACCAAGTGTGAAGCGTGCCAGTTCCATTCCAAGCAGATACACCAGCCAGCTCAAGCTCTCTAGACGATCCCTTTATCCTGGCCATTTTCGGTCTGGGGGCTCGACATCCTCGGCCCGTTTCCCCGAGCTGTCGGGGGCTTTGAGTACTTGTACGTTGCAATCGACAAGTTCACAAAGTGGCCAGAAGTGGAACCAGTGAGGAAGGTGACAGCACAGTCAGCAGTCAAGTTCTTCAGGTCGATTGTTTGCCGCTTCGGGATCCCTAACAGGATAATCACCGACAACGGTACACAATTTACGAGCCGCACCTTCATGCAGTACGTCCAGGATCTTGGCGCCAAGGTCTGCTTCGCTTCTGTTGCTCACCCGAGAAGCAACGGTCAAGCGGAGAGGGCAAATGCTGAAGTGCTGCGCGGGCTCAAGACCAGAACTTTCGACAGGCTGCACAAGTGCGGAAGAAACTGGATCGAGGAGCTGCCAGTGGTTCTTTGGTCGATCAGAACGACGCCAAATCGAGCCACTGGCCAGACAACTTTCGCTCTAGTCTATGGAGCAGAGGCAGTTATCCCCACGGAACTCGTATACGGGTCACCTCGAGTGCTCGCTTATGATGAGCTCGAGCAAGAGCAGCTGCGACAAGATGACGCGCTGCTCCTTGAGGAAGACCGTCTTCAGGGTGCTGTGCGAGCTGCTCGCTACCAGCAAGCTTTGCGTCGCTACCATAGCTGCAAAGTTAATGCCAGAAGTCTCGAGGAAGGCGACCTTGTTCTTCGGCGCGTTCAGTCCGCCAAGAATTCCAACAAGTTGACGCCGAAGTGGGAAGGCCCTTACCGGGTGAAACGAGTCACTAGGCCTGGCGCTATCCGCCTTGAGACCGAAGATGGCATTCCGGTGAGCAACTCCTGGAACATTGAGCATCTTCGTAAGTTTTACCTGTAAGGCGCGGTTGTCGGAACCTGTTCCTGCAACCACCTTTTGTACAAGTCTTGCCACTGTTGCATGTAATCCTTTGTACAAAGCCGGGCGCAGACCCCGTGCATAAGTAAAGCTCATGTGCTTCGCACATTTTGTCGATTTTATGCTTTCTATTTTTTGGCATATATGATCTGACACTTTGTGCAGCACCTAAACCCCGGTAAGCAATAACGAGCCGTAAAGGCGCATATCTGTATTGTCTCTTCTTTCTTTTGAAAGAAAGGTTCCCCTCGCCCACAAGTTTGCCGGGGAGGAAAGGAGGAAAGGAGAAGACGATGGTATGGACCAGGCGCCGTTCAAGAAAGTTTCGCCTTGTCGGGAAGCAGACAACAGAAAAGCTAAGTCGCCAAAGTTTGAGCAATCAAATTTTTTAAATTTTAAGTTATCTCCCTTGAACGACCGCACTTTGTATGGAAAACCTGTGCGCGGAGGAACCAACTCGTAGCTAGTTGCGCCCTTATTTTGTTTCAAGTCCGCTCAACAAATTAAGTGAGCTGCTAGCGCCCTTACTTTGTTTCGAGTCCACTCAGCAACTTAAGTGAGCCGCTAGCGCCCTTACTTTGTTTCGAGTCCACTCAGCAACTTAAGTGAGCTGCAACTAGTTGCGACAAGGTTTCTTGCCGGTAGTGGCACCGCCAGCAGGCTGCTGACGTCCCGCACTCAGCGCTCGCGGCTAAGGTGCCTGCACCGGCAAGTTCCCTAAAAGCATAGGGTAAAAAGACATACAAAGGGAGGGATCAAGTAAAGGGAATAACGTTGCAATAATTGCCCAGAATAAAAGTTATATTACAAGGGTAACTTGTCGTGGCTCTAATAGTCTGTTTTCATAACATGTCAAATAGCGACAAGGAAAGAAGAAATGGGCGGCCTAATCTACGCGATCGCCTTCGACCCTCTTAATCCCGCTCACCTTGTCCACAATGGGTGCGACAAGGGCCTTGAGCTCCTCCAGATCAGCTTCTGGCGGCAAGGTCCTGAGGATGTTGGTGAGGCGGAGGCCCGGATTGCAGAAGGCCACCTTCATCAACACTTTCTGGAGGGCTCCGGCGCAGATCTTGCGCGATTCGTCGGCCAGCTGCTTGGGGATCCTCTCCCGGAGTCGCTGGAGGGCCGTCGCCACGCCCTTGAAGAACAGGACGAGCTTGGCGCTGGGTTGGAGGTTGTCGTTGGAGGGATACCCAAGATCTTCCATCCCCATCTGCGCCAGCTCCTTGTCGATATCTGTGGCGGCGTTCACCAGACTCTCCGTCCAGTGCGTCACAATCTCCCTGAAGGTGTTCTGGGCGGCGGCAGCGCTCTCCAGCAGCGCCTTGTCGGCCTTGATTTCCTCCTTCAAGGCCGCCTCCCACTTCCTGGCGCTGTCCAGAGTCTTGGTCAAAGTGGTTAGCTTCAACTCAAGATCCACGTTGGAGACCTTGGCGGCGCTGAGCTCTCTGCCCTTCTCGGCGAGATCGGCTTCGAGCTGCGCCACCTTCGTCTTCAACTCCTCCTTGGCGGCCTCGGCGGCGGCGTCCTCTGCTTGTTTGAGGGCTCCACTGAGCTTTTCCTTGCGCGAGGCAAGCTCCTCCTCGTGGGCGTCGAGATTGACCTTCCGCTGCACCAGCTCGCCCTCCTCCGTGGCTAGCTTCACAGCGGCAAGTCGCTGCAGCTCTTCGGCTTTGGCCTTCTCGAGGAGAAAGGCCTTCTGCGCTTCACCAAGCTGCTTCCGCTCCTCCGCTAGGGACCGGAGGGCTTCCCGGTGGAAACCCCCGAGCTCTTCCGCGCGCTTTTCGATGTCATCTCCCGCCTTCGCGACAAGTGCCTCGCGGGACTCCAGCTTGGCTTGCCGCGCGCGGTAGAGAGACATCAACCTGCGCAGCAGCCGCTCTTCTTCGGGCTCGTTGCTGCTGCTGCTTGGCGCGTCGACCAGCGTCAGCCCCGCGGAGGCAAGCACTTCTCCGTCGAAGATCTCCCCCTCGACCGGTGCTCTGGAGCTCGATGCCGAGGGAAGATTGATGAAGACGTCGTCGCTGGCCTTCAAATAGACGCCCGGCTGGGGCTCCTTGGAGCTCGGCGCTGCGGCCTCGGCGGACGGGTCGGCAGTCGGCGTAGCGCCCGGCGCTCCTGCGGCCTCTGGGCCGTCAGTACGATCGCCAGGCCCCTCGCCAGTTGCTGCGGCGCCACCCTTGGAGGCCTCTGCGCCGGCGGCATCTCCAGCACCGGCTGATTCGTCTGCGGCAACCTCTGCCTCCATCTGCTCTGCAGCGGATGGATCTGACGGCAGGAAAAAGGGGAAGAGTCAAGCAAAAATCCAACAAAAAGAAGATCAAAAGAAGAAGAACCCGAGGGAAGTTTTGAAGCAAGAGGAGTACCTGCACCAGGCTCTGCAGTCGTGGTCTCCGCTGTCGGGGGGCCGCTGGTGCCGTCCCTCGCCGGAGAACCCTCTCTTGCCGGAGACTTCTCCCTTACCGGGAAGCCATCCCTTGCCGGAGAGTTCTCCCTTGTCGGGGGATCCTCCCTTGGCTCCTGGTGGGGCTGCTCGGCTCCTGCACAAGTCAACAAACAGATATCAGCAAAGACAAGTACCCAAGCGCGCCTCGCAGCAGAAAGTAAATCATACACTTACGCTGGGGGCTGCCCTGGAGGAAAGTCGCCGGGTCTGGCAAGGTTGTCTCGGGCGCGCCACCTGCTGTCGCAGTGGGCTCGTCCTTGATGACGATCACCGGAACCTTGGCTCTCTTTGCCGCTCTCTGAGCCAGAGTCCTAAAAAGGAACGAGTTCAAAAGAAAAGCAAGTGAGAAACAAGACCAACAGCAAGAATTGAAGAAATGCAAGTACAATAAGGGAAGCTTACTCTTCTTCTTCCTCGTCGGAGCTGAACGCGGAAAAGTCGAAGTCCGGCGCGCGCCCGATGCGAGGAGGCGGAGGAGAAACTTCCCTTGGCCGCTTGGCGGGAGCAGTGGCGGCGGTCTGAGATGACCCCGCTCCGGCTGTCGGCGCGACGTGAGTAGCGGTAGGGACTGAAGCGGTGGTCCGGCTAGACTCCGCTCCAGTTGCCGTCGTAGCATGAGGCGCTCCCGCGGCAACGGTGTTTGCCGTGGTCGAGCGTGTCACGCGGCGTGGCGACTGTTGACCCGCTTGCCGCTCCGCCACATCACCGACCTTGCGGAGACGCCTTCTTGGTGGGGATGGAGGCTCTGCTTGCGGCAAGCTGCTCGAAGATGAGGAGGAAGAAGAGTTGATTTCCAACGAGCCGCTTGTGTCCTTGGCGGGCTCGCTCGGCTCGGCGTCACGCCCGACAAGCTCCTTCTTGCCGGCAGGCTCCCCTCGCTCGGCACGGCTTGCCGCCTCCGCTGCATCTGCCTCCTCCACAGTGAACCCAAACTCGCCCGCGGCTGTGGCTGCCACTGCCTCCTCCAGTCTAGTGGCGATGAGCGCTATCTCTGCATCGGTGGTGTCACGGGTGAGGCCATCCTTCTCGTCGGAGCGGATTGGCACTTCTACCAAGTCGTCGAAGAACTGCTGCACGACGTCGTCGGCAGGCTCCTGCCAAGTTGGCACAATCCCATGCGAGTCGCACTCCGGCATCATTGCACGGATGCGATCGAGCGCGGAATTATTGCACAACGGCACGACGCCCCCCGGCAACCTGAACACCTCGGGATGTTGGGGGTCATACTTGAACAGTTCTTGCAGCATCGCGTTGAGCTCCAGGACTGTGAAGTTGTAGTTGAGGCCCGGCCGCAGCCTCATGATATCTGCCGCGTTCTTGAACTCCCAAGTGGGCCTCCCCCGTTCCTGCAGGGGGCGATGCGGCGGCGAAGGAAGTCTGCGCCAACAGCGCCAACAGTAAGCCCGGCAAGCCTCGGGCGCAGGATCCTGGTGACAGCAATCTTCAGCTTGTCGTCCTCCGGGGCCACGTCACTCCAATCGCTGCCGCGGGTTACTGGGGTTTGGCGCCGGGTGGTGAATGGCTGCGGGCTCTCCTCGTCAATCCAGCACCAATCAGCTCTCCACTCCTCCCACTTGCCGCGGAATTCTCCCTCCAGATAGGTTTCCTTCTTGCCGGCCCTTGAGATCCAGGCGATTCCGCCGGATAGAGCCTCTCCTCTCTCTACTCGAGGGATGAAAAAGTGGCGGAAGAGGGCTACGTTGGGAACGACTCCGACAAAGTTTTCGCAGAGATGTGCGAAAACTGCCATTGTCAGGACGGCATTGGGGGTGAAGTCAAGGAGGTGGAATCCATATGTGTTCATGATGTCGCAGAAGAAATCAGAGAAAGGCGGGCAGAGCCCGCAGTAGAAGAACAATGCGAAAAAGGGGTATCCATTCGGAGCCTTCTTCCAAGCGGCGGCGGGGAGTACCTTTGTGCGTGGGTGCGCGCGCGTCTCCGCCGACCAGGAAAGGTAGTAGTTCTCCCTCAGCTCCTTCGCGCCAAGCTTGGGGGGGAAGACGGACCGCTCCTTCCGCAGCGCCGCGAGCCGCTGCGCCTCGGTCGTCTTCACGGCCTTCCCCTTGTCGGCTTTTGGAGCCATGGCGGAAGCAGTGGAGGAGGTCGACGGCGTGGTGGAGCTAGTGGCAGTGGGGGGCGAAGCGCTGCTCTCTCTCTCTGCTTCGGGAAGGCGAAGGAGCGGCGGAGATTTCTAAGATTGGAACGGCAACGGGCAAGTGGGCGAACTGCCCCTGTTTCCCCTGCTTATAAAGAGGGAGGGGGCGGACGTTCCGCATTTCCGAATAAAGAAACCCCCACGATCTCTCCCACGACACCGCATTCAACGCGTGCCGTTCGGGGAGGGCGCGGTGGGTACGGAGTGAGATACGGTGTAACCTAGGCCGCGCGTGCCCGTGCCCTGTTTTGGGCCTGGCCCAACAGCGCTCGGCACCGTGTATGGCCCAGGCCCGGGGGCTCCTGTCGGTGTACTAGAGTAAGGGTACCCTAGTATCCCGAACTTGTGCACGGGCAGTCGCAGCATCCCGCGGCAAGGCTTGCCGGGTGACCGCCAAGGTCCTCCGTGGTTCCTTTGGAGCCATTCAAGAACAAAATATCCAAGTCAAGGAGTCAAGACCCCGGCAAGAGGAGCTTGCCGGGAAGGCTAACAAAAGTATCCCAAGACCCCGGCAAGAGGAGCTTGCCGGGATGGCCACCCAAGGCATTTCAAGGAACTTGCCGCGGCGCACCACGCGTCCCGGCAAGGCCCGGTGAGCGACAAGCTCCCAGACGCGACAAGACAACGACAGCGGCAAGGCGCTTGCCGCGGCAAACCACCTCTCTGGGCCCGCGCTCCAGCACATCCACCAACGTGTCGCTCTGGGGCCCTTCCAGGCATACGTGGCGGGAGGCTGTGCAGCCAGCGGCATGCGGTGGCAAGCGGCGCTGACAAGATCGCCATCGTGGCGAACGGTGGCGTCCCTGGCGGTCCCTTTTCGCACTGTTTAGGCGACACAGACGGGCATTTAAGGCCCTTGTCCCCTGCCGTCAGGGTTAGGTATGATACACTGTAGCAGGTAGCTGTGCCTACCACAGCGCCTTTCCATTTTTGCCCTTTACCTCCGTTGCCACCTGTCGGTAACCCCTTGAGCATATAAAAGGAGGCCCGTGTGCAACGTAGAGGGGGGTTTTTTTAGCTGGTTCGAACAGTCACGCTCGGTCTCGCTAGCGGCTGGTGTGTACTGTAGCACTCAGTGCTCCCGAGCAAGAAATCAATACAAACAACAAAGCAGGAGTAGGGTTTTACGCATCCGTGCGGCCCGAACCTGGGTAAATCGCTCGCGTGCATCGCCTCGATTTGCTCTTTGCACGATCTCCGCCCCCGCCGAACCGAAAGGGACCCGGTCCACCGGTCCCATAGGTGCACGTGGATCAGTACCCCGGCACGAGTCCTTGTTGAGTTTTGTGTGGATGAAGCTTTTGAGATTTAGGAAAACTGTGATATGAGAATAATTAAGGAGACACAAAAGCTCAAGATTGGGGATGCCCAAGGCACCCCAAGATAATATTTCAAGAGGTCTCAAGCATCTAAGCTTGGGGATGTCCCGGTAGGCATCCCACCTTTCTTCTTCAACAATTATCAGTTAGTATCGGTTGTGCCTAAGTTTTTTGCTTCTCCACATGAGTTGTGCTATTGTTGGAATGTAATTTTTTTCTTGCTGTTTTAATAAAATACTTAGATCTTAAATTTTTTAAATAAAATAGAGTCCTCAAATAGTTGCGAAGGAGGCTAGGTAAGCGGCATTCACATCCCGTCAACGAAGCTCTTTTCTATGGAATTGCTCTAGTGCTTCGCTTATATTTTTTTGAGCTCGGTGTGCTTTAGTACTTTTGAAGAAGTTCTGTCTTGCTTCACTTAAATTAATTTTAGAGAAATAAATAGCATACTCATGATCTTCATTTATATCTTTTTGGAGTAGCTTCTCATTTACTCTTGTGCTTCACTTATATCCTATGAGTAAATTGTTGAATAAATTGAATGTCATGAAGATGAAATCATATCATGCCTAGAGGTAGCTTCACATTGGGTTTAGATAGTGAAATCTTTTGAGGCTTGACAATCACAATATTGGTCATACAAGCAATTCACGAATAATTAGTATAAGGAAGAGAACTTTCACATACAAATACACTATCTTGGAAATCTTTTGTGGTTGCGAGCCCCCATCAAAATATTGTATGCCAAAATTGTTGATGTTGGACAAGGAAGACAACGTAATGGTTTATGTTTGTTCATATTCACATAGAAGTTATATTGTCCTAGATCCTTCAACATGTGGTGCTTGCCCCCATCTTTGCTAGCCAAAAATTCCGCACCAACTAGAGATACTACTTGTGCATCCAAAAACCCTTTAAACCCAAATATTATTTTCAAGAGTCCACCATACCTACCTAAGGATTGAGAAAGATCCTTCAAGTAAGTTGTCATCGATGCAATAAGGCAATAAAAATTGCTTCTAAAATTGTTAGATCATTTAGTGTAAGAGAAATTTGAGCATTGTACGAACTTGTGATGGCAAAGAATAAAAGCGACAGACTGCACAATAAAGGTTGCTATCATAAGGGGCAATATAACGTGACATTCTTTTGCACTAAGCGGTTGAGCACACAAAAAAATAAGTGCAGGGCAACCTATGCTTCCCTCTGCGAAGGGCCTTTCTTTTACTTTTATGTATTTCCTTTCATGAAAGAGTCAAAGTTTTTCTCTCTATTCCTTTTTATTTTTCTCTTTTGGCAAGCATCATGTGGTAAGGAAAGATCTAGGCACATATATCCAGTTGGATATGGGTAGCATGAGTTATTATTGTTGACATCACCCTTGAGGTGAATACATTGGGAGGTGAAATTATAAGCACCTATCTTTCTATGTGTCTGGTTGAAATGTTTTGCTCATGTGTATGCGGTGAGTGTTAGCAATCATAGAAGACTATAAGATGGTTGAGTATGTGGAGCCCTTACTTAGACTCTGTTGAATAAGTTGAATTGCAATTTCTTGGTGAATGAGAACATAGGTTGTTGAGTTTCAAGAGAATTCATTGTCTGAACCTTAACATGTGAATTGGTTGCTACTTTAACATGAGAAAAGAATTGATGTCATGATGGTAGGAAAAGTGATGAAATTGTCATTGATCAAAATTGTGCACTTTGCTAGCATTCACACTTCATAAATTAATTCTTTTATCATTTAGATACTCGAGGATGAGTACGAATTAAGCTCGGGGATGCTGATACGTCTCCAACGTATCTATAATTTATAAAGTATTCATGTTGTTATTTTATCATTCTTGGATGTTTTAGAATCATTTTATAGCAACTTTATGTCATTTTTGGGACTAACCCATTGACCCAATGCCCAGTGCTAGTTGTTGTTTTTTGCTTGTTTTTTACATCACAGGAAATCAATATCAAATGGAGTCCAAACACTGTGAAACTTTTTGTGGATTTTTTATGGACCAGAAGACTCTCGATGGGCCAGAGCAACACCTGGGCTTTACCCTATAAACTCCCAAAAATTCCAGAAACCCTCAGGGTTAACCTAGATCAGAAGTTCCGCCATTGCAAGGCTCTGTGGCCACCAAAAACCAATCTAGACCCTTTCTGGCACCCTACCGGAGGGGAGAATCATCTCTGGTGGCCATCTTCATCATCCTGGCGGCCACCACGACGAGGAGGGAGTAGTCCACCCTCGGGGCTGAGGGTTTGTACCAGTAGCAATGTGTTTAACCTCTATCTCTCGCGCGCGTTCTTGAGATGTCACGATCTTGATGTATCACGGGCTTTGTCAATATAGTCGGATAATATGGTGTTTTCCCCTCTCTATCTTGTTGTGATGAATTGAGTTTTTCCCTTTGAGATTTGTTGTTATCGGATTGAATACTTTTATGGATTTGAGAACACTTGATATATGTCTTGCAATTGAATACTCGTGGTGAAAATGGGGTATCGTATTGATTCACTTGATATATGTTTTGGCACTCAACTCGCGGATTCCCAAGGTGACATTGGGGTAATCTATGCATAGGGGTTGATGCACGTTCTTGTCTTTGTTTCTCTAGTAGAAATCATGGGGCACTCTTTGAAGTTCTTTTTGTTGGATTGAATTTTATGAATCTGAATTTGCTTTGGTGTTATTTTAGTATGAACTCTTGGATAGATCAATCGGAAAGAATAGCTTTGTGATATTTTAGTACAAACTCTAGGATAGATTTATCGGAAAGAATAGCTTCGAGGTGGTTTTGTACCCTACAAACAATTCCGTCTTATTTTCTCCGCTAGATAGGAACTTTGGAGTGATTCTTCCTTGCATGTTGAGGGACGATTATATGATCCAATTATATTAGCACTGTTGAGAGATTGCACTATTGAAAGTACGGACCCTAGGCCTTGTTTTTAAGCATTGCAATACCGTTTTTGTGCCCATTTACTATTTGCTACCTTGCTGTTTTTATTTATTCAGATTATAATAATATATTTCTACCATCCATATTATACTTTTATCACCATCTCTTCGCCGAACTAGTTCACCTATAAAATTTGCCATTGTATTGGGTGTGTTGGGGACATAAGAGATTTCTTGTATTTGGTTGTAGGGTTGTTTGAGAGAGACCATCTTCATCCTATGCCTCCCACAGATTTGTAAGTGCATCTAGTGCCCCATAGTGATTTTGGTGTATTGAAGACTTATAGGTTAAGGGACTAATACGTTTGTGAGTGTACACATGTTTATAAGTCTATGAGGAGTTTGATATTTACAGAGAAAGTCGTCCCCTAAAAATGAATGTCTTCAACTGAAGACTTTGACTTTCTGAAGACTTTGAAAGTGAAGAAATTGGTGTGATCCTGAAGACTTAATATTCATGCAAGAAAATCTGGGTTCCCAAAAGGTGGCTTGAAAGTCTTCAGGTGAATGTCATCATGACACCACCTGTGAAGAATAGGAGCCCAGATCAAATTCTTCATATGTACCAAAGTCTTCATATGGATCCAAGTCCTCATATGGACCAAATTCCTCACATGCATCAAATTCTTCATACAGATCCAGATCCTCATATGAACTTCATCGTGCTAACAATTCTGTTTTGCAGGGAAGATCTAAGGGTAATGAATATGTGCATTCACTGGTACGCGTCGGTGCTATACAAACGGTTTTTAACCCCTTTCCACGATGGCATTTGGAACCGTCGCCTAGTGAGTGACGGCGATAGGGGGTCCTTCCCACACGACCCAGAAACCATCGGGGATAGGGGCCCTGATGCATACAGTTGTCCCTATATAACCGTTTCTGGTATCTCGAATATCCCAAACTCTTCATCCTTGCTACTCATTTGTGCTCGCATTGCCATCACAGTCTGAGTTTTGTGGTTTTACCTAAAACCAGGCAGATTCCAGGCACGGGAGCTTTCCAAACAAATTCTAGGCACTGGAGTTTTATGATGCCTAGTACATCACAAACAGTTCATGATTATAAACCGTGTACGATAGGTAGACAATCACGCACATTTAGTTTTCCCGCACCATATGTCATAGTGTCTGACATGACACACGCTTTGCAAATGGCAACTGTGTGCATGCTTGCACACGTTTCCTCTCTGTGAACCATCTCGGATTATGGTGTATATCGCAAATGTTTGTGTTTTACCAACCGTGTGTGTCGTAATAACATGCACACTGTAATTACGCCCTAATTTAATTGCTGCTATTTAGAATTGTACCTAATTTAAACTTGAAAGTAGGCTATAGCTTTATTCATATCCATCAGGTTCAAACAACCAATGCATTATTCAATTCATAGGTACATATGTTTAAGAATTACATAAGCACCAAATAAAGAATGATGAACCGGGGTTCTATACTTGTACTATTACAGATGGTAAAGAAAGAGGCGACAGACATTCCGGTTGCAGAATAAGGTAAGGCGGAATGGCCCTATTGTGCTCTCCTAGAAGCAGAAGGCATGGAGGACTCTAGTCCAACCCCTTGTGATGGTCGGCCGCCAATCATGTAGTTTGAGAGGTAATCTTGAGTAAACTGCTTCAGGATCCACTGCAAAATAAAAAAGATTCAGACATTGTCATCTAACACAACTCATTACGGGTAGTAAAAAGAAGGCTACAGGGTTCTTACTTACCATCCTGCAGTTCGCTGTTGTCTTGCATAAAGTGTAAACAAATAGTTCGATTGGCATCTTTTGACCCATTTTAATAACAATCTTTATCAGTTTCCTCACTTGATGCTGGTTGATGGATATCTCATTGCCCCATACGCAGAAAGGGTCGAAGTGTGGATCTTTGGCAATGATATAGGTACCTAAAAGGACCAAGTTAATATTAGAAGCTAAACAACAATTGAAAAATGATGTAGTAAAACACTCCCTCCATCCCATTATATAAGACTTTATTACATGTATATCTAGACATCATCAGAACATTAAGGTAACACTCTTCCTTGTTGCTATGTAGCCTGGGATTGCATATTTAGTCATTCAGTACAATGCATGTTGCTATGTAGCCTCAGATATATTAAATATGGCCCTAGTTAACCTATTGATAAATGGGTTACAGATATATTCAGTGAATTGTCTGATTCGACGATTAATCCCTTATCATCCCCAGGCTATATGGTCCCAGCTACCGATATCCTGAACAGTGAGTACATATAAGCAATGCGACGAAAGTAACCTCGATGGAAAACAACATTGTTCTCAATATTGTCCTGCATGAGTACATATAAAGGCATGTTAAGAACAACAGGCTAAACATCAACCAAATATATCCATGGTAGACAACATAATCTACAAATGACAGCTTCAGTGTGCAGGCTTAAGCACGCTAGTTAAGCAAAACAAGAAGTGGAAAGGTGTGTTAACTGCATCAGGCATAACATTTAAAAACAAGCAAATAGTCATTCAAACTGGTATTGTGGAGGTCTACAGTACACTAGTTATTGTTAAAAAACGAAAAGGCATGTTAACTTCAATATCCTTAACAACAACCAAATATCGTAATTCATAGTGGTATTGTTGAAACTGTTATTGATGAAATTGAACTGCACGGCAAATAGTTGCACATATAGAGCATCACACTGTGAAGAACTGAAATAAAAAAGTCATAAGGCCATCTCTAGCCAATCCTTAAAAAGTTAAAGGACTAAAACCCTTAAAGGATATATATATATATACTCTAGCAATTTTTGGCCTTTTCTAGTCGATCCCCTAAACTTAAGGTTGTAAACTTCAATTTAATCAAGTTCAAAGTTGGTTCAACCGAACATAGCATGCATTCAAACATAAACATAGATAGTTTTGCATAACCGAACATAAAACATAAATTTAAACTAAGCTAAACTACTTTCGGTCGAAGTAGAGGTCGAGCCAATCCTTCCTCGTCATGTACGGTGTGCCGCAAGACGGGTCCGGGCCGGTGCTGTCATCGGGGTCATTGGGGAAGGCACTCCTCCACTCGTCGATGTCGATCTCCTCGTTCTCGAGGCCCACCTTGACGCCCTTCGTGCCGCTGTCACTGACGCCTTCGAACTCGTCATCGGAGGAGAGCGCGATAACCTCGCCGTCCTCCGTGCCGCCGTCCTCGCCGCCTTCGACCTCATCATCGGAGGAGAGCACAATAACCTTGCCGCCTTCCCTGTCGGCAAAGATCGCCCGCTCTGCCCCTTGAGCTTCGGATGCTGCCGGCGGAGCTCTTGCATGTATGCCTTGTTGGCGGCCTCGGCCTCGAGGCGCTCCCACGCCTCGTGGTCCTCCCGCGCCATAGCCGAGCTCACCACCCCTGGCTCCGACGGTACGAGGTCGACCAGACGTGTGCCGAAGGGGAAATTGAGCCTAGCCGCCATGCCGTGGTAGTGGACCTGCCAGTGGTCGTACTCCATGGCCGCGAGCTCGGCCGTGTGGAAGCTACGGAGCCACCGGCGTTTGTGGGTCTCCCGATCTGTAATCTCGGCGACCCACGTCCCCCACCGCTACTGCCGAACCCCGAGGTAGGACCTCGTCGGCTGCCAGGTCCGAGGGAGGATAGGGAAGTCCTTGGACCGGCATAGGGGCGCGGTGGCAGGCGGATCGGGGAACCGGCAACGGCGGATCAATCCCATGGAGGATGACGGGGACACCTCGGCGGCCACCTCATCGGCGTCGGGCGAAAATGCCGTGATAAACCTCTTTTTGGCCATTGGCTCCTCGAGCTCCCCGGCACACAGGCAGAGGTTGAGGATGGAGGCGCCGGCGATGGCGGTGATCTACCAATGCTTTCGGGGGTGGTGTGTGTTTGTGTGAGCGGAGGTTTTGGGGAGTGTGTGGTGTGTGTAGAGGGGGAAAGGTTGTGTTCGAGGAAATATTGCGGCAACTGAAAATTTACTAGGTGGGAGTAACAAGGCGGGGCTACTAAAATTTTGGATCAAGGGTGAGCAGATATTTTTGAGATTGCGAGGGATGCAGAGGCCGGAGTAAAATGTCAGGGCTACTGAAAATTTGAATCAAGGGACTGAAGCAGAGCGGGAGTAACAGACATCGCACACGATCCGCACATACTAATCATGTGCGATCAAACATTAAAACCTTCCAGGTGTTAGATATTTTTGAGATTACGAGGCAGTAATATTTTTTAGATTGCGAGGGATGCAGAGGCAGGAGTATTTGGGGAGCGAGCTAGTGTGCTTGACATGCCGTCTGTGGACTATAGCCGACGCACCTTCTCGCATAAGCGATAGGAGTACTAGACACCGACGGTGCTCCAGGATATTCTGTACTACATCTCACACGGTTGGTGATAATAAACTGTATGGGATCTACTTGATTTTTCATCTTGATTTGAATTACATAATGGGGTCACAGCGGCAATGGATGTTGTTTGCATTGCTAGACCTTTTTTAACACCCACGATGCGGCTATATCTCCCACGTGACGGAGCATGACTTAGAGGCATAACCACATGGTAGGCATGTCGCAAGAGGGGTAATCTTTACACATCCCATGTACTGAATAAGAAAGGGATAAAGAGTTGGCTTACAATCGCCACTTCACACAATACATAAATATAGCATTACATCATCCAGAATACAATCAAGGTCCGACTATGGAACCAAATAAAGAAAGACAACCCCAATTGCATAGATCCCCGATCGACCCGACTGGGCTCCACTACTGATCAACTGGAAACGAAACAACACAACAAACACGATCTTCATCGAGCTCCCACTTGAGCTCAGTTGCGTCATCTGCACCGGTATCATTGGCACTTGCAACTGTTTGGAAGTATCTGTGAGCCACAGGGACTCAGCAATCTCACACCCTCATGATCAAGACTATTTAAGCTTATGGGTAGGAAAAGGTAGTGAGGTGGAGCTGCAGCAAGCACTAGCATATATGGTGGCTAAACTTACGCAAATGAGAGCGAGAAGAGAAGCAAAGCACGGACATGAACTAGAAGTAATCAAGAAGTGATCCTGAAACTACTTACATTCAAGCATAACACAAGAACCGTGTTCACTTCCTGGACTCCGCCGGAAAGACACCATCACGGCTACACACACGGTTGATGCATTTTAATTAAGTTGAGTGTCAAGTTCTCTACGACCGGATATTAACAAATTCCCATCTGCCCATAACCACGGGCTCGGCTTTTGAAAGTTCAAAACCCTGCAGGGGTGTCCCAACTTAGCCCATCACAAGCTCTCACGGTCAATGAAGGATATTCCTTCTCCCAGGAAGACCCGATCAGACTCGGAATCCCGGTTACAAGACATTTCGACAATGGTAAAATAAGACCAGCAAAGCCGCCCGATGTGCTGACAAATCCCGAGAGGAGTTGCACGTATCTCGTTCTCAGGGCACACCGGATGAGCCAGACATCGGGTTGGCATAGACCCTGGTTGCCCAGGGGGTGCCGGACATCGCTCAGGTTGGACTAACACTTAGAGAAGCACTTTCCCGGGGTTTAAAATAAAGATGACCCTTGAGTCTGCAGAACCCAAGGGAAAAAGGCTTAGGTGGAAAATGGTAAAACCAAGGTTGAGCCTTGCTGGAGGAGTTTTATTCAAAACGAACTGTCAAGGGGTTCCCGTTATAGCCCAACCGCGTAAGGAACGCAAAATCAAGAAACATAACACCAGTATGACAGAAACTAGGGCGGCAAGAATGGAACAGAACACCAGGCATAAGGCCGAGCCTTCCACCCTTTACCAAGCATATAGCTGCATTAAAGTAAATAAGATATAATATTGATATCCCAACAATAATCATGTTTCCAACAAGGAACAAACTTCATCTTCCCCTGCAACTAACAATGCTATAAGAGGGGTTGAGCAAAGCGGGTAACATAGCCAAACAACGGTTTGCTAGGAAAGGTGGGTTAGAGGCTTGTCATGGCAATATGGGAGGCATGATATAGCAAGTGGTAGGTATCGCGGCATAGCAAAAGAGCGAACAACTAGCAAGCAAAGATAGAAGGGATTTCGAGGGTATGGTCATGTTGCCTGCAAAGTTCTCCGAGTTGACGTAAGCTTGATCCTAGTAAGCATAACCAACGGGTTCCTCGATCACAAACTCATCTCCCGGCTCTACCCAAAGCAAGAACACAAGCAAAAGGACCAACAATCAATAATGGTGCAATGCGCAAGCAACATGATGCAAAACATGGCTTGATATGCGGGATATGATATGCAATGCATATGCGTGCTCTGGAAGGAAAAGATTGAAACAGGCTTCATCTTGGCAAAGCAAGTGCGCCGCTGGAAAGATGAGATGATTTTGGTCGAAATCAATATAAAGATCACCAGAATCGGATGCACGGTTTGCAAATGGCAGGCAAAACAATAATGGCACAAATCTGCGATTAACAGCACGATGCCATCTAGAATGCAACAAGAAACTAAGATAATGCAACCCAACATAGCAACAAAGCACATGTCAATGATCTACTCAAGATGCTTGACAAAAGATGAACACTAAGCTACGGCTAAAACACTCAAGAGCAGGTTCAAACAAGCATGGAAAAAGTGCAAAAGATAACAGCATCACAGACTTAGTGAAAATACTAACATGTCAGGAATTAACATCAGGAAGCAATGTTTAGAGCAAGATAACAACATGCTACATGATTAGATCATAGCAATACAAGGCATGTCATGAATCTACTCAAAGCATATAACAAAAGTCCCTTACTGACCATAAGCCAAAAAGGATCAGAAGATGTGATGGCACCCATGTAAACATAGCAAGTTTCGTTAACACATTCAGACTTAGCAGAAAACCGGACATGGCAGAAACAGAATTATGAAGGCATGTTTGCGAGCTCGATGCACTCAACACAAGGCATTGCATGACAAATTAAGCATACTACCAGCAAGAACACATGCTCAAGAAGCTAAAAATGGCAAGAACAATCTCATAGCATGCATGCATCAACTACAACAACCTTGGCAAAATTGATTAACATGTAAACAATCTGCCAAGAACATTTTATAGAAAAAGTAGAGCACGACAAAGTCATGCTAGGGCACTCTATAAATGCAAATAAGGGTATGGATGGATAGAGCATAACAATATCTCAAAATCATCCTTACTGAACATACTCAAAAGAATCATGGATCACTCTATAGCAACATGAATACATGGCATTAAAATAACAGCAGGGAAATGACTTAGTGAAATTCTAAGTCTCTGAAATCAGCAATATCACAAGAGCTACTTTGCATGCTTGTGCTAGTCACCACATTGGTCACAAAAATACATGGCATACACCCCTGTAAAGATGGCATGGCATAGCCGAAAACACATGCAGGGATCAAGTCCATATGCAGCACGCAATAAACATGGCAAAAATAACAAATGCTCATAATCTGATAAGAATCAGCACCTAACATTATGAAGCACTCTTGCATCAACAATTAGGGCATCAAGATGGACTCAAACAAGCATGGTGCAATGGAACAAAATGAAGAGGACATCCAGATGAACATTTTGATATATGGCACGCACAAAACGGAGCTACGGATGCAGAGTTATGATGCGATGAACATGGCCTAAAAATATGAGGGGGAAAGGACTTAGTGGATTTTCACCTCGCGAAAAAGTCAACGGGACAAGATGAACCCGGGACGAGGAGATCCAGGACGGAGGGGCGCCGTTTGGTTCGGGGATGGATGGATCTCGTCCAACTCGACGGGATCCGGCGCGGGACGAGCTCCTGCGAACCTCCGGCGAGACGCAGAAGCCGAGGCGAGGCGGGAACGGCGGAGGTCGACGGCGTAGCGTCGGGCGGCTCTAGGACGGCGCACGCGGAGGAGCGAGGCGAGCAAGGCGCGCGGTGGCGGGTGGTGGTCGGCGGCGGCGCGGCGGATGATGAGGGCGGCGGCGAGCGGAGGAGCGGGCGGCGGAGCGAAGCGGCGGCGGGGCGGCGCGCGATGGAGCGGTGTGAGGCGGTGCGCATGCAGGCGGCGGCGCAGGGCGCAGTCCGGGGCGAGCCGTCCTCGGGCCCTGGCAGGCCTGGCGGCGGGGAGGAGAGAGAGGAGGCGCGGCTGACACATGGCGGCGGCGGATAGGCTCCAGGCGGCGGCGCGTTGACGTGGAAGCACCGGATTGGACCGGGTGAGGTGGAGGCTGGACATGTCCGGCGAGGGTGGACATGTCCGGCGGCGCGGTGGAGAAGGGCTAGGGTTTAGACTGCGCAAAAAATCTGGGAGGAGCACATATTTATAGGTAGAGGGAGCTAGGAGAGTCCAAATGAGGTGCGGTTTTCGGCCACGCGGTCGTGATCGAACGACCGAGAGGATGGAGGGGGTTTGGATGGGTTTTGGGCCCCTTTGGAGGGGTGTTGGGCTGCAACACACATGGGGCCTTTACGGTTCCTTGGTTAACCTTGGAGTATCAAACGGACTCCAAATGGCATGAAACTTGACAGGAGGTCTACCGGTAGTATACCAAGGCCGCTAGGCAAATCTTGGTCCAATCTGAGAACATTTAATACCCGCACACGAAAAGAGGCAAAAGGAGGGCGCTCGAGGACATAGGAGTGCCGGATTGCAAAACGGACAACGGGGAAAATGCTCGGATGCATGAGACGAACATGTATGCAAATGTGATGCACATGATGACATGATATGAGATGCATGACACGCAAACAAATGACAAGGCAACACAGCGAATAAGCGGAAGACACCTGGCGCAACGGTCTCGGGGCGTTAGAACACTCCACCACTACGAGAGGATCTCGTCCCAAGATCTAGGATGGCACCGGAGGGAAAAAAAGAGGGAGAGAAGAGGTAAAACTAAGTTGCTTCTTTGACAAACGAGTGAAACCAAAGAACCTTGAGAGGTTAAACCATTTTGAGAAAAAAAATTGAACGCAGATGATCGAAGTAGAAAACACTCTGTTAGGAAAGAGGAACAAGGAAGAACAAATTCAGAAAGCACTCCGGTTGAAAAGAGATGCAAGACTTGATAAGATGAAAAGAACTTGAGTAGAGAGCACAACACTCCGGTTAAATGGATAAGCAAAAGAAAGAACATGATCTTGACAAAACAAGATGATGGGTCGAAGAGAGCAACATCACAATTCCTCCGGAAGAAATGAGAAAATGGAAAGGAATGAACGGAGGAGAAAACAATTTCTTCTACCTCGAATGAGCTTGAAAGCATCTTTAGGAGAAGGGTCGGACGTAGTTGTTGGAAAACCAACAACGAAAAGAGTAAGCTTGTTGTGGGCTTATGGAAAACATCTCAAAACTATGAGGTGAAATTTTGCCACTAACGGAAACAAAAGATTGGATTGATATCAACAAGGAGACGAGAAACTTATTTCACCGGAAGGATAAATGAAGAACTTGGGTCACTTATAAGCACCATAATAGCAACACTCCTTAGGGAAGGCTTAAGGTGAAATATAACCCAAGATAACTCCAATGAAGAGATTGATGGGTTTAAAATACCTCATTCTTGATAACTTGTGAAACATGAAACACGAAGGAAAATTATCAAGAATGACATAACACCACCTCAAAAGATAAGGTAAAAAGAATTGCACTCTGGATTGCAAGATGAAGAATACTTGAGCTCCTTAGAAAAGAATCTCGGTGAAAACTTTGAGAAGGAATTAAATCCTTTATGAACCATCATGTAGAGCCTCCATGAAGAACTCCGGCAACAAAAAGGATGATCAAAAGGAAGTGAAGGATGAAAAGAATAAGATTGAAACCTTGCAATGATTAAATGGATCTTTGTGATGATGAGAGCTTGGAACTTCGGGAAAAGAAAATATAAAGCATCTCGAACCGAGAATGTGATATGATGAACCACTCCGGAAAGCAGGAATTGAACTTACTCGATGAAACAAGAATAAGAATTACATTATGCTCATCCTTCACCAATTAAATTGATGACAAACAATGGATTTGGCATACTACTTATTCTCGTAGAAAGGATTCAGGAGAGATATAGCGTAATCTTGAGAAGGTCTTCAACGAACCACCGGTAGGATTGAAACAACGAATCAATTGATATGATAATGAAGGAAGAGAAATCTTGAACGAACCACCATAAGAATTGAAAATGAATGAAAAAAGATAAAGAAACACATGGAAGAATTAGAGAACGAATGAAGATACTTGAGGGAATTTGATACAAGAGAACGAAGAGATCAGGAGCTGATAGGAGAATATTTGAATGAAGCACCGGTAAGATTGGAGAACGATAGCTACATGTTGAGAATGACTAATTCTGAGATGATGGGCTCCGGAGAATCAAACTGAAAAATACTCCTGAATTGCTCCGGATGGGTGAGAAGAATTCTCACAATCGAAAACAATTATGAGAGGATGGCGACAAGCTAGAATCACGAATCTTAGAGAGAACGGACCAAGATTTAGAGGAAAACACTTCTTCGGTCTTCAAGTGTTGAGAATGACGATGAGAAACACCAACATGAATTGTTGAGATACTTCGGGATGAAAATTTGAAAGGTTGAACCAAAGATGAAAAGACTTTGAAAGATCTTGGAGAAACACATGTTACTGATGATAATTCATTCTTACGTCAAACTTTGTAAAGACTTTGAGAGTAACTCCGGGAAAATAGAAGAGTCAGGTAAGATCCCGGAAAAAGACATGTGGGTTAGGGCCCACTCAAAATAAACACCTTTGGACGAGATTGCTTGAAAGGGAGATAGCATCGGTTGATTTAAATGGCTTGAAAGAGACAACAACCTCAAAATAGCTTGAACGGATTGAGAATGGAAACTAATCTTCTGAGAAAACTCCATCTCTCCGGAACAAATGAATAGAGAGAGGTGAACAATTAAGAGGTGCACCGGCATGAGAAAACATTTGAAACGAGGAAAAAGATATGATCGACAAAGTTTGAATTGAATCCACCGGAGAAGAAAAAGAACGAAGAATGATTAACTTGTAGAACGTCTTCATGAGAATCACCGGATAAGACCATTGAAAGAAAAGAAAGAAGAGACTTCACATCGATAATATGGATATTTGATTAAGAAATCTGAGTCCTTGAAAAAAAAGGGGGGGAGGGCGGGAAAACAAAAGAAATTTGGGACGGATGAAACAAACACCGTTGAAAAGAAGTGTTAAATGATCTTGCAATGTTGAATGGATCGGCTTAACTTGAAGAGAAGCACGCCGGTTGAGAAGAAATTGAGATGACAAATTCGATGATCAAGAAAGATTAGTATTCACATAGAAATATGAGAACACCGTTTAGGCAAGGTATGGAATCAACATTTGACTTCGAAGCAACTCGAATACCACAACTGAAAAAAAACAAAACAAAGGATTGGCTTGCAGAATAAGCCGGAAACAAACATACGATGGATCCCATATCGTATCATGTGTCTGTTGGAAAATATTCCTACGAGCTACTTGAATTCCCACTTATAAACTCCCGAAACTTTATGGTTATGAAATCAAGTGTTGGGGATACAGGGGAAGCATAATATCTCACCCAAAACTAGAAAATCCTACATCCAGCTGTATCCATCCTTCAACACATAACCAAGAAACCTTCGGAAATCATTTACCTCAACCTTTGAAAAGCATCCGTTATACGAGTTATGGCAATACTCCCGAACTCCCACCCCAGTACTGGGTGGCGTCGAGGTTATCTCACCAATAACTACATAGAAGAGATTTTCGATGTCGGCGAAACTCAGGTATTCCAGAATTGCAACGATAAAATTGTGACGACAACACCTCGGAGCTCAACTCCCCGGGACACTGCCACAACCCCTAAATGTCAGGAGGCACCAAAAACAATGTTATCATCACAAAACCATCGGAACGATTCCAAGATACCCGCATGATCCTAAAAAAAATTTAGTGAAATTTGAGAAGAGAAGAATCAAAACTCTACGTTAGGATACCTCACCAGAGCGACGAAGGGACTGAGGAGTAAAAAGAATCCTACTCTCTGATATATATAATCCTATAAGACTAAAAACATTTTTCTAGACTCAACAACGCTAATGATTCGATCAAGCAGGGGCCTCCTAAGTCGGGGAAGGCTCTGACACCAACTTTTAACACCCGCAATGCGGCTATATCTCCCACGTGTCGGAGCACGACTTAGAGGCATAACCGCATGGTAGGCATGTCGCAAGAAGGGTAATCTTTACACATCCCATGTATTGAATAAGAAAGGGATAAGGAGTTGGCTTACAATCGCCACTTCACACAATACACAAATATAGCATTACATCATCCAGAATACAATCAAGGTCCGACTACGGAACCAAATAAAGAAAGACAACCCCAATTGCATAGATCCCTGATTGACCCGACTGGGCTCCACTACTGATTAACTGGAAACGAATCAACACAACGAACACGATCTTCATCGAGCTCCCACTTGAGCCCAGTTGCGTCATCTGCACTGGTATCATTGGCACCTGCAACTGTTTGGAAGTATCTATGAGCCACGGGGACTCAGCAATCTCACACCCTCGCTATCAAGACTATTTAAGCTTATGGGTAGGAAAAGGTAGTGAGGTGGAGCTGCAGCAAGCACTAGCATATATGGTGGCTAAACTTATGCAAATGAGAGCGAGAACAGAAGCAAAGCACGGTCATGAACTAGAAGTGATCAAGAAGTGATCCTGAAACTACTTATGTTCAAGCATAACACAAGAACCGTGTTCACTTCCCGGACTCCGCCGGAAAGAGACCATCACGGCTACACACGCGGTTGATGCATTTTAATTAAGTTAAGTGTCAAGTTCTCTACAACGAGATATTAACAAATTCACATCTGCCCATAACCGCGGGCACGGCTTTCGAAAGTTCAAAACCCTGCAGGGGTGTCCCAACTTAGCCCATCACAAGCTCTCACGGTCAACGAAGGATATTCCTTCTCCCAGGAAGACCCGATCAGACTCGGAATCCCGGTTACAAGACATTTCGACAATGGTAAAACAAGACTAGCAAAGCCGCCCGATGTGCCGACAAATCTCGATAGGAGCCACACGTATCTCGTTCTCAGGGCACACCGGATGAGCCAGACATCGGGTTGGCATAGACCCTGGTTGCCTAGGGGGCCCCGGACATCGCTCAAGTTGGACCAACACTTAGTGAAGCACTGGCCCGGGGTTTAAAATAAAGATGACCCTTGAGTCTGCAGAACCCAAGGGAAAAAGGCTTAGGTGGCAAATGGTAAAGCCAAGGTTGGGCCTTGCTGGAGGAGTTTTATTCAAAACGAACTGTCAAGGGGTTCCCATTATAACCCAACCGCGTAAGGAATGCAAAATCAAGGAACATAACACCGGTATGATGGAAACTAGGGTGGCAAGAGTGGAACAAAACACCAGGCATAAGGCTGAGCCTTCCACCCTTTACCAAGTATATAGGTGCATTCAAGTAAATAAGATATAATATTGATATCCCAACAATAATCGTGTTCCAACAAGGAACAAACTTCATCTTCCCCTGCAACTAACAACGCTATAAGAGGGGCTGAGCAAAGCGGGTAACATAGCCAAACAACGGTTTGCTAGGAAAGGTGGGTTAGAGGCTTGTCATGGCAATATGGGAGGAATGATATAGCAAGTGGTAGGTATCGCGGTATAGCAAAAGAGAGAACAACTAGCAAGCAAAGATAGAAGGGATTTTGAGGGTATGGTCATGTTGCCTGCAAAGTTCTCCGAGTTGACGTAAGCTTGATACTAGTAAGAGTAACCAACGGGTTCCTCGATCACGAACTCATCTCCCGGCTCTACCCAAATCAAGAACACAAGCAAAAGGACCAACAATCAATCACGGTGCAATGCGCAAGCAACATGGTGCAAAACATGGCTTGATATGCGGGATATGATATGCAATGCATATGCGTGCTCCGGAAGGAAAAGATTGAACCAGGCTTCTACTTGGCAAACCAAGTGCGCCGCTGGAAAAATGAGATGATTTCGGTCGAAATCGATATAAAGATCACCGGAATCGGATACACGGTTTGCAAATGGCAAGCAAAACAATAATGGCACAAATCTGCGATTAACAGCATGATGCCATCTAGAATGCAACAAGAAACTAAGCTACTGCAACCCAACATAGCAAAAAAGCACATGGCAGTGATCTACTCAAGATTCTTGACAAAAGATGAACACTGAGCTACGGCTAAAACACTCAAGAGCAGGTTCAAACAAGCATGGCAAAAGTGCAAAATATAACAGCATCACAGACTTAGTGAAAATACTAACATGTCAGGAATTAACATCAGGAAGCAATGTTTAGAGCAAGATAACAACATGCTACAGGATTAGATCATAGCAATACAAGGCATGTCATGAATCTACTCAAATCATATAACAAAAGTCCCTTACTGACTATAAGCCAAAAAGGATAAGAAGATATGGTGGCACCCATGTAAACATAGCAAGTTTCGTTAATAGATTCAGACTTAGCAGAAAAACTAGACATGGCAGAAACAGAATTATGAAGGCATGTTTGCGAGCTCGATGCACTCAACACAAGGCATTGCATGACAAACTAAGCATACTAACAGCAAGAATACATGCTCAAGAATCTAAACATGGCAATAACAATCTCATATCATGCATGGATCAACTACAACAACCTTGGCAAAATTGATTAACACGTAAACAATCTGCCAGGAACATTTTATAGCAAAAGTAAAGCAAGATTGAGTCGTGCTAGGGCACTCCATAAATGCAAACAAGGGCATGGATGGATAAAGCATCACAATATGTCAAAATCATCCTTACTGAACATACTCAAAAGAAGCATGGATCACTCTGTAGCAACATGAATACCTGGCATTAAAATAACAGCAGGGAAATGACTTGGTTAAATTCTAAGTCTCTGAAATCAGCAATATCACGAGAGCTATTTTGCATGCTTGTGCTAGTCACAAAATTGGTCACAAAAATACATGGCATACACCCCTGTAAATATGGCATGGCATAGCCCAAAACACATGCATGGCTCAAGTCCATATGCAGCACACAATAAACATGGCAAAAATGACAAATGCTCATAATCTGATAAGAATCAGCACCTAACATTATGAAGCACTCTTTCATCAACAATTAGGGCATGAAGATGGACTCAAACAAGCATGGTGCAATGGAACAAAATGAAGAGGACATCCAGATGAACATTTTGATATATGGCACACACAAAACGGAGCTACGGATGCGGAGTTATGATGCGATGAACATGGCCTGAAAATATGGGGGGAAAAGGACTTAGTGGATTTTCACCTCGTGAAAAAGTCAACGGGACAAGATGAACCTGGGATGAGGAGATCCAGGATGGAGGGGCGCCGTTTGGTTCGGGGATGGATGGACCTCGTCCAACTCGACGGGATCCAGCGCGGGACGAGCTCCGGCGAACCTCCGGCGAGGCGCGGAAGCCGAGGCGAGGTGGGAACGGTGGAGGTCGACGGCGCGGCGTCGGGCGGCTCCGGGGCGGCGGCGCGCGTGGAGGAGTGAGGCGGCGTGGTGAGCAAGGCGGCGCGACGAGTAAGGCGCGCGGCGGCGGGTGGTGGTCGGCGGCGAGCGGAGGAGCGGGCGGCGGAGCGGCGGAGCGAAGCAGCGGCGGGGCGGCGCGCGGTGGAGCGGCGTGAGGCGGCGCGCATGCAGGCAGCGGCAGAGGAACTCGGGCGGCGGCGCAGGGCGCGGCCCGGGTGCGGCCCGGGGCGGGGAGGATCGAGAGGAGGCGCGGCTGACACGTGGCGGCAGCGAATAGGCTCCAGGCGGCGACGCGTTGACGTGGAAGCACCGGATTGGACCGGGTGAGGTGGAGGCTGGACATGTCCGGTGATGGTGGACATGTCCGGCGGCATGGTGGAGAAGGGCTAGGGTTTAGACTGCGCGAAAAATTTGGGAGGAGCACATATTTATAGGTAGAGGGAGCTAGGAGAGTCCAAATGAGGTGCAGTTTTCGGCCACGCGATGTAGGATCGAAAGTATGTCTAGAGGGGGGTGATTAGACTACTTGACCAAATAAAAACTTAACCTTTTCCCAATTTTAGTTCTTGGCAGATTTTAGCTATTGTAGGACAAGTCGAGCAATCATCACACAATTCAAGCAAGCATGCAAAGAGTATATTGGCAGCGGAAAGTAAAGCATGCAACTTGCAAGAATGTAAAGGGAAGGGTTTGGAGAATTCAAACGCAATTGGAGACACGGATGTTTTTCCCGTGGTTCGGATAGGTGGTGCTATCCTACATCCACGTTGATGGAGACTTCAACCCACGAAGGGTAACGGTCGCGCGAGTCCACGGAGGGCTCCACCCACGAAGGGTCCATGAAGTAGTAACCTTGTCTATCCCACCATGGCCATCGCCCACGAAGGACTTGCCTCACTAGCGGTAGATCTTCACGAAGTAGGCGATCTCCTTGCCCTTACAAACTCCTTGGTTCAACTCCACAATCTTGTCAGAGGCTCCCAAGTGACACCTAGCCAATCTAGGAGACACCACTCTCCAAGAAGTAACAAATGGTGTGTTGATGATGAACTCCTTGCTCTTGTACTTCAAATGATAGTCTCCCCAACAGTCAACTCTCTCTCATAGGATTTGGATTTTGTGGAAAGAAGATTTGAGTGGAAAGCAACTTGGGGAAGGCTAGAGATCAAGATTCATATGGTAGGAATGGAATATCTTGGTCTCAACACATGAGTAGGTGGTTCTCTCTCAGAACATATGAGTTGGAATTGTGTATGTGTTCTGATGGCTCTCTCCATGAATGAAGAGGAGGTGGAGGGGTATATATAGCCTCCACACAAAATCCAACCGTTACACACAGTTTTCCAATCTCGGTGGGACCGAATCAACAAACTCGGTCGGACCGAAAAGGTAAACCTAGTGACCGTTAGAGATTTTCGGTGGGACTGACATGCAACTCGGTAGGACCAATATGGTTAGGGTTTGGGCATAACGTAATCTCGGTGAGACCGATTACACAAACTCGGTGAGACCGAGTTTGGTAATAAGCTAACCAGAGAGTTGGTCAGGTAAACTCGGTGGGACCGATTTGCTCTTTCGGTGAGACCGAAAAGTTACAAAAAGGAAACAAAGAGTTTACACTGCAATCTCGGTGGGACCGATTCGCTCTTTCGGTGAGACCGAAAAGTTACGAAAGGGAAACAGAGAGTTTGCAATCCCATCTCGGTGAGACCGAGATCCCTATCGGTAGAACCGAATTGCTAGGGTTTGGCAGTGGCTTATGACAAGTGAAACTCGGTGGCGCCGGATAGAAAGAATCGGTAGGACCGAGTTTGGCTTAGGGTTTAGGTCATATGTGGATATGGGAAAGTAGTTGAGGGTTTTGGAGCATATCACTAAGAACATGAAGCAAGAGGCTCATTAAGCAACACATCATCCCTCCTTGATAGTATTGGCTTTTCCTAAAGACTCAATGTGATCTTGGATCACAAAAATATAAAATGAAGAGTCTTGAGCTTTTGAGCTTGAGCCAATCCTTTGTCCTTAGCATTTTGAGGGTTCCACTTTCACATCCATGCCATGCCAATCATTGAGCTTTCCTGAAATAGTCATCTTGGAATAGCATTAGCTCAATGAGCTATATGTTGTTATGAATTACCAAAACCACCTAGGGATAGTTTCACTTTCACGCGATCGTGATCGAACGACCGAGAGGATGGAGGGGGTTTGGATGGGTTTTGGGCCAATTTGGAGGGGTGTTGGGCTGCAACACACACGAGGCCTTTACGGTTCCTCGGTTAACTGTTGGAGTATCAAACGAACTCCAAATGGCACGAAACTTGACAGGCGGTCTACTGGTAGTGTACCAAGGCCGCTTGGAAAATCTCGGTCCAATCCGAGAACGTTTAACATCCGCACACAAAAAGAGGCAAAAGGAGAGCGCCGGAGGACATAGGAGTGCCGGATTGCAAAACGAACAACGGGAGAAATGCTCGGATGCATGAGACGAACACGTATGCAAATGCGATGCACATGATGACATGATATGAGATGCATGACACACAAACAAATGACAAGGCAACACATTGAATAACCGGAAGACACCTTTTATCTGTAGTGAACATGCAACTATATGTGTGTCATAAAAATATTGTAATTATTCGGGGTTCGTTTGGACATTTTATACATTAAACTGGTTTTCTAGCCATTTCAGGTGCACAATTCAAAATTAAACTACATGCACATGCTCCGGTGCATATAGATTGGTTGAAAAGTCAAATATGTGTCATTGGGTGCATGCTTAGGTCCCATGCAAGAAATGGGAATGAATTTCAAACACCAGGGCGTTGTTGATTGCCGGCAAAACATTGAGATATCTGGTTTTAAATTCTAGTAAATCCAGAACTCATCTGAAATTCAAGAAACTTGGCATGGTATCATGGAGCGACATCAACATGCCATGGTAAAAAAAATTGTCCCATTTGGGGTAGGTTTGGGTATAAGCTTCTCACAAACCAGAGCTTCTCACAACAAGCCTGATGGTTTTGGTATGGACCGTGCCACCTTTGCGGACGAAACGAGATATGTTGCCTCTTATTGCTTTCAAAAAATTTCTAGTGCCAACATAGAACAACAGGAGTGTTGTGTTAAGTTTTGGAATTTTTCAGGATTCATTTGGACATTTTTATACATTAACTCGGTTTTCTAGGCATTTTATGTACATAATTAATATTTGAAATACATGCACATGCTCTGGTGCATATAAATTGGTTGAAAAATCAAATATGTGTCCTTTGGTGCATGCTTAGGTCCCATGCAAGAAATGGGAATGAATTTCAAACACTAGGGCACTATTGATTGCCGGCAAAACATTGAGATACCTGGCTTTTAAATTCTAGTAAATCCAAAACTCGTCTGAAATTCATGAAACTTGGCATGGTATCATGGAGCGGCATCAACATGTCATGTTAAAAATTTTGTCCCATTTGGGGCAGGTTTGGGTATAAGCTTCTCACAGACCAGAGCTTCTCACAACAAGCCTGATGGTTTCGGTACGGAACGTGCCACCTTTGGGGACAAAATGATATTCGTTGCCTCTTATTGCTTTCAAAAAAATTCTAGTGCCAAAATAGAACAACAGGAGTGTTGTATTATGTTTTGGAATTTTTCGGGGTTCATTTGGACATTTTTATACATTAACTTCGTATTCTAGGCATTTTATGTGCATAATTCAAATTTGAAATACATGCACATGCTCCGGTGCATATAAATTGGTTGAAAAATCAAATATGTGTCCTTGGGTGCATTCTTAGGTCCCATGCAAGAAATGGGAATGAATTTCAAACACCAAGGCACTGTCGATTGCCGGCAAAATGTTGAGAAACCTGGCTTTTAAATTCTAGTAAATCCAAAACTCGTCTAAAATTCATGAAACTTGGCATGGTATCATGGAGCGGCATCAACATGTCGTGGTAAAAAATTTGTTCCATTTGAGGCAGGTTTGGGTATAAGCTTCTCACAACAAGCCTGACGGTTTCGGTACGGAACGTGCCACCTTTGGGGACGAAACGATGTACGTTGCCTCTTATTGCTTTCAAAAAAATTCTAATGCCAACATAGAACAACAGGAGTGTTGTGTTAAGTTTTGGAATTTTTCGGGGTTCATTTGGACATTTTTCAACATAAACTGGGCTTTCTAGGCATTTTATGTGCATAATTCAAATTTGAAATACATGCACATGCTCCGGTGCATATAAATTGGTTGAAAATCAAATTTGTGTCCTTGGGTGAATGCTTAGTTCCCATGCAAGAAATGGGAACGAATCTCAAACACAAGGGCACTGTTGATTGCCAGAAAAACATTGAGATACCTGGGTTTTAAATTCTACTAAATCCAAAACTCATCTAAAATTCATGAAACTTGGCATGGTATAATGGAGCGGCATCAACATGTTGTGGTAAAAAATTTATCTCATTTGGGGCAGGTTTGGGTATAAGCTTCTCACAAACTAGAGTTTCTCACAACAAGCCTGATGGTTTCGGTACGGAACATGCCACCTTTGGGGACGAAACAATATCTATTGTCTCTTATTGATTTCAAAGAATTTATAGTGCCAATAGAGTACAACAGGAGTGTTGTGTTAAGTTTTGGAATTTTTCGGGGTTCATTTGGACATTTTTATACATTAACTCGGTTTTCTAGGCATTTTATGTGCATAATTCAAATTTGAAATACATGCACATGCACTGGTGCATATAAATTGGTTGAAAAATCAAATATGTGTCCTTGGGTGCATGCTTAGGTCCCATGCAAGAAATGTGAATGAATTTCAAACACCAGGGCACTGTTAATTTCCAGCAAAACGTTGAGATACCTGGCTTTTAAATTCAAGTAAATCCAAAACTTGTCTAAAATTCGTGAAACTTGGCATGGTATTATGGAGCGGCATCCATGCCGTGGTAAAAATTTTTGTCCCATTTGGAGCAGGTTTGGGTATAAGCTTCTCACAAACCAGAGCTTCTCACAGCAAGCCTGATGGTTTTGGTATGGAACGTGCCACCTTTGGGGACGAAACAATATTTGTTGCCTCTTATTGCTTTCAAAAAATTTCTAGTGCCAACATAGAACAACAGGAGTGTTGTGTTAAGTTTTGGAATTTTTCGGGGTTCGTTTGGACATTTTTATACATTAGCTGGGTTTCTAGGCATTTTATGTGCATAATTAAAATTTTAAATACATGCACATGCTTTGGTGCATATAAATTGGTTGAAAAATCAACTATGTGTTCTTGGGTGCATGCTTAGGTCCCATGCAAGAAATGGGAATGAATTTCAAACACCAGGGCACTGTTGATCGCCGGCAAAATGTTGAGATACCTGACTTTTAAATTCTAGTAAATCCAAAACTCATCTGAAATTCATGAAACTTGGCATGCTATCATGGAATGGCACCCGACATGCTGTGGTATTTTTCGTGTCCATTTTGAGAGAAGGCGCACTCGAATAACAGCCAACAAAGGCATTTTGAAAAAAGAGTTGCCACTTTAATATCTCAAACGTTTGTATAATTCAAATTGTGTGCGTTCTGTTAACCATTCATGTGACCCCATGTGTCTTAGTTTTAATGGCTATAGGAGGTGTCGTGCGGATAGCTGCTTGACTGAACGGGAGGCGTGCGACCGCAGTCCGGTGCGCTGGCTCACCAGGAAGCGTGCAAGCTGTCCAATGCAGGATCTGTGCATCTCTTCAACGCAAATGGTTCAGATTACGGTATGCAAATGAAATCCAGACTTTGGCGCTAAGCCAAGAGACACCGTGATTTTTCAAAATATGCAGCTAAAAATCAATAGCACTATCTATTTTTTGCAACTAAAATTCAGTAATAAAGCATAGGTTTCATTCATACTAGAGATTAAGCAGTCGTTCTCACCGGGAAGCGAGACATCCTTGGACCGCCGCTTGCCTCGCTCCCACCGGTCTGTATTAATGGCGCGGCCGAGCGGCCACACCCCCCCATCCTCGCCACACACACAATACTCTCTCTCGGCACGCATCCTCGACGCCGCTCTGAGTCCTCAAAGCCGTCAGTGTATGAGGATGCCGCCGAAGCACCCCACTGGAGGGAGTGGCGATCCCGGGGCTACTGAAGCATCGAAGCACGGCGTGAATATGGAGACAGAGGTTTCTGTCGCCGTCGAGGAGGTGGAGAATGAGGCTGCCAACAAGCGGAGGCGGGTCGAGAAAGAACCGCAAGTGACTCCAGCAGGCCTAGACTTCATCAAGAACCTCCCCGATGATATGTTTATAGTCATCATATCCCTCCTCCCAATCAAATATCGGGCGAGGACAGTCGCCCTTTCCCGGCGGTGGCGCCCCCTATGGCACCTTACCCCTGTTGACCTCCTCGACACCCACGAGCTTTGCCATGGCTATCGCCAAAGCTTAGATGTGTTCTCCCAGATACTCGACAGTCACCATGGCCCAATCAAAGGCCTTATCACGGGCAAGTTCCGTTCCAATGGCAAGGACCAAGCCAAGCTTGACGAGTGGTTTCGATCCCCCGCCATAGATCAGCTCGAGAAGCTCAGTTTTAATGATGGGCATATGCGCTTGCTACCAACGCCCGCACTTCGCTTCGCGCCCATGCTGCGTCTCGCCAAGTTCATGAACTGCCATCCCCCCCAATGATGCGCCCGCTCTTTTTCTACCACGACTGAAGCACCTCGAGCTCATCGTCGTGTGCATCCCAAAGGATGACATGGAGCGTCTGGTCCGCGGTTGTACTGCACTCGAGTTCCTTCGTCTTCAGGCGATGAATTGGTCGAGCACCTTGCACATCACCTCTAGGACTCTTCGGACTATTTATATGTGTTGCTGGTGCTGCAACGGGAGATCACAAAAGGTGGACCACAATATGGTCTTTGAGGACACACCTTCACTTGAGAGATTACTTGTAGTTGATCAACAAGGTCCAACAAGAATCAATGTCATTTATGTGCCAAAATTGACAGTGGTGGGCTACTCGTTTGTCAAATACTACTACTTTTAGGTACAACAATCGCCTTATACATCTCCTTCTTGATATCAACGTTATTTCTAGTTTTGAAGATGTATGTTCGTCTGTCATCTAGCAAAGTTTCACCCAGATTCTGGGCACAGTGAAGGTCTTGGCACTAGAATCTATCGGCCCCAACCTGGACCAAGTTGTCGGTTGCCTGAGATGCTTTCCGTGCCTGAAGAAGATGTATATCGAGGTGATGTTCCTTTCCTGTTAAATGTTAACCATAAGGAAGTTCAATTTTTTGCACCTTTCCCAAGTTTAGAATGACAATGTACTACAATTTCTGAAGGAATTTTGGAGGATTTCAGGACATACACCCCCCACCCCATATTGGTTGCTTGATGCATATGGTTACAATCCATAAGCATTTCTCCTTTGGATTCATCTGTACTAGCTTTCTTATGAAATTTTTCATCCAATCCAACCTCTTGTGAAGAAGGCTACATGTTTCTAGATTGTAATCAAATGCCCATGTTAATCATGTCAGATCGAATATGGCACGTTGGTGCATTTTACAAATCATGCAAACAAAATGGACGTGTAGCAGTGTTCAAAACTGCATGTAGGAACTAACACATTCTCTTCTTTTGCAGATAATAATAGGCCCAGAGGTGGATAGTGTTTATAACGACAATCACATCGAATGCCTGGATCTGCATCTCTCAAATATTACTTTGAACTCCTACCGAGGGACCTTACCGGAGATTACACTCGCCGGGTTCTTTCTTGACAGAGCAAAGGTGCTGAGGGTACTGAAGTTGAACACGCATTTAATTAGGAAAGATGAATGGTATGATTATCAGAGTCGACAGGTACTGCAGAATGGAAGAGCCTCCAAAAAAGCTAAACTTCGTATTGGAAGAGCATATGCAGGAGCAATTGGAAGTCACTGTGTCAAACCCAAACATGACTTGTCAGTGGATGATCCCTTTGCAGAAATGACGATGCTTGCAATGTTTGAATTTGAGCATTGTAATATTTGAATTTGAACCTTGCAATATTTATGGCATTTGTTATATTGAACCGTTTCTGTTCTCTTGTCTTAAAGCAAACAGTTCATCCGAGTGAACCGCATGTTGTATATCGCACACACCTTGATCTGGCTGACCGTTTCTTTTGTGTTGCCTAATCACAAATACTTCATCCGAGTGAACCGTATGCTGTACATCGCACACACCTTGATCTGGCTGATTGTTTCTTTTGTGTTGCATAAACACAAACAATTCATCCGAATGAACCGTATGATGTACATCGAACACACCTTCATCTGGCTGCCCATTTCTTTTGGCCCTCCTCATCGCAAACGGTTTATTGAACTGAACTGTATCCCCTGCATCGCACACGCAACTAAAAACTGAACCGTGTTTGATGCATCCTCCATTGCAAACGTTTTGCACCTTTTTGATGGGTTTTTTACACCACCGTTTGTGATTATTGCATCGACACACAGTTTCATCGAAGGGTCTCTGATCGTAGTGTCGCGTTAGCAGCATCCTGTAGTAGTGATTATTCTTCAAATCATTATGTTCATAAGTCCTCGAAGAATTTCTCTACTTATTCATATGCTTACTCTAACCCCTCTTCCATGAAATGAAGTGGACTGGCTTCTATGCCACCTTTTTCTTATGGAGCTCGCAGAGTGATGAACTCTTTGCCACCCCTCCAGATGTGGGTGGTGAAGAAAAGAACTAATCTCTTTTGCAGGGTCAGGTCTCCAAACGAACTTAAATGTCTGAAGTATTTGCTGGAGACCTGAATATGCTTGAAAGGACGCAAGCTAATCATGAAGAAATGAATTTTCATTTCTCATGTCCTCATACTGCTATATCTGTTCTATTGCTTGATGAAATTGATCTGATGAATTTGATATCATATTGTTCACTGCTGAAGTACATGAGTTCGTAAGATGCACTAATTCATCTGCAGGATGATCAACCCAAAGCCATTGAGTGGGTCCTTGATAGTGTATGTACAAATCACATGACTGGTGACAGGAACTTGTTGATGGACACTGCTTTATCTCCATCGCATCTGAAGCATATCACCTACGCTGACAAAGGCAAAAACAAGGTATTGGGTATAGGTAAGGTTGTGATCTCAAAGGATCGACACATGGACAAATTCATGCTTGTCGAGTCCTTAGGGTTCAACCTCATGTCTCTCTCAATGCTTTGTGATCTTGATATGGTTGTTGTCTTTGGCAAGTATCATTGTGTTGTGATCATGGAAGCTGACAATTCCAAAGTCTTCGAAGGCTTTTGGAGAGGAGACTTGTATATTGTTGATTTCTCTACAGGACCACAACCTGCTACATGTCTACTTGCAAAAGCTTCAGAAGGCTGGCTATGGCATCGACGACTTGGTCATGCTGGCATGAGGAACTTGCACACGCTTGCAAAGAATAAGCATGTCATTGGCATCAAGGGTGTCAAATTCCTCAAGGATCATCTGTGCGGAGCTTGTGAAGCTGGAAAGATGACCAAGGCCAAGCATCCCTCAAAGACCATCATGACTACCACTCGTCCATTTGAATTGCTTCACATGGATCTCTTTGGCCCTACTCATTATGCCACATTCACTAATGTCGCATCTTTATATGGCTTTGTCATTGTTGATGACTATTCTCGTTACACATGGGTGCATGTCATCACTTACAAAACTGAAGTGCAGGAAGTCTTCAAATGATTTTCCTCGAGGGCTTCAACCAAGTTTGGTGTGAAGATCAAGCACATCAGAAGTGAAAATGGGACCGAGTTCAAGAATACTGGTCTTGATGACTATCTTGATGAACTTGGTATTACTCACGAGTTATCTACTCCTTATATTCCTTAGCGGAATGGCGTCGTGGAGCGCAAGAACAGGACTCTTGTTGAGATGGCTCGCACTATGCTTCATGAATACAAGACGCCTCTGCGCTTCTGGCCTGAGGCAATTGATACTATGTGCCACATCATCAACAGGGTATATCTTCACAAATTCTTCAAAAAGACCTCATATGAACTCCTCACTGACAAGAAACCCAATGTGAGTTATTTCAAAGTCTTCGGTGCTAAATGTTGGATTGGAGATCCTCATCACAATTCTAAATTTGCACCAAAAGCACATGAAGGTTTTATGCTTGGTTACGGAAAGGACTCGCACACCTACAGAGTCTTCAACACCTATCACCACAAGGTTGTTGAAACTGTAGATGTGCGGTTCGATGAGACTAACGGCTCGCAAAGAGAGCACCTACCTCATGTTCTAGATGAAATGTCACCTAAGGAATCCATTAAGTTCAAGGCTACTGAGGATGTCATTCCTACCGAAGAATTTGCTGAAGAAGTCATTCCAGAACGTGAAGAACATCATGCTGGCGCACCTGAGGAAAATGGCTCCGAAGAAAATGTTGAGCCCACTCAACGTCGTCAACCTGCTCATCCTCGCATTGCTAATGAAGTGAAGATTGAAAGAATCATCAATGACATCAAAGCACCAGGTCCTCTCACACACTCAAAAGCTTCACATCTGTCTAACTTTTGTGGGCACTTTGCTTTTGTCTCTATCACAGAGCCCACCAAAGTAGATGGGGCATTTTTGGAGCCTGAGTGGATTCATGAATGCAAGAGGAATTACATCAATTTGAGCTCAACAATGTCTGGGAACTTGTCAAGTGACCAGACCCACGCAAGCACAATATCAATGGCACCAAATGAATCTACCGCAACAAGCAAGATGAAAATGGCCTTGTAGTGAGGAATAAGGCATGGTTAGTAGCTCAAGGCTACACACAGGTTGAAGGAATTGATTTCGATGAAACTTTTGCACCTGTTGCTAGACTTGAGGCTATTCATATATTGGTTGCTTATGCTAACCATCATAATATCATCTTATATCAAATGGATGTGAAAAGTGAATTCCTCAATGGTAAGCTTGAGGAAGAAGTATATGTTGCTCAACCCCCAGGTATTGAAGATCAAAGCATCCTGACCAAGTCTTCAGACTCAATAAGGCCCTCTATGGCCTCAAGCAGGCCCCTCGGGCATGGTATGATACTTTGAAGGAATTCCTCATGAAGAAAGGCTTCAAACCCGGTTCACTTGACCCAACTCGTTTCAGCAAAACCTATGATGATGAATTATTCATGTGCCAAATCTATGTTGATGATATTATCTTTGGTTGTACTAACCAACATTACATTGATGAATTTTCCTATATGATGAGTGAGGAATATCAAATGTCTATGATGGGTGAATTGAAATTCTTCTTAGGTCTTCAAATTCGTCAACAACGCAATGGCATCTTCATATCTCAGGAGAAATACCTCAAGGATGTGTTGAGGAAATTCGGCATGCAAGATTGCAAAGGCGTCAAAATCCCTATGCCCACAAATGGCCATCTATGCACTAATGAAAATGGTATAGACTTCGATCAAAAGGTATACCGTTCCATGATTGGCTCTTTATTGTATCTATGTGCATCTAGGCTAGATATTATGCTTAGTGTTTGCATCTGTGCCCGTTTTCAAGCTACACCGAAGGAATCACACCATAAGGTTGTGAAGCATATTCTTTGATATCTAGCTCACACACCAACACTTGGATTATGGTATCCCAAGGGCTCGGCTTTGGATCTCATTGGATATTCTGACTCTGACTATGCTAGTGATCGTGTGGACTGCAAGTCAACATCAGGCACATGCCATTTCCTCGGACGATCCTTAGTATGTTGGTCCTCGAAGAAGCAGAACTATGTATCACTCTCTACTGCTAAAGCTGAGTACATTGCTGCTGGTTCGCGTTGTGCTCAATTGCTATGGATGAAGCAAACCCTCAAGGACTACGGCATCAATGTGAAGAATGTGCCACTCTACTGTGACAAAGAGAGTGCCATCAAGATTTCTCATAACCCAGTTCAGCTCTCGAAGGCAAAGCACATCCAGATTCGTCATCATTTTGTTCAAGATCATGTGTTGAAGGGTGACATCTCTATCGAGCATGTGAAGACTGAAGAACAGCTAACCGATATCTTCACAAAGCCCTTGGATGAGAAGAGATTTAGCAAGTTGCGGTGTGAGCTAAATATCTTAGAATCTTCGATTGTTCTTTGAAAAGGACACACATCCTAACACTTGTGCAAATTGATGACTTAGATGTGCAACACACGAAGTAACGCTTTTCTTCAATCAATGAAGACTAACCCTCTAAGTGTGAAGAAATTAACGAAGAATTTGATTCTCATAGCCCTACGACAATTGTACGCGGCGTCTGAAATCATCATTCTTATATGGCGGGTCATGCCACCAACAGAAGTTGAAAATCTTCAATTTGAGTATTTCTTCAGTTTCGAAATTCCTCAGTTGTTCAAATTCTTCAACTTTGCATAGTCTTCACTCTTTCCGATTGTGTTCTTCATTGCCTATATATATATATAATATATATATAAGCTTTTAGTCCTCTATAGCATTCACTTATTGCTAATTCTTCAAGTTGACTTTTCTGCTAAGTGAATGTGATCGGACCCTTCCATCTCTATGCTAAACTCAACCCAGTCTATTCACAAATTCTTCATGTGCGTTCTATTTGAAACCCGTTCAAAATCTTCACTATGTCCTTGTCAGCTGAAGAATTTGCGAACGAAACATTAAAATTTTCGTATCTCAATTTTTGGCTTTTGCCGCTCAAACCGTTCCACATCCCACGATATGATTATTCTATTCACCCACGATCCCCACCTCACTGTACGTGGGTGACACATGTCACTAGGATGAGAAGGGTTAGGGGCATGTTCATCCAATTTCTTTGGGCGAGCGGTTTTTCACCTCGGCTATAAATACCCCTCACCCTCCTCAGACTGCATTTACCCTGCACGACCTCACTCCCCTCGCTCGACCTCTCAAACCTAGCACCGCCGCTACTTCCATCGTCACCGGTGAGGAAGAGCTCCACTACCTCGACCTCATCACCGTCGTACTCACGCCGGCCGCGGAAATCTTCACTCCGCCGCTGCCATAGTTGTCTTCCGCCACCGAGTTATGGCGTGGAAGATTTGAACGGACGAACTTCCCATCTACACCTCCCAGTTCGTCGTGTTCTTCGTCAAGGGTAAATAAAATCTATTTTTACTGCCCTTGTTGATTCTGATGATTTTCACAAAATCTTCAAAAGGTGTTTATTCTTCTACTTCCCCACTCGTTAAACACCTCACATGCATCTGTTCTTGATCTATTTCTCTAAGCAATGTTTTTTCTTCAAGATTCCTCAATTGTGTGGATTTTTCAATCTATACAACTCTGGAACCTAAGTCAAAGACCGCTTAGTGAAATTCCTCAAGACACTCCTGGTCAAATTCCTCAAACTTGTTCTTTTTGAAAAACTTTTGAGAACACATGTGACCTCCCCAAATTCTTCGCACCTATACTTTGTTCACAGGTACTCATGACCGCTGCTGGATCACTAGGTTCTCATCAACTTAACTCATTTGCAGCGTTCCTCGAAGACAAATTGCATACCTCTTCAGAGAACTCTGTTGTTCAAATCCTTAGCTGAAGAAAATGGCTGATGGCAAGAGACCTCAGAAGGGAGGAAACAGACTTGACGTAAATACAACATTTGAGATCCCTAATGACATCTATGCAGGGTACGGCACTCCAGCTGAAGAAACGAAGAATGAGCACAAAGTGCGCATTCAGAGGATTGAGAGGAGATGGGCACGGGAATGGAGGGAGTACAGATATGTCACTCCTAAGTACATGAACGAATTCGCCTTACACCCTCCTTGCCCAAGACCTCCTTTTGTGCCTGGCCAAATTGCTGATCCCAGTAGCCTCAAGCGCGGTGAGGACTATCCAGATGAATGGGCCAAGAGGCAAGCCAAGCTGGCCAAAATGGCCAAGGAAGCAGTGAAGAAATTCAACGAAGATTCTGCTGCTATCGCTGCTGAGGCCTCTGCTAGCAAGCCTAAGAAGGCTATGCCCAAGAAGCCTGCGCACAAGCCTAGTGCCTCTGCTGCAATGCCCTCATGGCCAAGCTCCTCAAAGCCCTCACGACATATTCCTCAAGTAGCTCCAGTTCCCACTGTTGCAAAAGCTTCAGCTGTTGCTGCAAAGTCCTCGGCACCTGTGCACCTCGCCTCGTGCCAAAGGACCACTAGCCTCTCAATTGCTTCAGGAGCCTCTACAAGTTTCTCAGCTCCTCCGCAGTCCTCAACAGGCCTAACTCTGTTGAAGATAAAGGCCACTGCTGGACGGGGAACAAGGCCAAGTCCTCACAAGAAGCAGGTTGTCTTCCATGTGCCATCTAGTGAAGACGAAGTTGATGATGAGGAATTAGAAGAAATCATCAGAGACAGACAGCAACGGGCCACTAGAGCCAAAGGCACCAATGTGCCTCTTCTGCTCGATCCCAAGTTGATCATCGACTTCATTGATCTCTGGCACAAGGACCCCAACACTCTTACCTGACTTCAAACTCACACCTGGCCAGAATCACATGCTGACAGCCTTCATAGGCAAAGAAAATGGAAGTTTGAGAAGACCAGGAAGCTAAAGAAGGCTCGGTACAAGAACGAGCATCTTCTGAAGAAGAACGTTGTCAGAATGACAACTGATGAACTTGTGACCATGCAAGCTGAGATCAAAGCACTCAGTGATGAATTTGACGTATACCGTGCAGACTGGCTGGGAGCCAAGGTCAGATTCATCAACATGGCGAAGGGATTCATCTCAAATGTTTCCGCCCCAGCGCAACATGAAATTCCTCAGGATGAAGCATCTGCTCAGCCTACTGAAGAACATGCCAGCACTGCTGATGAAAATCAAGCTGCTGAAGAAACTGAAAGCACCAGGGCTGATGAAGACATTCCAGCCACTGAAGAAACTACCAGGGCAACCTCTAGTGTTGCGCCTAAAGAACAAGCCATGCCTGTTGAAGCATCTGCAACAGCTCCTGAAGAGACTGACCAAGCCAGGACAACTGTATCAGTTGTGCCTGAAGGAACTGAACAAATTTTCTCTGCTCCTCCTGCACCAACAACAAGCATCAACCTTCCTTCTGCATTAGAAGCGAAGAAAAACAAGGTTGCCGAGCGAGCAGCTGTGAAGAAAAGGAAAGCATCTGCTGCCTCGGAGTCTTCAGCTCCGAAGAAAGTGAAGACTTTGATGAGCTCCTATGAAAATCCCACAGATGTTGTTCCTCTATCAAGCATGCCATCAAAGGAGATTGTTCCCTTTGGTGAGGAATATGTGTATCCAAATGAATCAGATGAAGAAGATCCTTCTGTTGCTTCGACAAAGCAGTTGGATTAAGAAATTGAAGTGGATAACATCCCTTCAACTCCACTGGTATCTTCGCCCATGCCTCAGTTCACAACTGAAGAGGCCGGCGTTGAAGAAATAGATGAGGAAGATGAAGACATGGACATTGGGTGTACCACTCCAATTCTGAATGATGACTACTGGGAAAGTCATCACCCCAATTCACCATTGTTCACCCCTCTGCAACAGATTCCTTGGTCCCCTGTTCAGACCAAAGAAATTCACACGGGCTTTGAAGAACATCAGGAATCTCTCCTCACTATTCTTGAAGAAGTTCCAGCCACTAGCCCTGATGAAAATATTGCTGTAGAAATGGAGGCCAAGGCTGCTGAAGAAATTGCCACTGAAATTCCTCAGTCTGTGACTCCAGACTGTGATTCAAGAGGTTGTGACGACTTCAACAGTTAATCTTCAGCCCAAGCCTCGGAATCCTCACTCCAAGAAGCAGAAGTTCAAAGCTGATGACTTCTTTGCTGAGCACATATTCTTCATGGATTATAATCCATATGACTCTGCAAGACTCAGACGCAAACGCTTTTGGACAGCAAGTCAAATGAACTTCTAATCTTCACTGTGATTCAGTAAAGACAAGATCTTTGACCATGAGAAAATTCCTCATGTGGACATGAAGTCGCTGCCCTGCTTCACTCCACTCCTCAGTGTTCTTCATGACGTTGGGCTGCTCAACCTCTACACCGACATCTGTGACTGGAATTAAGAACTCATTCTTCAGTTCTATGCCATGTTGCACATCACTAGTAATGTTGAAGATGTGAACTCATGGGTGCTGGACTGGATGACTGAAAATACTCACTACAAAGCACCGGCCTCTGAATTGCTTCATGTTGTCCCAGTCAGTCCTCCCACTGAAGGTGCAAGGCACATCTATGATGAACCTAAACTTTCAAATCATCTGATGCAAGTGCTGATGAAGCCTTTGAAGCCAGGCCAAGCTCCCAGAACCAAATTCCTCGTCAAGGAACTACTCTATGTGCCAAGGACCATATACAGGATATTGACCAAAACCATCAGTCGAATCAAGGGCCACAACTCTGATGATGAAGAAGTTGTTGGCATCATGAAGAATCTGCTTTTCAACATCATACATGGTATTCCTATCAACTACCATGATTTCTTCATGAGGACTTTGGCCAATGTCGCTCTATCACCATTTGAATTGAAGCCTTACGCTCCCTAGATCATGAGATTCATCAGATCAAGGTCTTCAATTCATTACAAAGCTGATCTTCAAAATCACGTCAGCTACTTGCCGCCTATTGAAATCCTCAAATGGACTATTTCCTCAGCTGATGAGAAGGGCAAGGCTGCTGTTATCGATGAAGGCACTCGTCCATTGGATGGACAGTTTCACAAAGCTACATCATATTCACCAATGATGACTCTGCCACCCATGACACTGCCACAAATGATTCAAAGGAATTTCCTCAAGCCATTGGTCCAAGGGTGATGACTGATCGTGAGCTCCTCCTCGGTCTTCATCAGAAGGTCGATCACAACCACAAGCGGGTCAAGCATCAGTTTGGTGCTATTCTTCAGAACATGGAAGTCACTCAAAATACTGTGAAGAAGAATCACTACTATCTGCATGAAGTATTTGATCGCACCTGGGCTATATTTTCTCACCTCTATGGTGATGAAGATCTCAAGCAGATGGGCTTCAAGCAGGACTTTGACTGGTCTCAGCCACCTTCGAAGAAATTCAAGAAGGTCAAAGTTCCTCACTTGGTGGCCAGCTCATATTCTTCATCGCGCGAGACTTTATGAGCATGAAGACTTGGACGGCACTGCGGTAGGCCCTACAGCAACGGACGACCCCAACAACACGAGCGCTCCTCCATCGACATCATGATGATATTCTTCAGGGGCATTAGTCCTCATTTTTCGCCCCTTTTGGTCATTCGATGACAAAGGGTGAGAAATTTGAGTTAGTCTTCAAGCGGGTCTACTTTATATGGGCGTTTTTTTTGCTAAGTTACAACTCTCGTTCTTCTGAAGTATTTGTTGGATCGAGTTGTAAACTTAAGTCCGATGGTGGTCTGATACTTTTGCTATGTTCTTCTACATGCTATTTCCTCATACATGTTAATGCACGCATGCTGGATTACATCAGTCACCATATTTCATCATGCATTTCATATTCTTCATATCATATGTTAAATGTGTGTATAAATTACAAGATATAGGGGGATCTCCATGATTCTACTCTACAATGTGCATTTGCTATTCAAGGCAAATTCCTCACATATGCACATCTTCAGGGGGGTTCTTCTATATCTTGCAATCAAATTCCTCAATATCAGTATTTACACTTCATATGTTTATCCCCGTTGAAAACTTAACCTATATTGTCATCAATCACCAAAAAGGGGGAGATTGTAAGTGCATCTACTGCCCCTTAGTGATTTTGGTGTATTGAGGACTTATAGGTTAAGGGACTAATGTGTTTGGTAGTGTACACAGGTCTATAAGTCTATGAGGAGTTTGATATTTACAGAGAAAGTCGAGCCCTAAAAATGAATGTCTTCAACTGAAGACTTTGACTTTCTGAAGACTTTGAAAGTGAAGAAATTGGTGTGATCCTGAAGACTTAATATTCATGCGAGGAATATGAAGCGTGAAGACTTTTGTTTTCATAGTTTTATTTTATCTTTCTTTGAGTCATAGGGAACACCTACTGTTAAAGGGGGTCGAGGTAAAACTAAGGAAAAGTTTCCAAGTGATGCTCATCTCAAAATCCTACACCTACCAATCCTATCGAGTGAAGCCATTGGAAATCTCATACAGTTCAGTCAAATTTCTTCTGTGACAGAGATGAAGATCTTCTGGTCTCTGAGGAATTTTTTCTAGCTGAGGAGTTAGGAATTCGCCAGTGCGGATTGCCTACAAGTGAGGAACATGGTAGCCCTGGGGAATTTGATAGCCAAATTGTCGGTCGTTGTTGTGCTACGCGCTAGCTGTCCCAAAATATCTACCCACATAACGGTCATATCATTGAAGGGCATTTATGTCTTATCATGTCGGGCAGCTCCCTAGGCTATAAATAGCCGCCCCCTACAACCACTAGCTGGTTGGCTGCTCCGCGAGAAACTGACACTTGTCATTGAGAGCATCCCATCCTCCGAGGACTTTGAGCGAAAATCATCAAGTGAGGAAAACCCAAAACCCAACACCTACAAACCCAAAGTGATTGAGCATCACTGAAGAGATTGTTCCTATGTGGAACTGATGCTTGTTACCATTGAGGACTATGCATCCTCTAGACGGTTAGGCGTCATGGTCTAGAGCATCCAAGAGGAAACTGTGGATCGCCGAGTGACTGAGTCTGTGAAGGTTTGGAAGTCACCTGAAGACTTACCACGATGATTGGGCGAGGTCTGTGTGACCTTAGCTCAAGGAGAATACGGTGAGGACTGTGTGTCCGGGACTGTGTCCTCAGGTTTGAATACCTAGCCGGTCCAACCAGACGTACGACTGTCACACCAGTTGGAACTGTTCTACCACATCATTGTCTTCACCAAGCTACTGGTTCTATTTCCTCAACCCTGTCAATTCCTCATTCCTGTGTAGAAGTACTTGATCGTTATTGTTTGAAGACTTTGACTGAAGACTTTCTCAATTTCCTCAATCCTATTTCTTCAGTCAGTTTGTCTTCAGCCTGCTTATCATGTGTTTGCGCTACTTGTACTCTATGCTTGTTTTCATTCCATCATGATGACTATGCTACTACTCTGTTATACTTGCATCTGAGTATTTATTCCGCTGTTAAGTAGTTCATTGCTTAGGAATTTCCTCACCCTGAAATTCCTCGGTGATGAATTTGTAAAAATCGCCTATTCACTCCCGCTAGTCGATATAATGCACTTTCAGGATTGATAAACCTTAGGTCATCCACTTCAGGGGAAATTGCTACTGTCCTACAAAACTCCGCGCTTGGAGGCCCAACATGTGTCTACAAGAATAAAGTTGCGTAGTAGACATCAGTTCCCCACAAGATGACTTTTGTCCCATTATCTTTGGTAGGCCTTTCTTGAACACCGTTAATGCTAAAATAGATTGTGAGAAACAAACTGTCGGTGTTAGTTTTGGTGATGAGTCTCATGAGTTTAATTTTTCCAAGTTTAGTAGAAAGCTTCATGAAAAAGAATTGCCTAGTAAGGATGAAATAATCGGTCTTGCTTCTATTGTTGTGCCACCTACTGATCCACTAGAACAATGTTTGCTAGACCATGAAAATGATTTACATATGCATGAAAGAAATGAAATAGAAAAGATTTTCTTTGAACAACATCCTCTACTTAAACACAATTTTCCTATTGAAACTCCAGGAGGTCCTCCTCCACCTAAAGGTGATCCTGTGTTTGAATTAAAACAATTGCCAGACACTTTGAAATATGCTTATCTTGATGAAAAGATGATATATCATGTTATTATTAGTGCTAACCTTTCAGAACATGAAGAAGAAACATTATTGAAAGTTCTAAGGAAGCACCAAGCTGCTATTGGATATACTCTTGATGATTTAAAGGGCATTAGTCCCACTCTATGTCAGCACAAGATTAATATGGAACCTGATGCTAAACCCATTGTTGATCACCAACGTCGATTAAATCCTAAGATGAAGGTAGTGCTAAGAACAAAAATATTAAAACTTCTGGAAGCAGGTATAATATATCATATAGCTGATAGTAGATGGGTAAGTCCTGTTCATTGTGTCCCTAAGAAAGGAGGTATTACTGTTGTTCCTAATGATAAGAATGAACTTATTCCACAAAGAATTATTATCGGCTATAGAATGGTAATTTATTTTAGAAAATTAAACAAAGCAACTAGAAAAGATCATTACCCTCTTCCTTTTATCGATCAAATGCTAGAAAAATTATCTAAGCACACACATTTTTGCATCACCCCCAGCAGAGTCGCCAAAAAGTGTGTTCGCATATGAACACGTCACCGTGTACCCTCAACGCCGGGGGTGATGCACCTAAACTCACGTCGAACGTGACCCGGCCGGAAGAGCGGTACGCAAGCAATCCGGCGGGCGCTTTTGTAGACCCGAAACCCCACATGCCCGGGAGGGACCCTATCAGGGCGCACGGTGGCTATGGGCTGCCCTAGGTCGACCTCGCCCCTAGGGCCTCGAGGTTCGCCGCCCTACAAACGAAGAACGAACGAAGAATGAGAAGAAAGATACAAGAGAGAGGGATAATGAACACGAAAAGGTAGTAGATTGTTTTGTTCGATTTTGTTGTTCAGTCGGTCGTCACCTCTCATCTATTTATGAGGCGGATGGACTTTCCGTACAAGAAAAGGGCTAAAAAGTCCGTCCAAAATATCAAAAACCCTAACCTAACTTGGACAGGAATCTTGGCAATTTTCCGGATCAACTCGGTCCCACCGATTGGTTGCTTCGGTCCCACCGAGTGAACGTGGCCAACTCTCTGTAACTTTTTGTAATCTCCTGGATCAACTCGGTCTCACTGATTGGTTTGCTTCGGTCCCACCGAGTGAACATTGCCAACTCTCTGGTGATTTTCCGGACCAACTCGGTCGGTCCAATACTCTGCAGCTTCTGTTTCTTACCTTGTTTTGCCTCCACAGCTTGCATACGACCTCGGATTAAGACGATTTTTGTATGAAAATCAACCGTTCCAATGAGACGCACAACTTTCGTGTTGAAATGTTTTCCATTAGAGGCCATATTAGTTGAGTCTCGTGCCATTCTTTAATGTGGTGTCAACATGAGCATCTCCGAACTTGTCATAACTATTGCATCCGAGCTCCATTTTAGACCATCTTCATATCCATCTCGATATTCATAAAGAGAGCCATTCGGATTGACCTCCAATCGTAAGTTTGAATTATTCTTTATATAGCCTAAGCTAATTTTATGACTGTGCCACTTTTGAGGGTCAACACATGCCCCCCTGTTTTGCGGCATAGCTAGTGTGCCGAAAAATACCAAGTTTGTTCTAAGGATGATGTCAACACTCCATCGGCCACTTGTATGTTCTTAGGACGATAAGTATATATCGTCCATTGCTTGTGTGAACTTCTTGATGCAAACTTGGGCAAAATCTTCTCAACTTCATTAACAATCCGGTGATAAAGTTCCATAGATATGTATCTCAAAGCCATCTTCCGAACCATGTTGTTCACCCTTTTGCTAGGATTTTACCGATAACCAATAATGAACTTCCTTTAATCCTTGCTTTCGCCTGCATAAAAATTTCATTAGTGGCCGAAGCGATGGGCTTTGGTTCGGCCTTACCTATGTCAGTGAGACCAAGCATCGGCTATTGATAGATATGCAATGCACAATGATCAACATGGTAACCGGATGCTCATTTTGCCAACTCATTTGCTCTTCAATCATCATGTCTAGATATATGAGAAATATTAAAGCAACCCAAGGTAAATTCTATATCTACCTCAAGGTAAACTATAAGTGATTCATCAAAACATTGACAACCCTTGGATATTTGTTACACTACTCATAACGAATCACTTAAAGCCTCAATGTGTGCAACACCTATGGCAACAAAATGATCCAAACCAAATGACATTGCATATTCCGCTTTGATTATTGTGCGCAAAATATTTTAAGCGACACGAGGCTTCACAAAATGGCACCATAAGGAGATATATAAACAATACCAACACCTTGGCTATTGTTATGAATTCAACCATCAAAACATAATCTCCGTAGTACTAGAGAGACAAGGCTAATATCTATAGTATGCATGTCATAAATTCGATGCTCAATAATAAAACAACAATGATTTGGCCTCCTGTAAATTGAACGATTTGTAAGCCAAATCATATTAAATCAAAGCATAAGTCCACTCACCAATTTTGCTATGGATTGGTCTATACAACATATTTTGAATGGTGTCGGTCATAATGTCTCAATTCCATGCAAGCATAATATAGGTATACGTATACATTTCCATGAACACATACCTTGTCTCGCTCTCCAATCAAACTAAGGACGATGTTAGAATACTACACCGGCCATGCTTTAACATATTCTTAGGGCGATAGATAAATATCGGCCATTACCATAAGGTCCATGCAAACTCCATCTACCAAAGTACGTATATCCAAAATAAACAAATTAAATGATAGATCAAGCATTTTGGCCCTTTGGATCAGCAACAAACTTGTAGTTAATCAAACATATAGTGATTTGGTAATACCCTTTCATGATATAAGAAATTATATTGCATCCATGGATTAGACTAAGCCCATTGAGGGTAACCAATCATACCCGATGACAAGTTCCATGGCATATGCATTAGTGGCATAGTTGAAGAATATGGATAATGTGTAGAACGAAGATGTTGAAACCTTTGGCTTGGTTCTTCATAGTTTTCACTATTTTCCTTCTTCACCTTTGACACTCTTCTTGTAATGGAAACTTGCACACAATTCTTATTTTGAGTACTTCCTTTGGGAACCCATGCCATGTTCCTTTCTTCAAGTTCTTGTGCACTAAGATTTTGTAATTCCTTCTTTTGCCAATACGATAAGCCGAGTGGGCATCTCGGTTGTGGTTCTGTTTTGACCAGTGGCAATTCTTTTTTGGCCTTGTGCACTCTCAACTTCTTTTCTTCAGATTTGGCACTTTGACTCTCAATAGTTGATTTCTTGATCTCATTGCCTTTAGTAGCTAATGTCAACACTTTAATTAGCTCTTTTTCATTTGAGATCAAATCTGAAGTAGCACTCTTACGACCATCTCTTTTAACGCGGTAAACTTGTTTGACCACTTTTTTCTTCTTCCTTGAGCTCCGGACCGGTTCCTCATGACTGAAACCGTCTTTAACATGTGATTGTTCAAATGATGATGTTTTTTAAGTTGTATAATATTGGTGAGATGGTCTAAAATAAGATGGAGAACATGCCCTTGTATCATACCTATCCTATGACGGATATGGATCTACAAGAGCATAGGGAGGCATCCACGACATTGGCATTGGCGACCCAAAATAAGGATATGAATATGTTGCATTAAAACTCTCACTTTGCCAATACCGATCCTCATATTTGCGCCTTGGGGGTGATCTTGTTTTCTTTGTATGATTTGGCCGATAAGCATTCTTCTCTTCACTCTTCTTTTGACATTTATCCAATAGTTCGGCGAAGGTGATTTTTGATCTCTTACACTTGCGCTTATTTCAGCCTTTGTTTTATTTTCGTTTGCTTTCATCGATCATTGCATTTGCCTGTTGCCCCCAGTCCTTGGCGTCTCCATGGTAGCATTGATGGAATTCTCGCCCTCAAGTTTATGTTCATTGTGCTCTTCAATAACTTCTTTACTTGAAAGCTTTATCCTGTCACTTGTAGTTTTTACCTTCTCTTTAAATGGATTGGCTTGAAGTAGCCGATGCAAAAAAAATTGCCATTAGGACCAATCGGTATAGAGTGGTCATCTCTTGGTGTTTCAACAATTTTCAATCGTCCTTTTTCAATGCCTGATTTAACTATTTGACGAAACATCCTGCAATCCTCAAAATTATGCTTGAACGAATCATGCAACTTACAACACATTCGTCCTTGGATAGATGGCTCGACATGCTGATCAAGAATTCTAATATAATTATTTGTCAACAATGAATCAAAGATTTTATCACACATGTTTGAATTGAAGGTAATTTTTTATTTTCTAGCCGATCTTGCTGTGAGAACGGCTTTGGAGTTAAGCAAATGAATGGTTCAGATCTTGCATCACCCCATTCGGCTATGCATTGTGTTTTGCACTCTATCTTCGATGTCTTTGGGTAAGATATTATACTAGCATCGATTTTCTCAAAAGAATCTAAACTTGACTTTATCTTTCCGAAGCAAAAAATATTAGAACACACATGTCTCAATTGAGACAAAATGCAAGCCAAGTATGAAATAAGCAAAGCAACCCAATTAGATATGAACTTTAGATAAAGCAATGGGGAAAGCTTTGGCTGCAACAATAAGTCACTATCGGTCTTTATAAATGGCACAATGGGTTGGCCGGTATGCTCTATAACAATTTTATTTCTAAAAAGTAAATTACCCTTCTTCATTCACCTTAGAAAATTACTTATGCGAGTATTTCTAATAGATGCATCAACAATAAACTTGTGACCAAATCTGAAAATAGGTAAATTAGTTGCTAGATATACCTCTTCAAATATGTTGGGAGAGCATGATGGTGGTGCGACTTGGACAATATCTTGCTCCACCTTTGGATGGCTCCCTAATGCCTTTTCATCATCTTTTTCTTGATTTCGTGCATCGTTACATGGAAGACTTTTGTCAACCGAACTTTGCTCGGCTACTTGTTCTATTCCTTGTAGCTCATCAATTTATATGGCACTAAACTCATAGGGCAGGAAGTAGGTTCCATTAACTTTAGAAAAATCAAGCATGGTCATTTTTCTATGCTTGCCATGCCCTTCCTCAATAATGCTTGCCTCTTTGGATTGGACATACTCGGAATATATACTACTTGATTCGGCTTTTTCAACCGAAGCACTTTCATGTTCCGAATCATCCTTCTTTTCATTGATTCTACCAATTGGCAAGGCTTGTTTTCTTTGAGATAATTATCTATTAATTCTCTCCTAGCGAAGTACTTGCACCCTATCATGCAAAGCTTTAACTCCCCTCTCAATTCCAGCCGGCTCTAGATCAGTTTGCCCCCCAATGCTTTTAGGATCTTTCGACAATGGATTGTTATTATTGCCAAAATTTTGCATTTGTGTAGGGGTTGTATAATATGTTGCGGTACTAGGTGGAGGTGTATGCACTGCCATATAACCATATGTTCTCTCACCAATTCTATCGATTGATGAAGTTTCATCTTCTTGCAGAACACTAGCCTTTATTGCAGCATAATCAGGAAACAACCCCTTTTCATATTGTTCAAGGCAAAGAGCACTAATCCTCTTGTTTTGTGCCAAGCTCTTTTTTGACACAGTCACAACTGCTTCTGGAAGGGATTGCTCCACAATACTTTTAGATTCTTTCGGCAATGATTCGTGAGTGTTGTCGAAATTCTCGAATTGCGTAGAGCATGCATTATATGCTACATTATTAGATGATGGCAAGTGTGTTCCTGCAAAATTTTCACTTACTCGGCTATGACCATGAAGGTGTGGGGCCGAATTATGAACATCTACAGTTGCATACGGTGCTGGAAAATTATTTACATGAGGTGTAGCATATGATGGCTGAGAGTAACTGGCCAAATAGCTAGTAGTAGCATGGCCAATTCTCCCATCCATCGGCAATGTTCGATTCACATATTGCAAATTAGTTGCCGATGAATAAAGGGGTGAAACACTTTCTTGTATGCTATTGGAAATATTAACATGAGGTGTTTCAAATTGATTACCTAAACCCATCACGTTGTTCATCGGCATATGGATGTGCGGGGTTGCCTATGCATGAGAGTTAGGATACATATGTTGTATGTTGCTAAAATCATAAGAATTTGAAGCATGAAGATTATTTTGCATCGGCCCTTGCATGTAATTAGATGCATGACTAATGAAATTAGGGCTAGCCGATACATTATGCTCATTGAGTGATCCAGCAACAACATATGAATTATTTGCATCTACAAAGGGGAATTGGGTATTCATATTACCTTTGTAGATCACAACTTCTTGATGACGATCTCTTCGTAGCAAGAACGGGCCGGAGACCGTTCGAAGCTTCGTCCCCAACGGAGTCGCCAAAAAGTGTGTTCACACACAAACACGTCACCGTGTACCCTCAACACCGGGGGTGATGCACCGCAACTCACGTCGAAGGAGATCCGGCCAGAAGCGTGGTACACAAGCAATCCGGCGGGAGATTTTGTAGACCCGAAACCCCACACGCCCGGGAGGGACCCCGTCAGGGCGCACGGCGGCTATGGGCTGCCCTAGGTCAACCTTATCGCCCCTAGGGCCTCGAGGTTCGCCGCCCTGCAAACAAAGAACAAACGAATCACGAGAAGAAAGATACAAGAGAGAGGGATAATGAACACCAAAAGGTAGTAGATTATTTTGTTTGGTTGTGTGTTGTTCAATCGGCCGTCACCTCTCATCTATTTATGAGGTGGCTGGACTTTCCATACAAGAAAAGGACTAAAAATTTTGTCCAAAATATCAAAAACCCTAACCTAACTCGGACAGGAATCTTTGGCAATTTTCCAGATAAACTCGGTCCCACCGATTGGTTTACTTCGGTCCCACTGAGTGAACATGGCCAACTCTCTGTAACTTTTTGTAATTTCCTGGATCAACTCGGTCTCACCGATTGGTTTGCTTTGGTCCCACCGGGTGAACATTGCCAACTCTCTAGTAATTTTCTGGACCAACTCGGTCTCAGCGATCAAATCAACTCGATCGGTCCGAAATTACTCTGCAGCTTCTGTTTCTGACCTTGTTTTGCCTCCACAGGTTGCAAACGACCTCGGATTAAGAAGATTTTTGTATCAAAATCAACCATTTTGATGAGACGCACAACTTTCGTGTTGAAATGTTTTCCATTAGAGGCCATATTAATTGAGTTTCGTGCCATTCTTTAACTTGGTGTCAACATGAGCATCTCCGAACTTGTCATAACTATTGCATCCGAGATCCGCTTTAGACCATCTTCATATCCATCTCGATATTCTTAAAGAGAGCCATCCGGAGTGACCTCCAATCCTAAGTTTGAATTAGTCTTTATATAACCTAAGATAATTTTATGATTGTGCCACTTTTGAGCGTCAACGGCTTCCTTGATGGATACTCTGGTTTTCACAAATACCTGTTTCTCAACCTGATCAAGAAAAGACCACTTTCACTCGTCCCTTTGGAACTTATGCTTATAGACGTTTGCCTTTCGGTTTATGCAATGCACTTGCTACCTTTCGAAGATGTATGACTGTTATATTCTCTGACTTTTGTGAAAAGATTGTAGAGGTTTTCATGGATGACTTCTCGGTTTGTGGGAGGTCTTTTGATGATTGTTTAAGCAATCTTGATCGAGTTTTGCAGAGATGCGAGCAAACAAATCTTGTCTTGAATTGGGAGAAGTGCCACTTTATGGTTAATGAAGGTATTGTTTTGGACCATAAAATTTCTGAAAGAGGTATTGAAGTGGACAAAGCTAAGGTTGATGCAATTGAGAAAGTTTCATATCCTAAAGATATCAAAGGTATTCGTAGTTTCCTAGGTCATGCTGGTTTCTATAGGAGTTTTATCAAAGACTTTTGTACAATTTCTAGGCCTCTTACAAATCTTTTGCAAAAGGATGTTCCTTTTGTTTTAGATGATGATTGTTTAGAAGCCTTCGAAACACTGAAGAAAGCCTTAATTTCTGCACCTGTTGTTCAACCACCTGATTGGAACTTGCCTTCTGAAATCATGTGTGATGCTAGTGATTATGATGTTGGTGCTGTTCTAGGACAAAGAGTTGATAAGAAACTAAATGTCATTCATTATGCTAGTAAAACTCTAGACAGTGTTCAACGAAATTATGCTACTACTGAAAAGGAATTTCTAGCATTGGTGTATGCTTGTGATAAATTTAGATCTTACATTGTTGATTAAAATGTAATTATTCACACCGATCATGCTTCTATAAAATATCTTATGGAAAAGAAAGATGCTAAACCTAGACTTATTCGATGGGTTCTCTTGCTACAAGAATTTGATTTACATATCACTAATAGAGAAGGAGCTGAGAACCCCGTAGCTGATAACTTGTCTAGGCTTGAAAATGTGCTTGATGACCCACTACCTAATGATGATAGTTTTCCTGATGAGCAGTTAGCTGCAATAAACGTTTCTCATAACACTCCTTGGTATTCTGTCTATGCTAATTACATTGTTGCTAAATATTTACCACCTAGCTTTACATACCAACAAAATAAAAAATTCTTCTATGATTTTAGACATTACTTTTGGGGTGATCCACATCTTTATAAAGAAGGAGTAGATGGTATTATTAGACGTTGTGTACCCGAGCATGAACAGGGACAAATCCTACGGAAATGTCACTCCAAAGCTTATGGAGGGCATCATGCTGGAGACAAAACTGCTCACAAGGTATTGCAATATGGGTTCTATTGGCCTACTCTCTTCAAGGATGCCCGTAAGTTCATCTTATCTTGTGATGAATGTCAAAGAATAGGTAATATCGGTAAGCATCAAGAAATGCCTATGAATTATTCACTTCCTGTTGAACCATTTGATGTTTGGGGATTTGATTACATGGGGCCTTTTTCCCAAGGTTTGGAGTCCCTAGATATTTAATGACTGATGGTGGTTCACACTTTATTCATGGTGCTTTCCGTAAAATGATTGCCAAGTATGATGTTAGCCATAGAATTGCATCACCTTATCATCCTCAGTCTAGTGGTCAAGTTGAACTTAGCAATAGAGAAATAAAATTAATTTTGCAAAAGACTGTCAATCTATCCCAGAAGAATTGGTCTAAGAAATTAGATGATGCACTTTGGGCTTATAGAACAACATACAAAAATCCTATGGGTATGTCTCCTTATAAAATGGTTTATGGAAAAGCTTGTCATTTGCCTCTTGAGTTAGAACATAAAGCATATTGGGCAATCAAAGAACTCAACTATGATTTCAAACTTGCCGGTGAAAAGAGGTTATTTGATACTAGCTCATTAGATGAATGGAGAACACAAGCTTATGAAAATGCCAAGTTATTTAAAGAAAAAGTTAAAAGATGGAATTATAAAAGAATTCGAAAGCGTGAGTTTAAAGTTGGAGAATATCTTCTTTTGTACAACTCTCGTTTTAGATTCTTTGCAGGAAAACTCCTCTCCAAATGGGAAGGACCCTATGTTATAGAGGAGGTTTATCGGTTTGGAGCTATCAAAATAAATAATGCCGAAGGCACTAACCTGAACGTTGTTAATGGGCAACGAATAAAACATTATATCTCAGGCACGCCCATTAATGTTGAAAGTAATATTATTCAAACGATGACACCGGAGGAACACATAAAAGAGTCCTTCCGGAACACTCCAGAATCGTGAAAAAAAGGAGGTACGTGATACGGTAAGTAAACGGACTCCAAAAAATCCGCAAAAATATTTTTTGTCAGTTTTGGAATATAAAAAAATAGGAAAATAAGAAACAACCAGGAAGGTCACCCTGGTGGGCACAGGACACCAGGGTGCGCATGGCTTGCCAGGCGCGCCCAGGTGGGTTGTGCCCACCTCGGGTACCTTCTGGACTCCGTTTTTCTACCGTTTGCTCGTCTCCCAAGATAAAAAAAATCTTTATATACCCCCCGAACATATTGACCACCGTATCACAGAGAAATCTTCTGTTTTCTTTTCCTTGTTATTTTCTGACAGATTCAGCTAGGCCAGCATCATGTCTTCCTCACCCTCCAACAATGAAGAAGACATAGGGTTGGTTCAGGAGGATCTAAGGAGAGGAAAATCCTTTTGGGTTTCACCCTTCGACTTCTGAGAGAGGCACATTGGCTGGTATCTCTACTCATCCAAATCCTGACCAAGTTATAAGATCATCAAATAATCAAGAGAGCCTCGAAGTGCATGAAGAACTCCCACCAAGGAGGCCTTTACACAGGTTACATCATAACAATTTTCACAATTTGATTCACAACTATGGGTTCGAGAATACTCCTCATGAGCACATACCGTCCAATTGGGACATATCTTGTCCACGAGAAAGCAATGCAGAAACGAACCCCTGGGGCCCGGAGAATAAACACATAATGGCTGAAGTGAGGAAAAACACTAAATTACTTCACCGAGCCCTTCAGGAGATTCAAGGCTTGAGGGATCTACTCATGGTTATATTGGAAAATTCTACTTCATCACCACCATCTACTTCTTCATCACCAAAATAAAATTGAGTATCGGGTATGGGCACTCCCCTTGGCTTCCACCAAGCTTGGAGGAGGTGCCCCGGTATCGTATCACCCCCACTACCTTTTTCCTTTACTTATTTTAAGTTCGATCTTTTGCTTTAGATGAATAAAGTTTAGTTTGATCCTTTCTTTTCGAGAGCTTGCTTAGTGATCTATGCTTGTAATCGTGTGCGAGATATAATATAAAGTTTAGTTTGACTTTTTGCTTTCTTTACTTTCATGTTGCAATAAAAATAAAGAAAATAAATTAAAAATATCATATGTTAATCTTATGGTAGGTGATGACACCACATAAGGAAAAGTATAAGTAGGAAATTTTATTAGAGATGGACAAACATAGCATTGGTCAATGATGCAATTCATGAAAGAATTAATAAGGGAAGAGAAGATTCACATATAAATACACTATCCTGGAAATCTTTTGTGATTGTGAGCCCCCATCAAAACATTTTATGCCAAAATTGTTGACGTTGGACAAGGAAGACAACGTAATGATTTATGTTTGTTCATACTCACATAGAAGTTATATTGTCATAGATCCTTCAACATGTGGTGTTTTCCCCCTATCTTTGCTAGCCAAAAATTCTGCACTAAGTAGAGATACTACTTGTGCATCCAAAAACCCTTAAACCCAAATCTTATTTTCAAGAGTCCACCATACCAACCTAGGGATTGAGCAAGATCCCTCAAGTAAGTTGTCATCGGTGCAATAAGGCAATAAAAATTGCTTCTAAAAGTGTGAGATCATTTAGTGTAAGAGAAAATTGAGCGTTGTACGAACTTGTGATGGTGAAGAATAAAAGCAACATACTGCATAATAAAGGTTGATAACAAGGGGTAATACAACATGACGTTATTTTGCACTAAGGGGTTGAGCATACAAACAAATAAGCGCATGGCAACCTCTGCTACCCTCTGCGAAGGGCCTATCTTTTACTTTTATGTATTTACTTTTATGCAAGAGTCAAGTTTCTTCTCTCTATTCCTTTTTATTTTTCTCCTTTGGCAAGCATCATGTGGTGAGGAAAGATCTAGGTACATATGAGTTATTATTGTTGACATCACCTTTGAGGTGAATATGTTGGGAGGCGAAACTATAAGCCCCTATCTTTCTATGTCTCCGGTTGAAATGTTTTGCTCATGTGTATGCGGTGAGTGTTAGCAATCATAGAAGACTATATGATGGTTGACTATGTGGACTTACCTAAAGGCTCCGATACGTGACCCTTCCTGAAAAGATGATGAATTGTAGTTGCAAAGTTGACTGAGAACATAGTTTGTTGGTTTCTAATAGAGTTTATGCTTTATACTTCGATAGTGTGATCAATTGTTACTTATTCATGAGAAGTCTATGATAAAGGTTCTATGATAAAAGTATTATGTTTAAATTCGTTGTTGTTATAATAATCTACATGATGCTTCTATGTCCGTATTTTGTTTTTATTGACACCTCTCTCTCTCTCTCTCTGAGCATGTGGACATGTTTTTCGATTTTGGTTTTCGTTTGAGGACAAGCGAGGTCTAAGCTTGGGGGAGTTGATACGTCCATTTTGCATCATGTTTTCCTACTGATATTTATGATGTTTTATGCATAATAATGCTTTTTAGACTAATTCTAATGCCTTTTCTCTCATAATATGCAAGGTACACACAAAGAGGGAGAATTCCGGCAGCTGGAAATCTGGACCTGGAAAAGCTACGTCAGGCCACCTATTCTGCACAACTCCAAACAAGCTGAAACTTTACGGATATTTTTTATGGAATATATGAGGAATATTGGAACCAATAAGTACCAGAGGGGGCCCACCAGGTAGGAAAAACCCACCTGGGCGCACCAGGGAGCCCAGACGCGCCCTGATGGGTTGTGCTCTCCTCGGCCCACCTCTGTTGCCCATCTTCTGGTATATAAGTCATTTTGACCTAGAAAAAAATAAGGATAGGACTTTCGGGATGGAGCGTCGCCATCTCGAGGCGGAACTTGGGTAGGAGCACTTTTGCCCTCCGGCTGAGCGATTCCGCCGGGGGAACTTCCCTCCCGGAGGGGGAAATCTTTGTACCGAAGCTATAGATTGGTGCTTGTGAGCGACTAGTAGTGTTGATTACATCACATCTTGTAGTTGATTACTATATGGTTTATTTGGTGGAAGATTATATGTCCAGATCCATTATGCTATTTAATACCCCTCTGATCTTGAGCATGATTATCATTTGTGAGTAGTTACTTTTGTTCTTGAGGTCACGGGAGAAATCATGTTGCAAGTAATCATGTGAAATTGATATGTGTTCGATATTTGGATAGTATGTATGTTGTGATTCCCTTACTGGTGTCATGTGAATGTCGACTACATGACACTTCACCATATTTGGGCCTAAGGGAATGCATTGTGGAGTAGTTATTAGATGATGGGTTGCGAGAGTGACAGAAGCTTAAACCCTAGTTTATGTGCTATTCCGTAAGGGACCGATTGGATCCAAAAGTTTAATGCTATGGTTAGAATTTATTCTTAATACTTTTCTCCTAGTTGTGGATGCTTGCGAGGGGGTTAATCATAAGTAGGACGTTTGGTCAAGTAAGAATAGCACCTAAGCACCGGTCCACCCACATATCAAATTATCAAAGTAGCAAAAACGAATCAAATCAACATGATGAAAGTGACTAGATGAAATTTTTGTGTACCCTCAAGAATGCTTTGCTTACTATAAGAGACCGTTTTGGCTTGTCCTTTGTCGCAAAAGGATTGGGTTATCTTGCTGCACTTTTGTTACTACTATCATTACTTGCTCGTTACAAATTATCTTGCTATCAAACTACTCTGTTACTTACAACTTCAGCACTTACGGACATTACCTTGCTGAAAACCACTTGTCATTTCCTTCTGCTACTCGTTGGGTTCGACTACAATTGATCCCATATACTTGTGGGTCATCAATACCGAGCTTGAAGACAACTCCGATGGCGGGGTTACAGTGCACACGGGCTTGTGAGCTTTTATGTGAAGCTTCAGGAAGTCGAGGTGGAGCCGTTGGACAATATGGAGAGGCATAGGGTGGAGGGTGGCCGTGGTGGTGCTCGTCAGCTATCTTGGATGCTAATGGCAGTCATGCGAGAGAGAGAGCAGAGGGAAGAGATGAAGATGGGGGAGAGTAGGAGGCATCCAGGGGGTTGCATGGCGATGCCAGAGGCGTCCAAGGTGAGCAACCAAGCAGGACGTGGCCATGCGCGTGCCAGAGTGTCGTGGCCATGCGCACCCATCCCTCTGGCAAGAGGTAGGGGACGACTGGGAGCAGCGGCGGATGCCAGGCTGGGCCCTGGCCCACCCTGAAATAATGTGGCAGCCTATATACCTATGCATTCTAACTAGTCCAGAAAAAAGGATGGCTGATGAGGACATGACTACCTTGGACACGACCAAAAATATTGCATACATGTATATTTGTGAGGTGATTTCTAGTGCAAACTATGCAATAATTTATTTATGTCATCCAGGATAAAAAATACTTCACAGACTTTTGTGCCATGTCTAATTGTAGGTATATGGGACATTTGTACAATCCACATATGAAGATAAGAGAAAAGAGAAGTTTAGGTGTTCAAAAAGTCCTCTCACGTCACTTTTGGGCCAAGAGAAGATAGAGTCCAAGTCTCTCACGTTCTAGATTCAGATTCGGACTACATAGACATACATGACTCAAAATGCCAAGAACTCTTTCATACGGACACCGAATTGGGTGATTATTTTTTTGTTGGAAAGTAGATTTCGTGCTCTTTCCATCCCAATTGGATTCACCTTCTATTTCATCTGGAGCATTGAGATATTGATGAAACAATCTAACGCTATAGCAGAATCCGAGTCAAACTACAAGCTCAAAGGTGTTGCATCACCTCCACTTGGGCCCATGAGCCTTGTACGACCTAGGGTTAGTTTTAGGCTGCCTTGGGACATCCTCCCATCTCCTTGGCCGCCACCCTTTTCTCCTATATAAGTAGATCCATCTAGTAGCTTTTTGCTTGGGTTTTATTTAGTTAAAAGTCAGCCATCGCTGCAACTTCGTGTACTTCGTTTGTGCCCAATGGCCAGACCAAGACCGCTTTGAAACCCCACTTTTATCAATACTTCATCCATATTCACAATATTCAGATTGCGTATTCATATTCTTGCTTGTTCTTTTATTGCTTGTAGGAATAGACCTTCGTGGCCAGGTTGATCATGCTCCGGCGTGGTCAATAACCTCTCGGAGTTGGTTTAGCGATTGCTAAGGCGCAATGTCATGTACGTTTCTAGTCGGATTATCAAAGTCGTCTCCACCAAATCGATAGTTATCATCTCATTGAAAGATCAGGCCCCTCACCTCTATCAATGGCCCTATAAACACACCCAGGAAGAACGCAGCTGCCAGTCCACATCTAACTTCCTCGTCTCAGTGCCCTCTCACTACGCCACTGCCTAATGCCAAGAATATAGCCGCCTCATCGTTCCTCATGGGCTCGCCGCCGATCGGGCCCCTGCCACCGCTCCGGAAACTCCCACCTCTCCTCCCACTGCCCGCCCGCCCGGCCCTCGGGTCCAGTCGCTCTCCCTGGACGCCCCTACCCTGGCGGCCTTTCCCCCCTCCAAATACGGCCATTTCGCTCATTCACCACTCTGCCGAAACTAGAATACCCTGATTTAAGGTACCAAAATACTCAAATTTCTAATTTAGGGTTTGCTTTTTTGCACTATGTTATTCACTACATGAACACATGCATAATTGTGCACATCATTTTGGCCTCAATTAGCTTTATTGATAGAAAGAAGTTCTCTTGCAGATTTGTTAAAAAATGAAGAGGGTTGGAGACATTGTTTCTCTTTTCCAGAGAGATGCTATGAAGATAGGGAAGAAGAAGAAGGTGGAGAATATGTCGGATGTAGCTGAAGAGCAAACCGGCGAAGTTGTGTGTATGCCGATTATGATCGAAGAGCAAACTAAAGAACCAACATTGTCTATGTCGAATTGAAGGAAATATGCCCTAGAGGCAATAATAAAGTTATTATTTATTTCCTTATATATCATGATAAAAGTTTATTATTCATGCTAGAATTGTATTAAACCGGAAACATGATACATGTGTGAATACATAGACAAACAGAGTGTCACTAGTATGCCTCTACTAGACTAGCTTGTTAATCAAAGATGGTTATGTTTCCTAACCATGGACAAAGAGTTGTCATCTGATTAACAGGATCACATCATTAGTTGAATTATCTGATTGACATGACCCATTCCATTAGCTTAGCACCCGATCGTTCAGTATGTTGCTATTGCTTTCTTCATGACTTATACATGTTCCTATGACTATGAGATTATGCAACTCCCGTTTGCCAGAGGAACACTTTGTGTGCTACCAAACGTCACAACGTAACTGGGTGATTATAAAGGAGCTCTACAGGTGTCTCCAAAGGTACATGTTGGGTTGGCGTATTTCGATATTAGGATTTGTCACTCCGATTGTCGGAGAGGTATCTCTGGGCCCTCTCGGTAATGCACATCACTTAAGCCTTGCAAGCATTGCAACTAATGAGTTAGTTGCGGGATGATGTATTACAGAACGAGTAACGAGGCTTGCTGGTAACGAGATTGAACTAGGTATGGGATACCGACGATCGAATCTCGGGCAAGTAACATACCGATGACAAAGGGAACAACGTATGTTGTTATGCGGTCTGGCCGATAAAAGATCTTCATAGAATATGTAGGAGCCAATATGAGCATCCAGGTTCCGCTATTGGTTATTGACCGGAGACGTGTCTCGGTCATGTCTACATTGTTCTCGAACCCGTAGGGTCCGCACGCTTAAGGTTACGATGATAGTTATATTATGAGTTTATGCATTTTGATGTACCGAAGGTTGTTCGGAGTCCCTAATGTGATCACGGACATGACGATGAGTCTCGAAATGATCGAGACATAAAGATTGATATATTGGAAGCCTATGTTTGGATATCGGAAGTGTTCCGGGTGAAATCGGGATTTTACTAGAGTACCGGGAGGTATATGGGCCTTAGTGGGCCTTAGTGGAAGAAGAGAAGAGGCAGCCAGGGCTGGGCCGCGCGCCCCTCTCCCCTTGGTCCGAATTGGACAAGGAGAGGGGGCCGGCCCCCCTTCCTCCTCTCTCTCCTCTTCCCCCCCCCCTCCACGAATCCTATTCCAACTAGGAAAGGGGGGAGTCCTACTCCCAGAAGGAGTAGGACTCCTCCTGGCGCGCCTCTCCTGGCCAGCCGGCCCCCCTCCCTTGAACCTTTATATACGGAGGCAGGAGCACCCCCTAGAGACACAAGTTGATCCACGTGATCATATTCTTAGCCATGTGCGGTGCCCCCTTCCACCATAGTCCTCGATAATATTGTAGCGGTGCTTAGGCAAAGCCCTGCGGCAGTAGTACATCAAGATCGTCACCACGCCGTCGTGCTGACAGAACTCTTCCCCGACACTTTGCTGGATCGGAGTCCGGGGATCATCATCGAGCTGAACATGTGCTAGAACTCGGAGGTGCCATAGTTTCGGTGCTTGATCGGTCGGGCCGTGGAGACGTACGACTACATCAACCAAACGCTTCTGTTGTCGATCTACAAGGGTACGTAGATCACACTCTCCCCCTCTCGTTGCTATGCATCACCATGATCTTGCGTGTGCGTAGGAAATTTTTTGAAATTACTACGAAACCCAACAGTGGCATCCGAGCCTAGGTTTTATATGTTGATGTTATATGCACGAGTAGAACACAAGTGAGTTGTGGGCGATATAAGTCATACTGCTTACCAGCATGTCATACTTTGGTTCGGCGGTATTGTTGGACGAAGCGGCCTGGACCGACATTACGCGTATGCTTACGCGAGACCGGTTCTCCCGACGTGCTTTGCACATAGGTGGCTTGCGGGTGACAGTTTCTCCAACTTTAGTTGAACCGAGTGTGGCTACGCCTGGTCCTTGCGAAGGTTAAAACAGCACCAACTTGACAAACTATCGTTGTGGTTTTGATGCATAGGTAAGATTGGTTCTTGCTTAAGCCCGTAGCAGCCACGTAAAACATGCAACAACAAAGTAGAGGACGTCTAACTTGTTTTTGCAAGGCATGTTGTGATGTGATATGGTCAAGACATGATGCTAAATTTTATTGTATGAGATGATCATGTTTTGTAACCGAGTTATCGGCAACTGGCAGGAGCCATATGGTTGTCGCTTTATTGTATGCAATGCAATCGCGCTGTAATGCTTTACTTTATCACTAAGCGGTAGCGATAGTCGTGGAAGCATATGATTGGCGAGACGACAACGATGCTACGATGGAGATCAAGGTGTCGCGCCGGTGACGATGGTGATCATGACGGTGCTTCGAAGATGGAGATCACAAGCACAAGATGATGATGGCCATATCATATCACTTATATTGATTGCATGTGATGTTTATCTTTTATGCATCTTATCTTGCTTTGATTGACGGTAGCATTATAAGATGATCTCTCACTAAATTATCAAGAAGTGTTCTCCCTGAGTATGCACCATTGCGAAAGTTCTTCGTGCTGAGACACCACGTGATGATCGGGTGTGATAGGCTCTACGTTCAAATACAACGGGTGCAAAACAGTTGCACACGCGGAATACTCAGTTTATACTTGATGAGCCAAGCATATACAGATATGGCCTCGGAACACGGAGACCGAAAGGTCGAGCGTGAATCATATAGTAGATATGATCAACATAGTGATGTTCACCAATGAAACTACTCCATCTCATGTGATGATCGGACATGGTTTAGTTGATTTGGATCACGTAATCACTTAGATGATTAGAGGGATGTCTATCTAAGTGGGAGTTCTTTAAGTAATATGATTAACTGAACCTAAATTTATCATGAACTTAGTACCTGATAGTATCTTGCTTGTTTATGTATGATTGTAGATAAATGGCCCGGGCTGTTGTTCCGTTGAATTTTAATGCGTTCCTTGAGAAAGCAAAGTTGAAAGATGATGGTAGCAATTACACGGACTGGGTCCGTAAATTGAGGATTATCCTCATTGCTGCACAGAAGAATTACGTCCTGGAAGCACCACTGGGTGCCAGGCCTGCTGCTGGAGCAACACCAGATGTTGTGAACGTCTGGCAGAGCAAAGCTGATGACTACTCGATAGTTCAGTGTCCCATGCTTTACGGCTTAGAACCGGGACTTCAACGACGTTTTGAACGTCATGGAGCATATGAGATGTTCCAGGAGTTGAAGTTAATATTTCAAGCAAATGCTCGGATTGAGAGATATGAAGTCTCCAATAAGTTCTATAGATGCAAGATGGAGGAGAATAGTTCTGTCAGTGAGCATATACTCAAAATGTCTGGGTATAATAATCACTTGATTCAAATGGGAGTTAATCTTCCAGATGATTGCGTCATTGACAGAATTCTCCAATCACTGCCACCAAGCTACAAGAGCTTCGTGATGAACTATAATATGCAAGGGATGAATAAGACTATTCCCGAGCTCTTCGCAATGCTGAAAGCTGCGAGGTAGAAATCAAAAAGGAGCATCAAGTGTTGATGGTCAACAAGACCACTAGTTTCAAGAAAAAGGGCAAAGGGAAGAAGAAGGGGAACTTCAAGAAGAACGGCAAGCAAGTTGCTGCTCAAGAGAAGAAACCCAAGTCTGGACCTAAGCCTGAAAATGAGTGCTTCTACTGCAAGCAGACTGGTCACTGGAAGCGGAACTGCCCCAAGTATTTGGCGGATAAGAAGGATGGCAAGGTGAACAAAGGTATATGTGATATACATGTTATTGATGTGTACCTTACTAATGCTCGCAGTAGCACCTGGGTATTTGATACTGGTTCTGTTGCTAATATTTGCAACTCGAAACAGGGACTACGGATTAAGTGAAGATTGGCTAAGGACGAGGTGACGATGCGCGTGGGAAACAGTTCCAAAGTCGATGTGATCGCAGTCGGCACGCTACCTCTACATCTACCTTCGGGATTAATATTAGACCTAAATAATTGTTATTTGGTGCCAGCGTTAAGCATGAACATTATATCTGGATCTTGTTTGATGCGAGACGGTTATTCATTTAAATCAGAGAATAATGGTTGTTCTATTTATATGAGTAATATCTTTTATGGTCATGCACCCTTGAAGAGTGGTCTATTCTTATTGAATCTCGATAGTAGTAACACACATATTCATAATGTTGAAGCCAAAAGATGCAGAGTTGATAATGATAGTGCAACTTATTTGTGGCACTGCCGTTTAGGTCATATCGGTGTAAAGCGCATGAAGAAACTCCATACTGATGGACTTTTGGAACCACTTGATTATGAATCACTTGGTACTTGCGAACCGTGCCTCATGGGCAAGATGACTAAAACGCCGTTCTCCGGTACTATGGAGAGAGCAACAGATTTGTTGGAAATCATACATACAGATGTATGTGGTCCGATGAATATTGAGGCTCGTGGCGGATATCGTTATTTTCTCACCTTCACAGATGACTTAAGTAGATATGGGTATATCTACTTAATGAAACATAAGTCTGAGACATTTGAAAAGTTCAAAGAATTTCAGAGTGAAGTTGAAAATCATCGTAACAAGAAAATAAAGTTTCTACGATCTGATCGTGGAGGAGAATATTTGAGTTACGAGTTTGGTGTACATTTGAAACAATGCGGAATAGTTTCGCAACTCACGCCACCCGGAACACCACAACGTAATGGTGTGTCCGAACGTCGTAATCGTACTTTACTAGATATGGTGCGATCTATGATGTCTCTTACTGATTTACCGCTATCGTTTTGGGGTTATGCTTTGGAGACGGCCGCATTCACGTTAAATAGGGCACCATCAAAATCCGTTGAGACGACGCCTTATGAACTATGGTTTGGCAAGAAACCAAAGTTGTCGTTTCTGAAAGTTTGGGGCTGCGATGCTTATGTGAAAAAGCTTCAACCTGATAAGCTCGAACCCAAATCGGAGAAATGTGTCTTCATAGGATATCCAAAGGAGACTATTGGATACACCTTTTATCACAGATCCGAAGGCAAGACTTTTGTTGCTAAGTTCAGAAACTTTCTAGAGAAGGAGTTTCTCTCGAAAGAAGTGAGTGGGAGGAAAGTAGAACTTGACGAGGTAACTGTACCTGCTCCCTTATTGGAAAGTAGTGCATCACAGAAAACTGTTTCTGTGACACCTACACCAATTAGTGAGGAAGCTAATGATAATGATCATGAAACTTCAGAACAAGATACTACTGAACCTCGTAGATCAACCAGAGTAAGATCCGCACCAGAGTGGTACGGTAATCCTGTTCTGGAAGTCATGCTACTAGATCATGATGAACCTACGAACTATGAAGAAGCGATGGTGACCCAGATTCCGCAAAATGGCTTGAAGCCATGAAATCTGAGATGGGATCCATGTATGAGAACAAAGTGTGGACTTTGGTTGACTTGCCTAATGATCGGCAAGCAATTGAGAATAAATGAATTTTCAAGAAGAAGACTGACGCCGACGGTAATATTACTGTCTACAAAGCTCGACTTGTCGCAAAAGGGTTTCGGCAAGTTCAAGGGATTGACTACGATGAGACCTTCTCACCCGTAGCGATGCTTAAGTCTGTCCGAATCATGTTAGCAATTGCCGCATTTTATGATTATGAAATTTGGCAGATGGATGTCAAAACTGCATTCCTGAATGGATTTCTGGAAGAAGAGTTGTATATGATGCAACCGGAAGGTTTTGTCGATCCAAAGGGAGCTAACAAAGTGTGCAAGCTCCAGCGATCCATTTATGGACTGGTGCAAGCCTCTCGGAGTTGGAATAAACGCTTTGATAGTGTGATCAAAGCATTTGGTTTTATACAGACTTTTGGAGAAGCCTGTATTTACAAGAAAGTGAGTGGGAGCTCTGTAGCATTTTTGATATTATATGTGGATGACATATTACTGATCGAAAATGATATAGAATTTCTAGATAGCATAAAGGGATACTTGAATAAGAGTTTTTCAATGAAAGACCTCGGTGAAGCTGCTTACATATTAGGCATAAAGATCTATAGAGATAGATCAAGACGTTTAATTGGACTTTCACAAAGCACATACCTTGACAAGATTTTGAAGAAGTTCAAAATGGATCAAGCAAACAAAGGGTTCTTGCCTGTGTTACAAGGTGTGAAGTTGAGTCGGACTCAATGCCCGACCACTGTAGAAGATAGAGAGAAGATGGAAGATGTTCCCTATGCTTCAGCCATAGGCTCTATCATGTATGCAATGCTGAGTACCAGACCTGATGTGTGCCTTGCTATAAGTCTAGCAGGGAGGTACCAAAGTAATCCAGGAGTGGATCACTGGACAGCGGTCAAGAACATCCTGAAGTACCTGAAAAGGACTAAGGATATGTTTCTCGTATATGGAGGTGACAAAGAGCTCATCATAAATGGTTACGTTGATGCAAGCTTTGACACTGATCCGGACGATTCTAAATCGCAAACCGGATACGTGTTTACATTAAACGGTGGAGCTGTCAGTTGGTGCAGTTCTAAACAGAGCGTCGTGGCGGGATCTACGTGTGAAGCGGAATACATAGCTGCTTCGGAAGCAGCGAATGAAGGATTCTGGATGAAGGAGTTCATATCCGATCTAGGTGTCATACCTAGTGCATCGGGTCCAATGAAAATCTTTTGTGACAATACTGGTGCAATTGCCTTGGCGAAGGAATCCAGATTTCACAAGAAAACCAAGCACATCAAGAGACGCTTCAATTCCATCCGGGATCTAGTCTAGGTGGGAGACATAGAGATTTGCAAGATACATACGGATCTGAATGTTGCAGACCCGTTGACTAAGCCTCTTCCACGAGCAAAACATGATCAGCACCAAGGCTCCATGGGTGTTAGAATCATTACTGTATAATCTAGATTATTGACTCTAGTGCAAGTGGGAGACTGAAGGAAATATGCCCTAGAGGCAATAATAAAGTTATTATTTATTTCCTTATATATCATGATAAAAGTTTATTATTCATGCTAGAATTGTATTGAACCGGAAACATGATACATGTGTAAATACATAGACAAACAGAGTGTCACTAGTATGCCTCTACTAGACTAGCTTGTTAATAAAAGATGGTTATGTTTCCTAACCATGGACAAAGAGTTATCATTTGATTAACAGGATCACATCATTAGTTGAATGATCTGATTGACATGACCCATTCCATTAGCTTAGCACCCGATCGTTTAGTATGTTGCTATTGCTTTCTTCATGACTTATACATGTTCCTATGACTATGAGATTATGCAACTCCCGTTTGCCAGAGGAACACTTTGTGTGCTACCAAACGTCACAATGTAACTGGGTGATTATAAAGGAGCTCTACAGGTGTCTCCAAAGGTACATGTTGGGTTGGCATATTTCGAGATTAGGATTTGTCACTCCGATTGTCGGAGAGGTATCTCTGGGCCCTCTCGGTAATGCACATCACTTAAGCCTTGCAAGCATTGCAACTAATGAGTTAGTTGCGGGATGATGTATTACAGAACGAGTAACAAGACTTGCCGGTAATGAGATTGAACTAGGTATGGGATACCGACGATCGAATCTCGGGCAAGTAACATACCGATGACAAAGGGAACAACGTATGTTGTTATGCGGTCTGACCGATAAAAGATCTTCGTAGAATATGTAGGAGCCAATATGAGCATCCAGGTTCTGCTATTGGTTATTGACCGGAGACGTGTCTCGGTCATGTCTACATTGTTCTCGAACCCGTAGGGTCCGCACGCTTAAGGTTACGATGACAGTTATATTATGAGTTTATGCATTTTGATGTACCGAAGGTTGTTCGGAGTCCCGGATGTGATCACGGACATGATGAGGAGTCTCAAAATGATCGAGACATAAAGATTGATATATTGGAAGCCTATGTTTGGATATCAGAAGTGTTCCGGGTGAAATCGGGATTTTACCGGAGTACCGGGAGGTATATGGGCCTTAGTGGGCCTTAGTGGAAGAAGAGAAGAGGCAGCCAGGGCTGGGCCGCGCGCCCCTCCCCCCCTTGGTCCGAATTGGACAAGGAGAGGGGGCCGTCCCCCCTTCCTCCTCTCTCTCCTCTTTCCCCCCCTCCACGAATCCTATTCCAACTAGGAAAGGGGGGGAGTCCTACTCCCAGAAGGAGTAGGACTCCTCCTGGCGCGCCTCTCCTGGCCGGCCGGCCCCCCTCCCTTGAACTTTTATATACGGAGGCAGGGGAACCCCCTAGAGACACAAGTTGATCCACGTGATCATATTCTTAGCCATGTGCGGTGCCCCCTTCCACCATAGTCCTCGATAATATTGTAGCGGTGCTTAGGCGAAGCCCTGCGACAGTAGTACATCAAGATCGTCACCACGCCGTCGTGCTGACGGAACTCTTCCCCGACACTTTGCTGGATCGGAGTCCGGGGATCATCATCGAGCTGAACGTGTGCTAGAACTCGGAGGTGCCGTAGTTTCGGTGCTTGATCGGCCGGGCCATGGAGACATACGACTACATCAACCAAACGCTTCCGTTGTCGATCTACAAGGGTACATAGATCACACTCTCCCCCTCTCGTTGCTATGCATCACCATGATCTTGCGTGTGCGTAGGAAAGTTTTTGAAATTACTACGAAACCCAACACGAATGTGACCATAGAGCAAACTGAAGATGTGTCACCACCATCACCACCAGTCTATAATTTTAGTCGTCTTCAACATGATCCTGGGGAAAGGCTACCCATTGCAAGTTATCTTGTCAATGATCAAGACGCATCAAACCTTATGCACATGACTTTAAAAGGGAACAATTGGGAGTAGAGAACATTCATAATCAATCTGCAGATGAGTCATGTGCAAAAGGCTATCACATAAAGAACAACTAGCTTTGTGATTGTGTTTTGTTGATAAAGTAGGAAGGTCGTGTGAGCACTTTATTGGAGTTGGTCATGTAAGTGACACTACTTCATTGTCACTAAAGGAAGCAACTGAAACTTTACTTACTAATCATGGTTTGACTATAACTCAAATTCATGGGCAAGGATATGATGGGGCTAGTGATACATCTCCAACGTATCTATAATTTTTGATTGTTCCATGCTATACTATATCCTGTTTTGGACATTATTGGGCTTTATTATACACTTTTATATTATTTTTGGGACTAACCTATTAACCGGAGGCCTAGCCCAGAATTGCTGTTTTTGCCTATGTTAGGGTTTCGCAGAAAAATAATATCAAACGGAGTCCAAACGGAATGAAACCTTCGGGAACGTGATTTTTGGAACAAACATGATCCACGGGACTTGGACCCTACGTCAAGCAATCAACCAGGAAGGCACGAGGTAGGGGGAGCCCTACCCCCTCCCCCCTCAGGCACGCCCTCCACTCTCATGGGGCCCACGTTGCTCCACCGACGTACTCCTTCCTCCTATATATACCTACGTACCCCCAAACTACCAGATACGGAGCCAAAACCCTAATTCCACCGCCGTAACTTTCTGTATCCACGAGATCCCATCTTGGGGCCTTTTTTGGAGCTCCGCCGGTGGGGGTATCGATCACGGAGGGCTTCTACATCAACACCATAGCCCCTCTGATGAAGTGTGAGTAGTTTACTTCAGACCTACGGGTCCATAGTTATTAGCTAGATGTGTTCTTCTCTCTTTTTGGATCTCAATATAAAGTTCTCCCCCTCTCTTGTGGAGATCTATTCGATGTAATCTTCTTTTGCGGTGTGTTTGTTGAGATCAATGAATTGTGGGTTTATGATCAAGTTTATCTATGAAAAATATTTGAATCTTCTCTGAATTCTTTTATGTATGATTGGTTATCTTTGCAAGTCTCTTCGAATTATCAGTTTGGTTTGGCCTACTAGATTGATCTTTCTTGCAATGGGAGAAGTGCTTAGCTTTGGGTTCAATCTTGCGGTGTCCTTTCCCAGTGACAGTAGGGGCAGCAAGGCACGTATTGTATTGTTGCCATCGAGGATAACAAGATGCGGTTTATATCATATTGCATGAGTTTATCCCTCTACATCATGTCATCTTACTTAAAGTGTTACTCTGTTCTCTTGAACTTAATACTCTAGATGCATGATGGATAGCGGTCGATGTGTGGAGTAATAGTAGTAGATGCAGGCAGGAGTCGGTCTACTTGTCTTGGACGTGATGCCTATATACATGATCATACCTAGATATTCTCATAACTATGCTCAATTCTGTCAATTGCTCAACAGTAATTTGTTCACCCACCGTAATACTTATGCTCTCGAGAGAAGCCTCTAGTGAAACCTATGGCCCCCGGGTCTATTTTCCATCATATTAATCTTCCAATACTTAGTTATTTCCTTTGCCATTTATTTTGCTTGCATCTTTATTTCTCTTTATCATAAAAACACAAAAAATATTATCTTATCATATCTATCAGATCTCACTCTCGTAGGTGACCGTGAAGGGATTGACAACCCCTTTATCGCGTTGGTTGCGAGGAGTTTATTTGTTTGTGTAGGTGTGAGGGACTCGTGCGTGGCCTCCTACTGGATTGATACCTTGGTTCTCAAAAACTAAGGAAATACTTACGCTGCTCTGCTGCATCACCCTTTCCTCTTCAAGGGAAAACCAACGCAGTGCTCAAGAGGTAGCAAGAAGGATTTCTGGCACCATTGCCGGGGATGCTTACGTAAGGTCAAGTCAAGTTTTGGACTCCCGACAACGAGCCATTTCTGGCGCCGTTGCCAGCGAGTCTACGCAAAGGTCAACATACCAAGTACCCATCACAAACCCTTATCTCCCGCATTACATTATTTGCCATTTGCCTCCCGTTTTCCTCTCCCCCACTTCACCCTTGCCGTTTTATTCACCCTCTCTCTCTCTCCATCCTCCCTCTCTTTCTCTATTTGTCTCTTTTTTCCCCTTGCACTTTCCGCCGTTATGTCTGAAATCGGGGAAATTATTGTCGATATGGACAATAATAATATCATGAAAAATTCTGATGCTCCTGCTGAAGAACCCCCTATCTTACATACAAAAAAATCTGAATTGGTAGTGGTAATATTATTGGAAAATGAGTTATCCAAGATTTCTTTACTTATGCCGGTGCTTTGCCTTCTATGGGTAGCTCTATCCTTCATAAAACTAGTAGTCTTGCAGACGCTATCGCCATGCTTGTAGTTGAACTTGAAAGACAATTTATGCACATGCATCCTTGCATACAAAGGATTTTCTTAGAATTTTCTAATATTGAGCATTCTTCTGTTAAGCATGCCGCTACTATCTTTTTGGCTCATGAGTTTAGATTCATAATAAAAGAGGCCAAAGAAATATTTGCACATTATAGGGTGGACGCTTGTCGTCCTCCCATAGAGGCTATCCTTTTTTATCAAGAAGAAATAACGTGCTTTCAATCTCTAGACTATGTTGCTTTCAATGAAAAACTTAGAAAAAGGGTTCCTACCAATGTTCTAGTTGATATAATTTCTGAACTTAATAATGATTTGGCTATTCGAAATTATGAACTAGGATATTCTCTTGAGTATAGGCTCACAAAGTTCTGTCAAAAGAATGCTTATAATGATGAATTGGTTGTGCAATACGAAGGGCCAAAGGAGGAACCTATACCTCCCAAAGTTGATCTTGGGGACTTTTGTCCCATTAAATTTAGCCCTTTTGATTACTTTTGCTTGCCTCAAAGAAAACTTGCTGCTGAACGTAGAGAATATGAAATGAGTTTTAATGATCTATCTTATTATTATGGCAATACCTAGATCTATCCTTTCTTTCATGCCTAGCTAGGGGCGTTAAACGATAGCGCTTGTTGGGAGGAAACCCAATTTTTTTATTCCTTGCTTTTTTCTCATGTTTAGTAATAAATAAATAATTTATCTATCCTCTGTTTTGGTTGTGTTTTTTGTGTTTAATTAGTGTTTGTTCCAAGTAGAACCATTGGGAAGACTTGGGGAAAGTCTTTTTAATCTTGCTGTCAAAAACAGAAACTTTAGCACTCACGAGAACTGCTGCCATTTTTATTTGGAAAGTGCTATTTAGTTAATTATTTTTGAAGATGATTAATAGATAAATTCCTCACGTACAGAAATTTATTTTAGAATTTTTGGGGTTCCAGATCTTGCGTTAGAAACAGATTACTACAGACTGTTCTGTTTTTGACAGATTCTGTTTTCCATGTGTTGTTTGCTTATTTTGATGAATCTATGGCTAGTAAAATAGTTTATAAACCCATAGAGAAGTTGTAATACAGTAGGTTGAATACCAATATAAATAAAGAATGAGTTCATTACAGTACCTTGAAGTGATGTTTTGTTTTCTTTCGCTAACGGAGCTCACGAGACTTTCTACTTTAAGTTTTGTGTTGTGAAGTTTTCAAGTTTTGGGTAAAGATTTGATGGATTATGGAAAAAGGAGTGGCAAGAGCCTAAGCTTGGGGATTCCCATGGCACCCCCAAGATAATCTAAGTACACCTAAAAGCCAAATCTTGGGGATGCCCCGGAAGGCATCCCCTCTTTCGTCTACTTCTATCGGTAACTTTACTTGGAGCTATATTTTTATTTACCACATGATATGTGTGTTGCTTGGAGCGTCTTGTATTATTTGAGTCTTTATTTGTTAGTTTTCCACAATCATCCTTGATGCACACACCTTTTTGAGAGAGACACACATGATTCGGAAATTGTTAGAATACTATATGTGCTTCACTTATATCTTTTGAGTTATATAGTTTTTGCTCTAGTGCTTCACTTATATCTTTTAGAGCACGATGGTGGATTTGTTTTATAGAAACTTTTTGTTCTCTCATGCTTCACTTAGATTGTTTTGAGAGTCCTACAAAACAGCGTGGTAAATTGCTTTAATTATGTTAGGCATTCAAGATTAATAATAAAATTTTCTTATGAGTGTGTTGAATACTATGAGATGTTTGAAACTTGATAATTGTTTTGAGATACGGAGATGGTGATATTAGAGTCTTGCTAGTTGAGTAGTTCTGAATTGGAGAAATGCTTGTGTTGAAGTTTGTGATTCCCGTAGCATGCATGTATGGTGAACCGTTATGTTAAGAAGTCGGAGCATGATGTATTTATTGATTGTCCTCCTTATGAGTGGCGGTCGGGGATGAGCGATGGTCTTTTCCTACCAATCTATCCCCCTAGGAGCATGCACGTAGTACTTTGCTTCGATAACTAATAGATTTTTGCAATAAGTATGTGAGTTCTTTATGACTAATGTTGAGTCCATGGATTATACACACTCTCACCCTTCCACCATTGCTAGCCTCTCTGATACCGCGCACCTTTAGCCGGTATCATACACCCACCATATACCTTCCTCAAAACAGCCACCATACCTACCTATCATGGCATTTCCATAGCCATTCCGAGATATATTGCCATGCAACTTTCCACCGTTCCGTTTACTATGACACACTCCATCATTGTCATATTGCTTCGCATGATCATGTAGTTGATATTTTAGTTGTGGGAAAGCCACCGTTCATAATTATTTCATATAAGTCACTCATGCATCATTGCTATCCCGGTACACTGCTGGAGGCATTCATATAGAGTCATACTTTGTTCTAGTATCGAGTTGTAATCACTGAGTTGTAAATAAATAGAAGTGTGATGATCATCATTCATAGAGTATTGTCCAAAAAAAGAGAAAGGCCAAATAAAAAAAAAGAAAGGCCCAAAAAAGAATAAATAAATAAAAAGGGGCAATACTACTATACTTTTTCCACACTTGTGCTTTAAAGTAGCACCATGATCTTCATGATAGAGAGTCTCCTATGTTATCAATTTCATATTCCAGTGGGAATTTTTCATTATAGAACTTGGCTTGTATATTCCAACGATGGGCTTCCTCAAATGCCCTAGGTCTTGGTGAGCAAGCAAGTTGGATGCACACCCACTTAGTTTCTTTTGTTGAGCTTTCATACATTTATAGCTCTAGTGCATCCGTTGCATGGCAATCCCTACTAACTCACATTGATATCTATTAATGGGCATCTCCATAGCCCGTTGATACGCCTAGTTGATGTGAGACTATCTTCTCCCTTTTTGTCTCCTCCACAACCACCATTCTATTCCACCTATAGTGCTATGTCCATGGTTCACGCTCATGTATTGCATGAAGATTGAAAAAGTTTGAGAACACCAAAAGTATGAAACAATTGCTTGGCTTTTCATCAGGGTTGTGCATGATTTAAATACTTTGGGTGGTGAAGATGGAGCATAGCCAGACTATATGATTTTGTAGGGATAACTTTCTTTGGCCATGTTATTTTGAAGAGATATAATTGCTTAGTTAGTATGCTTGAAGTATTATTATTTCTATGTCAATATTGAACTTTTGTCTTGAATCTTTCGGATCTAAATATTCATACCACAATTAAGAGAATTACATTGAAATTATGCCACGTAGAATTCCACATAAAAAATTCTGTTTTTATCATTTACCTACTCGAGGACGAGCAGGAATTAAGCTTGGGGATGCTTGATACGTCTCCAACGTATCTATAATTTTTGATTGTTCCATGCTATATTATATCCTATGTTGGACATTATTGGGCTTTATTATACACTTTTATATTATTTTTGGGACTAACCTATTAACCGGAGGCCCAGCCCAGAATTGTTGTTTTTTGCCTATTTTAGGGTTTCGCAGAAAAAGAATATCAAACGGAGTCCAAACGGAATGAAACCTTCGGGAACGTGATTTTTGGAACGAACATGATCCAGAGGACTTGGACCATACGTCAAGCAATCAACCAGGAAGGCACGAGGTAGGGGGCGCGCCTACCCCCCAGGCACGCCCTCCACCCTCGTGGGGCCCATGTTGCTCCACCAACATACTCCTTCCTCCTATATATACCTACGTACCCCCAAACTACCAGATACGGAGCCAAAACCCTAATTCCACCGTCGTAAATTTCTATATCTACGAGATCCCATCTTGGGGCCTTTTCCGGAGCTCCGCTGGAGGGGGTGTCAATCACGGAGGGCTTCTACATCAACACCATAGCCCCTCCGATGAAGTGTGAGTAGTTTACTTCAGACCTACGGGTCCATAGTTATTAGCTAGATGGCTTCTTCTCTCTTTTTGGGTCTCAATATAGAGTTCTCCCACTCTCTTGTGGAGATCTATTCGATGTAATCTTCTTTTGCGGTGTGTTTGTTGAGATCGATGAATTGTGGGTTTATGATCAAGTTTATCTATGAACAATATTTGAATCTTCTCTGAATTCTTTTATGTATGATTGGTTATCTTTGCAAGTCTCTTCGAATTATCAGTTTGGTTTGGCCTACTAGATTGATCTTTCTTGCAATGGGAGAAGTGCTTAGCTTTGGGTTCAATCTTGCGGTGTCCTTTCCTAGTGACAGTAGGGGCAGCAAGGCACGTATTGTATTGTTGCCATCGAGGATAACAAGATGGGGTTTATATCATATTGCATGAGTTTATCCCCCTACATCATGTCATCTTGCTTAAAGCGTTACTCTGTTCTCTTGAACTTAATACTCTAGATGCATGCTGGATAGCGGTCGATGTGTGGAGTAATAGTGGTAGATGCAGGAAGGAGTCGGTCTACTTGTCTTGGACGTGATGCCTATATACATGATCATACCTAGATATTCTCATAACTATGCTCAGTTCTGTCAATTGCTCAACAGTAATTTGTTCACCCACCGTAATACTTATGCTCTCGAGAGAAGCCTCTAGTGAAACCTATGGCCCCCGGGTCTATTTTCCACCATATTAATCTTCCAATACTTAGTTATTCCTTGCCATTTATTTTACTTGCATATTTATTTCTCTTTATCATAAAAATACCAAAAATATTATCTTATCATACCTATCAGATCTCACTCTCGTAGGTGACCATGAAGGGATTGACAACCCCTTTATCGCGTTGGTTGCGAGGATTTTATTTGTTTGTGTAGGTGCGAGGGAATCGTGCGTGGCCTCCTACTGGATTGATACCTTGGTTCTCAAAAACTGAGGGAAATACTTACGCTGCTCTGCTGCATCACCCTTTCCTCCTCAAGGGAAAACCAACGTAGTGCTCAAGAGGTAGAAGCTAGTAATATGAGAGCGGAAATTAAAGGAGTGAAAGCATTGATCATGAAAGAGTCACCTTCTACCTATTATATTCATTGTTTCACACATGAACTCCAGCTAGTTCTTGTTGCTGTTGCTGCTATTTATTGAGCTTCTGTTGGTTTTTCCCTTGAAGAGGAAAGGGGTGATGCAGCAAAGTAGAGATAAGTATGTCCCTTAGTTAAGAAGCAAGGTATCAATCCAGTAGGAGGAACACACAAGTCACCAATGGTTACACCTACATAAGCAAACAAGTACTTGCACCCAACGCGATAAAGGGGTTGTCAATCCCTTCACGATTACTTCAAAGATGAGATCCGATAGAGATAGGTATAAAAGATAACTAAAAGTGCCAAATAAAGTAACAGGTAAATAAATTGCAGCAAGGTATTTTTGAGTTTTTGGTTTTATAGATCTGAAAATAATATGATAAAAATAGACCCAGCGGCCATAGTTTTCACTAGAGGCTTCTCTCTTGAAAGAAAGCATACGGTGGGTAAATTACTGTTGAGCAATTGATAGAAAAGCGAATAATTATGACAATATCTAAGGCAATGATCATGAATATAGGCATCACGTCTATGACAAGTAGACTGACTCCTCCCTGCATCTACTACTATTACTCCACACATCGACCGCTATCTAGCATGCATCTATTGTATTAAGTTAACAAGAACAGAGTAACACCTTAAGCAAGATGACATGATGTCGAGGGATAGATCCAATCGATACGAACAAACCCCAAACCCCATCTTTTTATCCTTAATGTCAACAATACAAATACGTGCCATGCCCCTTTCTATCACTGGGAATAAGCACCACAAGATTGAACCCATTACAAAGCACCTCTCCCATTGCAAGAAAACTCAATCTAGTTGGCCAAACCAAATCAATAGATTGGAGCAAAATACAAAGCTATCTTAATCATGCCTAAAAGAGTTCAGAGAAGACTCAAATAATATTCATAGATAATCTGATCATAAATCTCCAATTCATCGGATCTCAACAAACACACCGCAAAAGAATATTACATCAAATAGATCTCCAAGAATATCGAGGAGAACATTGTATTGACGATCAAAGAGAGAGAAGAAGACATCTATCTACTAGCTATGGACCCGTAGGTCTATGGTAAACTACTCACACATCATCGGAAGGGCATCAAGGTTGATGTAGAAGCCCTCCGTGGTCGAATCCCCCTCCAGCAGAGTACCGGAAAAGGCCTCCGGATGGGATCTCACGAGGACAGAAACTTGCAGCGACAGAAAAGTATTTTTGGTGTGCCCTCTGGTCTACAGGCAATATTTGGTATTTATAGAACAAGAATTAGGTTTGCAAGAGCTACAAGGGGCGCACAAGCTTGGGGGCACGCCCTACGAGCTTGTGGCTCTCACGTGGCCCTTCTGGCCTCCTCCCGAATCTTCCAGGGTGTCTTGTGGTCCAAGAAAAATCGTCAAAAAATTTCGTTTCGTTTGGACTCCGTTTGGTATTGATTCTCTGTGAAGGCAAAAACAAGGGAAAAAGCAACTGGCACTTGGCATTAGGTTAATAGGTTAGTCCCAAAAAATGATATAAAATAGCATAATAATGCATATAAAACATCCAAGATTGATAATATAATAGCATGGAACAATCAAAAATTATAGATACGTTGGAGATGTATCAAGCATCCCCAAGCTTAATTCCTGCTCGTCCTTGAGTAGGTAAATGATAAAAATGGGATTTTTGATGTGGAATGCTAACTAACATGTTTATCAAGTAATCTTTCTTTATGCGGCATGAATATTCAGATCTGCAAGATTCAAAACAAAATTTTAATATTGACATAAAAATAGTAATACTTCAAGCATACTGAAAAGCAATCATGTCTTTTCAAAATATAATGGCTAAATAAAGTTATCCCTACAAATTCATATAGTCTTGTCATGCTCCATCTTCTTAACACAAAGTATTTATCAAGCACAGCCCCGATGACAAGCCAAGCAATTGGTTCATACTTTTTAACGCGCTTCGGCTTTTTTCAACTCTCACGCAATATATGAGCGTGAGCCATGGATATAGCACTATGGGTGGAATAGAATATGATGTTGGAGGTTGTGTGGAGAAGACAAAAAAGGAGAAAGTCTCACATTGACATGGCTAATCAATGGGATATGGAGATGCCCATCAATAGATGTCAATGCAAGGAGTAGGGATTGCCATGCAACGGATGCACTAGAGCTATAAGTGTATGAAATCTCAAAAGAAAACTAAGTGGGTGTGTATCCAACTTGCTTGCTCATGAAGACCTAGGGAATTTGAGGAAGCCCATCATTGGAATATACAAGCCAAGTTCTATAAAGAAAAATTCCCATAGTAATATATGAAAGTGACAAAATAGGAGACTCTCTATTGTGAATAACATAGTGCTACTTTGAAGCACAAGGGTGGAAAAGGATAGTAACATTGTCCCTTCTCTCTTTTTCTTTTATTTTAGGCTCTTTGGCCTCTTTTTAATTTTATTTTAGTCCGGAGTCTCATCCCAACTTGTGAGGGAATCATAGTCTCCATCATCCTTTCCTCACATGGGACAATGCTCTAATAATGATGATCATCACACTTTTATTTACTTACAACTCAAGAATTACAACTCGATACTAGAACAAAAATATGACTCTATATGAATGCCTCTGGCGGTATACCGAGATGTGCAATAATCTAGCATGACATGTATAAAAAATATGAACGCTAGCCAAGCCACAAATACTATGCCAACTATATGATCATGCAAAGCAATATGACAATGATGGCATGTGTCATAATAAAACGGAATGGTGCAAGTTGCATGGCAATATATCTCGGAATGGCTATGGAAATGCCATAATAGGTAGGTATGGTGGCTATTTGGAGGAAGATATAAGGAGGCTTATGTGTGAAAGAGTGTATCATATCACGGGGTTTGGATGCACCGGCGAAGTTTGCACCACAACTCAAGGTGAGAAAGGGCAATGCACGGTATCCAAGAGGCTAGCAAAATGCAGAAAGGTGAGAGTGTGTATAATCCACATACTCACATTAGTCATAAATAACTCACATACTTATTGCAAAAGTTTATTAGCCCTCAAAGAAAAGTACTACTACACATGCTCCTAGGGGGGTAGATTGGTATGAAAGTACGATCGCTCGTCCCTGACCGCCACTCATAAGACAATTAATAATAAATCATACTCCAATTTCATCGCTCAATGAGAGACCATATGTGCATGCTTTGGGAATCACAAACCTTAACACAAAGATTCTTACTAAACCACAACTACTGACTAGCATGACTCTAATATCACCATCTTTATATCTCAAAACAAATGCAAAGAATCAAACTTCTCATATATTCAATGATCATCATGAAAGTTTCTATTATATCCCTCTTGAATACCCATCATATTAGGACTAAATTCATAACCCAAGCAAATTGCCATACTATTTATAAGAATCTAAAAATAATATAAGTGAAGCATGAGAGTTCATAAATTTCTTCAAAATAAAACCACCGTTGTGCTCTAAAAATATATAAATGAAGCACTAGAGCAACTGCCTAGCTCAAAAAATATAAGTGAAGCACATAGAGTATTCTAACATATTCACGATTAATGTGTTTCCCTCTCAAATGGTGTGTACAGCAAGGATGATTGTGGCAAACTAAAAAAGAAAAGACTCATATAGTACAAGCACTCCAAGCAAAACACATATCATGTGGTGAATAAAAATGTAGCCTCAAGTAATTTACCAATGGATTGTAGACAAAAGAGGGGATGCCTTCCAAGGCAGCCCCAAGCTTAGATGCTTGGTTTTCCTTGATTATTAACTTGGGGTACCTTGGGCATCCCCAAGCTTAGGATCTTGTAACTCCTTATTCCTAAGCCCATTGAAACTTCACCCAAAACTTGAAAACTTCACAATAGAAAACTCAACAGAAAACACATGAGATCCGTTAGTGAAACAAAGCAAATTTCATACCCAATCATCCTTGAAAATAACTCACAGATTCATCAAAATAAGCAAACAACACAATGAAAACGGAATCTGTCAAAAACAGAATAGACTGTAGTAAGCTGGACTTTATCCAAACTTCTGTAACTGAGAAAATTATGAAAACTTTGGGAAACATGGGAAATTGTATATCAATGAAGTGTAAAAAAATCAGAATTTTTCGGTGCTCAAGTGATTTTTAACAACTCTGCTACTGGACGTAAAAGTTTCTGTTTTTGCATAGAATCAAATCAACAATCTTCCAAACCATCCCAAAGGTCTTACTTGGCACAAACAGTAACTAAAACACTATAACACAATCATAATAGAAGTATAATTGCATATTTATTGAATAATAGAAACAAAACATAAAAATAAAATTGGGTTGCCTCCCAACGAGCGCTATTGTTTTACTCCCCTAGCTAGGCACATTGCATAGATCTAGGTATTGCCATCTTTGGTATTCAATCCATAAGTGGCCCTCATAATAGATTCATATGGGAACTTAATTTTCTTTCTTGGAAAGTGTTCCATGCCCTTCCTTCATAAAAATTGAAATCTAATGCTTCTTTCTTTCATATCAATAATTGCACCAATCGTTCTAAGGAAAGGTCTACCAAGAATTATGGGGCATGCGGGATTGCAATATATATCAAGCACGATGAAATATGCGGGCACATAATTCCTATTTGGAATAATAATAATATCATTAGTCCTTCCCATAGGTTTCTTAATAGTAGAATTCGCTAAGTGGAAATTTAAAGAACAATCATCAAGTTTATGGAAACCTAGAACATCACATAAAGTTTTTGGAATAGTGGAAACTCTAGCACCCAAATCACATAAAGCATTGCACTCATAATATTTAATATTAATTTTAATAGTAGGTTCCCATTCATCATATAGCTTTCTAGGGATTGAAACTTCTAACTCAAGTTTCTCTTCAAAAGATTTCATCATAGCATCAACGATATGTTTAGTAAAAGCCTTATTTTGATTATAAGCATGAGGTGAATTAAGCATAAATTGTAACAAGGAAAGACACTCAATCAAAGAAACAATATAATAATTAAATACCTTGAATTCCAAAAGAGTGGGCTCATCACTAGTTAAAGTTTTGACCTCGCCAAACCCACTTTTATCAATCTTTTCATTAAGGTCTCCACCCTCCAAATTATTGGGATGCATTCTATCTAAAGTTGACTCATCTCCAGTCCCTTCTTTATCAAGTTTTATATTAGCAAACAAAGATTCAATAGGAGTCACACCAATCACTTTAAGATCTTCATCATGATTCTCGCAAAAACTAGAAGAACATACTTTTTCTAGCCATTCTCTCTTAGCATGCATCCTAGCGGTTCTCTCCCTACTTTCATTAATAGAAATTTGAATAGATCTGAGTGACTCATTAATATCAAGCTTGGGTGGCATAGATCTAATCTTAAAAGAATCGACCTCATGAGAAATTCTATCAACGTTTCTACCCACATCATCAATCTTAAGCAATTTTTCTTGTACCATAACACTAAAAATATTTTGGGAGTTAATAAAATATTTAATATTGTTCTCAAGATAAGAGAGTATCTTATTACAATTTACATAAGAATTGTTGTAAGAATTACCATAATTACTAGAGGAATTACTGGGAAACGGCCTATGATTAAAATTACCTCTATACGCCTTATTACCAAAATTGTTCCTACCAACAAAATTCAAATCCATAGATTCATTATTAATCTTAATGAAAGTATATAAAGGCATGTCACTAGGATCAATAGGAGCACTCTTGCTAGCAATCAATTTCATAATTTCATTCATCTTTCCACTCACAGTATTAATTTCTTCAATAGCATGCACTTTTTACCAGTAGAAGATCTTTTGGTATGCCATTGAGAGTGCCATAATATTATCTAGGAGTTTAGTAGATTCTCCTAATGTGATTTCCATAAAAGTACCACCCGCAGCGGAATCTAAAGGAATTCTAGCTGCAAAATTTAATCCAACCTAAAAATTTGTATGATCATCCACAAACTTAAACCATGAGTAGGAAAAATTCTTATCATTAATTCCATCCTCTCCCATGATTGTGCAACATGTTCATGATCTAGTTGCTTAAAATTCATTATATCGTTCCTAAGAGAGATGATCTCAGCAGGAGGAAAATACTTGGAAATAAAAGCATCCTTACACTTATTCGAATCTATACTATTTTTAGGCAAGGATGAAAACTAAGTTTTAGCACGATCTCGTAGTGAGAATGGAAATAATTTCAATTTGACAATATCATTATCCACATATTTTTTCTTTTGCATATCATACAATTCAATGAAAGTATTTAGATGGGATGCGGCATCTTCATTAAATTGTTCTTTCATGACAAGATTCAACAAAGCGACATTAATTTCATAAGATTCCGCACTAGTGGCGGGAGCAATCAGCGTACTAATAAAATCATTATTGTTAGTGTTAGAGAAGTCACACAACTTAGTTTTTTCTTGAGACATTATGACAATGCAAGCAATCTAGCACACAAGCAAACGAAAAAGCGAACGGAAAGAAGGCAAATATTTTTGTGTTTTTCAGAAAACATTTTAGAAGTGGGGAAGAGGAAAATGAGAGGCAAATGGAAAATAATGTAAATTCAATAGATGAGAGTTTATGATGGGTACTTGGTAGGCTTGATGTAGATCCTCCCCGGCAACGGCGCCAGAAATTCTTCCTGCTACTTCTTGAGCTTGTGTTGGTTTTTCCCTTGAACTGGAAAGGGGTGATTCAACAAAGTAGAGATAAGTATTTCCCTCAGTTAAGAACGAAGGTATAAATCCATTAGGAGGAACACACAAGTCACCAATGGTTGCACCTACACAAACAAACAAATACTTGCACCCAACACGATAAAGGGGCTGTCAATCCCTTCAGCGTTACTTGCAAGGATGAGATATGATAGAGATAGGTATAAAAGATAGGTAAAAGTGCAAAATAAAGCAAAGGTAAATAAACTGCAGCAAGGTATTTTTGGGTTTTTGTTTTTATAAATCTTAAAATAATATGGTAAAAATAGACCCGAGGGCCATAGTCTTCAGTAGAGGCTTCTCTCTTGAAAGAAAGCATACGGTGGGTAAACAAATTACTGCTGAGAAATTGATAGAAAAGCGAATAATTATGATGATAACTAAGGCAATGATCATGAATATAGGCATCACATCCATGAAAAGTAGACAGACTCCTGCCAGCATCTACTACTATTACTCCACACATCGACCGTTATCCAGCATGCATCTAGTGTATTAAGTTAACAAGAACGGAGTAACATCTCAAGCAAGATGACATGATGTATAGGGATAGATCCAATCAATATGAACAAACCCCATCTTTTTATCCTTAATGGCAACAGTACAAATGTGTGTCATGTCCCTTTTTGTCAGTGGGAATAAGCACCGCAAGATTGAACCCATTACAAAGCACCTCTCCCATTACAAGAAAAATCAATCTAGTTGGCCAAACCAAATCAATAAATCAGAGAGAAATACAAAGCTATCTTAGTCATGCATAAAAGAGTTCAGAGAAGACTCAAATAATATTCATAGATAATCTGATCATAAACCCACAATTCATCGGATCTCAGCAAATGCACCGCAAAGAAGATTACATCGAATAGATCTCCAAGAACATCGTGGAGAACATTGTATTGACAATCAAAGAGAGAGAAGAAGCCATCTAGCTACTATCTATGGACCCGTAGGTCTATGGTAAACTACTTAGACATCATCGGAAGGGCGGCAAGGTTGATGTAGAAGCCCTCCGTAGTGGAATCCCCCTCCGGCAGAGTACCGGAAAAGGCCTCCAGATGGGATCGCACGAGGACAGAAACTTGCGGCAGGGGAAAAGTATTTTTGGTGTGCCCTCTCATCTATGGGGAATATTTAGGTATTTACAGAAGAATAATTAGGGTTGGAAGAGCTATGAGGGGCCCACAAGCTTGGGGCGCCCTATGAGCTTGTGGCTCTCTCGTGGCCCTTCTGGCCTCCTCCCGAAGCTTCTAGGGTGTCTTGTGGTCCAAGAAAAATCATCAAAAAGTTTCGTTTTGTTTGGAATCCATTTGGTATTGATTTTCTGTAAAGGCAAAAACAAGGAAAAAAACAGCAACTAGCACTTGGCACTAGGTTAATAGGTTAGTCCCAAAAATGATATAAATGGCATAATAATGCATATAAAACATCCAAGATCGATAATATAATAGCATGGAACAATCAAAAATTATAGATATGTTAGAGACGTCACAGTTGCCAAGGGAAATGATGATTGTGTGTGGTTTTTTGATCGAGTATCTTTATTACTGAATGTTATTGGAGTGTCTTGTAAGCGTCAATACATGCTTCGAGATGCTAGACTTCAGAATATCATGAAACTACTTGAATGTGGTGAGTTACAAACTGGGGGTGGTTTGAATCAAGAGATGGGGTTACCTAGGTCTGGTGATACTCCGTGGAGCTCTCATTACAAAATTGTTCTCAACATTATTGCTATGTATCCCATCATCCGTGATGTGCTCATAAATCTTGGAAAAGATACTTCACAAAGAAGTGATTGGCCCAAAATTCATACTATTGTTGGAGTGTTTGAGTCATTTGACTTTATTTTGAAAGCACACTTGATGCTTGTCATTCTTGGATACACAAGTGATTTCTCTGATTGCTTGCAAAGAGGATACCAAGATATTCTTACTGCAATGGCGCTTGTTAGAACTGCAAAAAGTAGAATGCAATAACTTAGGTCTAATGGGTGGGATGCATTTCTGCAAAAGGTCACACTATTTTGTAACAAGCATGGCATTCAAGTTCTTATAATGGAAGATAATTATGTGCCTTATGGAAGATCTGCATGGTTTGCTCAACCTCAAACAAATGGTGATCACTTCAGAAGAGAAGTTTTTCTTGGAGTCATTGATCAAATTTGTCAGGGGCTTGAAAATCAGTTTGATGAGATCAATATGGAATTTCTATATTGTATGTCTGCTTTGGATCCCGCCAACTCATTTACTGCTTTTGATGCACAAAAGGTATGCAAACTTGCTTCTAAAATTTGTATTGCTTTCAAAATTGGTATTGAATCTCTTAAACTCATTTGTTTCTTTTGATGCACACAAGGTACGAAGACTTGCTGAGTTTTATACCAAATACTTTTCAAGTGCCGACTTGATACACCTTGAACTACAACTTGATAACTATATTGATGACATGAGAAATGATGAGAACATCCAAGGCCTTGGAAATCTGGTTGATCTCTCGGTTAAGCTTGTTCAAACAGGGAGGCACATAGTTCATCATTTGGTGTACATGCTTTTAAAATTGGTATTGATTCTACCGGTGGCTAGGAAAATGTTGAGAGAGCATTTTCTGCCATGAGTATAGTCAAGAGCAAGTTGAGAAATAAGATGGGTGATAGTCTTTTGGATGATTGCCTAGTTGCATACACTGAGAGGGATGCTTTCTCTGAGGTGAATGAAGATGATATATTTGATACCTTCATGGCAATGCAAAAGCATAGGCTAGAAACATAGCCTTTTTGAACTTCTTAAGGTATGTACTATGGTCCGTGTACTATTTATTATGTAGGCTTCTTTGTGCAAAACTCGGATTTAATTGAGAATTTTAGTGTGTTCGTTAGACCTATTGATATATTTCTTTGTGTTCTTAATAATTAGTTAGAACATTCACATGTCGTATGAGTTATCAATAACATTGGGGGTGAACCACCCTATTGTCAAATGCGAGCTCCGTCACTAACTAGTAGGGGGTTGCTGGGGTGGGTTGTTTGCTGGGACGCCTGGTTAGTTTCTCTCCCTCTCTTTATTTTATTGTTTCTATTTTCTATTTTTCTCTTTTTGTTTTGATTTGATTTAAAATACCAGATTATTTGTATAGATATTGAAAATATTTGTGCGCCCCTTTCCGAATTATTGCGGTGACCCTCAAACAGTTCTAGAATATTTGGAGCAACAAAACTATTTATAGGAACTGTTTGCTCCAACTCAAATATGATATGAATTAATTCAAAAATCCAAAAATGTCCTAGAAATATGTGCATCATCTTTGGCAGAGGTTTTCACCTTAATCAAAAATCATGAACTTTTCTAAAGGGCATTTTGCGTTCATTGAAAAGATTTAAATTTGAACATAGTTGAAAATTTATCTTCTAGGGCTTTATCATCCCCATTTCAACTTTAAATAGAATTTGAACATGATGGATGGATGCAGATGCAACTATTTACAATCAATTTCTAGGGTTGTGACAGCCCTGGGATGCACCAACGAATTGTTGGCACCTTAGGTAGCCTAAGAAGCATATCAGGTTGGATACACAATCCCCAATGCAAATACCATCGTCATTGATGCCCCGGATTAACAGCCCTGCACTGGGATCATTTCCTTCGGGTCAAAGCCCACTTAAAGGTCCCAAGGACTTAGTACCTAACTAAAGAGAGACAACTAAGAGAGATGGGTACATCGAGTACTTTGAGCATGCTCTCAATGACATCAATATGTATTTGAACAATATGCCTCCTACTGCAGGTAACCCTGATACGTCTCCAACGTATCTACTTTTCCAAACTCTTTTGCCCTTGTTTTGGACTCTAATTTGCATGATTTGAATGGACCTAACCCGGACTGACGCTATTTTCAGCAGAATTGCCATGGTGTTATTTTGTGTAGAAATAAAAGTTCTCGGAATGACCTGAAACTTCACAGAGATGGTTTTTGGACTTAATAAAAAAATATTGGCGAAATAATCAAGTGAAGGGAGCCCACACCCTGGCCACAAGGGTAGGGGTGCACCCACCCCCCCGGGGTGCGCCATCCGTCCTTGTGGGCCCCCTAGACCTCCACCGACCTCAACTCCAACTCCTTATATTCACATTCAGGGAGAAAAAATCAAAGAGAAGGATTCATCGTGTTTTACAATTCGGAGCCGCCGCCAAGCCTTGTTCTTCCTGGGAAGGGCAGATCTAGAGTCTGTTCGAGGCTCCAGAGAGGGGAATCCGTCGCCATCGTCATCATCAACCATCCTCCATCACCAATTTCATTATGATCACCGCCGTGCATGAGTAATCCATCATAGGCTTGCTGGATGGTGATGGGTTGGATGAGATTTACCATGTAATCAAGTTAGTTTTGTTAGGGTTTGATCCCTAGTATCCACTATGTTCTAAGATTGATGTTGCTATGACTTTGCTATGCTTAATGCTTGTCACTAGGGCACAGGTGCCATGATTTCAGATCTGAACCTATTATGTTTTCATGAATATATTTATGTTCTTGATCCTATCTTGCAAGTCAATAGTCACCTACTACGTGTTATGATCCGACAACCCCGGAGTGACAATAGTCAGGACACTTCCTCATGATGACCATAGTTTGAGGAGTTCGTGTATTCACTAAGTGCTAATGCTTTGGTCTGGTACTCTATTAAAAGAAGGCCTTAATATCCCTTAGTTTCCAATAGGACCCCGCTGCCACGGGAGGGTAGGACAAAAGATGCCATTCAAGTTCTTTTCCATAAGCACGTATGACTATATTCGGAATACATGCCTACATTATATTGATGAATTGGAGCTAGTTATGTGTCACCCGACGTTATAACCGTTGCATGATGAATGCCATCCGACATAAGTATCCATCATTGATCCATTGCCTACGAGCTCGTTTCATATTGATCATTCCTAAGTTACTTTTCCGTTGCCACTGTTACGATTGCTACAAAACTGCTAATGTTACTTTTGCCACCATTATCGCTACTTCCATACTACTTTGCTACTAAATATTTTGCTACAGATATTAAGTCTTTCAGGTGTGGTTGAATTGACAACTCAGCTGATAATACTTGAGAATATTCTTTGGCTCCCCTTTTGTCGAATCAATAAATTTGGGTTGAATACTCTACCCTCAAAAACTGTTGCGATCCCTTATACTTGTGGGTTATCAAGACCTTTTTTTGGTGTCGTTGCCAGGGAGCATAACTCTATTCTCTGAGTCACTTGGGATTTATATCTGTTGATCACTATGAAGAATCTAAAAGATCAAAGAACTAAGATTTTTCCCTCAACTATGAGGGGAGGTAAGGAAATGCCATCTAGCTCTGCACTTGATTCTCCTTTTGTTTTGAGTAAACTTGCGACACCTACACCTGCTATTGATTCTGATATGTCACATGTGTTATTGATGATGCCACTTCTGCTATGAATGATGCTTATGATGAAACTACTTCTATGCTTAATAATACTGTGCCACTTGGTGAATTTCTTGATGAACAACTTGCTAGGGTTAGAGAGAATGAAATTACTAAAACTGATGATATTACTAAAACTGAAGATTATGATTCTCCCCCTAGATATGAATTGCCTGTTGTACCTGAGGGTTATGCTATGGATGAAGAAACTGCTAGAGACTTCTTTGCTTGCAATGATAGAGAGGATCTTAAGAAATTGTTAGCTAAGCTAAAAGAAAAATCCTTGAATGCTAGAATGAAATATGATCCTACTTTTGCTACTTCACCTTTTGTTACTAATAAGGATTATGAATTCTCTGTCGATCCTGAGTTAATTACTTTAGTTGAATCTGATCCTTTCTATGGTTATGAATCTGAAACTGTTGTGGCACGCCTTACTAAATTGAATGATATAGCCACCCTATTTGCTCATGAGGAAAAAAATCGCTATTACTATATTCTTAAGTTGTTTCATTTCTCGTTAAAGGGTGATGCTAAGTTATGGTTTAATTCTCTTGCTCCTGGTTGTGTGCATAGTCCCCAGGATATGATTTACTACTTCTCTGCAAAATATTTCCCCGCTCATAAGAAACAAGCTGCTTTAAGGGAAATATTTAATTTTGTGCAAATTGAAAAAGAGAGTCTCCCACAAGCTTGGGGGAGGCTTCTCCAATTACTTAATGCTTTTCCTGATCATCCTCTCAAGAAAAATGAAATACTTGATATCTTTCATAATGGACTAACCGATGCTTCCAGAGACCACCTGGATAGTTGTGTTGGTTGTGTTTTCATGGAAAGAACCATTGAGCAAGCTGAATTGCTATTGAATAATATACTGAGTAATGATAATGATTGGACACTTCCTAAACCAACTCCTAAGACAACTCCAAAGAAAAGGGGTATTCTATTTCTCAGTCCTAAAGATATGCAAGAGGCAAAGAAATCTATGAAAGAAAAAGTATTAAAGCTGAACATGTTAAGAATCTACCGCCTATTGAGGAAATACATGGTCTTGATAACCTGACACGGGTAGTAGAGGTAAACTCTCTCCGTAGATTTGATGAAGGTGATATTCCTCATAATAAGTCTGCTAGTCAATGCTTGGATGAGTTTGATAATTTTATTGTTAAACAAGAAAATTTCAATGCTTATGTTAGTAGACAATTGAACCGTAATGCTTACATGCTTGACCACTTGGGTGATTATATGAGTAGAACAGTTAATGATCTTAAGCTTAGTAGTAAACATGCTTCCACGGTTACAACTCAAGTAGAACAAGTACTTAAGGCGCAGGATGATTTGCTTAATGAGTTGAATAATAAGAATAATGATAATGTTGTTAGGGTTATGACTAGAGGTGGTAAAATTACCTAGGAACCTTTGTATCCTGAGGGCCATCCTAAGAGAGTTGAGCAAGATTCTCAGAGAACTAATACGGATGCACCTAGTCCTAGTAGTAAAAAGAAAAAGAAAACTGATAGGACTTTGCATGCTGGTGAACCTGCTATAGACACATCTGAGAATCCCAATGATATTTCTATTTCTGATGCTGAGACACAATCTGGTGATGAACATGAACCTAGTGATAATGTTAATATGCAAATTTTTGCTGCTGTGGTGACCTTGTTCTTAAGCTTGCATGTCAAAATTATATGGTACAAAGTAGTTTTGATGCATGATATAGCCTCTAGGCACTTTTAGGAGTAGTTTCTATCGATTTTGTTGAGTTTGATTTACTTTTATTTTGAGTCACTAAAAATTTCAGAAATTTTCAAAGGAAGAAAATGTTGAGGAGATTGTTGAGAGGCTCCTCGAGCAGGGGTTCGAAGGATAAGGAAAATGAGGAGAAGGAGAAGGAGAAGCCCAAGTACAATCTTCCTCGCACCACAGAGATTCGGCCGTGTGAATGGCCATGTGATGCATTTTTACAGGCGGACAGAATTTATGATGATTTCTATTATTTGGCTGGGAATGCGGGCATCACCGACTTCCTGCACGACCAGTGTGATCAGTATCTCCTACTCACTAATACTTTCATGCAAAATTTTCATCTTCATGCTAGGAGATCACCACCCATGGTAGATTTTTACTTATATGATGAGTACATGGAAATGACGCTCTATGACTTTTGTGAGGTTTGTAAATTGCCTTATGAGCGTAGCATTGAGGAACCACATCCTAGTGATGTGGAAGGTTTTATTAATGAAGTTACCGTAGGGGAAAGGAGAAGGGTGTCCGAAGCAAGAGTGGCTAGTTTACATTTTCCTGTTTTGCGCTATTATTCACTATTTGTTGGGAGATGTTTAATTGGTCGTGGTGAGAGTGGAGGCCTTAGTGCTCCTGACCTTGCCATTTTGGGCCATGCTTTACTTCGTGATAAAACTTCCAGTTTAGGCGCTATGGTTGCTAAATGGTTGAGTCTCAACCGAACAAAGGGTCCTATTTTTGGAGGTATTTTCGCCTCCCGTCTTGCTAGACGCTTCGAGTTACCCATTAGGCATTATGAGAAAGAGGAGAAATTTCTACCCACTATATACTTAGATTATGAAAGCATGGTAGTACATAAGTTTATTCACTATGATGAGGAAAAGAGACTCATTTATAACTTGATATTTAGCGAGGATACTTTTCAGATTATTACCTTGCCTACACCTACTTTGTTCGATATTCATTCAGGCAGGTACTTCGTTTTGCCCGCGGACATTCATGCATACTGGGAGGGGACACGATCCCCAGCTCCTGAGCCGGAGCCATCACCTGATCCATATCAGAAGTCTATTTATCAATGGGAGCCGCAGGAGCTCGCTAACCAGTGGAACCCCCAGGATCCTCCTCAATACACCGGAGAGGGCTACTTTGATCCATGGGCGTAGACCAACTTAGGCCAAAAGCCTAAGCTTGGGGGAGTATGTATTTCTCACCAACATTACATTCATGTTCACACACTCATTTTAGTTGTCGGTATTCATACTCTTTCATTGTATTATCCATGTTAGTTCATTTGTTTTTCCCGCTTTCTTCTTGTGTGTTTGAAAAACCTTAAGAAAAACCAAAAAAAAATTAGTTGTAGTTAGTTTACTTTCTATGCATGCTTAGTTGTAGTATTAAACGAAAACCCAAAAAGATTTCTCATTCTTCTCTTGCTTGTTGGGAGCTTTCCCGTATAAATTGTTTTTCTCGTTCTTGTTTTACCTTTCTTCAGAAAAACAAAAACTCCAAAAATATTTCAGTTTGTTTCTTTGAAATTCTTTTTCTTTTCTTTGGGGGTCGAGAGAAGAAGACCACGATGAAAACGTTGAGTGGCTCTCATATGCATTATTGTTGATCTAACAAAGAGCCCACATTACCTTGTATTCTCCTTTGAATAAATGATTGCAGATTCCAGCTTAGTCCAATGCACGTGCACTATTATTATTATCCACTTTGTTCGGTCGTGCAAGTGAAAGGCAATAATGACGATATATGATGAAATGATTGAGATGAGGAAAAGTTGGTATGAACTCGACCTATCTTGTTTTTGTAAATATGATTAATTCATCGTTCTTGATTCAGCCCATTATGAATGAAACATGTTTGCAATGACAATTAGAGATTATAGTTACTCATGCCATGCTTAATTAGCTAGGAGTTTATAATGGTTTACCTTGTGTGCCAACATGAAAATTAAAATGGTTGTGATGTAGTATGATAAGATGGTATCCTCCTTTGAATGATTCGAGTGGCTTGACTTGGCACATGTTCATGCATGTAGTTGAAACAAAATAAACATAGCATCCATGATATTTATGTTCATGGTGATTTATATCCTACTCATGCTTGCACTCAATGTTGGTTACTCTCAATGCATGTTTATGACTGTCGTCGCTCTCTAGTTGGTCGCTTCCCAGTCTCTTTCTAGCCTTCACTTGTACTAAGCGGGAATACTGCTTGTGCATCCACTTCCATAAACCCAAAGTTGTTCCATATGAGTCCGCCATACCTACCTATATGCGGTATTTACCTGCCGTTCCAAGTAAATTTGCAAGTGCCAAACTCTAAACCTTCAAAGGATAATCTGTTTTGTATGCTCGAATCGCTCATGTACCAACTAGGGTTGTCTATATCTTCCATGCTAGGTGGGTTATTCTCATGGTGAGTGGACTCCGCTCATCATTCACGAGAAAATGGCTGGTAACCGGGATGCCCAGTCCCATGCTCAAATCAAATCAAAATAATTGCAAACAAAACTCCCCCAGGACTGTTGTTAGTTGGACGGTACCCGTTGTTTCGGACCAGCCGTGGAGTGTGCTTGTTGGTGGTGAGGGAGTATAAACTTTTCCATTTTGTTTGGGAACCGCCTATAATGTATGTAGCATGGAAGATACCGAGACCTCTTGGTTGTTATGTTGACAATGAAAGCATGCCGCTCAAAATATTATTTATCTCTATTTCAAAACTCGAGCTTTGGCACCTCTATAAATCCCTGCTTCCCTCTGCGAAGGGCCTATCTATTTACTTTTATTGCTAAGTCATCATCCTATTATAAAAAGCACCAGTTAGAGAGCACCACTGTCATCTGTATGCATTGTTACTAATTTATATTGAGTATGATTGTGACTGGATCTCTTTTATCATGAATTACAATGTCTAGTCAGTCCTTGATCTTCAGGGGTGCTCTGCATTTATGTTTTGCGATCTCAAAAAGGGCTAGCGAGATACCATCTTGTTATATCATATCATGATTGTTTTGAGAAAGTGTTGTCATCCAAGATTTATTATTATTGCTCGCTAGTTGATTATGCCATTGATATGAGTAAATGTGAGACCTAAACGTCATTGTGAATATGGTTAGTTCATAATCTTTGCTGAAAGCTTGAATGCTGGCTTTACATATTTGCAACAACAAGATCAAACAAAGTTTGTAAAAGTTTTTCTTTATCACTTTCAGTTCATCAACCGAATTGCTTGAGGACAAGAAATGGGTTAAACTTGGGGGAGTTGGTACGTCTCCGTCGTATCTACTTTTCCAAACTCTTTTGCCCTTGTTTTGGACTCTAATTTTCATGATTTGAAAGAAACTAACCCGGACTGGCGCTATTTTCAGCAGAAATGCCATGGTCTTATTTTTGTGCAGAAATAGAAGTTCTCAGAATGACCTGAAACTTCACGGAGATGATTTTTGGAACTAATAAAAAATATTGGCAAAAGAATCAAGTGAAGGGGGCCCACACCCTGGCCACAAGGGTGGGGGTGCGCCCACCCCCCTAGGGCGCGCCATCCGTCCTTGTGGGCCCCCTGGACCTCCACCGACCTCAACTCCAACTCCATATATTCACATTCGGGGAGAAAAAAATCAGAGAGAAGGATTCGTCGCGTTTTACGATACGAAGCCGCCACCAAGCCATGTTCTTCCTCAGGAGGGCAGATCTAGAGTCCGTTCGGGGCTCCGGAGAGGGGAATCTGTCGCCATCGTCATCATCAACCATCCTCCATCACCAATTTCATGATGCTCACCGCCGTGCGTGAGTAATCCCGTCGTAGGCTTGCCGTACGGTGATGGGTTGGATGAGATTTACCATGTAATCGAGTTAGTTTTGTTAGGGTTTGATCCCTAGTATCCACTATGTTCTAAGATTGATGTTGCTATGACTTTGCTATGCTTAATGCTTGTCACTAGGGCCCGAGTGCCATGATTTCAGATCTGAACCTATTATGTTTTCATGAATATATTTGTGTTCTTGATCATATCTTGCAAGTCAATAGTCACCTACTACATGTTATGATCTAGCAAACCCGGAGTGGCAATAGTTGGGACACTTCCTGGTGATGACCGTAGTTTGAGGAGTTCATGTATTCACTAAGTGCTTTCCAATAGGACCCCGCTGCCACGGGGGGTAGGACAAAAGATGGCATGCAAGTTCTTTTCCATAAGCACGTATGACTATATTCGGAATACATGCCTACATTATATTGATGAATTGGAGCTAGTTATGTGTCACCCTATGTTATAACCATTGCATGATGTATGCCATCCGACATAATTATCCATCATTGATCGATTGCCTACGAGCTCATTTCATATTGATCTTTGCTAAGTTACTTTTCCGTTGCCACTATTACGATTGCTACAAAACTGCTACTGTTACTTTTGCCACCGTTACCGCTACTGACATACTACTTTGCTACTAAATATTTTGCTGCAGATATTAAGTCTTTCAGGTGTGGTTGAATTGACAACTCAGCTGCTAATACTTGAGAATATTCTTTGGCTCCCCTTGTGTCGAATCAATAAATTTTGGGTTGAATACTCTACCCTCGAAAAATGTTGCGATCCCCTATACTTGTGGGTTATCAAACCCTAGTGTTGCTAAGAGTCTTTTTAATATGCCGCAGACCGATGACGCTCAAATACAATGTCAAAATACCTTCAAAGCTAACTCTGAGGACCATGAATGGTGCAGTATGAGAAACTTTGCCAGGTTCCCTAGCCGATGTTGTACCAAAGAAGAGGAAGATGCGGCCAAAAAAAGGATCACCTAGGCACGACCAATTACATACAGAAATAGGCTGAGAACAAGATGGCGGGTCATCCTCCACCGTTCCAAGGGCCCATTTCCCTGGTGAATCCATCGCACCGCATTACATGTACGAGAGCATGGTGTCTGACATAAAGCTTCTTCATCACGACATCCTGGAGAGAGAGCCGACGACTAATGTCGACTTTCGTAGTCCATTTGAAAATCTTCTGGTATGCACGGTGAAGGTTACTAAGGATCTTGTCTTCGTCGATGAATTCCCGCTGACAAGTTCTATTTACATTTCTACCAAATCTTCAACAAGATCAACCTCAGGCAGCTTGAGGGAAGCTTCTTAGTCAGGCTATGTGTGCTTGCTCTAGCCAATAAGGTCAAGGTCGACAACGTGACGACAGTCGCGGTGACTAGGCGAACCACCGCACCCAGGCAATTGAGTTGTGGTGACGGGACAGCCAACCACCCATCCATTAATCGCCTCCACCGTTCCCCTTGATTCCCAAGACAGCCATTTGGATGGCCATCGGCTTCATCCCGACTATAAAAGCTCGACGCAAGACATCCTCATCACCAAATCCCTAGCCGCCTGATACTAACCTATTAACTCAATGCCTAGTACGAGTTGTTGTTTTTTGCTTGTTTTTGGCTATTCGGAAAATCAGTACCAAACGAAGTCCAAACACGATGAAACTTTATAGTAATTTTATCTAGACCAGAAGGGACCCTAGAACATTCGGGAGGAGGCCAGACGATCTATGTGAGAGCGACGAGCTCACACGGCGCGCCCCTAGGGGGTGCCACCTGAGCTCGTGGGTCCCACACATATCTATTTGGCCTAATTCCAACTCCATAAATTCCCAACTATTCCCGAACCAACAAAGAGCTACTCTAAACACTTTCTCCGCCGTCGCAAGCTTCTGTTCCTCCGTGATCCCATCTGGAGGCCTTTTTTGATACTCTACCGGAGGGGGAATCGATCACGGAGGGCTTCTACATCATCCTTGCCGCCCATCCAATGACGTGTGATTAGTTTACCATAGACCTACGGGTCCATAGCTAGTAGCTAGATGGCTTCTTCTTCCTCTCTGATCTTCAATACAAATTTCTCCATGATCTCCATGGAGTTCTATCTGATGTAATCTTATTTTGCGATGTATTTGTTGGGATCCGATGAATTGTGGGTTTATGATCAGATTATTCATTGAAAGTAATTGAGTCTTTTCTGGACTTTATTATGCATGGTCGTTATAGCTTTGTATTTCTTTCCGATCTATCCATTTAGTTTGGCCAACTAGATTGATTTATCTTGAGCGGGAGAGGTGCTTTGTAATGGGTTCAATCTCGGTATCCTCACCTCGTGATAGAAGGGGTAGCGAGGCACGTATTTGTATTGTTGCCATTAAGGGTAAAAGGATGGGGTTCAATCAGATTGCTTGGTTTTATTCTGTCTATATTATGTCATCATACTTCATGCATTACTCTGTTTGTTATGAACTTAATACGTAGAGAGGCAATCATAGAAGCGCTCTCGAAGTGGAGTAATAGTAGTAGATGCGGAACTGCTTTGGTCTACTTGTCATGGACGTAATGCCTATATACACGATCGTTTCCATGAATGACATCATAATTATGTGCTTTTCTATCAGTCGCCCAACATTAATTTTTCTACCCACCGTATGCTATTAATTCGAAAGAGAAGCCTCTAGTGAAAACTATGGGCCCGGGTCTATTTTTATCATATTATAGAAACTAAAAATATATTTGCTGTAATTTATTATCTTTTATTTTACTTTGTAATTTATATATCTACCACTACCAGATTTGATCCTTGCAAGTAACGAGTTCAAGGGGATTGACAACCCTCTTGCCCACATTGGGTGCAAGTATTTTCTCTTGCATGTGCAGATATTGTTCACTAGGATTTGCTTGATTCTCCTATATGTTCGATAACCTTGGTTCTCACTGAGGGAAATACTTATCAACTACTATATTACTTCACTCTTCCTCTTCGGGGAAAATCCCAATGCAGCTCACGTGTAGCAGAAAGAATTTATGGCGCCGTTGTTGGGAAGACATCTTCAAATACCTACAAGTACCTTCATTTACATTATCATTTACTTGATCTGATTTTTATTTTCTGTATTTTCTTTTATTAGTCTCTTTACAAAAAAATATCAAAACACAAAAAGATTACTTGTTAGTTTTCTTGTTTGCTTGCTTGAAGTTGATATCATGTCTGAGTTTGAGAAAATTATTGTTGAAAGTGCTAGTGAAGGTAGTGCTAGTGAGACGCATGAGGAAGAACCTAAAATTGATCTTAACAATGATCCTTTCGAGAGTAAAGGTCATCATAATGAAGCTCCACAATATTAAAAACTGGTAGTGGGAATATAATTGGAAAAACATCATCCCAAGAACTCTTTAATTACACGGGAGTCATACCATTGATTAATGGATCTATTCTTGATAAAACCTATTGTTATGTGGATGCTATTTCCATGCTTGTGGTTAAACTGAAAGGAAATTTGTGCATATTCATCCCATCCTACAAAAGATGTTCCTTGAACTTTCAAATATACATGACCCAAGAACTAAAAAGATTGCTACAATCATCCTTATGCATGAATCTGATTACATAATCCGTGAAGCTAGGGAAATTTTTTCCTTCTATAAAATAGATTCTGACCATCCACCAATAGAAGAAATTCTTCATGATAAAGACACTATGCTTAGGTTGGAGTCTAATGATTATCATGCTTATGGTGAAAATATTAGGAGAGAAGTTCCTCAACCTGAGTTAATCAAAGCCTTGTACCACAACACTTGTGATAAATTGAATGGATCACCAATAGAGTTGATGAAGGATTTAGTGAATAATGGTTTAAAAGTACTGCTAGAGATCCTATTGATGATGAAATCCATGTTTTATATGAGGACCTCTATGGTGATGATTTGGAGTTTGAAGTTATGAATGTTAAAGTTACAAAACAAAGTCCCCTCAACTATTTAATCTCACCTACTAGAAAAGTAGAATTTGAGAGTAGAGAGTTAATGAGGAAGGTTTTTGATGATTTGATTAAAAAGGATTCAGAAGATGACAATACTTGTGAACAATGCATTATGCCTATCTAGGGGCATAAAACAATAGCGCTTGTTGGGAGGCAACCCAATAGTTATCTTAAAAAAAATTCTTTTACTTTCTGTTCTTATGTGATGACGTGATTACTTCTACTATAATGATTGTGTTTTTATCTTTTAGTTAGTGTTTGTGCCAAGTAAAGCCTTTGGGATGATTTGGTTGATATTGACTTGATTGTGTGAAAAAAAACAGAAACTTTTGCTGCTAGTCCAAGAATTACTATAATTCACAGGAACGTGATAAAATTTTGAAATTTTTACACATGATTTATATACAAACTACCCATGTCGTCCTAATCTTTCCGATTTTTTGGAGTTAAAGAAGTGTAGTTTATGTAGATCATTACAAACTGTTCTATTTTAGACAGATTATGTTTTTAGTTGCATAGTATGTTTGTTTTAATGATGCTCTGGATTATATCGGGGGGTATAAGTCACGGAGAAGTTAGAATACAATAGGTATTATGAAAGAATAATTATGAATGAGTTTACAACAGTACCTAAAGTTTATGATTTGTCTATTATACTAACGGATCTCGCGAGGTTTCTGTTGAATTTTGTGTGCTAAAGTTTTCAAGTTTTGGGTGAGATCACGATGGATGAACGAATAAGGAGCAGCAAAACCCTAAGCTTGGGGGCATCCCAAGGTAATATTCAAGGAATACCCAAGCGTCAAAACTTGGGGATGCCCCGGATGGCATCCCCTCTTTTGTCTATAATTCATCGGTATGTTACTTGGAGCTACATTTTTATTCATCACATTATATAAGTTTTACTTGGAGCATCTCATCCATAGATGTGTTTTATTTGCTTTTTAGTTTCCCACAATCATTGTTTGTTGGACACCTTTTTGAAAGAGACACACATTCATTTGATTTGTTAGTGTACTCTATGAGCTTCACTCATATCTTTTGAGCTATGCAGTTGCTCTAGTGCTTCACATATATCTGTTAGAGCACGCTAGTGGCAATATTTTATAGAAATTATTGCACTCGTGCTCCACTTAAATCTTTTTGAGAGTCTATTAAATAGGAGGTGGTAATGTGCATGGGTTATAAGGCTAATCCAAGAAGGATAGGTATTTAAGAGTGGTATAATAAAAACTTCATGTAGATCACTAAATATGAAACGTATGTTCTAATTATATTGATGTCGTAATATGAAAGGTATGAGTCTATGATCATTGGTAGTAAGAATATTGATATTAAAGATTGTTATTGACTACTCATTTAAGTGCCCGATGTGGCATGGTGGGGATGTTTGAGCATTTTAATGTCTGATTGAAATCCTTGAATGTTGTCATAACCGAGGATGCGCAATGGTTAACTCCTACCGACCTCCTCCCTATGGGCATGCGAGTAGTACTTTGCTTCGAGGACTAACAAAATTCCGCAATAAGTATATGAGTTCTTTATGACTAATGTGAGTCCATGGATAATTATTCACTTCTACCTTTTCACAATTTTCTAGCCTCTTCGGTACCGTGTGTTGCCCTTTCTCACCTCAAGAGTTGATGCAAACTTCGCCCGTGCATCCATACCTAGCGATATGATACGCTCTATCACACATAAGCCTCCTTATATCTTCCTCAAAACAGCCATCATACCTATCTATCATGGCATTTCCATAGTCATTCCAAGAAATAATGCCATGCAACCTCCACCGTTCCATGTTATGACATGAGTTTTCATCATCATATTGCTTTGCATGATCATATAGAGATGACATGATATTTGTGGAAAAGCCACCGTTCATCATTGTTATACATGTTACGCTAGATCATTTCACATCCTGATACACCGCTAAAGACATTCATATAGAGTCATATTGTTTCGGTTTGTCTGAGTTGTAATATCGAGTTGAATGAGACAAGATCTGGCTCAAAGGTGAAGACATCATTCTTTGAACCCTCTCGGGCAGTTCCTGTTCTAGCTTCTCTATCTCTAGCAAGTGATACAAACAACACAGCATCAAGTAAATAAAAGTGTGATGATCATCATTATGAGAGCATTGTCCCAGTGAGGAAAGAATGATGGAGACAATGAACCCCCCACAAGTCAGGATGAGACTCCGGACTAAATAAAAAAAGGAGGCCAAAAGAACCCAACAAAAAAATGAGAAAGAGAGAAAGGGCAATTCTACTACTCCCTCTGTTCACTTTTATAAGACCTTGAAGACATTTCAGACAATGTACAAAACAGCCCATTTTGAGTTGTCTGAAATGACTTACAAAAGTGAATGGAGGGAGTATCTTTTACCACACACAGGGCCGGTCCTGAGAATTCGGGGCCCGGGGCGAGGCTATAATCCGGGGCCCTTAATATAAAAAACAAAGTGATGGCTTATGGAGGAAGTAGACAATGGTCTCTGTTCCTATCAAGTTATTTTTGTAAATGCATATCCATGTTTAATGTGAGCCTTGTACGATAACTATAGGACTACATTATATGTATGAGGTCTCAGAAGGTTGGAACAATTTCAACGCGGTAAAGAATTGGTGGCACTCCGTGATAAATGTCAACGACGACGTCTGTAAGGAACTTGCTTCCTTTTTCATGCTTACATTGTGGGAGATTTGGTGTGAGCGAAATGCCCAGGTTTTTAGAAATTTATTCATCTGTGCCGAACACCATGTTTGGTAAGATCAAAAGAAAGGCTCTCCTTTTTTTTGCGGGTGAAAACAGAGGCTCTTTTGTGGGAAAAGGCAGGGGCCAAACGCTTAGGTTCTTTGATGCCACCAGAGCAGTTCATTGTAGCACCAGCCTTGTGGTCAAGTATTATATGTAAAAACTCTTCTTAATTAATATGATGAGGCAAAGCTCTTGTCTCCTTTTCGGAAAAAAAAAAGTTCAGAGAGACATGTGACTCCATGAATGGTCCTGAAAGAAGTTTGCATCGAAAATGCAGGGATGCAAAATTTTCAGTTCATGGCATGTGTTACTCCAAATAGAAATTAAGATAGATGAGCCAATCCATATTCCAACTAGATTCACGGGAGGGATCACCATCCAGAGCCTTGCTCTCGTCATGATCTGTTTGAGATCTGCACCACAATTATATCACAACTAAACCGCCGAAACAGTGGAAGGCGCTGACTTACCTGAAACACTCACGCCTCCGTAGACGAACGTAGCACCAGTCCGCCGCCGAGCTCCGCAGCGCAGCCGCATCGATCCCTTGCAATCCGGGCTTCCTTCCTTATTCATCTACCGCAGTTTGGTCACGAGGCGAAAGGCGGCGTGATGTACGCACGATGGCTCGCTCAAGTTCCTCCTTTTTTTTTACGATGCATGCGTTACGGCTGGGATGTATCGCTCCAGCTAGCTACTAATTGGGCCGTCCAATAAACTTTATTAGTGTGCTAAAAAATAAAGGCCTAATTAAACAAAGATATACATATACACATACGGGGGGCCCTCCCCATTGGGGGCCCGGGGCGGCCGCCCCCCCTGCCCCCCCTCAGGACCGGCCCTCCACACTTGTGCTTCCGAGAAAAAAGCGCATCATCGTTGACTCTAGCCGTTGTCGTCGTCTACCGTAGCATGTGTAGCCCCATGGCTCGCCGCGCGTCTGCCATAGCCTGCACCGCCGGTGGCTTGCCACGTCCGTCCCACACCTAATGGCAATGCGTTGTGTTGCGCCCCCGCAATTGCAGCACCTCCGGCCAGCGCATCGGCGGCCTCATTGTGCAACGCACCCGGTGGATAGAACATCGCCGCCTCGCAGCTCCAGTTGGACCGCAGTTGCAGCATCTCACGTCACTGGTTCCAGCTCCATGCCCAAATGGTTGCAACATGGTGTAGGTCTCATGCCGACGGTCGCAGCACCTGGCGGCACTGGTTTGGACATGGATGGTTGGAGCCGGTTGAAGCATTTTTCATCTATGGTTGAAGCTATTTTTGTCAACGGTTGTACCAACACGGCGACTCCGACTCTGCTATAGTGACACTTGCCTCCTGAATCCATTGCCATCGCCAACGCAACCCTAGGAGCTAAACACCGGCTTCCTGTTTGGTTTTGAACCAAGTTTTGTTGATAATGGATGAAATTATAAGCCCATGAACGCAACTCTGGAATGGTGGAAGTGTTAGAACAGAACCAAGTTTCCCTCATCATATAATTGTATGTTCAATATTAAACAGGTCGGTCGTAGACTAATCATAAAGATGATAATACTGCGATTTTACTAGTATTCAGTGCTCATTCTAGAAAACACACATAGACCACTAAATCTAAAATTTCCAAATTAGCATGATTCTAGAATGCTCATACATGTACGACGGTTTGTACGAAAACCATGACCTGCGGATCCCACTAATTCTTTTCCTTTTTTGACTACCTTCCCTTTTTTGAACGGTCACCGGAAGAGAGAGCTTCCGCACCTGAATATATTACCGCTCATAGTTGTTACTCCCTCCGGTCCATAATATAAAACGTTTTTGTAAGGAAGTATTCCCTCCGTCAGAGGGAGTACATTACAAGAGGGGATCAAGACTAGAGGAGAGACAATTAAGCCAGGATCTGTCGGCGTCTCGTAGTGCAATGTCTTTGAATCTAAATATCCAGAGCGAGAAATCAAAAATAATGTTCCCTTTGAGAATGAATGCTTGTATTGAAAGTACATATATAGATAGTTATGGTTTTCTATTTATATAATATACACTACTTTACGAAAGGTAAGAAGAGATGAGAAGCATGCAAACAAAAGAATGTCACCTTTCACAATCAGTAAAATCGCTGGGATTTTGGATCACCCCATGAATGTAAATATCTACCTCTGCTAAAATATGGATAATCAAAACCAACATCTTGCACCGGTATTAGAATGTGAATCTTCCAAAGAATGAGTTTGGTGTCGATCCACCATCTGACAATGCTGTAGCTGGTAAGGAAGCGACATTTGAGAGGACGCCATGTTGGCATTTATTGAGCTGCCAAGGTTAAGAATGTCAACTTGGCATAATTGGTATTTTAATATCAGTCTTATAACAGTCATTCCTGTTGCAGATAATTTCCAACCAAGATATCATTGAAAACTTTATACCGGGCATGGAAGCAAGATAAATTCTCAGTACTTGTAACAACAACAAAAAAAACACTCCCAAAACTAAACCCATGTCAGCAGGATGGAAGCAGAAATCCATAGATGATAGACCCAGGTCCTTGTTCAAGGTGATTAGATGAACTCTACCATAATCATAATGACAGTTAGTTAATGCTTATATGCTGAGTACAAGTTTGAGAAGGATGGGGTTTTCCTAAGTGTGGCTTTTAATATCTATATTATGCTATAGGAATTATAACTGTCCAGTCTAGAATGTACTCTCCAATTCTACACTATAGACATGTCACATGATGTTTAACAGTGTTATCCGAATAAAACACTTCCCTGTGACCTTAATATTTGAGTAACTTAACCATGTGCTAGAATTATATAGGATCGATTCTCAAAAAAAAAGAATAATATAGGATCTAAGGCCTTCTAGAGCTAATTTGTACTCCATCTGTCCCAAAATAGGTGTCTTGTAGTTAGTACAAAGTTGTACTAAAGTTGAGACACTTATTTTGGGACGGAAGGAGTACTAATTAAACACCATATCAGAGGTTACAAGCTAGGACACTAAGATAAAACATTTTATATATACTAGTACACAAGTACCTCGTCAGGGCTGAACTGTAGTAGCATCGCAACCACGGGCAGCAAGGCCCCCACCTCCCCTGTGTAAAAGATACCAAGTCGATGTTTCATATCATCTGCCAATCAACAGCAAAATAAGCAATAAAAAGTTCCAGATACCTGTTTCAAGAAGCTTTAAGATCACATTTTTTAGGTATGTCATATCTACTCCTTCTCGCTTTTGTGATCTCTCCATATTCCGAAGCTCAGCCTTCAACATTGCTTCCTGAAATACAGAATTTCAATAGATCAGGCATCCAACTGAAGGCCTCGCACCAATAACAAGTCATGTAAAGATTACAAATTTCATCGGAACACAAAAAGGGTGAAAGATATTTTTGATAAATATAAGGTCTTAGTTCTGTATTTTATTCAACTCATCACTGCATTGACCGAATAGCAAAAGGGGAAGGGGGCACAAACTATATGAATATAATTTTGTGAAATGCAGGAAGCATGTGTCTAGTTCAATCAATTATAAATGATTAAACAGTACACAATACATGTACATAAACTGTTGTTACATATTCATGACTTCACTGACTCCCATCGCTGGATTCCACGAGAATCCCACAGAACAAGGAATATTGTGCAACTTAACGGCCTAGAGACAAAGCTTCTATTAGCCTACTGCACTCCAATGTTCACGTGATAAAATAAGAATAGGACATCTTTCATACTTCTAAGAATGTATCACAAAGAATAATGACCCGAAAATTAATCACAACACGAATAATGTGACAACAGTTAATACCAAAATTTTCACTATCAGTTTCAGCAAGGTTAGTTAGATAAATAAAATTTGACCAGAACAGCATCAAGGAACAGATAATATAGGAGCATGACTTCCATTATTTTCTATATCAACTGTGGTATGTTATGACATACAAACACCAAAGCCTTTCAATTCCGAACAAGTTGGAGTGGGCTAGAATTGAAACCCATGAGATCTCGAAACTTAGTTATGGTTCTGGCCTGTGGATAACTAACTTCCACTCACCCCTGTCCAAGGCTAGTTCTTTGGTGATATTTCAATCCCTCAAGTCTCTCGTAACGGATTCCCCCCATGTCAAGTTTTGGTCTAACCTGATCTCTCCTCACATTTTCAGCACGCTTTATCTTTCCTCTATGCACCGGCGCTTCTGGAGGCCTGTGTTGTACATGCCCAAACCACTCAGACAATGTTGGACAAATTCCTCTTCAATTGGTGCTACCCCAAGTCCCAACTCTATCACATATATCATCATTCCAGACCAGGCCTTTCTTGTGAAGCCACATATCCATCTCAGGATACGCATATCTGCTACATCTAACTGTTGGACATGTCGCCTTTTAGTTGGCCAACATTCTGCGCCATAAAAATTCACGGGTCGAATCACCGTCCTATAGAACCTGCCCTTTAGCTTTTGTCGCGCTCTCTTGTCACAGAGGACGCCAGTGGCTCCATCTGGCTTTGATTCCATGGCTCACATCTTCATCGACATCACCGTCCTTCTGCAGCAATGACCCCAAATATCAAAAGGTGTCCTTTTGTGGTACCGCATGCCCATCAAGGCCAACCTCCTTCTCGTGCCTAGTAGTACTGAAACTGCACCTCATGTACTCAGTTTTAGTTCTACTAAGCCTAAAACTTTTCAATTCCAAAGTCTGTCTCCATAGCTCTAACTTTCTAATAACCCTTGTCCGACTATCGTCGACTAGCAACCACGTCATCCGCAAAGAGCATACACCATGAGGTATCTCCTTGTATATTCCTTGTGACCTCATCCATCACCAAAGCAATAAGATAAGGGCTCAAAGTTGACCGTTGGTGAAGTCCTATTCTAATTTGTAAGTATTAGTGTCGCCATCACTTGTTCGAACACTTGTCACAACATTATCATACATGTCCTTGATGAAGGTAATGCACTTTGTTGGGACTTCACCAACAAAGTATGCTCTTTGTAAGTATCACTGTCGCCATCACTTGCTCGAACACTTTGACGAGTGTTTGTCCAAGGCCCACCACATGACATTTCACTGTATCTTACCTTGGGCCTTCTCCATGTCAATGAACACCATATGCAGTCCTTCTTTTGCTCCTTGTATCTCCCAACAAAACGACTTTCATGTCAACCTCCCAGGCATGAAACCAAACAGATTTTTGGTCACTCCTCTTCTTAAGCGGTGCTCAACGACTCTCATAGCTTCATTGTATGGCTCAGCAGCTTAATTCCATGGTAATTAGCACAGCTTTGAACACCCCCCTTATTCTTGAAGGTTGGTACTAATATACTCTGCCTCCATTCTTCGAGCATCTTGTTTGTCAAATGAGGTTGAAAAGCTTAGTTAGCCATATTAATTGTATTCAAGGCATCTCCACACCTCAATTGGCATACAATCATGACCCATCGCCTTGCCTCCTTTAATCCTTTTTCAAGCCTCCCTGGATTCGCCGCATGTTGGTATCATCAAAGGAGTAGTCCAGCTCAATGGCGGAGCTCTCAGTCTCTCCACTGAACAGTTTGTTAAAGTACTGTCGCCATCTATTCTTGATCTCCTCGTCCTTCACCAGAAGTCGATCTTCTCCATCCTCGATGCATTTGACTTGTTTGACATCCCTCGTCTTCCTTTCTCGGATCTTGGCCATCTTATAGATGTCCCTTTCGCCCTCCCTAGTGTTTAAATGTCGGTAGAGGTCCTCATATGCCCTACCCCTTAGCTTCACTCAGAGCTCGCTTTGTGGTCTTCTTTGCCACCTTGTGCTTCTCTATGTTGTCTGCACTCCTATCCAGGTATATGTGTCCGAAACAATCTTTCTTCTCCTTAATAGCCTTCTGGACATCATTGTTCCACCTCTAGGTGTCTTTAGCTTCGCTTTGACTTCCCCTGGTTACCCCAAACTCCTCTGAAGCCACCTTCCAAACGCAAGTCGGCATCTTAATCGACATATAGTTTGTATCTCCTCCTTCCTCCCAAGAGTCCTCCATAGTAACCCTCTCCTTGAAAGCCTGAGCTGCCTCACACGTAAACTATATGGAAAGCCTGAGCTGCCTCCCCCTTAAACTATATGTTATAATATGGTCGTAGATAATTGATTTCAATTCCTGCCCTGCCCTGCCCACCCCGTGACTGATGACAATACACTCACTAGCAGGCACCATCCATGTGTAGTTTAGTGAAATGAAACCTTCAATGCGCAGTTTTGTGACAGTTCATTATACATGTAGTTTTGCTGATTTTACTCCATGAATAAAGTCAACACACATACCACACTATATTTGGAAAATACGGTACACATTTTGCAAAACTAAATCATATTTAACATACCATGACTAGAATGATCATCTTGTGTTTTTAAATTAATCAGCACATCCAATCAAAGCTACACAACTAATTTAGGTGTGAAAAGGGAAAGATTCAAAGTCACCTGTTGATCATGAAGACGGTTTTCACGCTCAAGATCTTCAACTTCTTGCTGAACAATGCAAAGAACAAATTTAGTTCACACCAAAAATGAAAGAACAGAACCACCGAAAATGTCTGCTAAGCTGAAACTGACTTGAAGCGCCAAGATATGCCTATGTGACTGACTCAATTCTTCTTCCCTTTGTGCTTGTTGCCGTGCAAGAAGCTGAAATGTACACAATTGTAAGCTGAGAACTGTGAGATGTCGTATCCCCGTTGTTACCCGTTTTCATCAAAGTATTGTTGATTAGCGAGGTGTTATAACTTGAATGTGTAACTGAAAAGAAAGAATAGGTAAAACACTAGGACATCATCACAAGGGTGCAAAATTACAGATCAAATGTCCAATTAAATACATGTAACTAGCTCGGACTTCGGTTTCTTGGGAGTTTGCTGGAGCTCGTGTGAGCCGGAGAGGAAGATGGCATCGGTGCTGCCTTTCAAGATTCACGTGGTCTGGTTCGGCCCATTGGCCCTGGTGAGCTGCACCTGGGTTTGTTACCAATAGGGTAACCTTCTGGCTCGCAAAACCAGTAGGTTCCAGTAGGGACTAACCCTTATGACCCAGCCACACACACACATCCGCAACACACAGCCGCCGCCGCCACTGTCGCAAGATGCAGATCGCAGGTAGCCGGCCGGCCACCGGAGTAAGCACACTGGCACACCCCCTGCAGGTTTTTTACCATCTGCCTCTTCTCTCTCCCATCAGCACGTCCCCGCTGGTTCCTCTACCATCTCTGCCTCTCCTCTCTCCCACCGACACGCCCACCTGCTGGTTCCTCTCCAATTCGCCTCTCCTCTCTCGCTGGTCTGCAAGTCTTTCCCATAGCTATTGACATCGACCGGCACGGGATGCAAATGGCAAGCCAAGAGCAGAAAGATGCCATTGACCATGAGGTGTTCGTTTTCTAAATTCAGCACAAGCCCCTTTTAGCCCTGTGGCCTTCTTTGTTTTGTCTTTCGCCCTTAATCCAGGTCATGATTTAGTTGTTGCACTCCCCTTTTTTAGCACAAAGCTGCTGTACTGGTGTGTTGTGCTCCCAGCACAAGCTGCAGGTGGTAGGGCCGAACCTAGAACCTAAATGTTACCCTTTACCCTACCAGGGAGGTACGGGCCAAACCTTTAACCTGACATTTTCCAACAGGTTCTGAGGTCCAACACCAGGGGGGGACCGGATCAGACCACTTGAATATTGAGCTGCCATACAAAGCCAACGAGCTGCAGCCAACATCCGCCCAAGTCGAGACAGTACGCGGCTCAAGCTTCCGTTAGATCGTAGATCGACGGCTGATAGGTGCTTGGACAAACTGAACCGGCACTAATATATCAGGCCCTTGTCGAGACAGGTACAGTCCTGACATGAGGCCCTGGTGAGTGAAGGCTCAGCAGCAGTCCTGGACTAGGGGGGCAGGGGCTGAGCTTGTGGAACCATGCTGGTAACCCTTGCGTGGCTGCTCCTGTGGATCTGGTTTGTGTTGAAATATATTGCCCGCCGTTCTCTATCAGTTTGGATTTTTGGAGTAATTGGATAGTGCATGAATTCAATATAGTTTTATTGGATTAGCTGTGTGTGAATATGTGATGGATTCTTCAGCCAATTTGATTAAGCTGTGTGATAGATTCTTGACAAAGTTTTATTCGACTATTTTTCCCTTGATGCCATTTTAGTTGATCATTTTTATGCAAATTGCAGCTGATGACCAGCTATTCACAGTACCTATCTGCCCCACCTCTGTGGCCACGTGGCACACACACATGACCAATAACAAGACCTTGGAAGTAGTTAGTTGCCAATGTGAGATGGAGAACATCCAATGATATAGAGGTCGTGCTTAGCTACCCACTGGGTAGAGAATCCACTCGTATAGCCAAGTACAGGAACAGTGGTTAGAAATTGATAATATCCACTAGATTTTTGCAACATTTTACTAACAATTTCCTACTGAACATTTAAGAGAATAGTTTATTTGAAACATAACATTACCAGAATTTGCTGCTCAGCCAATTCAATACTTAGTGCATCCTGTTTAACATATCCTGCAAATACAAATAGTGTTAACAGTGCCAAAACATCCGCAAAAAAAGTTAACAGTGCCAAATTTTAACCATTCAACTGATGGGGAAAACAAAGGAGATTAGAAAATGATATAGTATTGAGAAAACCAATTACCTGGGCTTTGATTGTCACGTTTGCTGACCTGTAGCATCAATACAGTACTCTCATCAGCAGTTTCAAAACATAACTCCATATATTCACAAGTAATTGCAATGTGAAATATGAGAAGGAAACTCTCACTGTTGTGAACTTGATTCACAATGGGATAACTACCATGCTGAAGATAGCCAGACGGCATGGCTGCGACGAATTGGGTAGACATAGGTTGGGACAAGAGAATAAACTGGAGAGATAAGATTGATTGTTCTTGCTTGCCTTAACCCTAGATACATGTCATCCTTTTATAGTGGAAGCTTAGGCCACTGACCTTTCCTAACACAATATGACTTCTAATGAATGAGACTCCTAGTCCTAAACTTCCTAATACAATGTCATTCCCTAAAGGACTCTTCTCCTTTCCTTCCCCAGCACATGACCTGCTGTTGCTGCAATATCCCTGGCCCTCTTGCTGGCCGCATCCACCGTACTAGTGTCCACAACACTACACCCTTTCCAGACTAGCAGCTTGTCCTCAAGCTGCAGGATGGTGGCCATGGTTGAAGTTCAATCACATCACACTGAACTATTTGCTCGGCAGTATATTTTGTTAGATCAATCCCTTGGTCTTCCCTCGGCTCCTTTTCCTTTGTATGCACAATTCAACAGCAACCCCATACAAAATTCAAAGCACAACACCTCTGCAAGCTTTTTTTTCAAAACTGAAACTGTTGAATGTGTGGCACATCACTGTTGGCCCAAGAGGCCCAGGTCCATACCCCAGAGAGGTATTCGAGCTAGAAGGAGAGGAACTCGATCTGTCTGGAGCTAAACGCCGCTACACCACACTGAAGCCACGGGGTACGCCTCTCCTCCTCTCTTAACATGGTATCGGACCAGGAGGCGGCCTAGTCGCGGGCGACAGCAGGGCCCTACTGGAAGGGGGAAGGCGGTGGCGGACCTGCACGACGGCGGGGCAGCTGCGGCATGCAGCAGGCGAGCTCGGGCAGGCGGCTGGTGAGGAGCGCACGGCATGGCTGCACACGAGCTGTGGGGAACACTGGTGGCCGTGGCCCGACATCTTCCTCTTCTTCTCTTCTCCGGTGGCTTGAGTTTGACTCTTGTTGCTGGAGCGGTGGTGTGTGTGTGAGGAACTGCTGGAGCTGCTGAGAAGGGGAGAAGAAAACAGTGGAGAAGGAAAGATTGAGTGCGACTGGTTCTGCTGCTGCTGAGGGCATCTGCTAAGAGCTGCTGCTGCTGCTGTGCTGATTAGAGAAAAAGGAGGAGCTGCTGCTGTTTCTGTTGCTGCTGCTGCTGGTTTGCACTCCTGAGGGCTGAACTACTGCTGCTGCTGTCTTGAAGTGTAGAGTAGGAGCTGGTGGTGCCTGTGTTGCTGCTGCTTCTGTTGGAGGTGTTGCTGCTGCATGCAGTTATTCGAGGAGGGCTAGCTGCTGTGTGTGGCTGCCTGGGAGGAAGATGGCAGGTGGTGAGGTCATGGATTCGGTGCGGCTGGATGATGGATGTTCATGTGACGCAGAGGAGGAAAGAGGAAGGCGTGTAGGAGATGAAAGGCTAGGAAGAGACCATGACCTGAAGAGGACACATGTGCCAGGCGGGTGTGAGCTGCACGAGGCAGAGGAGGCGATGGCGAATGGCGTTGGTTTGCTGTGGACATGTGCAGCAAGTATGTGACAGCACACGTGTGCTTTGTTGTTTCCCCTCGGCGAAGCGATGCAGGAAGTAGAGGATACATGTGAGATCGAACAACATGATAGCCAGGAGGACGCTAGTCTTCCAAGTTTGGCTCATTTTATCTGTACAAATTAAGGCAACACTGAAAAGGCCACAATAGCTGCTCACAGAACTGATCCGGAGTGGGTGCTCGACTCTGGTGCATCTCAACATGTTGCTGGTGACTTCACGGAATTTGAGTCATATGATCACCTAGGTTGAAGATAGTGTTTCTTGGAAAAAGTGCACTGACATAGCCACAAGCCTTGCCCAAGCTCCAAAGACCAGCTGGCTCCGGCACTGCTGGAGCCCGCACCACCGGCACCATCTCCATCCCCATTGCAGATCTGGCGCCAGTGGTGAGTTGGCAGCCACATGCCAGATCTGCAACACTGGTTCAAACTTGCAGCCAGCCACCTCCTTCAATCCCAGGAAATATTAAGCCCAACATCAGAATCTCCATCGATTCCTCATTGATAAGACTCGACTAGACGACGAGTCGCTGGTTGGTCCGATCCTTCACGGTAGTGGCAAAACAACAAAGAACGGCGGCAACGACGGTCGGATAAAAAATAGATAGCAGACGTAGAAGAAGAATTGGCCTTTGGATCAAGGAGATAGCATGAAACCAAAGGATTAGACTTGCATCGAAATTAACCCAAGGTTAATCACGACAGCGCAGCAGCAACAATCCCCGATCAAGGATCGCAAAAACTCAGAATATTGACGCCCCCGACCCGGGACTTTTCTCTTGTAACTCTCGATAAGAAAATCAATCTTCCCAAACTAATCTGCATACAAAACTGACGACGCTGCCTTTTATATCCTAGTCACACCAGCCGTAAGGGCCTAAACTAGTAACCAACTCGATATCTCAAACAAACACGGCGATCCTCTCCTTTTACATCTCGGAGAGAGAGAAAAAACCAAACTAACTAGCACGACTTGTACGTGGACCCTTGTATTCTAGTATTCTTTAATTAGGAAGCTAATTAATCATCCGGCCACGCTGATCACACATGACTAATTTAAAACAAAAAAACACCTTATTTGCTTGCACGCTGGAAGTACTTCACCGGACATGAAATACTACCAATATTAGTGCACTTTGGAGGGGTTCTAAAGTTTGGCTTCACCGCGTCCTTCTTCGGCTCCATCGGCGAAACCTCAAAGCAGAAAGAGCCAAGCCGTAGCACAGTCGAAAGTTTAGAATGTGAAGTCTCTGGAATACTTGTGTCAAAACAAATGGCTGTGCTTGTCTTTTGTTCAACACTTGGAGTCGCCCCAAGTAAACCTACGCCATTGGTGCGCACATCACTCATCCAACAGCGCACCTGAAACAGACACCTGCTGTGACTCCGGCGACGATGGCGTCAATCTCACTTCACAGTTACATGGTCACTCTCCTCCATGGGACACGGTCGAGTTGAGAGACTAGACCTCTTTGTGAGAACCTAGACCTGTTTGTGGAATGTGGGCATCAACCAGATTAGGTTCATGGGGAAGTTTCTCGATCGGAGGCAACAATGAAGGTGCGCAAGGCTCCGGTTTTCCTCAGACTCGAGATCAGAGAGCAGAATGTGGTTCCACTCGATCACAGAGAGAGAGAGAGAGAGAGAGTAAGAAAAATAAATCCAATTGCTAGGATCTCGTGTGGCATAATCTGATGGTTAATATGTTCATTTGTGTGATTTAGAGGAACTTCTGCCGTTGAGCTGCATGGACAAAAGACGGTGTTTGTAGGCTGAGCCTTGGATGGATACATGGACAAAAGACGGTGCCATGAAAAATACATGCAAAATGAGAGGTCAAGGGAACGGTATAAAACTTGGGACAAGGAAAGTGAACCAAAAAATGTTTGGGGTCATCCGAACAACATCGATACTCTGAAGGGAGTAAAAAGGACTTTTTATGAATGATGCAAATCACCAGCTAACAGTGGGTCCTTCTTAGCTGTTGCACATGAATTTCCAACAAGTACATAGAAACGAAAAAACATGTGAGAACAAACATAACAGGGAGTGCCCACCATTCATTCCCTTTTTCCTGCTTCAATATAGCAAACAAAGGTAGCAATGAATGGGCTTAATAGAATAACTCACTGCTGCTTTAGCCTCTAAAGAATGATGAAGATCCTTGTTTGCATTGAGAAGTTTAGCTATCTCCCGTTCCTTCTCTTCAATCATTCTATCAGAAATATCACGGAACGATTCATGCTCTTCCTAAAAAAATCAAGAATATATTAAAATACTGAATGGAAAGACCACATTCAGTCATACAAGTCATGCCACAGGGCAGGAAACAACCTTCAATTTCTCATACTTCAGTGTCCATTCCCCTAGGTTCTTCTGAAGGTGGTCTTCAACATGGCCATTGCTTTGACCCTTCATAGACTCACATTTTACTGCATTATCCATGTTCATACATTTGTTCAACGAACCTCATTAAAGAGAAAGGGAAAGAATTCTGAAAATACACTGAAGTCCTCTTACATCTCCAGCTTTCCTCTACACTTGCCAATTTTTTCTCCCATGATTCTTTTTCTGAGAGAAATTGAGAGGTAACATAATCTAATTTTTTCATGACATTCTTCAGTTTTTTGTCCAACTCCGCAAGACCCAAATCCCTGGAAGGAAATTAAGTAAAGGTAAAATGTTTCTCAAACTAAAAACTGCTTGCAGAAAATAAATTGATGGTATCACCGTGCATCAGCTTACAGGAGTAGTGCCAAGGCAGACAGGTCTAAGTGTCTAAAGTAGTCTCGACTCATGATGACTACTATGACCAATCTCAACTGGTCGACTGCCAGTCATAAGACCATACTTGATACAAATACCACACTGCTGGTCTTTTACAGTAAAAAACTGGAGGAGGGAACAACAGTATATGGCTACATACTGAACCAGAAGCACAACATTTTGCTATTTCCGTTAAAAAAACATCTTGCTATCAGATTATTAGAGGCACTTGTAAGAAAGTACATGCTCAAGCGGAACCCAGAAGCGAATCATAACTTCATAAGAAGCTGATATGAGTACATGTCGCACAGCTGATATGAGTACATGTACGCACTGCACATGCTAGATACTGCTCATCTCTACATACTGCTAGTCTGCTACTTACAAGATACTACTGAACGCATTAGGTTTGATCCCCTGGGCTCGATCGGAGGCGTATCCCCTTCGGAGTGGGCACGGACCGACATGAACACACTCTATCCGTGCACAGCACAATATGTCAAGCGACTACTTATACTTGACTAATCAGCAACAGCCAACAGGTCAACAACTCTCGACTAGTCCAATCAGTCGAGTCAGGATGTCCAGCTGAGACCCAAGTACTGACTCATAGATTAGTCAAGCGACTCTAGTAGTGCTCTGAATACCATTCGGATTTTTTTGTCACAATTAGTAGTATTACAAACAAGGTGGGCTACTACTATACACAGGCTAGGAAGTTAGTTCATTTTTTAAATAATACTCCCTCTGTAAACAAATATAAGACGTTTTAGATCACTAAAGAGTAATTCAGTAACCACCAAGTAGTATCTTGGAAGAATTTCCGGAAGCATAACCATTTTAGTTATGGACGTCATTTCAATTTAAGAACATCAACGAAGTTAAGCTGATATACCTTGCCTCAATCTCTTCACTATGCCTGCATTGAGCAACTTGAAGGTCCTGGATCGCTTCATCTCGTTCTTCTAAGGCAGCTGCCACCTCCTTTTCAGCTTCCTACATTACAGCACTGGTGATTGATTAAATAAGTTGTGACATATTTGGTTACATTACACATCTACCAAACAATTGATGGCATACTCTTATTGCTTCTTCATGTGCTTTAAGAACATCTGAATTTTGAGCTGCGCTCAACTCAGCATCCTTCCTTTGCAAAAGTGCATGTGCACGGATCTTGTACGCGGAAAACTCACTTTCTAGTCGACTGATCTGCAAAGTTTAAAATGCTAAATTTTGAGTTCTTGTCATAAGTGCTAGTTACAGCATGTTTAAATGATGTCTTCGCATCTGCAAGTCAGTGAAGCTTTTAAACACAAGGCAGTGTCGTAATAACTGGGTCAATAATATATCCTATGCCATTTTAGGCTTAAAAAGAATCATCGCATAACCAGAACACTAAGGAAAATAGACACAGTGGTTCCTCACTAGTTCAATCTCTCATAGTAAAGGCACTGTCAGGTTTTGTTACCTATTAAAGTTATACTAGACAGACATTTCATCAACTTCTACTCACCTCTTTTCCGGCTACCTTTTTTTACCAGCCTATCTGTGAATAAACCCTTGTAAACACATATCCAAACATGCTTCTCCCTATACTCCGGCTAGCTCTGCTATTCTTGGCTGACCTCTTAACTGCAGAACTGGTACAGGTCGCCATCTTCGGTCCAAACAGAAATATTGCAGCTTATACTATTAATTAAGTACTTACCTGATGAGTTCAGAGGAACTCCATGTTTATTTTATTGTGTTACTGCCTCTGTACTCCATCCTAAACCGCAACCCTTGGAAAGTCCTCAGGTCCACCATTTGGAACACAACCAACTTGCAATGCATGAGGCAACGATGCATTATATTGTTATGGACTCATACTCTGGCTATCAGAGCTGTCAACTATGGAACATACCATCAAGAAAAATACCCAGACATGCAGAGCTAACTGGTGCAACCATCACGTGTTAGGAAGTGTTAACCAAGACGAGTCCGGTTGGAATATGAACAAAGTCAATTAGTTACAGTGTTATGAATCCATATCTTAGAAGTTTGAACGTGTTAAAGAGTCCAGTGTATTGGTTGCATCCTATATCCATACAAAAGAGTCAGCATTATAATTACAAGGCAAGCACCAAAAATCTCTTCTAAAGAAGTGAGCCTAGCTCACTTGGGTGGGGAATTTGGGTTCCTACTTATTATACTGCCAGGGTCTCCGCTACAGTAATCTCTTATATATTCCATCCCCAACTTATTATAAATATCGCCAAACTGGGTGTCTGTCTCCTCTACCAAACTACCCATACGACCTTCGCAGCAAATCCAAACCACAGCGGATAAAGTATTATGTTGTCACCGACTTAAGAACCAATGGTGGTGCCAGGAGGTAGGACCTGTGTTATCAGTACCTAACTTCTACGAAGTAGGGACAGAAAGCTTCCAGTGCAGGTACAAACTTTTGGATAAGATAAGATTTAAAATAAAATGCACCTCCTCCTTCGCAGAAATTAGATCCGAATCTTTGTTTTGAAGCAATTGATTTTGCGTTGACAACTCTGATTCCAATTGATCTGCAGAATATCCAAATATCTGTATAAATGTATTACTCCAAAATTAAAATAGAAAGTTTGGGGCAGACTTACTTCTAAATTTGGCAGATTCTATCTCAGATCTAAAGCGCGCACTTTCCAATGCTTCCAATTTTTCTCTAAGGGATTCACATTCGGCTTCCCAGCTTTGTCTTTCTTTTTCCTGAATGATTATCAGTTGGGACAATTTTGGTTAGTGCCTCCAACTCCAAGACATCATAAAAAAATGTGTTAACCATACAGCAGTAAAAGCTGTTTTAAGGGGAAGTTAACTAAAGTCTAAAATATTCTACTGATGCATGGTGACAAAAAATACTACCTACTCGACATTTTAATAAGTTGATTGAACAAACTCATAGGGTGAGTTAATCTACAAGACAGAAACTAAATCAAGCCAGGCAGGTAGGTATACTCAGAAACAAGGTTACATGGACAGAACATGAAGTAACATGGCAAGTTCTTGTGAACTATAGCTGTTTCAAAATTTGAACTTAGGCTAACCACTAAAAATGATCAGCATATGTGAATAAATAGTATTTTTACCACAATTTCTGGATGCTCACTGTTTCCACAAGATAATAATCAGCATATGTGCTATTGATATTGAAGATGCCTACAAGTTTGGTGTCTAATATATTAAAAACTATCAATGGGAAGAGTTGGTACAAGATAGGCTGACATACATGTTGGTCCTTTAAATGAGTAAGCTCGCCTTTAATCTCCTCCAAGGTAGCTTTAAGCCGGGCAGCTTCACCGGTTGATGCTGCTTCAATTCCGGTTATTTTTGAATCTTTCTCCGCGAGTACCATCTGGAACAGTTTAACTATAAATCAAATATTCCAATAGACAATGGATGTTCTATTTAATCCACCTCTTATTCCCAGCATGTTGAGGCTTATCTTCTTCAGCTAGAGAATACTTTGACAACAACGTATCACATAAGAAAACAGTAATGTTTGAAAACACTCAAGTGGCAGACACAGGATATAACTTAGTCTATGATACAATGCTGCACAAAGATAACTTTTCACTCGAATTAATACCTGCAGTGATTGAATAGTTTTGGATGCCTTTGTCCTCTCTGCAGAAACCTCAGCTAGCTGTGCCTCCAAGCTCTCTAATTGCTTAAGAGAAGAAAGAAGCCAGATTGGATTACCCTAAATACTAATACTTGCATATTCACATTTACAAATGTCCTTCCTGCTTCTCTTTCCTTACCTTGCGATGCTTAGCAGAAAGCTCTGAAACTGATGCATGCCTCTTTTCTTCCGCAGACTGCATTGATCTTTGGATTTGTTCTAGCATCTTTATAGACATCACATTAGTCCACTTCAGATTATTTTAGCTCATCAGAATAACTATTGTTAACTCCGATCATGAGCATCAACTATACACATCCAAAGGTACGCATACATTAATATCTTGTTTGGTTATTTCAGCATACTCAGAGTATGAGAAATAACTAAACAAATCTCAGCAACACAACCAAACACGCAATTATTTTCACTCGATCAGCATTCAGCATCACCTATCCCCCATTTCCACCTTTGTAGGAGATCTTGGCAGTTGGCACTTACTCCTATGAAGTACTAATACGATTTTCAGAATTCGAAGTGTATACCCCTGCAACTCTTTTATCCTTCAAGATCATGTGACTGATTATGTTCGCTTCTGTTTTAAGAACATGATCACATTTCCCACAATTCAAACAACGAGAAATTATTAAGCCCTTTTTATACATGTACGTACCTGCTCTTTTTCAAGCATTGACTGTTGCAATTTCTCAAGGGCATTATTCCTGGCCTCCAAAGCAAGCCGTGTCTCGTCAAAATTACATCTTAACCTATGATTTGCATATAGTAGTAAGACAAAGATATTGTTTAATTAGCATGCCTATTGCAGAAGATAAGCATGAGATTTGATGAGTTGGTTGCAACATTAAGGAGATCATTTACTGGTAACTGCTCGGTTGGCTGGCGAGTAGGGGATTAATAGGGGAATCGGACAGTTAGTCGGCTACTCAGTGACCCACCTGTTAGGAAAGCAACTTAACTTTATTGAAGGCCCAAGGGGCATATATATATTACACATGACTTGAGGTGCAAGAAAACTAAACATAGACTAATAAGGACTCCTAGACCAATACTAATACTCCTTAACACCCCCCCCCCCCCCTTAAAACCCCTTAACCCCCCCCCCCCCCCTCGAATGCAAAGCATATGCAATAGCTTGCATTTGAAGAAGTGTAATACTAAAAAAATGATAATCCAAATCCGCGTCTTGAGAGTGTCGTCATAGCATGAAGAGTCTTCAAAACCTGTCGAGTCACCAAAGGGGATAACGAAGAGATGGCACATCAGAGGAAGACACCCCATCGATAGAAGATACAAGAGAAGTATCAAGAGAAGATGGGTTGATGAAAGAAGATGGCACATCAAGAGAATGAAGCATTGCTTAAAGAATCATGGCCCATGAAAACCGATAGCGAAAGAAGCACGGCGGCAAGAGAATGGGCTTAGATCAACAATGCAAAGAGAGGCCACAGAAATCCTAGAGAGGACAATGGCCAGAAAAAGGCTGACGGACATAGGTATGGTGGACTCACATGACATGAGAAACACAATATCAACGGATTTGATGGACGCAACAGAAAATAAACTAAAAACTAGAAAGCTAGGAAGCACACACTAGATGAAGACGACGAAGCCATTGTGTTAGCAAAAGAGATTATGAAGGAAGTCGTGCATGTAAGATGCCGACAAAGAGCAGCAAAGAGGAGCAAGCAGAGATGCATGAGTGCTACGAGGTTTAGCAGCAGCCAGCGCAGACAAGCATGCTGCAGCAGCAGCCAATATAGTAGGAGATAGCAGCAGCCACGCACACGGAAGCAAAAGCAGGAGAGGAACACCTGCACGGCTGCATGAGCGGACGCACGCGAGTGAGAAGCGGCTGCACACGGGAAAATGCATGCAGAAAGCAGCGGCTGATGAATCGGGATGGTGGTCGTCACGCGGCGGCGACAGTCTTCGCGGGAGGGCCGATCGTCCCGGTGGCAGACTTGGAGAGCAGCCAGCACGAGCACAGGAGCCCTGCACGGGGGCGACGTTGACCGAGGTGGCGGCGATCTTTAGGGCGATGGGATCCTGCGCGACGGTATTGACTGATCCAACCCGATCTCTGGAGGGTGCCAAACCAGCCTGATCTGGAGGCAGCATTGACCAGGGAGGACCCGGGCAGGGCACGTGAAGGAGGGAGGGCAGCGCGAGATGTCCAGAGGAAGATGGCGGCATGGCGAGGGGAGGCAGCGTCCGGCCAAGAGGGGGTTGGTGGCGGCGCAAGATTAGATCGGATCAGCACGAGTTGCGCGTGCGGAAAAAAAAACCTAAAGCTCTAATACCATGTTAGGAAAGCAACTTAACTTTATTGAAGGCCCAAGGGGCATATATATATTACACGTGACTTGAGGTGCAAGAAAACTAAACATAGACTAATAAGGACTCCTAGACCAATACTAATACTCCTTAACACCACCGAGTAGGGATTAATCGGCCAACATTTTGAACAATGGCTGATTGTGCAAGAGTACCAGATATGAACATGTGACACGTAATATACCCCCCCCCCTCCCCAAACGCACGCACAAGAACAAAAGTGGAATGTGTTGTTAACTTTGCAAGATGGTATGTGCATAAATATTGCCAGCTGTGTGGGGTCCACTTTAGTCCCAAATATTCCACCCACGGTGCATCCTGCGCAGCATGCACTGCCGCTGTTCTTCTCTCCCTGCCCTGACCATCTTATCACAGGACACGGTGCTTGTATTGTCGTACAGTTGCTCCGTGCAATCATCTCTACCTCCTGCTGTTCTCTCGATGATAACGAGGCCTGCTGGGCCAGGGTCAGGTGGCAAATGGCACCAGATATAGAGTGCATATTGACTATTCAGTTTTCTTGAAAACAGAGAGTAGAGCGTGGAGCCATGGGAAGTGATAGGGAGCTAGAGAAGAATGACGAGTAGTGGTGAGCTGGGCGAAATGGAATTGCGGAGGACAGGTGAAGCTAAGTGTTGTGTTTACATGGCGAAAGGAGAAGAAGGGTGGCCTCGTTGCAAGCGGTCATGCAGCGCGTACATGTCCCAGCAGAAGCTCTTTTGGGAGCAGACAGTGGCGTGCTTCAAGGACACGTAGAGCATGCATGCTGACTCACGCTGCAGCGCCGACGGCAAACAGAGTTACGAGGTGGCGGCAAGCTCATCCTGTTCGACATTCAGGCCATGCTCCCCCGCTTCATCGTCCTCTACATGCTAAGGCACTAGAAAGTTTTATTAGCTAGCTGTGGTTTCTGTTTGTTAAGAGTTATATATATTTACCAGTGTACCCCTTTGTATTTTCCCCGTTCTATATATACTGGCCTATGGCCACCTGGAAATACAAGTTGCTATTTCCCTAACATGGTATTAGAGCCTAGTTTTTTTCCCTTCTAGGTCACAACTCGTGTCTCTGGTCGATCTTGTACTGCTTACCCTCGATCCAAATTCTCACGCCACCGCCTTCTTGCCCATGCCTTCCCGTTTCCTTCTCCAAGACACAACCGTCGTACTGTCCTAAATCAGCTAGATTGACCACTTCTCTCCGCATACGTTTGCAGCCTCCGCATAGTCCTCCGCCGATGCGCCGATCTCAACCTCGTCCGCCGTCCCGCCCTTCGCCTATCTGCCGTCGCCTTCGCCTGGTCCGCCAGCATCCTGTCGTCCATCGTCGGCTTCTCGTGTGTGAGGCTGTTGTTCCGTGCATTCGCCTCGTCCGCCGGCTTCCGCATGCATGCTACTGCCCCGTGTACGACGGCGCAGGCTGCTACTGCTCTATTGTGGCTTGCTGGCCATGCTACTGGTTGCTACAAGCCAATACCTGCTGCTACTAACTGTTGTTCATGGTATAGTGTCTGATTCGAAGTGCACGGATTGTTTCCTATTTCGGTTCAGCCAGCCGCCGCCTGTCCTCCTCCATCGAGCAGTCTGCCCAGGATATTGTGTTCTGTTCGGTTGGATCGACTGATTACAAATAAAAGTAAGTAAAAAGAGAGAAGAGAGAAAAGGTGCAATGTCTTCATTGGGCACAGTTTCCCTCCTTGTTGCCCGCTGATTTTTGACGGTGTTCCCTACACTAATCATGTCTCGCACATGCGCCGCCTCTCAATGCTTGGTGCTTGTCCGCCTGTGACGTCGTCCCCTTTGGCGTCTTTCGTAGGTTGTGCTAGTCGCTCTACAGCGACTTCTACATAAGGTCATGGTGGTCGCTCTTTGCGACCTCCACACATGGTGATTGTCGCTCTACCTCGACTCCTCTCGCGACTTCAACAGCATTTTTGGTGCATCTCGCTCCATCGACTACGCCTCACACACGCGCCTTCCCTTGGCCCTTGGTGCTTGTCTACATGCGACCTCGTCTCATGCACCGGCTTCTGCATAAGATACTGGTCATGCTAAACCGCCTCCTCCAGCGGCCTCCACAGGAGGCGGTGGCCACTCCTTTGTCGATGTTGCTATGTTGACTACGCCGGTTGCGTCCTTCAGTGAGCAGAAGATTGTGCGACTTCGCGGCCAGCTGACTGCCTCCGGCTCTCCATTATCAAGTGCCTCTACGTCAACATCCTCATATGAGCCCCTGACTGAGCAGGAGGTTGCGCGACTTCGATGCATGCTAGTTGCATCTTCCGATTCTCCATTGACAAGTTCTGCTCGTTCTTCTAGCGACTCTTCTGGCATTATGAGACCACCTTGTACACAGGCAGGTACATATGTGTGGATTCTTGATATTAGAGCATCTTTCCATATGACTCAAGATTGTTATGTGGACCAGCCCATGTTAGGAAAGAGTCTTGTCAGTTTAGAGATTCTATTAGAGTTTGAATAGATTTCCGGCTTGTTGGCCAAAGTCTTGTCTATTATATTAAGGAGCCGACCCTTTGTTGTTTACTTTTATCTACTTTTCAGTAATTAGGGTTAGGTCAGTATTAGTTCTTCCAATTTGGTATCAGATCCATCTATGATGGCGGACAATGAAATTGAGATCGAGGCTGTGGAGCTGATGAACATCATCACAAAGCAATTGGAGGCCTTAGCACTCCAACGAGCGGAGGATCAGGCGCTCCTTGCCGACATGGTGCAGCTCTTGACGGGACTCAAGCAACGGCTGTCTGTCGTGCCCCCGTCTCCAGATTCCACGACTGCAGCAGCCGCCCATGACGCCACCTCCGCAAGCCCGGCCCTCCTCCCCAATGATGACTCGACTCTGGTGCTCCCCCTCACCAACACCTCTGGTGTCTCCTTCTCCAGCGGGAGAAATCGCCGCCACCGCTGCCACCGGACTTCCACCAGCCGGGCAGATTGTCCACCCCCACCACCCCCTCACTTTTGTTGCCAACCACCATCAGCCGCCAGCACCCTTTTCCCACCAACAGCAATCTCCTTACTCGCCACAGCCACCCCTAATATCAATCTGGGCCACCTGGCACCCTCACCCTACAGCCCAAATCCCACCCCCAATGTTGCCACCCACCTACCTGCAGCCGCCCTACCATCACCAGCGGCAGCAGATTTTCACCGCCACCTCTACCGCCTTCATGTCTCCACCCGTGAACCGATTTCATACGCCGCTATGGCCGCACCCCCCTACACAACCCATCTATGGATCCACCCCACCCATCACCTCCCTTCCGCCTCTACCTAACAACCACCTCGGCTCAGGTTCCGGTTCTGGCGTTCGCTTCCACAAGCTCAACTTCCCTATGTATGATGGTTCGGTCGATCCTCTTGGTTGGATCTATATGTGTGAGCGGTTTTTCCGTGGACAGCGCACGGCCGAAGCTGACAAGGTCTATGCGCCATCTACTTCTAATGTGCCATCTTCCTCGTCTCAGCCAACTTATCGCTTGCGTGCTCATCCGCTTCCGCTTGTTAACCGCCTTGATTTTCCAAGCGCTAACGTTGCTGTTCTTGAGCCGACTTCTTATCGTGATGTTGTTCTTCCTCGTCTCAGCCAACTTATCGCTTGTGTGCTCATCCGCTTCCGCATGTAGACCGCCTTAGTTTTCCAAGCGCTAACGTTGTTGTTCTTGAGCAGACTTGTCATGATGTTGTTCATCCCGAATGGCAATTTGCGATGGCCAAGGAGATTGATGCTATTGAGCGCACCATTACATGGGATTTTGTTTCTCTTCTTTCACATGTTCATTCCATCACTTGTAAGTGGGCCTACAAGGTTAAGACTCGCTCTAATGATTCTCTTAAGTGTTTATTACATGTTCTTTCAGCGCGAGCATGGTCGTGATTGCACGAGACTTCTCATGTGGCCCATATGACCACTGTTCGCACACTTCTTGTTGTGGCCTCTATTCGCCATGGGTCTGTGACTCAGCTTGATGTTAAGAATGTCTTTCTTGTTGGCGTCGCCTCTCCTCGCAGCGCCGCTTCTTCTTCTACCTCAAGCTCTCTCTTCTATGGTTTGTCACAAGAACACATGTGACCAGGGAACACACGCACACACCTCACTCTGCTAGCTTTGCTTATATCTCCCGGTGAGAGCATAGGCGCTACATCTTTTCCCTCAGCCCACTCGGTCTCTCTTTCATTTACTCAATGCAACATATATACACAGGAGATGGCCACACGCACGCCTATCCCGACCGCCACACTCGGCCACCATACCACGTACGAGCATGTCCAGCTAACTAATCCCTGGATTCTCTCCTTTATCTAGTATGACCCAGCTGCCCAACAAACAGCTCATGCATGCACTAAGCCACTAACTAATCTATGCATGCAACTAACTAATAGTAGTAGCTTTGCATGTGTAGCGTGAATCACATCTCAGACGTCGTACACAGCCACAGCTCCTAGCGGCATGACTCAACTATATGCATGAAACAAAATATGATGAAAACTAAATAACAAGGTTAACTCTAACAATCACCCCCTTAACCTGTTCCGCTATGAATTCCAAGGGGGGTTAGAGTTATATATATTTAGTCGTGTACCCTTTTGTATTTTCCCCGTTCTATAAAGGTTTTTTTGAAGGGGGGCCTTGGCGCCTGTGAAGCTGTTGCCTTGTGACCATGAGGTCACAGGTTCGAGTCCTGGAAACAGCCTCTTACAGAAATGTAGGGAAAAGTTGCATGCTAAAGACCCCAAGTGGTCAGACTCTTCCCCAGACCCTGCGCAAGCAGGGTTAAGTGCGCCGGGTTGCCCTTTTTTGTAAGGGGTTTTCTGCATGTTGTACCACACTTGTACGTGTATATATACTGGCCTAGGGCCACCCCGAAATACAAGTTGCTACTTCCCTAACACCGTTTATCTGAATCCAGATTGACTCAGTTTACCATCATGTCAATTACCACCACTAAACACTACTCCCTCCGTCCCATAATATAAGATCATTTTGCAAGCTAACATAGTTTGCAAAACAATCTTATATTGTCGGACGGAAGGAGTAACTGTAAGCTAGGCTGCTTGCTCCATCAGTCTAGCGTGTTCCTTTCTTGTTTTGCTGCGTGATGTAGGTGACAACCCAACCTCCCAAATCCAGGGTAGGAGAGGATATTGACTGCAGCAACCAAATTTGGAAGCACCAAAGGATCCAAGACTGTCATCAACAGAGGGGAGTAGCCCCGCTCATCGCCAACGACCAATTCTTCTCCAAATCCAGCCTGCCAGAAAACATCGCCACGCCACCTCCACAGATTAATGGACTCTCACCAGTGGCTTCTCTTTCCCTGGATCACCTCGTGTGCAGGCTTGCTTGGTGCCTGACATCGTGGCGGTGCGGAGAGCAGCAGATTTGGAAGGTGAGCTTATCGACCTCAAGTGCATTTTACTCTTTAAAAGATAGAATCTTATCTAACTACGCAAGCTGGGCGGGTTGGGCGCTAATTATTTCTTCACTGAGTTTGTTCACAAAGTAAAGTAAAAATTGGTGGCGACTGATCCACCAGTGTGGTGGCTGGGCCAGTAGGTCAACAAAGTTTCGTCGTGCCTATAACTAGCAGTTGAATGGCATCTCTAGTAGTTGGGAGGTTTTACTTGGTTTATGGTGGGGCGGCTCTATATAAGAAAGGTTGCAACATTATTAGTCTTGTTTACGGATGCAAGCTGGGCGTGTTGGGCTGATCCACCCATATTAGTTGCTTCACTAATTTAAGAGTTTTGTGCACAAAGTGAAGTAAAAATTGAGTGGGAATTGATCCCCCAGTTGAGTGAACTGGGCCAGTAGGTCAACTCAGTCTCATTCCTAACCTCATATCTAGAAGTTGAAAAGGCATTTACAGTAGTTAGGAGGTTCTAAGGCAGTGGGGCTCTGTATAAGAGGTTGCCATATTGTGACTGAGATTAAGCAAAAGATAGATCAAGTACATTACCCAAGTCCCTCAAATCCCTGCTACATCTCTGCCCTTTAGCTAGCTATATATTCTAAATTGTACATCATTAAATAGATGGCCCCCTCTCCATCTGGCGGCTAGCACCGTTGTACCTTAAGTCATGTACACGACAACATTGTACAGTGAGACCAGTACATTACTCACTTGTTGTTCACAGTCCGCAGTTGCTGTCTTTCAGCATCCATTGCCCGTAAAGCATCACTAGCCTGGTGACGAGCACGTTCCAGTTCCTGTTGTGCCGCTAGCTGTAGAGAAGCAGTTTCCATAGCCTTCTGATTAATCTCATTAAACCGAGCTTCCAGATCATCTTTTTCCTGTTAAGAAAGAAAACCGTGTCACGAATGAACAAGAAACAACAACTCATGGTTATATTATCTCGAAACCAACTCATAGTTCTAGCACGTGGATAGCTAACTTCCATGCCCCTGTCCATGGCGAGTTCTTTGGTGATATTCCAGTCCATATATCTCTTCAGGGACGTCATTAAAAAAATCAAAAATTATAACTCGCGCAAATTCTTGAGCAGACATCGAGTGATTTCCAAACTGAATGCATAAATTTTAGAAAGTGATGCAACCACTATTCTCAAGTTAATGTACAGAAAGCTTGAAGTGGTTACCTTCTGTATATCTTGTATACGGTTTTTCGCACGCTTGTGAAGCCTCTGGAACTTAGTATCCAACTCAACATATTTGTCATCTCGTTCCTTTAGTTCTTTTTCAATCTTCAGTTGAGCTACATACATGGGAATGAATGATGATTTGGATTCTATAAAAAAGGGAAATGTGCAACGACAGGAAGCAAAAAAGCGCTGGCCACATTACACATAAAAAGGTGCATTCTGATCAAGCAAAAAAGGTCCAGAAGTCGATATTGCCATTATTCAGAGAAGCATAATAATCTCAAGCTAAATGGTTTAAACAAGTTTGGAAAACTGGAGCAGGAAAAACTAGCCTAAATGATAACGCCCACACGTGTGGCACTTATCAACATGGCCCAAACGCAGTCGATGCCGTTCGATCCATTTGCACGAATATTGAAGCAGTTGCCATCTGGGTCGAGAGCCACGTAAGCACCCAGCGTCATGTGGGCGTTATCATTTAGTGCCACGTGTGGGCGCTCCTCGCCCGAACGTGTAGGTGAAACTGCTCTTCGCCCACATGACACTCGCAAGGTGATAGATGGCAACTACAGTTGTGCATATTTGGCAAGTAGTTAATCACACACGGCAACTATGGTTGACCATACATGAAAACTATGGTTTAACCACACGTGGCAACTCCAATTAGTTACACAATGTGCATATGTGGCAACTAGTTAAACAAACACGACAACTATAGTTGACCATACATGGCAACTATGGTTTGACCACACTTGGCAACTCCAATTAGTTACACATGACAACTATATTTAATGATACATGGCAGACATGGCAACTATAGTTAATTACACATGGCAACTAAAGTTGATTACACACGCATTCCCGCTCACAAGGTGGGGGTGAGCAGTTGCCACAAGGTCGTGTGGGCCGCCATAGCTGCGCCCGAATGTGTGGGCAGTTTTAATGCTCGCCCACAGAACTAGAAGAATCGGGCCGATCAACCACGGCATTCCAAGTTCCGCAACCAGACCAATATCAAAGCGTCGGGGAGGGTAGCAACTAACCTTGGTTGAGCTTCGCCGTGAGCTCCTGAACCTTGTCGTCCGCCTCGGCGTAGGACATATTGACGTGCTCGAGGGCCGCCTCCGCAACCTTCTGCGTCTGTTTTTGCTCTTGAACCTCCTTGCTAAGCCTTTCGACCTGCTCCTTCAAGCTCCTAACGAGCTCGGAGTCATCCTCGTCTTCCCTCCCACTGCCTATTCCCACCTCGGCGCTATTCGCCAGCTGCTGAGCACCGGCGATCTGGGACTTGAGGTACTCGTTCTGGATGCTGAGCTCCGTGACCGTCCGCTCGAGCTCTTCGCGTGTCCGTTCCGCCTCGTTCTCACTCGCCCCTTGGTCTTCTCCCGCTACCGCGTCAGTGTCTGCCCTCTCTTCGACCACCGGCGCCGCACTCTCTTCTTGCGACGGATCACACGCCACCTGTTCCGGAGCCGGTGGTGTGGTGCCCTCTTCGGGATCCATCCTTTGCGAGCCGGATCTGGTTTTGCCCCGCCCGCGGGGTCGAGGTCGGGGCATCGGGTGGGATCGGAGAGGCTGACCGTCGAGGTACTGGACTGGATTGGCGAAAGGTGGACTAGATTAGGGTTTACGAGCGAAGCGAAACCCCGGTCTCCAATGGCCCGGTTGAGGCAGGGGAGATTGGCGGGTTCGCCGTTGGTGGCGAAGTGGGATTGTGGGAAGGAAAGTGTTGTCCTGGAACGGAGATGGGAGTCTCAGCCGCGCCACGGTGCTGACGTGTGGGGCCCCCCGGGGCCAGAAGAGAGTGGTGAATAAAAGGGCAATGACCGGCGCCACCGCGCCAGATGCACAACGGTGCCCTCGGAAACCGTCGGACTGGCTCACGCATAAGGGCGAGTTTGGTTGCCTGCATCGAGCCCAATCAAGTCTGTGTGATGCAACACTTTTTGAAGGTGGGTTGTTTTTCTTTTTGAAAGTTGAAGATGGGTGTAACATCTATGATGTGGTTATATCTCTCACGTGTCGAGGCGCGACTTATAGACATAACCGCATGATGATTTAGTCGCAAGTGGGGTAATCTTCACACAATTTCATGTATTGAATAAGAATGGGATAAAGAGTTGGCTTACAATCACCATTTCACACAAATAACAAGTTAAACATACATCATCGAGAATACAATCAAGATCCGATTACGGAACCAAAAAAAAAAGACAACCTCAAATGCTAGATCCTCGATCGTCCCAACTGGGGTCCACTATTGATCAACCGAAAAAGACACGGAATAACGACCAAAATCTTTATCGAGCTCCCACTTGAGCTTGGTAGTAACACCTGCACTGGTATCATCGGCACCTGCAAACTGTTTGGAGGTATCCGTGAGTCACGAGGACTCAGCAATCTCACACCCGCGAGATCAAGACTATTTAAGCTTATGTATAGGAGAAGGTAGTGGGGTGGAGCTGCAGTAAGCACTAAGCATATATGGTGGCTAACATACACAAATAAGAGCGACAAGAGAAGCAACGCAACGGTCGAGAAGCTAGAAGTGATCAAAAAGTGATCCTGAAACTACTTACGTTCAAGCATAACACAAGACCGTGTTCACTTCCCGGACTCCGCCTAGAAGAGACCATCACGGTTACACACGCGGTTGATGCATTTTAATTAAGTTAAGTGTCAAGTTCTCTACAACGGGCATTAATAAATTCTCATCTGCCACATAACCGCGGGCACGACTTTTGAAAGTTTTAACCCTGCAGGGGTGTCCCAGCTTAGCCCATCACAAGCTCCCACGGTCAACGAAGGATATTCCTTCTCCCGGGAAGACCCGACCAGTCTCGGAATCCCGGTTATAAGACATTTCGACAATGGTAAAACAAGACCAGCAAAGCCATCCGATGTGCCGATAAATCCCGATAGGAGTCGCACGTATCTCGTTCTCAGGGCACACCGGATGGGCAAGACGTCGGGTTGGCATAGACCCTGATTGCCCAGGGGCGCCGGACATCGCCCAGTTTGTACCAACACTCAGAGGAACACTGGTCTAGGGGTTTTAAAATAAAGATGACCCTTGAGTCTGCAGAACTCAAGGGAAAAAGGCTTAGGTGGCAAATGTTAAAATTAAGGTTAGGCCTTGCTTGAGGAGTTTTATTCAAAGCGAACTGTCAAGGGGTTCCCATAACACTCAACCGCGTAAGGAATACAAAATCAAGGAACATAACACCGGTATGACGGAAACTAAGGCGGCAAGAGTGAAACAAAACACCAGGCATAAGGCTGAGCCTTCCACCCTTTATCAAGTATATAGATGCATTAATTAAATAAGATATATTATGATATCCCCACATAAACATGTTCCAACATGGAGCAATCTTCAACTTCACCTGCAACTAACAACGCTATAAGAGGGGCTGAGCAAAAGCGGTAACATAGCTAAACAACGGTTTGCTATGATGGTTGAAAAGGTTAGAGGCTATCATGGCAATCTGGGAGGCTTGATAAACAAGTGGTAGGTAGCGCGACATAGCAATAGAGCGAACAACTAGCAAACAAAGATAGAAGTGATTTCGAGGGTATGGTCATCTTGCCTGTGATCCCGCAAGGAAGAAGAACGAGTCCATGAAGAAGACAAACGGACGTAGTCGGACGGATCCTCACAACTCTGAAACGAAACCGAAACTAACGAGAGAAGCAACCCGGAAAGAAGCAAGCAACATAGTAAATAACCATCACATAAACATGGCATGATGCACAATCAAATATGATGCATGCCCGGTTTAAAGAGGCATGGCAGGGCAAAGTGCAACAAACAATGCTACAAATTAAGTGGAGCTCAATATGCAACTCCGTTGCATATTGACGAAACACCACATGACTTATTTAGTTCTCTCTCGGTTATGTACCCAACAATATTAAATGTTATAAAACATGGCAAGGGGTGAAACATATGAAAACTACCTATCTAAGCAATTTAAATGGGGCCGGAAACATCAAACAACAATTCCGATAAATCCCCATATGCATTTAGCAATTTAATGCAAACAACAATTTTAAACATTCTTGATGTTGTTAGCATGATGCGGATGACATGTGCAAGTTTTATGCAATTTTTATTAAAAGTTGACATGAGCATGATATGAAGCATTTGGTCGCCATGACGGAATGAAAGGGGTGCCATGGCGACGATAACGAAAATGATGCCAAGGCAACATTCTGGGTCCCAGTAACTCGTTGGAGTACTGGTGCAAAGAGCAAGTGTGTGGAGCGAGTCACGCAAGGATGGTGGGGTGATCCCGGATTCCGGGTGTCCCACGGGTTCGCGGCAAGGCTAACGGGGACATGCATGAAACAAACGGGCACGGTGCAAACACGTGCATCTCATACAACACACATGCATTCGTCCACGGGTCATCGTCTCGACGGTTATACCTTACAAAGGTGCGTTTACGGAGCGATTCGATTTCGGTAAAGGAAGTAGGTGTTCTCAGGACGGTCGTAGGAAGTAGTCGTTCTCGTGACGGTAGTGGTACACGGTCATCATGGAAGTAGTTGTACACATTGTCTTGTCGAATCCACGGCGACGGTAGTTATTCACTCAATGGCCTTCGGCGGCGGTCATCATACACGGTTCGTAGACGTTCGGGTCTTCCGTAGAGGTACTCGACGCATCCCGGATGAGTAGTCGTACACGCATGTAGATGAACTTGACGGATCCCGTGAGTAGTCGTACTCGGCGAACCCGCGTAGTTGTACATATCTTCATGCTGTAGTCGAACTTGATGAAAAACCCACGGCGACGGTAGACGTACACAGCCGGCTTGATGGAACTTGGTGAAACCAAAACGTGGCAGCACAAGACGGTCTTGGCGGTCAACGACAGGAGGTGGGCGGCGAAGCAGCGGCAACGTGCGGGCACTGGCAGCGGCATCCGTGAGCAGAGGCACAACGTTGGTCGTGTGCACCGGCGGCAACCAGACACGGTGGCAGGGGGCGAGGTGCTTGGGGGCGCGGAGGCGGCGTGGCTTCGGTGGTTGAAGCCGAACGGAGGGAGAAGGCGCCGGACCACGCAGCGGTGGAACGGGAGGCCAGGGAGGCCCTAGGCGGTCGAGGTTGCCGGCGGGCTGGATTGCCGGAGCGGTGCGACGTGGTTCCTGTTCGTCTTGGTCGCTAGTCGTCGACGCGTGGAGGAGCAAGGGCGAGGCAGTCGGGGACGGGGCAAGGGCGCTGTAACACCCCTAGTGTCATGCTACAGTAATCCCCTGTTAATGGTGCCATGTCATCATGTTACTGTTGTTAATCTTCACTTGATCCAAATCACAGTTCAAATTCAAATCCAATCTAAAGTCAATTCATATTTGTCAGACATGAAAGCTAAAATGTTCAAAGTGTGGCAAATAATCTCTGGTTATTTGTCATGTTGAAACCAACCTCATTTGAGTTCCCAAAATGCCCCTGGGATTTTATTTTGTGGTCCAACAATAATTACATTGGCCTTTCCAATTTCTAAAAATGGTTAGCCAACTCCTTCTGACCCCAAACTTTTTATGCAGCTTCACTTTGTTCCTATCTATTTTTTGTGCAAAGTGCCACATTTAACAAAATTATTTCAGTAGCTCTTTTAAATAGGAAACAGTGGTAGAATAAAAGAAAGGGAGAAAACAACAGGACTTTCCCCCTCACTGGGCCTCGACCCAGCTAAACCAATGGTCAGCCCAACATCCCCGGTACCTCCCCTCTCCCCTGTTCACGCAACCGGGTCGCTACAGGGGCAGGTCGCCCCGGACCACCTCGCCGGCGCCGATGAATAGGTTTCTCGTCTCCTTGTTGATATCAACCCAATCTTTGATTTTGTTAGTGGCAGGTTGTCACCTCATAATTTGAGATGTATTCCATAAGACCATAGCAAGTTTATCCTTTTTCGTTGCTGGTGTTCCAACAACTCCATTCGACCCTTCTCCTAAGGATGCCTTCTCAAACTCTTTTGTGGCAGAAGTTGGCATTTTCTTCTCCATTCTTTTATTTTAATCATCTATCTTCTATTTCTTTCTCCCGGAGGCATTGTGTTGCTGCTCTCTTCGAACCTTCTTCTTGTCCTTGTCATGCTTATCCTTTTAACCGGAGTGTTGTGCCCCTTTGCTCATGCTCTTTCATTTTATCAAGTCTTTCATCTCTTTCCAACCGGAGTGCTGTCCAAATTTGCTCTTCCTTGTTTTCCTCTTCCCTACCGGAGTGCTTTCAACTTCATTCATCTCCGTTGTATTCTTTTCTCGATATGGATTAACCTCTTCAAGGTTCCTTGGTTTCACTCGTTTGCCAAAGAAGCAATTTAGTTTTACCTCTTCTCTTTCTCTTCCGTTTGTCCCTCCGGTGCCATTCTAGATCTCAGGACGAGATCCTCTCGTAGTGGTGGAGTGTTGTAACGCCCCGAGAACGATGTGCCAGGTGTCGTCCAGTTATTCGATGTTGTTGCCTTGTCATTGCTTACGTGTATTGCATTGCATATCATGTCATCATGTGCATTTCATTTGCATACATGTTCGTCTCATGCATCCGAGCATTTCTCCCCGTTGTCCGTTTTGCATTCCGGCGCTCCGTTCTCCTCCGGTGGTCATTTCTACCTTCTTTTCATGTGTGGGGGTTAAACATGTCTGGATTGGACCCAGACTTGCCAAGCGGCCTTGGTTTACTACGGGTAGACCGCCTGTCATGTTTTGTGTCATTTGGACTTCGTTTGATGCTCCAACGGTTATCCGAGGGACCGTAAAGGCCTCGTGTGTGTTGCAGCCCAACACCCTTCCAATTTGGCCCAAAACCCACCAAAATCCTCTCCATCTTCTAGAGCGTTCGATCACGATCGCGTGGCCGCAAACCGCACCTCATTTGGAGCTTCCTAGCTCCCTCTACCTCTATAAATAGACCCCTTCATTTTCGTTTTTGGATCTTTTCTCCGAAACCCTAGCCATCTCCCTCCTCGCGCCGCCGGACAAAGTCCGCCAAGCCGGACATGTCCACCGCCGCCGGCCACCTCGCTCCGCCCAATCGGAGGCTGCCACGTCGCCTTCCCCGCCGCCGCAGCTAACCAGGCGCCGCCACCTTAGCGCGCGGCAGGCTCCTCTCTCTCCTCCACCGCCACGGGCCCGCGCGGCCCAGATCCGGCCCGCGGGGCCCGAACCAGCGCCGCCCCGCGCCTGGGCGCCCCACGCCGCCGCACCCGACAGGCGCCGCGCCGCCCGTGCTCTGCCGCACCTCGTCGCCCGAGGTCACCGGCGACCTCCACGGCGCCGCTCCACCGCCGCCCAGCGCCGGCAACCATCGCCGCCGCCTTCACGCGCCTCCCCGCTGTCGCCGCGCTCGGATCCGGCGAGGTCCGGGCCGGATCTGCTCCTCCCTCGACCTCCTCCTCGCCTCCGGCCGCTCTCGGCAAGTCTCTCCGGCGAGTCCGTGCTGCATCGTAATCCGTGCCAAGAACCCTAGATCTGGAGGTCTAATTTCTACTAAGTCCCCGAGTTTTCCACGTTTCATATGCCCATGTTCATCATGCCGTATCTTAGCATCTGTAGCTCCGATTTACGCGTATAGCATATCAAAATGTTCATCTCAGAGAGTACATCATTTCATCTCATTGCATCATTTTCATTTGAGCTCATCTTGATGCCCGAAATGCTGTTGGAAGAGAGCTATTTGAGTTATTTGTCAGATCTGCTGCTCTATTTAGATATTTGTCATTTTTGCCATGATTATTGTGTGCATGTTATGCCCATGAGCTCTACATATGTTTTGTTAAGGGTTTTGCCATCTTTCCAGAGGTGCAACCCATGTATTTTTGTGATGTGTGTGGTGACTAGCACAAGCTTGCAAAGTGAGGCATTTGGTAATGTTGATTTCAGGGACTTAGCATTTCCACTAAGTCCTTGAGCTGTTTATCTCATATGGCCATATGTTCATGTTGTTTCCTAGTGATCCGTGCCTCTTTTGAGGATGATCAGTAAGGATGTTTTGTTAATCTTGTAGTGCTATATCCATCCATGTCCTTGTTTGCAATTATGGAGCACCCTAGCTTCAGTCAATCGAGCTCTACTTTTGCTATTTCGTGAATCTGGGCAGATTGTCTACTTGTTAGCGATTTTGCCGATGATGTTGTAGTTGATCCGTGCATGCTATGGTATTGTTCTTGCCATGTCTAGCTTGTATTTTGTGCATTCTTGATGGGTGTATGCTTAGATTGTCATGCCTTGCTCTGTAGTGAGTGCATCGAGCTCGTTAACATGCCTACTTGATATCTGTTTTCAGCATGCTCCAGTTTTCACTAAGTCTGAGAATTGATTATGTTTTTGCCATGTTCACATGCTTGCAATTGTATTTTCTTATCCCTTTTGGCTCAAGGTCACTAAGGGACTTTTGTTAAGCTCTTTGAGTAGCTCCATGCCATGCTTGACTTTGCCATGATCAGGTCCTGTAGCATATAGTTTTCATGCTCCAAAGAGTGCTATCTGATCTGAAATTCCAGACAAGTGTTAATTTCACTAAGTCTGAAATCTGTTTACCAAATGCATTTTTGCCATGCTTGTTTGAACCTGTTAATGGATGAATTGGCCGTAGCTCAGTGTTCATCTTTTGTTAAGCATTATGAATGGATCCCTGCCATGTATTTGTTTGCCATATTTGAGTGCTGTAGCATGTTTAACTTGTTGCATTTAGATGGTTACTTGTTGTATATCGCAGACTGGTGCCATATTTGTTTTGCTCGCCATTTCCAAACCGTGACTCCGATTCCGGCGTTCTTTATATCGTTTTCAAGTGATTTCATCTCACCTTTCCAGTGGCACACTTGTATTTCCAAGTTGAGGCCAGTTTCATTCATTCCTTTGCAAATCATGCATGGTGCATCGCATATCGCATCCCGCATATCATGCCATGTCCATGTGTTGTTTATTTACTATGTTGTGTGCTTCTTTCCGGTGTTGCTTCTTCGGGTTGGTTCCGTTAACGTCGCATTTGTGAGGAACCGTTCGACTACGTCCGTTTGTCTTCTTCATGGACTCGCTCTTCTTCCTTGCGGGATCTCAGGCAAGATGACCGTACCCTCGAAATCACTTCTATCTTTGCTTGCTAGTTGCTCGCTCTTTTACTATGCCTATGCTGCGATACCTACCACTTGCTTATCATGCCTCCCATATTGTTGAACCAAGCCTCTAACCCACCTTGTCCTAGCAAACCGTTGTTTGGCTATGTTACCGCTTTGCTCAGCCCCTCTTATAGCGTTGTTAGTTGCAGGTGAAGATTGAAGTTTGTTCCTTGTTAGAACATGGAGATGTTGTTCCTTGTTGGAACATGTTGACTTGTTGGGATATCATGATATATCTTATTTAATTAATGCATCTATATACTTGGTAAAGGGTGGAAGGCTCGGCCTTATGCCTGGTGTTTTGTTCCACTCTTGCCGCCCTAGTTTCCGTCATATCGGTGTTATGTTCCCGGATTTTGCGTTCCTTACGCGGTTGGGTTATAATGGGAACCCCTTGATAGTTCGCCTTGAATAAAACTCCTCCAGCAAGGCCCAACCTTGGTTTTACCTTTTGCCACCTAGGCTTTTTCCCTAGGGAGTCGCGCATCCCGAGGGTCATCTTATTTTAACCCCCCCGGGCCAGTGCTTGTCTAAGTGTTGGTCCAAACTAGAGCCCCTTGCAGCGCCACCTCGGGGAAACTCGAGGGATGGTTTTAGTTGTACGGATTGCTTATCCTGTGTTGCCCTGAGAACGAGATATGTGAAGCTCCTATCGGGATGTCGGCGCATCGGGTGGTCTTGCTGGACTTGTTTTACCATTGTCGAGGATGTCTTGTAGAACCAGGATATCGAGTCTGATCGGAATGTCTCGGGAGGAGGTCTATTCCTTCGTTGACCGTGAGAGCTTGTCATGGGCTAAGTTGGGACACCCCTGCAGGGATTTAAACTTTCGAAAGCCGTGCCCGCGGTTATGGGTAGATGGGAATTTGTTAATGTCCGGTTGTAGATAACTTGAACCTTAACTTAATTAAAATGACTCAACTGCGTGTGTAACCGTGATGGTCTCTTTCCGGCGGAGTCCGGGAAGTGAAAACGGTGTTGGAGTTATGCTTGACGTAGGTTGCTATAGGATCACTTCTTGATCATACTTTTATCGACCGTGCTTTGCCTTCTCTTCTCGCTCTCATTTGCGTATGTTTAGCCACCATATATGCTAGTCGCTTGCTGTAGCTCCACCTCATTCCTTTACCTTGCCTGTAAGCTTAAATAATCTTGATCGCGAGGGTGCGAGATTGCTGAGTCCCTGTGGCTCACAGATACTTCCAAACCAGCTTGCAGGTGCCGTTGAACCGTGCAGATGACGCAACCAAGATCACAGAGGAGCTCGATGAAGATATTGTCCTTTGTGTTGTTTCGTTCTAGTTGATCAGTAGTGGAGCCCAGTTGGGGTCGATCAGGGACCTTGTCGCATTTGGGGTTCTTCTTTTATTTTGGCTCCGTAGTCGGGCCCTGATTGTATTTGGATGATGTAATGCTTTATTCATGTATTTGTGTGAAGTGGCGATTGTAAGCCAACTATCTATCTCTTTCCCTTATGTATTACATGGGTTGTGTGAAGATTACCTCACTTGCGACAGTGCTTTCAATGCGGTTATGCCTCTAAGTCGTGCTTCGACACGTGGGAGATATAGCCGCATCGAGGGCGTTACATTGCCGCTCTCCCCTCTTCCCTCCTTAGATCCACCTCACCCGCACCTCACCGTCGACGTTCAACGGGCGCCACCATGGCCACCCGCCACCTCTCGAAGCCCCACCGTGTCGAGGAGCTGTGCAGCGGTCCACTACTTCGACTAGGCCAACGGAATCGACCGAAGAAGCCCTGCATTGTCGCCATTTGGTCGTCTTCTCCGCGCACGGTCGCCGCCTCTTGCCATTGATTTCGTCGCTGACAAGCCATCCCCAACCTCCTCGAGTTCACCTACGGCACCGCTGTGAGAACCCTGTCCGATTCCGTCCTTTTCCCCCTTGTTCCATCACCGTTTAGTCGCGTCCCGCGCTCCGGTCACCATGGACGAAGGTCGCGCGCTCCGTGCCTCCCTACTGCGCTCCCTCGCGCCCGCGTACCACCGTCCCTAGCCGTGCTCGGCTGCGCCGGGGTCCCGTTTGCCTCTTCCCGGCCGCGTCAGCGCCGCCCGTGCCATCTGCTGCTGCGCTCGCCGCCTGTGGCCGCGCTTCCCATCCGTGAGCCCGCGGCCCCTGCTGCTATGTTGCGTAGCTGCCGCTACTACTTCTTGTGCTGCTATCGCGTCGCTGCCTAACCCTGCTGCCGCCGCATCCTAGCGTCGCCGCTCCTGCGTCGCTGCTTGCCCCGCTCGCCCCCTGCTTCTCGCCCCGCGCCGCTGCCGCCGACGACCGCAGCCCCCCGCCGCCCCTGCGCTCCAGGCCAAGGCCGCGTGCGCGCGTGTCCGCGCTGGAGGCTGCGTCCCCGCCCTACTGCTCCTGCCGGTCGCGGATGGTCATGGCCTCGCCCTCGCCGCCCCTGGCCAGTGCTGCCGCTGCTGCCGGCCGGCTGCGCCGTGGCTTCGTGCGTGAGCACGGCCAGCCATGGCCTTGTGCCGCTGCTAACTGGGCCAACCACCTAGTTTAATTAGGGGTAATCCCCTTTAGCACTAACCCCCCTTCTATAGACTATGACGTGTGGGCCTTCTCAGTTAACTAAATGCTTAAAATAAGTCTAACTCATATTCTGTCAATGGCAGTGGGGCCCCACCACTATTTAGATATTGTTAATTAAACTTTTAAACACATGTTCCTATGACATGTGGGTCCCAGAACCCAGTTGACCAGCCAAACATTGACTGGTCAACTTGTTGACTAGACCCCCCTGACCCCACCAGTCAGCCTCTCTCGCTAGCACCTGGCTGGGTACACTTAGTATTTTGTATTTATTTTCGAATTAGAATAATTCCAGTATATTGCTAAAACTTAAAAAATCATAGAAAATAATCCGTAACTCGGGTGAAAAGGTTTTATACATGAAAGTTGCTCAAAACGACGAGACGAATCCGGATACGCGGTCCGTTTACCTCTCATATGCCTCTAACTATCTGAACATGGAACGTTCCCCTTCCGGTCGTCTATCTGACACAGGTCCGGAACCGGGAATACCTTCCCGGTTGAATCCCCCCTTTACCTATATAGTGTAGCCATACGTTAGATCACATCCAACACACCATATTGCCATGTTATGCTTTGTGATGCTATGTTTGCTTGATATTTACTGTTTCTTCCCCCCTTCTCTTCGGTAGACCCCGAGACCGATGCTGCCCCTGTGATCGACTACATCGACGACAACACTTCTTCCTTTTCAGCAGAGCTTCCAGGCAAGCCCCCCCCCTTTGATCATCACGATATCGCCCCTTCCATTCTCTCATGCTTGCATTAGAACTGCTACTGCTTTCTGTATGATCCTACTCAGATGCATAGCCTGTTTTTGTTACCTGCTTAATGTTACCTTACCTACTTATCCTAAACTTCTTAGTATAGGTTGGTTAGTGATCCATCAGTGACCCCTCCTTGTCCCAGTTGCCCCGCTTTATGTTTGATGACTCGATCAACATGATCGACGTCCAGGCCCCGTCACCGCACATCATCCCCCCTAGTTGTACGACTCTGCAGAGTTACCATCGAGTGCCGAGGGTGGAACCTCTTACATCACTCTTGATGAGATCTCTGTAGTGTAGCTATTCGGTCGTGGTCATCGAGGGTGATTTCCTCCTTAACCACTTTTGATACGGCTCTGTCGTTCAACCCATCAAGTGTGAACCTCGAGGGTGGATCCTCTTACGTTCACTTGATGATTACATCTAGTGGAATTCACCCGGGGTGATTCCTCAGGTTTTCCCCTTGATGTTTGGACACACGGATACTTGGTATTTACAACTGTTACTTGGAAAGGCGGGTCAACCCTGAGGGGTACCTGCGAATGATGTAGAGATGGGTTGACCTGGAAGGTGCCCGCGAGATACTTATGAGGCGTGGCCGGGCATTCTTAGCCCTTGCCGCAAGTACTCGAGACGGGGCGACGGGGTCACATCTTTCGTGAGTCTCTGGTCGTGACCGCACTGCCAACGCACTAACGGTTTGGATATTTGATCCGAGGGGCCTCTGGCCTGATAGCACTAACCATCACGTGGGCATTGTATGGGCGTTCTGTGTCGTATGCATCAGCCGAAGCTTATTAGACGTCAGTGACTGAGCGGCGCGCGCCAGGTTGGACTGGTAAGCTCCTGCCTTTTTAAGGAGGTAGCTAGGTCTGCTCACCGGCCGCCCACACAACGTACATGAGTTCCCGGGGCGATGGCCCAAGACCCCTGGGGGCATAGGTTTAGTCCGGCGTGCTGACCTCTCTATTAAGCCTAGGTCGGGTTGCGGCGTATTGTTTGGCCGAGGCCGGGCATGACCTAGGAAAGTGTGTCCGATTGGAGTTAATCGAGTGTGGTGGGTAAGTTGGTGCACCCCTGCAGGGAAGAAAACATCTATCGATAGCCTGTCCTACGATAACGGACACTTCGAGTTGTATCCCGATCGATACAACTAGAACTGGTTACTTGAGATAAGAAATGGTTATGAGAAATCGATAGTATGGCTCTGGGATTGCTTTCTCGCAGGGAGTCGAGAAAGGATCTCTGGCCGAGGTTGATAACATTACTACTTTACATTATGTTGATCTGTACTCTTCTAAATGCTGCAAGATGCTTGAAGATGCTAGTCTTCGATAGGCTAGGCTTTCCCCTTCTCTTCTGGCATTTTGCAGTCTAGTCCACAGATACAACCCATTTCGTTGACACCGATGCATATGTAGTGTAGATCCTTGCTTGCGAGTACTTTGGATGAGTACTCACGGTTGCTTTGCTCCCTCTTTTTCCCCCTTTCCATTATTTCCGGATGTCGCAACCAGATGGTGGAGCTCAGGAGCCAGATGACACCATCGATGATTACTACTACACCGAGGGTTCCTACTACTACGTGGAGGTCACCGACGACCAGGAGTAGTTAGGAGGCTCCCAGGCAGGAGGCCTTGCCTGTTCGATCGTTGTTGCTTTTGTGCTAGCCTTCTTAAGGCAAACTTGTCTAACTTATGTCTGTACTCAGATATTGTTGCTTCCGCTGAATCTTGTGTATTCGAGCTTATGTATTCGAGCCCTCGAGGCCCATGGCGTGTAATATAAATCTTGTATTATTTTAATTTGTGTCTAGAGTTGTGTTGTGATATCTTCCCGTGAGTCCTTGATCTTGATCATACACATTTGCGTGTATGATTAGTGTATAATTGAATCGAGGGCGTCACAGGTGCGAGGAAGAGGAGCCTGGCACGGCTCGCGCTAGAGGTGTCCTTCCTGGAGGAGCTCGGCGGCGGCGGTCGCAGGCCGGCGCGGTGGAGGCATGGGAGGTGAGGAGGCGGCGAAGCAGGCTCGTGGCGAGGAAGGAGGCACATGCGTGCGGGCATGAGCGCGGGGCAGTGGCACCATGGCAGGGCCCAAGGTCGCGATGAACGCGGGGACGTGGGGTGGAGGCGAGATGGCGCGGCGGCGGCCTGGTTCTGCGGTGGCTAGCTACGGCTTGCGAGACGGCGATGATGATCGAGCAGGGGGTCGGGGAGATGGCCGCGCCCGCGTGCGTGTTTCTCTGGCGGTGTAGGAGGAGAACGAAGGGAGAGACGGGGATTGGGCAAAGGGTGCGTGCTAGGGTTGTAGGAGGGTTAGGAGGGAGTGGGCCTTGGCTGCAGATGGCTTGGGTGGGCCGGCGTGGGAGGTTGCGGTAGTTGGGAGGCCCAACTGGCTCATGGGCTTCCTTCTCTTTCTCTCTTACTTTTTTTAAATCAGAAAAGAAAGAGAAAGAAAGGGGAAGAAAAGAAAAGGTTAGAGAAAGAGTTTGGGCACAGGGATAATTTTCCCGGACTCACGAAATGTGCACGACCCAAGAAAATTGGAGTGGGAAAGATTGCAAGGTTTCAATCCAAAAGCATTTGAATTTAATTCAAATGGTTTGGACAAGGGGTAGGATTTTGAAGTGCCCAAATATGTTCGGATTTTTGGAGGAACCTCGGTAAATGGGAAGAGAATTTTGGGCAAGGTTTTGAAGTCAAGATTGATCTAGAAAGACATGGGGAATATTTGCAAGTGTGTTTATGGGTGATTCCGAAAAATGGAATATTTTATAATAGCTCCCTAAATATTGGGAGGGTATGTTTTAAAGAGAAACCACCATGTGAGTTCCCTCAATTTAAATGGATCAGGAATCCATGCAATTTATTTAAGTGAGTTTTAGTTAGCTTTCAGAAAATAATGGCATGATGACATGATGTAATGCACATGATGCAAAGATGAATGCAACGAACCAAACAAAACACACGATGAATCTAGGAAAACAAGGAAGGCATCTGGAGCGCCGGTCTTGGGGCGTCACAGTGGGCTGTTTGGTTACATGCATATACTGTTGGGTCTGCATAGCATGGTTCTTAAAACACTTCTGGGCCTGACTCACTGGAAATGGCCGATTCGGGCCTAGCTCACTGGAAACGGCCGAATCGGCAGTTTCCTGCGAGCCAGGCCCAAGCGATGCTCTCGAACGCACGTGGGTGGCTTGGCTCGTACGTATTTATAGATAATCACCTCCCTAACCTTCCTCAATCCCTCTCTCTTTGAGCACCTCATCTCTGAGCACACCCTTGCCTACTTCGCTCGCCGCCCGCCGACGGTGCAGGCGCGGGCGTCCCATCGCCCGACCTCCGCTGAACTCGCCCTCGCCGAATCCGTCCGCCGGGCCCGCCTCGCCGAGATGGTCGTAGCGCTCAAGCAGGTCGGACTGTCGGAGCTCCAGCCGGCGGCCCGGACGGGAGTCTCGGGCGAAGCAGTGGACATCACGGTTGGAGCTGGTGCGCGGGCTCAACGTTAGGACCGTCTCGACGACGTCCGACACCGTCGCGCCGCTGTGCACATGAAAATGCAACTATCCCTGGGTGGTTTTGGTAATTCCTAACAACATATAGCTCATTGAACTAATGCTCTTTCAAGATGATCATTTCAGAAAGTTCAATGATTGGTATGGCATGGACTAGGAATGTGGACCCCTCAAAATGCTAAGGACACATATTGGCAAAAAAACTCAAGACTCTATATTTTTATTTTAGTGATCCAAGATCACATTGAGTCCATAGGAAAAGCCAATACTATTAAAAGGGGATGAGGTGTTGCTTAATGGCTTGCTTGCTCAAAATGCTTAGTGATATGCTTCAAAAACCATCAATCACTTTCTCATATCCACATATGTCCTAAACCAAAACTCAAACGTGGCCCCACCGATTTGATCTATCCGACGCCATCGAGTTTATTTGACATAGCCATAGCCAGAAACCCTAATCACTTCGATCTCACTGATAGGGATCTCGGTCTCACCGAGATGGGATTGCAAACTCTCTATTTCCCTTCGTAACGTTTTGGTCTAACCGAGATGAGCGATCGGTCCTATCGAGTTGACAATACAAACTCTCTGTTTTCTTTTCGTAACGTTTTGGTCTCACTGAAATGAGTGATCGGTCCCACCTAGTTTGCCCGACCAATTCTCTATTTGCCTATGACAGAAATTAGTTCCATCGAGTTCATGTGATCGGTCTCACCGGGATTACGTTATGCCCTAACCCTAATGAAATCGGTCCCACCGAGTTGATCATATCGGTCCCACCGAAAAGCCTAACGTTCACATTTTGAACTGAATCAGTCTGACCACGTTTATGTATTCGGTCTCACCGAGTTTGGTAAATTGTGTGTGACGGTTAGATTTTATGTGGAGGCTATATATACCCCTCCACCCTTCCTCCATTCGAGGAGAGAGCCATCAGAACGTGCCTACACTTCCAACATACATTTTCTTAGAGAGAACCACCTACTCATGTGTTGAGACCAAGATATTCCATTCCAACCACAAGAATCTTGATATGTAGCCATCCCAAGTTGCTTTCCACTCAAATCATCTTTCCATCAAATCCGAATCTGTGTGAGAGAGTTGACTGTTGGGGAGACTATCATTTGAAGCACAAGAGCAAGGAGTTCATCATCAACACACTATCTATTACCTTTTAGAGAGTGGTGTCTCCTAGATTGGTTAGGTGTCACTTGGGAGCCTCCATCAAGATTGTGGAGTTGAACCATGGAGTTTGTAAGGGCAAGGAGATCGCCTACTTCGTGAAGTTCTACCCAAGTGAGGCAAGTCCTTCGTGGGCGATGGCCATGGTGAGATAGACAAGGTTTCTTCTTCGTGGACCCTTCATGGGTGGAGCCCTCTGTGGACTCGCGTAGCCATTACCCTTCGTGGATTGAAGTCTCCATCAACGTGGATGTACGATAGCACCACCTATCGGAACCACACCAAAAATCTCTGCGTCTACATTGTGTTTGCTCCCTCTAAACTCCTCCCCTTTACCTTCATATTTAATGATTTACATTTTGTTGCTATACTCTTATACTTGCATGTGTAGGTTGATTGCTTGACTTATGCTAAGTTGTTAAAACCCCGCCAAGACTTAAAAATTGGGAAAAGGCTAGGTTTTATTTGGTCAAGTAGTCTAATCACCCCCCTCTAGACATACTTTTGATCGTACAAGTGGTATCAGAGCTTTGGTCTTAATTTCCATAGCTTTGATGATCATAGCCTTGGTTTCACAACCTAGGAGAGTATGGCGTCTAGCGAGGGAAATTACCATGGTAGAGGTCCTTACTTTGATGGTACTAATTTTGCTAGTTGGAAGCATACGATGAAAATGCATATTCTTGGACATAACCCCGCCGTTTGGGCTATTGTGTGTATTGGCTTGCAAGGTGAATTCTTTGATGGGAGAGAACCGAATCATGAAGCTACCACGGAAGAATTGAGAATGCTTCAATACAATACTCAAGCTTGCGATATCCTCTTCAACGAATTGTGCCCCAAAGAATTCAACGAAATCAGCCGTCTTGAGAATGCAAAGGAAATTTGGCATAATTTGATTGATACGCATGAAGGTACCGACTCCGTCAAGGAATCCAGATTGGATGTGCTTCAAAGTTAGCTTGACAAGTTCAAAATGAAGGATGGTGAAGGTGTCGCAGAAATGTACTCTAGGATTGCTCTCATCACAAATGAGATTGCTGGCTTAGGAAGTGAAGAGATGACCGACAGATTCATCATCAAGAAGATCCTAAGAGTCTTTGATGAAAAATATGATACCGTGTGCACATTGATCCGAATGATGCCAAACTACAAAGATCTCAAGCCAATGGAAGTCATTGGAAGAATTGTTGCTCATGAGATGTCACTCAAGGATAAAGAAGAGCTTCACAACAACTCAAGTGGTGCTTACAAAGCCTCGTGTGATGCTCCAACATCATCAAGTGAGAAACAAGTCTTCAATGAGGAATAGAGCCTACTGGTGAAGAATTTCAACAAGTTCTACAAGAGTGGAAGCAAAGAAAGGAGTTCCAAGTCAAGGTCCTACACTGACAAAAGATCTTCTAGTCGTGAGCGAAATTGCTATAATTGTGGAAGACCCGGACACTATTCCAATGAGTGTAAGGCTCCCTACAAAAGAAGAGAAGACTCACTGTCGGAGTAATTGTACACGGATACCCTGAAGACGGCGAGACAAGAATTCAAGACATCGGGGCTAGCAAAGCCCCTCAGTCCAACTACCTGGCCAGCAGCTGACTGCTAGCTGCTGACTGCTCCACCAGGCAGACTGCTGGCTGCCGACTGCTCCACCAGGCCGACTGTTGGCTGCCGACTGCTCCACCAGGCCGACTGCTGGCTGCCGACTGCTGGCTGTCGACTGCTGACTGCTCCACCAGGCCGACTGCTGGCTGCCGACTCCTCCACCAGGCCGACTGCTGGCTGCCGACTACTCCACCAGACCGACTGCTGGCTGCTGACTCCTCATCCAGGCCGACTTCCCGAAGTCAACTGCAGCCTGACGAGACATCGACGGGACAACCATACCGCGACATCATCTACAGTGTACCATGTCCCCTGGGTACTGATTTATAAAGTACCCCAGGGGACAAGCATGACATGCACCATGCCACTAGCCATGCCTACATAGCTTGGCTTGTAAGCTACCCAAGGTAGCTTACAACCAAAGCCACTACCACCCATGCCAACTCCTATATATATAGGCACACATCCATCCATCAGGGGATGAACTCACTCACGCACACACACAAGCAAGCTAGCTAGCAAGCCATCCACACACACGCATGAGCATACACATGCTCACGGCCATGAGCCATGAGCATGGCCGGCCACTAGAGCATGCCACATACATGCATATATGAAACCAGATGCCTGTGGCACTGCTTTCAGATACAGCTCCAGGAGCAACTCTGTACTATAGATATATCACATATACTCAGACATGCAGGAGTAGGGGTGTTATGTAACGCCCCGAGACCGATGTGCCAGGTGTCTTCCAGTTATTCACTGTCGTTGCCATGTCATTTGCTTGCGTGTTGCATCTTATCATGTCATCATGTGTATTGTATCATCATGTTTTAAAACTTGCATGCGTCCCGGCCTCCTCGTTCTCCCCGTTGTCCGTTCTGAGCCCAGACACACTTGCACGCGCTCGCGGCATGTCCGAAATAGCATTTTATAAGTGGCTGCAAAAATGTTCTCGGAATGGGTCGAAAGTTGGCGTGCGGTCTTATTATAGTGTAGATAGACCGCCTGTCAAGTTTCATCGCATTCAGAGTTTGTTTGATAGCCCAACCGTTAAACTATAGCGACAATATAGTCGGTCTAACGTCGGACGTTTTCGGTGTCCGGAAACAGTTGCTGGGCTGCACTCCTCTCCTCTCATCTCAGCCCAACCTCTCTTCACAGCCCACTAGCCCACCTATCTAACCCCCTCCACTCCGGGTCGTCTGATCGAGACCGAACGGCTCCAGAACGGACTAAAACCCCCAACCCTAGCTCCTCCTGCTATATATAGCAGCCCCCCTTGCCATTTTTGGCCTTCTCCTTCCTCCTCCTCGAAATCCGCACCCCCAATCATCAGCCAGCCGCCTCCCACCTCCTCTCCTCTATTTCCACCGCCGGCCACCTCGTCCCTGCCACTTGGCGCCATCCTGGTGGCCAGCCGCCACCACGCAGGACGCCCGCAACCAACAGGAAGCCGCCACATCGCCTCCCCGCGCCCCACATTGCCCCGTGCCGCCAGGCCCACTCCAGGCCCGCCCGGGCCCTGATCTGGGCTCTGAGGCCCGCACCGCGCCGCCCCTGCTCCCCGAGCTCCAGATTGGGAGAGGAGATCCCGATCCGAGCTCCTCCGCCGCGTTGCCCCGTCGTCCGCGCTCGCCGGTGACGAGCGCCGCCCATCGCCGGAGACCTCCAGAAAGACAGCCTCGCCGCCCCGCCTCTCTACTTCCTTCTCCTCCCTCCTTCGGCCTCTCCCTCTAAATTCTCCCTCTCTCTCGCAGGTGCCCACTGCCGCCGCCCAGGGAGCTCGTCGTTGGCCTCGTCTTCGCCAGATCCGGCCGGGATCCACCAGATCCGGGGCCCTGCGACCCGTTCCCGGCCTCTCCAGCTTCGCCGAACCCCGCCGTCGCTGGAGTTTTGTCACGCCGCCGCCGTCTTGTTCTTCTGCCCGTGAGGCGCACGGGAGAAGGACGACGCCGACGCTCGCCCCTCTCGCCTGCATGGGCCACCGCACGCCCTGGCCTGGCCCAGCTCCCCACTTGGTCTCCAAGGCCCAGCTCCTCTTCGCCAGATCCGCCGGCCCGCCGCTCTGCTTCCCCTTCGGCCCGTTGGCCCAATGTGAGAAGCCACCTTTTTCCCTCGCCATGTGCGCTGCATACTATCCTGCGCCCATGCTCTGTTCCAGATTCGGCCCGTTGTGTTTTTTCCTGGTCCTGCGAATTTTGCTAATTTCCTGAGACTGCAGTTTTACAGAAAAGTCCCCCTGGTTCATGCATTTAATAACTCACTAACCGTGCATCGGATTAAAATGTTTTATATATGAAACTTGCTTAGAATTGTGTCTAGTTTAATAATATGTCTTTTCCATCCATGTTTAAAATGCTGTTTGTTTTAATTTCCCCCTATGCCATGCTAAAATGATTTAATTCATAACTATTTAACCGTAGCTCCAAACCTAACAAACTTTATATGTAAATGGGGTAGGATTTTGCCTAGTTTATCATGTTGACTTTGTTTTGCATGCCTAACAACTCTAAAATATGGTTTTGGGCAGAACAGGACCTAACCTAATATATGCACATGAGGAGTTTCCGGAATTGTTGTTTGTTGTTCCCGGCCTCATTTAAATTGGACTAGATGGGTAGTTTTCTTTTGCTTCACCATCTTGCCATGTTTAACAACATTTAATATTGGTGGGTACATAACCGAGAGAGAAATAAATAATGGATGTGGTGTTCCGTCAATATGCAACCCGTTGCATATTGAGCTCCACTTAATTTGTAGTTTTGGTTGTTGCACTTTGCCATGTCATGCATATTTAAACTGGACATGCTTATGTGTTGGTTGTTTACTATATTGTTTGCTTCTTTCCGGTGTTGCTTCTTCGGGTTAGTTCCGTTAACGTCGCGTTTGTGAGGATCCGTTCGACCTCGTCCGTTTGTCTTCTTCATGAACTCGTTCTTCTTCCTTGCGGGATCTCAGTCAAGATGATCATACCCTCGAAATCACTTCTATCTTTGCTTGCTTAGTTGCTCGCTCTTTTGCTATGCCTATGCTGCGATACCTACCACTTGCTTATCATGCCTCCCATATTGTTGAACCAAGCCTCAAACCCACCTTGTCCTAGCAAACCGTTGTTTGGCTATGTTACCGCTTTGCTCAGCCCCTCTTATAGCGTTGTTAGTTGCAGGTGAAGATTGAAGGTTGTTCCTTGTTGGAACATGGAGATGTTGTTCCTTGTTGGAACATGTTTACTTGTTGCGATATCACAATATATCTTATTTAATTAATGCATCTATATACTTGGTAAAGGGTGGAAGGCTCGGCCTTATGCCTGGTGTTTTGTTCCACTCTTGCCGCCCTAGTTTCCGTCATATCGGTGTTATGTTCCCGGATTTTGAGTTCCTTGCGCGGTTGGGTTATAATGGGAACCCCTTGACAGTTCGCCTTGAATAAAACTCCTCCAGCAAGGCCCAACATTGGTTTTACCATTTGCCACCTAGCCTTTTTCTTTCCCTTGGGTCGGCCAGCCCAAGGGTCATCTTATTTTAACCCTCTCGGGCCAGTGCTCCTCTGAGTGTTGGTCCAACCCAGAGCACCGTGCAGGGCCATCCCTTGGCAACTTGGGTTACGTCGGCTCCTTTACGCTTAGCTTATCCGGTGTGCCCTGAGAACGAGATATGTGCAGCTCCTATCGGGATTTGTCAGCACAGCGGGTGGTCTTGCTGGACTTGTTTTACCATTGTCGAGGATGTCTTGTAGAACCGGGATACCGAGCCTGATCGGAATGTCTCGGGAGGAGGTCTATTCCTTCGTTGACTGTGAGAGCTTATCATGGGCTAAGTTGGGACACCCCTGCAGGGATTTGAACTTTCGAAAGCCGTGCCCGCGGTTATGGCAGATGGGAATTTGTTAATGTCCGGTTGTAGATAACTTGAACCTTAACTTAATTAAAATGACTCAACTGCGTGTGTAACCGTGATGGTCTCTTTCCGGCGGAGTCCGGGAAGTGAACACGGTGTTGGAGTTATGCTTGACGTAGGTTGCTATAGGATCACTTCTTGATCATACTTTTATCGACCGTGCTTTGCCTTCTCTTCTCGCTCTCATTTGCGTACGTTTAGCCACCATATATGCTAGTCGCTTGCTGCAGCTCCACCTCATACCTTTACCTTGCCTATAAGCTTAAATAGTCTTGATCGCGAGGGTGCGAGATTGCTGAGTCCCTGTGGCTCACAGATACTTCCAAACCAGCTTGCAAGTGCCGTTGAACCGTGCAGATGACGCAACCAAGCTCACAGAGGAGCTCGATGAAGATCTTGTCCTTTGTGTTGTTTCGTTCTAGTTGATCAGTAGTAGAGCCCAGTTGGGGTCAATCGGGGACCTTGTCGCATTTGGGGTTCTTCTTTTATTTTGGCTCCGTAGTCGGGCCCTGATTGTATTTGGATGATGTAATGCTTTATTCATGTATTTGTGTGAAGTGGCGATTGTAAGCCAACTATCTATCTCTTTCCCTTATGTATTACATGGATTGTGTGAAGATTACCTCACTTGCGACATTGCTTTCAATGCGGTTATGCCTCTAAGTCGTGCTTCGACACGTGGGAGATATAGCCGCATCGAGGGCGTTACAAGTTGGTAATCAGAGCCTTCCCCGACCTTAGGAGCCCCATTGCTTGATCGTTATTAGCGGCCGAGTTGTGTCTAGAAAAATGTTTTGAGCCATTTAGGAATTATATATCGGATAGTTTAGGAATTCTTTTTACTTCCCAGTCTCCTCATCACTCTGGTAAGGCATCCTAACGTAGAGTTTTGACTCTTCTCTTCTCAAATTTCACTAAAAAAAATTTTAGGATCACGCGGGTATCTTGGAATCGTTCCGATGGTTTTGTGACGAGAACATTGTCTTGGTGCCTCCTGTCAGGGGTTTTGTGGCAGTGTCCCGGGGAGTTGAGCTCTGAGGTGTTGTCGTCACAATTTTATCGTTGCAGTTCTGGAACACCTAAGATAGTTTCGCCGACATCGAAAATCTCTTTTATGCAGTTGTTGGTGAGATAACCTCGACGCCACCCAGTACTGGGGCGGGAGTTCGGGAGTATTGCCATAACTCGTATAACGGATGCTTTTCGAAGGTTGAGGTAGGCGATTTCCGAAGGTTTCTTGGTTATGTGTTGAAGGATGGATACAGTTGGATGTAGGATTTGCTAGTTTTGGGTGAGATATTATGCTTCCCCTGTATCCCCAACACCTGATTGCATAACCGGAAAGGTTCGGGAGTTTCATAAGTGGGAATTCAAGTAGCTCTTAGGATATCTTTCCAACAGATGTATGATATGAAATTGGGGTTCGACGTCTAGTGGTCCGCCTATTCATGGTCGGTTTTACAGTGGTCTCGTTGTGTCTTAAAGAGTCCTTGGCTATGCCGACTCGGGGATGCTTCGTATGTCATGTGCACTGCCTTGTACATGATGGTGCTGTACGATCGAGCCCGTGTAGGCCCCACCACGAAAACTTCGGACGAAATCTCTATCATATGTTTGTTCCGGCTTATTTTGCAAGTCATAATCCTTTGTTTTTGTTTTTTTGAGTTGTGGTATTCGAGTTGCTTCGAAGTCAAATGTTGATTCCATACCTTCCCCAAATGGTGTTCTCATACTGCGATGTGGATACCAATCCTTCTTGATCATCAAGATTGTCATGTCAATCCTTTTCAATCGGTGTGTTTCTCTTCAAGTGGATCCGATCATTTCAACATTCGCAAGATCTAGTATCAGTTCTTCTCAACGATGTTCGTTTCATCCATTTCAAATTGTCTTTGTTTTTCCCACCCTCCCTCCCTTTGTTTTTCTCCAAGGATTCAGATCTCTTAATCGAGTATCCATCTTATTGGTGTGAAGCCTCTCCATTCTTTTTCTATCAATATTCTTATCCGGTGATTCTCATGAAGATTCTAACGGATCTTCAAGTTCGTCTCTCATCACTCGTTTTCTTCTCCGGTGGAACCAATTCAAGCTTTCGGTGTTGGTCATATCTTTTTCCTCGTATCAAATGCCTTCTCATAACGGTACACCTAATAATCTTTCACCGCTCGCTACTCAATTGTTCTGGAGTGCTCAAGATATCTAGAAGAATCGTGTTTCCACTCTGCTTTCATTCAAGCTCTTTCGAGGATGTTATCTCTTTTGAGCTATGTAATTCAACTGGTGCAATCTATCTTTTAAATACTTCAACGATGTTTCTTTTGAGTGGGCCCTAACCCACAAGTCTTTTCCCAGGATCTTACCTGACTCTTCTTATTTCCCGGAGATATCCTCAAATTTCTTGTCAAAGTTTGACGTAAGAATGAATTATCATCAGTCAAATGTATTTCTCCAAGATCTTTCAAATTCTTTTCATCGTTGGTTCAACCTCTTCGCTTTTGATTCTTTCGGAGGGTTTAAATAATTCTTGGTGGTGTTTCTCGTCGTCATTCTCAACATTTGAAGACCGAAGAAGAGTTTTTCCTCCATATCTTATCCATTCTCTCAGGGATTCATGGTTCTTGTTCGAGACCGTCCTCTCATAATTGTTTTCGAATGTGAGATTTCTTTTCACCTATCCAGAGCAATTCAGGAGTCTTTTCAGTTTGATTCTCTGGAGGCCATCATATCAGAATTATTCATTCCAGCTTTCAGCTCTTATACTCCAAATTTTACCGGTGCTTCGTTTAAGTGATCTCTAATCAGTTCGTGATCCCTTCGTTCTCATGTATCTAAATTCTCTCAAGCTTCTTCATTCATTTGCTAATTCTTCCCGGTGTTGTCCTTATCTTTTCTTCGTTCATTTTAATTCTTACGGTGGTTCATTCAAGACTTCTCTTCCTCATCAATTTATTCGTTATTTCAATTCTACCAGTGGTTCGTTGAAGACCTTCTCAAGTTTTGATATATCTCTTTTAATCCTTTCTACGAGAATAAGTAGTATGCCAAATCCATTGCTTGTCATCAATTTAATTGGTGAAGGATGAGCATAATGTAATTCTTATTTTTGTTTCATCGAGTGAATTCAATTCCTTATTCCGGAGGCTCTTCAAATTCTCAGTTTCATTTGATTCATCTTTCTTTTCCCGGAGTTCCAAGCTCTCTCAATTTTTTCATCATGAAGATCCATCTAAATCATTGCAAGGCTTCAACCTTATTCTTTTCATCCTTCATTTCATTTGTTCATTCTTTTTTTACCGGAGTTCTTCATGGAGGTTCTACATGACGGTTCATCAAGGATTTAATTCCTTCTCCAAGTGTTCATCAAGATTCTTTTCATAGGAGCTCAATCATTCTTCATTTGGCAATCCGGAGTGCAATTCTTTCTACCGTATCATTGGAAGTGGTATTATGTCATTCTTGATAATTTTAGTTCATGTTTCATGATTCACATGTTGTTAAGAATGATGTATTTTAAATCCACCAATCTTTTCGTTCGAGTTAGCTTGCGTCATGTTTCACCTAAAGCCTTCCCTAAGGATTTTCCTAGTGTGAGGCGTATATTTGACCCAAGTTTTTCTTTTGTCCTCCTGGTGAAATAGTTTCTCATCTCCTTGTTCTTATCAATCCAATCTTGTTTTCGTTAGTGGCAGAAGTTCACTTCAGTGTTGAGATGTTTTCCATAAGCCCACTACAAGATTATTCGTTTCGTTGTTGGTTTTCCAACAACTCCGTTATAATTTTCTTGGAAGGGTGTTTTCCAAGCTCAATTGTTGGCAGAAGTTGTCATTTTCTTCTCAATTCTTTCATTTCCAAACGATCTAGCTTCTATTCTTTCTCCCGGAGGCTTTGTGATGTTGCTCTTTTCAATCATCATCTTGGATTGCGAGGATTGTTTTCTTTTCATGCTTATCAATTTAACCGGAGTGTGTGCCCTCTGCTCAAGTTCTTCATTTTATTAAGCCCTGCATATCTTTCCAACCGGAGTGCTGTTCGAATTTCTTCTTCCTTGTTCCTTTTCCTATCGGATTGTTTTCAACTTCGTTCATCTCTATTGTATTCTTTTCTCGTTATGACTTAACCTTTCCAAGGTTCTTTGGTCTCACTCGTTTGTCAAATAAGCAACTTAGTTTTATCTCTTCTCTTTCTCTTCCTTTTTCCCTCCGGTGCCATTCTAGATCTCGGGACGAGATCCTCTCGTAGTGGTGGAGTGTTGTAACGCCCCGAGACCGATGTGCCATGTGTCTTCCAGTTATTCGCTGTCGTTGCCATGTCATTTGCTTGCGTGTTGCATCTTATCATGTCATCATGTGCATTGCATCATCATGTTTTAAAACTTACATGCGTCCCGGCCTCCTCGTTCTCTCCGTTGTCCGTTCTGAGCCCAGACACACTTGCACGCGCCCGCGGCATGTCCGAAATAGCATTTTATAAGTGGCCGGAAAAATGTTCTCGGAATGGGTCGAAAGTTGGCGTGCAGTCTTATTATAGTGTAGATAGACCGCCTGTCAAGTTTCATCGCATTCAGAGTTCGTTTGATAGCCCAACCGTTAAACTATAACGACAATATAGTCGGTCTAACGTCGGACGTTTTCGGTCTCCGGAAACAGTTGCCGCGCTGCACTCCTCTCCTCTCATCTCAGCCCAACCTCTCTTCACAGCCCACTAGCCCACCTATCTAACCCCCTCCACTCCGGATCGTCCGATCGAGATCGAACGGCTCCGGAACGGACTAAAACCCCCAACCCTAGCTCCTCCTGCTATATATAGCAGCCCCCCTTGCCATTTTTGGCCTTCTCCTTCCTCCTCCTCGAAATCCGCACCCCCAATCATCAGCCAGCTGCCTCCCACCTCCTCTCCTCTATTTCCACCGTCGGCCACCTCGTCCCTGCCACTTGGCGCCATCCTGGTGCCAGCCGCCACCACGCAGGACACCCGCAGCCAACGGGAAGCCGCCACATCGCCTCCCCGCGCCCACATCGCCCCGCGCCGCCAGGCCCGCTCCAGGCCCGCCTGGGCCCCGATCTGGGCTCTGAGGCCCGCACCGCGCCGGCCCTGCTCCCCGAGCTCCAGATCGGGAGAGGAGATCCCGATCCGAGCTCCTCCGCCGCGTTGCCCCGTCGTCCGCGCTCGCCGGCGACGACGCCGCCCATCGCCGGAGACCTCCAGAAAGACAGCCTCGCCGCCCCGCCTCTCTACTTCCTTCTCCTCCCTCCTTCGGCCTCTCCCTCTAAATTCTCCCTCTCTCTCGCAGGTGCCCGCTGCCGCCGCCCAGGGAGCTCGTCGTTGGCCCCGTCTTCGCCAGATCCGGCCGGGATCCACCGGATCCGGGGCCCTGCGACCCGTTCCCGGCCTCTCTAGCTTTGCCGAACCCCGTCGTCGCTGGAGTTTTGTCACGCCGCCGCCGTCTTGTTCTTCTGCCCGTGAGGCGCACGGGAGAAGGACGACGCCGACGCTCGGCCCTCTCGCCTGCATGGGCCACCGCACGCCCTGGCCTGGCCCAGCTCCCCACTCGGTCTCCAAGGCCCAGCTCCTCTTCGCCAGATCTGCCGGCCCGCCGCTCTGCTTCCCCTTCGGCCCGTTGGCCTAGTGTGAGAAGCCACCTTTTTCCCTCACCCTGTGCGCTGCATACTATCCTGCGCCCATGCTCTGTTCCAGATTCGGCCCGTTGTGTTTTTTTCCTGGTCCTGCGAATTTTGCTAATTTCCCGAGACTGCAGATTTACAGAAAAGTCCCCCTGGTTCATGCATTTAATAACTCACTAACCGTGCATCGGATTAAAATGTTTTATATATGAAACTTGCTTAGAATTGTGTCTAGTTTAATAATATGTCTTTTCCATCCATGTTTAAAATGTTGTTTGTTTTAATTTGCCCCTATGCCATGCTAAAATGATTTAATTCATAACTATTTAACCGTAGCTCCAAACCTAACAAACTTTATATGTAAATGGGGTAGGATTTTGCCTAGTTTATCATGTTGACTTTGTTTTGCATGCCTAACAACTCTAAAATATGGTTTTGGGCAGAACAGGACCTAACCTAATATATGCACATGAGGAGTTTCCGGAATTGCTGTTTGTTGTTCCCGGCCTCGTTTAAATTGGACTAGATGGGTAGTTTTCTTTTGCTTCACCCTCTTGCCATGTTTAACAACATTTAATATTGGTGGGTACATAACCGAGAGAGAACTAAATAATGGATGTGGTGTTCCGTCAATATGCAACCCGTTGCATATTGAGCTCCACTTAATTTGTAGTTTTGGTTGTTGCACTTTGCCATGTCATGCATATTTAAACCGGACATGCATCATACTTGGTTGTGCATCATGCCATGCTTATGTGTTGGTTGTTTACTATATTGTTTGCTTCTTTCCGGTGTTGCTTCTTCGAGTTAGTTCCGTTAACGTCGTGTTTGTGAGGATCCGTTTGACCTTGTCCGTTTGTCTTCTTCATGGACTCGTTCTTCTTCCTTGCGGGATCTTAGGCAAGATGATCATACCCTCGAAATCACTTCTATCTTTGCTTGCTTAGTTGCTCGCTCTTTTGCTATGCCGATGCTGCGATACCTACCACTTGCTTATCATGCCTCCCATATTGTTGAACCAAGCCTCAAACCCACCTTGTCCTAGCAAACCGTTGTTTGGCTATGTTACCGCTTTGCTCAGCCCCTCTTATAGCGTTGTTAGTTGCAGGTGAAGATTGAAGGTTGTTCCTTGTTGGAACATGGAGATGTTGTTCCTTGTTGGAACATGTTTACTTGTTGCGATATCACAATATATCTTATTTAATTAATGCATCTATATACTTGGTAAAGGGTGGAAGGCTCGGCCTTATGCCTGGTGTTTTGTTCCACTCTTGCCGCCCTAGTTTCCGTCATATCAGTGTTATGTTCCCGGATTTTGAGTTCCTTGCGCGGTTGGGTTATAATGGGAACCCCTTGACAGTTCGCCTTGAATAAAACTCCTCCAGCAAGGCCCAACATTGGTTTTACCATTTGCCACCTAGCCTTTTTCTTTCCCTTGGGTCGGCCAGCCCAAGGGTCATCTTATTTTAACCCTCTCGGGCCAGTGCTCCTCTGAGTGTTGGTCCAACCCAGAGCACCGTGCAGGGCCATCCCTTGGCAACTTGGGTTACGTCGGCTCCTGTACGCATAGCTTATCCAGTGTGCCCTGAGAACGAGATATGTGCAGCTCCTATTGGGATTTGTCGGCACAGCGGGTGGTCTTGCTGGACTTGTTTTACCATTGTCGAGGATGTCTTGTAGAACCGGGATACCGAGCCTGATCGGAATGTCTCGGGAGGAGGTCTATTCCTTCGTTGACCGTGAGAGCTTGTCATGGGCTAAGTTGGGACACCCCTGCAGGGATTTAAACTTTCGAAAGCCGTGCCCGCGGTTATGGGTAGATGGGAATTTGTTAATGTCCGGTTGTAGATAACTTGAACCTTAACTTAATTAAAATGACTCAACTGCGTGTGTAACCGTGATGGTCTCTTTCCGGCGGAGTCCGGGAAGTGAAAACGGTGTTGGAGTTATGCTTGACGTAGGTTGCTATAGGATCACTTCTTGATCATACTTTTATCGACCGTGCTTTGCCTTCTCTTCTCGCTCTCATTTGCGTATGTTTAGCCACCATATATGCTAGTCGCTTGCTGTAGCTCCACCTCATTCCTTTACCTTGCCTGTAAGCTTAAATAATCTTGATCGCGAGGGTGCGAGATTGCTGAGTCCCTGTGGCTCACAGATACTTCCAAACCAGCTTGCAGGTGCCGTTGAACCGTGCAGATGACGCAACCAAGATCACAGAGGAGCTCGATGAAGATATTGTCCTTTGTGTTGTTTCGTTCTAGTTGATCAGTAGTGGAGCCCAGTTGGGGTCGATCAGGGACCTTGTCGCATTTGGGGTTCTTCTTTTATTTTGGCTCCGTAGTCGGGCCCTGATTGTATTTGGATGATGTAATGCTTTATTCATGTATTTGTGTGAAGTGGCGATTGTAAGCCAACTATCTATCTCTTTCCCTTATGTATTACATGGGTTGTGTGAAGATTACCTCACTTGCGACATTGCTTTCAATGCGGTTATGCCTCTAAGTCGTGCTTCGACACGTGGGAGATATAGCCGCATCGAGGGTGTTACATGTTATCTCTCCGGAGAGCCCCGAACCTGGGTAAACTAGCGTGTGCTACTCGCATACCCGTCCCTGGATATTCCGGCAGCAGTCTTGCCCTCACACGAAGCCACCTTGTGGCATATGTCGTCTTGCACCCCCCATGAGAATACCACGACATTTGGCGCCCATCGTGGGGCGGTACTATGCTACCGCGCTGCTGCTGGTTTCGTAGTCCGGGCGGGACCTTTTTTTCTTCATCGCCTCGGCCGCGGCGTCGCGCCGTCTCTCCGGTAGCGCTCGGGGGCTCGACATCGACCCACCCCCAGAGCGGACGCGAGGGGTGGCGCGTCCTCGCCGTCGGCTTCTTCGTCATCACCACCGCAACGCTGGCTGTCCGTCCGCGCGCGTGCCGCGCTGGGCCTCGCTTCGGTCGGCCGTGTCCATCCACGCGCCGCTCGTGTCTGCTCCCCTCCGTGTTGCGTCTCGCTCTAGGACGGTCATCCGGGCGCCTCCGCGGTCGTTCCGGTCGCGTGCCCGCGGCCGGCCTTTCCTCGACCACACCTCCACTCGCGGCCGAGCTGGCCAACCTCCAGTTCCTGTGCATGGCTAGCTAAGCTAGCTAGTAGACCCAATGGATTGGGCTACGTGTATGCTATCTCCGCTAGCAAACCCAATAGATGGTGCATGCATGCCTCAAGCTCGCCCGGCTTTGCTCCGCTCCACCAACTGCGTGTCTGCGCTGCTCTGCTGCTCCGCTTACTGCCGTCGCCCCAGCTGGCTCCTGCTCGCGCTCGCACCAGCCGCAACCGGCTCCACCCCGTGTTGGCTGCTCCGCGTCCGCGCACGCCAGTTCCCTCCTCCGCGCCGGTCCCGCTGCCTCGTACGATCATCCCGAGGAGCGTCTCGTCGCTCCGGTCGGCTGCTGCAGTGCCCCGTCGCCGCTCCTCCGCCTGCGGCCGCCTCGGCGCGTCGGGGCCGGCTCCTGCGTCGCCCCGCTCTGCCGCCCCCCGCAGCACGCCGCGTCCTGCTGCTGCTCTGCACCTCCACGCGCACTGGCCAGCTCCCCCGCTCCCTCACTACGTGGCTGCCGCGTCGCGTCCGCCTGCTGGCGCGCCTCCCGCAGCACGCCGCGTCCGGCCGCCCTCTCCGCCTTCGTGCCTCGCCTCCGCGGCCGCCTTGGCCTCCTCCCGTGGCTAGGCCGGCTGCGCGCCCCAAGCCACGTCGGGTTGCTCGCTCCAACCCCGCTGCCCTGCGCAGACGCCGCTTGGGGCCTCCTCCGCGACCACCGGCCCGCTGCCGGCTGCTCCTCGTGCCCGGCTGCCGCCTTCCCGCAGTCGGCTTCCCGCAACTCCGCCATCGCCCCGTGCTCGGTCTTCGCACCCGATGGCTGGGCGGGCCGCCTCGCGCCGCGCCGGCCGCCTGCTCCGCTGCTACTGCGAGCCGACTCGACGCCCGCGTGGCCCCTGGCCCGCTGCCAGCTGGCCGCTCCTTCGGTCCGCCCCGCTAGCCGGCCGGGTCGTCGTTGCCGCCTCCGTGCGTCGGCTCCGCCTTGCCGCGCTGGCCGGGTCGCCACTGCCGCTTCCCGCGCACCGGCTCCGCCTTGCCGAGTTGGCCAGGTCGCCGCTGCCGCCTCCCGCGCGCCGGCTCCACCTTGCCGAGCTGGCCGGGTCGCCGCTGCCGCCTCCCGCGCGCCTGCTCCACCTTGCCGAGGTGGCCGGGTCGCCGCTGCCGCCTCCCGCGCGCCGGCTCCACCTTGCCGAGCTGGCCGGGTCGCCGCTGCCGCCTCCCACGCGCCGGCTCCGCCTTGCCACGCTGGCCGGGTCGCCACTGCCGTCTCCCGCACACCGGCTCTGCCTTGCCGCGCTGGTCGGGTCGCCGCTACCTCCTCCCGCGCGCCGGCTCCGCCTGACCACTCCTCCGCCCACCAGCCCGTGCGCGCTGGCTCCCGCTGCTCAGCACCCGCGGTCGGCTGTTCTTGCTAAGAAATGAGCCGTTTGGTCACTGTGGCCGGCTGCTCGTGCAAAAGAGATGAGTCCGGCTGCCCACAGCTGGCCAGAAAAGTTTGCGGCCGGGTGCTAGTAAAAAAAGAAACAAAGAGAAAAAAGAAAGAAGGGTCCGGCTCCCCGCGTGGAGTCGGACAGAAAGAGAAAAAAAGTGAGAGAGTTGTGCGTTTGACTCCACGCAACCGGCTGGAATATGCGTTCACCTGCCAGATGTGCGTCCGACTGCTGACTGCCTGGCCGGCTGCAAAGAGTCCGACTGCTGTGTCGGAGTCCGCCTGCCCAGCCGACTGAGGAAGAAAAAGAAGAAGACAAAGTAGTTGCCGGGAAATCCAGCCCGACTGCTCAGCAGTCGGCCCAGATCTCGGGGGCTACACCCAGCGGGTGCGCTGACGCGCCCCCATGAGGAAGAAGACAAAGTATTCACCGGGAGATCTGGCCCAACTGCTCAGCAGTCGGCCCGAATCTCGGGGGCTACACCCAGTGGGTGCGCTGGCGCGCCCCCACGGAAGATTGCAGAAAGAGAAGAGTTTTGTCCGGTTGCCAGCACCCGGCAAAAGAGAAAAAGAAGAAGAAAAAGGGCGCTGCAAGATGCCTCGCCACCTGGCCGGTCGAGCCTGACCGGCCGGGACCCCTTCGAGCACCCGGAGGCTCGAAGGCTGCACCCAGCGGGTGCGCCAGCGCGCTCAGCAAGCGTTGAGCCGCGCCGGCTGTCTTCGGCAAACTCCGCCTCGGCTACACGAAAATCAATGTGAGCTCCTCACCCGCATATTTTTGCACCGCAAGAGCATGGATAACCCCGAGCGATGCCGGGGGCTATCTTCGCATTTCATTACAGTTGCATCACTGTTCGCCCCGGCGCTAGCCACAGTTGGCCTGGGGGCTGGCCGCTTGGCCTGAGACGTTAGTTCCAGTAGATGGCTTAGTAGCGTGCGTGGTACCAAAGTCCCACTCTTAGTCACAGACCGTAGAGCAGCTGTGCGGCTAGAAAGAGTGAACGCTGGAGGCCACCCACGCGAAAAACGTCCGGGAAGAAAAACGGTTCGGTTGACCCGGTCGTTTCCTTTACAAGTATCTACTCGGTTGAATCTGCTCCCAGACTCTGAGTACTGTACACTCCACTTCGCGGCCCACTCTCAGCCACAGACCGCAGAGCGGCTGTCCGGCAAGCAAGAGCACAAGCCAAGAAGTGTAGAGAACACGAAAACAATTAAGGGGGCTCGGACGAAACCGAGTCGGCACCCTCCGCATAAAACTTGCAATGCTAAAAGCAAACATTTGATATATCTGCGTGGACTAACTTTGTCTTTTTCATGATCATTTCCATGAACACTCGCCAAAAAACCTCCGCCCAACTTTGCCAAGTTGCCCAGAGGCTTGGGGGCTACTGTCGGAGTAATTGGACATGGATACCCCGAAGACGGCGAGACAAGAATTCAAGACATAGGGGCTAGCAAAGCCCCTCAGTCCAACTACCTGGCAGGCGGCTGACTGCTGGCTGCGGACTGCTCCACCAGGCCGACTGCTGGCTGCCGACTGCTCCACCAGGCCGACTGTTGGCTGTCGACTGCTCCACCAGGCCGACTGCTGGCTGCCGACTGCCGACTGCTGGCTGCCGACTCCTCCGCCAGGCCGACTACCCGAAGTCAACTACAGCCTGACGAGACACCGACGTGACAACCATACCGCGACGTCATCTATAGTTTACCGTGTCCCCTGGGTACTGATTTATAAAGTACCCCAAGGGACAAGCATGACATGCACCATGCCACTAGCCATGCCTACATAGCTTGGCTTGAAAGCTACCCAAGGTAGCTTACAACCAAAGCCACTACCACCCATGCCAACTCCTATATATATAGGCACACATCCATCCATCAGGGGATGGACTCACTCACGCACACACACAAGCAAGCTAGCTAGCAAGAGAGCTAGCTAGCAAGCCATCCACACACACGCATGAGCATACACATGCTCACGGCCATGAGCCATGAGCATGGCCGGCCACTAGAGCATGCCACATACATGCATATATGAAACCAGATGCCTGTGGCACTGCTTTCAGATATAGCTCCAGGAGCAACTCTGTACTACAGATATACCACATATACTCAGACATGCAGGAGTAGGGGTGTTATCTCTCCGGAGAGCCCCAAACCTGGGTAAACTAGCGCGTGCTACTCGCATACCCGTCCCTGGATATTCCGGCAGCAGTCTTGCCCTCACACGAAGCCACCTTGTGGCATATGTCGTCTTGCACCCCCGTGAGAATACCACGACACTCACCTAAAAGGAGAAGTAGAAGAGAAGAATCACCTCCAAGAGAGAGAAGGAGTAGAGATGATCGTTATGAACGAAGAACCTCTCACAGAAGTAAGGATCGAAGAGGAAGGACAAGTCATCAAGGAGCTACACAAAACGAAGACATCAAGCTCATGTTTGTGAATGGGTATCCGACTCCGACTCCGACCATCACTCTGAGAGAAGTTATCACTCCGACTATGAATATACTCAAGATGAAGGTGTTGCCGGTCTAGCACTTGTGTCAACCAACTCCTATGACATATCTCACTCACCAAATGAAGGAATTGGAAGATGCTTCATGGCTAAAGGCCCAAAGGTATCACCCCCGAGTATGTTGATTTCAATAGTGATGAAGATGATTTGCTAGGTGATGATGATTTACTTGTTGACAAATCTAGTGATGAAAAATATGATGAACTTGCTATTAATCATGCTAATCAAGATAAAACGAATGACGATGATAAGAAGGAGATTGAGCGTCTAACTAAAGAACTAAAGACTCTTAAGTTAGCTCATGAAACTACCTTGGAAGATCATCGAGAGATTTTGAAGACTCATGAGAAGCTACGCTTTGAAAAGCTCAATCTAGAGCAACAACATGGGTTCTTAAAAAGCAATCAATGATGATCTCCGTAAGAAAAGTTCTTCTTACATCGCCAAGCATTTACTCTTGTATACTTACATGCCATCAGTAAAATCTAGCAACAAGAGTAAGAAAGATTCTTCTTCTAGTAGTAACAATAATCATGCTAAATCCAATGTTGCTGCTTCCAGTAGTTCTCTTGATTCGACTAACGACTCTCTTAGCCAAGTTACACTTGAGCAATAAAATAGCTTATTGAAGGGAATTATAAAGAAAGGTGTTTACAAGAGCCTTGCCGGAAGTAAGCAATTTGAGGAAATTGTACGTAAGCAAGGAAGGCACCGGAAGAATCAAGGTGTTGGTTTTGAACAAAAGTTCAATGCCAATGGAGTTGAGTGGGAAGAAGATCAATACCCCAAGACGAAGTTTGTTCCTTAATAAGAGAAGTATGATCCTACTTTTTTCAAGGGAACACAAGCTCAAGATGATCTTCCACCACAAGACCACAAGCAAAAAGGCAAGGACAAGCTTCAAGAGGAGATTGATGCATTTGAAGAAGCTCCCAAGGCCTTGGTCAAGTGGGTTCCCAACACTACATCAAGTTCTACATCATCAAGTATGACTACAACTCCAAGGATTCCCATCAAGTTGATGCGGATCCCAGAGATGAAGAACTAGAGAGTTCTTGAGGGTGACTCCGCCAATATACTTCACTCATATCATTTTGGGCGAGAACAAGTGCAAACAACTTTCACATCTTGCACTAGTTCAAAGAGTCACAAACCCTCTTGTTGTTAAGACAAGGGACAAGGTAACCTAATGCTTTCATGGACATCATCTTGTGTGAACTTCACTCTATGTCTATGGATATCCTTGTTTGTTCCTTGTGGGCCTAACCCGTGTAGGTATTGAAAGTGCAACTCACTCCAATGAATTGCTCTGAATGATCTACATCAACATTGAGCATCCACATCTTCAACATCTACATGAAGTCATCATCAACAAAACCCAAGGTTAGTTCATCCCTCTTAGGGGGGATATCACATCTAGGGGGAGATTTACACTAAGAATTAAGCTAAAGCAACTCTAATGGTGTGAACACAACAATACTTTATGAAAAAGTGGTAACCCCACTTGTGCTTAAATGATGGGTATGACCTAAGATCAAATGTTCTCACTTCACTCCTAAGTCAATATACTCATATATAGATGACCTAGTCATCGCCAACTATTTGATAGATGCTAGAGTGTTTGCACATGTTTTGCCACATATTTCATTTGTCATTTTATTGTGTGAGCATGTTGGATGCATATTTTACTCATTCAAGGACATCCATTTGTTGCTTTGATTGTTTGGCTCTTTTTTTGCCAAATGGATGGACAAGAATGCCCAAGAACTTCCTCTAGCTATCTATGCTTTTCTCATCTCAAACTCTATTCATGCTACATCACAAAGTTTGATCAAGTCTCGGAGTCACCGGTTCGTCATAGACTTAAACTTCCAAAACCTCTCTATGCATTTCGGTCTGACCGATTCATCCTTTTCGGTCAAACCGAGTTCACTGAGTTGATCTAGGTTTTCAATCTCGGTGCAACCCATTAGAATTTTTCGGTCAGACCGAGTTGCAGTAACCCCTTGCGATTCTGCATCTCGGTGCGACCGAGTTGTTCCACTCGGTCACACCGACAGGGTTAGGATATATATACCGACGGGTCAAAATTTGGAAATTTCTCCAAAACCACTTCGCCCGCGCATGTCCTGCTCTGCCGTCTAGGGTCTCCGGATCGTCCTCTCGTCACCGGCGACCTCCTGACGCTGGTCTCCATCACCGTCAACAGACTTCAACACCGCTGTTGCCGCCATAGCAAACTCATCGTTGAGTTAGGGTATGAGTTCAACCCCTTGTGCATTCTTTTTACCTTCGATTCTGAGCACAAGATCAATGCCATGTTTCTTACCACGTATGAGATCAATCTATCCGGCGAAATCTTCCTTTAGATTAATTTTAATTCAAAAATGTAGGGTTAGGTTTCCGCCGAACTCATCTCGGACCAATCAAGTTGTGGAAATCGGTCTCACCGATTTGGCTTAGGCCATTGCACTTGCACTTTTCGGTCTGACCCAAACTTGCAAATCGGTGTGATCGGATTCAATTCTCAGTGAAACCCTAGCAATCTCAGAGTCACCGAACTGTGTCTCGGTTTGACTGATTTCGCAAGTTTAGACTCCAAAAGTTGTTTCGGTGTCACTGAGTTTACAAATCGATAGCTCCGAAATGCTTTCTGTGGAAAACTAAAACTTAGCTTTTGACTCATCTGTTTTGCAAAATCTCTGCACTTTGTGATGCTCATCCACTCTATCTCATCTATAACTATTCATAGGGTCAGCTTTCAGTTTGCAGTGTCAACCATGTCTGATCAAAGTGACAACGAGAACAAGTCTGAGGAGAAGTTGAATCTGAGTAAGGGCACTAGTTCCTCTGACAGCTATGATGATGGCAGCAGAAGTACTCCTAGCAACCTACCTAAGGCTGCTACTAGGCAGAGGAGGAAGAAAAATTCTGAGTCTGAAGATGAAGACTATGTAGCTGCTGAGGATGAGGTCGGCTCCAAAAAAGGGTTGCCAAGAAAGAGTTTGCACAGCTGCTTCAACCGTAACACCCACGATGCCGCTATATCTCCCACGTGTCGAGGCACGACTTAGAGGCATAACCGCATGGTGGTTTTGTCGCAAGAGGGGTAATCTTCACACAATCCCATGTACTAAATAAGAAAGGGATAAGGAGATGGCTTACAATCCCCACTTCACACAAATAACAAGTTAAACATACATCTTCCAGAGTACAATCAAGGTCCGACTACGGAACCAAAATAAAAGAAGACAACCCCAAATGCTAGATCCCTGATCGTCCCAACTGGGCTCCACTACTGATCATCGGGAAACGAAACATAGTAACGACCAAGGTCCTCGTCGAACTCCCACTTGAGTTCGATAGCATCACCTGCACTGGTATCATCGGCACCTCCAACTGTTTGGAAGTATCCATGAGTCACGAGGACTCAGCAATCTCACACCCGCGAGATCAAGGCTATCTAAGCTTATGGGTAGGATAAGGTAATGAGGTGGAGCTGCAGCAAGTGCTAAGAAAATATGGTGGCTAACATACGCAAATGAGAGTAATATGAGAAGCTACGCAACGGTCGTGAAGCTAGAAGTGATCAAGAAGTGATCCTAAAACTACTTACGTTCAAACATAACCCAAAATTGTGTTCACTTCCCGGACTCCGCCGAAAAGAGACCATCACGGCTACACACGCAGTTGATTCATTTTAATTAAGTCAAGTGTCAAGTTCTCTACAACCGAATATTAACAAATTCCCATCTACCACATAACCGTGGGCACGACTCTCAAAAGTTTGTACCCCGTAGGGGTGTCCCAACATAGCCCATCACAATCTCTCACGGTCAACGAAGGACATTCCTTCTCCCGGAAAGACCCGATCAGTTTCGGAACCCCGGTTACAAGACATTTCGACAATGGTAAGACAAGACCAGCAAAGCCGCCCGACTGTGCCAACAAATCCCGATAGGAGCTGCACAAATCTCGTTCTCAGGGCACACCGGATAGGTCAAGCTATGAGTAAAACCAGCCCTCAAGTTTCCCCGAGGTGGCCCTGCAGGTTGCCTGGTTCGGAACAACACTCAGAGGAGCACTGGCCCGGGGGGGGGGTTAAATAAAGATGACCCTTGAATTTGCAGAACCCAAGGGAAAGGTATAGGTGGTAGGTAGGCAAATGGTAAAACCAAGGTTGGGCCTTTCTGGAGGAGTTTTATTCAAAGAAAACTATCAAGGGGGTCCTATAACCCCAACCGTGTAAGGAACGCAAAATCAAGGAACATAACACCGTTATGACAGAAACTAAGGTGGCCAGAGTGGAACAAAATGCCAGGCATAAGGCCGAGCCTTCCACCCTTTGCCAACCATATAGATGCATTAGTTAAATAAGAGATAATGTGATATCCCAACACATCCATGTTCCAACATGGAACAAACTTCAACTTCACCTGCAACTAACAACGCTATAAGAGGGGCTGAACAAAAGCGGTAATATAGCCAAACAACGGTTTTCTAGGAATGTGGGTTAGAGGCTTGACATGGCAAACTGGGAGGCATGATAAATAAGTGATAGGTAGCGCGACAAAGTGATAGAGCGAACAACTATCAAGCCGATCTGTGCGGCATCGGCGGCACTCCTCGGAAGATCTGCAAGGCGTCTGGAGAACTCCACAGTCGAGTGAGCAATGCATATCTTTGACCCCCAAATATACTCTTCAAGAGGAAGGGCTTACCAGCCGCTATCTGTTCGGCCTGCCGGATCTCTTCACGAGCACTCCGGGACTCGGTCCACGCCTCTTTAGCCTCTTGGAGGGCTTTGGCGATTTCACTCGCTTGGGCCATAGTCTTCTATTCCATGGCCGCGCACTTGCCGATGGCGTCCTTCAGCTCTTGCTCCACTTTAGCCACCCTCTCTTCATGCTGGTGGCAGGCGACCTGTTCGGTCTTTAGTTCCATAGCCGCTTTGTCAGCGGTTGCTTTATTCGCCTTTGCCTCCTCCTTGGCCTGGGCAAGGGTGCCCTTGAGGGTCCCGACCTCGGCCGCGCTAACTGCGCTCATAATCACAGCAGTACATGGGTTAAAATTCTAAACCTACATATCACTTCAGATATATGTTCAAACTCTTTAAAAATACACGCATACCTTGCGTCTCGTCAAATCGCTTGTTGATGCGATCTATTTCATCATCAGCCAGCTTCAGTTTCCCACTGAGTTAGGAAACTTTAGCGGCCTGGGCGGTTGCCGCCAACAATATAACAGTACGTTACCTCTTTCGAATATTATGTGATCCTCTGTCCGGCTTTTTCAAAACCGGACAGAGTCTCAGGGGCTACTATCTATGCACATGTATGTTCCTTTATAATAAAGCGTGTAGAGCATTACATCACATACCTCAAAGCGTGTCAGTAGGCCGGTGAAGGCTTCGTTCAGCCCGCTATTGGCGGACTAAACCATCTCTACCACCACACCCATCAGGGTGCAGTGTTCCTCCACGATGGAAGCACGTTGTAGTGCTTCGACAAGAGTATTCGGCGCCTCCGTATTAGTGGAGGACACCGTCGGAGCTGATGCACCCCCTCCTTCAAAGGGGGTTGCTCGCCCGATTCCGGAGCCATGTTGGTCTCCGGAATGATATCCGGCAGGGGGCCGATTGATCAGGGGCCCTGTCGTCGGTCGCCATGGGGGTCGGACCCCCCATGACTTCGGCAGCCGAGGTATCACCCTCGGACACCTTCTCGGCAGCCTCGCTCGTCCCTCCACGGCCAGGAGAGGTCCTTCCGGACAACACCTTGGCGTCATCCGAGGTGATTGGCGAAGGGACTCGTTGTGGCGTCTCGCTCTCTGCCATCTCGGGCGGCAGAGAACTCCCCTCAGATAGTGAAGGGTTGGGGAGGTCACGAGCAGGGATGAAAGACACACGGTGTAATATGTTATATTATAAAAACATAGAGGACCAAAGATAAATGATAAACCCTTTTGGTACTTACGATTCGTCCAGGGGCCTCACCCTGGGAAGCCTCTTGGGGATTGGTTCGGCTTCCGAATCCGAACCATCCGAGAGGGCCATCTTCCCCCTCTTGGGCGCCTCCTCCTCTGGGTCTTTGGAGGCTGCCCTATTCTTCTTCGTCCCCCTAAGAGGGGAGTCACTTTCCGCTTCCTCCTCCTCTTCTTCCTCATCTCCCTCGTGGGAGGAGGGGGCTTCGGTCTCTCCGGACACTGCGTCCAAAGGACCCTTGTGGCGGAGCCCGCCTTTGGCCTCATTGACCTTCTTCTTCTTGGCCTTCTTCTCTGGCGCCTGATAGGGCACCAAGACTAGCATCTTTGTCAGTTAGGGTGTGGCTGGGTCCTCAGGCAGCGGTGCCAGACACTTAATCCACTCCACCCGTGCTATCCAGCCCTATACAAAGGATAGTAAACTCATTGTATCTAAAAACGTATTGACCGAATAGATATTCGGGAAAAGCATACTTACCGGTGTGGCCGGATTCTTGATGTCAAGACCGATGTCTTCGGTCTTCTTTGGCCACTTTTTCTGGGCTTTGAAGAGCAGCTTCCAGATGTCTTCATGTGCTGTGCCGAAGAAGTGCTTCAGGGTCCGTCGATCTTCCGGATTGAACTCCCACATGTGAGAGGGCCGGCGTTGGCAGGGAAGAATCCGGCGGAAGAGCATCACCTGAATCACGTTAGTGAGACTGGTGTTCTTGCCTATCATATTTGTGATGCGCTTTTGCAGCATCAACACTTCCGCCATAGATCCCCAGTCCAGACCCTTAGTGGTCCATGAGGTAAGCCGGACAGGGGCTCCGGATCTGAACTGAGGAGTGGCCGCCCACTTGGCATCGCGAGGTTCGGTGATATAGAAACATTCCTGCTGCCACACCTTGACAATCTCCACAAAGGCCCCCTTAGGCCAAACGGCGTTGGGGAGCTTGCTCACCATGGTGCCGCCGTAGTCCGCATACTGCCTGTTGACCACCTTCGGTTTCAGATTGAAGACCTTGAGCCATAGGCCGAAGTGAGGGGGGATACGGAGTAGCGCCTCGCACATGACTATGAACACCGAGATGTGGAGGAAAGAATTCGGGGCTAGATCATGGAAATCTAGCCTGTAGTAAGACATAAGGCCCCAGACGAAGGGATGGAGGGGAAACCCTAGCCCGTGGAGGAAGTGGGGGATGAATAGGACACTTTCGCCGAGCTCCGGAGTGGGGATGACTTGGTCCTTGGCAGGGAGCCTGTGCACGATGTCCGCAGACAGATATCCCGCCTCTCGGAGCTCCTTGACGCCCTTCTCGGTGACGGAGGAGGCCTCCCACTTTCCCCTTGAACCAGATCCTGACATGGCTTGGGAGGCTAGTGGCGGTGGGAAAGATTGAAGATTGGGCACTGGATCTTGAAGATGGGAAAGCAGGAGAAAGAAGAAGGTGTGGGGAAAATGAGGAATCTTTATCCTCTTATATAGGCAGTGAATATCAAATGCCCCCCTCAAGCCTTAAAACTCGCCTGTTCCCAAGGGGTCGTGCGAGTGGCATGGTTGGATTACCCAAAACTGTATTGATAAGGATCCCATAATGGGTGGACACGATCTCTGTTTTGACAAGACATGCCAATAGAGGTTGTGCCTCAAAATGCGAAGAGGGAGGCATAAAACCGATTCGAAATATTAAAGAGGCCAGACGTGACGTTTCGCCGAAAAAAGTTGTCAGTAAAAAGACACTACTTTGATTGATATCTTACCTTCATGGCTAAGGGTTGTAAGAACTATACAGAGCCGGATAGGGTTCTTTTGTTCAGAAAATTGCATTGAAGCATTTAGGAGGAGGAACCCGCCTTGCAACGCCAAAGACAATCCGCATGCCAAGCATATCATCATTGAAGACTGGTTGATGAGCTACTGAGGGAGTCTTGGATTAGGGGGTCCTCGAGTGTCCGGGCTATTTGATATGGGCCGGACTGATGGGCCGTGAAGATACAAAGCGGAAGACATTCCCCCGTGTCCGAGTAGGACTCTCCTATGCGTGGATGGCAAGATTGGTGTTTGGATATGTAATTTCCTTCCTCTACAAACTGACTCTGTACAACCCTAGGCCCCTCCGTTGTGTATATAAACCGGAGGGTTCAGTCCGTAGAGGCTATCAGAATTCTCATAGGCTAGACATCTAGGGTTTAGCCATTATGATCTCGAGGTAGATCAACTCTTCTAACCCCTATACTCATCAAATACAATCAAGCAGGACGTAGGGTTTTACCTCCATTAAGAGGGCACGAACTAGGGTAAAACACCATGTCCCCTTTGTCCCTTGTTACCTTCGATCCTCAGACGCACAGTTCGGGACCCCCTACCCGAGATCGGCTGGTTTTGACATCGACAATCCTTGCTCATGATCTGGCCCATGATGAGGTACGCCTCCCGCTTCGCCTCGTCGCGGAAGCAGTACCGTGTGTGGAGGAGTCCAGGTGCCGAGCGCGCCCATGGTCGCCGGGAGGTGGCGGTAGACATGATGGGCAAAGGAACCTCCGACACACTCAACGTGTTCGATGAAATGAGATTCCAAACCTGGTGGGTGTTAAGCTTTGTTGTCAACTCCAAATCATATGCATGTATGCAACCAAACGCTGGGTAGAAATTGCATCTCGATGACAAGACCCCTAATGCAGGCAACCAATCAACTGGTCATCTACGTTTTGGCCCTATTTTTCCTTATCCAGGCCCTGCTCAGCCTGGCTCGTTTTTGCTCTCCTAGCAAGGCCCGGTGGAGAAACTAACCAAACACGCTCTAGCTGTCCGATCAAATTCATCACTTCCTGCCTATCTTCTTTGTCACCCTAGGGCAAAATTTCATGTTTTGACCCTTTTGGAGAAGTTGTTCGAGATCTGACCCTCATTTGCAAATATTTTGGAATCTGACCCTTTTCCTACCTCCAAGGGGCATGGCACTAGGGTATAATAGCGGTAGGGTATAACAACCTACCGCTGAGGTCCCTGGCGGTAGGGTTGCACGCCCTACAACAAAAAAATTCTAAGTTTCAGACAGTGCGTGTGCGCACCTACCGTCGGGCACCTTGGCGGTAGGGTTACACATGCTACCGCCATCCCCCGTGGCGGTAGGGATGCGTTGCGCTGACATGGTCAAGTTCCTTATGAAGGAAATATGCCCTAGAGGCAATAATAAAGCTATTATTTATTTCCTTATATCATGATAAATGTTTATTATTCATGCTAGAATTGTATTAACCGAAAACATAATACATGTGTGAATACATAGACAAACATAGTGTCACTAGTATGCCTCTACTTGACTAGCTCGTTGATCGAAGATGGTTATGTTTCCTAACCATAGACATGAGTTGTCATTTGATTAACGAAATCACATCATTAGGAGAATGATGTGATTGACTTGACCCATTCCGTTAGCATAGCACTTGATCGTTTAGTTTGTTGCTATTGCTTTCTTCATGACTTATACATGTTCCTATGACTATGAGATTATGCAACTCATGTTTACCGAAGGAACACTTTGTGTGCCACCAAACGTCACAACGTAACTGGGTGATTATAAAGGGGCTCTACAGGTGTCTCCGAAGGTACTTGTTGGGTTGGCGTATTTCGAGATTAGGATTTGTCACTCCGATTGTCGGAGAGGTATCTCTGGGCCCTCTCGGTAATGCACATCACTTAAGCCTTGCAAGCATTGAAACTAATGAGTTAGTTGCAGGATGATGTATTACGGAACGAGTAAAGATACTTGCCGATAACGAGATTGAACTAGGTATTGAGATACCGACGATCGAATCTCGGGCAAATAACATACCGATGACAAAGGGAACAACGTATGTTGTTATGCGGTCTGACCGATAAAGATCTTCGTAGAATATGTGGGAGCCAATATGAGCATCCAAGTTCCGCTATTGGTTATTGACCGGAGACGTGTCCCGGTCATGTCTACATTGTTCTCGAACCCGTAGGGTCCGCACGCTTAAGGTTTCGATGACAGTTATATTATGAGTTTATGAGTTTTGATGTACCGAAGGAGTTCGGAGTCCCGGATGAGATCGGGGACATGACGAGGAGTCTCGAAATGGTCGAGACATAAAGATCGATATATTGGACGACTATATTCGGACATCGGAAAGGTTTCGAGTGATTCGGGTATTTTTCGGAGTACCGGAGAGTTATGGGAATTCGCCGGGGAGTATATGGGCCTTATTGGGCCATACGGGAATAGAGGAGAGAGGCCAAAAGGAAGGAGGCGCGCGCCCCCCCTCTGGTCCGAGTTGGACAAGGGGTGCAGCCCACTTTTCCTTGTTCCTCTCCCCCTCTTTCCTTCTCTCCTACTCCAACAAGGGAAGGAGGAGTCCTACTCCCGGTGGGAGTAGGACTTCCCCCTTGGCGCGCCCTCCTCCTAGGCCGGTCGCCTCCCTCCCTTGCTCCTTTATATACGGGGGCAGGGGGCACCCCATAGACACAACAGTTGATCATTGATCTCTTAGTCGTGTGCGGTGCCCCCCTCCACCATAGTCCTCGATAATATTGTAGTGGTGCTTAGGCGAAGCCCTGCGACAGTAGAACATCAAGATCGTCACCACACCGTCATGCTGACGGAACTCTTCCCCAACATTCTGCTGGATCGGAGTCCGGGGATCGTCATCGAGCTGAACGTGTACTAGAACTCGGAGGTGCCGTAGTTTCGGTGCTTGATCGGTCGGGCCGTGAAGACGTACGACTACATCAACCGCGTTGTGCTAACGCTTCCACTTCCGGTCTACGAGGGTACGTAGACAACACTCTCCCCTCTTGTTGCTATGCATCACCATGATCTTGCGTGTGCGTAGGAAATTTTTGAAATTACTACGTTCCCCAACAGTGGCATCAAAGCCTAGGTTTTATGCGTTGATGTAATATGCACGAGTAGAACACAAGTGAGTTGTGGGCGATATAAGTCATACCGCTTACCAGCATGTCACACTTTGGTTTGGCGGTATTGTTGGATGAAGCGGCCCGGACCAACATTACGCGTACTCTTACACGAGACTAGTTCTACTGACGTGCTTTGCACACAGGTGGCTGGCGGGTGTCAGTTTCCCCAACTTTAGTTGAACCGAGTGTGGCTACGTCCGGTCCTTGCGAAGGTTAAAACAGCACCAACTTGACAAACTACCGTTGTGGTTTTGATGCGTAGGTGAGAATGGTTCTTGCTCAGCCCATAGCAGCCATGTAAAACTTGCAACAACAAAGTAGAGGACGTCTAACTTGTTTTTGCAGGGCATATTGTGATGTGATATGGTCAAGACTTGATGAGATATAAGTTGTTGTATGAGATGATCATGTTTTATTGAAGTTATCGGCAACTGGCAAAAGCCTTATGGTTATCTCTCTATTGCATAAGATGCAAGCGCCAAATAATTGCGTTACTTTATCGCTATGCGATAGCAATAGTTGCAAGAGCAATTGTTGGCGAGACAACCATGTGAGGACACATTGATATAGATCAAGATGATGGAGATCATGGTGTCATGCCAGTGACGATGGAGATCATGACGATGCTTTGGATATGGAGATCAAAGGCACAAGATGATGATGGCCATATCATGTCACATATTATGATTGCATGTGATGTTTATCTTTTATACATCTTATTTTTCTTAGTTCGGCGGTAGCTTTATAAGATAATCTCTCACTAAATTATCAAGGTATAAGTGTTCTCCCTAAGTATGCACCATTGCGAAAGTTCTTTGTGCTGAGACACCACGTGATGATCGGGTGTGATAGGCTCTACGTTCAAATACAACGGGTGCAAAACAGTTGCACACGCGGAATACTCAGGTTAAACTTGACGAGTCTAGCATATAACAGATATGGCCTCGGAACACTGAGACCGAAAGGTCGAGCATGAATCATATAGTAGATATGATCAACATAGTGATGTTCACCATTGAAACTACTCCATCTCACGTGATGATCGGACATGGTTTAATTGATATGGATCACGTGATCACTTAGAGGATTAGAGGGATGTCTATCTAAGTGGGAGTTCTTAAGTAATATGATTAATCGAACTTTAATTTATCATGAACTTAGTCCTGGTAGTATTAGCATATCTATGTTGTAGATCAATAGCTCGCGTTTAGCTCCCCTGTTTTATTTTCGATATGTTCCTAGAGAAGACTAAGTTGAAAGATGTTAGTAGCAATAATGCGGATTGGATCCGTGATCTGAGGTTTATCCTCATTGCTGCACAGAAGAATTATGTCTTTAATGCACCGCTAGGTGACAAACCTATTGCAGGAGCAGATGCAGATGTTATGAACATTTGGCTAGCTCAATATGATGACTACTTGATAGTTTAGTGCACCATGTTTAAACGGCTTAGAATCGGGACTTCAAAGACGTTTTGAACGTCATGGACCATATGAGATGTTCCAGGAGTTGAAGTTAATATTTCAAGCAAATACCCGAGTTGAGAGATATGAAGTCTCCAACAAGTTCTATAGCTAAAAGATGGAGGAGAATAGCTCAAGCAGTGAGCATGTGCTCAGATAGTCTGGGTACTACAATCGCTTGAATCAAGTGGGAGTTAATCTTCCAGATAAAATAGTGATTGACAGAATTCTCTAGTCACCATCACCAAGTTAGTAGAACTTCATGATGAACTATGATATGCAAGGGATAACGGAAACGATTCCCAAGCTCTTCGTAATGCTGAAATCGACGAAGGTAGAAATCAAGAAAAATATCAAGTGTTGATGGTAGACTAGACCACTAGTTTCAAGAAAAGGGAAAAGGGAAGAAGGGGAACTTCAAGAAGAACGGCAAGCAAGTTGCTACTCAAGTGAAGAAGCCCAAGTCTAGTCCTAAGCCTAAGACTAAGTGCTTCTACTGCGAAGGGACTGGTCACTAGAAGCGGAACTGCCCCAAGCATTTGGTGGATAAGAAGGATGGCAAAGTAAACAAAGGTATATTGGATATACATGTTATTGATGTGTACTTTACTAGTGTTCATAGCAACCCCTCGGCATTTGATACTGGTTCAGTTGCTAAGAGTAGTAACTCGAAACGGGAGTTGCAGAATAAACAGAAACTAGTAAAGGGCAAGGTGACGAAGTGTGTTGGAAACAGTTCCAAGATCGATATGATCATCATCGCACACTCCCTATACTTTTGGGATTGGTGTTGAACCTAAATAAGTGTTATTTGGTGTTTGTGTTGAGCATGCATATGATTAGATCATGTTTATTGCAATACAATTATTCATTTAAGTTAGAGAATAATTGTTGTTCTGTTTACATGAATGAAACCTCATATGGTTACACACCCAATGAAAATGGTTCATTGGATCTCGATCGTAGTGATACACATATTCATAATATTGAAGCCAAAAGACACAAAGTTAATAATGATAGTGCAGCTTATTTATGGCACTGCCGTTTAGGTCATATTGGTGTAAAGCGCATGAAACTCCATGCTGACAGGATTTTGGAATCACTTGATTATGAATCAGTTGATGCTTGCGAACCATGCCTCATGGGCAAGATGACTAAGACTCCGTTCTCCGGAACAATGGAGCGAGCAACAGATTTGTTGGAAATCATACATACTGATGTATGTGGTCCGATGAATATTGAGGCTCGTGGCAGGTATCATTATTTTCTGATCTTCACAGATGATTTGAGCATATATGAGTATATCTACTTGATGAAACACAAGTCTGAAATATTTGAAAAGTTCAAAGAATTTCAGAGTGATGTGGAGAATCATCATACCAAAAATAAAAGTTTCTACGATATGATCGCAGAAGTAAAATATTTGAGTTACGAGTTTGGCCTTCAGTTAAAACAATGTGAAATAGTTTCACTACTCACGCCACCTGGAACACCACAGTGTAATGGTGTGTCCGAATGTCATAACCGTACTTTATTAGATATAGTGCGATCTATGATGTCTCTTACCGATCTACCACTATCGTTTTGGGGTTATGCATTAGAGACAACTACATTCACGTTAAAAAGGGCACCATCTAAATCCGTTGAGACGACACCGTATGAACTGTGGTTTGGCGAGAAACCTAAGCTGTCGTTTCTTAAAGTTTGGGACTGCAATGCTTATGTGAAAAAGTTTCAACATGATAAGCTCGAACACAAATCAGAGAAGTAAATCTTCATAGGATACCCAAAAGAAAATGTTGGGTACACCTTCTATCACAACTCCGAAGGCAAGTTATTCATTGCTGAGAATGGATCCTTTCTAGAGAAGGAGTTTCTCCCGAAAGAAGTGAGTGGGAGGAAAGTAGAACTTGATGAGGTAACTGTACTTGCTCCCTTATTGGAAAGTAGTTCATCACAGAAATCTGTTCCTGTGACTACTCCACCGATTAGTGAGGAAGCTAATGATGATGATCATGTAACTTCAGATCAAGTTACTACCAAACCTCGTAGGTAAACCAGAGTGAGATCCGGACCAGAGTGGTACGGTAATCCTGTTCTGGAGGTCATGTTACTTGACCATGGCGAGCCTACGAACTATGAGGAAGCGATGATGAGCCCAGATTCCGCGAAATGGCTTGAGGCCATGAAATATGAGATGAGATCCATGTATGAGAACAAAGTATGGACTTTGATTGACTTGCCCATTGATCGGTGAGCCATTGATATTAAATGGATCTTCAAGAAGAAGACTGATGCTGATGGTAATGTTACTGTATACAAAGCTCGACTTGTCGCAAAAGGTTTTCGACAAGTTCAAGGGATTGACTACGATGAGACCTTCTCACCCGTAGCGATGCTTAAGTCTGTCCGAATCATGTTAGCAATTGCCGCTTTTTATGATTATGAAATTTGGCAGATGGATGTCAAAACTGCATTCCTGAATGGATTTCTGGAAGAAGAGTTGTATATGATGCAGCCGGAAGGTTTTGTCGATCCAAAGGGAACTAACAAAATATGCAAGCTCCAGCGATCCATCTATGGACTGGTGTAAGCATCCCGGAGTTGGAATATACGCTTTGATAAGTTGATCAAAGCATATAGTTTTATACAGACTTGTGGTGAAGCCTGTATTTACAAGAAAGTGAGTGGGAGCACTACAAAATTTCTGATAAGTATATGTGAATGACATATTGTTGATCGGAGATAATGTAGAACTATTCTGCAAAGCATAAAGGAATGTTTGAAAGGAGTTTATCAAAGAAAGACCTCGGTGAAGCTGCTTACATATTGAACATCAAGATCTATAGATATAGATCAAGACGCTTGATAAGTTTTTCAATGAGTACATACCTTGACAAGATTTTGAAGTAGTTCAAAATGGAACAGTCAAAGAAGAAGTTCTTGCCTGTGTTACAAGGTGTGAAGTTGAGTAAGACTCAAAACCCGACCACGGCAGAAGATAGAGAGAGAATGAAAGTCATTCCCTATGCCTTAGCCATAGATTCTATAAAGTATGCCATGCTGTGTACCAGACCTATTGTATACCTTGCCCTGAGTTTGGCAAAGGAGTACAATAGTGATCTAGGAGTAGATCACTGGACATTGGTCAAAATTATCCTTAGTGGAATAAGGATATGTTTCTCGATTATGGAGGTGACAAAAGGTTCGTCGTAAAGGGTTACGTCAATACAAGTTTTGACACTGATCCAGATGACTCTAAGTCTCAATATGGATACATATTGAAAGTGGGAGCAATTAGCTAGAGTAGCTCCATGCAGAGCATTGTTGACATAGAAATTTGCAAAATACTTACGGATCTGAATGTGGCAGACCCGTTGACTAAACTTCTCTCACAAGCAAAACATGATCACACCTTAGTGCTCTTTGCTTGTTAATCACATAGCGATGTGAACTAGATTATTGACTCTAGTAAACCCTTTGGGTGTTGGTCACATGTCGATGTGAACTATGGGTGTTAATCACATGGTGATGTGAACTATTGATGTTAAATCACATGGCGATGTGAACTAGATTATTGACTCTAGTGCAAGTGGGAGACTGAAGGAAATATGCCCTAGAGGCAATAATAAAGTTATTATTTATTTCCTTATATCATGATAAATGTTTATTTTTCATGCTAGAATTGTATTAACCGGAAACATAATACATGTGTGAATACATAGACAAAAAGAGTGTCACTAGTATGCCTCTACTTGACTAGCTCGTTGATCAAAGATGGTTATGTTTCCTAACCATAGACATGAGTTATCATTTGATTAACGGGATCACATCATTAGGAGAATGATGTGATTGACTTGACCCATTCCGTTAGCATAGCACTTGATCGTTTAGTTTGTTGCTATTGCTTTCTTCATGACTTATACATGTTCCTATGACTATGAGATTATGCAACTCATGTTTACCGAAGGAACACTTTGTGTGCCACCAAACGTCACAACGTAACTGGGTGATTATAAAGGGGCTCTACAGGTGTCTCCGAAGGTACTTGCTGGGTTGGCGTATTTCGAGATTAGGATTTGTCACTCCGATTGTCGGAGAGGTATCTCTGGGCCCTCTTGGTAATGCACATCACATAAGCCTTGCAAGCATTACAACTAATGAGTTAGTTGTGAGATGATGTATTACGGAACGAGTAAAGAGACTTGCCGGTAACGAGATTGAACTAGGTATTAAGATACCGACGATCGAATCTCGGGCAAGTAACATACCGATGGCAAAGGGAACAACGTATGTTGTTATGCGGTCTGACCGATAAAGATCTTCGTAGAATATGTGGGAGCCAATATGAGCATCCAAGTTCTGCTATTGGTTATTGACCGGAGACGTGTCCCGGTCATGTCTACATTGTTCTCGAACCCGTAGGGTCCGCACGCTTAAGGTTTCGATGATAATTATATTATGAGTTTATGAGTTTTGATGTACCGAAGGAGTTCGGAGTCCCGGATGAGATCGGGGACATGACGAGGAGACTCGAAATGGTCGAGATGTAAAGATCGATATATTGGACGACTATATTCGGACATCGGAAAGGTTCCGAGTGATTCGGGTATTTTTCGGAGTACTGGAGAGTTACGGGAATTCGCCGGGGAGTATATGGGCCTTATTGGGCCATACGGGAATAGAGGAGAGAGGCCAAAAGGAAGGAGGCGCGCGCCCCCCCTCTGTTCCGAATTGGACAAGGGGTGCAGCCCACTTTTCCATGTTCCTCTCCCCCTCTTTCCTTCTCTCCTACTCCAACAAGGGAAGGAGGAGTCCTACTCCCGATGGGAGTAGGACTTCCCCCTTGGCGCGCCCTCCTCCTAGGCCGGCCGCCTCCCTCCCTTGCTCCTTTATATACGGGGACAGGGGGCACCCCATAGACACAACAGTTGATCATTGATCTCTTAGCCGTGTGCGGTGCCCCCCTCCACCATAGTCCTCGATAATATTGTAGTGGTGCTTAGGCGAAGCCCTGTGACAGTAGAACATCAAGATCATCACCACACCGTCGTGCTGACGGAACTCTTCCCCGACATTCTGCTGGATCGGAGTCCGGGGATCGTCATCGAGCTGAACGTGTGCTAGAACTCGGAGGTGCCGTAGTTTCGGTGCTTGATCGGTCGGGCCATGAAGATGTACGACTACATCAACCGCGTTGTGCTAACGCTTCCGCTTCCGGTCTACGAGGGTACGTAGACAACACTCTCCCCTCTCGTTGCTATGCATCACCATGATCTTGCGTGTGCGTAGGAAATTTTTGAAATTACTACGTTCCCCAACACCTTACCGCCAGGGGCCTTGGCGATAGGCTGCTATACCCTACTGCCATACCCCCTGGCGGTAGGAAAAGGGCTAGATCCCGAAATTTTTGCAAACAAGGGTCGGATCTCGAACTACTTCTCCAAAAGGGTCAAAACACAAAATTTAGCCTCACCCTGCACATACGTCCTCTTCCCTAACTCCGGTACGCCTCGCCTTTTTACCGTGGGCATGCCCACCAGCAAGCTCGCCGCTCCCTCCTGCTTGCTCTCGCGTAAAAATGAATAGGTAACCCCAAATATAAGAGTGAAGTAACCTAGCAGTAACTATTCTCCTTGATTGAGAATTAAAATTTATCGAACTAGTAGAAATTTTTGTAGCAAACGAAATCTACATACAAAACACAAGACACTCTTGCCCCCAATATTTCGAATAGTTTGTCAATCTTCTTGGCTTGCTAGTTATAAGGATAAGTTGTGTTGTATGGTAGGATTTGATAGTTAGGTAAATAAATAAAATGGTACAACAAATAAAAGTATTTTTGACAGGTTTTTTGGGAAAGGAAAAAATAGATCTCCGGAGCCATAGATTCACTCGAGACATCTCTTCATAACATAAGTGTGGTGTGACAGAGAAACAACTATTTAAGTATAATATTTATACTCATAACTATGACCATTCATGGCTAATTTTGCATACGCATTACATCCGTAATATGTAGCCCATTATCTTGTTGCATCTACAACTAATACTCCACACACCCAAAGCGTTATCCAGTATGCATCTTGAAATATAATAAACAGAGTATTGCAATAAGCATGATGACATGATGTAGACAGTAAAACTATCATCTAAGTGTGATAAAAAACATTGTTTTCTCTTTAGTAGCAACAATGTAATATGTGTTCGTTCCCTTTCAGTCATTGGGATAGATCAGCGAAAGATGGAACATACTACCATGCACAACTCCCTCTGAAGAACTACCTATCAATCTTGGTTACAAAAGACAAATAGATCGGAGATCATACATGACTACTTAATTATGCAACAAATAAATTTCAAAAGATTCAATATAATTCAGTGGACAATCTGATCATAAAGTGACAATTCATCATATCACAACAAACACAACCACTGATTACATCATATTGACCCTGATCATGTGAGGCGGCTCACATGAAGTTTGTATTGAATCACAAGGGAGAGAGGATGCCATCTAGCTACTGCTATGGACCCCAAGGGCCTAAGGAAACTACTCACACATAGTCATGGTGGCATCAAGGTTGATGAAGATGGCTATGGTAATGGATTCCTCCTTTGGAAGGGTGCCGGAACAGACCTCCATATTGGATCTCCTCAAAAGAAGAACTTGCGCTAGCGAAAAAAATTATGACCCAAGGGACCTCGAAACAAGAACTTGCGCTGGAGAAAACAAACATCCAGAGACCCACGAGAGATGGCGCACTCTGGTGACGCGCGCCCGCCTGGCGACCCACCGGGCTCTGCCCCTCCCCCCACCCCATGCTCCCTCCAGCGAGCCCCCCGATGCCCCCTTCCCCAGCTGCCCCCGTCCCTTGTACGGCCGCTGCTCAGGCCCCACCACGGATCCGCTCGGCAGACCTTGCGAACAAGGATGAACGCGTCAAGGGTTACCCTGGCGAGCGTTGTGGGCCCGCCTCGTCTTCCCGTCCCATGACCATTGATGTAGGGTAGAACCCTAGATGCCCGATCTTTCACGAAAGGAGCGGATCCTGTGATGAACACGAAGAACACGAGGGGAAAACATGAGGGGAAACGAGAGAATCACTCAAACCAACAAGATTTGGTCACACATATGCTAGATCCTCGAAACACAAAAGAGATTCAAGATCCACGGTCAACATGGGATGATACAAGTAGCACGTTCTTTTCCGCGAGGAGGTCTTGAAGGTCTTCCCGTTAGGGGTCTTGAATCCACTTGGGGGATCTTCTCCATAGAGGCCGTGAACTCCTAAGGAGAAGGGGGTCAAGTGGAGAGCAAAGCTTCTCAATGATGTACTACTTTGCTAACCCTAGAAAGAGGAAGGAGGAGGAGTATATATAGTCTAGGTGGGCGAAGGGGTACATGGGACTCGGCCCTTTACTGTGCACAGACAGGTGGAGCCGGACGTCCGAGCGTCGGGCCGGAAGTCAGGGCCTTCACGGGGAGCCGGATGTCCGGGCTGGCGGGCCGGATGTCTGGGCTGACGGGGCTGGCTTCGGAGCTTCTCTGGATAGGCTTGTCCAGATGTCCAGGCTAGGGGCCGAATGTCCGGCGGCTCGGGAAGAGCCAAATGTCTGGGCTGACGAGGTCCAGCCTCGGGTGTGTTCTATGATGGACGCCGGATTTCTGAGCGGGGGCCGGATGTCCGGGCTGGTGTCGGGCCGGATGTTCGGGGCCTGGGTCGGATGTCCGGGCCCTTTAGCTTCTGCTGGTCGGCTATTGTGGTAGATGTTCTAGGGGATGGTTGTCCGGGTTTGTGGCCGGATGTCCGTGTCCTGGGAGCTTTCCTTGACTCCTTTAGTTGGTTCTCTTCATCTATGAACTTGGGGACTTGTCTGTCTTCATGCGCATCTTCGAGAGAGTTCTCTTGGTACCTAATCATGCAGAACATTTCAGACTTAGGTAGTAGCCATGTCTCAAGTGGATCGTATGTGATATCACTGAGGAAATAAGTCACCTCGGTCTCGAGAACTCTGGCTCGTCTCATGTCATGGGTCCTCTTGGCACTTGGTGAGACGATGATAGGTCCATGGGGATGACCATAGGATGCTCCGCATCATCTCCCCTCCCTTGGGAAAGATCCGACCTCGGATCGAAATCCTCATCACCATGGTATGGGGATAGATCTTTGACATTGAAGATGTCGCTCACGGAGTACTTGTCGCATGGAATGTCGATCTTGTAGGTGTTGTTGTTGTAGCGTTCAAGCACCTTGAAGGGTCCTTTGGCTCATGGTAGAAGTTTGGACTTGCGTTCGTTGGGGAAGCTGTCCTTGCGAAGGTGTAGCCACACAAGATCTCCAATATTGAATACCATGGGTTGCTTGTTGAAGTTGAGCTTGGTCGTGAGTCATTGTACTTGGCGCTCGATGGTGTGTTTTGTATCTTCATGCATCTTCTTGAGGTAGTTGACTTGGGCACTCATGTCCATGTTGGTGCGCTCTTGTAGTGGTAGAGGAAGAATGTCCAATGGGGACAACGGGTTGAAACCATAGATGACCTCGAAGGGGGACTTGCCGGTAGTCGAATGTCTTGCACGGTTGTAGGCGTACTCGGCGATGGGTAGGCACTCCTCCCACTCCTTGATGTTCTTCTTGATCAACACGCGTATGAGAGTGGAGAGCGTACGGTTGGTCACCTTCGTTTGGCCCTCGGTTTGAGGATGGTATGCCGAAGAGAACAATAGCTGGATTCCAAGCTTGTCGCATAAAGTCTTACAAAAGCAACTCAAGAACTTGACGTCGCGGTCCGAAACAATTGCCTTTGGCACTCCATATAGACGCAAGATTCCCCTACCAAAAAGATTTGCAACATGTGAAGCATCGTCTATCTTGTTGCATGGTATGAAATGTGCCATTTTAGAGAATCGGTCCACAACAACAAACACATAATCCTTTCCATTTCTAGTTCTAGGCAAACCAAGGACAAAATCCATGCTAATATCTTCCCATGGGTGATATGGAATTGGAAGTGGCATATAAAGGCCATGAGATTGAGCTTTGGACTTAGCTCTGTGACATGTAGAGCATCAGTTGGTGAAGCGTGAGACGTCGCGCAACATCTTGGGCCGAAAGTAGTTCTTGGAGAGCGTAGCAAATGTCTTGTCGCGTCCAAAGTGTCCCATTAGTCTTCCTCCATGAGACTCTTGCAAAAGTAACAAACAAAGAGAAGACTCGGGAATATATAGTTTGTTAGCTCTCATAAGATAAACATCTTTGATGTAATAGCGTTCCCAAGATGTATGCGTCAAGAATTTGGCATATGGAATAGAAAAAGTAGGATCATGCACATACAAGTCTTTTATGTGCTCAAAGTCAATGACATTCAATTCAATTTTGTGACAAGCATGCATATGTGGGAAAGAGCATCCGCCACATCATTTTCCTCACCTTTGATATATTTGATGACATAAGGAAATGACTCAATGAACTCACTCCACTTAGCATGACGCTTGTGCAACTTAGTTTGACCCTTAAGGTATTTAAGCGTTTCATGGTCGGTACGGATGACAAATTCACGAGGGCGAAGATAATGTTCCCATTCATGCAAAACTTACACTAAAGCATATAGCTCTTTGTCATATATGGGGTAATTAAGTTGCACTCCGGAAAGTTTTTCGCTAAAGTAAGCAATTGGGCGCTTCTCTTGTGTTAGCACACATCCTATGCCATTACCGCTAGCATCGCAATGAATTTCAAAGGGTTTGTCAAAGTTGGGTAATGCAAGCACGGTAGCATGAGTAAGAAAATTCTTAAGCTCATTAAATGCACTATCTTGAGATGGTCCCCAAACAAATTGTGCATTTTTCTTACTCAAAGCATGTAAAGGAGATGCAATGGTGCTAAAATCCTTAACAAATCTACGATAGAAACCGGCTAAACCAAGGAAGCTACGCACTTGTTGCAAGTTGGTTGGTTGGGGCCAAGTTTTAATAGCATTGATCTTAGATTCATCAACATGAACACCCTTAGAAGACACAACAAAACCCAAGAAAACAAGCTTATCAACACCAAAAAGGCATTTGTCCATATTAGCATAAAGGCGCTCTTTCCTAAGGGTGTGTAACACAGTTCTAAGATGGGTGACATGATCTTTGAGCGATTTTCTAAACACAAGAATATCATCGAAATAGACGACAACAAATACGCGAATATAGGGTCGAAGAAAAAAAATGCATGACTCTCATGAAAGTACCAGGTGCTTCGGATAAACCCATTGGCATAACAAGCCATTCATATAAGCCAAATTTGGTCTTAAATGTGGTTTTCCATTCATCACCTTCTTGGATGCGTATTTGATAGTAGCCACTTTTAAGATCAATTTTAGAGAAAATGGTGGCTCAGCTAAGCTCATCTAGCATATCATCTAGGCGTGGAATGGGGTAACGATAACGCACGGTAATAGAATTGATAGGACGACAATCGGAACACATGCGATATGTACCATCTTTTTCGGGAACAAGGATTACCGGTACGGCACAAGGGCTCAAACTTTCTCGTACATGGCCGTTGTCGATGAGTTGTTGTACTTGCTGTTGGATCTCCTTTGTTTCCTCAGGGTTGACGCGGTAGGGAGCCTTGTTATGAAGGGGTGCTCCGGGGATGAGGTCGATTCGGTGCTTGATGCCTTGTAGTGGAGGTAGACCCAGAGGTAGCTCGTCAGGGAATACATCTTGGAATTCCTGCAATAGAGAAGATAACACTAAAGGTTGATCGTGAGAGTTGTTAGTTTTGGGTGCCTCATCCTTGCACAAAAGGACATAGTGCATGACACTTGATGGGTTCTCACACACTTCTCTCATCTCACATTTGGTGGAAAATAGGACTAAGTTCTTCTTGCCGCTCATCGTGGAGGCAGTCAATTTTGGCTTGTGGCGCTCACTCTCTTTTAGGTGGTTCGCTCTCTCACTATTCTCTCCATGATGGTTGGCTTGCTTGTCGGCGATCACTTGACTTGGAGACATAGGTCATAGCACGTACTCCTTTCCCTTCATCTTGAAGCCATAATGATTGGTTTGCCCATTGTGGATGACACCTCGGTCAAATTGCCATGGTCGTCCAAGTAGAAGGTGGCAAACGGACATCGGAGCGACATCACACTCCAAAGTGTCTTCGTATGCTCCGATCTTGAAGGAAACTTGCACCATATGCTCGACTTGGATAGTGCCGGAGTCGCTTAGCCATTGAACCTTGTAGGGATGCGGGTGCTTCATCTTGACCAATTGGAGCTTGGAGCATAGTTCTTCACTTGCTAAGTTATGGCAACTCCCTCCATCGATGATGACCTTCACAGACCTTCCGTTGATGTCGGCCTTGGTGTGGAATATATGGCATCTTTGGTCATCGTCTTGTTGATGTTGAAGTGTCAAGACCTTGGAGACAACGAGAGCGGGGCTCAAATCCTCGTCACAAAAGACTTGATCATCTTCTTTCACGCGCCAGTGCATGGCCACTTGCTCAAGGGCTTGCATCTCCTCTTCACTCATGGAGTCATATGTTCTGTCGTCATTGAGGATCATGGTGCGCTTGTAGGTACACTCAAAGGACTTGTGGCCTCAGCCGCCGCACGTGAAGCACTTGATTGTACTTGTCTTGACGGTCTCATCAGTTGGGGTAGATGTTGATGAAGCTCTCGGCTTGAAGTTGCTTGTAGTAGGAGGACGACTTGAGGTTGTCGAAGTTTTCTTGAAGCTTGATTTGTCGTCGTTGCTTGTAGAAGTCTTGGTTGAGGTAGAAGGTGTTGGATTCACTGAAGCTGGTGTTGGAGAAGCCGGAGCTCTTGGAAGAGTACTTGGCGTAGTTGAAGTCATCTTGCACTTGCTGTTCCGCCTTGGTAGCTTGATGCACTAGCTCAATGAGATTCAAGTAAGGTTGGAAGTCGGCGATCTTCTTGATAGGATGATTGAGTCCATTCAAGAAACGTGCCATAGTTTGCTCACCGTCTTCCATGACATTTGCTCAAATCATGGCGATCTCCATTTCCTTGTAGTATTCTTCAACGCTCCTGGTTCCTTGTTTGAGTAGTTTGTCGGATTTCGGGTTCTGGCAAAACCCTAGAGGTTCGAACACTGGGGTGCGCACGAAGATCTCTCCTCCCTCTATCTCACGCCCTCACCACAATCTCAAGGCTCAGCGCGTAGAACTCGCAAAACAAAGGGACACAAGATTTATACTGGTTCGGGCCACCGATGTGGTGTAATACCCTACTCCAGTGTGGTGTGGTGGATTGCCTCGTGGGCTGAGGATTAACAGTTACAAGGGAAGAACAACCTCCTGAGGAGAGGTGCTCTTGTGCTTGGTGACTTTGTGTGTGGCCGTGGTGGAATGGATTCGGTCCAAGATCCACTCTCCCTCCCTACGGTGGAGGCTAGCCCTATATATAGAGGGGTCCTCTTGCCAATTATTAGGTGGGAAGGGATCCCACAACAGCCAATTTGAAGGGGACAACTAGTACAAGCTATCCTGATAAAAGATGGTCTTCGCCTGCGAAAGGCTCTGGTGGTGACGCTGTCCTGGGCTCCACGGTGACCTCTGTCCTGCTGTCCTGCCAGTCTTGGTCTCGTTGCACTGATATGGAAACCTTTACCTGCTGCCTCGAGACTTCTTGCCTGCACTTGCCTCTTTAGTACCAAAGAGGAAATGAGGACACTGCGCGCGCTGGCACCCGCCTGGCCTTAGTCGTCATGGCTTGCATCATAGGAACCTCATGAGGTGTCCCTTGCCTTGATCTCTCCGCCCCTTGCGAGCTAGCCTGGTGAGGCCGCCCCCGAGGAGGTCTTGCATCATCCGCCTCGCGAGCACTACAAAAAAAATACACTTCCGTGATGATATGTGTTTGTCACAGTAGGTCGCTTTTTTTGTCATGCATGTACATCCATGACAAATTTATGACAAAATCAAGATAGTCATACCTGTGCTGTCGTAGAAGTGTTCCATGACATTACCAAAATTATCATCACGGAAGTGTCCAATTCCATGACGATAAATCGCGCGTTACAGAAGTGCTTTCGTCAAGGGTGACCGACACGTGGCATCCACCGTAACGGAACGCCGTTAAGCTATCGGGTCGGGTTTTGGATCCGATAACTCGTTAACAGCCCAGACCAATGGGGATTTTCCACGTGTAAAATCATCATTGGCTAGAGGAAACACGTGTCAGCTCATCCTCAGGACAAATGTCATCCACTCACTGGACAAAAGGCGCCTATGATACGTCGACAGGTGGCACGGCCCAACAAGTTTAAATGGGCCGGCCCAACTAAAGGCCCACAAGATTTTGCGGACCATAATGGGCCGGCCCAGCTAAAGGCCCACGAGATTTTGCGGACCGTAATGGGCTGGCCCAGCTAAAGGCCAACAAGATTTTGTGAGCCATAATGGGCCGGCCCAGGTAAAGGCCCACAAGATTTTTGTGTGCCGTAATGGGACGGCCCAGGTAAAGGCCCATAAGATTCTTGCGGATCATAATGGGCTGGCCCAACTGTAGGCCGACAAGATTTTGAGGACCCTAGTAGGCCGGCCCATTAACTGCCTACCATGTTTTGGGCCAAATGCTGACCCATATTTGATCCGGTCCATTATTGGCCTGCCACGCTCCGGGCCTAATAGTGGCTCATATGAGATCCGGCCCGTTAAAGGCCTACCACGTTCTGGGCCAAATTACGGCCCAGATCAGGTCCGACCCTTTAAGAGGCTTTGGGCTCAATTATGGCCCATATCAGATTCGGCTCGTCAACTGGACACTATGCTTTTGGGCCCACTTGCTAAAGGCCCACTTAGTAATTCGGCCTGATATTAGTTTTGCCCTGTTAAGGGCCCGTTTAACATTTCAGCCCTATATTAATTTCAGCCTGTTAAAAGCCCGTCATATAGTTGGGCCTAACTACGGCCCGGTTTGCATACGGCCTGCTCGCAGCCGATATCTGATTGGGCCAAACAAGGATCGAGACAATTTTTTGGCTAGTTAAAAGCCCGTGATTTGATTCGCACAATCATGGGTCGGGGTTCATTTCGGGCTGCTGCCGGCCCATGAGCTGTTCGACACGTTTCAGGCCCAACCTACATCGTGATTGCATGACGGCCCGATTATGTACCGTAATTTTACGGTTTGGCCGGTTTACTGCGAAGACAAGATATATATACAGTAAAATAACTGCAGCATCATGAATAAGAAAAAACCTAGACTATACAATAAAGAAATTATGGCATATTACATCCACTGGGCATCAAAGTTTGCCACTATGATAATAAAGCACAAGCAGACAACCGATTACATACACTGGGCATGAAAGATCGCCACCAGTGCAAATAAACACGCCGACAAAATAATATACAAAACCGACAGCACTTCAATAGAGTTCAGGAAAGGTTAGCCCTGCTGGGGAGCAGCAGCGCAAGCAGCTGAGAAAGATGATGAGATTGCGCTTGTTCAACACTTATATCTTCCTCACTCTGAAAGATAAACAAGCAGACAGATGACAGGTTTTGCACATAAAAGTATCAGTGCCGACAATTCATCACATTTCTTACTGACGAATAAAGTGACACACTTTAAATTTGCATTAACATAATATGGTATTGTTCAGGTCAAGACATGACAGGAAATGACATTGTGAAGGAGTTGGCAACTTCACGACACCACTGGATTACAGATCAAGAACTCATAAGTATCAATGGTTAGTGTGCTGTCAATTTATACCATTTCAGATTGGCAAATAAAGAGACGATTTAAATAATAGTAGAATGATATGACATTGTTCATAGTTAAGACATTGCAGAATATGTCATTGTGCTATAGTGGGTAGGTTCACCACACCACTGGATTACGGATGAAGAACAGAAGCATACATGCAGTGCAAAAGAAGATCACTTGCTCTGTATAGTTTAATTTACATGGTATGAAGAAGGAACTTGGTTGTACAACTGAAAACTTAAATTGAGAAAGGATAAACTTTTGTTTATGAACTACGTATAATAAACTTTAAACAAGCAATTTGATGCAAACACCAAAAATAAACAGCTGTTGCAGTCATGCCTAACCAAATATATACAACAAAGTTTGAAGGCTTAAGATGGACAAACTTACATTATTGGTGAAGACATGCTCTATAAAGGCCTTGTCCATGCTGATGGGGGGGGGGATTCAAGAAGTTTACCACAGAATCTTCTTCAAAAGCATTGCCTTTATTCTACATTTTGTTAAGAGTAAATATAGATGTGATAATATACGAAAAAATGGAGAATATTTAAGATAAGATGAAGAGTGATGCTACATAACCAAGTAGCTATAAATGTAAGTGCAGCGATACAGGCAAAAGGTACAGCCAAGAGCAATGCACAACTAAACTTCTTCAGTACCAACCTTATGGTAAGAGTAAATATAGATCTGATATGTAGAAAATGGAGGGCAAAGGAAAATAAGCTGCAGAGTGATGGTACATGAACAACTACCTGTCATTATAAGTACACTGATAAAGGACATCATGTACTTACAATAACAATGCAGAGCTAAAAAAACATTGGCATTGGATATATTCTACACTAATGTAACCATTCATACAGATCAGATAATTTGGAGCAAACAATTGATAAGCAAGCAATCATGCATATTGCTGTCACATAATGAACCAGGTATGTATGCAAGTACAGTGATATAGGACAACAGGTACTAACAAGAGCAAAGCAGCGGGCAACATATTTGCGGTATCCTGTCGTTCTTGTCAAACCGGAATTCTTCTTCGAGCAGATTTCCTGCAAAAAAGATCCGTAGGGCACATGCAGAAAAGTAGAAGTTCAAATTGTCATGTGATTTCATAGACAATACCTCATCCCGGGAACGAGACCAGTGCATAACAAGGTTTTTCCATTCAATGTCTTCTAAATTTAGCACAGGAGACTTCACCGGAAATTCGTTTATAGACTTGCCATCAAAGTGTGATTTCCTCAGGTAACACCGATACTGCTGCAATGCTTCCTTGAAAAGCACAAGCAAGCTTTGCTCGTCATGACTATCCAGATTGACCCTCGCCTAGTTACAACAATGTAATGTAAATCATTGATGTGTTCAATCAGCAGAAAACAGGAAAATAATAACCATGAATAATAGCACTTACATGTAAGTTGGACAGGAAGGTGTGAAAATGGTGTTTGTCTTCACAATAATCTTCCCATGATGGGAATATATGCACGTAGTCCCTAACAACATTGAAAGCATTGTCTTTTAAACTGGGAATAAATGGAATGGGATTCCAATCTGCAGGAATTAGCCGTCTCTGCAATTGGGATAGGTCTTTGGCCGGTGGACTTGCTGTACTTTTTGCTGGAGTGGGATTTTTCTGTGGTACAACTGGTGCTATGGCAAATGAAATCGGTATACCTTTTGCTGGAGTGCAGGTCCTATGTGGTGGGGCTAGTGGCATGGCCAGTGAAGTATGGGTACAGTCTGCTGGAGTCGGTCCTACGTTTTGTGTCACTGGTTGTACAGCCAATATTAGTGGGGTGCTATCTGATTTCTCCGGCACCACCATGTTTTTCAAGGACTTTGCTGGTGCTCCTTCAGGTTCGGCAATCACCCTCTTCCTTTTTGATGTCTGATGCACAAGAACAACATTTGAGTGGAAAAACATGGTATGATGACAGATGGAATATGTATTGATAATGGATGGGCATGGCATCTCGACATATATGATGAGTAAACTAAGCGGATGGTGGTGCAACAAAGTAGAAGAAATGCAAGACAACATATGCAAGATACGCGCTATCAATAAAACCTTGCCAAATTAGAACATGCACCTTGATGGGCGAACAGGACATGCCATCTGCCTTTGACTCCTCGAGGTTAGAATAGTCATTAGGATGATATTCTGAACAAGAATCAACATGTGGGGAGCGTACGAGTTTCATTGCTTCCATAATGGCACTCAATGCCTTGCTGCCAATTTTGTAAGTCATTGCAGTGTTCCACTATATTCTTCTGATGCGCAGATTCTGATATTCACTGTAATTGCGTATAATATCTGAGAACCATGAAAACATAAATAGTTGTGAGCTTATCTTTGTAATGCAGATGATATTCTAATATAGGGGCGCCCCTGTAAACACTTGTGTGCTATCACTGGATTCTTATGAGAGAGCTCATGTGTGCTGTAATATGGTGCGTGCATTTATATAATCTGGCACAAGTACACAAAAAATAGGCTCCAGAAGTAAGGATAGCTGGCAGATGATAGGTTCATAGTATACTGTATAGAGAGTTTATTGCCAAACCATGATAACAAGAGCACACAACAACTAGGCAGATCATAGGGGCTGTTTGGTTTTAGGACTAGCATTGCCACACTTTGCCACACATTTTTGCCAAACTTGACTAAGGTTAGTTCATCAAAATGAGAGCCACAAGTTGGCAAGCCTAAGGGAATCTTGCCACACTTTTTGTGTGTATTCCATGTGGGGTCCAAGTGTGGCTTGCCTAAGATGTGGCTTGAACCAAACACTCACCTAAGTTGGTCAAACTTGCCTAACCTTAGGTGTGGCAATCTTTGGCAAAATTAGTCACAAACCAAATAGCCCCATAGTGTACATAACAGGGGTACACCATAACCAGGATATATAAATCGGGAAAGTGGAACTGGCTGGAAATTACGGTGTTGTATTGCCGCTAGTAATTGAAAGCCTATCGATCACGTACAGGCCAGCTCTATCAGCTGTTGACTGCAGATGTCCCTGCTCCCCTTCCTGACAAGGAACATACTGTGCTTCCCATACAGAACACCGCACGGGCCGCCGACCGAACCATCGGCCCCACCGCCTGTGTTCCTCCGCCACCCCCACCCCCACCCCACCCGCGTCGAGTTTTCTTCGTTCGACGAGGCCCCACCACCGCCCCCCACAACCACCGTCCCCACCCGAGCCCCTTCGATCGCACCGGCGAACTCCGGCGAGCTCTGAAAAATCGACTGACCCAATTTTGAAATTTAGTCTACTGTGATTTAACTAGTATGGAATATAAAAGGGGAAAACCATAAGCATTGCGAGTACGGTGTTGAGCGTGCCATGGCGGATCTGAAGGTGCAAACCAGACAAAGGCAACTTCGCAACCAAGACAAGAAATCAGAGTAAAGCAGTGGTGATCTATTTTCTTGCTGTGATAAATAAGTTGAGCAGATACGAAAGAGTATCGCCTCTGGTGCGGTGCCGTGTACGCATCTGCTGAGAATTTGACGGTGCTGCGGTAGCGATGGCTGTCGGCGGCGTGGAAGCAGATCTAGGAGGGTAGACGGTGGCGGCGGGGCGCGGTGGACAAGACGGTCGTAGGAGCGGCGCCGGCAAGGTGGACGACGGCGGGATGAAGCGAGAGGACGGAATGCAAGGATCCCGGTCTGAAGCCATGGATGAGAGAGGTCGATCTCTTGTAATGGATGGCGGCGTCGGGGTATCAGCTCCGGCATGGTGGAGAAGGACGGCGGTGGATGGGGTGGCGGACGGCGGCGGACGGAGGAGGGTGGGGTGGAGAGGGTGTTTTGGCGCCCACGGAGTACGAATGGGGAAAAGGGAGGTAGAGAGGAAGGGGGAACCATGTATTCAGGGCACGCTTGTCTCAAATGCGAGGAAATTTACAAACTTAGCCCCCGTTTCAAATTTCTACTACATCACAGCAACACTAGTCGGTTGGGGATAGGACGGTAATCTCGCATACACCGAATATTTGCCGACGAGAGTTTGTTTTTGGCGCCCACCGTGTATGAATATGAATCGGGGGGGGAGTCGATTTCGGCCGAGGACACACTGTGTTTTGGCGCCCACCGTGTATGAATCCGGGTGAGAGGCGGTTACATCATGTTTGGGTGAAATGACAAACCTACCCCTATCGAGACCTATAGAAATCCAGCATATAGGCTTTGCGTGGCAGGGATAGGCAGTAGTGATTTCCATCTCGCAGATTTTGGTTTCAGGCGGTTACTGCGACTTTCCCCCCTTCGTTCAAATTTTGCAGAGTGCACGTTTACCGTGCCAACTCAATTCGAATCCCGTTTGTATTCTATTTTTTTTCGGGCGGGATCCATTTTCAATTGGAATTACATTCTATATACATCATTTTTTATATATACTTTCAAAAGCACAACACCATTTATACATAAATATGGTTTACAAATGGCATGGTCTCAGATTCATAAGGTTGTATCCATCAATTTGGATTTTCAAATATTTGAAACCACTTTATGTTGAAATCCAATGTATGCATTCCTCACTAACTGTCTCCAATTAATGTGTGTTTCATGCAGGTTTTTTTACTTCTCAAACATGTATAATGTGTTTCACACACGCAACATATAGTGTAATCCCGTTTAGACATTAATTGCATATAAACCATGCATTGTTTGTAATTGAAGAATCTATGGATCACCAATATTGATAAACTATACAACATTACACGTGTGCCCAAATTCAAATGAATATGCATGTTTGATACACCAATTTGCGTTATGATATTATCGATGTCATGATCTCCAGTTTAAATATTTGAATCCCCTTTAATCCAGATATTCGTCTCATATATCTATCACTCATGCTTATATATGACTGTCTCTCTGGACCTATACGCGTTCATCGTCTCTCAGGTATCTCTCATGCTACCTGTATGTCGACAATGATCTTTTATCTTCGTAACACACTAACGATACTCTCTCCCTCGACCTTCATCACTCTATCTCTCTCTAAGTATATCTCGCTCCCTGCTATGTGTCTCTAACTATGATTCTCCATGTGGAATCTCTTTCTCTCACACAAACACAAAACTTTGTCTCCCGGGGTCTCATTTCTCTCTAATATTCCCATGTGTGCACTCGCACACCCCTCATACAGAGATGTCTTTCGCTCCTTTGATATGAGAACCTACGACTCTTCCTCTTCAATATCTCTTTCTCACACACAAACACAAACTCTGTCTCCCAGGGTCTCATATTTCTCCATTGTTCTCTTGTATGTCGCTCACACACACACCCTCTCTCCCTAGAGATATCTTGCGTTCCCTCGTATGTCTCTCTAGCTATCACTCTCGTTGTGAAATATCTTTCTCTCCCGCAGACACAAAACTCCGTCTCTCTGGATCTCATTTCTCTCTGATATCTGTTTGTATGTGACTCACACGCACCCTCTCTCAATCTCTCTCACACCCACACACATAACCCAGCCTTCTGATCTACTCGACTCCTATCTCTAACGCACACTAGGTAGCATCTTTATCTTTCTATTTATCTATTTCTCCATCAACCTTCTTTCTCACCCTCACTCTTGATTCCTATCATGCACATTACATATGTTTCTCTCTACATGCAGTCAAGTGCCCTCTCACACACATATATAACTTCACCCTTTGAACCACCCGACGGTCATCTCCAACACCCAAACTAGCGGATGTCCCTCTAGCTAGCATCTCCATCTCTGTATCTATCTGTAGTTTCTCCGTCAACATTTCTTTCTCGCGCAGAGTCTTGCTTCCTATCACCCACACTATATATGTCTCTCCATACATATGCATTTATAGGTTGGTCTCTTTTGCACAATCGTCGCGCCTCACTCCCTCTGCTCGCCATAGATGCATGCTCCAGCCCACGCCACTATCTCTTAAAGACAAAAACACATGCTCAATTGTTGGGACTTCTTCCATGCATTCTCACATGCATGCATATTGTCATACCGATCCGTCTCTCCCATGTCGTTGTTCTTATGACTTATGTCTTCTTTCTTTTATCTCGATCATGCGCGCGTGCACACACACACATACCACGTATACATGTATACCTCTCACACATGCACGTTCAAGGTCTCTATGTCTCCATACGTAGTTAACTACCCTCAATCCTAACGCCACATCGAATCGTTCTCCTCTTTTGTGCACATAACTTCCGCCTGGATGGGTAAAACACACACTCACACTTAACAATCTCCTTCTAGCTACCCCCGCCTCTCACTCTTCCCCTATATCCTCGAAACCAATAAGACCATCCCTTAGTTTAATTCCCGCCTACATGCACCATCGATATATAGTAGTCTTCCTCGGTGTCTCTCGAACAAACACGTTCTCTCGAAGTCGACTCCTCTCACGCGCACACACCTTCTCTTCCCTCTCTACGGGCATTTTCTCTTTCGCACCCCATCGTTGGTGGCCTCTGCCATACACATCACCTCTCTATGATGAAAGCCATGCACACTTAAATTACATCCGCCATAGAGGACCCCGCGACACACACACACACACACACGCACGCTCCCCCCCAAAACACACACACACACACACACTAAGACTCCATCTCTCTCTCTCTCACACACACACCCAGAGACAAACACACACACACACACACACACGCATGCCCCCCACACACTAAGACTCCATCTCTCTCCCTCTCTCTCTCTCACACACACAAACTAAGACTCCATCTCTCTCTCTCTCCTCTCTCTCTCACACACACACGCACACACACACACACACCCCACACACACACACTAAGACTCCATCTCACACACACATGCTCTAGGCGGAGCATTTGTTCCTACCACCCTTCATCCAACCTTACCCGTATGATAAACAATCACCTTTATTTACTTGCATAACATGGAAAAATTCCACTTTACTTTAGTAGTCAGCAAACTTATCATCTGTACCCTTATAAAAAAACGAGTTGGTGGTGATGGTGTGTCTGCCATCTTGTAATACAGACCGTATGATCTATATCTGAGGATAGAAAGCAAACTATGATAATTTTAGAAAAGATACCGGCACCTCTCTCCACATCATTATCTCTCGCAACCTCATTTCTCACCAATTAAAAAAGGAATAAGTCTCTGGAACAATCTAGCATGCATGGTGGCCGCTGCCGCCTGCCGGCGCCGTCCATCCCCATGCCTCCACCCATTTCGACCACCAGTCACCACCACGCTCCACTCCTCCTCACCTTATCTCTCATCTTTCATTTTTTCGATGACATTCTCGAGATACCAGTTTTCCGATAAAATTCTTGAGATATCATTAGTTTTTACACATGGGATTACTCCTGCATGGGTCAATCACAACAGGTGTTCTATAAAAAAATGCATATTGATGTTCTGTGTAATGCATGAGAATCTTGCTTGTAATTATATAACGCAAATCACGAGCAGGAAGTGACATTTTTTGACACAACCACGTTAACATGGCCACGTAAATCACTAGATAAAGTAAATACCATTATACTTATATCCCAATGCAAAAGGTTGAGTACATGTCCAAAGAGTAGAGTCGCACACACGCACTCTGTATCTCAGAATCTCTCTCTCACACACACACACCAGTTACGTGACGCCCACTTAAGCAGACACGTATGTTACAATTTGTGCACCCGCAGGTACACGTGATGCTGCGCATTTATTTAAGCCGGAAGGTGAACCCAAATAGTAGCTGAATTCATTCCCCTCCCGCCACCTCTTCTCTGGTCGCCGTCGCCCGGTAGCCATGGGCCGGCTGAAGGTAACAACATACGCCATACTCCCGCCGGAGCGACGCTTTAATATGGAAATTTTAGTGGTCATGCATGCATCTTTTTGTGCTAGCACTCCTATATAAGGGTTGACCGGTCGCTTCCCGCGAACGTGCGCGGGCGGTGGAAGAGGAAGGAGAAGGGAAGCGTGCTGTGGAGTAACGTTTTTTTACCACAATTTCTTAGGAAACTGAGTGCAATAATTGAGTAGTTTTGCAAACTACCAGTACTACACCTGAAACGGTTCAAAACCTATACTCCCTTGCCAGCGCGCGCTTCCCACGTGAAACGGTCAGCGTCGCCCTGGAGCGTCAGTGCCGCATTAATGCCCGGCCAGAGCGGAGGCGACCTCTCACTAGCGCCGGCTTTGAAGTGGCGCGACGGCCGAGAGAGCGCCGCTTCCCGGTGCACGTGACTGCTCTGCGTCGAGACTGGCCATAGGCCCTGTTTGGATCCATGGGTTAGAGTTAGTTTGAGCTAGTTGGGGCTCAAATAGCCCTAAACTATCCAAGCATGAGGGTTTAAATTGGAGCAAGTTGCACCGAACCCACCAAAAAAACTATCCCACCCAAGAGGTGCTAACTGGAGATAGTACTCATTGGGACCACTGAAAAATCACTTTTCTCTCTCCATGAAGTGCATTTATTGTCAATCTAACCCTGTCACCCAAACACCTCTTTAGCTACAGTTAGTTCAGGGTTAGTCATGAGTTAGTCTAACCTCTAGCTAAGTTAGAGTATCAAACAAGAGCAGTATAGGACATGCAAGTTGCTCAAAGCATACATGCAAATTCGTACATGAAAGGATTTTTTTATTTTTGAAAACGGAACATGAAAGGAATTTTTTTAGAATGCTCTTGGCATGTCGCTAACATGTGATAGTTAACCGACCTCAATAGATGGCAGAAACGCCAGCCCGCCGCACTTTGATAGAGACGAGGAGGGAGAAGCGATACAGGCTGCTGGATTACTAGAGATAGGTGTCGCACAGAAGCCAAGAAATATGGTGATAGCGTGGGTTAGCCATGTACTAGTATGATACTACACTAGGCTGCCGTGTTTCATACTCTTCCAGTCCACTGTGGAGATGATTGGTTAATTTTATATCGCTGAATAATATTAAATATTACGAGTGCAGACGCTCCACCACGAGGTTCCTTGCTCCTTCTCGGTCGTCCGGAATCTATGTTCTTCCACTCTATTTTTTACGTGAGCTTTTTTCATCCTTTTGCCAACACGCGAGACATCTAGCGTCAAGGTGCACGTGTTATGCAAGGATCGTTCCATCTATATGAAGAACACGTGGGACTGGAACTATGATACGAACATGTACCCAGGAGTGGACGTACGAACCTGAGTAATGTAGCGCAGTAAGTGAAGTAGAAAGGCACAAATGGTATGAACATGCGTGGCATATAGGGTGTGTTTGGTTGCGTTCTCGTCTCAACATAGTTGTTCCCTCTTCATGCATGCTCAACTCAACACCCCTCTTCATGCATGCTCTCTTCATGCATGCTTCTAGTGTATTTGTGCTAAACTAGTGTGGACTCATGCACCCTCCATACACTCTACCAAACACCCAAAAGTAGGTCGAGAAGGGAACTCTTGGGCGACATTTGTCTCTTACTACGTACTACCACTAAATGTTGTACGTGCAATGCACGGTGATGTTATGGAGTACGTGCCTAAGTACTCTACTACTACTATATTAGTTGGAGGCACATATTAACTTTTATATTTGTTTACGTGTATGTGCCCCGAGACCTTCCAACTAGACGTGTCTTTGTCTCCAGGTCGCACTTTGTATCGTTCATACCACTAAGTACTACTACGTGTGGTCTCCGACCCAGAAGTGGAAGAAGTGGAGACGCTCTACCACGCTGTTTTTTACGCTGGGCTCTACCACGCTGTTCATGTCCCACTCCTTTCACTGACGTGTGGGACATCCAGCACGTGCTGTGTTTGGCACCCTTCGTCGTAAGAGTTGAAACGCTAGCATTCATCAGAAATAAAAAATAATTATAAATCGGCAGTGATACTATTTTTTTGCGAACCAATCAGCAATGATACTATACCACGCGGTTTCCTTGCTCCTCGATATCGGAAAGAATACTTCCGTTCGCCAACATGTGGGACGTCGACCATCCTGGTCCACTTGCCATGCATGCAAAACTCCAAGGGAGTCACCCAGGTCGTCTCGCCGCAGTAACAATGACTAATGAGCCGTCAAATCACATGCCCACTTCCCACTTTGAAGTTGCTTGGACGAAGGAACCATCATGACTTCATTGAATTCCGCTTCTTGAAGAAAACTACTGTACCAGCAGTACCGCTAGCTACAGTAGTTACTCCAACAGAGGCCTCCTTTCGTTCATAGGATAGGAATATGAAAATCATAGGAAGTGAGATGACATGCATCTCAATTCCTATAGAGAAAGAGATGCCATTTGATGCTTAGGATAGGAATTTTTCCATTTAGTCTAGGCTAATGTACTAGTAATTTGCTCTAAAAACTATAGTAGTAACTAGTAGTACTGGTACATGCTCGTACTCAGACACACACACACACACACTAACTACTAGTACTACTACTTCTCACATGCTGGCCAGACGCCGTCGTTCTCCTTCCCGGTTTTGTCGGCGACACCCCACCGTGCTTGGATCTCCACCGACCTCTCCGCAGCAACGCGTGCGTCCTTTTCTTTCTTGCGGCGGCAGGCCTCTCTTTTCTTGAGTGCTTTCTGACTTTTCCGCTCCCTCTGTGCGGCTTTGGTCGCCTCTTGATCTACCGCCCATTCGGCCTTGGCATCTTCAAATTCTTCCCACATAGTTGTGAGGTCGCGAGCAGCGATGAACTCGGCACGGCGGGATGCCATCGCTTCCCTACCATTTTGTGTGCGGTCGTGGGCGTTGAGGAACTCGGCGTGGCGGGATGCCATCGCTGCCTTACCGATTAGTGTGCGGCGCGGTGGCATGAACGACGCTTGGTGAGAGCTCTGGGGTGGAGTGGCCAGAGAACCGTATAGTGCATTGGTTTGTCAAGAGCTCAAGGACAGAAGACGAAGCAAATTTGGATTCCCCTTCAATCCTGGTCATTTATTACCGAGTAAAATGCATTGGCGGTCATCGAACTTGTCTTGATAGCTCACTTTGATCATTGTATACGAGATATGGTGATTATACGGTCACTGGCTCAACGTATAGCTCCGTATTTGTCTGGTTGACCAGTCAAACAGTCCGCATGTGCCTCATCAGCTCGTGTTCTTTATCTATCTATGCGGGCCTACCTGTTAATGGAGAAAGAAATACTATAAAAACCAAAGTTATGCTAGAGTCCGGACCACTTCCGGAGCCCGCTCTCACCGCCCTGGCCCCTCAAGACGTCAGCTGCCCGCCGCATGCATGCATAGCAAGTAGTACTCCTTATGTGGAGGAGAGAGAGGCATTGACAAAGTCAAGGAGTGGGCTCTGCAAGAGCCCGTCTCTACACGTGCTCCTAGGTATAAAAAAATAATTCTAAAAAAGGCATAAAAGCAATTGTGTCTTAAAAAAAGAAAGGTAAAAAACATTTGAGAGGAAATAGATAGAGAGAAAGTGAGAAAAAGCTGTAACCTGGGCATTACATGAGGAAGGAGGGAGTGGTGCACATGCCAAGTTCACTGGGCTGCCGTGTTTCACACTCCTCCGTCATAACAGTGGAGACAATAGCTTTCATCAAAAATAAACAATGAATACTCGTTGCTCGTCCTCTATATAGGAAAGAATACTTTCATTCGCCGACATGTGGGACATCGACCATCCTGGTCCACCTGCCATGCACAAAATTATCCTGGTCTACCCCGGTCGTATCGCAGGCCCAACCTTTCCCAATGTAAGTTGTTCGGACGAAGGAACCATCATGGCTTCGTTGAATTCTGCTTCTTCAAGAAAACTTACTGTACCCGCAATACTGCTACCACACGCGAAGACTGGACGGCACTGTACCACTTCATATCACTGAAACCCACTAGGGCAAACTAGCCCGCCTAGGTCATCTATTTTGGAACGGAGGGAGTACGTCTCTGCACTGCTATGATTTTGTGTTGCATGTCATATCACCGAAACCCACTAGGCCAAACTAGCCCGCCTAGGTCATCGATCGCTAAGCTACAATTTTAGGAGCTAGGGCTATTGGTCGATCGACGAGGGATAAGTATAAGCGTACCACGAGCTCATCAGCCCCAACGTTTCTCTTCGGTGAGTGTTTTGCAAGTACTATAGCTCGCACAGTAGCTAGCCTACTAACACCAAGAATCATCAAACAAGCACTGCTAATATGATAAACAGTTCAAACTTACATCTAATCATGCCATATATTACATCAAAAGCTGGTGAGGATACATCTGTTTCCATAACTCGGAGAGGGTTCGCATGATTCATCGCATGATTCACTATCAAACAAAAGTAGCAAGATCCGCCCACACAAGACAGTGCACTAGCCCTAAGATGGTTTGATAACACGCATCGTTCTGGTAATTAAACACATGGCAATGCAAACTACCCTGAAGGATTAGCGTGACCAACTATTTCTTGTCATCGATCTCTCGGGCAATGACCACAACACGGACAACGGCATGGGAATCGATTTCTGGGGCGATGTATGCAGGACTGACCGCGACATCAGAATCGATCTCTAGGGCAATGTCCACAGGATGTACAGCGGCATCGGAATCGATCTCCGGGGCGATGCCAACAGGACGGGCCACGACATCGGAATCATCAAGGACGTCCACCGACACCTGCACAACCTTAACATATTGGCAAGCACATTGCAAATAATCAAAAACCATAACTATGGTAATAAGCCATTATTTTTTACCTTGTGCAGCTCACCGGGGGATCTCATCCCTCCGGGGGCCATCTCCTCGTCCTCAATGGGGCCCATCACCTTGCCAGGGGAATACTGCTTCTCAACGGTAACTATCTCCTCAAACTCGGTCTTGAGCCTCACATAGGTGGCAATCAGAGTTCCTGGGGTAGGCACGGTGGGGCCCTTGCCGTTCTTCCAACTTCCTTTGAGGAGTTCGTCCGCCAACGTCCTCAACTCTTTGGCCAATGCTTGTTTCTTGGAGTTCTTCGTCTCCATGGGTTGGCCCGCCAACATGGTCAACTCGTTGGTCGGTGCTCGCTTCCTGGAGATCGCTGTCTCCAGTGGGTTGTCCGCCGGCAACTCTTTGCCTAGTGCTCCAGGATCCATCAATGAACTGACAAACAAAAAGCAATCGAAAGGAAACCACAATCGCAATGAAAACGGAAAAAGAATAGGATGTGAGAATCGGTCGGTGCTTCGCAAAAAGAAGATTCTTGGAATGAAAATATAGCAGCATAACTGATTCGCCCACCTTTCCTTCGTCGGTACAGAAGAAAAATGGCAGAAGTGAGTAGCCTGGAGTGAGGTTTTCTTCAAGAAAGGGAAGAAAGGGCTTGAACGAGCGTTCCAGTGAAATGATGGTTGCTTCGTCCAGTCCAACTTGGAGGCCACCTTACCACTACTAGTAAAGGTGTGGGTTTTGTGATATGACGGGTCATGATGGCCACACCAGGGTTACAGGTGAGTCTCGACTGTAGCACCTCGCTGTGATTTGGTGGATGGCACGCGAGCCCGGATGTTTTGAAATGTCCCGCATGTAGATAGAGCGGCTAGTCATATAGGAGTGCTCAATATTGTGCACCGCGACCAAGGCGGAGAGGAAAACAAGAGAACTACGTAATTAATGCATGAATTTAATTAGGGTAGTTTTGTAAAGTACGAGATACATTACTCCAATCGCAAAATGCCTTGGTTCATGAGATTTGAGATTTGAGCCCTATAAACCGGAAGGGAGGGAGTACTGCACACGGTGTATTCTAGTCACTTGTTGAAATCTCTAGAAAGGCAAATACTCCTTTCCGGTTTACAGGGCTATACTACTCCCTCCGTCTAGGTGTGTAAGTCATCTTACGAAAACGAAATAGTCCCAAATCACTTAGGCACGGTGCATTAACTTCTACCTTGTTTCTTGTTTCTTGACATATCAACCAATAAGAGATGAGAGGTGTGCATGCTTTTAATGACTTGCAATGGCTAGTTCATTACATGCAATGCTATTAATTAGCAAATAAACATTGGTGACCCCAGGAGGAAACGGTGCTAAGCGCGTGGACCTATGCAGAATGAGTATCAACCAATGGATAATGGAGTTTAATTGTTAAACAATAGCAATTTTGTCTCATGCAAGAGCCTGGCTAGTACTCCAAGGAACTGCACCACGCGAGCGTTCGCAACTGCCATGTTCGGGTTGCGCTTGGCTCTTCGCCTCTTCGAGAAGACGAACAATAATGATGTTACTCCTACTTATACAGTATCGAATCCACTGCTGCATGTCCGTCCACCTCGTGCGGGAGGGATAGCGAAAGCTTCAACTTATTGCTCCTGCCTTTGCGTCCATGACAGGTGGGCCCAACAGGTGGTTGGCCCTCCTGTCATGCAGCCAAAGGCAGGTGCAGTTAAGGCACCGGAGCTCAGTCCGCGAGGGAGAGGGCATTGTAGTAATCAAATTTCTCGTTATTGTACGAGTTGATGAAGATAGGGGTTGCTTGCTTGCTAGGGTTTCTCACTACGTATATATAGGCCGGAGCCTCCGCGCTTGCTTGCTAGGGTTGCTCTATTCACACACTCTCATCCTCTCCAGATTTAAACAATATAGGGGTAGTAACACTATCTTTCTCCCTTCAAAAAACACTCGCTTTCTATCCTCACCGCTGGTTATAGATCCGGACGTATCCCCCTCCGCCGGTGAAGGGGAGGAGGGGCAGCGTTTAGGCCGTCGTCGACAGCGAGGGAGGAGACCCACTGCCGGCCGCACCGTTATCTCTGGCCAAGCACCGGCGCGGGAGGTCCTCCGATCCCTTCATCGTTGCCTGTGGGCGGATCTGGCCTCCCGCCGCCCACCTATCCACATCCCGACGACCTTCAGGTATATCTTCATTCAAAACCGCCTTAGCTCTACTTCCCCAGCTTGCTACGTCGCTGCATGTGCATCATTTTCTACCTCTCAGCCCCTCTCGATCGGATGGTCCAATGTCACATATTTTTCTTCTTCTATTGTTAGAGGTAAAGCTACTTCATGGAGTCGAATCTTGTACTCCCTACATCCGAAAATACTTGTCATTGAAATGGATGTATCTAGATGTATTTTAGTTCTAGACACATCCATTTTGATGACAAGTAATTCTAGACGGAGGGAGTACTTGGTTCAAACAAGAAATAAAGTGGGGGTGGGGGGAATTTAGTATGTACATCGGACTTGGTACAAACAAGAAGGAAAGGGGGTGAAAGTAGTACAGACTGGTCATCCAACCGGTCTCTTGGTCGAAAAGGGAAATATAGGGGTAACGTTGTACACAGTGGTATGACCAGGACTAGATTTGCTATCCACACATAGGAATAGGTGGCTAGAGTGAACAAAAATGGGACCAACCCAGATATGTTTCTTGGATATTTGTTTCTCGGGGCAACAAACTATGAATCACCACTTTATGCCCCTGTTTACATACATGGTGCTGGACTGCTGGTGCACCCACTGTTATAAGCCATGACAAGTTTAGCCAAATGTTTTTGCCTGTAATTGTTTGATACTCTGACTGTTTCCTGTGTGCCTTTTTGTGCAAACAGGGATATCCAATTCACCTGGTTGCTGTTGTGACCTTTTGGTGCACTGCACAAAACTCTTCTTAAAAGAAGTGACTTTTGTGCTGTTTAACTGGAATGTCAGAATGGAACAGTTGGTTCATTTTGGTGGAACTGCACAAAGGGAGATCTGTGTTCCAGTCCTCATCATCCATATTGGCGCCATAACCTTGCTTTAGGTAAGAATGATATTTAATGCATGTGTTCATCTCTATTTTCCGACTGCCATGAGAAAATAATGCTGTTTTTTACTAGTACACTTGTACTCCCTCACTGACAAAACCAATTCTGAATTAGAAGGCCAATCATGTACTTGGTTTCACCAACTGGTAAGGAGAAAGAGAAACAAAGCATGAAGAGGAAGAAGAAGAATAAACAGTGCCAAGGTGATCTTGCTGAAGCCAGAGGCCTCAGTCGAGGCCATTCAAGGGCTCCGGCAACGACTACCTTACATGTGAGACGATCCTCCAGGGAGCCCTTCCACTTCTGCTGTCTCACTTAATTAATTAGGAGTACTTAAGTACCACTAATTTATTACTGCCTAATTTTCCTGTTGGAGTTAAACAAATCTTTAGTAGGACCCTATGCTGAATCATGTACGTGTGTATGTTTGTCTATGGAGGTGAATCATGTGGTGGAGAAGGGAGGGAATATTATTAGTGTCATGACATAATAGTGCTATTGTTTTGCATGTCAATTTATTGCCATTGGTTCAATGAGGCAATGTTTTGCATATTATCCATCATGAATTTGACGCTACTGGTTGAGTAATATGCTAATGTCTTCCTATCCTTTCTCACTAAGCTAATGAAGGTTTCACCTTGTTCCTACTTGTGCAAACAGGGATCATGTTGTGCCAATCATACATTAAATGGAACTACACAAGACAATACAATGAACTGTATCCCAGCCAGTGCTTTAACTCTGCTGGAAGTTCTTGATAATCTTTCGATATAATCTCAGCACTAGTAAACAAGAGTGATTTCAACCATACATTTGAAGTGCACAAAAATATATACTATTGTGTGATTCCAGCGAGTGCTTTATCATCTCTTACGGGACTACATGAATAAGCTTTTTTTCTCAGGTTGGTACGGGCCTAAGGCCTGCATCCATATTAGTTTGCTGTCATCTCTATTTGTATCGTGCTACTGTCATGAGAAACTCCTTTATCTTTGCACGTTAAAGTTTTGCAACCTATGATAAATGGCAATGCTTTGAGTGTTGAGTTGAGCTAATTGGCACTGATTAAATAAACTAATACCTCTCTTTAAGCAAGACTACTATGTTGCTAACTTTACCCATTAAGATAATGAGGGTGCTTCTATTTGTTAGTGTATGTTTCATAAACTAGTCCCACTATTACAGTAATCTCACTCTCTCAATATATGTGCCAACAGGGATGCTTGATTTTGGTGGAACTGCACAAAAACTTTGGGTGCTTCATTGCCTCGACAGCTTCCGTCCTTTCCTGTCAGTCGCTAAACTCCGCATGCTTTCTTCCTTTGCTGTCAGTCGCTTGGCTTATCTCGGCTTCCAGTCAAAGGAAATAGTAATTGATATGCTACCTCACACAGGTTGGTACCGGTCTTTATCCTGATTATTGTGCCTGTCATATGTATTGGTAATTTGGTATTGTGCTACTATTTGCCAATTTCATAAAGGAGTAATTTGGAGCCTGAACTCGCAGGCAAATCATTACATCGGGTGATTTCAGTAGAACTGCACAAAATGATCAGATGGATAGGTACTTATGCTGCTGCTATGTACTCCAAAGTTCACTCAGACAAGCATCGATGTTGACAAGAAGTGCCTATATTCATTTGAGTATCAACTGGCGTGAACCAATTGTCAAACTCCAAGTGTTAGGAGAGTGAACGCCAAAAATATTGCTTGATGCATAGCCCAGAAAAACGCAGTCCAGTCTTTGGTCCCAACTTGTGCCTTTTGGTTATCGGCACATATGGTAGCGAACTATATGGCATGGAGTCTAAAGATTCCAGAAAAGTTGGTTGACACGTATATTCATCTGGCACTTAATCAGTCTGCACGCCAAGGATGCTCCATTTCAGTTAAACTGCACAAAAAATTTGGGTGGTTCATTTTCTCAACCGCCTCCTTTCTCGTCTTCAATGTAGAATTTTGGCGAGATACCGGACCAAGATGACCCAGTAAACTGGTTGGATGGAAGTAGTGGCCAAGTTGCTCAAACCTCCCTCGGCACGAGGCCACTATTTGAGGATAAACCTACAAGCAAAGTTCAGATTGTCTGTGCTGCCTCTTATGTACTCGAAAGTTTACTCGTACAAGAACTAATTTTAGCAAGAAGTACCTCCGATTGAACACCATTTACCAGTCTGTACCCTAGGTAATTAAAGTTCATCCATGGATCATATTGGCTGTCATCTCAATCATTTGGATGCATAAACATACTGAACATGTGTATATCTGAATCTTTTTGTAAATTATGTTTGAATATTGTCGTGTGATCTATCAATCATTTGGATGCATAGATATGCTGAGCTTGTGTATATATGAATCTTTTGAGTTGTTGATTGTGAATGTTGGCTATGGATATGAATGTGTCCTGTGAACCTGAGTTTGATATGAATGTTTACCTTTTCTGTTGTATTTGTGTGTGAACTTGTTAGTATGCCTACTGTGGGGTATAAAACGCAGGTCTCTTATAAAAGTAATGCTGTGTCCAATTTATGTTTTCCCTTCTAACCACATTATATATATTTATATTATTACTATTATCGTATATTTTATAGAGACTTATATATACATTATAAAAACATCCAAACTTATAAAAGTAAATGTTTAAGGGAAGTTGGCAAGGAAAATCCTGGTTGTTTCTGACTCATAGGCAAGGAAAATCCTGGTGATTGCGTACAAAAGCTTGCGAAGATTTTAAGGACCAATTTAATAATAACGCGCTCATTTTTATTTTGAGCAATAACTCGCTAATTTCTTAATTATATATATATAATGTGCCTCTCCGGTTTATTATTTGATATTAATTGCTCCTTCTAACATAACATTATACTCCCCCGTCCGAAAATACTTGTCATCAAAATGGACAAAAAGGGATGTATCTAAAACTAAAATACATCTAGATACATCCCTTTTATCCATTTTGATGACAAGTATTTCCGAGTGGAGGGAGTATATATAACGAGCCCACCTAATACGTGTATTCCAAGGAAGTGCAAATGGGCTGGGATTTCTTAGAAAATATAAATGGGCCTGATTAACGCGAAATTATTTGTTCACCCAGCCCAGCAAATGGACTATACATTCTAGAAAACATGGGTTAAATATATGCCACATTTTTGCAGGCTGACATGTGGGCCAATAGGTCGAAGCCTACGCAGGGCGTTGTCAACTTGGTCAACAAATGATTGTGTCATCCACATCCATTGGATTTATATCCAACGGCCGACATGCACCTTCAATCTCTCGTCTTCTTCCTCCAGCATCGTCGGGACCGCCTGGTCCGGCCTCCGGCGATTAGCGGCTCTGCTTAGCACGCATCGCTGCGAAGCGCTACCCCACCGCCGGCCAGGCTATCCCTCCACTCCTCGACACCTCCTGTTATTCTCCACAGACTACAGCCCCACGCCGCAACAGAACCAGTTATAACCCTTCTCCTCCTCTCAATCTATGACTCGACTGCCATGTTTTCCCATCTCCGAGTCATTCCTGTCCGGGGCATCGCCGTCGTCCACCGCCTCGCTGCGTTCGGTGAAGCGTCGTCAACAAACGAGAGTCATCGGAAGAGGACTTTACGTGGAGAGCCTGACGGCTGGGACCCACGAGGTCCATGGTCGCACGCAAGGAAAGTTCCGCCTTATTAAGCTAAAAAAATGTTTCCTCCACCTGACAGCTGGGACCCACCGGTTGTATCTTCGCACGGAAGGAAGTGCCTCCTTGTTTTGCGAAAAAAAATATTCATCCCGTTGACAGCTGGGACCCGTCAGATTTGGTGACTGACTTGTGGGCCTACTAAGCGGACGTGTACGCACGGCTTTGTCAACTTAATCAACAAATGATTCTAGCAGCTGGACAGTTGGATGTTAATCCAACAGCCGTGCTCCTTCTTCAACCTCTGTTCTTGCTCCTGTCTCCCGTGGGCGGCACCGCGGCTGTGCTGCCGCACACCCGAACCAGTGAAGTTTCCCACTCCTCTCCATTTGTGACTCCACTGCAGCTTAATAAATAGTAACGTCTTCGGTTTAGCCTGGTTTTCCGTAGATTAACCAGGCAATTCTCTTCTTCTTAATTAATCGACGAGGCAATTCTTTTGCCTCCGTTTCGAAAAAAATAAATAGTAACGTCTAACTGAGCCAGTTAGTTAGATGCGTACACTTGGTGTAGTAGGATCTTTATTTAGTTTGATGCATACACTTGTTCTTTTTTGGTAGCCCTTTTGTAATGATGGCTGATGTTTGGTTTGGAAGAGAGAGCTACGTCTTCACTCTTCTGGCCTGCTTACTGCTTCTGTTGCACCCCCAGCCCTGGTTGCTGCAGCTGCTGTTTTCAATGTACAATCAGTAGTATATTTCGTCTGTTGGTTGAATAAATGTGTTGTTAGAATGACAAACACAATGTTTTGGAAGTCGTTGCACGGTTCGATCCTTTAGTGCCCCGTACCGTACGTAGCGCATACTATTTATCATACGGAACACATTTTTTTTGAAACTCGAAACACATTTTCCACTTGTTGATAACATGCATCCCACTGATGAAGGCCCAATAGAGAAGCCCATAATTAACTGGAAGGGAGGCTCTCACATGAATCCGGCCCAGGTACATGCTCATGGTCCCCTAAACATAAATAAGTAAATAAATAAACAAATAAAGCTAAATGCTCATGCACCAGTTCTTTGGGAAAATAGGTAGCCCGGTATTTCTTTTTGAAGAATACCCAAGCTAGGCCTATTTGTTTTCTCTGAATTACTGGGCTGCAAATCTTTCAAGATGAGGAGGGATGCATTCCGGCCTGGCTTAAGAGTATGGTCAATGTCTGTTAAAAGTAATATCAAAAGGGGTTGAAAATTCCAAAAAAATTATAGCAAATGGGATATAAGTTTCTTTTTTTGTTCTTGTTCTTCACTGATATCTTATACCTATTTCATTGGATTTAACATGACATAGTACTAATTTATTTTTAAATTTGTTTTAGTATGGCTATTAATTTTCAGATTAAAATATTTCGTTCCCTAGCAAAAATTTGCGAATTTTGAAAATTTCCCACATATTTAGTTAATTTTTTGACCCTGGTACTGACCAGAAAATGGCCAGCAATTCTAAAAATGGAAAACAGGCTGCAATAAATTCCATATGAATTAGAAAATGAGTAAAAATATAAAAATAATAGCAAATGGGCTGTACACACCACAGATTTCGAGGCTAACTTGTTTACGCAAGGCTTTTCAATGAACACACGATTCAGCAGCAGTTAGTGTTGGATGTCCATCCAACGGCCGACGTGCTTCTTCAATCTCTGATCTTCCTGCTCCAGCCGCCTAAACTAGCGTCGATGGGACTGCCTGCTCCCTCCTCTTGTGGCCCGCTGTGATGCCGCGCAGGCTTCCCCGTCCCACCCTACTCCCTCCGCTGGCCTGGCCGCACGCAATCAACTGCCTCCTTATTACGCGAAAAAATGATTCCTCCCACTGACATCTGGGGCACACCGGTTGGGAGGCTGACCTATGGGCCTACTAAGTTGACGCATACGCAGGGCTTGTCAACTTAGTCAACAAACGATTCTAGCAGCAGTAACCGTTGGATTTGAATCGAACGGTCCTGCTGCTTCTTCAATCGCTGCTCTTCTTGCACCAGCTGCCCAAACTAGCACCGGGGAGACCGCCTGCTCCCGCCTCCAGTGGCCGGCTATGCTGCCGATGAGGCCTCATCGCCCCCTACTACTCCCACCGCTAGCCAGGCCATGCGGCGACGGCAGCCTCACACCGCAGCCGAACCAATGAACCCTCGTACTCCTCTCCGCGTGGGCATCCACTGCCGCGTCTTCCCTGACTCCGCGTCATCCCCTTCCTAGGCCTCGCCGTCGTCCACCGCCTTGGTGCTCTCGGCGTGGTGTGGTCAACGTGGTCAATGACATTCCATCCGAAGAGTACTGTACATGGAGAGGCTGACAGCTGGTCCACGGCCACACCCCAGTTTTTTTGTGATTTTCCAAGTAAGTCGCTTTGTCAAGCCTGTTGGGCTGCAAATCTTTCAAGACGAGGAGAGCTTTCATTCGGCTGGCCGAGAAAATGACCCATCAGTAATGAGAAATGGGCTATACATTTTTAAAACACATCAAACCGGCAATTAGTTTCAAATATCATTTTTTCATTTTGAGATTTGAAATTACATTAATTTTTATGCGTGGAGAATTTGTTGGATTTTATATTGATATACATTTATTTTTAAAATCAGTTTGAATGTGAGTCGAAATTTCGGGATTAAAAACAGTTCGGATCGCACCGAAATATGCAAAATTTCGTATAATTTTTTAACCGTGGCCACAATATGGGCTGTAATGCTAACAAAAAGAACATGGGCTCCAAAAAAAACCTTAATAATTAGCAAATGGGCTGTAAATTATTAGAAATAATGGCAGATGGGCTGTATGCTGTTTTCCATAGATTTGAGGCTTTCCTAAAAAAAGGTTGACGCACAAGCAGTGACTGTTGGATGGCCATCCAACGGCCGTCGTGCTTCTTCAATCTCTGCTCTTCCTGCTCCAGCAGCTCAAACAGGCGCCGGCGGGACTGCCTGCTCCCTCCTCCCCGTGGCCGGCTCTGCTGCCGCGCAGGCCTCACCACCCACCATACTCCCGTCGCTGGCCTAGCCATCCCTCTACTCACCCACACCTGCTGTTATTCTCCGGCGACGGCAGACAAACCAGTAAACCCTCGTACAGTCGTACTCCCCTCCGCGTGGGAAACAACTGCCGAGTCTTCCCTGCCTCCGTGTCGTTCCCTTCCCAGGCCTCGCCGTCGTCCACCACCCTGGTGCTCTCGGCGCGGCCTGGTCAACGTGGTCAACGGCCGACATGCATCTGAAGTGGACTTTACGTGGAGAGGCTGACAGCTGGGTCCACGGCCACACGCAAGGAAATGCCTCCTTATTACATGCAAAATAATGATTCCTCCACCTGACATCAGGGACCCACCGAAAGGGCCTCTATATTTCACGAAAAAAACGTTACCGCCGCTGACAGCTCGGACCCACCAGCTATATCTTCGCACGCAAGGAAGTGCCTTCTTATTACGCACAAAAAAATGAATACTCCCCCTGTTAGCTGGGACCCAGTATAGTGGCAGGCTGACTTGTGGGCCTACTAAGTTGACAGGGACGGAGGGCTTTGTCAACTTAGTCAATATGCATGATTCTAGCTCCAGTGACCGTACGATGTCCATCCAACGGCCGTAGTGCTTCTTCAACCTCTGGTCTTCTTGCTCCAGCCGCTCAAACCAGCGCCGGTCGTGCCTCGTGCTCCTGCCTCCCGTGGCCGGCTGCGATGCGGCGGAGGCCTCACCGCCCCTACTACTCCCACCGCTGGCCAGGCCATCCCTCTACTCACCCACACACCCTGTTATTCTGCGGCGACGGCAGCCTCACACCGCAGTGAACCAGTGAACCCTCGTACTCCTCTACGCGTGGGCATCCACTGCCGCGTCTTCCCCGGCTCCGCGTCGTCCCCTTCCTAGGCCTCACCGTCGTCCACCGCCCTGGTGCTCTCGGCGCGGCGTGGTCAACGTGGTCAAGGAACAGCTTTAATCGGACGTGGACTGTATGTGGAGAGGCTGACAGCTAGGTCCACGGTCGCAACAAGGAAGTGCCTCCTTATTACGTACAAATTTTTTTTTCCTCCACCTGACAGCGGGGACCCACCAGACGGGCCACCGTATTTCGCCCCCCTGACTGCTGGGACCCACCAGCTACATCTTCGCAACCAAGGAAGTGCCTGACAGTCGGGACCCACCTGGTCGAAGCGTACGTAGCATTGTCATTTTGGTCGCGAATGTGTACGTACATATATACTGGTGGATGTAGAGGCGCGCACGTGTCGTAGTAGAGGCGGCCAGGGTGCAAGAAATAAAATACGGCCATGTATGTGTACATACGAGCGGGGTCTCGAACGCCTACTCGCGCATACATACAGCCAGGGCTCGTGTACATGGCTGGATCGGAACGGAGAAACAACGTCGTCGTCGTGTTCATGGGGAGGCAACGAAATGCGTCGTGTTCATGGGGAGGCAACAGAATGCGTCGTGTTCATGGGGAGGCAACATAACGCGTGGGAGGCAACCGGCTGGGTCGGAACGGAATGCGTGGTCGTGTTCATCGGGAGGGCTTGGACGGAAGAGGCGATGGAAACGAGGCCTGGCGTACCGCAAAACGGAGGAAACGGCCTTGTGTTCGACCGGCCATGTTCGAAACGGGATCCTGTTCATCGGGTGGGGTCTGGCGTACCGCAAAACGGAAGAAACGAACCTCCTACGGTCGAAACGGGGGTCCTGTTGATCGGGAGGGGTGTGGCGTACCGCAAAATGGACGAAACAGACTTGTGTTGGAGCGCTACGGTCGAAACGGGGGTCCTGTTCATCAGGAGGGGTGTGGCATACCGCAAAACGGGACTCCACGGGATACTGTTCATCTCCACCGTTGACCCCCTCCAGCCTCCACGAGCTACTGTTCATCCACCGTCGACCTCCTCCAGCCTCCACCTGCGACTGTTCATCCACGGGCTCCTGTTCATCCAGCCTCCACCGCGCGCTACTCCACCGGCTACTGTTCAACCAGCCCTCTCCACGGGCTTCTGTTCAACCACCCCTCCATGGGCTACTGTTCATCCTGCTCTCCACCGCCTACTGTTCATCCAGCCCTCCACGGGGTGGTCCTGTTCATCCAGCCCTCCACGGGGTCCTGTTCATCCAGCCCCAACCGGCTCGATCAATCGGGGTCCTGTTCATCCAGAGGCAACACCACGGGGTCCTGTTCATCCACCCCCACCGGGAACTGTTCATCCAAACCCCCCCACAACGCTCACTGTTCATCCAGAGGCAGCATCGATCGGCTTCAACTAGCAGCAGTAGCGAAGGAATCGCTCGATCGGGTTCAGTTAACAGCCATCGATCGATCGCTCGGGTTCAGTAACGCGTAGCCTGCAGTGCAATCGCTCGGCTTCAGTTAGAGCCAACGCCCCGCACACACGCGCGTACGTGTACGAGAGAAGCGCGCATCGCTCGGCTCCCGACCTCCCACCGTAACCGGGAACTCCCCGAAATTTCCCTCGCCCTCACTTCTACCACGGTTTTTTCCGTCATGGACGGCCCAAAGAATGTCATGCAGCTGCGTCTCCGGCCCGCTCAAGACGAAAAGCCCATTTTCTGTCATGATTTTTTGTCATAGAAGTAGGATCCCACCACATCTATGATGATACCTGGTTTTGTCACAATTATCGTCATAGAAGTGTCATATGTATGACAGAATTTTTTTCGTTCAGCCCAGAATATCAGGGATGTGTCTTTTTTTGTAGTGGAGGCTCGGCCCCTCGCGAAGGTCTTGAGTGTTTGCTGGTGAAGATGGGCCGTACGGGGCCGCTGACGGAGCCACGCCGCGGGCCGCAGGCAGGCAAGTCTAGGGACCCCCATTCCCAGAACGCTGACAGTAGCCCCCAGGCCCAAGGCGCGCTTGGACTTGGCTTTGAGGCAAAGCCAAGGGGCTAGTGAGGAGTGTCGCGGGCCCCAACAGCCTGTGGCCTTGGTTGACACGTGGCGATTGATGGGACGTGGGCGTCTCCGCTTCCCCATGCCGCCTCGGCAACTGCCCGACTTGATGAGTCCCTACTGCATGCAGAAAAAGGTCATTATTACCTTTGATCATGGAGGCCGGTGGTTGACCTCCTCTTGGCTATAAATGGGAAGGGGGCGGATCCCCCGTCACCCATCTCTTCCTCCACTCCTCTTGATTCTTCCTCTCCCTTGCTTCATTGCTAGTAGCGACACTCATGGCGCCGGTGAAGAGGTTCTTGGCCGCATAAAGGGGAAGGCCCGCCAGGAGGGGCCGGCGAAGAGGTTCTCAGCTGTAGAAAATGGCAAGGCCCGCTAGGAGGGCCCCGACTCACCGCCACCCAAGAGGGTGCATGGTCGCCCGCGTAAGCACGCCGCGACCCCCACAGTGGCCCCTCGCGGCTGCGGCGGCGCCTCCTTGCGCGGTGGGAGTCGCCCAGGTCGTGACAGTCCCATCGATGAAGTGAGGTGCGCCATGGTTACGCGGCCTCCTCGGTCGCGCTTCCATTCGGCGGAGGTGATGCCGGAGTTCATCATGTGGTCAGAGAACCTGGCTGGCACCTGGCTTCAGCTCTCGCGGTTCTTTGTCAGCGAACTGCCGGCCGTAGGCCCAGGCGGCCTTTGGCTACAGGCGGATGGCTGCTGCAGCAAGGCTTCGTGGGTCGCGGTGGAAGTCTCCTCCGCAGGCAACGCAGCCCTGGCCCGCGGCTGGCAGACATTTGCTCGCGGCGCGGCCTGGGCAGGCAGTGTGCCCTCCACTTCAAGTACGACGGCGACGCGACCCTCTACGCGAGGGTATTTGGGGAAGATGGTCACCGCATTGGGTGCTGCCCCAAGGACAATGACGGTGACGAGGTGCTCGGCCTTGGCGACCGCCATGAAAAGGATGAAGGTGGCCTCGTCCTTGGCACTGGCCACGCCTCGTCCAGCTACGACGGCTCCTCCTCCGACGACAGCTCCAGCAGCGGCGGCTATGACCAGCCGCCACGCCCGCTTCGAGGGTTGCAGTGGGTTGTCTCATCGCCGCGCTCCAGTGAAGCGCGAGGAGGGGTCTGGCTGATCCTAGGAGAGTGCCATGGACCCATCCTCGCGAACTGCTGCGGGGGCACGCGCCACTTTTGTTTTGTTCTTTCCTTCCTGCATTTAAGAAGAAACAAGTATGGGCCCTGCAGGGGCGTGTAATGAACCATGATTTCCAAGTCGCTATGTTATGTTTATCGTTCCTGCGTCGTGTTGTAGTACCAGTGTTTTATGTGGGCGTGTAGAGATAACTTAGCTTGATGTGCCTGAAGTAGTTTCTGCCTCGTGAGGCGCGCATTTCCCAGTGCCTGGCGAGGCCTCCTTTACTCAGGAGGCGTCTAGGAACTGCAAAAATTTGTTAGGATACTCTTACTCTTTCGAACCCTGGTCGCAGGCGCAGCCGGCCATGACCTAGCGCTTCGCATTGTAGTACCCGAGGGGCACGGATTGAGAGAGGCGCACCAGCTTGCGAGCTCGGGCGAGGGTGCCTCGCGAAGAACAGGAAAAACACTCACGAGGGCACCTGTCCAGCCCCCTCGCGAGACATGCGAGGGAGAGCACGGGTCAAAACAAGGAACGAAAGGCAGAGACGGAGGCAAAAGGCGATAGAACCAAGTCGGCAAGGAACACCAGAAAGCAAATTTTTAGTAAAGGGGGGCAAGCCAACTACGGAAACCAAATGAAACCGCGTCCGGCACCTAGTCTAGTCTTCTCACCAGCGCGGAGCTAAGTGCTGCCACTAGGACGTGGGAGGGAGCCCCTGAGGCCCGAGGGCGGCACTCCTGAGACTCCGAGGCGTGTACAACCCCACTCATTATTACGTGAGAGTGTCACGAGCGGAGATCTTCACAGGCACGGGGCCTTGCTTCACAAGCGCTGGGCCTTGCTTCATGGGTAGAACTTCTGGAGGTGCTGGATGTTCTAGGCATTCTGGATGGGGATCCCGTCCTGTGTCTCTAGGCGCGCGGCGCCATGCCTGGAGATACGGGCGATCCTAAACGGGCCCTCCCACATGGGCGAGAGCTTGTGCAACCCTTCCTCGGAGAGTACCTGCCTTAGGACGAGATCGCCCACCTCGGGCGTCCTGTAGCAGACGCTGCGATAGTGGTACCGTCGCAGCGCCTGCTGGTTCCTTGCTGCTCAGAGCGAGGCTTCACGGTGGCGTTCCTCCCCCAGCACAAGGTCCATTCCTCGCATGGCGTCCTGCTGCGTCTCATCAAATGCCAGGACCCGCGCGGAGCGATGCTTGACCTCGTGAGGGAGAACCGCTTTTGCTCCATAGACAAGGAAGAACAGGGTCTCGCCTATTGGCTTGGTGGCGGTGGTGCGGATGGACCACAACACAGACTGGAGCTCATCATGCCAGCCCTTGCCGCAGGCCTCAAGTTTCTGCCTGAAGGTCCTGGTCTTGTGGCCTCTTAGGACCTCCGCGTTGGCGTGTTCGGCTTGACCATTGCTCCTGGGGTGTGCCACTGAAGCGTAGCAGATCTGCGTTCCAAGGTTAGCACAATATGCCTTGAAAAGATTGCTAGTAAACTGCTAGCCATTGTCGGTGATGATGCAATTAGGGACCCCAAGCCGGCTCATGAGACCCTTGATGAACTTGACCGCAGATCCGACCGGGTTGGTGCGGACGGCTTCTACCTCCGCCCATTTGGTGAACTTGTCGATGGAGACATAGAGGTAGCGGTAGCACCCAGGCGCTCGAGGGAACGGGCCTAAGATATCCAGCCCCCCAGACTGCGAACGACCACGAGAGTGGGATGGTTTGGAGGCCCTGAGCTGGCTGATGGATCTGCTTGGCGTGGAATTGGCAGGCCTCGCAGGACTTCACCAGCTCGGTTGCGTCGTTGAGCGCCGTAGGCCAGTAGAACCCACTGCGAACGCCTTGCCGACGAGGGTTCGTGATGACGAGTGGTGCCCGCAGTCTCCGCTGTGTATGTCAGCCAGCAGCTCGTTCCCTTGTTCCATGGAGATGCATCATAAGGAAACATCATTTGGCCGCTTCCTGGATAACTCACCGTCCTGGATGCAGTATGCCATAGCCTGTCGGGCCACGCACGCCGCGTCCTTCTCCTTCTCCGGCAGCGTCCCTTGCGTCAGGTATTCCTTGAGCTCCTTGGTCCAGCACCCCTCCTGAGGCTCGAGCACCAGGAGTAGGCGCGCTTCCGAGGTCGGGCCGCAGGCCGGGGCTCCCGAGACAGGTGGTTGGGGGAGCTCCTCCCGAGGCGGCGCTAGCCCCGAAAGAGGAGGTGCTACCGACGGCTTGAAGAGCCGCTCCTCAAAGACGCCAGGCTCTTGGGGTTGTCACTTGGAAGCCCTTTTGGCGATGTCGTCATCCTCCTTGGTGGTGCCATGGGGTACGTGCTGCAACTCTAGACCCAAGGAATGCTTTTCCATTTTGCGTACCTCCGCGAGGTATGCCTCCATGTGCTCGTCCTTCGGCTCGTATACCTTGTTGGAGAAGTTGACGAGGAGCTGCAAGTCGCCCTTGATAGTGAGGCGCTTCACCCCCAAGGCCACCGCGGCCTTGAGGCTGGCGATGAGGCCTTCATACTCCGCGATGTTGTTGGAGACCTTCTCGCCCTGCTGGAAGCAGAGATGCATGGCGTAGTAGAGCTTGTCCTGAGTAGGTGAGATGAGCACTGCTCCAGCCCCCGCGCCCTGGCGTGCGAATGCACCGTCGAAATACATGACCCAGCCATCTGGTGCTTCACTTCCTGGCGAGAGGGATCGGTCCTCGCCTGCTTCAAACCCCGGGGCATTAGTCCATTCTGCCACGAAGTTGGCGAGCGCGGCCCCTTGATGACCCTAGTTGTGCTGAACTCCAGCTAGAATGCTTGCAGCTCGATGTTCCACCGGTGACTCTCCCAGTAGCGTTGGCACTCCTGAGTACCCTCTCCAGCGGGTAGGCTGAGACGACCTTGATTGGGTGGCCTTGGAAGTAGTGCTGCAGTTTATGTGAGGCCGCCAAAAGTGCGAGCAAGAGCTTCTGGGGCATGGGGTACCATGCCCTTGCATCCCACAGTACCGTGCTGACCAAATACACTGGGTGCTCGACAAGGGCGGGAACATCGACGGGGCTTGTGCCTGCCGGCAGTTGGGGCGTCTCTTGAGATGACGAGACCCTAAGAGCCTGATCGCCTGCTGGGGCCTCTGCCGGCCCGCGAACGCCGCTTTGGTGGGCCTGGTCACTCGTTGGCATTGCTACAGCCCTTGCGGTGCCCTTCGGGTCTTGCATCACCTCGGTTGGTGGTGCGGCGCAGCGCATCAGCCCCTTGGCCTGACGCTCTTCCCGAACCGCCACTAAAGCTGCGCTAGCGGAGTAGGGAGTGGTGGCAAGGTAAAGCACCAGAGGCTTGAGAGAGCGAGGCGCCACCATCACCGGGGGACTGGTCAGTATCTCTTGAGGTCTTGAAACACTTGGTCAACTTCTGGGGTCCACTTGAACGGGCCCTTCTTCTTCATCAGCTTGAAGAATGGCATGGCGTGCTCTCCTAGCTTGGAGATGAAGCGCCCCAGTGAGGTCACGCAGCCTGCAAGCTTCTACATCTCCTTGAGAGTTTGTGGTGGGCTCATGTCTTCTATCGCCTTGACCTTCTCAGGGTTGGCCTTGATCCACCTGTGGGACACGAGGAAGCCTAGTAGCTTGCCGGAAGGGACACCAAACACACACTTCTCCGGGTTGAGCCGCTAGTCCACCTGGCGCAGGCTCGCGAAGGTCTCCTCCAGGTCCTGAATCAAAGTTCTCGCCTCCCGAGACTTCACCACAATGTCGTTGATGTAGGCTGCTGGCCCAGGGCGATGTGCATCAGCCGTTGGAAGGTTGCGCCTGTGTTGCGCAGCCCGAACGACATGCAAGTGTAGCAGTACACCCCACATGGGGTCAGGAAAGCCGTCTTCTCCACATCCTCTACTACTATCTTGATCTGGTGATAGCCTGAAAACACGTCCAGGAAGCACAACAGGTCGCATTCGGCGGTGGAGTCAACGATCTGGTCGATGCGCGGGAGTGGGAACAGGTCTTGGGGACAAGACTTGTTAAGGTTGGTGAAGCAACACACATGCGCTCCTTCCCACCTTTCTTCGGTACGACGACGGGGTTTGCCAGCCACTCGGGGTACCGAACCTCGCGAATGACACCCGCTGCCTCCAGCTTGCGGGTTTCCTGGACGATGAAGGACTGCCTCTCTGTGGATTTTCGCCGCACCTTCTGCTTCACGGGGCACACATTGGGGCACACCCTCAAGTGATTCTCGATCACCCCTCTTGGGACCCCCACTAGCTGCTTGGGTTCCCAGGCGAATACATCCTTGTTCGCGCGTAGGAACCTCACCAATGCCTCCTCTTGATTTGGGTTGAGGTTAGTGCCTATGGTGAAGGTGGCTTCTGAGGACCCATCTTCCTCGACCGGCACCTACTTGGTTTTGGCCCGATCTTGAGTAAACAACTGCTTCTTCTTTGCTGGTGCGGCCTCCTTAACCCTTGAGGTGGCCTCGTTGGCCGGTCACGCTACCGCGGCGGTTTTGAGGGCACACTTGAGCGCCGCTAGAGCCTCCTTGGTATCTCCAACTATGGTGAGGACGTCCTTGCTCCCGGGCATCTTCATGAGGTTGTAGGCCGGATGGGTTGCCATCATAAACTGAGCCAGAGCCAGATATCCGAGGATGGCGTTGTAAGGAAGGCCGATGCGGGCGATGTCGAAGTCGATCAGCTCGGTGTGGTAGTTGTCGCGGGTGCCGAAGGTCACACAGAGGCGGATCTGCCCCAAGGGGCTGGCGGAGCCGCCGCTGTAACATCCCAAATTTTCAATTTGGAATGTTATACATAAGTCATACATGCATATCATATTTTATTGCATTTCATTTTATGATCCTCGAAATTCTAAGCAACTCAAGGACCCTCGGAGAGAGTTGAGGATTTCCCCTCGTTCTCATATTTGAGTTTTATCAAATATTGGAACAAGGATCACTTTGGTTTTAATTATTTTCTCTTCATAAATATTTCATATCAAAATATATGAGAGGAGATAATATGACTTCTCCAAAATAAATGAAATATTAGAGGAAAAATATTAAAATCAAAAAAGTTATTTTATTTGGGTTTATCGCTATTTTATTTGAATAAGGAAAAATAAGCGTTTTTCGAAATTGCATTAGAGGCGCAAATAAAGGTTCACCTTATCCGGTGTATTTTTAGAGGACAGGGAAAATTTATTTCAGGATTTTTGTAGTCCGTTTAGTATTTCTTTTCTTTGTTTTTCTGCATGGAGAATTATTTAAAAAAAAAGTCAACCGCCTTACAGGGCCGTGTCCAACTAGGACACTGCACCCGACTGGCCTTTTTAAAGCCAAGGCCCGAGACGCCCAGCCCCAAACCCTAGCGCCTTGCCCCGCCTCAAAATCTGCTCCACCGCCGGATTCGCCGCTGCTGCTGCCGCGGAGCCGCCTCGCCCCGCGGCCGACTCTGCGCCGCCGCCGAGCCACTTCGCCGCCGCCGCGCCGCTTCGCCGTCGCTGCCCCGCCGCCGACCCTGCCCGCCGCTGCCTGACGCCGCCTCGCCGGAGTGCCGCCGCCGTCTCGCGTCCCGAGGTCGCCGCCGGTTTCGTTAGAAAACTGTTTGGTTTTTTTAGAACCCACGGTTTTTATTAAGATCAGTTTTATTCCGGTTTAGTTGTTTAGCGAATGCCTGTTCGTACGTTCGTTTTAACAAACGGTTTTCACCCATTAACCGCAGATAGCGAACGTTTGTTCGTTAGCCTGTTCGTCAGTTTTCTTTTTCCGGGGTTTTTCTGCGATTATTCTCGATCGCGATTTCTGCCCTGTTCTTAGATTTAGTTTATCTTTTCGCTCGTTTATCGGAATCAGGCGATTCAAGCGCCTAGATCTTCGTCTCGAAGCCCTCTTTCTATTTAACCCACTTGAGCAAGATTTTGGTACTGTAAAATTTGAATTTAGTCCATATTAGTAATCGGATCTTGTTTCTTTCGCAGTTTGAGTTTCGTTGCTCCGTTTGATTTGATTCTTTTTGCAAACCGGAGTTCTTCAGTTGAACTTTCTGGTTAGATCTTCTTATTTGAGGTTGACCCATGCATCCTTGCTTGATTGCTTATGTATGCTATTGTTTTTTTGCGATAGAACACCCGGAGTGCGAAGCGTGCTACTACGAGTCTTTAGGATTTGCAGATCATCAGCAAGGCAAGTAACACTTTGATCATACCCCTTTATCACCCAGTTTTTATGCATTAGTTTCAACCTTCACACATTGCATGAGTAGGATTTCTTAACATGTGGGTCTGGGAAGTAGATAATGAGGTAGAACCTATTACCTGTTTTATTATCAAACCCTTGGGAGTTACTTCTGCGTTATGCTTATATTGCCATGCTATGCTCGTAGACGTGGATTGGGTTTGAGCGTATCCATGACAGATGTGAGATGTTAATCAATGGTTTAACTTAAGGTGGCAAATTTAATACACATCTGGGTGGATTGCTTGTAGGCACCTGGAGAATCCAGTGTTGTCCTAGGATATCCAGGAGTACCCGTGAGATCATCCTATGGTCCGCCACCCAGGCTCAAAGGGATCTTAAGACTATTCATGCTAGAAACTTCCGTGTGCAGCCACAAGCCATTATGGGCTCTGGCATAGTTGAGTAAGTTGCGTGAGTTCTTGAAGAGGTGGACTAGCAGATGTAGGGTATTGTAGGTGTACCGGTCCACCCGGAGTAGAGAGCAAATGCTTCTGAAAGATTGTGTCTCTGTCATCCGTTTCTCAAACACCATGTAGTGTGAGAAATCCAACGGAGGAGATCAAGCCTTGTGGGGAAAAGTGTGCAAACCTCTGCAGAGTGTATAAACTAATCATGGTTAGCCATGTCCCCGGTTATGGACATCTTGAGTATCTGGTTTATGGATTATCATATGGCTCTCATCACTCTAAATTAACTTGTTGGGTTGATAGTTACTTTTAATTGGTATTGAGTTGGAGGAACCTTCTCAATGCTGTTCAACTACCATGATAGTTAAATAAAATATATTCCTTTGTTGTATGGAAAAATTGGCTTTACGCAAAACATATTAACCATACAGCCTCCACCAGCCATATATGCATGTAGTGATAGCATTTATTCTGTTCATTACTCTCCTGTGTTACATTGCCAGCATAATCCATGTGCTGACCCGTTTTCGGGTTGCAACGTATCATGTCGCAGACCTTTCAGACGAGGAGTAAGACGCGATAGGTCGTTTGTCATTGAGGGAGTCCTGGACTAAGGGGTCCTCGGGCGTCCGGCTTGTTATCCATGGGCCGGACTAATGGGCCGTGAAGACATGAAGACCGAAGATTGCACCGTGTACGGATTGGACTCTACTTGGCGTGGAAGGCAAGCTTGGAGACCGAAGATTCCTTTTCATGTAACCGACTCCATGTAAACCCTAGATCCCCTCAGTGTCTATATAAACCGAAGGGGATAGTCCGGAAAGGACAACACACATATACTCATTACCATATTCATAGGCTAGACTTCTAGGGTTTAGCCATTATGATCTCGTGGTAGATCAACTCTTGTAATACTCATATTCATCAAGATCAATCAAGTAGGAAGTAGGGTATTACCTCCATAGAGAGGGCCCGAACCTGGGTAAACATCGTGTCCCCTGTCTCCTGTTACCATCGATCCTAGATGCATAGTTCGGGACCCCCCTACCCGAGATCCGCCGGTTTTGACACCAACATCGGTGCTTTCATTGAGAGTTCCACCATGCCGTAGACAGAAGGCTCGATGGCCCCTTCGATCATCAGTAATGACATTGTCTAGGGAGAAACCTTTCTCCCTGAACAGATCTTCGTATTCGGCTGCTTCGTACTACGGGCCAACTCGTTTGGCCATCTGGAGCAGATCGACAGCTACGCCCCAGGCCATCAGGTCAGATTCGGAAGCCTGAATTACATCACGGATGTCCGTGGAGATTTGATCTTCGACGGATTCGAGACCGCGGCAACCGCTCCCCATCGCCTCGATGAACATGGCTTAATCCTATCATCGGGCTGCATCCAGGAGATATCTCCTGCAACAACTCTGGCCTTAAATCCGGAGCAGATCAAGTCACCCGAAGACGGGAAGCTCGACCCCATCATGGGGGCTACCGATTCCGCGGTATCCGCATCAACGGAACCTCGGACTCGACTCCGATGTCGAACTTCGAACCCTACGAGCCCGCGTATACCGAATTCGATCGGTTATCGATCCTCAAGTTCAGCGCCGCAGATGTCTTGCAACACTCGCCCATGGGTGACATACTAAACTTGCTAAAAAACCTATCACTTGCAAGCGACCCGTCGCCGAACTATGTTCGGTTCGAACTTTCTTCGGACGATGGAGAATTTTGTTTCCCACCCGCCGCCCACCTCGTAGCCACTATTGAAGACCTAACCAACACACCCGACCCCGCTCCGAAGACATCGACGGTGTGGACGACGATGAGGGGCAAGGCCAGAGCTTACTACCCGTTCGACACGGGATGACCACTTCCTGGTATGACGTGTGTATGATAGACACACCTTATGGCATTCTCGACGATGACAAGGAGGATCCGGTCATGAATAAACCACCTAGTACACATCCCGGACACCGGCACCATAGGTCACATCACCCAAGAGAAAACACTGCCAGCACCAGAAAAGATGATACTCCGACCAACAAAGACCTCGTGGAGGTAGAATCCGAGCAGGATGAACAGGAAGGCGTGCAAGACAACTCTGGTGAACAGACCACATATGGGGACTCGTAGGATAATAATTATCTCCCACTCCCTGAGGAAGAGGAGATCCTCGGCAAGGAAGATTTTATCATGCCCAATGAACCTCTCGAGCAGGAGCGCTTTAAACGCCGGCTTATAGCCACTGCAAGGAGCCTAAGAAAGAAGCAGCTACAGCTTCAAGCAAGCCAAGATTTGCTCAATGATAGATGTACTGAGGTATTGGCTGCCGAAGAATACGGCCCTAGCAGCCCAGTCAAAAGCCACCCCAAGAATAGGCGGCTCCCTCAATATGATGGCAGGGCAATACCACCATCGAACAATGCGGCGGGCCGACCATAGTTCGGTCCAGACAAAGCAGCAGCGCAAGCAGAGCACCATACCAACCCATTCGACCGTCAAAACAAAATAGCTCGGGGGAATACTTGCGATATCAGCCAATACACAGAGGGAAGAGCAGGACGCACACGATCGACGTACATATCACATACCCCGACCGACGATGATGGTCGCCTATTCAGACGCTATAAAGCCGACCATGCCCGGACCGAACACCGTAAACGGAACCCGCCGGAGGTGCTTCATAGTGTGGCCCGACATAGAGGAGCCGCACACCCTCGCTCCTTCACTAACAAAGTAATGGAGCACGCATTTCCAGATGGGTTTAAACCCATCAACATCGAATCATACGATGGAACAACAGATCCCGCGGTATGGATCGAGGATTACCTCCTCCATATTCACATGGCCCATGGAGACGACCTCCACGCCATTAAATACCTACCTCTCAAGCTTAAAGGGCCAGCTTGGTACTGGCTAAACAGTTTGCCAGAAAATTCCATTAGCAGCTAGGAAGATTTGGAAGACGCCTTTTGAGACAACTTCCAGGGAACATATGTCCGGCCATTATACGTCGATGACTTAAGTCACATTGTCCAGGAGCCTGACGAGGCAGCCAGGGAGCTCTGGGCCAGATTCTTAGTCAAAAAGAACCAAATTATTGACTGTCCGGACACAGAAGCCCTTGCGGCCTTCAGACATAGCGTCCGGGATGAATGGCTAGCGCGTCACCTCGGCCAGGAAGGACCCAAATCCATGGCAGCCCTTACCGCTCTAATGACCCGATTCTGTGCGGGAGAAGACAACTGGCTTGCTCGTAAAAGCAACGACGCCAGCAGCCTGGTCCCCTCTGAAATCTGAGATGGCAACGACAAGCCACGACGAACCGAACACAACAGTCACAGTAATATACGCGACACAGCGGCGAACGCCGGATTTCACAATCCGAAGCCCGGTCAACGGAAGAAGCCACTAAAGGCAAACCAGGATGGACCATCCACCCTTGACAGGATATTGGACCGACCTTGTCAGATTCATGGTCACCCTGATATACCAGCTAATCATACCAACCGAAACTGTTGGGTCTTCAAGCAGGCAGGCAAGCTTAACACTGACCACAAGGGGAGGAGGCCACCAGGCTATAAAGACGATGGATCGGCTCGACAGTAGAACGCTAGGGGCCAGAAATAGTTCCCCTCCGATGTTCGACCACTCCCAAAATGCAAGTAGCGGTTCGTCTTCCGCCACCCACGTAATGTACTGGAAAAATTCGCACCATGCGCACATCACTACGCATTCAAGATACCATGGGCATCGGTGGAAGCACAATACAGACCACCCTACAAGCATTCTCGTAACGTTTTTTATCTGCTTACTCTATTTTTCTGTATCATCCCTAAAGAACAGGTGACCAGCTGGACAACATCTACAACAGACTCTATCGGAGTTCGGATCCGTATGCTCACCCAAGGGGCTACTTCCATTAAGGATTCCCCTCCCCAAGGACGGGTGACGCATACGTGCAACAGGAGGTCCAAAATAACTTTTTGTGGACCATACTCTTTATTCTGAGCCTGTAATATGCCCTTTTTCCTATGATCCCGACCCCGAGCAAGTCAAATAGTCGGGTTCACGGTTTCTTTTACTTTTTTATATTTTTATTATTATTATATATATACATAAATTTATCGTTGGCACATCGCTCCGTTCTCAGTAAGTCTCATCTGAATCGATCTTTCATACTCTTTCAACATTAAGTACGGCCTTAACGGCTGCTCTGCAGATACACCTCGGCATACCCTGCCAGGGGCTCGGCATGGGAACGAATGAGCTGCCAGTAAAAGTCTGAACAACTCTGTAGCGTACTTCGGCGTCGCAAGTTTGGCCTTATATGCATCAGCTCTGAATCATTGTCTTGGGTCAATAGTTGGGTTGCCCGACTCCTGTGTTTGCTACCCTATGTTTTGCTTTATCGGCTAGGGTAGTAAAGGGAGAACTACTGCGATTGTGCCCTGGCCTAGAACGGATGAGCACCTCAGTAGAGAAAGCCGAAAACTGACTGTCATGAGGCGGCGAGAGCTGGTCAACCACTTGACGACTTATTGGAACCTTAGCGATTCTCTGTGTAACACGAAGGATCTTTTTTGGATCAGATATGCAAGGCACCGCATGCCGCATACACACCAGGGGCTATGTCGTAGCCCCACCATAAAACTCCTATGGTTAAGTGAAAGTGTTAACGCCTTATAGTCTGATTGCCTGGTTCGCCACATTATCACCTCCTTCATGGACCAAGACGTTGGATAAAGAGTGATTAAATGCTTTGCCAAACACCCCCGTACTTCCTACGAGGGGGCTGAAGCCGACGACTGGAAAACTTTTAGATTATATTAAAACAACTGCAAAGGAGGAATTCAAGCTTTCGAGCAAAACATAAATAGATTAACCATAAAGTTGTCTTTTACAATCATCATACACCTCACTCGAACATTATGTTTTTTGAGCATTGACCCTCTATCAAGCGGGCGGCCTCCAGGACGTCTTCAAAATAGCTCTCCGGTTCCGGATGGTCCCTGCCTCTAGGAGAACCCTTCGTGACGACGAAGATGGCCTTCATATTTCCCCAGAACGTCTTGACTCGGGCAAGGGCCATCCGTGCACCTTCAATGCACGCTGATCGCTTAGCAGCATCGATTCGTGGCACCACGTCGACAAGCTTCTGCACCAAACCGAAATAGCTACTCGGCACAGGCTCAGTTGTCCACAACCGGATCACAACATCCTTCATGGTAGCGCCAGATACCCTATGAAGTTCGGCCCATTGGGACATCTGTTCATTAAGCAGCAGTGGGCGCTTAGACGCACCGAACTGTGACCAAAAAAGCTTCTCCGTTGCATATCCAGCTCGCGCTTGGTAGTACTGCGCTACATCTGAAGAACTCTTCAGCAAGTCCAAATACTCGTCCGCAGAACTCCACACTTGGTTCAACTAAGCATAGTCTGGGTCGCCAAACTTAGTCTGCAGCAGAAAAGGCTTTCCAGCCACTATCTCTTTTGCCTGCTGAACCTCCTCACAGAGTGCTTTGGACTCTGATCGAGCTTCTCTTGCTCCTCTCGGGCCTTGTCCAGTTCAGCCGTTAAGGCTTCATTCTCCTTCACAAGAAATTCACAGCGGCCAGTGGCATTTTCCAAAGCGAGTGTGATCATGGATACCTTCTCCTCGCCCTGGCATAGCGCAACTTGTTCGGCCTTCAGTTCAACCGATGCCTCTTTAGCAGCAGCATCACTAAGCCGGACCTGCTCCTTGGCTCGGACTAGCAACGCCCGAAGAGCCTCCACGACGGCGGCACCATCTGCATTGTATGCACATTTAATATACAACACTTTCCCGCGTCAAGCACACTAGTGTAAAGAATGCTCGAAATACATACCTTGCGAGTCATCAAGACACCTGTTGATCAATGCAATGTCATCCTCTGCAATATCTAGCTTTTGCTGTAGTTCGTCCACTTCCGTACTCTGGGCAGCCACAGGAGGGGCAGTAGCCTGTATTTCAAATTAAACCAAGGTTAATACCTGAGCATATCTCTTTGATCCTCCGATCGCTTCCTTCGGAAGACAATCCGAGTCTCAGGGGCTACTGCATATACAACAGGTGCATTCTGTCAATAAAATTCAATTGACAAAACTACATCACAAACCTCAAAACCTCTCAGAAGGCTCGTAAAGGCCTCGTTCAATCCACTCTTCGTGGATAGAACCCTTTTGACCACTGTAGCCATCAAGGTACGGTGCTCTTCTGAAATGGATGACCGTCGTAGCAAGCCCGTCAGCGTGTCTGGCGCTCCTGGGTCTTTGGAAACTGCCGCCGGAGTACAACATTCCTATGAAGGAACCCGCTTACTTGCCTCGAGAGTCGTCTCCGGCTATAAACCGTACGGTTCGGAGACACCAGTCTTGATCCCGGAACCCCGAGTGACAGAGACACCGCCTTTGGGTAACACCTCCTTCGCTTCCTGTACTACTTGGTGTTCAGGAGAAGCCCGTCGGGACGATACCTCGGTATCATCTCCCCTGTAGGGCGATGAGGCCGGAGGAGGCGTGCCACTCTCCATCATCTCTAGAAGAAGATCTCCCAAGGAGGAGGACAATTGAGAAGCACCAAGCTTTAGCCTGTGTGGATGAACATATATCGGACGATTACTTCACTAATAGGAAAAGAATGAGGTGCGCTTAAAGTACCCCAGCCTCGCTTACGGTCTGCCTCGAGGCTCATCCTCATAATCAAACTCTACGGCAGCCTCACTCGCCCGGCCCAAGCCGCTCGACGACGGCGTTTTTCTCTCTTGGAAGCCTTCCCCTCCTGATCTTCGGAGGCAACCCTCTTCTTGCCCTGGAGCGCCCCCTCTGCACTCTTGCCCTTGGGCAAAGGGATTTCGTTTCCCTGAATGCAGCCACCTGGTACGGTGTCGGAATCAGCATTCTCGTCAGCATGTCGGTCGCAAGGCCTTCAGGAAGGGGCGTCGGACACCAGATTAGCACCGCTTTCTTTATCCAGTCCTGTACAGGGATGGATTGTTCAGTATCTTGATTAAGGGATACCTGAATGGAAGGTGCTCGGATATCGAGTACTTACCAAAGTGCCCGGATGATTGCAGTCAAGGCCAACGTCTTCGGTGGTGTCCGGCCATTGCTCTTGCTCCCCGAAATATAACTTCCACATTCCTTCATGTGTGGTGCCAAAGAAGTGCTGTAGAGTCCGCCGCCCTTCTGGGTTAAACTCCCACATACGAAGAGGCCGCCGCTGACATGGCAGGATCCGGTAGACTAGCATTATTTGAACGACGTTTGCAAGATCGATGCCCTTCTCGGTAAGGCTTCGGATGCGACTTTGCATGGTCTGCACTTCATTAATGGATCCCCAGTCCAATCCCTTATTGACCCACGAAGAAAGCTAAATTGGAGGGCCGGGTCAGAACGCAGGTGTTGCCGCCCACTTGGTGCCTCGCGGCTCGTTGATATAAAACCACCCCTGCTGCCATGGGTCGGAAGATGTGGTGAAAGATCCTTCGGGCCAAACAACGCCGACCAGCTTGCCTATTATGATGCTGCTGCACTCTGCCTGCTCCTCTTCTGCCACCTGTGGCCTCACATCAAAGGTCTTGAGCGACAAACCAAAGTGCGGAGGAGTCCGGAGTAAGGCCTCACACGTGACGATAAATGTCGAGATGAGGAGAATAGAGTCTGGGGCCAGATCATGAAAATCTAGCCCATAGTAGAACATGAGCCCTCGAACAAAGGGGTTAAGCACGAACCCTAGCCCATGAAGAAAGTGGGATACGAACACTACCCTCTCACCAGATCTGGGGGTCAGTATGATTTGCCCTTGTGCCGGAAGCTGATGAAAGATTTCCGAGGTCAGTTACCTTGCTGCACGGAGCTTCGCAATATCCTCCTCCGTGACAGAAGAAGCCACCCACTGGCCCTGATGGTTGGATCCGGACATGACTAGGGCTAGTGGCGATTGGAACCCGAGGGTTGGAACTTGGGGTGGCCGGGGTTGAGGAAGGAGCAAGTGCAAGGGAAGAAAACGAGATTGGATCTCTATATAAAGGCCCCGAATATTGGGCGTCTCCCCCAGGGTCTCTAAACTTACCTATCACCAAGGAGTTGTACCCAGGAGATGGTTGGGTTACCCACGCCTGCATTAATGAAAATCCCGTAAATAAAGGGACACGATCTCTGACGAGACGAGCCAGTAAAACCGCACCCCGAGACATGGGGCGGTTCGCTAGCTGATGGTTGGAAACAGCAACCGGGCAGGCATGATACGATGTCATGAACAGTTATCAACAAGTTGGGCTCGCGGGGTGTTATATTTTCTACCATTATATACACAGGTCCGGATATACTTACTTCGTTCGAAGACTATTCTGGAGTTCGGAAGGATGGAACCCGCCATGCAATGCCGAAGACAAATTTTCGTGCCGGACTCCTCGTCATTGAAGCCAGGTTTAGGGGCTACTGAGGGAGTCCTGGACTAAGGGGTCCTAAGGCGTCCGGCCTGTTATCCATGGGCCGGACTGATGGGCCGTGAAGACGTGAAGACCGAAGATTGCACCGTGTCCGGATTGGACTCTAGTTGGCGTGGAAGGCAAGCTTGGCGACCGAAGATTCCTTTTCATGTAACCGATTCCATGTAAACCCTAGATCCCCTCGGTGTCTATATAAACCGAAGGGGATAGTCCGGAAAGGACAAACACATATACTCATTACCATATTCATAGGCTAGACTTCTAAAGTTTAGCCATTACGATCTCGTGGTAGATCAACTCTTGTAATACTCATATTCATCAAGATCAATCAAGCAGGAAGTAGGGTATTACCTCCATAGAGAGAGCCCGAACCTAGGCAAACATCGTGTCCCCTGTCTCCTGTTACCATCGATCCTAGACGCACAGTTCGGGACCCCCTACCCGAGATCCGCCGGTTTATATTCCGTTGGAGTTGATGGACTCACTTTATCTTCCAAGCATTCCGCTGTTATCGCATTAGATGGCCTTAAGCCATATTTATTGTAATAAGTTATCTCTTGAGACATTCGATGTAATAAGTGTGTGATTGCCACACTATTATAAATCCTTCGAGTACTGTGTGTGTCAGCATTAGCGATCCAGGGATGACACTGAAGCACGGAGACTTGACCGTTTGAGGTCGGGTCGCTACAAGATGGTATCAGAGCCCACGCTGAATGTAGGACATGACCACTAAGAAAAGCCATAGACCACTCTTCTCTACTTATTTCTGACTCCTCTCCATTTTCTACTCTTTAGGATGGCGGATACGAGGAACAAGTTTGCACAACCGGATGAAGACACACCTTTTGGACGATACTTGAAGGAAGTCACTAAGTACCTAAACATTGGAATACCAAGCTTCACCGGGACCTACACCGCCACACTACCAGAAGAGGAACATTGGTTGATTCGAGTTCAAGTTCCAGGAAGGACATTCACGCGAGTCACTAAACCCATAGTGTTTTCCTTTGATGCACCCACCTAGAGTCTAGGCAAGAGTATGGCAGCCCACGTTGCCATAGGACATATTGGAGAAGTCTACAAACAGGAGCCGAAGGACACTATCTACCAGATATGTGGGCGCCGAGATGAGCAATGGGAGATGATCAGCACCAGGAAGGACAAGTCCATTACAGCTTTCATCCAGGAATTAAACCATCATATTCATCGTCAGGAGAACCAGATGTGCGCAAGCATGATAGATTTGAAGAAGGCGATGATCAGGTTCACAAAGTTAGAAGAGGAGCTTAAGTCTACACGCGATGGATATGAGGAGGAAATGATGATACTTGTGGAGAGGAATGACGACATGACAAGGAAGCTAGGACTTTTCATGGGAGAGCCCGCGCCAGGAGGAGAAGACGACGAACCCAAGGATATTCATTCTGAAGACTACATCATCATCGACGACACCGACTCCGACCCGGATAGTAGTGATGATGACTATGAAGACGAAGCTGGAGCGGATATCATGGAGTCTTCCACCGATCAAAATTTCTAGTAGACCACCATACTAATAGTAGTACACCCCCATGTAAATATTAGTAGTCTGAGCACTATAACGATAGTTAGACCGACTGTCTGCCCTTGCTTGATTGATTGAGTGATATGATATGATTGTGTTTGTCTCATGTGCATATGGGTAGTGTTTTCTCATTAGACCTCATTCTATTCTAATCTCTTCCCTCTAAACCCATCAGATGCCTCCGAGACATGACCCCGGTTTTGCTTTTCCAGAGCTCACTCAGTTGGTCCAACAGCAGAATGCCTTGATGCAGTTGTTAGTTCAGAACCAAGGCAACAATAACAACAACAACAACAACAACCCACCGCCACCACCACCAGTTGACAACTTAGCTCGTTTTCTGAGGCTGCAGCCGCTGGTGTTTTCTAGTAGCACCGAGTCAATAGTTGCTGATGATTGGCCGCGCAGGATTGGAAGGGAGTTGACCACCACAGGTTGCACAGATGCGGAGAAGGTGCGTTTTGCCACACACCAATTGGATGGACCAGCAGCCGCATGGTGGGAGAATTACACAGCTACTTTTCCTATAGCCAATGTCACTTGGGAGCAGTTTCAGCAAGCATTCCACACAGCCCACGTATCCACTGGAGCTATGAGCATGAAGAAGCGTGAGTTTCACAACTTACGCCAAGGGAACCGTACTGTAGGCCAATACATGGAGGAGTTTAGTAAGTTATCCCGCTATGCTCCAGATGATGTGGCCACGGATGCCGCGAAGCAGGAGAAGTTTATGGAGGGGCTGAATGATGAGATGAGTATGCAGTTATTGGTGGCAACATTTAACAACTACCAGGAGTTGGTAGATAAAGCTCTCATGATCGAAGGGAAGCAGCAGCAGATAGAGAGCCGCAAGAGGAAATATGGACAAGGGAAGTACAATTCAGGAGCTCAGCAGAAGCCTCGCTTTACCCCAAACTTGGGAGGGCTTACCCATAACCATGGAGGCCACACTCACAATGGAGGAAGTACCCATAATCATACTGGCCCAAGGAATGGGAATGGGAATGGAGCAAGCAGCAATCAGAACCGTTCCAATCCAGCCACACCCGCCAAGAGGGACCTCAGCCACGTTACTTGTTTCAAGTGCGGGAAGATTGGACACTATGCCACGGAGTGCACTGAAGCGAAGAACGGAAATGGTAATGGGAGCTCTGGGAAGAAGCCCAATCCATTTACCAAAGGACAAGTGAACCACGTGAACGTGGAGGAGGTTGAAGAACAGCCAACTGCAGTTATTGGTAAGTTTTTAGTTAAGTCATTTACTGCAATCGTTCTTTTTGATACTGGTGCATCACATTCATACATATCAAGGGGATTTGTGGATAAGTATAAGTTGCCCACTAGAATTCTTAAGACACCTATGCTAGTAACCTCACCTGGAGCCGAGTATATGGCAAGCAGTGGATGTTTTCAGATGCCATTAACCATAGGTAGTCATGTTTTCCCCTCTGATTTGATAATTTTGGAGTCGCAAGGATTGGATGTGATACTAGGAATGGATTGGCTGTCGATGTATGGAGGAAACGCCGATTGCGCCAGTAAGTCAATTATGCTCACCACCCCGGAGGGAAAAAGGACCAAGTATGTATCCAGGCATTCGCCAAGGAGAACCCAAGTACATTCTCTCATGGGAGTTGTTCAGGAGGAAGTGCCTATTGTGAAGGATTACCCAGATGTATTTCCAGAGGAGTTACCAGGCATGCCACTAGATGGAGACATCGAGTTTTTGATAGAGTTGTTGCCAGGAACCGGGCCTATATCAAAGAGACCATACCGGATGCTCGCGAATGATCTGGAGGAGATCAAGAAACAGATTAAGGAGTTATTGGAGAAAGGTTACATCGACGGAGCTCATCACCATGGGGAGCCCCAGTGTTATTGGTTGAGAAGAAGGATAAGTCCCTAAGAATGGTTGTTGATTATCGGGCATCGAATGAAGTGACAATCAAGAACAAGTACCCACTGCCAATGATCAATGATCTGTTTGACCAGCTGCAAGGAGCTAAAGTGTTTCCGAAGATCGACATGCGATCGGGCTACCACAAGCTAAAGATTCGAGAAAAGGATATACCTAAGACAGCTTTCACCACAAGGTATGGGCTTTATGAGTATACGGTTATGTCATTTGGATTGACTAACGCCCCTGCCTATTTCATGAGTATGATGAATAAGGTGTTCATGGAGTTTTTGGATAAGTTTGTCGTGGCGTTCATTGATGATATTTTAGTATATTCAAAGGATGAAGAGGAACAAAAGGAGCATTTGCGTTTAGTTCTAAAGAAACTTAGGGAGCACCAGTTGTATGCCAAGTTCAACAAATGTGAGTTTTGGTTGAAGGAAGTTGGATTTCTTGGACATGTTATATCAGGAGAAGGTATAGCAGTAGACCCCACCAAAGTTCAGTCGGTCACTACTGAGTGGTTGGCACCGACCTTAGTTGGTGAGATCCGCAGTTTTCTTGGACTCGCGGGATACTATCAGAGATTCATTGAAAATTTCTCTAAGATTGCGAAGCCCATGATGACGTTGTTGAAGAAGGACACCAAGTTCCATTGGACTGAGGAATGTGAAGCAAGTTTCCAGGAGTTGAAGAAACGTTTGACTACAACCCCAGTGCTGATCCTGCCGGACATACGCAAGGATTTCCAAGTGTATTGCGACGCCTCTCGCTTAGGACTTGGAGGAGTACTTATGCAAGACCGAAGAGTTGTTTCATATGCCTCTCGACAACTTCGACCGCATGAGTTGAATTATGCCACACATGACTTGGAGTTGGCAGCCGTAGTGCATGCACTCAAGACCTGCAGACATTTTCTTATTGGGAACCATTGTGATGTGTACACGGGTCATAAGAGTTTGAAGTACATTTTCACACAGAAGGAGTTGAACCTCAGGCAAAGGAGATGGTTGGAGCTTATAAAGGATTATGATATGAAGTTGCACTATCATCCGGGAAAGGCCAATGTCATAGCAGACGCATTGAGCCGAAAGAGTTATGCCAATACCTTAGTAACAGGAGGATTGCTAAAAGGAGTTAGCAGAAGATTTCAGGGAGCTACGTTTAGAGATTGTTCCTAAAGGTTTTGTTACAACCATGGAAGTTCAGTCGACATTGTTGGGAAAGATTTGAGAAGCCCAGAAGGATGACAAAGAAATTGTCGAGATAAAGGAGGAGATGATTGAAGGCAAAGCCAAAGGTTTTCGTGAGGATGAGCACGACACCTTGTGGTTTGAGGACCGTATTTTTGTGCCCAATAATGCTGAGATCAGAAAGTTGATATTACAGGAAGCTCACGACTCAACATACTCGATACACCCCAGAAACACCAAGATGTATTTGGATTTGAAGGAGCGTTTCTGGTGGACTGGAATGAAGAAGGTTATTGCCGAGTATGTAGCTGTATGTGATGTATGCCATAGAGTGAAGGCTGAACATCAGAAGCCAACAGGATTACTACAACCTATGCCGATACCCGAATGGAAGTGGGATAAGCCTGGCATGGATTTTATCACCGGATTACCGAGGACCCGATTGGGATATGATTCTATCTGGGTAGTAGTGGACCGCTTGACCAAAGTAGCTCACTTTATCCCAGTGAAAACCACATATACAAGTGCAAAGTTGGCCAAGATATATATGACCAGGATCGTATGTCTGCATGGAGTTCTGAGGACCATGGTATCAGAAAGAGGAACACAGTTTACTTCAAAGTTTTGGCACCAACTGCACCAGACTTTGGGAACCAGGCTGGAGTTCAGTACAACTTTTCACCCGCAGACAGATGGACAGACTGAGAGAGTCAATCAGATTCTGGAGGACATGTTGAGAGCTTGTGCACTAGACTACGAGTCTAGTTGGGATGATAATTTACCCTAAGCGGAGTTCTCGTACAATAACAGCTACCAGGCCAGTTTGAAGATGGCACCGTTTGAAGCCCTGTATGAAAGAAAATGCCAAACACCGTTGATGTGGGATGAAGTTGGAGACCATTAGTTGTTTGGACTGGATTTGATCAAAGAGTCTGAAGAGAAGGTTAAGCTGATTCGAGATAGACTGAAAGTAGCTCAGTCCAGACAGAAGAGTTATGCAGACTCGAAACGCAAGGAGGTAGTCTATGAAATCAGAGACAGAGCATATCTGCAAGTGTCACCTCTGCGAGGAGTTAAGCGTTTTGGAGTTAAGGGAAAGTTAGCCCCGAGATTTGTAGGACCGTACCATGTTCTGGAGCGTATGGGAGAGGTTGCCTACAAGTTGGAGTTACCTAAAGGACTGTCTAGAGTTCATGATGTGTTTCACGTTTCCCAGTTGAAGAAGTGCCATGCTGAGATGGCAGCTATTCCTCTGAGAGATACAGTGCCCCTGGAAGCACTTCAGTTGGACAGTGATTTGACGTATGAGGAAAAACCAGTCAAGATTCTAGAGTTTGCCAGTCGAGTTACCCGCAGCAAGGTTATCAAGTTTTGCAAAGTTTAGTGGAGCCACCATACCGAGGACAAAGCCACCTGGGAAAGAGAGGTGATCTACGCAAAGACCACCCGGACCTATTTTCTAGCCAACCCAAATCTCGAGGGCGAGATTCAACTTAAGGGGGGTAGGTTTGCAGCATCCCAAATTTTCAATTTGGAATGTTATACATAGGTCATACATGCATATCATATTTTATTGCATTTCGTTTTGTGATCCTCGAAATCCCAAGCAACTCAAGGAACCTCAGAGAGAGTTGGGGATTTTCCCTCGTTCTCATATTTGAGTTTTATCAAATATTGAAACAAGGATCACTTTGGTTTTAATTATTTTTCTCTCCGAAAATATTTCATATCAAAATATATGAGAGGAGATAATATGACTTCTCCAAAATAAATGAAATATTAGAGGAAATTTTTTAAAATCAAATAAGTTATTTTAGGACAGGATGTTAAGCCCTGCACTGCCATCGATGAGGGTCTTGGTGACTTGGACATTGTTGATGATGCGTGAACAAAGCATCGAAAGGGCGCCAGCAGTTGCGGCGCACTTGAGCTGGTCTGACGAGCTGAAGGTAATGGCACACTTGGACCACCTGAGCGGGTGCGTGGCTTCGAGCCTGGGGAGCGCCGCGTTCACCTCGTGGGCGAACTGCTTGAAGATACGCTAAGAGGCTGGGGCCTGGGCACCACCCAAGATGCAGGCGATGGCGCGTGACTCCTAAAATCCCCCAGCCCCCTTGTCCTAATGATGGTCATCATTCCTTCTAGGTGGAGGCGGCAACGATGGGAGGCCATCGTTGCCCTGGGGGCGGTCCTCACAAGGCTAGTCTCTCCAGGCGCCCTCGCGAGGTGGATCCTGCTAGTGGTCCTCACGAGGCTGGTCACGCCACTCCTGGTGAGGGCTTCGGTCGTCCCAGCGTCCTCTGCTTTGCCCTCCTCCTCGTCCATAGCCTCGGTAGTTGTGCTTGGGGCGTCGACCGAAACACCCATCGCGGATGGCCCTGAGCTCTTGACAGTCATTGGTGTTGTGGCTGTGCATGTTGTGGAAGGTGCAGAATGGGCGGCTGGCCTTGGATGACTCGGGGTGGTCACGACCATGCTTCATCTCTGGCTCTGTTGCGAGCATGGAAGCCCCCTTGTGTTTCACATCCTTGGCCTTGGCCTTCTTGTCTTCTAGATCGGTAGCTGGGAGCTCGGGGAGGGAGAGACGCCCCTCCTTAGCTCTTGTGCACTTGGTTGCCATGTTGAACATCTCCAGAGCTATGCATAGGTCTTCGTGGATGGCAAGCTCCTCCTTCATCTCGACGTCGGTGACGCCGTCGAAGAACGCGGGGATGATGGCCTCGTCCGTCACCTTGGGGATCTTGAGGCGGACGCTATTGAAGCGCTGGATGTACTTCTGCAGGGTCTCCCCTGGCTGCTTCTTGATGCACCACAGGTCACCTACGGCCGGCGGGCGGTCACGAGTGCCCTCGAAGTTGGAGATGAAACGCTCGCGCATTTCGCCCTAGGAGGAGATCGATCCCGAGTGAATAATGGTTTGTCTTGTGTGTCAACATGCATTTAAAATGGTTATGATGTAGTATGATAGGATGGTATCCTCTTCTAAATGATTCGAGTGGCTTGACTTGGCACATGTTCACGCATGTAGTTGAATCAAAACCAACATAGCCTCCACGATATTTATGTTCATGGTGTTTTATATCCTACCCATGTTTGCATTCAATGTTAATTAATGTCAAAGCATATTTATGACCGTTGTCACTCTCTAGTTGGTCGCTCCTCAATCTATTTTCTAGCCTTCACTCGTACTAAGTAGGAATACTACTTGTGCGTCCACTTCCTTAAACCCAAAGTTGTTCCATACGAGTCCACCGTACCTACCTATATGTGGTATTTACCTGCCGTTCCAAGTAATACTGCTTGTGTGTGCACTTCCTTGAACCCAAAGTTCTTCCATATGATCTTTGGTAAGTTACTTCTGTCGTTGCTACTGTTACAATTATATTTGTTGATCACTATAAAGAATTTAAAAGATACCAGAACCAAGACGTTCCCTCTAAAATGAGGGGAGGTAAGGAACTTCCATCTAGATGTGCAATTGATTCACTTCTGTTTTGAGTAAAATTGAAACACCACCACCTGCTATTAATCCTGATATGTTGCAAGTAATTGATGATGCTACTTCTGCTATGAATGATGCTTATGATGATGCTAGTACCTTGCTTGATGATAATGTTCCACTGGGTGATTTTCTTGATGAACAACTTGCCAGAGCTAAAGAGATTGAGAATGTTGAAACTGACGATGTCTTTGAAACAGAAAATTTTGAAACACCTATTAGACCTAGCTCTCCTGGATATGAATTGCCTAATATACTTGAGGGTTATGTTATGGATGGAGAGGTAGCTAGGGGCTTTATTGCTTGTAACCATAGAGATGATCTTAAGAAATTACTATACAAGTGAAAAGAAAAATCTTTGCATACTAGAATGCAATATGATCCTAAGTTTGCTACTTCACCTATCTTTGTTATTGGTAAGGATTATGAATTCTCTGTCGATCCTAAGTTAATTACTTTGGTCGAATCTAATCCTTTCCATGGATATGAAACTAAACTGTTGTGGCATTTCTTACAAAATTGAATGATATGGCCGCCCTATTTGCTCACGAGGAAAAAATACACTACCACTATATTCTTAAGTTGTTTCCTTTCTCATTAGACAGTGATGCTAAGATATGGTTTAATTCTCTTTCTCCTGGTTGTGTGCATAGTCCCCAGGATATGATTTCCTACTTCTCTGAAAAATATTTTCTTGCTCATAAGAAACAAGCTGCTCTACAGGAAATATTTAACTTTGTGCAAACAGAAGAAGAGAGTCTCCCACAAGATTAGGGAGGCTTATCCAATTACTTAATGCTTTACCTGATCATCCTCTCAAGAAAAATGAAGTACTTGATATCTTTTATAATGGACTAACCGATGCTTCTAGGACCACCTAGATAGTTGTGCTGGTTGTATTTTCAGGGAACAAACTGTCGAACAACCTGACGAACCACTACTGAAGGATGCTGCTAATGCGACACTACAATCAGAGACCCTTCGACGAAATTGTGTGCGATTCATTAATTGCAAACAGTGATGTAAAAACCCGTCAAAAATATTCAAAACTTTTGCGAAGGAGGATACATCAAACACGGTTTAGATTTTACTTACGTGTGCGATGCCTGTCAAACGGTTAATCCAATAGAACTATTTTCGATGAGGCGGAACAATAGAAACAGGCAGCCAGATGAAAGCGTGAGCGATATATGGCATACAATTCAGTCGAATTGACTGTTTGTGATGAGGCGGAACAACAGAAACGGGCAACCAGATGAAGGTGTGTGCGATTGAGGGAATACACTTCATACGGATGAACTGTTTGCGATTAGGCAACACAATAGAAATGGTCAGCCATATCAACGTGTTTGTGATTGACGGCATACACTTCACACAGATGAACTGTTTGCGATTAGCCACAACAAACAGAAACAGTTAGACATATCAATGTTTGTGCGCTAGATGGGCACACATTCTAATTCAAAGATGCGTGTGCAATGGTAATAACGAGCGCGCACTGTTGTTGGAACAAGACATGTGCTGACATCGCCTATTACGGTGCAGCCTATGGTGCAAATGCTACGTACGCAGCCACGAAAGCGTGCCCACGTTACGCCGTCTAGGAATAGTGTCGCACTTAGAAATTATAGAACCGTCAATAAATTTTGAGCATGTGTCCCATCACATTCCAAATTACTACCATGCTATATTTAATTGCAAACCTATTCACACCGATCAAAACCCAAACAGTTTCCCACTTAGGAGCGTATTAGTACTCAGTTATAAATACTACTACTCCGAGATGACTGCACATTCCTCCTCAACTCCTCATCCACAAAAACAAAAAAGTGATTCAATCGTCATTCCCTTGCGTCTGCCATGGCCAGCGTGAGTTCTGGGTCAAGAGATTACTACCAGGGAGAGGCGGACATGGAAGCGGAAGCATGAGAGATGTCCCGCCTCTCCACGAAAGCACCCAACATGTCCCGCGGCGTGGCCGTAGCAGCACAGAGGTCCCGTCGCGCCGCCGCAGTAGCACGAAGGTCCCGCCATGCCGTCGATGTGGTAGAATGGTCCGGCCATGTCACGGATGCAGCAACGATGTCCCACCGCGCCATGAATGTAGCAGAGTTGTCCTCCCGTGCCGCGGCGGACTGGGAAAATGTCTCATGGGAAGGCGAGGACTCTCACAGGCGCATGCGTGCTATGCTCGATGACCTGATGGGTCGGATCTCTAACTGGATGAAGCAGCAGGATGAGACGAATGCCTCATTTGAAAATGATACCAGTGTCATCCGGGGACTAGGGGAGGACAAGGCGAAGCTCTGCTCTGAGCACAACCTGCTAAGGGCGAAGATCACCGGAATGACGAAACAACACAAGGAGACCACAGCCTTGTTACAGAGGACTGGCATCATCATCAAGAAACTTATGGATGAGAATGCCATGCTCCACATCAAGCGCCAAAGGTTCATGGAGGAATCCATGGATGCTCTCAAGCAGGATCTTGAGGACACGAAAGAGCTCATCGCCGCTCGCCACGGGAACTAGTCTACGCGGCCTGCAAGAACGCATCAAGAAAGTAGAGATCAGCGAGCCAGATCGTTGTCTTCTTCTTTTTCCCTTGTGCATTTCGGGCGTTGCAGCATGTGGCTTTTTTGATTATCTTCCTTAATATGTAAGACATTTATTATCCACTATCATCGTCCTTATATTCATCAGTCTTGCTATAAGTCATAGTCGATGCTATATAGGTCCATCGGATCTTACATCAAGATCCGTGCACAACTTTCTTTTTAGATTTTCATTTTTCTCTCTTAAATCTCAATCGACTAAGACATAGCCACACCATGAAATAGGGGCTCGGGCACCATTAATGAAGACGTTGGGAGGGATGTGGGTGGTGGATAGAGGTCAAAGGGCTCTACTCCCAATGAACACACACAGGGGTCTGATCGCACGCCTCCCATACTCAAATAGCTACCCCGCACGGGACCTTAGCCAATAAAAAAGGGGACACGTGGCGGCACGTAAATGGTAAGTAGAACGCCCACAGTTTTAATAATACTTGTGTTTCCGATTTTTAACGTGATAGAACTTGTTCCAAAATGACTTTGTTGATTGTTAATGTGTGCATCTTCGCAAATCAGACAAAAATTTTACCACAACATGTTGGTGCCATGTCATGACACCATGCCAAGTTTCATGATTTTCTGGTGAGTTTTGGATTTACGAGAATTTTAAAACCAAGTTTCTCGATGTTTCCGGCCTAGCCAAGATGCCCAGATGTTTGAATTCCATTCCCATTTCTTGCATGGGACCTAAAAATTCACCCAAGTACACATAAATGATTTTTCAACTAACTTTGGCACACTGGAGCATGTGCTTGTAGTTCAAATTTGAATTATGTGCATTAAATGCTGGAAATTCAATTAATTTATAAAAAAGGCCAAACAAACCCAGAATAATTCCAAATATTAGCACGAAACTCCTATTTGGTCTAAGCTTCATGTGGAAAAAAATCAAGGTGGGAGAAGGCAGTGTATGTCGTTTCGCACACGGAGGTGATACGTTCCCTCTCGGAACCACGAGCCTTCTTGAGAGAAGCTCCGGTTTGCAAGAAGCTTACTCCAAAGCTTGTCCCAATTCGTCCAAAAAAATACCACAACATGTTGGTGCCATGTCATGACACCATGCCAAGTTTCATGATTTTCATGCGTGTTTTGGATTTATAGGAATTATAAAACCAAGGTTGTCAATATTTCCGGCCGAGCCACGATGCCCAGATGTTTGAATTTCATTCCCATTTCTTGCATGGGACCGAGAAACTTTGGTGCACTGGAGCATGTGCTTGCAGTTGAAATTTGAATTATGCACATTAAATGCCTATAAACTAAATTAATGTGTAAAAAGGCCAAACAAATCCGGAATAATTCCAAAGTTTAACACAACACTCATATGGTTCTATGTTGCCTCTGTAAAAAATCAAGGGGGGAGGTGGAGGCAGCATATATCGTTTCGCACACAAAGGTTACACGTTCCCCCTCGGGAACCACGAGTCTTCTTGAGAGAAGCTCTAGTTTGCAAGAAGGTTATACCAAAACTTGTATAAATTCGGCCAATTTTTTAGCACATCATTTTGGTGCCATGAAATGACACCATGCTAAGTTTCATGATTTTCAGGCGAGTTTTGAATTTACAGGAATTTAAAATACCAAGTTTCTCAATGTTATCGACTGAGCCACGGCGCCTATATATTTGAATTTCTTTGCCATTTCTCTCATGGGACCTAGAAATTCATCGAAGGACACACATGTAATTTTCAACCAACCTTGGTGCACCGGAGCATGTGCTTGTAGTTCAAATTTGAATTATTCACATTAAATGCACAGAAACTCAATTAATGTATAAAAAGGGCCAAATGAACCCGGAATAATTCCAAATTTAAACACCACACTCATATAGTTCTATGTTTTTTTTTTGTAAAAAAATCAAGAGGGGGCGGGGCAGCGTTTGTCGTTTTGCACACAAAGGTGGCACGTTCCCTCTCGAAACCACACGCCTTCTTGAGAGAAGCCACAATTTGCAAGAAGCCTATGCAAAACCTTGTCCCAATTCGACCAATTTTTTTACCACAGCATGCTGGTGCCATGAAATTGACACCATGCCAAGTTTCATGATTTTCAGGCGAGTTTGGGATTTATAGGAATTTAAAAACCAAGTTACTAAATGTTTTTGGTCGAGCCATGATGCCCAGATGTTTGAATTTCATTCCCATTCTTGCATGGGACCTATAAACTCACCCAAAGACACACATGTTATTTTTCAACAAACTTTGGTGCACTGGAGCATGTGCTTGTAGTTCCAATTTGAATTGTGCACATTAAATGCCTAGAAGCTCAATTAATGCATAAAAATGCCAAACGAACCCGGAATAATTCCAAATTTTAACACGACACTCATGTAGTTGCATGTTCACTATAGATAAATGTTCTAGCAATTTAAACACCATCGATTCCCTTCGTAACACCATTTGTCTTTCAAAACATAATGAAAAAAAAATCAGGTATACCACAAATAGTTTACTAGCAAGAATCGTGTGGGATGCGATATAAAATATTTTGGCGCACCGTCTTGTCTAGCTTACGCATGAAGCTTCGTTGTCTATAGTCCACCGCCCGTGCTTGAACCACACTTGCGCGCTAGTTTCTTGCGGCACCGAGCGAAATTTTTCTGCCACTATGGAAATATCTATCTCCCGGCCACCTTCCTCCCACCAAAAGCCACATTTCCACTGTTCCTCCTTGCTTTCCAAGTTCAAACCTTCACTACTACTTACTGGCAGCTCATCCTCCTCGCCGACGACCCTTCTTCTTGCAGTGCTGCCTCCTGGCCAGTGACCCTTCTTCTTGCAGCGCGCCTCCTCGCCGGTGACGCTTTTTCTTATAGCGCCGCCTCCTCGCCGCCGACCCTTCTTCTTGCTGCGCGGCCTCCTCGTCGGTGACCCTTCTTCTTGCTGCGCGGCCTCGTCGATATGGTCAGGTAATCCACACCCCACCTGCACCATCCTCCTCCTTCCTCATCCCACATGCCCTGACCAATGGTGCGACACCTTCCTCCAAAATAACTGGCCCTGTCCTCCAGTTAAGCGCTGCCCACAGCCATTTCGCAAGCAGTATAACGTGGAGCTCGGTAGCATCTGGCAGCGGAGAAGAAAATCGTGGCCGCACGTGCAGACGAGGTCGCTATGGCTGCCATGCGTGCCGATGGCTAGATCTTGGAGGAGCATCTCGCCTTTGAGGCCACCACCGACATCGCCACACGGTTGTCTACTTTAAAATACAGTTCGTGTTTTTTTCTCGAGGCCATCGCCAGTGCCTTCTAGTGATTTGTCCTCTGTAATGTTAATATGAAATCTAATATTCTGAAATGGAATGTTCAGTTAACAGTTTGGTCCAACAATTGCTACATTTCATAGTACTGTTCTCAAGCATTACTTGTTTCGTTAATTGTCTTATCTTCTAGTACATTTTTCTATTCTGCAATGTCATGCTCAGTTAACCATTTTTTTTCACTTGGTCTGCAGTCCATTTAACTATTTGGTTCAATTCTGCAATTTGATTTTCATGTGTTGTGGGTACAATTCTATATTGTTATGCATGGGAGAAATAAATCGAATTTGGTCGTGCTCAATAATACATATTCTACTGATAGCATGTCAACTCCCAGTTAACCTGATCAAGATCTTCCTTATATGTGTTGCAGGGAAACAATGGGAGACACAGCGGCTTACCATCGAGGTGTGCTCATGCATGGTCCTTTCGCTAATAGCATATTATTGTGCAGTTGCAAGAATCATTCTAATATTTAGGTTTCTTACAATTTGTTCTTGCACATGTAGGTCCTTTTGTCAGAGGCTTAGACCCATAGTTTGACCCATTTTGCATATGGGTAAATGAGATGTCCATGAATATCAGTCAAGTCAAGAGACCCAGAAAGATTGTTAGGATGAAGAAACTTGCGACGAATAACAACAAGATCTTTGTTTGCACAATGAAGAAGACATCAGTCAACTATCGGATGGTACTAACTCTTTTACCTTGTTTTTCCCCTTGCGCCATTTCAAAATTTATAACAGCAATTTATGCATATCTTTGTTTTAGTACTTTTCAAAGCAGTTCACCGATGATTACCTCTCAAACCACCTGCATGGTCAAGAGGCGAGGAAGGTGTTCATTCAACACCCACGGTACAATATTGAAGTCTTCTTGAAGAGGACAAAGGTTGGGCGAGCAATTATCCATAGCCACTGGTCTAAAGTTGCAAGGATGTTCAACATTACTGAAGGCTCAATATCCGCCATCCACTTCTGAAGTTCCCCAAATGAGATTCATCTGTTTATTTACCATGTATGATGCTACTTTTCCAAAGGTTTTCGATGTTGCATGTGAAACTTGGTGCTGTTGTGTAATGGCGTAGCTAGCTATATCCCTCTTTGGTGTAACTGAGTGCTGAAGCTATCTGATGTAATTCAATTATGAAATCCTGGTTGCTGTTATACGTATATGATATATCTTGTGTGTTCTATAAGAAATGTCAATTTGATTACTACATGGATTATCAATACTAGGATAATTACCCTGCTTATTGGAGATTTCTATTACAGATGGTTGCTCAGACAACACCATGGACGATGAACTCAAACAACCCACATGATTTCTAGAAAGTAAGTGTGTTGGGTCAACTAACAATCACACACGGCTTCCGACACATAACCTTTTGCGTTAGGCCACCTTGCACAAACCTTTCCACGCAAAAAACTGTGTGTGATATACATACGAACGGAAACATTTTTCTAGGATTCACTATGTGGGATGTACATACGAACGAAAATGATTGGGCTTTGATGCCTCGCCCGACCGCACACGAGCTCATTTTGCCCCCGCCTGTGTGGCCGGAGGGCCTATCCACTACAAAAAAACACTTCCGTGATGATACGTGTTTGTCACAGTAGGTCACGTTTTCTGTCATGCATGTACATCCATGACAAATTTATGACAGAATCAAGATAGTCATACCTGTGCTGTCGTAGAAGTGTTCCATGACATTACCAAAATTATCATCATGGAAGTGTCCACTTCCATGACGATAAATCACGCGTCACAGAAGTGCTTTCGTCAAGGGTGACCGACACGTGGCATCCACCTAATGGAATGTCGTTAAGCTATCGGGTCCGGTTTTGGATCCGATAACCCGTTAACAGCCCCGACCAATGGGGATTTTCCACGTGTAAAATCATCATTGGCTGGAGGAAACACGTTTCGGCTCACTGTTGGGACAGATGTCATCCACTCATTGGACCCAAAGCGCCTATGATACGTCGACATGTGGCACGACCCAACAAAGGCCCATTCTTGTGAAAAGGCCGGCCCGTTTGACTTGGTCAAAAAGTGGCGGGCCGGCCCACGGCATGCCTGTTAACGGCATGTTCGCATATAGCCCATTTACAGCCCGATAACCCAGGGCCCGTTTACGGCCTATCCGAATTAGGTCTAGTAGCGTCATCTGGGCTGTCCAATATAATTCGAGCCCGTTTTAACTTCCGTCCCATGTATGGGCCATGATGTCTTTTGGCCCACATGAGGCCCTTAGTAACCCTCGGCCCATTAACAGCCCATGGTAAAACTGGCCCGTAATGAACAATGTATCACTTTATACCCATTAACGACCCATTATTCCGTTAGGCCGTTTCCAGCCCGTGTTATCTTTCGGCCTTCTCAGGGCCCATTTATTCTTGGGCTCATTTCCAGCATTCGTTTACTCTTGGCCTGTTACTGTCATTTTCTGCTTCTGGGCCAAATACAGCCCGTGTTTACAGTCGGCCCGTTTGTGGCCCGTTAATATGTTGGGCCGTTTTCACAGCGTCATCAAATACGGCCTATTAACGACGGACCGTTATGGTCGGCCCATGAACGGACGACTTCAACTCTAGCCTATTTACGGCCATAATGTGGTCTATTATTGGCCCATGTTTGGCCAATCGATCATACGGCCCGTAGAAGGCCCATTGATGATACGACCTGTAAAAGGCCCATTGGGTCTACGCCTCATAGAAGGCCCATTGTTTCTACGGCCCTTAGAAGGCCTATTGTTTCTACGGCCCGTAGGAGGCCCATGTTAACTATAGTAAATATGTAGCCCATTGTTAAGGTGGCCTAGTTTTAAAAAATAGGTTATTGCGGCCACTAGGAAACCGCGGAAAAATAACTGCACTAACTACAAGAAAACAAATAAACAAGACAACGGAAATAAATAAGCAAGCAACTTACGTTAGGCTATCATGGCTATTACACATATTACATCCACTGGGCATCTAAGTTCGCCACAAGTGCAAATATAGGGAACAAAGCAGCATATAAACGCCGCGGCAAAACAAGTCCTGAACTGAAACCACTTCAGAAGAGCTCAAGAAACAATATCCTGGGTGCCCATAATGCTGGCAAGATGCTTAGAAAGCTTATTAACTTTCTCTTCTTTGGCGCTTAAATCATCCAGCACTTGCTGTTGCACCAGAAAGTATGCATCTGAATTCTGCAGGGACTTCCTCAGTCCTTTGGCTTCCTGTCGCATAACATTTGATCGATGTCTTTCAACTTGAAGTGGAGACTCAAGAAGCCGAACTGATTCAGGCAGCGAGTTCGAAGAGCTGGTGCCAGCAGTAGTATCCAGTAACTCGAACACTACATCAAGACAGGACTTTGGGGTTGTCTCAGTGTCTTCGATATAGTTTTTTATCAGCTTTCTTGGAGAATAACAGGGATGTCTCACTATCTTGAACCTGATCTGCATTACTTCCTTTACCATTGCATAACGGGGTACTCTTCTCCAATATTTTATCCGCGTTCTAAAGGAGAAACAAACAAACACATCACATGTTTACAATGTAGTATATGAAACTCCTTTTGGTAATCCAGTTCAGTAGTAAGGTGGACGGGATAACAGCATGAAACAAACATATATGTATGTAGTATGGTCACTACATGGTCTATATCATTCTAGTTTATGTTGCCAAATCAAGATAGATACAGTTCGAATCATATCTATTTAAGACAAAGCAGCATAGACAGAATATAAGTGTGGGAAACTACACAACAATAACAACACTTGTAATGTGCATGGCATGAGAACATAACTGTTTATTCAATTGAAACTGAAACCAACATAGAGCAAGTTACAACAGGAAACACGTTAAAGAAACAGGTTTAAAACATACCTGTTGCGCCATTCGAGTTTCAATTGCATCCTTCAAATTTGAAATTAGTTGGTATGAGTAAATACAGTGATGCAAGAGCAAAGTAGTATGAACCATAGCTACGAAACCTGACCTGAGAAAAATTCTTCTTCTGCTTTAAGCGTTGACTTGGGGTTCGGAGTGGTGGTCCTCGTGCTTTGGGCACTGCAGTTGCCTTACTAATTGCTCGTGTTTGGGTGCTCTGTGGTGGAGACGGTGCCGTGTCAACGGGAACTGGGTTACTATCTGCTGGGGTTGGGGTTAGAAGGGGTGTAGCTGGTTCTCTGTCCAACTGGGTAGGGGTACAATCTGCGTGAGTCTTGGTTATGTCTGGTGTGGCTAGTTCTTGGGCAAGTACAACCGTGGTTCTATCTCCATCGACAGGTAGCACGATATTTTCTGAAGACCGTGTTTTTACTCCCACAGATACTGCCATCACCCCCTCCAATTGAAATGGCTGATAAACAAGAAAAGTAATTAAATGTACAAACATTGTAAGATAGACAGGTGCAATGGATAGTAGGGAAGAAAACAGGGCATGAAATAATTCACATTTATGTTGTCTAACCAAACAGAATAGCATGACATAATTTCAAATATATGATGGCTAATTAAACAGGATAGCATGACACAATTTCGCATGTATGATGGCTAACTAAACATGAAAGAATGACATACTTCAAAATATGATGACTATGTAAACTGGATGACATGATATAACTATATGATGTGTCTATTAAAGTGGTTGGCATGCCATAAATCACAAACATGCCCTCGATGGAAACATGATGGCATGATATAATTCACGGATAGAATGACATAATTCAAAATATGATGACTATGTGAATAGGATGAGATGATATAACTATATTATGTCTTTAGAAAATGGGTTGGCATGCCATAATTCAGATACATGTTGTCTATGTAAACATCATGGCTTGATATAATTCAAATATATGATTTATATACTAAGGAAGTGAGCAGAGGGCAATCGCATATATGATGTGCCAACTAAGGAGATGGCATTCAATATTGTGTATATGATGTAAAAACTAAGCATTGCAATACAACATATGCATGATATGAGTAATATAACCCTGCCAAGTTTGAGCATACACCTCAGGGGGATAATAGGACTGGTCATCTGCCTCTGAATCCTCCTCTGAAGAGCTATCTGTAACCAACAACATATCTGCTTCACCAAGTAGCATTGTCTGCTCTGAAGACCTTGTTTTCACTCCAGATTTCTCCATCACAAATTCAAATGTCTAATGCACCGGAAGAGCAGTTGAATATACAAACATTGTCAACAAAAGCAATGAGAAATACAAAAAAAGGACGACATGATATAATTCACATATATGATGCTTGGCTAAACATCATGGCATTGCATAATTCACATATATAATGCCTTGAAACAATATAACATTGCATAATTCACATATATAATGTCTTGCAAAAAGATGGCATTGCATAATTCACATATATGGTATTTAGACACTAAACAAGTGGCATTCACACAAATCATGTCTAAACTAAGCAAATGACATAGCAAAGCAAGACACCATACACATGATATGAGCAACATAACCCTGCCAAGTTAGAGCATGCACCTCTGGGGGGGAATAGGACTGGTCATCTGTCTCTAAATCCTCCTCTAAGGAGCTATCTGTAACCATCAAGACATGCGCTTCGTCAGATAGCATTGTCTGCTCTGAAGACCTTGTTTCCACTCCAGATTTTTCCATGACCATGTCGAATGGCTGATGCACAGGAAGAGTTATTGAATGTACTAAAATTGTTGACAAATTTAACACATAATAAAAAAATGATGTCATGATATAATTCACATATAAGATGACTGGCTAACCAGGGTGTCACTGCAAAATTCAAACATATGATGCCTAGCTAAACAAGATGGTATTGCATGATTCACATATACGATAAAGGAACTAAATAGATTTCATTGACACAAAGCATGTCTAAACTAAGCAGATGACATCTTTGATGTATACAGTGAGCAATGCAAGGCACCATATGCATGATATTACCAACACCAGCATGCCAACTTAGAGCGAAGACCTCATGGGGTAAATAGGAGTGGTCTTCTACTTCTGAATCCCCCTCATAACAGTTATCTTCCTCTTGATTACGATCCGAAATGGGTGGAGGGGGGTTGCCATTGCGCCCACCATGGAGCGACATTTGCATGAAATTTTATTGCCACGCAAGCCTCGTCTATTTTGCTCTACATGTTCAGTTCCATTGTGTACAATAACTGACATGCATAGGAATAAAACATAGTGAGATTATGTAAGGAGTGCGTGCACAAATCCAGAGTGAAGGTAGAAAAATGTGGATAGACCCAAAACCAATGATAGCAGGAAGATAATAGCTTTAGTTAAAAAATACAGATAATGGCTCCTTTAATGTTTGTTTGCACCCAACATGAAACTCATAGTAGACACCCAAGATTAACCAGATAGTAGAAAGATAGTACTAATTGTTGCCCCAATATGTACCCCACAACCATTTAAAAACTCAAGTTTCAGCATAAGTTTGGACCTGAGTCGGAGTCTAATAGGTGAACACGACGATAACGTAGCATGTCATTATATTAAGCGATGCATAATGTAAGCAGACACGGAAGAGTGCGACCTCTCTTACGGACCCATGTAGTCCTCAAGGTCATCTGCTCAGTTGATGATGGTAATGCAGTTGTCGTGGCTGTCGGCGACAGGGAAGAATATCTGAGGGGGTGAAAGACAGTCTGGAGAGCGGATCCCTGCTGTGGTGACCCTTCCATCGTTGGAGCAGCTGAGCTGGGGTGGAACACAGCACCGCAGGAGCAGGACAAACCGCACAAGGTTTTCTTTGACACATATCTGTAACAGAAGTAATTGTGTAAGGGCTTGTTTGAAATTGAGGATTCTAACAATGCAGGGATAGGAAATAGACAAGAATAGGATAGGAATGCACGTGCAAAACAGAGAATTAAAAAACACAGGATTTCTGCCAATCTGGGTGTTTGGTTCACAAGAATTGGAAGATCACAAGATGCAAAGAAGCATGGTGAGATTAAGTCAAACCACAAGAAGTGTACAACCTCTTTGGTGAAGCCATGTAGATCTCGGCGTGACTGGGTTGGCCGGTGAGGATGCTCCGACTGACTTGGCTGTCGGAGGAGGGGAAGAAGATCTTATGCGCCTGGAGATGGAGCCCGAGGTACTGCTCCGCTATGATGGAGGGTTTTGTCATTGGAGCAGCTCCGATGAGTTGTACGACGCCGAGGCTGAAGCAGGACAAGAGAGACAACGTTAACCTAAGTGGAATTCTAATAGCATCTCCAATAGATGACGTAAAATACATAACCACAAAGTGCTAGATGTATACATCAGCCGCTCATCTCTGAACTTAACTATCGAAACTAAATTTAACTGTCGAAACTGAACTTAACTGTCGAAACTAAATTTTGTTGTCGAAACTGAATTTTACTATGGAAACTAAACGCACTAGAGGTGAGGCTACAAGTCAGTCGACTGACATTTTCATCTCTGGTCAGTCAATTTTGTAGCCGTTGGATACGAAATCAAGGGCCTGCAGTTCATCTTCAACCTCGACCCCCTGAGCCGCCAGCCACCACCAGCCAAATAGCCGCCCCCGCTGCCCGTGGCCGGTGGTGCGTCGCCCCGCCTGCCCTGAAAACACTCCCCACCGCCGATCCGCCGCCGCCCCGGCCATCCCTGTAGCCCCCCTACCGAGCTTTTTCTCCGGCGATCCCCACGCCACCGCCCCACCACCGTCGGCGACCACTGCCCCCACCCTGAACCCTAAGATAGATAGTGGGGTACCTCTCCAGCGAGCACCCCTCCCTACTATGACTGGTTCTTCCTTAACTCCGGCGAGCCCCCCACCCCCTGAAAATCGACTGACCGAAAAGTCGATTCAGTCAACAGAAGTGTAGCTAAACCAGAGCAGGATCACAAGCAAGAGCAAGAACGAGAGTAGCAGCGCAAGCAAGAGCAAGAGTAGACCAGACAGGGGACCGAGAGCAAGAGCAGAGCAGCTACGCAAGTGAGAGCTAAAGCAGCAGCAACTCCTACTGATGTGGATGTCGCCACCGAGGGAGTGACGCCGTGGAGGAAGTGGCCGGCGATGCCGTCGTGGATGGTGCCACTCAGTGTCGGCTCGGGACCGAGCGTCGGCAGCACCGTGAGATTGAATCAAGAAGAAAAGGCGGTGATTAGTGTACAACCTCTTTGGTGGCGCCGATTAGGCCGCGACTTCATCCGAGGAAACGGTGATGATGATGCTCTTCCGGTGGTGCAGGTGAAGACGACGGTGTGGGAATGGAGGTGGCGCGAAAGGCGAGGGGAACGTCGGGGCAGCTCCTCGGAGGTGGAGGACGGGGCGGCTAATTCGGCGGGACGACCAGATCGATGATGGATCCTCATCCGGTACAGTGGATGAGGGACGTCGAGGTGTTCCTGTGGACGACGTTGTCGGGGAAGAGCCTCCGGCTGGGTGGCGGACGAAGGAGGGTGTGGAGCTTCGCGGGTTTTGCCGGCCACGGTGTATGAATGGGTGGGTGGATGGGATGGGAGTGGGGAACCATGGCTTAGGGATACACTTGTCCGAAATGTGGGGTAAGTTACGAAAGTACCTAAGGGAGTCCTGGATTAGGGGGTCTCCAGACAGCGGGACTATATCCTTTGGCCGGACTGTTAGACTATGAAGATACAAGATTGAAGACTTCGTCTCGTGTCCGGATGGAACTCTACTTGGCGTGGAAGGCAAGCTAGGCAATACGGATATGGATATCTCCTCCTTTGTAACCGACCTTGTGTAACCCTAACCCTCTCCGGTGTCTATATAAACTGAAGGGTTTTAGTCCGTATGACAACAACCATAACATACAATCATACCATAGGCTAGCTTCTACGATTTAGCATCTCCGATCTCGTGGTAGATCTACTCTTGTACTACCCATATCATCAATATTAATCAAGCAGGACGTAGGGTTTTACCTCCATCAAGAGGGCCCGAACCTGGGTAAAACATCGTGTCCCCTACCTCCTGTTACCATCCGGCCTAGACGCACAGTTCGGGACCCCCTACCCGAGATCCGCTGGTTTTGACACCGACATTGGTGCTTTCATTGAGAGTTCCTCTGTGTCGTTGCCGTTAGGCTTGATGGCTCCTACTATCATCGATAGCGATGCGGTCCAGGGTGAGACTTTTCTCCCCGGACAGATCTTCGTATTCGGTGGCTTTGCACTGTGGCCTAATTCACTTGGCCATCTGGAGCAGATTGAAAGCTACGCCCCTGGCCATCAGGTCAAATTTGGAAGTTTGAACTACACGGCCAACATCCACGGAGACTTGATCTTCAACGGATTCAAGCCACAGTCGGGCGCGCCGCACTGTCACGATGGGTATGACCTAGCTCTGCCGCCGAACAGTACCCCAGAAGCCGCACCCACACCAGCTCCAACCGTTAGCTCGGAGCCAACTGCGCCAATCGAGGACGGGTGGTTAGACACCGCCTCAGGGGCTGCAGTCTCAACGGCGATCGAGCCGAACACCAGCCTAACCCTCTGCGCAGCCCGTGACTCCAAGGTGCCGGACTCTTTTTCGGACTCCGAACCGCCCGCGCCCCTGCCAATCGAATCCGATTGGGCGCCGATCATGGAATTCACCGTCACGGGTATCTTTCAGCACTCGCCCTTCGGCGACATTCTGAATTCACTAAGGTCTCTCTCTTTGACAGGAGAGCCCTGGCCGGATTATGGCCAATAGGATTGGGATGCGGACGACGAAGAAATTCGACGCCCACCCACCAACGACTTCGTAGCCACTGTCGATGATTTAACCGACATGCTCGACTTCGACTCCGAAGACATCGACGATATGGACGACGATGTAGGAGACGAACATGAACCAGCGCCTATAGGGCACTGGAAAGCCACCTCGTCATATGACATATACATGGTGGATACACCCAACGAAGGCAATGGCGACGAGATAGCGGAGGATGACCCCTCCAAGAAGCAACCCAAGCGCCGACGTCCGCGGCGCCGCTCTAAGTCCCGCCAAAGCAAAAGTGGTGATACCGGCACAGGAGATAATAACACTCCGGATAGTGCCGAAGACAACAACAATCCCCTCCAGCAAGATTTAGAGCAGGAGGATGAAGGAGCCAGCTCTCCTGAGAGAGCGGCAGGCGGAGAGGGGGAGAATGAAAATTACATGCCCCCCTCCGAAGATGAGGCAAGCCTTGGCGATGATGAATTCGCCGTACTAGAGGATCCCGTCGAACAAGAGCGCTTCAAGTGCCGGCTTATGGCCACGGCAAATAGCCTGAAGAAAAAGCAGCAGCAGCTTCAAGCTAATCAAGATCTGCTAGCTGACAGATGGACTGAAGTCCTCGCAGCCGAGGAATATAAACTCGAGCGCCCCTCCAAGAGTTACCCAAAGTGCAGGTTACTACCCCGACTGGAGGAAGAAGCGTATGATACGGCTGATCGGCCACCTCGTGGCCAATAGAGAGGCAATCCAGCCAAAAGCTCAGCCTCCACCCCAACGCCATTCAAATAAAAAGGCATGGGGAGATATGCCAGACCTGCGAGACATATTGGAGGACAAAGCAAAGCATGCAAGATCGATCTACGGATCACGAGGGCGCACTACTCTGCGAGACAACAAACGTCACGCCGGATACAGTAAAAGCAAATCCGGCCAGGCCGAACATAGCGGGCAAGACCCATTCAAGCTGCGTCGTGACATAGCCCAATAAAGAGGCGCCGCACACCCCTTATGCTTCACAGACGAAGTAATGGAACATCAATTCCCATAAGGTTTCAAACATGTAAATATTGAATGATACAACGGCACAACAGATCCCGCAGTATGGGTCGAGGATTTCCTCCTCCACATCCACATGGCCCGCGGTGATGACTTACACGCCATCAAATACCTCCCACTAAAGCTCAAAGGACCAGCGCGGCATTGGCTTAACAGCTTGCCAGCGGACTCCATTAGCTCTTAGGAAGATCTGGAAGCCACATTCCTCGACAACTTTCAGGGCACTTATGTGCGACCACCAGACGCCGATGACTTGAGCCACATAATTCAGCAGCCAGAAGAGTCGGCCAGGCAATTCTAGACTCGGATCCTTACAAAGAAAAATCAGATCGTCGACTGTCCGGATGCAGAGGCCTTAGCGGCTTTCAAAAACAACATCCGAGACGAGTGGCTAGCCCGGCACCTTGGTCAGGAAAAGCCGAAATCTATGGCAGCTGTCACGACGCTCATGACCCGCTTTTGTGCGGGAGAAGACAGCTGGCTGGCTCGCAGTAATAACATATCAAACAAACCATGGTACCTTAGATACCAAGGACGGCAATAGCAGGTCACATCGCAACAAACATAAGCGCCGCATTAACAGCGAAAATACTAAGGACACGGTAGTCAATGCCGGATTCAAAGGCTCTAAACCCGGTCAGCGGAAAAAGCCATTCAAACAAAGTACGCCGGGTCCGTCCATCTTGGACCGTATACTCGATCGCTTGTGTCAAATACACGACACCCCAGACAAGCCAGCCAATCTCACCAACAGGAATTGTTGGGTGTTCAAGCAGGCCGACAAGTTAAATACCGAAAACAAGGACAAGGGGCCGCATAGCGATGATGAGGAGGAGCCCCGGCAGCCGCACACTGGAGGACAGAAGAGGTTTCCCCCGCAAGTGCGGACGGTGAACATGATATACGCAACCCACATCCCCAAGAGGGAGCAGAAGCGTGCGCTCAGGGACGTCTATGCGTTGGAGCCAGTCGCCCCAAAGTTCAACTCTTGGTCCTCCTGTCCGATCACCTTCGATCGCAGGGACCACCCCACTAGCATCCGTCATGGCGGATTTGCCACACTGGTCCTAGACCCAATCATTAACGGATTCCACCTCACTCGAGTCCTTATGGATGGCGGCAGCAGCCTGAACCTGTTTTATCAGGACATAGTGCGCAAAATGGGTATAGACCCCTCAAGGATCAAACCCACAAAAACGACCTTTAAAGGTGTCATTCCAGGCATGGAGGCCCATTGCACAGGCTTAATTACACTGGAAGTGGTCTTCGGATCCCCGGATAACTTCGGAAGCGAAGAGTTAATCTTCGATATAGTCCCGTTCCGCAGTGGTTATCACGCGCTGCTCGGGCGAACCGCATTTGCTAGATTCAATGCAGTACCACATTATGCATACCTTAAGCTCAAGATGCCAGGACCTTGCGGAGTTATTACAGTCAATGGAAACATAGAGGGCTCTCTCCGAACCGAGGAGCACACCGCAGCCCTCACAGCAGAAGCGCAAAGCAGCCTCTCAAGGCAATCAACCAGTTCGGCGCTTCAAAGCCCGGACACCTTCAAGCACGCTCGGAGTAATCGGCAAATAGACCACCTGGCGCGATCTGAGCTCGCGTAGCAATATGGCGGCCACCCCAATCCTAGCCTAGCGGTGACACTCGTGCCGCGCGTACATAACTACGCATTAAAAATACCATGGGCATAGATAGGCAGGGGGGCCACAACTGCGGCACGCCCCAACACGCTGCTTAAACCGCACTAGGGGCTTCCCGCTTGGTTTTTTTCTTTTTTTTCCTTTTTTTCAGGACCTTAATCTCTGGAAATACTGTCTGGTAGCACTATTGCTGAACACATGATGCAGCAACCAAGGAGGCAGACAGCTACGTCATACCACCGAATTCCCAGGTGGATTACAGTAACGAGCGAAATATTCGATTTAATATCATTCCTCAGCTTGTCCTACTCTTTGCTTATCGCACTATATGTATCACTCTGTCTTAACGCAATTTTTTGAATAAAAATGCATGACATTACGATTATCATTGCATTCTTGTTATATAAATACATATATCTTTGCGTTCATTAATGACGCCTTGCAACCGTAGACTTTGGTACGGCCAATACACCAGGGGCTTATGTACCCCACAATGTGGTGTAAAAAGTCCGAACACTTTCACAAGTGCGGCACCCCGAACTTATAGCATTATATGCATCAACTCCGAATCATGTCTTTGGTCAAATGTTGGGTTTGCCCGGCTCCTATGTTTTGGTACCTTACGTTCCGCTCTATCGGCTAAGGTAGCGCTAGGAGAACTACTGCGATTGTGCCCCGGTTCTACTGGGTTCAGCACCTCAGTAGAGAAAGCTAAAACTGACTGTCATGATAAGGCGAGCGACTGGTCGCTGTTCGGCGAGGTTTTTGAGTCCCTAAAGACTTATGCCGCTTAGAGCGAGGGGCCGGCCCTGTCCGGCTTAAAGGCGTGTATCGTGCCCCGAATTTGGCCTTCCGAATACCAGGGGCTTCACCGAAATTCAAAATTATAGAATTCTATGGCTAAGTGAGAGAGATAAAGCATTATTAGTCCGGTTGCCTTGTTCGCTGTGCTGAGCACCTCCCTCGAAGGACCCAAACATGGGAACAAGAGTGCTCAGGTTTATCCCGAACACCCCAGCACTCGTGGCATGGGGGCAGAAGCCGAGGACTAGCCATCTCTCAGATTAGATAAACAGCCAAACAGAAGGTAATATTTTAAATTCAAACAAGCATTGCATAACGCATATGAAACAAGTTTTCATAAATACAGGATAAAACGAGCAAATCTCGCTCAAATATTACATCTCTTGAAAACTCGTCCGCGATGAGACGGGCACCCGGCAGAACACCCTCGTAGTACATCTCTGGGTGGCGGTGCTCCTTGCCCTCTGGTTGCCCCTCCTTGATCAGCTTCACGGCGTCTAGCTTGACCCACTGCAATTTCACACGGGCGAAAGCCCGGCGTGCACCTTCAATGCAGACAGATCGCTTGACGACCTCCAGCCGTGGGCAGGCATCCACAAGCCGCCTCACCAGGCCGAAGAAGCTGTTCGGAAGGGCGTCGCCAGGCCACAGCCGAACTATAAAGCTCTTCATGGCCCAATCGGCCGCCATATGTAGCTCGACCATCTTCTTCAGCTGGTCGCTCATTGGCACCGGGTGTTCGGCCTCAGTATACTGAGACCAGAACAGCTTCTCCATTGAGCTTCCATCCTCATCCTGGTAAAATTGTGCGGCATCAGACACGCTGCGGGGCAAATCTGTGAATGCTCCTAGAGAGCTCCGGATTCGAGTAAGTAATCGGTAATTTACATTTACATGCTTGCTTTGCATATAGAAAGCCTTACCCGCCGCTATCTTCTTCATTGCGTCGATCTCTTGGAGGGCCTTTTGGGCTTCGGCCTTGGCACCTTTTGCACTCTCGAGGGCCGCGGCAAGCTCAGACTCCCGCGTCTTTGAGTCAAGCTCCAACGCCTCGAGCTTCACCACGAGAGCCTGGAGCTCTTGCTGCACCTCACCCACCTGAGCCTCGTGCTTCTCTCGCTCGGTGCGCTCCTTGGCCGCTTTATCTTCGGCCTTGGTTAGCGCTTGCTTCATGGTCGCCACCTCGGTCGTGGCCCCTGGCAAATATTCGATGATCCTGTCATTTTGCAATCGTGTCTTCTTTTATATATACATATCTATAGACAAGGTATTACTTACCCTTGTTCTCCTCAAGCTGCCTCTTGGCAAGGCCGAGCTCTTTCTGGGACCCCTCGAGGGCCTGCTTCAGTACGGCGACCTCCGTAGTTAGTGCGGCGGACGCCAGCAGCGAAGCCTGCATATGCATATTGACACACTTATATTAGACTCCTGCGATATTATTTGATCCTCTGTTCGGCTTTTCTTTGTGAACACCGAACAAAGCATCAGGGGCTACTGTCTATGCGGTAATGTTCCTACTACATTTTTAAAAACACTTACCTTGAAGCCTGTTAGAAGGCTGGCACAGGCTTCAGTCAATCCGCTCTTGGCGGACTGAACCTTTTGGATCATCGCACTCATGATAGTGCGGTGCTCCTCGTCGATGCAGCAGATTGTCCGACGCCTCTGGATGGACAGAGGTCGCAGGCACAGGCGTCTTGCCCCTCTTAGAAGGAGGCCGCCTACCCGAGCCTGGAACCGCTGGAGGTTCCAGCGCGGTGTTCGGCTGAGGGCCGAACTCGGAGCTCTCAGGGGCCTCGTCCCCTCGGCTCCCGGAGTCCGGAAGGTCGCCTTGAGGTGCCTCCGGGACTGTCTCCCCTCGATCCGGTGCCTCTTGAGACAACACCTCGGCATCGTCGGCAGGATGATGGGAGGTGGCGGTCGGGACTAGATCGCTATCCGTGTCCGACAAGCCCAGGGAGCCGTCCGACGATACATCGATACTGGCTCGTGGCGGCCTGCATAATTGTGTTCGGCGTTAGGGAAAGCAGTGCGACAAAGGAATTCTATGAGTTACTCTGGTATCCGAATACTTACGATCTCCCTGGGGGCTTGGCCCTGGGCAACCACTCGTCTTCACCTTCGTCGGCGGCGGTGGAACTGTCCGGAAGGAGAGTCCTTCCCTTCTTGGACCCTTCGCCCCCCCCAGTTGGGGCGGCCTTCCTTTTCCTGTCTCCCCCCAGTCGGTGGGGGAGCATCTTCTTCTTCCTCGTCTTTGGGGGAAGAGTGCGCCGCAGAGTCATCGGACGGTGAGTGCGACGACGCCTGGCATCGGGAACTCTTCCGGGTTCCCTTGGCCTTCTTGGTCTTCTTCGACACCGTATAAGGGGCCGGAGTCAACATCTTCGCTAGAAGAACATCTACGGGGCCTTCGGGCAAAGGAGCCGGACATTCGATCTGTCCGGCCATCTTCTGCCAGTTCTGTCAAAGGTATGGGAGTTTAGATCCCGCATAGAGTCAATCTATAAAAAATAAGTATCCTGTGAAAGGTAAAGCAGCTTACCGCACTAGCTTGGCGCTTTGCGCTTAGTCCACGGTCCTCGGCGAGAGAAGGAGGGACCTCGGCGCCCTTGAACAACACCTTCCAGACATCCTTGTGCGTCGTATCAAAGAGCTCGCTCAGAGTCTCGTGCCGGGCCGGGTCGAACTCCCACAAGGTAAAATCCCGTTGTTGACACGGGAGGATCCAGCGGATGAGCATAACTTGGACTATGTTGACAAGCTTGAGCTTCTTGCTTGCCATACTCCGGATACATTTCTGGAGTCCATCCAGCTCCACCGACGAACCCCACAACAAGCCCTTCTCTTTCCAAGAAGTGAGCCGTGTAGGGAATCCGGATCGAAACTCAGGGGCTGCCACCCATTTGGCGTTGCGCGGCTCGGTGATGTAGAACCACGCCAATTGCCATCCCTTTATTGTCTCCACGAAGGAGCCTTCAAGCCATATGACGTTGGGCATCTTGCCCACCATGGCTCCGCTGCATTCTGCTTGTTGGCCTCGTACCACCTTCGGCTTGATATTGAAGGTCTTTAACCACAGGCCGAAGTGGGGCCGGATGCGTAGGAAAGCCTCACACACGATGATGAATGCCGAAATGTTGAGGACGAAGTTTGAGGCCAGATCATGAAAGTCCAGCCCATAGTAGAACATGAGACCACGGACGAATCGATGGAGGGGAAACCCTAGTCCATGGAGGAAGTGGTGAAGGAAAACTACCCTCTCATGAGGTTCCGGGGTAGGGACGATCTGCCCCGCAGCGGACAGCCGATGCGCGATGTTCGCGGCTAAGTATCCGGCTCCGCGCAGCTTCTTGATGTCTCCCTCCGTGACGGAGGAGACCATCCACCTGCCTCCCGCTCCGAACATGGTTGGAGAAGGTTGAGGTGGGAAGTGTGGACTTGGGCACTAGAGCTCGAGTGTGCGAAAACGAATGAGCGAAGGAGGAAGAAGGCATGGATAGAAAGGTGAATCCTTATCCCTTTATATGGGCGGATGAAACTAAGCGTCCCCACTTGCCTGGTAAAACTCGCTTATCCCCCAAGTGCCGTAATTGATGGCGCGGTTGGGTTACCCACGCCCGTATTGATGAGAATCCCATAATAAGGGGACACGATCTCTGCTTTGACAAGACGTGTCAAAAAACTGCCTCGCGTTATGTGCGGGGCTGGTTGAAGGGAACAGTTTGAATAATCACCGGGCCATGACATAACGTCATGCTGCCAAAACAAGCCAGCAAACTAGATCTGCGAAAATATTATTCTCTCTATGGTGGAATATGGAACTTATTTTGCAGGGTCAGACACTATCCTAGTATTCAAATTCTTCTATGATGTATTCGGAGAAGGAACCCGCCTTGCAATGCTGAAGACAATACTGCGCGCCAGACTCATCGTCATTGAAGCCTGGTTCAGGGGCTACTGACGGAGTCCTGGATTAGGGGGTCTCCGGACAGCCGAACTATATCCTTTGGCCGGACTGTTAGACTATGAAGATACAAGATTGAAGACTTCGTCTCGTGTCCGGATGGAACTCTACTTGGCGTGGAAGGAAAGCTAGGCAATACGGATATGGATATCTCCTCCTTTGTAACCGACCTTGTGTAACCCTAACCCTCTCTGGTGTCTATATAAACCGAAGGGTTTTAGTCCGTAGGACAACAACCATAACATACAATCATACCATAGGCTAGCTTCTAGGGTTTAGCCTCTCCGATCTCATGGTAGATCTACTCTTATACTACCCATATCATCAATATTAATCAAGCAGGACGTAGGGTTTTACCTCCATCTAGAGGGCCCGAACCTGGGTAAAACATCGTGTCCCCTGCCTCTTGTTACCATACGGCCTAGACGCACAGTTCGGGACCCCCTACCCGAGATCCGCCAGTTTTGACACTGACAGTACCCCCATCGATTTGAGGTGGTTCTTTCGGTTCAGGGGTATCACGAGCATTTCACGTGTCGGGATTTCATAGGAGGTGGGAGTTTTCGCGCGCGTTGTAATTTTGGAATAGCAAGGCGCGGGTTGAGATGGAGGGAGTTGTCGGAGCAAAACGAGACAAAGATATATCTTAAATATTTCGGGCTAACAAGGTGCGGGTTGAAATTTCTGGACAAGCCTAACGTGTACTATACCAAATCAATTCGCACTACAAATGTCATTCAAAACTTTGAATTCATGTTATGTTCAATTAAAATATTTCGCTATGTGTATAATGCATGCAACCTAATACTCAAATGAACGTTTTAGTGCATTCCAAACGTATATACTACCGCTTCAATATGAACTAAATTTGAATTCCTTTCTCTATTTGAATAAGATCTACAATAATGATTGTTGTGAAGTGAAAGCATTTGAATTCGTTTCTCTGTTTTAATAAGATCTACAATCGTCATTATTGTCAAGTTAAACCATCGTTTGTGTATTTTCTTCACAGCACACCACATGATTAGTGTCGAGTTACATATGAACTATGTGTACTATATGAAATCGAACTCGATTTTTGAATCCACTTCATGTTGATTTCAAATCATAGTACATTTCAAGCTCTAGCTAGATCTTCAGAAACTAAACCATGCCTCATATGTATAATGTGTTTATCACATTATGTATGGTGCCCCGCCCCTACGCCTACAAGTATTTAGATGTGAGTTGCAAACACCACACATTACCACAAATTCAAATAAAATGTGAGAATGTTCGATATATAGTATTGTTTAGATTGTTCGATATTTAGTTGTAAGCTACAAACTCCACACATTATCACAAATTCAAATAAAATGTGAGATTGTTCGATGTATAGTAAGGTTTGGATTGTTCGACATTTAGCTGTGAGTTGCAAACGCCATGCATTATCACATTATGGTATAACATGTGCAAAACCACAACGTGTATCAGCGCTATATTCATGCATGCATATGTTTAAAACACTATGATCTCCTATTCAAATATATGAATCCACTTTAATATCAAATTATGATCTTTGTTAGTCTCTTACACCCACACAATCCTCTAACCTTTGTAGCTACCACTAACTTTCTCTCGTGCATGCACACGCCCTCCTTGCCCTCCCCCTCCCTCAGCATTCTATTCATCGCGCACATTCATTTTTTTCTTTAGGTCATTCTCCCACAGTCTCCACAACTCCTTTCCGACACACACTGGTCGATAAACCTCTCCAGCGATGTCTGCCTACAACATACACACGCACCTTCAATCTCCTCCTTTATTCGTCCTTGCCTCGTGTCTCTCATACGTTCCCACACAGGTGCAAACTCTCGCCCCTCTTTTCATCGATCTCACAACCGCACACTCCTCCCCCTATCTAGCTAGTAGTTGGGCCTCTCGCACCACCTCCTAGCTCCATTCTCTCTGTCTATCCGTCTCGCCGTGCCTTATTTGCCTCTAACAAATGGCATACACCGACCGATCTCCTGCTATACATATAGCTAGCTAGGTCCTTATAACTCGTTTTTCCCCACGCGTCGATCAATCTACCTCATTAGTTATGTCTCTCCCTTCCTCCGACAAAGAACAATTGATCTACCGATCTAGTTATGTTTGCTTACCAAACACATGGTTCCCCTTCGTCATCCATGGATGTGTCCCGACAGATCTATCACGCACAGGCACACACAGAAACACGTCCCCACTCTTATTGATAATATTGCAGTTCCACCCTCAGTTTGTCTAGTAGGACTCTCCCACCATCTTCGAGAAGCAACTCCATCACCCATCCAGCACTATACCCCTCTCCCTCCCTCTGTCTCTCCTCTCTCTCTCTCTATCCCATCCTATTTCCCGTCCTTCAGTTATGTATGGATGTTGACCGATCTCCCTCAAGACATAGCTGGGTCTCTCCTTCTGAACACATATACGAGTCGTTCTACCTCTATAGTTAGGCCTCTGCCTACCCCTCCCCCCACCCCCTTCCACACACACACACACACCGATACATCGAGCGCTCTAGTCATGTCTCCCTGCCACACACAAACTTGACCTGTGCCCTCTGACATTCCGGTAGCTAGGCCAGTCGCCCTATATCTTTGACTTGCACACACACACACACACACACATAATTTTGATGGCTCTTTTCATCGATCTCACACCCACCAACTTGATCCTCTCTTCGACTCTATCGATATCTATGACCCCTCCCTCTCTTCTCGTGGATCGCCCGACCCTCTATATATGATATGGATAGGCCTCCATTTCACACACATTGCATGAAAATTTTTGTTTGAGATGTCATCGACACATATTCCCACAAATACATTCACGAAATCACCCCCCCCCAAAACAAAAAACACTCACAAACGCACAATCCATTTGTCTAGGTTTGTATCGCTCACACACACCCACGTAGGTGGGGGACGTGCACGAAGAGAAGAGGTGCACGCACGACGCACGTACTCCCATCTCTTTCCCAACCTCACCCGCGCGGGTACACGCTGGAGCTCATTTCTATACAAAAGGCAGCCCACGTGGTAATTTGACACGTGTACTTGTTGTCCACTAGATGGAGGGAGGATCGTCTACCACGGGTGAACAAAAAAATTGCGACTTGACGTGTTATGTTAAAAAAGAGGCAAACCATGTGGGGCCCACATTAGAGGCAATGCTCTATACACTGGAGTACTTTTGATGTGTCCCATCAACTCGCAGAACGAGGAGAAGCTTGCTTGTGCGCCATCTCCCCCTCCCACAGGCGCGGTGGCACGCAGGATGAGGTGAAGCTTGCTTACTACGCCTTACGCCCGCTCCCTCGCCAACGCGCACGGTGGCTTGCAGGACGAGGAGAACATTTTACTAGTACTCCCTCTGTTTACTCCTCGTCCGTACCTTGGTTAGAGAGATTATCATATTGTTTGGAATATGTCCTTTAGTAGATTTCAATATGAACTACTAGTACATACTCCAAACACTGATGTATATAGACGTATTTTATAGTGTAGATTCACTCATTTTGCTTCGTATGTAGTCCATATTGAAACGGACGTAATAGTACACACTCTCCCTCACCCCTCGACCCTCGCCACGTGGTGGACGTGCAACAATTCATTCGGTCTCATATAGCCAGAACGATATATACTGCAGTACCATTATTACTCGACTACCCGAAGAGGCGAAGAGCCAATCGCAAGGTTAATAGTTTGGAGATGCCAAGCGCAAGGTTTATAGGAGAATGAGTAGTAGATGCCGCTTCATTTATAAATATTTTTTTTCTTTAATGGCACATAGACAATATAAATAGGTTCATATGGAGAGAAAAGGAAACTGCTCCACTATATACATAGGCAGGACGAGCCTACATGGTTGCTTGTTGGGGTTGCTCTCTTTAGTTTTCGCACTCTCTCGCACAAAACCACTGTGGCCACGTCTCTAACATCCCAGCGGAGGGGTGGATGCTTAGTGCAGATGCGGTCGCCGTCGCCGATGTCGAAAACCCACTGTCGGCATGTCCCGATCAGGGGTCCCCGCTGTCGGTGTCAAAACCGGCGGATCTCGGGTAGGGGGTCCCGAACTGTGCGTCTAGGTGGATGGTAACAGGAGACAAGGGACACGATGTTTTTACCTAGGTTCGGGCCCTCTCGATGGAGGTAAAACCCTACTCCTGCTTGATTAATATTGATGATATGGGTAGTACAAGAGTAGATCTACCACGAGATCAAGGAGGCTAAACCCTAGAAGCTAGCCTATGATATGATTGTTGTATGATGAAGTTGTCCTATGGACTAGAACCCTCCGGTTTATATAGACACCGGAGAGGGTTAGGGTTACACAGAGTCGGTTACAATGGTAGGAGATCTTGAATATCCGCATCGCCAAGCTTGCCTTCCACGCCAAGGAAAGTCCCATCCGGACACGGGACGAAGTCTTCAATCTTGTATCTTCATAGTCCTGGAGTCCGGCTGAAGGTATAGTCCGGCTACCCTAACACCCCCTAATCCAGGACTCCCTCAGTAGCCCCTGAACCAGGCTTCAACGACGAGTCCGGCGCGCAGATTGTCTTCGGCATTGCAAGGCGGGTTCCTCCTCCAAGTTCTTCATAAAAGTTTGTAAACACCAAGAGTAGTGTCTGGCTCCGCAAAATAAGCTTCCACGTATTGCCACAGAGAGAATAATATTAACACAAATCTAATCTGCTGACGTATTCCGCAGCGTGACATCACACTACGGCCAAGCCTTTATTCAAATCGTTTTCACTTCTCCACCTTAATGTGTTTTGCAAGGCGGTTTCCTTGGCACGTCTTGTCAAAGCAGAGATCGTGTCCCCCCTTTTACAGGATTCTCATCAATACGGACGTGGTAACCCAATCGTGCCCGTTAGCACGTTTCCTCGATTAAAGGCGAGTCCCAAATGGTTACGGGGAGGGCTCCTGGTATTCAACCTCTTATAACGAGACCAGGGCCTTACTCCTTTTCCCCAATCTCAAAACAAGTTCGCCCGTCGCCTCGAGTTCCAACACCCTAGGCTCCAGATTCTAGGCGCTTTGGACCTTCGACAATGTCCGGTTCCGACCTTCAAGGCCGATGGATGCCCTCCTCCGTCACGGAGGAGGACGTGCTAAAGTTGAGAGAGGCTAAGTTCTTGACCGTCGAAATTTCGCATAGGTTGCCTGCTCAAAGGGAGGCTATTCCCAGTCCTCAGCCCAGTGAGAGCGTAGTGTTCATGTCTCACTTCCTTCTGGGGTTAGGCTTCCCGATGGATCCCTTCGTGAGGGGGCTGCTGTTTTATTACGGGCTGGAATTTCATGACTTAGCTCCGGAGTCCATCCTCCACATTTCCTCATTCATCGTTGTGTGCGAAGCGTTCCTCCGTGTTACTCCTCACTTTGGATTATGGCTCAAGACTTTTGGAGTGGAGCTGCAGATGATCAAGGGACGGCACGCAGAGTGCGGAGGCGCTGTCATAAGTAAGAATGCTGATGCTCCATGGCCCGAGGGCTCCTTTCAAGAGGAGCTCGGCTTGTGGCAACGAGAGTGGTTCTATATCACCGCTCCCAGGAGCACCAAGTGGGTGGCGCCTCCTGCCTTTCGCTCTGGTCCCCCATCACGACTAGCGTCATGGGTCAACAAAGGATTAAATTGGGGGTTATCCAAAGACGTGCCCCTGTTACAGGGCCGCATCAGGGATCTCTTAGAAAGAGACCTCAACCTGGTCAAGGTGACGCAGGTCATGCTGATTCGCCGAACACTGCCCGGCAAACGTCGCTTCCTTCGCCTGTGGGAGTTTAATCCGGAGGGACCACGAGCTCTCTAGCATTTTATGGGCGCAACGCCCGTGGAGATGTATAAAATGTTCTTCGGATCACAAGCAATGTGTCCGGATTTGACCGAGGACACAGGCCTAAGCCGCAATCGCCCGGATACCCAAGTAAGTAACCTTGTGCCCGGACTTACTATCCATATAATCGTCATAAACTTGCCCCTTAAAAGAGCTGTCCTTTTAAACAGGAGTGGATAGCGAAGGCAAAGCTGATCAGGTGTCTGGATCCCCTTCCCGAAACCAGGCCGGATACCATGCTTGTCAGGATGTTGAAGATAATGCCTTTGGAGGGAAGTAAGTGGGAGGACAAGGGAACTATGGCCTCCTCGAAGGAGGCTGCTCCGAAGGGAGGAACCGACAATTCCTCTCCTAAGGGGAAGAAGAGGGCCGCCTCTGACGACCCGGAGACCATGGCCTTGAAGCGGGGGAGAAAATCCTTGTCAGAGGGTCCGACGCCGGGGAGTTCCTCGGCCGAACTACGCCCTCAAAGGGATCAGCCCTCCAGCGAGCTGTAAGTAGAGAGAGGTTTTCCTTTTGAGGGATGAGAGAAATCCTTGATTTATATCTGAGAAGATTAACCGAAATTTTACCTTGTAGCTCGGAGCTCAGCCCTTCTCAGCAGAGCTCGTCTTCGGGGGATCTTCTTCCGGAGATGATGGAGAGCGGGACGCCTCCCCCTGCTGTACCGCCTAGCGAGGCGGAAGACCCTGAGGTGTCGTCACGGAGGGTTTCTCTGAATACGGCAGGGGCGGAAGATAGCTATGTGGCCCCCCAAGGTTCTCCGCGTCCGGCCTTCGAAAGAGGCCATAGGACAAGTGCGGCACCGTCTGGTGCTCGGCCGGAGTAGCTAAAGATTCTGCTGGGGCGAGCTTCTATCTCAGAGGAGCACCGTGCATTGATGGGCACGGTGATTGAAAGGATTTCATCCGCAGAAAGCGGACTGCATGAGGCCGTCAAAATTTTACTGACGGGTTTTGAGGTACGTTAGATAATGTACGCTTTGGTCAGTTGCGCATAAGTGAGATGCGCCCTGTGTAGATAGTAGCCCCTGAGACTCTGCGCATTGTCAAGAAATGACGGCACGCAGAGGATCATAATCCCAGGTCTAAGATGTCGCCTTTGAATGTAGGTGGCGAGGTGTCCGGAATCAAGCCGAACTGATGATTTGGCTGAACTAAAGCGGCAACTGGACGTGGCAGATGCCGACATCGCGCTTGTCAACAAGCGGCTTGATGAGGCTCAAGGTATGTAATTCCTCAGGCGGCATCATGTAAGAGGAGCTTCATGCCAGTGTCTTACAATGTTTGTGCTTGACGCAGATGGTACGGCCGCCGTGGGGAATCTTAGGGCAGAACTTGCCCGAGCTAAGGAGCAAGCCAGAAAAAGCGATGTGGCTGCCGAGAAGGCCCTTGAAGAGCTGAGAGTCGAACAGGCTGCTCACTGCCGAAGCAAAGAAGAGATGGCCGAGATGGCCGAGAAGTTAAAGAGCACTGCAGACCGTTGGAAACTTCTTGAGAAAGAAGACCGGGCGAGACAGACGGACTTAAAGAAGGCCGTTGCTGATGCCAAGGATGCTCGCTCTGCGATGAGAGCTGCGAAGGAGGAGCTGCGTCAGGCCGAACAGATTGCGGCTGGAAAGCCCTTTATGCTACGGAGGAAGTTTTGCGATCCGAAGTTTGCTCCGTTGGACCGGATGTGGAGTGTGGAGGACACCTATCTGGATTTGGCAGCAAGTCCTGCTGATGCGACCAAACACTTTCGAGATCTAAAAGATCGCGAAGTGGAAAAGCTTTTCTGGTCACAGTTCCACAATCCAGAGCATCCACTGGTAGTGGACGATCGCCTGGCTCAATGGGCCGAACTGAATAGATTGTCCGGACTCGCCATGAAGTACGTCATGGGTCATCTGTGGCCTGGGAGATCGGAGCCGAAGAGTTATTTCAGCTTGGTGCAGCAATTCCTTGATGCGGTGCCGCGTATCAATGCGACGAAGAGGTCAGCATGCATAGTGGGCGCACGGATGGCTCTTGCCCGTGTCAAGACATACTGGGCAGAGATGGAGACCACCGTTGTTGCGTCCCGAGATTCGGACAAAAGCCGAGTACCCTCTGAGCACTATTTTCAGGAAGTCCTTGAAGGCGCTCGTGTAATAGAGACGCAGTGCTCGAAGGATGCTATGTTATGATAGCATTTATAAAGCAATATTTTGATAAATTGTAGTGGCCTTTTATACTTGTGCCTTCAAGTATTGGGAACACCTCCTGTGCGGCCGTTTTAAGATATATATATATATATATATATATATATATATAAAATCTAAAAGATGGCGGTCGTTGGCTTCAGCCCCCACGCACATAGTGCGGGGGTGCTCGCAGAAGACGCATTTTCACACTTAACCCAACGTCTTGGTCCTACAAAGGAGGTGATAGCGCAACGGGCCATGCAACCGGACTATAATGCTTTAACACTTTCACTTAGCCATAGGAGCTTGACAGTGGGACTATTTAGGTAGCCCCTTGGTGGCGACTGCACTCGCCCGAGTTCGGGGCGCGTATGTGCCTGGCCGAGAAACGGCCCTTCGTTAAAAAGGAGGAATCCTATAGATTCCGATAGGTCATCGGGTGCCTGACTAGTCTCACGCTACATCATGACAGTCAATTTTCGGCTTTCTCTACTGAGGCGCCCGCCCGGCCTAACCGGGGCACAATCGCAGTAGTTCTCCTGGTGCTACCTTAGCTGATAGAGCGGAACGTAAGGTAGCCGAACTCAGGAGCCGGGCAACCCAACATTTGACCAAAGACATGATTCGGAGCTGATGCATATAATGCCAAAACCCGCGACGCCGAACACTCCCTAAGGTGTTCGGTCTTTATGAGTGCGGGCAAAACAACACTCTTTATTAAAAAAGCCCCTAGTGTCCAGGTACGCGCAAAAATTCTGACGTGGCCACATGCCAAGACGCCAGCCTCCTCCTTGGTTATATCAGAGAAAACCAGGGGATATGTAGCAACAAGAGACAGTAAAAAAGGTTTACGCAGGGTCTTAATCCAAAAAGAATCCTTAGGATGGGTACCTACTGCACGTCTGCGCCTATGTCTCTGTTGTGCCGTATCCTGGACGGGCGCCGCACGACGTTCATCTGCGAAAGAGAGGAACTGAGTTGAAAATGGGTCGTGCCGAACAAAAGTTTAAAATAAGCAAAGTATAAAGTAAAATATATAGAACTGAGCTTTATCGTCTCTTATTGTATATGTACGAAGCCCCTAGTGCGGGGGTAGATGGCCACTAAGCCTGCATCAATGATGATTTTGTACCAAACTCATCTATCCGTGTTCGTGGTCTTTAATGACCTATTCCGACATTTTTGGCCAGTGAAGCCATTTTACTGTGGGGCTGTCAAAGCGGCCGCACAGTCCTCCGCTTGGGGTAGGGGCACATCAATGCTTCCCCTTCAAAGAGATGATGCCTCGTGGACAGGGCATCTTAAGTGTTAGAGATGCATAATGCGGTGTTGCGTTAAAGCGGGCGAAAGCTTCGCGTCCTAGTAGTGCTTGATAGCGACTGGAGAATGGGACGATGTGGAAGGTTAGCTTTTCGCAGCGGATGTTATCGGTAGAGCCGAATATAACTTCGAGCTGGAGAAAACCCATGCAATGGGTGTCCGGACCAGGCGTGACCCCTTGAAAGGAGGTTTTGCTGCGGTGGATTCTTGCTGGGTCTATCCCCATGTGGCGGATTGTGTCTTGATATATCAGGTTTAGTCCACTGCCGCCGTCCATAAGGACATTTGAAAACTGGAGTCCGCCAATTATTGGATCGAGTACCAAGGCAATCCAGCCTGCGTTCCTGATACTTCTAGAATAATCAACCTGATTGAAGATGATTGGTTTTGACAACCAATGGCGGGACCCCTTTGGGATAGGTCGTGTGGTGCGTACCTTTATGGGCGCCGCACATTTTGTTATGTGAAGTAAGTTTACTGTTTTTACTTCTTGTGGGAAGTTCTTTTGTTTCCTGGTGCTCTGCTTTTGGGGTTCGTCCTCGTCTTCGCTTGGTGTGTCGAGCCCCTTGTGTTCGGCGTTGAGTTTGCCGGATTGTTTGAAAACCCAACAATCTCTGTGGGTATGGTTAGCAGGTTTGCCGGGAGTACTGTGTATTTGACATATCCTGTCCAGGATTTTGTTTAAGTTGGATGGATCATCCCTGTTATCCTGGAGGGGTGGCTTTATCTGATTCTGTCGTGAGCTTTTGAATCCGGCGTTGACTGCCGTGCTCTTCGGACTTTTTTCCTTAGTCCGTCGATGGTCCTTGTTGCGTCGCGATTTTCCATTTCCATCCCTAGTTTTGGATGTACTTGGGTTGTTAGGGCTGCATCTTGCCAACCAGCTATCCTCTCTTGCACAAAAGCGGGTCATGAGGCTTGTTAGTGCGGCCATTGTTCTTGGATTTTCTTGGCCGAGGTGTCTGGCGAGCCATTCGTCTCGGACGTTATGCCTGAAAGCTGCTAAGGCTTTGGCGTCCGGACAGTCGACTATCTGATTCTTTTTAGTGAGGAATCTATTCCAGAATTGCCGAGCTGATTCTCCGGGCTGTTGAGTTATGTGACTAAGATCGTCTGCATCCGGAGGGAGGACATAGGTCCCTTGAAAATTTGCTCGGAAAGCGTCCTCGAGTTCTTCCCAACTTCCGATTGTGTTTTCAGGAAGGCTTTTAAGCCAATGCCGGGCTGGCCCTTTAAGCTTAAGGGGTAAGTATTTTATGGCGTGGAGGTCATCTCCTCTAGCCATATGTATGTGGAGAATATAATCCTCAATCCAGACTCCAGGGTCTATTGTTCCATCATATGCCTCTATGTTTACGGGTTTGAATCCCTCTGGAAATTCATAGTCTAGGACCTCATCGGTGAAACATAGGGGGTGTGCGGCACCCCTGTGTGCTGGATTCTGATGATGGCTTTATTGCATTGCTTACGAGAGCTTGCTTTCTTGGCCCGTAAATGGACCTGACTGGGCCCTAATGCGAATCCTTAAGTGGGTCGCATGCCGATTTAAGTGCGGCGCCGCTTGCCGCTTTATGCTGGCCATGGGGTCGTCTATCCGACCGTGTGGCTTTCTTATTTTTTGAATGCGAGGGCTCTAGGGACTCTTCGTGGAATTCGGGCAGTAGCTTTCTCCTCGGATAGCTTTTAGTGCGGCGACTGTCCCCGTATTTATCTGCGGTATTGATTACTTTGCTCCATCAGATCTTGAGTGCATCTTCCGCCGTTTTTAGCTTCCGCTTCTGCTTTTTCAGGCTGCGTGCTGTTGCAACGAGCCTCTTGTGGAGATTCTTCTGCTTCGTGGGTTTATCCGGCGTAAGGTCGTCCGGAGTGCTGTTTTCGCCGGGGGAGGGATGTTCGGTTTCTCTATCCGTGTTGCCCTGTTCGGACGGTTGCTCTAAGGCCTGCTCGTCGTCTACCGGCTCATCCTGCTCTATGGCTGGGTCTTTATCGAGGCGGGGCTTGGGTCGGTGTTTACGCCGACGCTTTGATTGCTTTTCGAGGGATTGGTCCCCCGTTCCATCCCCCTTTTCCTCGTTGTCATTTCCTTTAGGGGGTATCCACCATGTACACATCGTGAGATGGGGTGGCTGTCCAATGCCCTATGGGCGTTGGCTCATCTGTATCTCCTGCATCGTCATCCATGCTATCGATGTCTGCGGAGTCAAAGTTGAGCACGTCGTTTAAATTGTTGACAGTGGCTACCAAGTGGGCGGTGGGTGGGCTTTGAATTTATTCATCGTCCGTATCCCATCCTCGCTGACCGTAGTCCGGCCAGGGCTCTCCTGATAAAGAGAGAGACTTTAGAGAATTCGCCCTATAGTGAGTCGTATTACAATTCACTGGCCGTCGTTTTACAACGTCGTGACTGGGAAAACCCTGGCGTTACCCAACTTAATCGCCTTGCAGCACATCCCCCTTTCGGAGTTCGGAGAGGAATCCAGCTCCTTGGAGTCACGGGCCGTGCGGAATGCGGGGCTGACATTCGGCTCGATCGCCTTTGAGATCGTAGCCCCCGAGGTGACGTCCAACCGCTCATCCTCGATTGGCGCAATAGGCTCCGAATAAAGGGTGGGAACCGGTGCTTGTGCGGCGTCCAGGGCACTGTTCGGCGGCAGAGCTAGATCATGCCTCTCGACACAGTGCGGCGCGCTCAGCTGTGGCTTGAATCCGTCGAAGATCGAATCCCCACGGGTGTCTACCGTGTAGTTTAAGCTTCCAAACCTGACCTAATGGCCAGGGGCGTAGCTTTCGATCTGCTGCAGGTGGCCAAACGAATTGGCCCGTAGTGCGAAGCCGCCGAAGACGAAGATCTGTGCAGGGAGAAAAGTCTCACCCTGCACCGTATCGTCGTTGATAATCAAAAGAGCCATCGAGCCCAAAAGTGACGACACAGAGGAACTCTCAATGAAAGCACCAATGTCGGTGTCAAAACTGGCGGATCTCGGGTAGGGGGTCCCGAACTGTGCGTCTAGGTGGATGGTAACAGGAGACAAGGGACACGATGTTTTTACCCAGGTTCGGGCCCTCTCGATGGAGGTAAAACCCTACTCCTGCTTGATTAATATTGATGATATGGGTAGTACAAGAGTAGATCTACCACGAGATCAAGGAGGCTAAACCCTAGAAGCTAGCCTATGGTATGATTGTTGTATGATGAAGTTGTCCTACGGACTAGAACCCTGCGGTTTATATAGACACCGGATAGGGTTAGGGTTACACAGAGTCGGTTACAATGGTAGGAGATCTTGAATATCCGCATCGCCAAGCTTGCCTTCCACGCCAAGGAAAGTCCCATCCGGACACGGGACGAAGTCTTCAATCTTGTATCTTCATAGTCCTGGAGTCCGGCTCAAGGTATAGTCCGGCTACCCGAACACCCCCTAATCCAGGACTCCCTCACCCGCCATTCTCTCTCACAAAGCCGGTGAGGTTGCCTTCGTCCATTGCTCACTGCCGCGACGTGGGCAATTGCCTCCTCCCGCCGCCCTCCTCTAGGTTGAGCTACGTCCCGACATCCCTCAGGTACAACTCCCTTTACAGCCGGCTTGCACCACTGCTCCAGCTGCCCACATCACTCTATGTGGATATTTCTCTACTTCTTTGCCCCGCACATACCTCTACTAGCTTCGACGTACTGTATTTGTGATGAGTTTATGTCTCATCAACTAGTCCCAGTAATCTTATTCTAATCACGCTTCTTCAATTTCTTTGCCACAGGGATGCTCATCTCGATTTAGGTGAAACTACACAAAATGATCCGATGGTCAAAGGGTTGCAAACTTCATTTCTTAGGATGCGCCGACGTTGATAGAAAATTAAAGCCTGGTTAGGGTTTACGGATCAAGGGGTAGGGACTGCATGGATCATTTTTTTCTTTAGTTGTCTTTGTTTAAATGGCTAGGGACTGCATAAGTAGTAGTATTGTACGCCTTACGCCCGCTCCCTCGCCCACGCGCGCGGTGGCTCGCAGGATGAGGAGAAATTTTTACTACTCCCTCCGTTTACTCCTCGTCCCTACGACCTTGGTTAGAGATATTATCATATTGTTTGGAATATATATGTCCTTTAGTAGATTTCAATATGAACTACTAGTACATGCTCCAAACACTGATGTATATAGACATATTTTAGAGTGAAGATTCACTCATTTTGCTCCGTATGTAGCATAAAGTTGAGAAACTTATTTTGGAACGGAGGGAGTACATATTTGCTATGATCTATCAATCATTGAGATGCAATAGCATGCATGTTAGTCTCCTTTGTATTTGACGAAATGTTGCAACGAGAAACCTTGGACGCAAGATACATGTAATAGAAGATGGAAGCTTCATAGCATTGTACTATCTCGCTGATAAATTACAGTACGTACTATACAAGTACTTCCTCCGTTCCTAAGTATAAGTCTTTGTAGAGATTTCACCATGAACCACATACAGATGTATATAGATGCATTTTAAGTGTAGATTCATTCATTTTGTTCTGTATGTAATCCACCTAGTGGAATCTCTACAAAGACTTATTTTTAGGAACGAAGGGAGTACTATGTAAAGAGTTAGGTGTCGCACGGTGTCCAGAAAATATGGTGATAGTGTGAGGTGGGCCATGTAATCACTGAGCCTGCTTGTTTTCACTACTCTTGCACTCCTCCGCCGTAAGAATGGAGAAAATTGTAATCTAGTAGTACCTCCTTTCGCCAAAAGCATGGGACATCCAGCAGTCCTACCACCTCAGTAATAATGACCAATGAGCCGTCAAATCACATATACCCAGCAGTAAGTTGGACGGACGAAGCAACCATCACTCTTGAATCCGCTTCTCCCTTCAACGCAGGCACCAGTGAGAGGTCGTGTCCGCTCTTCCCGGGCATGAATGCGGCATCGATTCTTTGGAGCGGCGGTGACCGTTTCGGGAGGGAAGCGCGTGCAGGCGATGGAGGCTTTGGGTGGGACAGGATGGTCAGGAGCGGGCGTGGCAGCTGTCCGCATGTCCCTATCGGAAGCCTGGAAACGAGAGGATGTACCGACTCTCGTGGCTAAACTCGTACAATACACACTATCTCTCTGTAGGAGTAGGTCGATCTGTCGCTCTCTCTAACACACACATGCTGTTAAACACACACACGCACACACAGGTTCATAGAATAGGAAAATCATACGAGTGAGAAGCCACAGGAAGTGAGGTACAAATGGAGTACGTACAAGAAGAGAAGAGGTGACGAATATTCCATCAAACCTGGACTAAGGAGTAGTACTCCCTCCATCTAGGTGTTAAGTCATCCTACGAAAATCAGATATTCCCAAAATGTTTAGGCGTCGTCCATTAACTTCGCATCTCAATCCCCTCCTGGCCTCTTTGCTAGCGAGCGTTGTTACTTAGGGAGCGTTTGGATCCTTAGCAAGAACAGCTTATAGCATAGCCTGGCAAAGTTAGGCATTTGGAACTGTTAAAATATGTTAGCTTTTGTGGGCCAGCTAGCTTGGGTGGGCTAGAAAATCCTTGATAGTTCAGGACAGCCAGATCGACTCGCTTCCGACGGCAAACTTCGCGTAGTAGTAACATAGACTAGTAACATATGCATGTTGTACTAGTACAAGTTACTCACCACTATGACCAGCCTAAGCAATGTAACCAAACGCTCCTTACTCTGCCATGTTATCTCCCCTGGAAACCCAATGCATGGAGCGCAACTACGCGTTGATTAGTCAAGAAATCAAAGTCAGCTTGCATGCTAGTTAATACGTGGCCTTGAATGGTAGCTAAAATGGCATCTCTTAGTTGTTTGGATTAGGCTGCCCGTAATGGGAGTATCATACGTAGTATCCTGCATGCCAACTAAGCAATTTTGATGAGGTGGCATAGTATTAAATGAAGAAAGAGAGACTTGGGTATCATATCATGATACCATATCATATTAAATGATGTGCTACTTTGTGTCATGCATGGCAATAAATATAGTCCTCTATGATACCAACATTTGGTACTATGCATTACGGATGTAGTATCATAGACTAGTATCATATGCATGATACTAGTATATGATAATCCCCATTACAACCAGCCTTAATTGTTGCGTTTAGAGACAGAAATCAGGTCTTTGATTGGAGGAATGACCGGTCAAGTTTCTCCTTCTCCTCCAATCTGCTTGCACCTTGGTCTCGTTGCACCTTCTAATGTGACTTATTACACCTAGACGGAGGGAGTCGTACGAGATACGGTGGCACACTGACTTAGGTCGAATACAAGTGCCCAAAATTGTGTGCATGTTATAATAAGGATTCACTTAAAATAGTACGTGAGCGAACAGAGGGATCAATTGGACAGTGCTCCCGAGCAGCAGCGAGATGTGTGAGGTAAGATACACCGCTAGCGCCTTTAATTTTTCTTATTAATTTGTTTGTTTCACCCTCTAACTAGTGGGACCCAATGTACTACGTGGAGAGAGGCAAGGTGACTAAGGCTGCATTATTTCTGCACCACTATGGATAGTCTTACCACCAAAGCCGCATGACACGATTATGATTTAAATCCCAATGACTCCCATGCACAAAAAACATGGCATGCTTATCACACGAATGCAGGAATGTATAAAAGGTTATTTTCCTCTCGTTGAGCATAACGGGAGGGTTGTGTAGCTGGTTAGCTAGTTCGCTCATCAAACTTGAGGTCTCGGGTTCGATAACTACAGTTGAGCATAATTCGTGCCAGGAGGATTCTTTGACTGGTCAAAATGGATGGATACGAGCTATACGATCTCGTAGTGACCGTATAATCACCTCATCATGTATAAGCTACAGCCTCAGCGCTTGTTTTCTAGGGTTTGCACTCTTCACACTCTCTCTAGTATATATTACACGCTGGAGCCTCAGCGCTTGTAGTTGCTCTCTTCACACTCTCTCACCCTCTCCAGATCTAAACAAGACTTCGTTGGCCTCTCTCTCTCTCTCCCCTCACTGCTGGTCTGCTTGTAGTTGCTCTCTTCACACTCTCTCACCTTCTCTAGATCTAAACAAGACTTCATTGGCCTCTCTCTCCCCTCACTGCTGGTCAAAGAGCCAGCAGGATCCGTCTGCCAGGAAGGGAAGGAGGCTTAACACTGTCGCCATCGGCGACGGAGGGAATCCACTACCGGCGCAACTGTTCACTTCCACCCAGCGGCGGCGCGGGCGGGCCTCTGACCCCTTCTTCTTCGCCGTCATACATAGTGTGGGTCGAACGGCCTCCGGTCGCCCACCGAACCACACCCCAAGAACCTTAAGGTATACTTTACTTATTTCACATGCATTGCTCTAGCTGCATGTGTGCTTTTTCCGCTTCTGCACTCGAATCTAGGTGTTGGATCAAATAAGAAAGTAGTGGGGAAAGTTGTATACCATGAATCTAGGACGTGGTTCAAAGAGGAAAGGAATGGGGGAAAGTAGTGGGAAAAGTTGTATAGCATGAATCTAGAACGTGGTTCAAAAAGGAAAGGAAGGGGGAAAGTAGTGGGGAAAGTTGTATCGCATGAATCTAAGACGTGGTTCAAAGAGGACAGGAATGGGGGAAAGTAGTGGGGAAAGTTGTATAGCATAAATCTAGGACGTGGTTCACAGAGGAAAGGAAGTGGGGGAAAGTACTAGTACGGATTGGCTATCCAGCACCTACGTTGGTCGAAAAGGGAAAACAATGACAAATGCAGTACACACATCTGTATAGAACTGATCTTTTGTTTTGGGGGACAAGGATGTAGAGTTTGAGCAGGACTAGGTTTGCTGTGCTCACATAGGGAAAGGTGTCTAAAGATAACAAAACTGGGACCAACACAAATATGCTCATTAGTTGATGGCTCTTTGTTGCAACAGACTGTGCATCACCCCAGTACATCGGTAGATGCACATGGTGCTGGTGTGTCCACTGCCCCGTGCAACTCTTTAGCTGTTATTAATCTAAGACCCTGTTTGGTTAAAAACTCCTTAGTCCCTACCTGCTTGGTTCCAGGGACTAAACATGGACTAGAGGTTATTAAATGACATGCTAAAAGACCATGTTACCCCTAGTAATGAACTAATAGAGACAAGGTGCGATGCATGGCAGGGGCAACTGTTGGAGAATGTCCCAAAAAGACTCTCCCTCGGGGTCTTCTATCTTTAGTCCTGAATGACCAATTTTAGTCCCTAAAGTCCCTCATGTTTGGTTTAGTGGGATTGACACGGAGTTTTTTTAGTCCCTCCACCAAAATGTCCCTGTAAACAAGCACCCTCTAATAATGCCGCTTGAAAATTGATGCAATGCCACAGTTAAAAGCAAATTACATGTTTAACAAATTTTATTGTTAATATAATCTCTCTGTTAATATTAATCAATGCCACCGTTTGAGAAATGCTACTGTCTTGCTTTCTTTCCCATTTAGATAAGGTAGATGCTTCTTTTTGTTGGCTTCTGTGTCATCCACCGTTATTGGCCACTAGTTGTTTCCTTTGCTCCTCTGTGTAAACAGGATTATCTACTTCACCTCGTTGCCATTGTGACCTTTTGTTGTACTGCACAAAACACTTTTGTTTTAAGAGTGTTTTTTGTAGTTCAACCAAAGTATCACACCAACAACGTTGCTTGATTGCTTGATCTTAGTGGAACTGCACAAGAGGAGATCTTACTTCCTATCCGTGTTGGCAAATTTGGTTCAGATCTTGTTCTTGTGAGTTGTTTGAATTCTGCGTCATGAGAGGTCAGTACTAGCCTTCTTTCACATGATTCTGCAGTGTGCTTTCATATGTTGTGCTACTTGTACGGTAATGTTTCTTGATTTTAGTGAACTGCACAAATGGAGACAAGACTTCCAATCTGTATGTGCACCGCAATATCCCATTGAGGTAAGATAAGGATATTTCACAACTGTTGGCCTGTATTTTACCACTTTCATCCGAAAATTAATGTCATTGTTTAGTGCTATACTTGTGCAACCTAATTGACATGCCAAATCTTACATTGAAGGCGAAGCTTGTCTGTTATTGAACCAAGTGATGAAGGGGAAGAACAAGCGGAATAAAAACAAAAATAAACTCTTGGTGATGCAATGAAGCACTGGAACTGTGATGACAGAAGTAATGATATAGTTTTGCATCTTAATTTATTGCTATGGCTGGAACGAGCAATTGTTTTGCCACTGATTTGATGCCACTCTTAATGTAATACGTAATGATCTCTACTTGTGCAAATAGGTATCTTCTTTGAAGATACCATATATTTTAGTGGAACTCCACAAGAAGACGTTGGAAACATTAATCTAATCGAGGAGTATATAGTAAGCCTGGCCACCACAGTAGATAGCAACAGATGGTTTCGGAGAAGTGCTTCATCTGTATGCTCTACACAATAAGCCTCCTGACAAAGGTTGGTACTCGCCCACTGATTTCATCCATATGGTTGAGCTTTGTCATCTCTATTGGTGTTGTGCTACTGTTTAGATACTATCATCAAAAAGTGGTATTGTCCTTGAGAAGTGCTTCATCTGTGTTGTTTTAAATATTTCCTTTCCTTTTCTCGAGAAAACAGGGATGCTAGCATTTAGTTATCCTCTTGTCTTTGCACAACAGGATAATCCTCCTCTGAAGAAGAATATGGAGTACGTGAAGTGACTAGTTCCGATTATGCCAGGATGAAGAAGCCATGTCTATTTTCTCATCAGAAGGAGCAATTGAAGGATGGTTACATTACCCCCACAAGACCAAACTAACTTCAGCTCAGAAGGACCGACAAAACTCCATTTTCTTGCTGTGATGCGTGAGTACAATGTTGTTCTAGGATTTTTTTCGGTGAGTTCCATTTTTCTAAAAGTGTGCTCTACATGGACCATGTAGGTGCCTGTTCAAACTATCAATTCATAATACAGTTTGCTTTATACTAATCACTTTTTTGTATTTGTTCAAACAGGGGTGCTCAGCTTGATTTCAACGGGAACTACACAAAATGTTCATGAATACATCGAATCATTCATTTCCACCACAAGAAAGGAGGTGCCGATAATTTCAAGGCGTTGCAACATATAAGGGAGAAATCATACAAGCTACGCGCGAATTTGGTTGATTTTGGTGGAACTGCACAAAAAGAACAGCTGGTTTACTTAGCACGAGGTGCCATGTCAATGTTCAAACTAATGGCAAACCCTTCCCATTCCACAATCGTAGGCATTTGATATTTTGGAATGGCAAAACCTTGTAAAATTTTGCTCATTGGTTTTAGCAAGAAGACATGCGTTTGATATTTTTGAATGGGACGCCCTTTGCTGTCAGTAGCATCGATCCATTTTTTCTTTATTCTTTAGTTGTGAAGTAAATATTGGCTCTAACATGTGACTTCCTGATATGCATAATCATCGATTGTTTTGAATGCTCTCTATGTATTACCAGGCCTGTGTGTTTGATTGCAATGTATAGGAAAGCTAAAAAGCTGCTCAAACTCTTTGTACCCTTCTGTTCCTTTTTACTTCGCACATTGTGAAAGTGCATACTTTTTTCTATAATATTGGTCAAACTAGAGATACTTGGACTGCAGACAAAACTTGTATGCAGACTAGAAAGGACCGGAGGGAGTACATGTGAAACTGCTGCAAACGAGGTGATCACCCTGGGAATAATGCTAGTACGTATTGTTTTGCATGTTCATCCAATGCCAGTGATATAGGAATTCGAACTAATCGAAATAAATTCATTCATACACGGTCGGATTTCATTACATTTCATACATTCTTCAACTAAAAAGGGGTGCGCTGGAGGTATAATTAATTAACCGAAGCAACCCACCTATGTCTTGCTGAGCCGATCAGAAGCTTCAGTGACTTAACTGCAGGTGCAGTTGCGTAACTGACATGTGGCCCAGATGCCTGTTGGGCCCACGTGTCAGTCCGCCAACTGCACCAGCAGTTAAGTAGAAGCAGCGTCCTTCTCCAACATAGCTCTCCGACTCCACGTCGCTGCCAAGAAGCTAACCGGCTGTCAGTGATCAACCCGCCTAGCTTGTCATAGCGTTTAGGGCAACTAGGAGCCGAATGATCAGGATCCCCATGAGGGAGTCCTGGATTAGGGGGTGTTCGGATAGCCGGACTATACCTTCAGCCGGACTCCTGGACTATGAAGATACAAGATTGAAGACTTCGTCCCGTGTCCGGAAGGGACTTTCCTTGGCGTGGAAGGCAAGCTTGGCGATACGAATATGCAGATCTCCTACCATTGTAACCAACTTTGTGTAACCCTAACACTCTCCGGTGTCTATATAAACCGGAGGGTTTTAGTTCGTAGGACAACATACACAACAACAATCATACCATAGGCTAGCTTCTAGGGTTTAGCCTCTCTGATCTCGTGGTAGATCTACTCTTGTACTACCCATATCATCAATATTAATCAAGCAGGATGTAGGGTTTTACCTCCATCAAGAGGGCCCGAACCTGGGTAAAACTTCGTGTCCCCTGCCTCCTGTTACCATCCGGCCTAGACGCACAGTTCGGGACCCCCTACCCGAGATCCGCCGGTTTTGACACCGACATTGGTGCTTTCATTGAGAGTTCCTTGGTGTCATCGCCGTCAGGCTTGATGGCTCCTACGATCATCAATAGCGATGCAGTCTAGGGTGAGACCTTCCTCCCCGGATAGATCTTCGTCTTCGGTGGCTTCGCACTGCGGGCCAATTCACTTGGCCATCTGGAGCAGATCGAAAGCTATGCCCCTGGCCGTCAGGTCAGATTTGGAAGTTTAAACTACACGGCCAACATCCGCGGGGACTTAATCTTCGATGGATTCGAGCCACTGCCGAGCGCGCCGCACTGTCACGACGAGCATGATCTAGCTCTACCGCCGAACAGTGCCCTGGAGGCCGCACCCGCATCGGCTTTGACCCTTAATTCGGAGCCAACTGCACCGATCGAGGATGGGTGGTTGGACACCACCTCGGGGGCTGTGATCCCAATAGCGATCGAGCCAAACACCAGCCCCGCACTCCGCGAGACTCATGACTCCAAGGAGCCGGACTCCTCTCCTAACTCTGAACCCCTCACGCCCCTGCCGATCGAATCCGATCAGGCGCCGATCATGGAGTTCACTGCCGCAGACATCTTTCAGCACTCGCCTTTCGGCGATATTCTGAAGACACTAAAGTCTCTCTCTTTATCAGGAGAGCCCTGGCCGGACTATGGTCAGCAAGGTTGGGATACGGACGATGAAGAAATTCAAAGCCCACCCACCACCCACTTTGTAGCCACTATCGATGATCTAACTGACATGCTCGACTTCGATTCCGAAGACATCGACGGTATGGACGCCGATGCAGGAGACGACGAAGAACCAGCGCATATCGGGGCCTGGAAAGCCACCTCGTCATATGACATATAAATGGTGGACACCCCAAAAGAAGGAGATGGCGATGGAACAGCGGAGGATGACCCCTCCAAGAAACAGCCTAAGCACCGGCGTCAGCAGCGCTGCTCAAAATCCCGCCAAAACAAATATGGTGACTCCCGCACGGGAGATAATAATACTCCAGAGAGTGCCGAAGAAAACCCCCTCCAGCAAGACTTAGCACAGGAGGATGGAGAAGCCAGCCCTCATGAGAGAGCGGAAGACAGAGAGGTCGAGGACGACAATTATATGCCTCCCTCCGAAGATGAGGCAAGCCTCGACGACGACGAGTTTGTCGTGCCAGAGGATCCCGTCAAGCAAGAGCGTTTTCAACACAGGCTTGTGGCCACGACAAGAAGCCTCAAGAAAAAATAGCAACAGCTTAGAGCTGATCAAGATTTGCTAGTCGACAGATGGACTGAAGTCCTTGCGGCCGAAGAGCATAAACTCGAATGCCCCTCCAAGAGCTGCCCAAAGCGTAGGTCGCTACCCCGACTAGAGGAGGAAGCATTTAAACCTGCATCACCTGCACTCGATACGGTCGATCGGCCACCTCGTGGCCGCGACAGAGAGGCCTCTCGGCCCTCCACTCAAGCCGCACCCCGTACCAAGGCACGGGAAAATGCGCCGGACCTGAGAGATATGTTGGAGGACAAGGCAAGGCAAACAAGATCGATTTACAGATCGCGTGGGCGCCCCACGACTCGAGACGGTAACCGTCACGCCGACCACAAATTCGGCAGGGCCGAACACAGTAGACAAAGCTCATTGGAGCTACGTCGTGATATAGCCCAGTACAGAGGCGCCGCACACCCACTATGCTTCACAGACGAAATAATGGATCATCAAACCCCCGAGGGTTTCAAACCCGTAAATATCGAATCATATGATGGCACAACAGATCCCGCAGTATGGATCAAGGATTATCTCCTTCATATCCACATGGCCCGCGGCGATGATTTCCATTCCGTCAAATACCTCCCACTCAAGCTTAAAGGACCAGCTCGGCATTGACTTAAACAACTTGCCAACAGAATCAATCAGTTGTTGGGAGGACCTAGAAGCCGCATTCCTCGACAATTTCCAGGGCACTTATGTGCGACCCCCAGACGCCGATGACCTAAGTCACGTAATTCAGCAGCCAGAAGAATCGGCCAGGCAATTCTGGACACAGTTCTTAACAAAGAAAATCAAATAGTCGACTGTCCGTTCGCTGAGGCCCTAGCAGGCTTCAAGCACAATATCTGTGACGAGTGGCTTGCCCGACACCTTGGACAGGAAAAGCCGAAATCTATGGCAGCACTCACGAGACTCATGACCCGCTTTTGCGCGGGAGAAGACAGCTGGCTTGCTCGTAGCAACAATATGACCAAGAACCCTAGTAATTCGGATACTAGGGACAGTAGTGGCAGGTTGCGTCGCAACAAGCAGAAGCGCCGCATTAACGGCGACAACGCTGAGGATACGGCAGTTAATGCCGGATTCAGAGGCTATAAATCTGGTCAGCGGAAAAAGCCATTCAAAAGAAATCCTAAGGGCCCGTCCAGTTTGGACTGAATACTCGACCGCTTGTGCCAGATACATGGCACCCCCGAAAAGCCATCCAATCACACCAACAGGGATTGTTGGGTGTTCAAGCAGGCAGGCAAGTTAAATGCCGAAAATACAGACAAGGGGCTACATAGCGATGACGACGAAGAGCCCCGGCCGCCGAACGATAGTGGACAGAAGGGCTTTCCCCCACAAGTGCGGATGGTGAACATGATATACGCAACCCACAACCCCAAGAGGGAGCGGAAGCGCGCGTTAAGGGACGTATACGCGATAGAGCCAGTCGCCCCAAAGTTCAACCCATGGTCCTCCTGCCCGATCACCTTTGATCGGAGGGACCATCCCACTAGCACCCGTCACGGTGGATTCCCCGCATTGGTTCTAGTCCCAATCATTGACGGATTTCATCTCACTAGAGTCCTTATGGATGGCGGTAGTAGCCTGAACCTGCTTTACCAGGATACAGTGCGGAAAATGGGCATAGATCCCTCGAGGATTAGGCCCACCAAAACGACCTTCAAAGGCGTAATACCAGGTGTAGAGGCCAACTGTATAGGCTCAGTCACACTTGAAGTGGTCTTCGGATCTCCGGATAATTTCCGAAGCGAGGAGTTAATCTACGACATAGTCCCATTCCGCAGTGGCTATCACGCACTGCTCGGACGAACCGCATTCGCCAAGTTCAATGCGGTACCACGCTATGCATACCTTAAGCTCAAGATGCTAGGCCCTCGGGGAGTAATTACGGTCAACAGAAACACCGAACGCTCCCTCCGAACGGAGGAGCACACGGTGGCCCTCGCAGCGGAAGTACAAAGCAGCCTCTCCAGGCAGTTCTCCAATCCGGCCATTAAACGACCGGACACCGTCAAGCGCGCCCGGAGTAACCCACAACAAGACCGCCTGGCATGATCCGAGCAGGCATAGCAATGCGGCCCCAACCCCAGCCCTCACAAAAAGGCGATGCCAGTGCTTCGCGTACATAACTACGCTCTAGAAATACCATGGGTACAGGGGGAGGGGCACCATCACGGCACGCCCGAAACATGGCTTAAACCGCACCAGGGGCTGCCAATTTTTTTATTTTTCTCTTACTTTCAGGACTCCATTCTTCGGAAGGCCTGTTCGGCAGTTCAATTGCCGCACAAACGATGCAAGAACCAGGGAAGCAGACAAGCCACGCCGCATTACGGAACTCCCAGGTGGTCTCTATCACGAGCAATATACCTGTTTCGCATACCTTTCCGCAGCCTGCCCCTGGAACGGACATGTTAAATAGTCCAACCTTTTGCTTACCGCATTATTTGTATCGTTCTGCTTTGATTGCAGCCCTTTTTAATAAACAATGCATAGCTTTTGTCTATTTTCGCATTACTCTTTTTCTATAAATATATGTTCCTTAACGACATGTTGCACCCAAACACTTTGGTACGGCCAAAATACGTTAGGGGCTTTAGTATCCCTCAATATGGTGTGAGAAGTCCGAACACTTTAACAAGTTAGGCACCCCGAACTTATAGCATTATATGCATCAGCTCCGAATCATGTCTTGGGTCAATAGTTGGGTTTGCCCAGCTCCTATGTTTTGGTGCCTTACGTTCCGCTATATCGGCTAAGGTAGCACTAGGAGAACCACTGCGATTGTGCCCCAGTTGAGCTGGGTCGAGCACCTCAGTGGAGAAAGCTAAAACTGACTGTCATGATGAAACGAGAGTTGGTCGCTGTTCGAGAGGTTTTTTGAGTCCCTAAAGACTTATGCCGCTTAGAGCGAGGAGCTGGCTCTGTCCGGCCAAAGGCATGGATAGCGCCCCAAACTTGGTCTTCCGAATACCAGGGGCTTCGCCGAAATTTAAAATTATAGAATTCTATGGCTAAGTGAGAGTGTTCACACATTATAGTCCGATTGCCTTGTTCGTTGGGCTGAGCGCCTCCCTCGAAGGACCCAAACATGGGAAAAAGAGCGCTCAGGTTTATCCCCGAACACCCCAGCACTAGCGGCACGGGGGCAGACGCCGACGACTCGCCATCTCTCAGTATTGATAAATAGCCGCACAGAAGGTAATATTTTAAATTCCAACAGCATTGCTTAGTGCATAAGAACAAGTTTTCAGCGCACAGGACAAAACGAGCAAGTTTCACTCAAAAATTACATCCCTAGAACATTCATACGCCACAAGGTAGGCACCCTTCAGAACATCCTTATAATAATTCTCGGGCTTGCAATGCTCTTTCCCCGGCGGTGGCCCGTCCTTCACAAGCTTCTCAGCGTCCAGCTTGCCCCAGTGCACCTTAGCATGGGCAAGGGCCCTACGGGCACCTTCAATGCAGACGGAGCACTTGATGACTTCGAGCCATGGACATGCCTCCACCAGCCGCCGCACCAGACCAAAATAGCTCCCAGGCAGAGCCTCTCCAGGCCACAGCCAAACTATGAGGCCCTTCATGGCCTGTTCGGCCGCCTTGTGGAGCTCGACCAGTTGCTTTAGCTGGTCGCTCAGGGGCACGGGGTGTCCGGCCTCAGCGTACTGAGACCAGAACACCTTCTCTGTCGAGCTGCCCTCCTCGGCTCGGTAAAATGCGGCGGCATCGGACACACTCCGGGGAAGATTTGCAAACGCTCCTGGAGAGCTCCGGATTCGGGTAAGTAATAAGTAACTCACGTTTATGTGTTTGCTTTGCATAAAGAATGCCTTACCCACCGCTATCTTCTTCACCTCATCCAACTCCTGGAGGGTTTTATGGGATTCGGCCTTGGCAGACTCGGCATTTTTAATAGCGGCCGCTCGCGTCTTTGAGTCATGTTTTTTCATGAGAACTTGGAGCTCTTGTTGTACCTTGCCAACCTGGGCCTCGTACCTCTCCCGCTCGGGGTGCTCCGTGGTCGCCCTCTTCTCGGCCTCAACCAGTGCTTGCTTAAGGGTCGCCACCTCAGACGTGGCCCCTACAATAGCCATGATAATCCTGTCATTTTTTGCAATTGCACCTTTTATATATATATATATATTTAAACAAGGTATTTCTTACCTTCATTGTCCTCGAGCTGCTTCTTGGCACGCCCGAGCTCTTGCTCGGACTACTCAAGGCTTTGCTTTAGTGTGTCCACTTCCGCAGTCAGTGCGGCGGACGCCAGCAGGGAAGCCTACATACGCATATTGACTCCTTTTTGATAGACTCCTGCGAACTTTATTTGATCCTCTATTTGGCTTTTCTTTCCGAACGCCAAACAGGGCATCAGGGGCTACTGTCTATGCGGTAATATTGTTTACACATTCTTTACTTACCTCAAAGCCTGTTAAAAGGCTAGTACAGGCTTCAGTCAGTCCGCTCTTGATGGACTGAACCTCTCGGACCACCGCACTCATAATGGTGCAGTGCTCCTCATCGATGGAGGCGCCTTGGAGCGCCTCCAACAGATTGTCCGGGGCCTCCGGTTGGACGGGGGTCACCGGCACGGTGGGCTTGCTCCTCTTGGAAGGAGGTCGCCCGCCGGACTCTGGAACCTTTAAAGGTTCCAGAGCGGTGTCTGGCCTTGAGCCAGACTTGGAGCCCTGGGGGGTTTTATCCCCTTTACTCCTGGAGTCCGGGAGGTCGCCTTGCGGCGCCTCCAGGACCACCTCCTCCCGGCTTGGAACCTGTTGAGACAACACTTCAGTGTCGTCCACAGGGCGGGGGGAGGAAGCCGTCGGAAGCGAATTCACATCCGACGAGTCCAGTGAACAGCTCGACGATGCGTCGAGCCGGTCTTTGGGTGGGCTGCATAATCATATTCGACAGGAGGGAAAGTTGTGCAATAAAGGAATACTATGAATTACTCTAGTATTCGGATACTTACGATTTCGCCAGGGGCTTGGCCCTGAGCGGCCACTCCTCTCCGCTGTCATTGGCGTCGGTGGAGTAGTCCGGAGGAAGGGTTTTCCCCTTCTTGGACCCTCCGGCCTCCCCAGAGAGGGCGGCCTTCCTTTTATTCTCTCCTCCCGCTGGAGGGGGAGAGGTCTCTTCTTCTTCCTCCTCGTCTTCGCGGCAGGAATGCGCCTCGGAACCGCCGGATGATGGATCCGACACCTCCTGGCGCCATGCACTCTTTCGAGTCCCCATGGCCTTTTTCGCGGCCCTCTTCTCCGGCACCACATAGGGTGCCGGAATCAGCAGCTTTGCCAAGAGAGCGTCCGCTGGGCCTTCGGGCAAAGGAGCCGGACAGTTGATCTGTCCGGACGTCTTCTGCCAATCCTGTCAAAGGTAAGGGAGCTTAGATCCCGCATGGAGTAAAACTATGAAAAACTGATACCCTGTAAAAGGAAAAAACAGCTTACCGCATGAGCGTGGCACTGTGTACTAAATCCGTGATCCTCGGTAGCGGATGCGGGTGCCTCGGCGCCCTTGAAAAGCACCTTCCAGGCATCTTCGTACGTCGTGTCGAAGAGCCTGCTCAGAGTTTGGTGCCACGCCGGGTCGAACTCCCACAGGTTGAAAGCCTGTTGTTGACACAGGAGGATCAGGCGGATGAGCATAACCTGGACTACGTTGACAAGTTTGAGATTCTTGTCCACCAGGGTTTGGACGCATGTTTGGACTCCGGTTAGCTCTCCTTTTTTACCCCACGACAGGCCCGTCTCCTTCCAGGAGGTGAGCCACGTAGGGGGTCCGGATCGGAACTCGGGGGCTGCAACCCACTCAGGGTCGCGTGGCTCGGTGATGTAAAACCACCCCGATTGCCACCCCTTCAGGGTTTGCACAAAGGAGCCCTCGAACCATAAGACGTTGGGCATCTTTCCCACCATGGCGCCTCCGCACTCCGCCCGGTTGCTGCGCACCACCTTCGGCTTGACGTTGAAAGTCTTGAGCCATAGGCCGAAATGGGGGCGGATGCGGAGGAAAGCCTCGCACACGACGATAAACGCCGAGATGTTGAGGACAAAGTTCGGGGCCAGATCGTGGAAATCCAGGCCATAGTAGAACATGAGCCCCCGGACAAATGGGTGGAGAGGGAAGCCCAGTTCGCGAAGGAAATGTGGGAGGAACACCACCCTCTCATGGGGCCTAGGGGTGGGGATGAGCTGCCCCTTTTCGGGAAGCCGGTACGCGATGTTGTTGGACAGGTATCCGGCCTTCCTCAGTTTTTTGATGTGTCCCTCCGTGACGGGGGAGACCATCCACTTGCCTCCCGCTCCGGACATGGCTGGAGAAGGTTGAGGTGGGGAGTGCGGACTTGGGCGCTGGAGCTCGAGTGCGCGAGAATGGATAGGCAAAGGAGGAAGAAGGCGTAGGTAAAAACGTGGATCCTTATCCCCTTATATGGGTGGACGAACATACGTGTCCCCACCAGCCTGGTAAAACTCGCTTATCTCCAAGCGCCGTAATCAATGGCGCGGTTGGGTTACCCACGCCTGTATTGATGAGAATCCCGGAATAAGGGGACACGATCTCTGCTTTGACAAGACGTGCCAAGGAAACCGCCTCGCATGACGTGCTGGGGTGGGGTAATAAAACGACTCGGATAAAGGCTTGGCCGTGGTGTGTCACACTACAGAATATGTCAGCAGATTAGATTTGTGTGAATATTATTCTCTCTATGGCAATATGTGGAAACTTATTTTGCAGAGCCGGACACTATCTTTGTGTTCAAAATCTTCTATGAAGTACTTGGAGGAGGAACCCGCCTTGCAATGCCGAAGACAATCTGCGCGCCAGACTCATCGTCATTGAAGCCTGGTCCAGGGGCTACTGAGGGAGTCCTGGATTAGGGGGTGTTCGGATAGCCGGACTATACCTTCAGCCGGACTCCTGGACTATGAAGATACAAGATTGAAGACTTCGTCCCGTGTCCGGAAGGGACTTTCCTTGGCGTGGAAGGCAAGCTTGTTGATACGAATATGTAGATCTCCTACCATTGTAACCGACTTTGTGTAACCCTAACCCTCTTCGGTGTCTATATAAACCAGAGGGTTTTAGTCCCTAGGACAACATACACAACAACAATCATACCATAGGCTAGCTTCTAGGGTTTAGCCTCTCTGATCTCGTGGTAGATCTACTCTTGTACTACCCATATCATCAATATTAATCAAGCAGGATGTAGGGTTTTACCTCCATCAAGAGGGCCCGAACCTGGGTAAAACTTCGTGTCCCCTGCCTCCTGTTACCTTCTGGCCTAGACGCACAGTTCGGGAACCCCTACCCGAGATCCGCCGGGTTTGACACCGACACCCCACATGACAAACACCTTTCTTCTTGTCATTCTTCTTCTTGAAGTTCGTGTGTTGCACAGCCTTGTTCTTCCCATCAAACTTTGCTTTACCATCAAACTTGCCCTTGTTCTTGGGGCTGGAAGTTCTTCTTCTGTACCAGATTGGCACTAGATCCTCCCTCAATTCCTTGAGCACGTGTGTCCTTTGCTCTCGCCTTTTCTTCCACATCAAGAGTGCCAATGAGATCCACGAAGGAGGAAGCTTAGTGATGATACCTCCGACAACAAACTTATCCGGTAGCATACAACTGAAGTGCTCAAGTCCTCTAGCAAATGACTGTATCTCATGAGCTTACTCAACCACGGAGCGCTCTTCAATCATCATGTAATCATAGAATTGCTCCATGATGTATAGCTCAATGCCAGCAACCAGAGGGTAGCAGCGGTGGCCTTACTTGGACCTGAGCGGCGGCGACCTACCGTGTTCTACTCTTCCTTGTTTTCTGTGTGGCGCAGCCTCGTTGGCAGCGGGGCGGGGCCTCGGCGGAGCCGGCGATGTCCTCTGTCTCGTAGCCGGCGGGCGGTGCCTCGGCAGTGCGGGGGAAATCCCCCTCCTCATTACCGGCAGGGTGGGGCCTCAACGGAGCCGGCGGTGTCCTCTGCCTCATTGTTGGCACCACGGGGCCTCGTCGATGCCAGTGGAGCGGGGACTCGTCGGAGCCGGCATTGACCTCTGGCTTGTCCTCGGTCTCGCCAAACAGCGGCTTGCCCGCTTCATCGCCCCCTTTGTAGGCGACTGCAGCCTCGGCCACCCGCATGCGGTACCGCCAACGCTCGAGGCGGCCCTCGCGGGCGGAGCGGTATGAGTCGAGCAGCGCCTCCTGCTCCGCCCGCTCCGTGATGATCTGCTCCTCCGCCTGCAGGTGCTCCCGGAGGAGATGGTGGTTGTAGGCAGCATCGGCCTGCGCCTCCCGGAACTGCTCCTCACGCTTTTGCCTCACCGTGTCCATATATTGGGCACGGGCCTCGCCGATGGTCATGGTGCAATGCACCGGCGAGGATGGCGCGGAGGAGGGGGTTGGCGCTGAATCGTCGACTACCATGTTCTCTATTGGGACGTCGTCGTCCTCTGGCTTCCTTCTGGCCAGCCAGTCGGCAGCAATGGCAGCCATCTCCTTGTGGCCATCGTCCGCCCGTCCCGAAGAGCGCTGGAGCGTGAGGAAGGATGCGGATGACTGTGGCTATGGCCGGCGCAGCAGTTTATATATCAATGGTGGGCGGCAGAGGGACGGACGTGTGGTGCCGGAGTAGCTGCCTCGGCAACCGCGTATCATTAATGTGGGCAGAAGAAGGATGGACGGACGACACTTGTGTCGTTTGAAGGCGGAGCAATCGCATGGACCGGAAAGTGGGATGGGCGGTGCTGAACGTTTCGGGCGGAAAGCGCGCGCAGGCGAGAGAGGCGGTCTGGGTGGGCCAGCGTAGTCAGACTCGTGCTTGGCAGCGGGTCGGTCCAGCAGCCGGACATGCTGGCTCGCCAGCTACCTCGCCGAGCTGAGCGACGACAATCAGACGATGGGCGTAGCTTCCGACCAGGAGCCGACGCCACTGTCCAGGCCAGTTCATGCCATGTTCACCATAGAGGAGGTGCGGCCGCACTTCGACGCCCTAATGGCGGAAGAGATACCAGTGCAGGAGGACCTGTGTTGCAACCTCCGTCTCCTCAATGAGCACCGGTGAACAAGCGAACGACAATGTCGTCACGGACATGTGGCCGTATGATCCTGGCTTCCCGAATGAGCAATGGGCGCTGTATTAGACCATCTGTAGGGGCCGTGAGGCCCTCTCCATCGTCCTTCGAGTTGTTGCGCTCGCCGTGGTGCCGCCGTCTCACGTTTTCAACATGGTCAACGGACATGAGGATGAGGAGATGACTTTACTTCGAGAGGATGATAGTGGGGACCCTCCAAGGCCATAGCCGCACGTACGCAAGTGCCTCCTTATTAGTATATAAAACTATAATTTTTTTGCTTCCTCCTGGTTTCCTGACATCACGGTCACACACCATTCTCAACCTATGTAGTCAATAAATGAGAGAATTGCACAAGAAGCGGCCGACAGCTGGGACCAAGCAGCTCGAGCAGTATTTGTGCTTTTGAGGTGTGAGCACTGCAGAGTTTTTCTTGAGCGATGTTTAGCCCAGATATTAATTTTTCTCCTCTGAACAACAACGGAAACATCGCTGCAGCTATTAACTGGGCGGGCTGTGGCCCGTCTAGCCCAGGCCAGATATCCAGCCCAGATATTAACTTTTTTCAAGCTGAAAATTGCTAGCCTAGCTATACTTTTTTAGGAATACCCAGGCAAGGTCAAGTTGTTATTCTCCACCCCGCTGGGCCGCAAATCTTTCCTAGGAGGGATGCATTAGGTTTAAAAAGAAATTGGGCTTTAAGAAATAATAAATGGGATGTAATTATAAAAACTGGGCAGTAAATAAAAAAATGCACCAAACACGTAATTACTTTATAAAATATTATTTTTGGATATTGAAAATTTTAATTTCATTAATTGTTGCGAGCGCAATGTTTCATTAGATTTTTACATAATATAAATTTATATTGAAATTGTATTTAATCTGACTAGAAATTTTGGGATAAAAATATTTCAGATCCCATCAAAATGTGGGAAAATTTATTGAATCCTGTTTTGAACGGTTGGTTGAAATGGGTTGTACTTTTAATAAATTGTAAATGGGTTGTAGTAAATTCCATTAGAATTCAAAAATTGGCTGCACATTCTTACTAATCTCAAATGGGCTATAAGTTTTCTGCCACACACTTGTGGCCTTACTAAGTTGACGCGTCCCCTGAAAAAAAAGAGTTGACGCGTATGCAAGGCTTTGTCAACTTATAGTCAACACACGGTTCTAGCAGCAGTGGCCGTTGGATGTCCATCCAACGGATGCCTTGCTTCTTCTTCAATCTCGGATATTCTAGCTTCACCCGCCCAAAAAATGATTCCTCCCCCTGACATCTGGGGCGCACCATTTAGGAAAATGACTTGTGGGCCTACTAAGTTGACGCGTACCAAGGGCTTTGTCAACTTAGTCAATATAAACGATTCTAGATGCAGTGCCGTACGATGACCATCCAACGACCGTCGTCCTTCTTCAACCTCTAGTCTTCTTGCTCCAGCCGCCCAAAGCAGCGCCAGTCGTGCCGCCTGCTCCTGCCTCTCGTGGCCGGCTGTGCTGCCGCGCAGGCCTCACCGCCCCTACTACTCCCACCGCTGGCCAGGGCATCCAACCACTCACCCACACCCCCTGTTATTCTGCGGCGACGGCAGCCTCACACCGCAGCCGGACCAGTGAACCCTCGTACTCCTCTCCATGTGGGCATCCACTGCCGCGTCTTCCCCGGCTCCTAGTCGTTCCCTTCCTAGGCCTCACTGTCGTCCACCGCCCAGGTGCTCTCAGCGCAGCATGGTCAATGTGGTCAAGGAACGACTTCCATCGGAAGAGTACTGTATGTGGAGAGGCTGACAGCTGGGTCCACGACAGCCGCAAGGAAGTGCCTCCTTATTACGTGGAAAATAATTATTCCTCCACCTGACAGCAGGGACCCACCGGACGGGCCACTGTATTTGGCGAAAAAAGGTTTCCCCCTCACTGCTGGGACCCATCGGACATGCCAACGTATTTCATGAAAAAACGTTCCCCCCGCTATCAGCTCGGACCCACCGGAGGTTCCTCCTTATTACGCACACAAAATGAATACTCCACCTGCTAATTGGGACCCACCTTGGTGGGAGGCTGACTTGTGGGCCTACTAAGTTGACGGGGACGGAGTGCTTTGTCAACTTAGTCAATATGAACAATTCTAGCTCCAGTGACCGTACGATGTCCATCCAACGGCCATAGTGCTTCTTCAACCTCTGGTCTTCTTGCTCCAGCCGCCTATAGAAGTGCCAGTCGTGCCGCATGCTCCCGCCTCCCGTGGCCGGCTATGCTGCCGCAGAGGCGTCACCGCCCCCTACTATTTCCACCACTGGCCAGGCTCTGCGGTGACGGCAGCCTGACATCGCAGCCGAACCAGTGAACCCTCGTACTCCTCTCCGCGCGGGCTTCCACTGCCGCGTCTTCCCCAGCTCTGCGTCGTCCCATTCCTAGGCCTCACCGTCGTCCACCGCCCTGGTGTTCATGGCATGACGCGGTCAACGTGGTCAAGGAATGACTTCCATCGGAAGAGTACTGTACATGGAGACGCTGACAGCTGGGTCCATGGCGGCCGCAAGGAAGTGCCTCCTTATTACGCGCAAAATAATTATTCCCCCACCTGACAGCAGGGACCCACCGGACGGGCAACTGTATTTTGCGAAAAAAAATGTTTCCCCCTGACTGTTGGGACCTACCAGCTGCATCTTCGCATGCAAGGAAGAGCGTCTGGGCAAAAAAAATGATTCTCCCCCCTGACTGCAGGGATGCACCAACTACTTCTTCACATGCAAGGAAGTGCCTGAGAGTCGAGACCCACCTGGTCGAAGAGTACATAGCGTTGTCATTCTGGTCGTGAACATGTACGTACATACTGGTCGATGTACAGGCACGCACGTGTCATAGTAGAGGCGCGCACATAGCATGTACATGTACGTACAGCGGCCAGTGTGGAAGAAAGAAAATATGGCCACGTACATACATACGGGCAGGGTCTCGAACGCCTACTCGCGCATACATTTGGCCAGGGCTTGTGTACATGGCTGGGTCGGAACAGAGAAACTGCATCGTCGTCGTGTTCATGGGGAGCCAACCGGCTGGGTCGGAAGGAATGCAACGTCGTGTTCATCGGGAGAGCTTGGATGGAATAACCGATGGAAACGAGGCCTGGCGTACCGCAGAATGGAGGAAACAGCCTTGTGTTCGACCGGCCACAGTTGAAACGGGATCTTGTTCATCAGGTGAGGTTTGGCGTACCATAAAATGGAGGAAACGGCCCTCCTACGGTCAAAAAAGGGGTCCTGTTGATCGGGAGGGGTGTGGCGTACCGCAAAACAGAGGAAACAGACTTGTGTTGAGTGCTATGGTCGAAACAAGGGTCCTGTTCATCAGGAGTGGTGTGGCGTACCGCAAAACGGGACTCCACGGGATACTGTTCATCTCCACCGTCGACCCCCTCTAGCCTCCATGGGCTACTGTTCATCCACCATCGACCTCCTCCAGCCTCCACCTGCGACTGTTCATCCATGGGCTCCTGTTCATTCAGCCTCCACCGCGCGCTACTCCACCGGCTACTGTTCAACCAGCCCTCACCATGGGCTCCTATTCAACCACCCCTCCATGGGCTACTGTTCATCCAGCCCTCCACTGTCTACTGTTCATCCAGCCCTCCACGGGGTGGTCCTATTCATCCTGCCCTCCACGGGGTCCTGTTCATCCAGCCCCAACTGGCTCGATCGATCGGGGTCCTGTTCATCGAGAGGCAACACCATGGGGTCCTGTTCATCCACCCCCATTGGGAACTGTTCATCCAAAACCCCCAGCAACACTCACTGTTCATCTAGAGGCAGCATCGATCGGCTTCAGTTAGCAGCAGTAGCGAAGGAATCGCTCGATCGGGTCCAGTTAACAGCCATCGATCGATCGCTCAGGTTCGGTAACGCGTGGCCTGCAGTGCAACCACTCGGGTTCAGTTAGAGCCCAACGCCTCACACCCACGCGCGTGCGTGTACGAGATAAACGCGCATCGCTCAGCCCCGACCACCCACCATAACCGGGAACACCCCGATATTTTCCTCGCCCTCACTTCTACCATGGTTTTTTCCGTCATGGACGGCCCAAAGAATGTCATGCAGCTGCGTTGTCGGTGTTCTGGGAACGGGGGTCCCCAGACTTGCCTGCCTGCGGCCTGCGGCGTGGCTCAAAGGGGGGCCCAGCACGGCCCATCTTCACCAACACAGACCCAAGACCCTCGCGAGGGGCCAAGCCTCGCGGGGCGAACAACGCGGAGCTTCCTTAGGCACGTCCTCATCAGGCTGGCTCGCGAGGAGGCGGAGAGATCAAGGCGGGGTACCTCACGAGGTGCCCGTGACGCAAGCCATGACGACCAAAGGCGCTAGGCGGGTGCCAGCCCACGCAGCATTCTCCTTTCCTCTTTGGTGCAAAGGGAGCAAGCCCAGCCGCGGAGTACCGAGGCATCAGGCAAAGGTTGCCATTTCGGTGCAACAAGACCAAGACTAGGAGGACTGCAAGACGGAGGTCATTGTGGAGCCCAAGACGGCGTCACCACCAGAGCTTTGTGCAGGAGAAGACTACTTTTGTCAGGATAGCTGGTACTAGCTGTCCCCCTTCAAATTAGCCCGCCATTGTTGGCTCCCTTCCCGCTCGATATTTGGGAAGAGGACCAGGGCCTCTATAAATAGGACCAACCACCCACAGAATAGGAGAGGGACGAGGGAAGAGAAAAAGACGAGAGAAGGAAAAGAGAAGGAGGGAGAGAGAGAGAGAGAAGGGTGACTGAACTCCTCCCAGCAGTTCATCGCCCCAGCCAAGAGCAGACCCTCGCGAGGCTGTTCTTCCTTGTATTGTTCATCATCATCAGCCCAAGAGGCAATCCACCACGCCACACACTGGAGTAGGGTATTACACCACAACGGTGGCCCGAACCAGTATAAACCATGTGTCATTCGTGTTGTTCTTTCCATTGCTTAGATCTTAGCGAGGCGGAGGGGTGCAGGTAGGTAGGAGGCGAAATCTCCGCACGCACCCCAGTGTTCGAACCTCAAGGGTCTGCCGGAACCCGAAATCCGACATTTGGCGCGCCAGGTAGGGGTGTGCCGGAATCCACCTTCTATCGCTTCGTGCCCCGTTGCGTCGTCATCACCATGTCCGGCTACCAGGCGGGCAACCCAGATCCATGGGCGGCGTGGCCCGCCCGCGCAGAGCCGCTCGCCTCGGGCGACCCCGTGCCCCAGGCAGCTCGCGGTCTGCAAGGCGCTGCGGGCCGCGGGCGACGCAGACAGGCTTCAACAGCTCTCACACCGCGGCAGGCGTGGTCGGCAGCAAGGGCCTCCAATCACGCCGTGACCACGGCACCGTACACCCTCCAGGAGCAGGCGAACTCAAGGGCCGCGCTCACGGTGGCCCGAGAGCTGCTGCAGTGCAGGCTGCTGGAGGGCGGCCGTGACGTGCTGCTGGAGCGGGTGGCAGAGCTCCTGGGCTTCGCCGCCTCGGGGGCTCACCCCTTCTGCACCCAGCTCCCATCTCAAGCCCAGGGCGGCCTGCGCGGGGGCTCCGCGCGCGCCCGCGGGCTCCAAGGCTACTCCAATGCCAGCGAAGCTGTTAGCACCGGACCGGCGGCGGCGCTGCCCCCGCTCCCAGTCCGTGAAGAAGAAGGACTCGACGCGACCCGCGGCCCCAGTGGACAGCCGCGCTGCCACCCCACGGTGGGCGCATCAGGCAGGACTGCGTGGCACGCGGAGCACTACGGCGTGGCCTTTGGGATGACGGCGCCAGAGGAATACGTGCCCCTCATGATGGACCAAGGACACCCTCACGAGAGCGAACAAGGCTCGCTCCTCAGCCCAAGCTGGGGGGACGAGGCACTAGAAGCTAAGCCTTTCCAGGAGCCCCGGGACGGTCCCACTGGCCACGCTGGAGGCAACGATTATCGGGTACCGCTAATTCTTCAAGAGCAGGCATACGCTAACCATGGATCGCAGGAGGTGCAGGTCGCCATAGCGAGCAGCTGCCCTGCTCCCACAGTCTCCTACCCCTCGGGAGGAGGGCGCAGGGGGCTGCAGGAGAGGGGTCGAGATCCGACATCACCACCGCGGCGTTCGGAGCAAGGTGTTCTCAGGAGGTAGGCCCTCTGCTGGGGAGGTGCCTCAGGGCCTGCCCCTAGCGGAGGACCCGTGGTCGTCGGGGGAACCGCTGGCGACCGCTCTACCCCATCGGCGGCGTCCTGGTTTCCAGTCGTCGTTGATGGCACTAGAGTGTGGCGCAAGGCGGGGCCCTCATCTGGCGATATGAAGCAAGGCCAGTACCTGTGAAGAAGGCCCGGTGCCTATGAAGGTCGTCGCCCCGTGACACTCTCACGTAATAATGAGTGGGGCTATACACGCCCCGGAGTCTCAGGGATGCCGGCCTCAGGCCCTAGGGCTCCCTCCCACGCCCAGTGGCAGCACTTAGCTCCGCGCTGGTGAGAAGACGTCCAAGACTAGATTAGGTGCCGGACGCGGCCTTTTGTCTGCTTTCGTTGCTTTTCCCTTTGGTTGTCGCTTTCCCCCGTTGGATTCAAGTTGGATTCGAATTTGAGATTTGCGTGTGTTCGGGGAAGGGGTGCTTAGTCTTGTTCAAGCAATTTCTCGCGTTTTGGTTACCACTCCGCCTCAGCTGCCTCCCCTCGTGAGCCCCTCGCGAGCCGGGTCAGGCCTAGCTTGCGCGCAGCCCAGACTGCCGCCGCCGCATCCTCTCGGGAGGGTGTTTTGCTGCAGGTCCTACGGATCCAATCAGGGAACACTCGGGACACCACAACCTCCCACAGGCTACCTCAGGGCCACCACGGGACCAAGGTAAGCTAGCCGACCAGCGCGTCGCTTAAGCCGACCACTTGGCGCGGGCGCATGGGCAATGTGGCGACTACTAATATGATGAACACAAGTTTTACATAAGGGGCTCCCCCTCCCAAATGCTCTCACCGCCATCAGGCCAAAACCTGAGTTCTATTCATGCAGGGCAAGGAAGTAGGAACGATGCACAATCAGTCGGATAAATCCCCCAATGCATCCTCAGGAGCACCACCCAAGCCGCTGCTGGCGTCGCTGAACTCACCATCGCTGTCCGCGTCACCGCCAGCGGCGTCAGGGCCGCGCACCGCACCGCCCTCGTCGGCAGCCATGATCACGCCGTCGTTGTCTGAAGCGAAGGCCCTGATAAGAGCATCCACATTGTCTTCCACCCAGTGCGCCAGGTCGCCTCGGACGGCCTGGGGGACCGGGGCAATGGCGGCGTCGAAATCGAAGTGGGGATCCATGTTCTGGAGATGGCTGAAGACGCGAGAAAAGGCATGCCCAAGCAGGGCGCGGCTCCTCTCCTCCACCAACCTGTCAGCCCTGACCGACCGCGCCTCCAGCTGCGTCACCACGTTAGTGAAGAACTGAAGATTGTCAGCGTAGTTGACTACATGCGGCTCGCCAACAGCCGCCTCGCAGATGTTGCCCAAGGCTGTGTTGGCTCTCTCCCGGAGCGTGGTGAGCATGGGGCCGTGCTCATGCTCCAGGATCCGCCGCTGACGTATCTCATCCGCATTCTGGCGCGCGACGGCCTCAGCCTCCTCTACCCGCTGGCGAATAAGGAGCACCTTGGCCTGGGAGGTGGTTAACTCACCTTGCGCCACCTCAAGGGCGGCCTGGAAAGCATCGGCCCGCCGTGTCGCCCCCTCCAGCTTGGCTCTCAAGGCAGTAGTCCTGCCTTCAGCCTCGGCCCGGATTTACCCCAGCTTCTCCTCGAACTCGTGCTCGAGGTTCAAATGCGCCATCACCACTCGACGTCCGACCTCCTCCAGGACACGGGCTTCCTGTGCAGCGACATCATCCTCCGCCTGCATCACCAAGCACTCCCTCGTCTCCAGACGCTCGTACTCGTGGGTACGTTCGGCGGCTTCCAGCGTCAGCGCCTCCTCATGCTTCTGGAGCTCTGCTGAGTCGCCAGAGGCCACCTTCATCGACGCGAGGGCTGCCTCGCGCAGCTCCACCTGCTCCTCCAGTGAGTGGCACCAGGCCAGGAGCTCCCGAGCCCGCTCCTCCACTGCCGTTCGCCGCCGGTCAGCTTCCCGGGCCTCCTCAGCGGCCCAAGATCGAGCCTCCTGAGAGGCCACCAGCGACGCCTTGGCCTCTGCGTCGTCAAGATCGCGCTGACGGCGCGCAAGGGTGATGGCGCCCTCCAGCTCGTGCCTCTCTGCAGCCAGGCGCAGGCCCTCGGCCTCAAGGCGCGCGTCTTCATCAGCAAGCTCCTCACCAAGCAGGCTTACCGCGTCAGCCGCCCTTCGAAGGAATCCTTGGCGGAGAGCGCGACGCTCCCAAGCGCGCTCGAGCACGTCTTCCACGCCATCATCTGCCCCAAGCAAGCGCCGGGGGCCACGAATAAGCCCCCCCTCCGGGCTGGGGGCTGGGGGCTGGCACCCTTGCGATGGTCGGGAACGCCGCGCCAGAAGCCCGTCCAGGGGCCAGCCCGTCCCCAGGTGAAGAGCGCAGGGAGCGCCTCAGCCAATCGCAGTCCACGACCATGCGAGAAGCCCACGGCAGGCTGGCTATGCCACGAGAAGGCCTGCGGAAGAGGATCGCGAGGTGCGCAGGGCCACGATGCACCTTGGGATGGTCTGCCTCTTCGATCGCCCTCACCACAAGGGCTCTGCTGCTCGGGGCGCTTGAGGGCGATGGAGGGGGCGAAGCCAAGGTGGACGGCACCTCAGCCGTCTCCGCAAGCTCGGCTGGAAGGGGCCTGCGGAGCAAGGGTCAGTAAAAGCAACAGAAGGATCGGGAGCTGGGAAAGGAGAAGGCTTACTCATTAGTGGCGAAGTACTTCCTACGCTTCAGCAGGCGACAAGGGTAATCGTCGCCCAGGGCCTCCCTTCTCTTCCGGAGGGCCTCAAAGTCCACGCGGAAGCGGCCAAAGAGTTGGGCGCAGGGATCAACCTGCGACGAAGATGGAGCGTCAAGGCGATCTGCGTCAGGGGCGCCTGCCTGATGCGCGCTGCCAATCGCCTCGCCAAGGGAAGCAGCCGGAGCCTCAAGGGCCTCAGTCGCAAGTGCTGAGGGTAGCTGCTCGTCACCCTCAGCCTCAGCGGCATGGGCCCCGAGAGCCGCTCCCTCATGAGCATCGCCCGGCGCCGTCACCCCGCCGGGAGCCCCCTCGGCCTCTGGCGCCTCATGCCTCCCTGCTCCGCCGCTCGAGGAAGAGCCGCCTTGGCCGACTGGAAGGGCGGTCACCACCACTGGGTTCTCGCGAGGCCCCTGGAGGCCGGCGGGGCGCGACCCCCACTCATCAAAGATAGGCATCTACTTCACAAAATCGCCCCTGCTCTGGCAGAGGTACAGCAAGGCCCCTCCCTGCTGGATGCTGCCACGGTTGGGGTCCCCAGTCAGGGTAAAGAGCGCTGTCCTCAGCACTTCAGGAGTCAGGTCCTCTTCCTGGAGCCTCATACGATCATCGCGCCCACTGAAGGCCCACATCCGGCGGGAGTGGCGCTGGAGAGGAGCAATGCGGCGTAGCAGGAACTCCTTCACCACCTTGGGCGCTGTCATGCCAAGCGACCTCAAGAACGCGAAGCGGTGCCAGACGAAGACGAGCCGGGGGCTCTCAAGCGTCTCCTAGCCCCAGCCCGAATTGGGGACAGCAGGCGAAGTTGGCTTCGATAGCAGGGGGCTGGGCACCCCTGCGTCCACATATAGCCATCGCTCACGGAACCCAGCCGCGGGCGGGGGGAGCTTGAAGTCAATCCCAGAGGCCGCAGTCTCAGATGCGGCAACGAAGCTCACGCACGCCCAGCATTGGGTAAGGTCGACAAGGCACAGCGAGAAGAAGTGGCGCAGCAAGGCAACCGAAGGAAGGATGCCCATCATAGCCTCGCAAACAAAGGCGAAGACCGAAAGGAGGGTGATGGATTCAGGACCCAGATGCATCATGTGGATCTGATAGTGGGAAAGCACGACATTGAAGAAATCAGAAAAGGGAGGAACCAGACCCGCCCATAGGGCGTCAGCGAAATACGGGACCTCGGTGACTATCCTGTCGATGGAGGAGTGGGACGCGGGCCAGGCCGTCGTCCTCCCGCATTCGTTGAAGATAGTGGCCAGAGCCGAGCTGACCTTGCCTAAGCCCTCGGCGGGGGCCGCCAACCGCGGCGGACCAGGCGAAGGCACAGGTTTCTTCCCTCTTCCCTTCTTCGTCGGGGCCATGGCGATGGGAAAAGGGGGGGATTTCGAGATTGGGTCGAAAACAGAAGCTGGAGTTCGAGCGGAGGAAGGACAGAGGGCACTCGAGCGACAGAAAGGGGAGCGGCTGTGTACAACTACGAGTCCTCCTAGCATGGCGCAAAATCAGGGGGGCATGGGGGAGCAGTGCCGCCCACGTCCAATCAACCGCTACGCGGCGCCCAAGGCCGCAGGCTGTTAGGGCCCGCGGCGCTTCGCTGTTGCCCTTCCGCCTCCCTGCACGGCCAAGTCCGGGCGCGCCTTGGGCCCGGGGGCTACTGTCGGCATTCTGGGAACGGGGGTCCCTTGACTTGCCTGCCTGCGGCCTGCAGCGTGGCTCAAAGGGGGGCCCAGCACGGCCCATCTTCACCAACACAGACCCAAGACCCTCGTGAGGGGCAAGCCTCGCGGGGCGAATGACGCGGAGCTTCCTCAGGCACGGCCTCATCAGGCTGGCTCGCGAGGAGGCGGAGAGATCAAGGCGGGGTACCTCACGAGGTGCCCGTGACGCAAGCCATGACGACCAAAGGCGCCAGGCGGGTGCCAGCCCGCGCAGCGTCCTCCTTTCCTCTTTGGTGCAAAGGGAGCAAGCGCAGCTGCGGAGTACCGAGGCATCAGGCAAAGGTTGCCATTTCGGTGCAACAAGACCAAGACCAGGAGGACTGCAAGACGGAGGTCATTGTGGAGCCCAAGACGGCGTCACCACCAGAGCTTTGTGCAGGCGAAGACTACTTTTATCAGGATAGCTGGTACTAGCTGTCCCCCTTCAAATTAGCCCCCCATTGTTGGCTCCCTTCCCGCTTGATATTTGGGAAGAGGACCGGGGCCTCTATAAATAGGACCAACCACCCACAGAACAGGAGAGGGACGAGGGAAGAGAAAAAGACAAGAGAAGGAAAAGAGAAGGAGGGAGAGAGAGAGGGAAGGGTGACTGAACTCCTCCCAGCAGTTCATCGCCCCAGCCAAGAGCAGACCCTCGCGAGGCTGTTCTTCCTTGTATTGTTCATCATCATCAGCCCAAGAGGCAATCCACCACACCACACACTGGAGTAGGGTATTACACCACAACGGTGGCCCGAACCAGTATAAACCCTCTGTCATTCGTGTTGTTCTTTCCATTGCTTAGATCTTAGCGAGGCGGAGGGGTGCAGGTAGGTAGGAGGCGAAATCTCCGTGCGCACCCCAGTGTTCGAACCTCAAGGGTCTGCTGGAACCCGAAATCTGACATGCGTCTCCGACCCGCCCAGGACGAAAAGCCCATTTTCTATCATGATTTTTTGTCATAGAAGTAGGACCCCACCACATCTATGATGATACTGGGGTTTTTCACAATTATCGTCATAGAAGTGTCATTAGTATGACGGAAAAAGTTTTAGTTCGGCCCAAAATGTCACGGATGTGTCTTTTTTTGTAGTGATCCCCGATGGTTTCTGGGTCGTGTGGGACGGACCCCCCGATCGCACACACTCACTAGGCGACGGTTTATAACTCCGTTGCGGAAAGGGGGTAAAAACCGTTTACGTAGCATGTCTCTACACTAGTGAACTATTGAATACTATATTGACTAATGATAATGATTGGACTCTTCCCGAACCACCTCCTAAGCCAACTCCGAAGAAGAGAGGTATTCTACTTCTCAGTCCTGGAGATATGCAAGAGGCAAAGAAATCTATGAAAGAAAATGGTATTAAAGCTGACGATGTTAAGAATTTACCACTTATTGAAGAAATACATGGTCTTTATACCCCGACATAGGTAGTGGAGGTAAATTCTCTTGCTAGATTTGATGAAGGTGATATTCCTTATACTAAATATGCTAGTCAATGCTTGGATGAATTGGATAACTTCATTGTTAAACAAGAAAAGAATTAATGCATATGTTAGTAGATAATTGAAACGAAATTCTTATATGATTGAACACTTGAGTGACTTTATGTTTAGAACTGTTAATGATGTCAAGGGTGTAAGTAAACATGCATTCATGATAAAACCTCAAGTAGAGAAAGTTCTCAAAGCACAAAATGATTTACTTAATGAGATGAATAGTAAGATGAATGATAATGTTTTTAGGTTTATGACTAGGGTGATAAAATGACTCAGGAACCCTTGTATGATGAAGGCCATCCCAAGAGAATCGAACAAGACTCTCAAAGAATTAGTACCGATTCACCTAGTCCATCTCAAAATAAAAAGAAAGATGATACAACTTTGCATGCTTCTAGTGAACCTATTGTAGACACACTTGAGTATCCACTTGATATTTCTATTTCTGATGTCGAAACACAATCTGGTGATGAACATCAACATAGTAACAATGATAATGATGATGTTCAAGTTCATACTCAATCTAGTAATGATAATGATGTGGAGAGAGAACCTTACATTGATCTTGATAACCCACAACCTAAGAATAAAAGATATGATAAAAGATACTTTATTGCTAGGAAACATGGTAAACAAAGAGAACCTTGGGTTCAAAAACCCATGCCTTTTCCTCCTAAGACTTCAAAGAATAAGGATGATGAAGAATTTGAGCCCTTTGTTGAAATGCTTAGACCTTTCCTTTTGTGTTTGCCTTAGACTGATATTTTGAAAATGTCTCCCTATGCTAAGTAAATGAAAGATATCGTTACAAATAGAAGAAAGATATCGGAAGCTAAAATTTCCACCATGCTTGCTAATTACACATTTAAGGGTGTAATACCAAAGAAACTAGGAGATCCAGGAATACCAACTATACCATGCTCCATTAAAACAAACTATGTTAAAACTACTTTATGTGATTCAGGAGCCGATGTTAGTGTTATCCTCTCTCTTTATATAGGAGACTTGATTTGAATAAGTATTCACCAACTAAAATCTCTTTGCAAATGGCCGATAAATCAACTGCTATACCCACCGGTATTTGTGAGGATGTGCGTGTCGTAGTTGCAATGGTACTATCTTAACGGACTTTATTATTCTTGATGTACCATAGGATGACAGTATGTCGATCATCCTTGGTAGACCCTTTTTGAAGACTGCAGGGGCTGGTTTTGATTGCAACAATGGCAATGTCACTTTTCATGTTAATGGTAGTGAGCATACGGTTGATACCTCCATTTTGCATCATGCTTTTATATCGATATTTATTGCATTATGGGTTGTTATTACACATTATGTCGCAATATTTATGCATATTCTCTCTTATTTTACAAGGTTTACATAAAGAGGGAGAATGCCGACAGCTGGGATTCTGTGCTGGAAAAGGAGCAAATATTAGAGACCTATTCTGCACAGCTCCAAAAGTCCTGAAACTTCACGGAAGTTATTTTTAGAATATATAAAAAATACTAAGCACAAGAAGTACCAGAGGGGGGGCACTCACCAGCCACGAGGGTGGGGAGCGCGCCCTACCACCTGGGCGCGCCCCTGCCTCATGGGCCCCCTGGTGGACCTCCGATGCCCATCTTCTGCTATATGGAGTCTTTCATTGAGGAAAAAATCATAAGAAAGCTTTCGGGACGAGACTCTGTCGCCACGAGGCGGAACCTTGGCAGAACCAATCTAGGGCTCCGGCGGAGCTGTTCTATCGGGGAAACTTCCCTCCGGGAGGGGGAAATCCTCACCATCGTCATCACCAACGCTCCTCTCATCGGGAGGGGCCAATCTCCATCAACATCTTCACCAACACCATCTCCTCTCAAACCCTAGTTCATCTCTTGTATCCAATTCTTATCTCTAAGTCTGGGATTGGTACCTGTAGGTTGCTAGTAGTGTTGATTACTCCTTGTAGTTGATGCTAGTTGGTTTATCTGGTGGAATATCATATGTTCAGATCCTATATGCATATTAATACCCCTCTGATTATGAACATGAATATGCTTTGTGAGTAGTTACGTTTGTTCCTGAGGACATGGGAGAAGTCTTGCTATTAGTATTCATGTGAATTTGGTATTCATTCGATATTTTGATGAGATGTATGTTGCCTCTTCTCTAGTGGTGTTATGTGAACGTCGACTACATGACACTTCACCATTATTTGGGCCTAGAGGAAGGCTTTGGGAAGTAATAAGTAGATGATGGGTTGCTAGAGTGACAAAAGCTTAAACCCTAGTTTATGCGTTGCTTCGTAAGGGGCTGATTTGGATCCATATGTTTCATGCTATGGTTAGGTTTACCTTAAAACTTTTGTTGTAGTTGCGGATGCTTGCAATAGAGGTTAATCATAAGTGGGGTGCTTGTCCAAGTAAGGACAGTACCCAAGCACCGGTCCACCCACATACCAAATTTTCAAAGTACCGAACACGAACCATATGAACGTGATGAAAACTAGCTTGATGTTAATTCCCATGTGTCCTCGGGAGCGCTTTTCTCTATATAAGAGTTTTTCCAAGCTTGTCCTTTGCTACAAAAAGGATTGGGCCACCTTGCTGCACTTTATTTACTTTTTTTACTTGTTGCTCATTACAAATTATCTTATCACAAAACTATCTATTACCTATAATTTCAGTGCTTGCAGAAAATACCTTGCTGAAAACCGCTTATCATTTCCTTCTGCTCCTCGTTGGGTTCGACCCACTTACTTATCGAAAGGACTAAGATAGATCCCCTATACTTGTGGGTCATCAAGACTCTTTTCTGGCGCCGTTGCCAGGGAGTGAAGCACCTTTGGTAGGTGGAATTTGGTAAGGAAAAATTTATATAGTGTGCTGAAATTTACTGTCACTTGTTACTATGGAAAGTAATCCTCTGAGGGGCTTGTTCGGGGTATCTTCACCCCGACCAGTAGAGCAAAGAGTTGCTCCTCAACCTACTCAACCTACTGAACCTACTGAAAATGAAAATGTCGTCTTTGAAATTCCTTCGGGTATGATAGAAAAACTGCTAGCTAATCCTTTTGTAGGAGATGGAACATTACATCCTGATGAACACCTAATATATGTAGATGAAGTTTGTGGATTGTTTAAGCTTGCAGGTATGCCCGATGATGTTATCAAGAAGAAGGTCTTCCCTTTATCTTTGGAGGGAGATGCATTGACATGGTATAGGCTATGTGATGATATGGCATCATGGAACTACAAACGATTGAAATTGGAATTTCATCAGAAGTTTTATCATATGCATCTTGTTCATCGTGATCGCAATTATATATATAATTTTTGCCCTCGCGAAGGAGAAAGCATCGCTCAAGCTTGGGGCAGGCTTAAATCAATGTTATATTCATGCCCCAATCATGACCTCTCAAGAGAAATGATTATCCAAAAAAATTATGCTCGGCTTTCTGATAACAATCGCACCATGCTCGATACTTATTGTGCTGGCTATTTTATGATGAAGACTATTGAATTAAAATGGGATTTATTGAAAAGAATTAAACGCAACTCTGAAGATTGGGATCTCGACAAAGGTAAGGAGTCAGGTATGACACCTAAGTTTGATTGTGTTAAATCTTTTATGGATACCGAAGTTTTCCATAAATTTAGCACTAAATATGGACTTGACTCTAAGATAGTAGCTTCTTTCTATGAATCTTTTGCTACTCATGTTGATATCCCAAAGGAGAAGTGGTTTAAATATCATCCTCCCATAGAAGTAAAAGTAGTTGCACCTATTAAAGTTGAAGAAAAGACTATCACTTATAATGATCCTATTGTTCCTACTGCTTATGTTGAGAAACCACCTTTTCCTGTTAGGATAAAAGATCATGCTAAAGCTTCAACTATGGTTCGTAAAAGCAATATTAGAACCTATACACCTCCTGAGCAAGTTAAAGTTGAACCTAATATTGCTATTGTTAAGGATCTCTTGGCTGATAATATTGATGGGCATGATATTTATTTCTGTGATGAAACTGCTAAATTGCTAAACCTTGTGCTAAAGATAAACATAGACCTGTGGTAGGCATGCTTGTTATTTCTGTTAAAATAGGAGATCATTGTTATCATGGCTTGTGTGATATGGGTGCTAGTGCTAGTGCAATACCTATTGACTTATACAAAGAAATTATGCATAGTATTGCACCTGCTGAGTTAGAAGATATTGATGTCACAATTAAACTTGCCAATAGAGATACTATTTCACCAATTGGGATCGTTAGAGATGTTGAAGTCTTGTGTGGGAAAACTAAATATCCTGCTGATTTTCTTGTTCTTGGTTCCCCACAAGATAGCTTTTGTCCCATTATATTTGGTAGACCCTTCTTAAACGATGTTAATGCAAGGATAGACTGCAAAAAGGATGTTGTTACTATTGGTTTAGGTGATATGTCTCATGAGATCAACTTTTCTAAATTTCATAGACAACACTATGAAGAGCAATTGCCTAGTAAAGATGAAATTATTGGTCTTGCTTCTATTGCCGTACCTCCTAGTGATCATTTAGAACAATATTTGCTAGACCATGAAAATGATATGTTTATGAATGAAAGAAGGGAAATAGATGAGGTGTTCTTTAAACAGGGACCTATTCTGAAACACAAATTGCGTGTTCATATCTTAGGGGATCCTCCACCCAAGGGCGATCCCTTATTTGATCTTAAACCATTGCCTGATACTCTTAAATATGCTTATTGTCACAGCCCTAGCTCAGCCCCTGTTGTCCTTGCTTGATCTTGTTGCATCATGTTTAAATTTTATTGAAAGTTGAATTGGGGAAAGTGGAAAGCCTCAGAAGTCTTTTACAAAAATGATCAACATTAAAAATTGTTTCATATGAGCCCAACAAAATGTTCCTGCTAACCTCTGAAAATATTGGCAAGAGCTATAACTCAAACCAATATTTTTGGAATCACAGAAATAATTATTCTTGGGCCTTTGAATTAAATCACTAGCTATTTGATTTGGGTTTATATTTCTATAAAATAGATATATGCCCAATAATTTTGAAAATTTGCATGTGGCTCTGAACTAGTTTCCTAAGTCCACAGAATAATTTTTAGAAGCATAAAAATTGGTTTGTTTGAAAACCAAACTCAAAACAAACTTCAAAAAATAGAAAACAGAACAAACAAAAAAATAGAAAAGGCAGAGCACTTACCTGGCCTTACCTGCGGCCCAGCAAGCCGGCCCAGCCCAGCTGGCCCCTGCCAGTCATCCCTAACCTCTGCGAGTAGGCAGAGGCGGGACAGCGTACGCGCGCGCGAGGCGCCACGCCTCCTCCTGCTTGCCGTCGAGCCCCTGGACGCATGGGTGAACGCCCCAGCATCGTCCCGAACCGCTCGACCCCTCTCACTCTCCCTCGAGATCTCTCCTCTCCCCTAGTGCTCCCTCTCTCATTAGCCCGAGCGCGCCCGCCGTCGCCGCTTGCTGCCACCGCCCTCTTCGGCCACCCCTATCTCCACCGCCTCGTCCAGCAGCACCGCCCTGGACCAGAGCTTCTCCAAGTCGAAGACCCCGAGCGCGGGAGCAGCCCATCGTCGCCATCGAGCTCGTCTCCATCCTCTGCACCAGCAGTCGTCGTCTTCGATTCGCACCAACCCGACCGCGCCCGACCACGCCGACGACGCCATCGGACGCGCTGTGAGCACTCGCGTCATCTTCCCCTTCTCCCCTGGTCGCGCTCGCCCTCTAGGCCGTAGCCCTTCCATGACCGAAAGCTTGCTCGCCGCCATCCATGTCGCTGTCGTGGCGAGAGCCCACGCACGTCGCATCCGAGGACACTATCGTCCTCAGCACACTCCCAGGAGCCCAGAACTGTCGTCCGTTCAACCTTGCATGCACCGTAGCATCTTAGTCGTCGAGCTCGTACTCCGGCCGCCACTGCGAGCTCGTCTCCGGCGAGTATAGGCCACCCCAGCCACTATCGCTTGCCCAGTTGGATGCGGAGCACCTTCAGCTACCCGTAGACACAAACCACACACAAAACCGAGCCCCGTAGCTGTTTTCCGGCGAGTTTCCGCCGCAGTTGAGGTCGCCGCCGGCCGAACTCCGGCGGGCTGACGTGGTCGCTTAGTTAGGCGCTAATCACCACTAGTCCCTCTCTAATCGACACTGACAGGCGGGCCCCGCAACGGGTTAAATCCCAGTCAACACGGGATTAACTCCCAATTAACAGTGAGCCAATGAAATGTGGGACCCGGTCATCAGGTTTGACCTGGTCAGCGTCAGTTGACTCGCTGACGTCATGCTTGCACAATGCTGATGCTATAAATCATTTTCTGGATTTAAGTTTATTCAGGAAATTCCAGAAAATGCCCAAAACTTCTAAAAATCTTAGAAAATTATCTATAACTCCAAATGAAAAGATTTATATATGAAAAATTATCAGAAAAATTCAAGGAATCCATCTGTACCATTTTCATGAATGTTTGAACAATGTTTGTCCTCTGTTTTGGACAAAACAAATAAAGGGCATTTAAATAATCATATATGGAGTTGGAATTTGAATCATGTATTCAAACCAACTTCATTTAAATCATAGCTAGATGCATTAGCTCAAATCACAACATATTGCCATGTCATGATCATGCATCATATTGTGCATTGCATTGATTATATTCTTTCTATGTTTGCCGGTGATTGTTCCCCCCGATAGACGTGCTTCTGACGATGAGTTCGATGACACCGACGAAGAGCTATAATATCTTCAGAAGTGCCAGGCAAGCAAACCCCCTTGTTCATTCCGATACAATCCCACTCTCTCGCTCCTGCTCTCTTTTACTGCATTAGGACAACAACGTTTCAACTGTTTTATGCTGCGGTAGTTGAACCCCTTTCCTCTGCAAGACCTGTCATTGCCACAGTAAATAGATGAAAGCCACTAGCATGAGTAGGAGTTGTTTGAGCCCTGATGTGCCCAGTCATTCATGCTTGTTGTCATGCTTGCTACTGCTTATAGTTGAGTCAGGTCTGATTGATCGGGGATGAATTGGAATGGTGATGAACATGTCCTACTGTGTGCGAGCTAAATGTGTGAACACGATTTGGTAAAGGTAGCGGTGAGAGGCCTTGTAGGAGTACATGGTGGGTTGTCTCATTGCAGCCGTCCTCGGGAACTGAGTTCTGTGTTTGTGATCCATGAACAGTTACTACCACACATTGGGTTCCGGTAACTCGGCCCCTCTCGTCTTATTAATCAACTTGATCTCTGTCCAGGAGTTGCAACTAGTTTCTAGTGTTTGTAGGTAGTGTTAGTAGTCTACCAAGTGGCACCCGGTACAGGTGGGCTTGGGACAGACTACGCACAGTAGCACGGTGTACCAAGTGCCACCCAGATGGTGGGCTTGGAAACCCTTCCCACATCGTTTGGGCCGTGAGCGACACCCCGGCCGGATCTCCTTGCGGATGGAACCCGAATAGGCGATAAACCTGGACTAGAGACTTGTTGGTTAGTCAGGTGTGGCCGACACCCTCGCCTAGCTTCCGCTTGAAGGTTGCCGAGGTACATGACGTGTACAGGGCGATAAGTGGTGAGAGCGTGTGTGAAGAAGTACAGCTCTGCAGGGTTATCATTATCTATTCGAATAGCCAGAATCCTCAGATATGGAAACTTGGACCCCTTGCATAGTTCATAGACAAGTGGAACTAGATACTCTAAAATGCGCAAGATAAGCGGGAGTGCTATGGATGGCCTTCTCGTAAGAAGACGGGAGCGGATCCATAGTGGAGTATTGATATGGTGAATATGTGGACTCGTGTGCGCCACCTCAAAAGAGTTGCTTGCAGTCATAGTTCAGGTTAGCCACTGAGTCAAAGCTGGCTTGCTGCAGTTAAACTCCACTACCCCTTTGTTGATACTGATGCATATGTAGTTAGTTCTGATGTAAGTCTTGCTGGGTACATTTGTACTCACGTTTGCTTAATTTATGTTTTCGAAGAGAGACTTCAGTCTTGCTAGTAGTTCCACGTGGACTTCGACGTTTAGCTTGTTACCTCAGCTACGATCTTGTACCCTTGGGAGGGTCTTGTAGATAGTCAGGCTTCTGAGCCTTCTTCATTTGTAGTTGTCTGTACTCAGACAAGTTAAGCTTCCGCATGTGCTTTGACTTGTATGCTCTGAATGTTGGGTCATGAGACCCATGTTTGTAATATCTTGCCCCTCGGGGCCTAATGAATAAATACTTGAGTCGTAGAGTTATGTTGTGATGCCATGTGGTATTTACACCTATCGAGCATATTGTGTGTATGATTGAAATGCTTGGTATGTGTGGGATCCGACAACCTAGTTGTTTATCCTTGGTAGCCTCTCTTATGGGGAAATGTAGTCTTGTGCTTCCATGAGCCATAGTAGTCCACTACAGCCCGGTTCACCGGAGTCCTGCTAGCCCAGCACTACTGCTCTGGAACACTTGACTGGTCGGCATGTGATTCACTTCATTCCTATGTCTGTCCATTCGGGGAAATGCCATGCGGTGACATCCGGAGTCCTGCCTAGCCTGCTACAGCCCGGTTCACCGGAGTCCTATTAGCCCAATGCTACAGCCCAGATTCGCACGCTGCTGACCGACATGCTCGTTGTTGATTCATGTATGCCTGTCCCCGTAAGTTAGTGCCACTTTGGGTTCACGACTACATGTCGGCCCGGGTTCTCTGTCATATGGATGCTAGCGACACTATCATATACGTGAGCGAAAAGGCGCAAACGGTCCCGAGCCATGGTAAGGCGACACCCGTGGGAATACTGTGTGTGAGGCCGCAAAGTGATATGAGGTGTTACCGGCTAGATTGATGTGACTTGGAATCGGGGTCCTGACAGCTTTGGTATCAGAGCCTGACTGCCTGTAGGATTACCAAGCCAAGCTGGTCGAAGTCGTGTCTAGAAATGCTTTAGTTATGTAAGGGAATTGATTGTGGATGGGAACGTAAGGCTCTTTTACTCCTTATTCTGACCTTCTAATCTGAGTCAACCTCTTCTTTTCGACGGGGGTTAAGAACTAGGCTTCTCTTCTATCTCTCAGGATGACGTGTTACTAAACCGTAGCTGCCTAGGATTGTTGAGTTCAAGACCCAGTTCAGTTTCTACTACCTCCGTGTGATGACAGTTGATCTCAGAATCTTGATATTGTGATGTTGAGTGGTTATGCCACCATTATGCGGGATGTCTCAAATCTTCTTGAGCATTTACAGCCGTTATGCTACCCGAGTCATCCCAGGTCACTAAATAGTATGATGCAGTTGCAAATCCTTTCTTCCGTTCCCGATGTCCTTTTGGTCAGAATAAGCACACTAACCGGTGCGTTGAGGTACTCTATTGCCTCGGTATATATGTTGGGGCTATTATTAGGACCCTAGGTGTTTTAGGGAGTCACCCAGTAATCTAGCCATGTTTTGTGTTCCCGGTGTGATGATTCTAGCCACCATCCCCGAAAGCATCTTGTGATTCCATTTAGTTAGTAGGCCTTCTATTTCTGGGTTTTGAACCCGAGATTCACCCTACTTACTTCATGTTGATAGTGTTTGCTTGTTCCTTTAGGATATTAGTAACCTTTGTGATAGTCGTCGAGGTATGTGGTATTTCTTTCTTCCAAATACCATGAACTGCTTATGGTAGAAGTTCTTGTGAACCAAAAGATCACAACCAGAGTGCTCTTGATGAGTTCTTCATTCATAATTGTGATTCTGCCAGTTCTACCTTTCTGCATGGGTTATCCGGAAGAAATATGTTGAACTCGTTCAACATACTAATCTATGCATCCACAACTCAGGAAGTTATATGTCCCTTTGAGTTGTTCCTCTTTGTTTGTATTTTGACCTCCGTCAATCATTTGATAGTCAAGAGTATGAGTGCATTCGTTCATGGTGCCTATTATTCTTGTGGTCTATCAAGCCATCCTATTCGAGAATGACTAGGAGAAACAAACTCCAGAACCTCATCCATATCTAGGATTGGGTCAAAGTAATTGTATTCTGCAGATCAAAATGCCAATCCAGCTTTTGGTCTATTCTACCCTGAAGTATTACCCACTTTATGTCAGGAACATCATGCGAATTGCACCTTCTCTTTTGAATTCTTGACATAGTGATACTTCTCGCCATCATTATTCATTCCTCGGTGTCGTGTTGTCGCAACCGGAATGCCGACAAGTGAATCGCCAGGTGTGAAATCAATACTCCTAGCAACCGTGTTGCTTGGTAGTTAACGGACAATAATATCATTCTTAGCGTGTTGGATTTTGGACCACTATTCTAAGATTGATTGTGCTATCTAGTCCATTTTCTTGGTGCACCCTTCGATCAATGAGTTAAGATTGTGTCAATCCCTCGCTCTTCTGATCACATTGTTTTGCCTTGAAAAGCAAGATTGTTCCCGAGCTTAGTAACATATCGGTGGTTCGTGATTTTCTGAATATCTTCTCGGAAGTGTTACCAGGTTGTCACCTGACCGCTATGTTGAGTTCGCGATCAAGTTGGTTTCTTGTAAACCACTCCTTCTCCAAGAATCCGTGATGGATACCCCTGAGCTAGTTGGTTAAGCTAAACAACAACTTGGAGAGTTGGAAGATAAAAGCTTACATAATTTACTTCGTTTCAAAGGGATATCCTTGTGTTGTGTGTTAGTTGAAGAAAGATATCTTCATCGATTGGTCCCTGTGATCAGTTGTTGGGCCTATTATCTTATCCAGTCTTTGATTTGAGCAAGGGCTATCGTCAAATCAAATCAGAACCAATGATGCTCGTACTCGTGGTTGTTTTCTCAAGCATACACCATTATATCCTTGGGTCTGACCAATACTATCATATTGTTCACATAATTATGGAATTCCAGTTATATGGAAAACTGGATAAATTGTTGTTGAGCCCATCGACAACATCCTTATTTTCTCCATGATTTTGCTGGACATTAAGCTAATGTTGGAAACTTTGTAAACAATGCCTTCGAGTCCCGTCCTTGAGGTGTATGTTTGGATGAGAGAAGTGACTTCCTCTAATTCACGTGTATCTGATGTAAGTTGCCGCCGTGAATTTGAGAAAGTTTGTTTTTGCTTCCTTTGGAATCATCCCAAGTCAGTCATGCATGTGCACAGTATTCTATGGTTTGATAGACTGATCATCTCCATTCCATATGTATTCCTAGCACACAAAGCCACTGATTGATTTTGTTTAAGGATAAGAAGTTCAAATGCTATTCCCGAATGGCCCAGATAGACATGCACAAGACTTCATTATCTCAATGATGGTTCCCAGCCAGAACTCGGTAGTGTTTTATTATAAGACTACTATGTGGTCAGGTCATGCTTGTCTAGGACAGTGTGTTCACATGTATGTAGCAGAATCAGCTCATGTTTTGGAGCTTGCTATCGTAGTTCATTTCTCGAGAATCTCGCAACTCCATCTCATCGAATTGTGTTGCAAACTTTCTTTTCCAGACATGTTGTCTGAATTATCCTGTTACCAACCAGATTTGAATCTCAGGCAGATATGATGGTTGAAACTTCTTCCAAGAACTATGATATAGATTCCAGTGAAGTGGACGCACCTAGCTGGAAGCACTATTATTGTAGTATCTTGATTAAGCCGTTTGGTCACTTCCCATGAGGATGTCGTATGACTTATTCCACAAGTTGTTCCTTATGGAATTTTGTGCTCCCGAAGTCCGACCTTTACTTGGTGGCCATGTTGATGCTTTTAAGCATTGACCGTGGTACCTAGTACATCAAGGAGAACATTAGAAGCGGAGTGCTAAATGTCTCTCGGTCGATCATCCAGATTTGCTTCTTTGGCATTGCTAAGGAAAAATCTGAGAAAGTGATGTCCTTCTTTGCATCTGCATCCTCCATCACCGTTTATCATGGTAGTATGATGTGTTGCCAGGATCCTCGGCACGGATATTGGTAAAACTTGTTGAATATGGGAATGCTCAAGTTCTTGAGAGCAGGCGAAATCACTAGGACTTATCGTCGGCATTAATTGGGATATGCTTTCAGTTTCCTCGGTTATGCTATAACCTTTCCGGTAGTGCAATCTCTCTCTACTGTTGGGTTCTCCCCAGTTACTAGAATCAATCCCAACATTTTCATTTTGTCCCCAGCTTGCACCCACCATTGTGCCCTTTCACTATGATCCGCCTTCTCAGCAGTTGTTGTCCAAGATCATCTTCAAAAGCGGACCTACCATGGGTCCCATCCATTTTCGATGATAAGCAAAACCATCCATTACGTTGTCTTCAACAAGGTAGTCCACATCATCCATTCTAGCCCGAGCGTGTCGTTCTTCCGTACTCCGTCAAACGTTCGTTCGTAAATTGCCTTAGGCTGGTATAAAGAGTTTCAATGATCCTTGTATCAAAAGTAATTCTTTTTGCCACTTAAGGGGATAATTCTACGAGTCACCTTCCTTAAGGTATCACATTACGAAATTATGGCAAATATCTCCTTGCTACTTTGAAATTCATGCTCCATCTTATTCGAGTGGGGAATTGTAGCCTGCCAAATTGAAACCTCGTCACTTGTTTCTTTCCTCCCCTCTCGATATGTGTTTTGTTTCTCAGCTCGAGAGATGTTCCCACATCTCACCCCATAAGTTGATCGTGAGTTGTTCGATCTTCGAAAAGATCGATTCCTATAGAGTTTCTTCCATCGTCATTGCGTTGGATGAAGATCTAGAAGGCAAACAAGATCAATTTGAAGCAATGAATCAACATCTTCGATGAGGGCAATTGGATCATGAAGATCGTGTTAGCTTTATGACCCCTCTGTCTTCTTACCTCACGTCTTGAATCTCGAGACGAGATTCTTGTTTAGTGGGGGTGAGTTGTCACAGCCCTAGCTCAGCCCCTGTTGTCCTTGCTTGATCTTGTTGCATCATGTTTAAATTTTATTGAAAGTTGAATTGGGGAAAGTGGAAAGCCTCAGAAGTCTTCTACAAAAATGATCAACATTAAAAATTGTTTCATATGAGCCCAACAAAATGTTCCTGCTAACCTCTGAGAATATTGGCAAGAGCTATAACTCAAACCAATATTTTTGGAATCGAAGAAATAATTATTCTTGGGCCTTTGAATTAAATCACTAGCTATTTGATTTGGGTTTATATTTACTATAAAGTAGATATAAGCCCAATAATTTTGAAAATTTGCATGTGGCTCTGAACTAGTTTCCTAAGTCCACATAATAATTTTCAGAAGCATAAAAATTGGTTTGTTTGAAAACCAAACTCAAAACAAACTTCAAAAAAATAGAAAACAGAACAAACAGAAAATAGAAAAGGCAGAGCACTTACCTGGCCTTACCCGCGGCCCAGCAAGCCGGCCCAGCCCAGCTGGCCCCTGCCAGTCATCCCTAACCTCTGCGAGTAGGTAGAGGCGGGACAGCGCACGCGCGCGTGAGGCGCCATGCCTCCTCCTGCTTGCCGTCGAGCCCCTGGACGCGTGGGTGAATGCCTCGGCATCGTCCCGAACCGCTCGACCCCTCTCACTCTCCCTCAACCTCTCTCCTCTCCCCTGGTGCTCCCACTCTCATTTGCCCGAGCGCGCCCGCCGCCGCCGCTTGCTGCCACCGCCCTCTTCGGCCACCCCTAGCAGCACCGCCACGTCCAGCAGCACCGCCCTGGACCAGAGCTTCTCTAAGTCGAAGACCCCGAGTGCGGGAGTAGCCCATCATCGCCATCGAGCTCATCTCCGTCCTCTGCACCAGCAGTCGTCGTCCTCGATTCGCAGCAACCCGACCGCGCCCGACCTCGCCGACGACGCCATCGGACGCGCTGTGAGCACCCGCGTCGTCTCCCCCTTCTCCCCTGGTTGCGCTCGCCCTCTAGGCCATAGCCCCGCCATGACTGAGAGCTTGCTCGCCGCCATCCATGTCGTTGTCGTGGCGAGAGCCCACGCACGTCACATCCAAGGACACTATCGTCCTCAACACACTCCCAGGAGCCCAGAACTGACGTCCGTTCGACCTCGCATGCACCGTAGCATCTTAGCCGTCGAGCCCGTACTCCGGCCGCCACCGCGAGCTCGTCTCCGGCGAGTATAGGCCACCCCAGCCACTATCGCTCGCCCAGTTGGATGCGGCGCACCTTCAGCTACCCGTAGACGCAAACCACACGCAAAACCGAGCCCCGTAGCTGTTTTCCGGCGAGTTTCCATCGTAGTTGAGGTCGCCGCCGGCCGAACTCCGGTGGGCTGACGTGGTCGCTTAGTTAGGCGCTAATCACGACTAATCCCTCTCTAACAGACACTGACAGGCGGGTCCCGCAGCGGGTCAAATCCCAGTCATCACGGGATTAACTCGCAGTTAACAGTGAGCCAATGACATGTGGGACCCGGTCGTCAGGTTTGACTTGGTCGGCGTCAGTTGACTCGCTGACGTCATGCTTGCACAATGCTGACGCTATAAATCATTTTCTGGATTTAAGTTTATTCAGGAAATTCCAGAAAATGCCCAAAACTTCTAAAAATCATAGAAAATTATCTATAACTCCAAATGAAAAGATTTATATATGAAAAATTATCAGAAAAATTCAAGGAATCCATCTGTACCATTTTCATGCATGTTTGAACAATGTTTGTCCTCTGTTTTGGACAAAACAAATAAAGGGCATTTAAATAATCATATATGGAGTTGGAATTTGAATCATGTATTCAAACCAACTTCATTTAAATCATAGCTAGATGCATTAGCTCAAATCATAGCATATTGCCATGTCATGATCATGCATCATATTGTGCATTGCATTGATTATATTCTTTCTGTGTTTGCCGGTGATTGTCCCCCCGATAGACGTGCTTCCGACGATGAGTTCGATGACACCGATGAAGAGCTATAATATCTTCAGAAGTGCCAGGCAAGCAATCCCCCTTGTTCATTCCGATACAATCCCACTCTCTCGCTCCTGCTCTCTTTTACTGCATTAGGACAACAACGTTTCAACTGTTTTATGCTGCGGTAGTTGAACCCCTTTCCTCTGCAAGACCTGTCATTGCCACAGTAAATAGATGAAAGCCACTAGCATGAGTAGGAGTTGTTTGAGCCCTGATGTGCCCAGTCATTCATGCTTGTTGTCATGCTTGCTACTGCTTATAGTTGAGTCAGGTCTGATTGATCGGGGATGAATTGGAATGGTGATGAACATGTCCTACTGTGTGTGAGCTAAGTGTGTGAACACGATTTGGTAAAGGTAGCGGTGAGAGGCCATGTAGGAGTACATGGTGGGTTGTCTCATTGCAGCCATCCTCAGGAACTGAGTTCTGTGTTTGTGATCCATGAACAGTTACTACCACACATTGGGTTCCGGTAACTCGGCCCCTCTCGGCTTATTAATCAACTCGATCTCTGTCCAGGAGTTGCAACTAGTTTCTAGTGTTTGTAGGTAGTGTTAGTAGTCTACCAAGTGGCACCCGGTACAGGTGGGGTTGGGACAGACTAGGCATAGTGGCACGGTGTACCAAGTGGCACCTGGATGGTGGGCTTGGGAACCCTGCTCACATCGTTTGGGGCCGTGAGCGACACCCCGGCCGGATCTCCTTGCGGATGGAACCTGAATAGGCGATAAACCTGGACTAGAGACTTGTTGGTTAGTCAGGTCGTGGCCGACACCCTCGCCCGGCTTCCGCTTGAAGGTTGCCGAGGTACATGACGTGTATAGGGCGATAAGTGGTGAGAGCATGTGTGAAGAACTACACCCCTGCAGGGTTATCATTATCTATTCGAATAGCTGGATTCCTCGAATATGGAAACTTGGACCCCTTGCATAGTTCATAGACAAGTGGAACTGGATACTCTAAAATGCGCAAGATAAGTGGGAGTGCTATGGATGGCCTTCTCGTAGGGAGACGGGAGCGGATCCATAGTGGAGTATTGATATGGTGAATATCTGGACTCGTGTGTGCCACCTCAAAAGAGTTGCTTGCAGTCGTAGTTCAGGTTAGCCACTGAGTCAAAGCTGGCTTGCTGCAGTTAAACTCCACTGCCCCTTTGTGGATACCGATGCATATGTAGTTAGTTCTGATGTAAGTCTTGTTGGGTACATTTGTACTCACATTTGCTTAATTTATGTTTTTGCAGAGAGACTTCAGTCTCGCTAGTAGTTCCACATGGACTTCGATGTTTAGCTTGTTACCTCAGCTACGATCTTGTACCCTTGGGAGGGTCTTGTAGATAGTCAGGCTTCTGAGCCTTCATCATTTGTAGTTGTCTGTACTCAGACAAGTTAAGCTTCCGCATGTGCTTTGACTTGTATGCTCTGAATGTTGGGTCATGAGACCCATGTTTGTAATATCTTGCCCCTCGGGGCCTAATGAATAAATACTTGAGTCGTAGAGTTATGTTGTGATGCCATGTGGTATTTAAACATATCAAGCATATTGTGTGTATGATTTAAATGCTTGGTATGTGTGGGATCCGACAACCTAGTTTTTTATCCTTGGTAGCCTCTCTTATGGGGAAATGTAGTCTTGTGCTTCCATGAGCCATAGTAGTCCGCTACAGCCCGGTTCACCGGAGTCCTGCTAGCCCAGCACTACTGCTCCGGAACACTTGACTGGCCGGCATGTGATTCACTTCGTTCCTGTGTTTGTCCCTTCGGGGAAATGTCACGTGGTGACATCCAGAGTCCTGCCTAGCCTGCTATAGCCCGGTTCACCAGAGTCCTGTTAGCCCAGTTCTATAGCCCGGATTCGCACGCTGCTGACCGACATGCTCGTTGTTGATTCATTTATGCCTGTCCCCGTAAGTTAGTGCCACATTGGGTTCATGACTAGTCTTGTCGGCCTGGGTTCTCTGTCATATGGATGCTAGCGACACTATCATATACGTGAGCCAAAAGGCGCAAATGGTCCCGGGCCATGGTAAGGCGACACCCGTGGGAATACCGTGCGTGAGGCCGCAAAGTGATATGAGGTGTTACCGGCTAGATCGATGTGACTTGGAATCGGGGTCCTGACACGTATCTTGATGAACAGAAGATATATCCTGTTATTATTAGTGTTAACCTTTCAGAGAAGGAGGAAGAAAAATTATTGAAAACTCTGAAGAAGCACCGTGCTGCTATTGAATATACTCTTGATGATATTAAGGGCACTAGTCCCACTCTACGTCAAAACAAAATAAATTTGGAAAAAGATGCCAAACCAGTTATTGATCACCAACGACGACTGAATCCTAAGATGAAAGAAGTGGTAAGAGAAGAAATACTAAAGCTCCTTGAGGTAGGTATAATTTATCCCGTTGCTGATAGTCAGTGGGTAAGTCATGTCCATTGTGTTCCTGAGAAGGGAGGTATTACTGTCGTTCCTAGTGATAATGATGAATTGATTCCGCAAAGAATTATTACAGGTTTAGGATGGTAATTGATTTCTGCAAATTAAATAAGGCTACTAAAAAGATCATTACCCCTTACCTTTCATTGATCAAATTCTAGAAAGATTATCCAAACATACACATTTTTGCTTTCTAGATGGTTATTCTGGTTTCTCTCAAATACATGTATCAGCTGATGATCAATCTAAGACTACTTTTACTTGCCCTTTCGGTACTTTTGCTTATAGATGTATGCCTTTTGGTTTATGTAATGCACCTGCTACCTTTCACAGATGCATGATGGCTATATTTTCTGATTTTTGTGAAAACATATGTGATGTATTCATGGATGATTTCTCCGTTTATGGACCCTCTTTTGATGATTGCTTAAGCAACCTTGATCGAGTTTTGCAGAGATGTGAAGAAACTAACCTTGTCTTGAATTGGGAGAAATGCCACTTTATGGTTAATGAAGGTATTGTCTTGGGGCACAAAATTTCTGAAAGGGGCATTGAAGTTGATAAAGCTAAAGTTGATGCTATTGAAAAGATGTCGTGTCCCAAGGACATCAAAGGTATAAGAAGTTTCCTTGGTCATGCCGGCTTTTATAGGAGGTTCATTAACGAGTTCTCAAAAATTTCTCGGGCTCTGACTAATTTATTACAAAAATATATACCGTTCGTCTTTGATGATGACTGTGCAGAAGCATTTGAAACACTTAAGAAAGCATTAACCTCTGCACCTATCATTCAGCCACCTGATTGGAACTTACCTTTTGAAATTATGTGTGATGCTAGTGATTATGTTGTAGGTGTTATTCTAGGGAAAAGAGTTGATAAGAAACTAAATGTTATTCAATATGCTAGTAAAACTCTAGACAATGCCCAGAGAAATTATGCTACTACTGAAAAAGAATTCTTAGCAGTTGTATTTGCTTGTGATAAGTTCAGACCTTATATTGTTGATTCTAAAGTAACTATTCACACGGATTATGCTGCTATTAAATATCTTATGGAAAAGAAAGATGATAAACCTAGACTTGTTAGATGGGTTCTCTTGCTACAAGAATTTGATTTGCATATTATTGATAGAAAGGGAGCTGAGAACCCCGTTGTAGACAACTTGTCTAGGTTAGAGAATGTTCTTGATGACCAACTACCTATTGATGATAGTTTTCCTGACGAACAATTAAATGCCATAAATGCTTCTTGAACTGCTCCATGGTATGCTAATTATGCTAATTATATTGTTGCTAAATTTATACCACCTAGTTTCACATACCAGCAAAAGAAAAAGTTCTTCTATGATTTAAGACATTACTTTTGGGATGACCCACATCTTTATAAAGAAGGAGTAGATGGTGTTATTAGACGTTGTGTACCTTAGCATGAACAGGAACAGATCCTACGCAAGTGTCACTCGGAAGCTTATGGAGGACACCACGCTGGAGATAGAACTGCACATAAGGTATTGAAATCCGGTTTTTATTGGCCTACTCTCTTCAAGGATGCCCGTAAGTTTGTCTTATCTTGTGATGAATGTCAAAGAATTGGTAATATTAGTAGACGTCAAGAAATGCCTATGAATTATTCACTTGTTATTGAACCATTTGATGTTTGGGGCTTTGATTATATGGGACCGTTTCCTGCCTCTAATGGATATACACATATTTTAGTTGTTCTTGATTACATTACTAAGTGGGTAGAAGCTATTCCAACTAGTAGTGCTGATCATAACACCTCTATTAAGATGCTTAAAGAAGTTATTTTTGCGAGGTTTGGAGTCCCTAGATATTTAATGACTGATGGTGGTTCACATTTTATTCATGGTGCTTTCCGTAAAATGCTTGCTAAGTATGACGTTAATCATAGAATTGCATCTCCTTATCACCCACAGTCTAGTGGTCAACTAGAATTGAGCAACAGAGAGCTTAAATTAACTTTGCAAAATACTGTTATAGATCTAGAACAAATTGGTCCAAGAAACTTGATGATGCATTATGGGCCTATAGAACTGCATATAAAAATCCTATGGGTATGTCTCCGTATAAAATGGTTTATGGAAAAGCATGTCACTTATCTCTCGAACTAGAATATAAGGCTTATTGGTCTATTAAAGAGCTCAACTATCATTTCAAACTTACCGGTGAGAACAGGTTATTTGACATTACCTCACTTGATGAATGGAGAACCCAAGCCTATGACAATGCCAAATTGTTTAAAGAAAAAGTTAAAAGATGGCATGACAAAAGGATACAAAAGCGTGAGTTTAATGTAGGTGATTATGTATTGCTATAAAACTCTTGTTTAAGATTTTTTGCAAGAAAGCTACTCTCTAAATGGGAAGGTCCTTACGTTATCGAGGAGTTCTATCGTTCCGGTGCCATAAAAATCAACAACTTTGAAGGCACAAATCCAAAGGTGGTGAACGGTCAAAGAATCAAACATTATATCTCAAGTAATCCTATAAATGTTGAAACCAATGTTATTGAAACCGTAACCCCGGAGGAATACATAAGGGACACTTTCCGGAACGTTTCAGACTCCGAAAAGGAATAGGTACATGGTACGGTAAGTAAAACGACTCCAAAACAGTTCTAATGGCAATTTTTCTCCATTTTGGAATGTTTAGAAAAATAGAAAAATAAGAAGCAGTTCGGGAAGGACACAAGGGCTCCACGAGGGTGGAGGGCGCGCCCTACCCCCTGGGCGCGCCCCCTACCTCGTGGGCACCTCGTGCACTCTACGGACTCTGTTTTCTTGCATGTTACGTATTTTGGTCGGTAAAACTTCATTATATAATCTCCCGGAGGCTTTGACTCATGTATCACACAAATATCTCTCGTCTTTGTTTCGAACTATTTTTCTGACAGATCTAGGTCATCATGTCGTCTTCAAGTGCCCGCAAGGACAGGTTCTTCAAGAAGGTCATCAACCCCTACCACGCGGAGGTGCTGCAACACCCTCAAACCATTGAGATGCATGAGGGGTTGTTGCACATCCGCGATGTTGAGGGACCAAGGAAGACCGGAAGCACGGAGGCAAGGCTCGAGGCATTGGAGTAACAAGTTTTCAAGTGCCAAGAGATGGTGGAGCGTGGACTCGAATCCAATCACATTATGATCACGGAGTTCACCAACAACCACAAGCTAGATGTCAAGGACATTGGGGAGGCCATCTTCAAGCTTCATGAGAAAATAGAGCACCTCCAAGCCCAGCTCTATGACATGCAAAATCAAAACTGTGAGTATGAATATATATTCAAAAGGATGAGTTTGGCTACAGATTTGAGGACTCAGGAGACTCGATCATCCTTCTATAATGGTGAGCCTATGCCTTGGAAGAGGGATGACAAGCCTACATCATCAACAACTCCAACTCCTTCACCGGCAAAAGAGATATATTCACATGGGTATGGGCACTCCCCTTGGCAACTGCCAAACTTGGGGGAGGTGCCCCGGTATCGGATCACCATCACCTTCATCTTTACTATTTTTCTTAGTTCGATACTTTTGATAATATTATGATCTAGTAGAATAAAAGTTTTTAGTATGATCTAGTTTTGAGTTTTGCTTTATGATCCCTCTATGTAATCGAGTCCGTGAGCTATATAATAAAGATTAGTGTTGAGTCAAGGGCTTGTTGATTTTGCTATGATCTTGAGGGAATAAAATAAAAGAGAAGAAATAAAAAGAATAAAAGAGATCATATGGATCTTATGGAGAGTAATGAGCTCACATATAAAGAGTATGATGAATAAAATTTGTTAAGAGTTGACAAACATAGTTTTGTTCATCGTTGCAATTAATAGGAAGTAATAAAGAAAGAGAGGTCTTCACATATAAATACACTATCTTGGACATCTTTTATGATTGTGAGCACTTATTAAAATATGATATGCTAAAGAGTTGACGTTGGACAAGGAAGACAACGTAATGGGTTATGTTTACTTACATCTAAGATAAATTCTATTGCCATGGATCATCCAACATGGTTGAGCTTGCCTTTCCCCCTCATGCTAGCTAAACTCTTTGCACCAAGTAGACATACTGCTTGTGCTTCCAAATACCCTTAAACCTAGTTTTGCCATGAGAGTCCACCATATCTACCTATGGATTGAGTAAGATCCTTCAAGTAAGTTATCATCGGTGCAAGCAATAAAAATTTCTCTCTAAATATGTATGACTTATTAGTGTGGGAGAAAATAAGCTTTATATGATCTTGTGATGTGGAAGAAATAAAAGCGACGGACTACATAATAAAGGTCCATATCACAAGTGGCAATATAAAGTGACGTTCTTTCGCATTAAGATTTTGTGCATCCAACCATAAAAGTGCATGACAACCTCTCCTTCCCTCTGCGAAGGGCCTATCTTTTACTTTTATCTCCCACCTTACATAAGAGTCATGGTGATCTTCACCTTTCCTTTTTACATTTTATCTTTTGGCAAGCACAATATGTTGGAAAGATCCTGGTATATATGGCTAATTGGATGTGAGTTTTCATGAACTATTATTGTTGACATTACCCTCAAGGTAAAACGTTGGGAGGCAAAACTATAAGCCCCTATCTTTCTCTGTGTCCGAATAAGACTTCATACCCATAAATATTGCGTGAGTGTTAGCAATTGTGAAAGATTAAAAGATGGTTGAGTATGTGGACTTGCTGAAAAGCTCTTATATTGACTCTTTCCTGTGTTATGATAAATTGCAATTTCTTCAATGACTGAGATTATAGTTTGTTAGTTTTCAATGAAGTTCATGATTCATACTTGAAATTGTGGTTGAATTGTTACTCTAGCATAAGAGATCATATGATAATAATTATATAAGTTGTTGTTCTAAGAATGATCATGATGCCCTCATGTCCGTATTTTATTTTTATCGACACCTCTATCTCTAAACATGTGGACATATTTTTCGATTTCGGCTTTCGCTTGAGGACAAGCGAGGTCTAAGCTTGGGGGAGTTGATACGTCCATTTTGCATCATGCTTTTATATCGATATTTATTGCATTATGGGCTGTTATTACATATAATTTCACAATATTTATGCCTATTCTCTCTTATTTTACAAGGTTTACATAAAGAGGGAGAATGCCGGCAGCTGGGATTCTGGGCTGGAGAAGGAGCAAATATTAGAGACCTATTCTGCACAGCTCCAAAAGTCCTAAAACTTCATGGAAGTTATTTTCAGAATATATAAAAATACTGAGTGTAAGAAGTACCAGAGGGGGCCACTCACCAGCCACAAGGGTGGGGGGCGCCCCCCCTACCTCGTGGAACCCTTGGTGGCCCTCCGATGCCCATCTTCTGCTATATGGATTCTTTCGTTGAGGAAAAAAACATAAGCAAGCTTTCGCGACGAGACTCCGCTGCCACGAGGCAGAACCAATCTAGGGCTCCGATGGAGCTGTTCTGCCAGGGAAACTTCCCTCCGGGAGGGGGAAATCATCACCATCGTCATCACCAACGCTCCTCTCATCGGGAGGGGGCCAATCTCCATCAACATCTTCACCAACACCATCTCCTCTCAAACCCTAGTTCATCTCTTGTATCCAATTCTTGTCTCTAAGTCTGGGATTGGTACCTGTAGGTTGCTAGTAGTGTTGATTACTCCTTGTAGTTGATGCTAGTTGGTTTATTTGGTGGAAGATCATATGTTCAGATCCTATATGCATATTAATACCCCTCTGATTATGAACATGAATATGCTTTGTGAGTAGTTACATTTGTTCCTGAGGACATGTAAGAAGTCTTGCTATTAGTAGTCATGTGAATTTGGTATTCATTCGATATTTTGATGAGATGTATGTTGTCTCTCTTCTAGTGGTGTTATGTGAACGTCGACTACATGACACCTCACCATTATTTGGGCCTAGAGGAAGGCATTGGGAAGTAATAAGTAGATGATGGGTTGCTAGAGTGATAGAAGCTTAAACCCTAGTTTATGCGCTACTTCGTAAGGGATCAATTTGGATCCAAATGTTTAATGCTATGGTTAGATTTTATCTTAATACTTTTCTCGTAGTTGCAGATGCTTGTGAGGGGGTTAATCATAAGTAGGAGGTTTATTCAAGTAAGAACCACACCTAAGCACCAATCCACCCACATATCAAATTATCAAAGTAGCGAACACGAAGCAAACAAACATGATGAGAGTGACTCGATGAAGTTCCTGTGTACCCTCAAGAACGCTTTGATTATGATAAGAGACCGTTTTGGCCTATCCTTTGCCACAAAAGGGTTGAGCTACCTTGCTGCACTTTATTTACCATTACCGTTACTTCCTCGTTACAAATTATCTTGCTATCAAACTACCTATTACCGACAATTACAGTGCTTGCAGGAAATACCTTGCTGAAAACCACTTGTCATTTCCTTCTGCTCCTCGTTGGGTTTGACACTCTTACTTATCGAAAGGACTACGATTGATGCCCTACACTTGTGGGTCATGAAGACTCTTTTCTGGCACCACTGCCGGGGAGTAAAGCGCTCTTGGTAAGTGGAAATTAGTAAGGAAAATTTATTACTATGCGCTGAAATTTATTGTCACTTTCTATGATGGAAAACCATCCTTTGAGGGGTTTGTTCGGGGTATCTTCACCTCAATGGGAACCACAATTAGTTGCCCCTCAACCTACTGCGCCTATTGAAAATATTGTTTATGAAATTCCTTTGGTTATGATAAAACAACTGCTAGCTAATCCTTATACAGGATATGGAACTGAACATCCTAATATGCACTTGATATATGTGGATGAAATTTGTGGATTATTTAAGCTTGTAGGTTTACCATGAGATGAAGATAAGTATAAGGTTTTCCCTTTATCTTTTAAGGAAAAAGCATTGACATGGTATAGGCTATGTGTTGATAGTGGATCTTGGAATTGGATTCGACTGAAATTGGAATTTCACCAAAAAATTTATCCTATGCATCTATTTCATCGCAATTGGAATTATATATATAATTTTTGGCCTCGTGAAGGAGAAAGTATCGCTCTAGCTTGGGGGAGGATTAAGTAAATGTTATATTCATTCCCCAATCATGAGCTCTTAAGAGAAATTATTATTCAGAATTTTTATGCTCGGCTTTCTCATGATGATCGATCCATGCTCGATACTTCTTGTGTTGGTTCTTTTATAAAGAAGACTATTGAATTCATGTGGGATCTTTTAGAAAGAATAAAACGCAACTATGAAGATTGGGAACTTGCTGAAGGTAAAGAGTCAAGTATTAAGCTTAAGTTTGATTGTGTTGATCTTTTATGAATAGCGATGGCTTTCACAAGTTTAGCACTAAATATGGACTTGACTTTGAGATAGTAGGCTCCTTTTGTGAATCATTTTATACTCATGTTGATCTCCCTAAGGAGAAGTGATTTAAATATCATCCACCTATTAAAGAATAAATTAAAGAACTAACAATAGCTAAAGATGAAACTATCATTTACAATGTTGATCCAGTTGTGCCTACTGCTTATATTGAAAAAACACCTTTCCGTTTTAGGATAAAGGAACACGCTAAGGTTTCAACTGTGGTTCGCAAAAGTAATATCAAAGCATCTAGACCTACAGAACAAATCAAAGTAGAACCTAGTGTTGCTATGGTTAAAGATCTCCTGGTAGAAAATATTGATGGGCATGTTATTTACTTCTATGATGAAGCTACTAGAATTGCTAAACCCGATGAAAAAGATAAACATAGACATGTTGTTGGCATGCCTGTTGTCTCAGTTAAAATAAGAGATCATTGTTATCATGGTTTATGTTACTTGGGTGCTAGTGTGAGTGCTATTCCTTTTACTTTATATCAAGAAATCATGAATGACATATCACCCGCTGAAATAGAAGACATAGTTGTTACTATTAAACGTGCTAATAGAGACACTATCGCACCACTTGGGATTGTTAGAGATGTTGAAGTCTTGTGTGGGAAAGTAAAATATCATACTGATTTTCTAGTTCTTGGTTCCCCACAAGATGATTTCTGTCCCATTATTTTTGGTAGACCTTTCTTGAACACCGCTAATGCTAAAATAGATTGTGAGGAAGAAACTGTCGGTGTTAGTTCCGTTGATGAGTCCCATGAGTTTAATTTCTCCAATTTTAGTAGACAACCTCATAAGAAAGAATTACCTAATAAGGATGAAATAATTGGTCTTGCTACTATTGTCATGCCTCCTACTGATCCACTAGAAGAATATTTGCTGGACCATGAAAATGATATGCATGTGCATGAAATAAATGAAATAGATAAAAATTTCTTTGAACAACGACCTCTGCTCAAACACAATTTCCCTATTAAAACTCTAGGAGGTCCTCCTCCACCTAAGGGTGATCCTGTGTTTGAATTAAAACAATTGCCAGACACTTTCAAATATGCTTATCTTGATGAGAAAAGGATATATCATGTTATTATTAGTGCTAACCTTTCATAACATGAAGAAGAAAGATTATTGAAAATTCTGAAGAAGCACTAAGAGCTACTATTGGGTATACTCTTGATGATCTTAAGGGCATTAGTCCCACTCTCTGTCAGCGCAAGATTAATATGGAACCTGATGCTAAACCCGTTGTTGATCACCAACGACGTTTCAATCCTAAGATGAAAGAAGTGGTAAGAACTGAAATATTAAAGCTTGTTGAAGTAGGTATAATCTATCCCATAGTTGATAGTAGATGGATAAGTCCCGTTCATTGTGTCCCTAAGAAGGGAGGTATTATTATTGTTCCCAATGATAAAAATGAACTTATTCCACAAAGAATTGCCACTGGTTATAGAATGGTAATTGATTTTAGAAAATTGAGTAAAGCAACTAGAAAAGATCATTACCCTTTGCCTTTTATTGATCAAATGTTGGAAATATTATCTAAGCACACACAATTTTGTTTCCTTGATATATGTTTTTCTCAAATAGCTATTTCACAACCTGATCAAGAGAAAAACACCTTTACTTGCCCTTTTGGAACTTATGCTTATAGACGTATGCCTTTTGGCTTATGCAATGCACCTGCTACATTGCAAAGATGTATGACTCCTATATTCTCTGATTTTTGTGAAAATATTGTTGAGGTTTTCATGGATGAATTTTCTGCTTACGGAACTTCTTTTGATTATTTCTTAAGCAACCTTGATCGAGTTTTGGAGAGATGTGAGCAAACTAATCTTGTCTTGAATTGGGAGAAGTTCCACTTTATGGTTAACGAAGCTATTGTCTTGGGGCATAAAAATCTCTGAACGAGGTATTGAGGTATGTCGGTGCAACAAACCCCGGGTCTGTTTCCCAGACCGCACACAGGCCTAAGATCAAGATTACAACGTCCAAGACCAGACCAAGTACAATAGATCAGCTCTTTGAAGAAGCAGAGTGCGGATCAAGAAGACCAAGTCAAGCCAAAGAAGCAAGATACCACTAAGGGAAAACCTCCCTTGCCGGGAGGCGAGCCTGGTGAGGTCGGGTTTACACCGGAAGCAAGCCTCAAGACCGTCCCGGCAGGCCCGCCGGGGCTTACAGAGGCAAACTACCCCACTAAGGCTCCGCCGCACCACCTCATAGCAACAAAAATCATCGATCAGTGCGGTGTCAAGCCCCCAAGTGCTAAGTGGATGTTTCTTACCACATGGCAGCCACTTTCGATGGAAATCACCTCCAAATGACACCCGTCCAGCGACGTGTCATGCAGAAAGGAGAGAAGGTGGCCGAACAGCCCGGTAAGGCTTGCCGGGAAGGCCTTGATGTGACACCAAGTGGCGCATTTAATGCGCTCTGCCCTGTCTGCTGAGTTAGGTATGATAGCATTGTTTGCTATCCAATCAGTACACAATGACTAATTTTCCACCGTGGTGACCCCTTGATCTATAAAAGGAGGCCCATGGCAACAATGGAAAGGATTCAGACCCTTTTACACTCATACGCGCGTAGCTGCCCTCGCCCCGAGGCAACCCTGCCGGGCCAGAGCGCTGCATTTCCACCACAATCCACCATCAATCCACCAAAGCAGGAGTAGGGTTTATGCCTCGAAGCAGCCCGAACCTGGATAAAATCGCCCGTGTGATCTCTGTCGTTTTGTGCGACGCTCTCTGCTCTTTGTGCAATGTGCTCATCCCCCTATCAAACCACAAGTGGCTCATGGCCCCATAGGTGGCTGTGGTTTCCCACGACATCTTTGGCACGCCAGGTAGGTGGGTAGTGCTTGTGCGAACCCGAGAAGCATATGTAGTGCGTCATCTTCATCATCGTTCTCTTCTTCAACGGCTCCATCATCCATGGCACCCAAGAAGAAACTCGGTGCCGCCTCCAAGCCATCATCCTCGAAGGCCCCACCGCGCGCGACCACCGACCCCGTGGGTGCTACGGGGATGCTTGGGGATGTGGACGCTGTGGGGGATGCGGTCGATGCAGGCGGCAGCGTCACTAATACATCTCCAACGTATCTATAATTTTTGATTGCTCCATGCTATATTATCTTCTGTTTTGGATGTTTATGGGCTATATTATACACTTTTATATTATTTTTGGGACTAACCTATTAACCCAGAGCCCAGTTCTAGTTTCTGTTTTTTTTGCCTATTTTAGGGTTCCGAAGAAAAGGAAAATCAAATGGAGTCCAATTGACCTGAAACTTCATGGAACTCATTTTTGGAAGGAAAGCAACCCAGGAGACTTGGAGTCTACGTCAAGGAAGCTTCAAGGAGGCCACAAGGTAGGGGGGCGTGCCCACCCCCCTAGGGCGTGCCCTCCACCCTAGCGGGCCCCTTGTGGCCCCCCTGACGTACTTCTTCCGCCTATATATCTCCATATACCCTAAAACTACCAGAGAACACAATATATCGGGAGTTCCGCCACCAGAAGCCTCCGTAACCACCGAAAGCCAATCTAGACCCGTTCCGGCACCCTGTCGGAGGGGGCAACCCCTCTCCGGTGGCCATCTTCATCATCCCGGTGCTCTCCATGACGAGGAGGGAGTAGTTCTCCCTCGGGGCTGAGGGTATGTACCAGTAGCTATGTGTTTGATCTCTCTCTCTCTCTCGTGTTCTTGAGGTGGTACGATCTTGATGTATCGCGAGCTTTGCTATTATAGTTGGATCTTATGTTTCTTCTCCCCCTCTACTCTCTTGTAATGGATTGAGTTTTCCCTTTGAAGTTATCTTATCGGATTGAGTCTTTAAAGATTTGAGAACACTTGATGTATGTCTTGCCGTGCGTATCTATGGTGACAATGGGATACCACGCGACTCACTTGATGTATGTTTTGGTGATCAACTTGCGGGTTCCGCCCATGAACCTATGCATAGGGGTTGGCACACGTTTTCGTCGTGATTCTCCGGTAGAAACATTGGGGCGCTCTTTGAGGTTCTATGTGTTGGTTGAATAGATGAATCTGAGATTGTGTGATGCATATCGTATAATCATACCCACGGATACTTGAGGTGACATTGGAGTATCTAGGTGACATTAGGGTTTTGGTTGATTTGTGTCTTAAGGTGTTATACTAGTATGAACTCTAGGGCTGTTTGTGACACTTATAGGAATAGCCCAACGGATTGATTGGAAAGAATAACTTTGAGGTGGTTTCGTACCCTACCATAATCTCTTTGTTTGTTCTCCGCTATTAGTGACTTTGGAGTGACTCTTTGTTGCATGTTGAGGGATAGTTATGTGATCCAATTATGCTATTATTGTTGAGGGAACTTGTACTAGCGAAAGTATGAACCCCAGGCCTTGTTTCAACGCATTGCAATACCGTTTACGCTCACTTTTATCATTAGTTACCTTGCTGTTTTTATAATTTCAAATTACAAATAACTTTATCTACTATCCATATACCACTTGTATCACCCTCTCTTCGCCGAACTAGTGCACCTATACAATTTACCATTGTATTGGGTGTGTTGGGGACACAAGAGACTCTTTGTTATTTCGTTGCAGGGTTGCTTGAGAGAGACCATCTTCATCCTATGCCTCCTACAGATTGATAAACCTTAGGTCATCCACTTGAGGGGAATTTTCTACAGTCCTACAAACCTCTGCACTTGGAGGCCCAACAACGTCTACAAGAATAAGGTTGTGTAGTAGACATCAAGCTCTTTTCTGGCGCCGTTGCCGGGGAGGTGAGTGCTTAAAGGTATATCTTTAGATCTTGCAATCGAGTCTTTTAGTTTCTTGTTTTATCAGTAGTTTAGTTTATAAAAGAAAACTATATAAAAAATTGGAATTGAGTTTGTCTCATACGCTTCACCTTTTTAATATCTTTCGTAAGTATGATGGAAATGATAATTGTGCTCAAGTGCTAGAAGAAGAAATCTATAAAATGTTTGGCACTAAATCTTTGAATGATGAGCATGATTGCAATGTTATTAGTACGAATAATTTGAATATCCATGATACTAATGATGATTGCACTAGTTATGATGTCTCCTATAAACATGTCAATTTTTGTGGAGTACATTGGGTGTGTACGAACACTCCAAATAGGGAAGATAGATATTGCAAGAGGCATAAGTACTTAGAAACTAAATTGTTGCAAGAAAGGCTAGATGAATGTGCTGAAAATTTAAATTATATTGGCCATACTTGTAAGCTTTGCAATGAACATGATCATTTCAATACCCAATGCAAATTGTTTCATGATCGTATCGTGTCCAAATATTGTGATGACTTGATTTCCCTTGCAAATCATAATGAAGTTAGTTTGCTTATGAGTTACTAAGAAATGAAACGTATAACTAATTATCTTCCAGAATTTGCCCGTTATAAACTTCTTGGATCTGATCTAGAGGAAATTTATATGTATTGTGAGGTGAATTGTATTGAAAACCCTTATATTGCCAATTACATAAAGAAAACAAAACAAATAGAAGATGAAGAGAATACTAATGAAAGGGAAGAGGCTTCCCAATACCCTCCTATTATTTCTTATGATGAATCAGGTAACGAGGAGGAGCCTCCTATTCAACCAATCTCATTAATAAGGAGCTCCAAAAAGAGGATTGAACCCACACATGATGTGATGAAGAAGGAGAAAAGAAAAAGGAAGAGAGGTAAGAAGATATCTCTCCCAAATGATGATGCTCCTATTACTACTGTGCCTCATGAAAATATAATTGTGGAAGATAATGATACTTCTTATGATCTTGAAAATCTTTTTGGCACTTGCTTGGAAGAATATGATAATTGCTATACTATTTGTGCTATCCATACTATTAATGATGAGAGTGATTATGCTTATGATATGAAGAGGCCCAAGCTTGGGGATGCTATGTTTGATGAAGATGATGTTTTTGAGAATATATTTTCTGCAATTAATGTTTGTCCCAAGCTTGGGGATGCTACGTTTAATGAAGATGATATTTTTAGTCTCCCAAGTTTTGATATGCAAATTTATAATGATGATAACATGCCTCCTACCAATGATGATTATTGTGATGATACTTATGCTATAAAAAGTAGTGATTATATTTATAAAACTTGTCATGATTATGATTACCCCTTCTCTGAACATTACTCTTTCAATCTGGAAACAATTTATAGTATTCGAGTATCTTATGATGCTCCCACTATTCCGAATGAAAAGAATTTTGCTTATATGGAAAGTAGTAAATTTTCTATGCTTGTAGATCATGAAAAGAATGCTTTAGGTGCTGGTTATATTGTTGAATTCATTCATGATGCTACTTAAAATTATTATGAGGGAGGAATATATGCTTGTAAGAATTGCAATAATACCAAGTTTCCTCTCTATGTGCTTAAAGTTTTGAAGTTATGCTTGTTTTACCTTCCTATGCAAGTTGATTCTTGTTCCCACAAGTTGTTTGCTCGCAAAATCCCTATGCATAGGAAGTATGTTAGACTTAAATGTGCTAGTCATATTCTTCATGATGCTCTCTTTATGTTTCAATTCTTACCTTTGTGAGCATCATTGAAATCATCATGCCTAGCTAGGGGCGTTAAACGATAGCGCTTGTTGGGAGGCAACCCAACTTTATTTTTGTTCCTTGCTTTTTACTCCTGTTTAGCAATAAATAATTTATCTAGCCTCTGTTATGATTGAGTTTTTATGTTTTAATTAGTGTTTGTGCCAAGTAGAACCATTGGGAAGACTTGGGGGAAGTCTTGTTGATCATGCTGTAAAAAAACTGAAACTTTAGCGCTCACAAGAACTGCTGCCAGTTTTATTTGGAGAGTGCTATTTAGTTAATTACTTTTGCAGATGATTAATAGATAAATTCATCAGGTCCAGCAATTTATTTGAGAATTTTATGAGTTCCAGAAGTTTGCGTTAGTTACAGATTACTACAGACTGTTCTGTTTTTGACAGATTCTGTTTTTCGTGTGTTGTTTACTTATTTTGATGAATCTTTGGCTAGTAAAAGAGTTTATAAACCATAGATAAGTTGGAATACAGTAGGTTTAAAACCAATATAAATAAATAATGAGTTCATTACAGTACCTTGAAGTGGTGATTTACTTTCTTATAATAACGGAGCTTACGAGTTTTCTGTTAAGTTTTGTGTTGTGAAGTTTTCAAGTTTTGGGTAAGGATTCGATGGATTATGGAATAAGGAGTGGAAAGAGCCTAAGCTTGGGGATTCCCAAGGCATCCCAAGATAATATTTCAAGAAGTCTGAAGTGTCTAAGCTTGGGGATGCCCCGGTTGGCATCCCACCTTTCTTCTTCAACAACTATCGGTTAGTATCGGTTGATCCTATGTTTTTGCTTCTTCACATGATGTTTGCTATTCTTAGATGTCATTTTATTTTGCTTTGCTTGATGTTTTAATAAATTATCAAGATCTGAAAATATTAAATGAGAGAGAGTCTTCACATAGTTGCATAATTATTCGACTACTCATTGAACTTCACTTATATCTTTCGGAGTAGTTTGTCATTTGCTCTTGTGCTTCACTTATATCTTTTAAAGCATGGTGGTATTTTTATTTTGAAGAAATAGATGAACTCTCATGCCTCACTTAGATTATTTTGAGTGTCTTAAATAGCATGGTAATTTGCTTAAAATCCTAATATGCTAGGTATTCAAGATTGGTAAAAACTTTCATATAAGTGCATTGAATACTAAGAGAAGTTTGATGCTTGGTGATTGTTTTGAGATATGGAGGTAATAATATCAAAGTCGTGCTAGTTGAGTAGTTGTGAAATTTATAAATGCTTGTGTTGAAGTTTGCAAGTCCCGTAGCATGCACGTATGGTAAACATTATGTAACAAATTTGAAACATGAGGTGTTATTTGATTGTCCTCCTTATGAGTGGCGGTCGGGGACGAGCGATGGTCTTTTCCTACCAATCTATCCCCCTAGGAGCATGCACGTAGTGCCGCGGTTTTTGATGGCTTGTAGATTTTTGCAATAAGTATGTGAGTTCTTTTTGACTAATGTTGAGTCCATGGATCATACGCACTCTCACCCTTCCATCCTTGCTAGCCTCTTCGGTACCGTGCATTGCCCTTTATCACATTGAGAGTTGGTGCAAACTTCGCCGGTGCATCCAAACCCCGTGATATGATACGCTCTATCACACATAAACCTCCTTATATCTTCCTCAAAACAGCCACCATACCTACCTATTATGGCATTTCCATAGCCATTCCAAGATATATTGCCATGCAACTTTCCACCGTTCCGTTTATCATGACACATTCATCATTGTCATATTGCTTTGCATGATCATGTAGTTGACATCATATTTGTGGCAAAGACACCGTTCATAATTCATACATGTCACTCTTGATTCACTGCATATCCCGGTACACCGCCGGAGGCATTCACATAGAGTCATATCTTGTTCTAAGTATCAAGTTGTAATTCTTGAGTTGTAAGTAAATAAAAGTGTGATGATCATCATTTTCTAGAGCATTGTCCCAAGTGAGGAATAAAAAAGGGAGAAAGGCCATAAAAAAAGAGAAGGCCCAAAAAAAGAGAAAAGAGAAAGGCCATAAAAAAAGGAAAGGCCAAATAAAAAAATGAGAAAAAAGAGAGAAGGGACAATGCTACTATCCTTTTACCACACTTGTGCTTCAAAGTAGCACCATAATCTTCATGATAGAGAGTCTCTTGTTTTGTCACTTTCATATACTAGTGGGAAGTTTTCATTATAGAACTTGGCTTGTATACTCCAACAATGGGCCTCCTCAAGTGCCCTAGGTCTTCGTGAGCAAGCAAGTTGGATGCACACCCACTTAGTTTCTTTTGTTGAGCTTTCATACATTTATAGCTCTAGTGCATCCGTTGCATGGCAATCTCTACTCCTTGCATTAAAATCAATCGATGGGCATCTCCATAGCTCATTGATTAGCCTCATTGATGTGAGACTTTCTTCTTTTTGTCTTCTCCACATAACCCCCATCATCATATTCTATTCCACCCACAGTGCTATATCCATGGCTCACGCTCATGTATTGCATGAAGGTTTATGAGTTTGAGATTACTAAAGTATGAAACAATTGCTTGGCTTGCCATCGGGGTTGTGCATGATGAGAGCATTCTTGTGTGACGAAAATGGAGCATGACTAAACTATATGATTTTGTAGGGATGAACTTTCTTTGGCCATGTTATTTCGAGAGGATATAATTGCTTTGTTAGTATGCTTGAAGTATTATTATTTTTATGTCAATATGAACTTTTATCTTGAATCTTTCGGATCTGAATATTCATGCCACAATTAAGAAGAATTTCATTGAAATTATGCCAAGTAGCACTCCGCATCAAAAATTCTGTTTTTATCATTTACCTACTCGAGGACGAGCAGGAATTAAGCTTGGGGATGATGATACGTCTCCAACATATCTATAATTTTTGATTGATCCATGCTATATTATCTTCTATTTTGGATGTTTATGGGCTTTATTATACACTTTTATATTATTTTTGGGACTAACCTATTAACCCAGAGCCCAGTTCCAGTTTCTGTTTTTTTGCCTATTTTAGGGTTTCGAAGAAAAGGAAAATCAAACGGAGTCCAATTGACCTGAAACTTCACGGAACTCATTTTTGGAAGGAAAGCAATCCGGGAGACTTGGAGTCTACATCAAGGAAGCTTCGAGGAGGCCACGAGGTAGGGGGGGCGCCTACCCCCCTAGGGCGCGCCCTCCACCCTCGTGGGCCCCTCGTGGCCCCCTAACATACTTCTTCCGCCTATATATCTCCATATACCCTAAAACTACCAGAGAACACAATATATCGGGAGTTCCGCCACCAGAAGCCTTCGTAACCACCGAAAGCCAATCTAGACCCGTTCCGGCACCCTGTCGGAGGGGGCAACCCCTCTCCGGTGGCCATCTTCATCATCCCGGTGCTCTCCATGACGAGGAGGGAGTAGTTCTCCCTCGGGGCTGAGTGTATGTACCAGTAGCTATGTGTTTGATCTCTCTCTCTCGTGTTCTTGAGGTGGTATGATCTTGATGTATCGCGAACTTTGCTATTATAGTTGGATCTTATGTTTCTTCTCCCCCTCTACTCTCTTGTAATGGATTGAGTTTTCCCTTTGAAGTTATCTTATCAGATTGAGTCTTTAAAGATTTGAGAACATTTGATGTATGTCTTGCCGTGCATATCTGTGGTGACAATGGGATACCACGTGACTCACTTGATGTATGTTTTGGTGATCAACTTGCGGGTTCCGCCCATGAACCTATTCATAGGGGTTGGCACACGTTTTCGTCGTGATTCTCTGGTAGAAACTTTAGGGTGCTCTTTGAGGTTCTATGTGTTGGTTGAATAGATGAATCTGAGATTGTGTGATGCATATCGTATAATCATACCTATGGATATTTGAGGTGACATTGGAGTATCTAGGTGACATTAGGGTTTTGGTTGATTTGTGTCTTAAGGTGTTATTCTAGTACGAACTCTAGGGCTGTTTGTGACACTTATGGGAATAGCCCAACGGATTGATTGGAAAGAATAACTTTGAGGTGGTTTCGTATCCTACCATAATCTCCTCGTTTGTTCTCCGCTATTAGTGACTTTGGAGTGACTCTTTGTTGCATGTTGAGGGATAGTTATGTGATCCAATTATGCTATTATTGTTGAGGGAACTTGCACTTGCGAAAGTATGAACCCTAGGCCTTGTTTCAACGCATTGCAATACCATTTACGCTCACTTTTATCATTAGTTACCTTGTTTTTTTTATAATTTCAGATTACAAATACCTTTATCTACTATCCATATACCACTTGTATTACCCTCTCTTCGCCGAACTCGTGCACCTATACAATTTACCATTGTATTGGGTGTGTTGGGGACACAAGAGACTCTTTGTTATTTGGTTGCAGGGTTGCTTGAGAGAGACCATCTTCATCCTACGCCTCCTACGGATTGATAAACCTTAGGTCATCACTTGAGGGAAATTTGCTACTGTCCTACAAACCTCTGCACTTGGAGGCCCAATAACATCTACAAGAAGAAGGTTGTGTAGTAGACATCAGTCACCACCTCCCTTGTGGCCGAAATAGGAGTAGGAGGTACCGGAGACGGACAACACCAACAGCATCCTAGCGGCCACGCTCAAGAAGGTATGGGTGGAGAGATCATTCTATCCGTGACTCTCCGCCTGGCCAAAGGGCATAGCCACAGTGGTGACACTCGCTCTGGGGCGAATCGCAATCCTCCAGACGCCCCCACCGTGGGCGCGACCGCATGGCATGTGCCACCCCCAGAGCAAGCTAACCCAGTCAATGCATCGAATGGAGCCGCTGGTCCACAAGCGCCTCCAGCTTGTCCCCACGCCATCTTGGCGACTGGCTCCCAACGATGAGAGCACAATGCGACCACTACTGTCACCATCAGGAGCTGGGCGACATTACGATCCTCATGGATATCCATGCCAAGCACCGCTTCGAAGGCCATGGCACGAGCCCAACTGTTGTTGATATTTCTGTCAGTAGCCCATCAGATGCATGAGTGGAGAGCCACCATTCAGAGCCTGATTGGTTTCGCTGAGGTGGGAGGATCACAGTGAGCTGGCCTGCCACGCCCCCCACACAACGACAATGGCTCACACTGCTGGCCGCGCGGAAGGGTACACCCCTATGGTGCAGTCACCTCCACTACAGCCAGTGCGGGAGCCGCATGACCAAGAACCTGACGACGTCTCAATGTCTTTGTCCGACCCTTGAGCACGTCCAAGCCAACGGCGAGTTCTGAAGGGAAGGCGCACGTGTCACCATCGAGCGACGCCGTGACACCCATCGCCTGTCTGACGGGCACGATGGCCCCAATGTCGACGAGCCCGCTCTCGCCGAAGGCGGGTACCTGCCTTTCATGACTGGGTGCCCTACCTTCACCCGTGAGTTGCGCCAAGTCCATTGGCCATCCGCTCGCACGTTGAAGCCAGAGATACCAAAGAAGGATGATGGGAGACTGAACCCGGCAGAGTTCTTGAGCATCTACACCATCGCTATTCAAGCTGCCGGAGGAAGAGATGAGAAGGTGTTCGCCAACTACTTCCCTTTAGGACTCAAACCAAATGTGAGGTCTTGGCTAATGCACCTGTGGGAGAACTCCATTTCGACCTGGGCTGACCTATGCCATGAGTTCGTTGGCGCCTTCATGGGCGGCCACCAAGAACCAAGGCGGCACAGTGACTTGCAACTCCTCCCGGAGAAGGAAGGAGAGACTCTGCGGAAGTAAATGCAGAAGTTCAGCCGAGTCCACAAGAATATTCTAGATATCCACCCGGCAGCTGTGATCTGCAATCCAGTCCAACGTGCGCAATCGACAGATCCATTCCAAGATGAACGTTCCATTGCCCAAGACTGTGAAGGAGCTTTATACTCTAGTGGATAAGTGTGCTCGAGTAGAGGAGGGGAGGAGGCTCCCCGAAGAAGAGGATGGCATCAACATCGACTCAGAGTATGATGAAGAGGCCACCAGTCAGAAGAACAAGAACAAGAAGCACAATAAAAGACTCAAGGATAAGGTAGTGATGACCGTTGAGGGATCGGGCACGCCTAGTACCGGTAAGAAGGCCAAGACTGACGTACTCGGCAAGGAAGTTGCCGCGTGCACCTATTGCTGGGAAGCCGAAGCTACCGAGAAGGCTGGAAAAGATGATGGGTCATATTGCAAGATCCATTGGCCCAAGGGCCACAATCTCCAGGAGTGTCATCAGGTTGAGCAGCTCGTCAAGAAGCAGAGGGATGAATATGAGAAGCGTGATAAGGAAAAAGGTCAGCATGGCACTGGTGAGAAGGGATGAGGCGGCAGAGCAAGCCGCCCCGGCAAGACTCTTCGGAATCAAAAACCCACCAGAGGCCGTGAGAAGGAGAATTGCAATGATGAGAGTGATGGAGGCAATGAAGAGGAAACTAGCGAGTAGGAATTCTAGAAAGCCACTAACGCCGTGTGCATTAACAGGGGTGCATCTCTGCACTACTCTCACCGCCAACTTAAACAGTGGGTGCGTGAAGTCAATGCCATGGAGCCAGCAGCGGACTCTTGGAGGCCGCTCAAGTGGTTGCTCACGCCCATCATCTTCGACGAAGAGGACCACCCTGAACACATCACTGCGGTAGGGTGCTTGCCTTTGTTGGTCTCACCAACAATCCGCAACCTGAAAGTCACAAAGATGTTGGTTGACGCCGGGCCGGGTTGAATCTGATTTCTACAAAGGTCATCAAAAAACTTTAAATAGCAGAGAAGAGCTCAACGTCACTGGCACGTTTCAAGGAATCAACCCCGGCAGGAGTCGTCCTAAGGGGAAGATCACGCTGTCGGTGACATTCGAGGGAGAGTTGAATTACCAGACTAAGAAGGTCGTGTTTGATGTGGTCGACCTCCCCCTGCTGTACAATGGAATCCTTGGTCGCCCAGCTCTGGACAAATTCCTGGCGGCATCCCACAATGCCTACAACACCTTGAAGATTCCAGGGCAAATAGGCTTCATTTCCTTTCCATCAGACGAGAAAGATGCAATCATTTGCGTGGACATGATTTACAGGAAGCAGTCGTGGTAGAGGCCGCCGAAGCTACTATTCCCACCAAGGAAAGTAATGGAAAGAAGAAAGCTAACAGGGACGCTAGCAAGGAATCCAGGAAGCATACCTCTTCGGAGTGCGCTGCGCGTGTTGATGACTTTCCGAATAGTTCCGATAGCAAGAGATCCAAGGCCGCTGCGCCCGCTGTGAAAAGGTCCCGGTAGGGTTGGCTGGCTCTGATGGTACTTTCACTATTAGTGACACTCTAGATGACAAATAGGAAAGCACGCTTGTTGCCTTCCTGCGGGCGAATAGCGATGTGTTTGCCTGGCAACCATCTGATATCCCCGTATTTCCCAAGGAGGTAATCGAGCACCACCTTGCTGTCTGCCCACATGCCCGACCCATCAAGCAAAGGGTCCGAAAGCAAGCCTGAAGCAGCAATAGTTCATTGCCGAGGAGATCAAGAAACTTGAGGCAGCTAGTCTGGTCAGAGAAGTACTGCATCCAACATGGTTAGCAAATCCTGTGGTTGTGCGTAGGGCTAATGGGAAATGGAGGTTGTGCATAGATTTTACGGATTTGAACAAGGCATGCCCGAAGGACCCATTTCCCTTGCCGCGCATCGATCATATTGTGGATTCAACCTCCGGGTTTGACTTGCTCTCTTTTCTGTATGCATACTCTAGATACCATCGGATGCTTATGTCCAAGGAAGACGAAGAGAATACTGCATTCATCACCTCGTGTGGCACATACTGCTTTGTGCGGATGCCTTTCGGGTTGAAGAGCGCTGGATCCACTTTTGCAAGGGCAGTCCAGATTGGTTTTGAGTCACAGTTGCACAGAAACATTGAAGCTTACATGGATGATATTGTGGTCAAGACTAAGGACAGATTGACCCACATTCAAGATTTGGAAGAGATGTTTGCTAATCTGCACAAGATCAACTTGAAGTTGAACCCAGAGAAGTGTGTGTTTCGCATTCCTTCCGGCAAGCTACTTGGCTTATTTGTGTCCCACTAGGGGACAGAGGCAAAGTCCGACAAGATCATGTCTATCGAGAAGATTCAAGCACCCAAGACAAATAAGGACGTAAGGCGTTTGACTGGATGTGTTGCCGCGCTCGGCAGGTCAATTTCCAAGTCTACCAAGCGTGCCTTGCTATTCTTCAAAATCTTGAAGAAGGTAGGACCCGTGGAATGGACTCTAGGGGCTGACACTGTGATGCAATATTTGAAGGCCTACTTGTCCTATGTACCCACTTTGGTAGTTTAAATTTGTGTTATTTCAAATATGCTTCAAACACTGTTTTGGCTCTAGTTTGAGTTTTATCAAATACTTTTGATTGATTCTTTTTTCTACTATTTTGTTATTATTTATCTATCCAGCAGCATATAATGATTTATTTTTAATTTAATTTAAATGATGGTTTTAAGAAAAACAGTACTCTTTTAGTTCTAGATTTGTTGTAGTCTTTTCTTTATTGTTTTTAAATTATTTCTTATTTGTCACTTTTGAAAAATTTAGTATTGTTTATGTTATTTAACAGTAGAAAATTTTATTCCTATTTTAAAAATTTATTTTCGTTAGTTTGTATGAAAACTTGTATAGGTCATAGTTAGAGTTTTATAAAAGCTTTTTATTTGTTTGTTTTCACTAATAAAATTTTATGAAAAATATTTTTTGTTAAATTAGTTGTTTTAATTTTTAATTTTTGTATATTAATTAGTTTAGAGCTTTATTTTGTTGTTTAGTTTTATGTAGGACAAAGAAAACTATTTTTGTTGTTTTTAGTGAAGTCTTAGATTTTTCCTTAGTAGTTTTTCTCATAGTTGTCCTTTGGGTTCCTTGGATTTTATTTGGATTTTATTATTTGATTTCTTTGTTGTTGATCGATAGTAATGATTGCTAGACATTGCTTGCTAGAATGATTGCTTATGTGAATGTCATGTTTATTATTATAGATAATCTAGGAGTGACCAATAGTTTATCAAAGTTTCCGAGAGCGTTATTATCTTCATCAACTTACCAGCAAGTTCACTTTAACAATGTTATTCATACCCATGTTTTTATTGCATTTAGTGTCACCATTCATGATCCCTCCAGTAGTGTTATTGAATCTTGTAGTTGAATAGAATGCATGAGATAGGAACCCATCTCCCTATTAGCAAGCCCGGGACGTTGTTTAGTTTCAATGCTATGCTAAAATAGATGGGGTTGGTATGAGTGCTCGGGAGTGGTGTGAGTATGAAGAACTCTACGTCAATGACTAAAACTTCATGATGGCATCTGCAAGGACTACATCTTCAGGACCTCAAGACTTCAAGACTCGAGACAAGAATTCTATACACAGTACTAGGTGAAGAACGTATTTGATGGGCACTCTGGAGCAACCAGTGGATGGCCGGGATGCATGGAGAAGCGGCATGACATCTTGCGGAAAGCTTCACCCATACTCAAAGAGACGGAAGAATACTTCATGTTCAAAATCTTACCTGTGCAACCTCAAGTCACTATGGGCTCTGGCTTGGTTGACCTTAGTTGTGACTCTGGCTGGGACGGTGCTAGAAGATGTAGAACTACGGTAGGATTGGATGAGCACCGGACAGTGGTCAGGGGAACTCTTCGGAAGACCATGTTTCGGTCGTCTTGTTCTCAAACACCCTGAAGTGCGAGAATGTAAAAAGAGTGATCGAATCTTGCGGGTAATGTGTACAAACCTCTGTAGAGGGTTAAAACCTAATCGATTAGCCATGTCAACGATTACGGAAAATTGAGCCTTTGGTCCTAGATCTATCTCGGAACTCTCAACACCGGACTAATAACTTAATGTGGGCAACTTATGATGTTTTGGGTTATGAGACATCGGTTGTCGGAACCATGTCATGATAGAAAACTCTATAGTACAGACTCTTGATATTCCTTTGGTGTAGGAAAAATAAGACCAACTTTTATTCAAAACAAAATTCAGACACAGAGCCACGAAGCCAAAGCTTTCTCTTATTGACGTACGGTGTGATCTTGCCGGTTATCATGTGCTTTCTCTTATTGTGATCTTGCTGGTACATTCAATGTACTGACCTACACGGCTGCAACATCTCATGATGCAGATATTTCTTTGACGAGTAAGAGTAACAATACGGGGTTACATTTTACACTCAACCTGCCAATGGTGTTGATGGGACTCCACACCCGATTGACTGTTTTCGCTGAGATTTATGAGGTATATATCAGTTTTACGTTATTTATACATGTGATTGCACTTTGATATATACATTGACGTACGGTGTGTGCTAGCATACCGATCCAGGGATAGCACAGATACACAGAGACTTGACCATTTGAGGTCGGGTCGCTACATACAACATACTTCTAGGCCATTGCTGATGGCCAAAAACATAAGAACACCATCCCCTTGCTATGGGATGGTGCTACCCTCCTGCAACGCCCGACTGACATCCGCACGCATGTCGACGACTTTTGTAAAGCCCTCTTCTCGGCCTCCCCTAGGGGAGATTTAGCACTGTCACATGACTTCTGGCCAAAGCACATGCACGTCTCCTCAGCAAAGAGTGTGGTGCTTACATCTCTGTTCTCAGAGGAGGAGGTCTTAGTGGCCATAAAGGGCATGGAACAGATGTCCGCCCTGGCCCTGATGGCCTTCTAGTGATGTTTTTTCCAAACCTTCTGGAACGTGGTCAAGCCGGAGGTGATGGCCCTCTTCAAGGAGTTCTATGTGGGTTCCATTCACCTTGCCCGCTTGAACTATGGGATCATCACGCTCATCCCCAAGGTGCCTGGTGCCTTGGATATCCAATAGTTCGGCCCAATCATGATGATCAATGTGATCTTCCACATCCTTGTGAAGGGGTACGCCAATAGGGTGACCCCGCTAGCAGACTCCATCACCTACCCGACCAATCGGCCATCATCCGGGGCCGCTATATCCTGGATGGGGTCCTAGTCTTTCATGAAGTACTCCATGAGGTCCGCTCCAAACACCTCAAGGCGGTATTTATAAAGATTAACTCCCATAAGGCCTAAAAAACGGTTGGTTGGCCCTTCCTTAGGGAAGTGTTGCTCCGGAAAGGTTTCGACGATCGTTTGGTCACTTGTGTCATGCAGATGATGGCCCCTGGCGGACCACGGTTAACATCAACAGGGAGTTTGGACCCGACTTCCCCATCATATGTAGGGTTAGGCAAGGCGACCCATTCTCCCCCTTCTTGTTTAACATGGTGGTTGATGCCCTTGTGTCTATCCTCGATAAGGCCAAAGCAGTGTGTCACATCTGAGGTATAGTGTTGCACCTTGTAGGAGGGAATGGGGTTTCCCTCCTATAATAGGTGGATGACACCATCGTCATGCAAGAAGGCTTCGAGACCGATATCATGAACATCAAATTCCTCCTACTATGCTTCCAACAAATGCCGGGCCTCAAGATTAACTTCAACAAGAGCGAGGTCATGGTGTTGGGTTACTCACCCCCGAACACCAGAGCATCGCTGACCAGGTAAATTCTCAGCTGGGTTCCTTCCCCACGACCTACCTGGAGATACCCATTAGTGACTCTCAGCTATAGCGGAATTACGGCCAACCGTCAACAAGCTCCAACACCGTATCGAGCCTTGGCAGGGCAGGTGGTTGTCTAAGGAAGCACAGGCGGTCCTCATCAACTCGTCCTTGTCCAACCTCCTCCTGTTCATCACGAGCTTCTATAGCTGCCGGAGATGCTCCATCATGAGACCACCAAAGTGCAGGGGAGATTCCTTTGGGCCTGTGAGGGCGATAAGAAGAAGTATCATATGGTGCGCTGGCCCGACATTTGCAAACCTCGTAACCAGGGTGGGCTCAACATCATGTCATCCAAGCACATGAACATCACTTAGTTGACCCGCTGGTTATGCCAAATTGCAAACGGGGAGGGCGGCCTATGGCTCACCATCATTCGGAACAAATACCTCCATGGCCAGCCTCTAGCCTTTTGTCAGTGGTCAGGAGGTTCACAATTCTGGAAAACCGTCATATAGTTGCTACCGGTCCTTCACAATGGAATCTCCATCATGGTTGGGGTCGGCGCATCCACCCTATTCTGGTTTGACCGGTGGGCTGGGGACCTTCCCATTGGGGCTCGATTCCTAGACATGTTCTCCATTGTTGTGGAGCCTAGGATATCTGTTGAGGTGCATCTGATTGACTTAGGGCGCCTCGCATTCTGGAGGCATTTTGGGCCTCCGGATCTCATTGCCTAGCATGAGCTTCTTGAGTGCATCGCCCTGCACGAGCCAGATGGGGATCAGAATGGCGACCACATCTCTTGGCATCTAGAGCCGCCGGGTAGCTTCTCCACCAAATCCCTATACCAGGCCATCGCAGCCATGCCTGGACCTGAGCCTCTTGGGTTACTCTGGTCGATCCGACTACCACTTAAGATTCAGATCTTCATGTGGTAGTGGATCCGAGGCTCGGTCCCTTCTAGCGTGGGGGTCCTCAAGCGGAATGGCCCGGGTGATGGGATTTGTCCTTTGTGTGGAATGGATGAAGGCTCGAACCACATCTTCTTATCTTGCATCTTCCTCAATTCATGTGGTGTTGCCTCCATGTGGTGGGTGGCAGTTGGTGCCACAACAACTTCTCGGACATCTTCGCCGAGATCCAGGCCTCGCCACAGTCGGTCTGCCACATTAGGTGGCTGACCATTGGGGTCTTGGCCTGGATGTTTTAGAGGTCCACAATAAGATTGTGATCCAGCATGTGCCTCTTCGACGTGTTACCAATGCAGGGTTCAAAATGTGTAGCTATTTGCATCTTTGGCGGATGCTTAGCCACCCCCAGGACTGAGACGCCATCAACATCATCATTGCTGGTCTTCGGGCGATGGCTCTCCACTTGGCGCCTCCGCCTCCTCCTCCACCACCCGGGCCATATTAGCTTTCACCGTCTTCATCAGCACCGCTACCGTTTTTCCGCTTTTTTGGGCTTGTTGAGCTATGCCCTCAGCAAAACCTTTTAGTACTATGTGTCGTGCTACCTTGAGTGTGGTTGTGTGTGCGTGTGTCCGTGTGAACTCTTGTTGGACCTTGTGTCCTGGTAGTTTGCTTTTTATATGAATCGGGGTGAAAGCCTTTTTCGGTTAAAAGATCATGAAAAATGCTGCAGAGGGTTTAATTATGGCATTTATAGGCGAAAGAATCCGCGTAAGGCACTGCCAGGAGTCCTCATGCGGCCTTCCCATGCAGGTGGGGCCTCAGATCTTTTTCGCCTAGCTCTTCACCCGTTCAGCAGCCTTCGACCATAGAAGATCCCTTGATGACTTGCACCCATAGTGGATCTACTTCAGGATCGCTCGTGTCAGGCCGCACCGAAGCTCATGTGTAGCACCATAGATCCTCTATGCCAAGAAACCCTGTGGCATCTCCCAAACCAACTTGTACACACCTACAAAACGGAGTTACCCAGCCAGCTAATTACAAGAAAATTCCTAAGTATGGTCTGACATGTTCAACATGTGAACCTAGTAATATTGAGAATGCACTCAAGGATGCACGATGTAGAAAGGCTATGGAGGAAGACTATTTGGCACTTCATATAAATATAACCAGGCACTTGGTTGCTCGAGATCAAGGTAAAAATTTGATTGATTGTGAAAGTGCAACTAGTCCCCGAGTGGTTTTCGTAATTCATAACAACATAGCTCATTGAATTAATATCCTTTCAAGATAAATATTTCAGGATGCTCAATGATTGGCACGGCATGAGATAGAGATGTGGACCCCTCAAAATGCTATGTACAAAGATTGGCAAAATCTCAAGATTCTTCATTTCTATTTTGGTGATCCAAGATCACATTGAGTCCATAGGAAAGCCAATACTATTAAAAGGGGGATGAGGCGTTTTTAATGGTTTACTTGCTCAAGTGCTTAGTGATACTGCTCCAAAACCATCAGCCACTTTCTCCATCCAAATATGTCAAAACCCTAAACTCCAACTCGGCCCCACCGATTATTTCTATCTGGAGCCACCGAGTTCATATGACATAGCCACAGCTAGGAACCCTAATGATACGGTCTCACGGATACGGATCTCGATCTCACCGAGATGGCCTTGCCAACTCCCTGATATCAGTTGCAATTATTTCGTTCTCACCAAAATAGCAATCGGTCTCATCGAGATGGCTTGACCAACTCTCTATTGCTTTATTACTTCACTTCGATCTCACCGAGTTGATGCAATTGGTGCCACCGAGACGTGGTTTTCCCTATGCCCTAGCACATCGGTCCCACCGAGTTGTTCCAGTCGGTCCCACCGAGATTCCTAATATTCACATTTTTGAACTGATCGGTGCCACCGAGTTCAACCATTCGGTCCCACCGAGATGAGTTAAATGTGTGTAACGGTTGGATTTTGTGTGGAGGCTATATATACCCCTCCACCCCCTTTTCCATTTGTGAGAGAGCCATCAAAATGTGCCTACAGTTCCACCATTCATTTTCTGAGAGACAACCACGTACTCACACTACAAATAAAGCACTTCTGTGATGATATGTGTTTGTCACAGTAGGTCACGTTTTCTATCATGCATGTACATCCATGAAGATTTTATGAAAGAATCAAGATATTCATACATGTGCTGTCGTAGAAGTGTTCCATGACAATACCAAAATTATCATCATGGAAGTGTCCACTTACATGACAATAAATGGAGCATCATGGAAGTGCTTTCGTCCAGGGTAACCGACACGTGGCATCCACCGTAACGAGTCGCCGTTAAGCTATCGGGTTCTAGTTTGGATCCGATAACCCGTTAACAGCCCACACCAATGGGGATTTTCCACATGTAAAATATCATTGGCTGGAGGAAACACATGTCGGCTACTCGGTGGGCCAGATGTCGTCCGTCCAATAGAGGACACGTGTCTATGATACATCAACATGTGGCAGGGCCCAACAGAGGCCCATATAGGTTAAAAAGGTCGGCCCAATCAAAGGCCCGTAGTATTTACTCAGGTACTAGTGGGCCAACCCAATAACGGCATGTTTAAACATGGCCCATTTATGGCCCGAAGCTAGATCTGGCCCGTTAATTGTTTGCCGAATAGTTGGGACCAATTATGGCCCAGTGATATTTCGGCCTGTTAGAGGCCCGATGCAGACATGGGTCCATTTCAGCCCGGTGTGTCTTTCGGCCTGGAAATGGCCCGTGCTGCCCATGGGCCATATATGGTCCAACGCCACATCCGGCCCTCTAATGACCCATGATCAAGGTGGAAAAAGTTCATCCCAACATGAATTTGGGCCTGTTAAAGGCCTATCATATAATTCGGCCCGTTGATGCCTCTCCTAAGCTTTCAGCTTCTTAAAGGCCCATGATATCAATGGGCCAACTAAGGCCCGAGATATGTTTCAGCCTGGTAATGCCCCGTCATATAACCGGGCCAATAATGGCCAGTCTACATTTTAGCCTACTGAAGGCCCGTCGACGACTAGTGAAAATTGAGGCCCAACATGTATTTCGGCCTGCTAAAGGCCCATGGTTTATTTTGGGCCATAACGGGCCAGCAAAATATCCAGCCTGTTAGTGGCCCGAAGGTACATGGGCCCAACTAAACTTTGGGCCGAATATAGGGCTGTGTAAGTTGTGGCCATGGCGCAAAGTGTGAAGGCTCCAATGGCCTTTTAGGCCGAAGAAAGTTGTAGGCTTGCCCAATTGTGGCCCGCTAAAATGTAGGCCCATTAGAGGAGAATGTTTCGGCCCGGCCGACTACATCAAAATTTTGCCTTTTTCCAGCTAGCGAATGATGGCTTATACGGTAACTAGTAGGAATTAAGAACAAACCTACTCTATAAAATAAAGAAATTATGGCATAGTAACTTAGAATAAACCTAGACTATACAATAAAGGATTTATGGTATATTACATCCACCAGGCATCGAAGTTCGCCACAAGTGATCATAAAGCGTAACGAAGAAGCAGATTACAAAAAGTGGGTGCCATTGCAGTGTAACAAAATAATATAGAACCAAGACCACTTCCAAGACAGTTCAAGAAAGGTTAGCATTGCGTGGGAACTGCTGAGCAATGCTGTGAGACCGGCCTAGCATGTCGGTCATAGCTTCCAGGTGTAGTTGTCTAGCAATGAGGTTCTCATTGGTGTTCTCCGCAATCTTTCTTAGAGATAGGACTTCAAGTTGAAGTTGAGTTGCAGAATGCCTTTCTGCTAGAACTTGGGACTGAAGAAGTCAAACTGATTCAGACAGCGAATTATGTGAGCTTGTCTGAGTGTTAGTCTCAAGTAATTTGAACACTGCATCAAGACAAGACTTTGGGGTTGTCTCACTATCCTTAAGATGTTTTGCCTTCTTTGCTGCAATATATGTTGGGTTGTCTCACAGACTTCATTAGAATTGTGCATGCCATCTGGCATATCACCCTGAAACAAATAGAGAGATGACATGTTTTGCACGTGTATAAACAAAGATGGTAATTGTGCTATCAATTCCATCCAATTTCAAATTATAAAATAAAGAGTAAGTTCAAAATATCAATAGCATAATTTGGCATTGTTCATAGTGCGTGAGCCTCACCACACTACTAGATTACCATGTCAATAGAACAAGCATAGATGAAGGGAAAAGACAATCATTGTATCTATTTTGGTTAATGTGCATGGCATGTTGTTCATATCATCAGCCACATCAGTAAAAGAAAACAGGAGATGACAAGGTGCAAACATGGGCTGCTTCACCACACACTAGATTATAGATCCACAAAAACAAGCATACCTATAGGGAGTATTGAGTAATGTGCATGATATGAATAAGGAATTTGGTTTTACAAGTAAAACTTGAAAGTTACAGTTGTTGCGAACATGCATTTTGATAGAAACAACAAACTAAACAGCAGTTGACGATAGGGAGTATGAGCAAATTAAACAGCAGTTGAGGATAAAGGCTTTAGATGGAGTGACTTACATTAATAGTTAATACCAGCTTTATAATGCCCTTCTCCATGTCAAGGGAAGGATAACTAAAGAATTTCAGCACAAAATCTTCTACATAAGCATTGCCTGTACTCTACATTTTGTAGAGGGTAATTATAGATATGATAATACTGCAAGGGATAGAGGATAATGAAGATAAGATGCAGATTGATGCTACATAATCAACTACCAATCCCTGGAAGTACAAGCGTTACAGGACAAAATGTACTGACAAGAGCAATGCGCTACACTTCTGCACTGGCATTGTCTGTGTATTCAACTTTGTGCTAAGATTAAATATAGATCTGATATTTTTTAGTAAATGGTGGGTGAGGGAGATAAGATGCAGAATGCTACACAATGAACCAATCCCTCTTCACGTAATATAAGAGTGTTTTGAACACTGGTGTACTATACAAAACGCTCTTATATTATTGGACAGAGGGAGTAGCTGTTAATGTAAGTATAGTGATAGACGACGTTCAGTCCTTACAAGAGGACTGCAGAGCTAAACCTCTTCAAAAGCATTGGGTTGATTCTAAATTTATGTAAGAGTCGATCCGGATCTTATAATGTCAACCAAATGGAGGATAACAAAGCTAACATGTGCAGTGATGGCACATAATCAACCAGCTATGAAAGTAAGTATGGTCATACAGGGCAAGAGGTACTCACAAGAGTAATGAAGTGTGTAGTATAGTTGCGAGATTCTGTGGACCCTTGAGAATGAATGTTCTTCTGCAAATAGTGTTCATACTAGTGAGACGTTAAGGCACATGCAGAAATGCAGTTCAAATTATGATGTGATATCATAGACAGTACCTTATGCTGCAGACGAGACCAATATGTAACAAGATTATTCCACTCACTGTCTGATAAATGTAGAACCGAAGACTTTACAAAAATTTCGTTTGGAGGCTTGCAATTGAAGTGCGCTTGCCTCGGGTAGGAAGGATACTTCATCAATGAGTGCTTGAAAAGTTCAACCAACCCTTGCTCATCTTGACTATCTAGTTTGGTCCTCGCCTATTTAAATGATTGAAATCTTGTGTCTTCTGTCAGCAGAAACATATGGAATAATTACCATGAATAACATTAGTACATTACTTACACGTAAGTTGCGGAGGAAGATTAGAAATTGTTCTTTGTCCGTGGTATAATATTTCCATGAAGGAAAGATACGCACAAAGTTCCTGACAACAATATAAGCTTCGTCTTCTAAACAAGGAAGAAGTGGAACATGAGTCATATTTGCTGCAATTGGGGCTCTCTCTCATACGAAAAGGGATTTGGCAACTGGATTTGGTGTACTCTTTGCTGGAATGGGGGTTTTGCGTCGTAGAGCTGGTTCTATGTCAACTGCCATCATCGTAGTGTTGCTGCAGTTGGGGTCTGCTGAGTTGGGGCATCGGAGATGGGCAGTGTAGTAGGGCTAGAGTCTACTAGAGTTGTGGTCGTGTTTTCTGGGTCTGGTGATATTGCAACTACACCTAGTGGGCTATTGGAGGATTTATCAGGTGTCACTACTTTTCCAACTACTTTGTTCGTGCTCCTCCGCAATCCCCAATCGCCCTCTTCCTTTTGAACATCTGATACACAAGAACAACATTTGAATGGATAAATATAGTATGATGACAGATGGAATATATACTGAAAAATGGATAGGTAGGGCGTATTCACATACATGATGTGTAAACTAAGCTAATGGCAGTACAACAAAGTAGAAGCAATGCAAAGCATCAGTTGCAAGATATATGCGACCAATATAACCTTGGAAAGTCAGAGCAAAAACCTTGATGGGTGAATAAGATAGGGCATCTACCTCTGACTCCTCCACTAGGGAGCTACATTGACTTAGGTCTCCCTCTAGTTCAGAATCATTGTTAGGATCATAATCTGAGCATGAATCTATAGGTGGAGAGCATTTGCATTGCATCCAGACCTGATTTCAGTCCCTTAATGCCAAGTTTGACATCCATGGCACTGTTCTGCATTATTGTTTTCATGTGCACAAGCTCATAATCATTATGATTCTATTCAGTATCTGAGATTCATGAAAACATAAAAAGTAGTCAGATTATCTATGGAATGCATTGCGGATTCAACTCAAAGAGTGTCTCCCTACAAACCCCTGTATATACAAAGTTCACCCCCGAACCATGCTGACCAGACCACACATAGAAATACAAACCTCTTATGTCTCTATAAGAAGCAGACACACATTTCAAAACTAAAGTAGGAACTTTAGAATCATATCAAATTCATATTTGAACAAATGAACTAAGGCATTATGAGTGGCATAATGTTTATCTTCAAGGGTGGAGTGCTAGTAGTGTGATACAATGCAAGTAGACAAATTGTATTCCATGTAAAATATCATAGTCTATGTAAAAGGTGGATATGACACTTTCTTTCTATACAATGTAGTGTTCATTGCCCACACATGATGGAAGAGATCACACAGAGAAATAATATTCACTATGTTGGGGAACGAAGTAATTTAAGAATGGTTTCCTATGCACATGCAAGATCATGGTGATGCATAGCAACAAGAGGGGAGAGTATCGTCTACATACCCTTGTAGACCGTAAGCGGAAGCGTTATGACAACGCAGTTGATGTAGTCGTACGTCTTCATGACCGACCGATCTAGTACCGAAGACATGGCACCTCCGCGATCTACACACGTTCAGCTCGATGATGTCCCGTGAACTCACGATCAAGTAGAGCTTCATGGGAGAGTTTAGTCAGCACGACGGTGTGATGACGGTGATGATGTTGCTACCAGAACAAGGCTTCGCCTAAGCACCGCTACGATATAACCGAGGTGGATTATGGTGAAGGGGAGCACCGCACACGGCTAAAGATCAATGATCAACTTGTGTGTTCTAGGGTGCCCCCTGCCCCCGTATATAAAGGAGCAAGGGGAGGGGGCCGGCGGACTCATAGGATGCGCCCCAAGGGGGGAATCCTACTCCTACTTAGAGTAGGTTCCCCCTTTCCTAGTCCAACTTGGAGGGGAAGGAAAGAGGAGGAGGGGAGAAGGAAAGAGGGGGCCGGCCCCCAAAGCCCTAAACCAATTCAGTTTGGGCCTAGGGGGGGTGCACCCCACACTTCCTTGCTGCCCCCTCTTTCCACTAAGGCCCATGAAGGCCCATTGACCCCTCCGGCAAATTCCCGTAACTCTCCGGTACTCCGAAAAATACCCGAATCACTCGGACCCTTTCTGATGTCCGAATATAGGCTTCCAATATATCGATCTTTACGTCTCGACCATTTCGATACTTCTCGTCATGTCCGTGATGTCATCCGGGACTCTGAACAACCTTCGGTACATCAAATCACATACACTCATAATACCGGTCGTCACCAAATGTTAAGCGTGCGGACCCTACGGGTTCAAGAACTATGTAGAAATGACCGAGACTCATCTCCGGTCAATAACCAATAGCGGAACCCGGATGCTCATTTGGTTCCTACATATTCTACGAAGATCTTTATCGGTCAAACTACATAACAACATACTTTGTTCTCTTTGTCATCGGTATGTTACTTGCCCGAGATTCGATCGTCGGTATCATCATACCTAGTTCAATCTCGTTACCGAAAAGTTTCTTTACTCTTTCCGTAATGCATCATCCTGCAACTAACTCATTAGTCACATTGCTTGCAAGGCTTATAGTGATGAGCATTACCGAGAGGTCCCAGAGATACCTCTCCGATACTCGGAGTGACAAATCCTAATCTCGATCTATGCCAACTCAACAAACACCATTGGAGACACATGTAGAGCATCTTTATAATTACCCAGTTATGTTGCGACGTTTGATAGAACACAAGGTGTTCCTCCGGTATTCGGGAGTTGCATGATCTCATAGTCATAGGAACATGTATAGTTATGGAGAAAGCCATTGCAACAAACTAAACGATCATCGTGCTAAGCTAATGGATGGGTAAAGTCAATCACATCATTCTCTAATGATGTGATCCCGTTAATCAAATGACAACTCATGTCTATGGTTAGGAAACATAACCATCACTGATTCAAGGAGCTAGTAAAGTAGAGGCATACTAGTGACATTCTGTTTGTCTATGTATTCACACATGTACTAAGTTTTCGGTTAATACAATTCTATCATGAATAATATACATTTATCATGATATAAGGAAATATAAATAACAACTTTATTATTGCCTCTAGGGCATATTTCCTTCACACTCATGTATACGGTTCTAGTATTTTGAAATAGGGTGGTGCACCCTAAAAGAATATTGACAACAAATACGACAAGGAAAGCATAGAGGTAGTGAATCAAACATTACTAGTGAGCTTACAAGGACAAGTATGCAGAATTGTAATTGCAGTAAGAGACCGTCCAAAATCTGAATCAAGTTGGTCTAGCACTTATTGTTTGCAACTAATCGACATGAATAATTGGATATAATATCGAATGAGTAAGAAATATAAGTAAACTTGTCAACAAACCTAGCCTGTAGTAGTAATCCGGTTCAATGTCACTATGACCAACAATCCAAAATGACTAGTGTCTGTTCCTCGGGCCGGAATTTTGAAACCCTGTGAACTTTACAGGTACTAAAGATTACTAAAATATATCTGAACCATTAAGTGTAGGTAGCACTCAGTACACAACAAACACTAATGATAGTCCTGCCTAATGAGTAATGAATCAATTAGAAAATGAGTGATGAGGAGTGGTTGCTGAGTGTTGAGGACGTATCTCAAGATAAATCGGGTTGGCTTAGTGGCTGCTGCACGCCTGAGCCCTGAACGGACTGGGAAGGTAGGCACGGCGTGCCCCCGGGCAGCGGTGATGTTGTTGGGTGAGCAGCTCCTGACGTCCTGTTAGTCTGGCATGTTCTCCTAGAGTCATTCTGACGAGGCGGGCGGCTGCGGACGAGTAGAGATCAGAAGCACAGCAGAACAGAGTGGAATCAGGGTTCGGGCCGACCCAAAATCCCAGGGTGGGTCGCAACCCACCGTGGGCACCCTATTGATCCACACCTGAGCGGCGTACATGCATTTTTTAGGAACATTTAGCTGACCAATTAAACGACTCTGTTTTAATAATATCGGATTCGTATTTGAACAATTAAGCTTGTTTAGCTTGATGGGTGGAGCGGTGCTATTATGACGTGAAGCACGTATGATGATAATATAGTGATCATAAAAGGGGGGAAACCCTAAGCATGATCAATTAAACCCTATTATGACTGTGCCATGGTAGATTTGAAGCAGCAAACTGCATAAATGCTATTTAGCAACCATTGTTTACTTCAAACTCAGAACTAAATTCTAAGAGCTGAAAGAAAGTACAGTAACCAAGTTACGATCTATTTTCTGGTTGAGATCAAAAAGTTGAGCAGATATGAAGTACCACCTCTATTGCGGCGCCGTGTTGGCATCGGGGCTGTGATGGCTGTCGGTGGCGTCAGGGAATAAGTCCCGTTGCGGTGGATGAGAAAGTCGTGTGAGAGGCCTTGACAAGGAGAACGATGACGCCGATGAAGCGAGAGGACTGGATACAAGGCTCCTGGTCCGTCGTCGTGGATGAGAAACATCCATCTCTAGCAGTGGACGACACGGTCTTCGTTGGCGCTCTAACATGGCGGAGGACGGCGATGATGGATTGGGTGGAGGACGGCGGCGATGGATGGGGTGGCGGACGGAGTAGCCTGGTGTGGGGATGGTGTTCTAGCGCGGACGGTGTATGAATGTGAAAATGGAGGGAGAGGTATGGGGAGCAATGTTTTTGGGACGCGCCTGTCTGAAATATTGAAAGCTACGAACATAGCCACCATTTATATTTTGGACATCTCGTCGGTTGGGGATAGGACGGTAATCTCGCATCTCCCCAATATTTGCGGAGAGTGATTTTGGGTGAGGAGAGGGTGTTTTGGCACCCACGGTTGGTGCCCACAGTGTATGAACGGGGCTGACAGGTAGGGCGGTTGTGTCACGTCTGAGTGAAGTTACAACCCTACCCCTATTGAAAATATTTGCCTTTCGGCCGAGTCGAGTTTGTTTTGCTGACCACCGTGTATGAATGGGGAAATGGAGGGAGAGACGGAGGACTTTCGGACAAGCTTGAATCAAGTGTGTTTTGCCGCCCACGTTTGGCGCCCACCATGTCTAAATGGGTTCAGAGGCGGTCGTGTCACGTCTAATTGAAGTTACTAACCTACCCCTATTGATAGTAGTGGAAATCGGGCTGATGGATTGTCCGTGTAAGGGGTAGACAATAATTTCCATCTCCCAAACACTGGCTTCGGGCAACCCAAGTGGGATTGGACATTTTGCACCTTCTTTCGAATTTTGGGACAATAAGCATCCACGTTTACCCTGGCAACTAAATTCAAAACCATTTTGTATTCTTACACAAATCTTTATAAATCATTCTATGTGTTTTTATATATCTTCAAAAGCACAACAAAGATGTATTCCACTGTCATATATGAATATGATTTACAAATGCCGATACTCGAATTTAGAAGCTAGAATCTAGTTCAAGGTGAATTCGGATATTTGAAACCACTTTATGTCCAACTCAAGTGTCACACGCAGCATAATGTGTACTCCCATTTAGATATGTACACAAGAGATGTCTCAAGATTCAAAATACCGAGTCAATGAACCAATAATATACAAAACTAACAGACATATAAAAACTTTTTTTGCTAGGAGAGCATCATTTTTTAGTGAAGCTAGTACAATATCTTGGCCCTTTCAGATGCGTGCCACTTAAGGACCATCTATACTACTATTATTCCTGAATGCACATTCAGCCCGATTGGCATATTTGTAGGTCTGGCACAACAATCAAAATGAAATGTCTTAGAGTCTTATCAATTAATACAGACTTGTGCTAAAAAATTACAAACCAAGAAACAATTATTACATGATCTCTAAAACAAATGGTTTGATTGATTACATGAAAAAACAACACAAAGGTTATTCAATTATGGAAAAAACATTTCACCTATGATTTACCAAGTGGGAATTTAATTTCCTTTTTTCCTTCAGGCCCTTAACAATGCGGTCAGTCTTAGCTTGGTTCATGTTGAAATCCACCAAATATTTAATGGTTGTCTTGAGTACTGCTTGTGATTGTGTTGTTTGCTTCCTCAACATGTCAACTTCATCTCTAAGTGCAGAAGCAGAATCTCTTTCTACCAATAGTTTAGCCTCTAGAGCATCAGCAGTTGGCAATTCATGATGCACGATTGGGCCGGTGCCACTGCTATGGGATGATACAACGTCCATGGGGACCTCACTCTGAGATCTTGGGCTAACCTGTTTTGCCATTAAAGTTTCGATTGGATTCTGAAAAGATGAAGTTAGCAAAACATCTCAACTCAGAGTTAGAACAGCAAACCAGGTAAACAAACAAGGAATTAAAGAGTTTCAACTGGATGCTGAAAAGTAGTTATTAACATCATTGTAACTAGTTGCAGCAATAAAGCAGTCAAACAAACAAGTTTTGCAAAAGGTAACTGTTGTGGCATTGGAGTTTCTCTTGCATCGTGAAAAGTAGAGTTGCCAGTAACGTGATTAGAGAAACCAGTTGCGGCAACAAAGTAGTTAAACAAACAAGTTTTGTAAAAGGAACCTGTTGTGGCATTGGAGTTTCTCTTGGATCCTGAAAAGTTGAGTAGTCAGTAACTTGATTAGAGCAACAAGTTACAGCAGCAGACCTGTTACAAAAATATATTTTTGAAAATGTACCTGCTGTGCAATTGGACTTCCAATTGGATCCTGAAAACTTGAAGTTGGTAAGATGATTACATCAACAAGTTACAACAGCAAACCAGGTAAACAAGGAAGTATCTGAAAACATACCTGTTCTGCCAATGGAGTTTCACTTGGATCCTACAAACTTGAATGTTAGAAATAATAAATAAGGTGTTGCAGGAGTCGTCAAACTAGTAAAACTACCAAGTTCTTGGACACATATTAAAGTAACACGTCGATACCGTTTACCAGCAACACAGACATCTGTAAATTTCTTTGATGTAAGCAAAATGATTCCAACATATATATATATATATGAGTTAAAAAGACAGTGTCCCTCGTATAAACCTGATAGTTGTCTATCTCTAAACATGCGAACATTACTAGTGCTACAAGTGATAACAACAACCCATTTAAACAAACATGCTATCAGAACGTAAATTACATGTGAATTCTGCTGCACCCTAGAAGTACATATGAACAGCTATCTACGTGCTTAAGTAGCTATTTAAGTTCAGGCAAACAGGTAATTCTTAACAGTAAGTATCAAACACATAGATAGGCACAGTCTATAACAGGATTAATAGGCTATGGCATTATGTAATCAGTAGCAAACTAAATTAAGCCAAGCAACATAATTGAACAATTTTGCAATAAGTGGCTAACTAAAATTCCGAGAAGCGGGTAACTGAACTTACGCTAGCTCTTTGTACAGGCACACTACAACTTCTTTTTCGCTTACAAGGTTCTACGAAGGAGTCCATGGCATCAATTGCTTGGATACGCAGTCCCAGTACTTCTTTCTTCCCACACTGCATTGGTAAGTCAAATGGTTAATCTGATAAGATGGTGCGTCCTTGATATGTTATATGAGGACAGGTTGTCAGACTAGTTGTAGCAACACACATCACACTGGCTTTTACTATATATTTCAAGTGATTGCATTTGGCATATAGAGATCTAAGGAATCTACAATAGGACGAAAAGATTGGCATCCTTCACATTGTTGGCGAACTCAATTCATAGAAACAAGCAATTCAACCATTCTATGGGTAAATCAAAAGAGCCACTGGAATATTTTTCACTACCCCAATCAAACTTGCAAAAAGGAGCGATGCCATCATAGGGGCTAGTATGGGGGCCCCTCGGGTGGTTGGAAAGTGTGCACCTAGTTTGAGTCGTCCAGGTTGGCCCAGGCTAGTTTTGTTCGTCCAAGCGCATGTGCATGCAATGTAAAAAATGAAGAAAAGCATTTCAATTTAGATGGGACAATAACGTAAGTGCAAGGCAGACCCTATAGCAGGCTCATGGCCCAAACAAGCACCTCCCGTATCGATCGATAGAAGGAAAAATCCCAATTCGTTCACTCCAGCCTCCAGTGTGGTTTGCTCCTAACCTAGCCACCACTGGACAAACCGACACAACACTTCCTCACGCCCTCATTGGACGTTGGTCGTCGGGCTTCAAGCGAATGAAAGGACAAGAAGATGAAGATCCAACCCTGGGTGTAGCCTGCATGGGAGGCAGCGGCGGCAGCACAGGCATGGCACTGAGCTTGCACAAACGGACAGTCACAGGTTGCAAGAGCAACATGCGCAACGAGTAGGTACATCACATCCTTGATTAAATCTAATTCAACTGTTCAATTTCTGGCCAATAGTTAAACCTGACGGTGTTGTAAAACTTCATGTATGGAGGGAATCTATAAGAAAATGAAACCAATTCCTGCGTATTTTATAACTTCCCCAATCAATACTGAACTGACTGAACCTGATGTGTCTAATCAAGTTTCCGGTGCAAACGTACAAGCTCATGTTGTTCTTGAGACTGAAGTGTCTAATGAACAAACTGCTAATGAAGGATTTGTTGCAAACATTTTACATGCTCCTGGTGATGAACATATATTGTCTAATGAGGGATCTAATGCAAGCATTTTTCAAGCTCCCATTGAAGGATTTAGTGTCTAATGATGATCTGCTATGTTGAGAGAGACATAGAGATTTGCAGGAATTGATGACAAGAAAATTATAGTGCATTTTCATGCCTTGAGGAAACGTCGAGGCCATCTACTAGAAAGTCCCCGTATCATGACAACGTAGCATAAATACATTTCTAATATGTTGTTTGAAACTATTGGCATCACAACTAGGGAAAATCCTAGTAGTAGCTCAGGTTTAATGCCTACTATTAGCACAGGGCCCCGCGCTACTAGTAAGGTGCTACAACTATTTCTTAGCAGTAGCGCTGGTAACATACGCTACTGCTAAGACGTATAGCCGTAGCATGTATAATTTCCAGTGATACTGCTAATCTAACTATTAGTAGCGTGCTTCCTATCTAGCGCTACTAGTATTCTGTTTTTCTTTTTTTCTTTTTTTTAGTCTATTTATACGCCGTTATACAAATTTTGATACAATACCAATTAAGAGGTTGTCTTGATGAATTGATATATCATTGTGAGGAAGAAACATGGATTAGATTCATTTGGATGAATCAAAAGTTAAATTAGGATGGCGGTCCTACTAATTCAACTTTTGGTCACTTTTGATCCATCCACATGAATCTAATATGCGTTCCTTCCACCAATGATATAATAACTAATCATGATCATAATAACAAAGCATCATGATACTAATGATCAACATCATCATCATATTAATATAAAAACTCTTGCATCATATCATCACCGACCACACTAGCTAATAATCATCATAGTCATTACCACCAATACTATTTAATCATCATAGTCATAGTGTAGCTATCTAATCACCACCAACATTAGCTAATAATAATAATCATAGTCATTACCACCAAAACTAGCTATTTAATCATCATAGTCATAGTGTAGCACATCATCATCTTCAAACTCATTCTAGCTAGCTAATCTCTCCTGCTCTTCTCTCTCAGGTAAAATAGCATAAAACATGTGTACCACTCATGCTTCATCATATTGGAGAAAGCAGATGAACCTGTCTTCTAATTGTGGGCTACGCTTCTGATTGCTGCCCCCTAGTACTTCTCTGCTGTGATCCTTCACAATTTTGCTCCAGTCTTTGACTATTAAGACTTGCTCGCTCTGAGAAATCATGAATGCACTCATGTGCAATGTAGGATGTCTTGGCCATAAGCTAATCATTATCATGCAACCTTTAAGTTCTATCCAACGAGGCACAACATTCATCAGGAGTCCCTGTTGAAGAACATAGTAGTAACATACTTAGGAATGAAGTTTATCTTAAAAATTAATGTATGCAAAAGATGCACTGAGGATAAATAGTAAAAATCTTACCATCTTTCCTACATAGATGTGACCGTAGTTCAATACGCACACTAGTGGTCGCATGTATCGAGTACTAATATTTCGAAGTCCAGGAGAATAACCTGTCTTGACAGTATCAAGATCCTCAAGCCATGAAACATAATGACTTATCTCCTCCCAGTTTAGTTTAGCCCCGGGACAGTAGTAGATGCTGTCTACCAAGAGTTGGACATGTTTTCTTGAATGGAAAAGGTGATAAGCATATTAGGCTCAAATGCATACGCCTTGTATAGTGCTCTCCAATTCGAGCATTCAAAATAGAAGTAGTTCTCTACATTGTGTAATTTTATGGCAAAAGTATAACCATGCTCGGTCCTCAAGTGAACTCTCTTTACCTCCATACTATCCATAGTATTGAAACCAATCTTATCCAAGACACAAAATCTTGCATGGCAGGGGATACACTAGTAGAATTGTAAAAAAATAAAATTATAAGTTGAAGAAAAATATACACAACTCATGCTTAATTACGAAAAAAGACTTGTCGTTGTGACTTAATGTATCCACTTCAAAGGTCTCATCAAGCGTGATGCCGAAGAGCCTACCAACAACTAGCTGAGGCCTATCACACAGGCCGCGCTCGTCTTCACAGTATTCACACATAACGAATTCCCTTTCGTTGTCAGACATTTCCTATGTTCATAGTTGAAACATTGAAAATTGATCGAAGGCAACTACCAAGAAACTCAACACACAGATCACTAATACTCCATATATATGATGGACACTCTCCCTCACTGAAAGACACACAAGGAGCCGAAACAGACCTAAAGTCAACCTGTTCTATATATCAAGCAATGACATAGAAAAATGTCTTATGTTTTGCCGAAATATCATTAAATTCCCATTCTGGCAAATCACAAGCACTCGATATGTCCTACATTGTAGCACAAGTCATGCTAAAATTCATGAAAAAATTTGGCAGGACCTTTGCTAAAGACAGGACATATCGAGAGCTTGGAATTTTCCGGAACGGAAATGAATCAACATTCCGGCAAAACATAGGCCACTTGGAGGTACATTGCAAACAAGAACACCAAGACATCCTCTATGTTTGGAATGTGTCATCATCGACATCAATGACATGGCGACTAGCACTAGCATTTTCATCATCGACATTTATAACACATTATCATCTATATCAACAACATGGGGATTTGGATATTTTTACCTAGAGGTCTTAAGGGGTTGGCGATGGGGACGACTGCGGGGATGAGGCAAGGGAAAATACTTTATTTTTGCGTAAACAAAATATATTCTACCATCAATATTTCAGTATTTAATCATCAATTGGGGATGAATAATATATAAACAAAATGTATACTTCTACAAAATTGGGGAGGAACAATATTTAAAGTTTCAACCATCAATTTTCCAATCTTTAATCACTTATGTTCTGAAGCATTTTGTTTTTTTCAATTTACAAAATTTAATAAAATACTACTAAGTGGGAGGAGGCAGAGGGGGAAGGAGGGAGGAGGAGTGGCGTCCAGAGGAGGAGGGAGGAGGAGTGGCGGCTGGAGGTGGTAGGAGGGAGGAGGGAGAAGGAGGGAGGAGGGCTGGTGGATGGAGGAGGGAGAAGGAGGGAGGACGGGTGGCGGCCAAAGGTAGGAGGAGGAGGGAGGAGTGGCGGCTGAAGGTGGTAGGAGGAAGGAGGGAGAAGGAGGGAGGAGGGGCGGCAGATGGAGGAGGGAGGCTTACCGGCGGCAGCAATGTGGCGATGGTGGAGGCGACATTGGGAAACGGTGGTTCGTGAGAGAGAGTGGGAGTGGGAGAGTGAGGGCCAGGGAGAGCGGCGGGCCTTGAGGATAAGGCTTAGCAGTAGCACACATATGGAAAATGTGCTTCAACTACTCCAGTAGTAGTAGCGCGCTCCTCAGACAGGCGATACTGCTAAGTGGGGCCTGCCTGGTGGACAAGCTCAAACTTAGTAGTAGCGCCACACCAAAGAAACACGCTACTACTAGCTCCTTAACAGAAGCAAGGTTAGTAGAAAGGCGCTACTACTATACCTAGCCTGTCAACAATGGTGTGACAATTATAGTAGTAGCATGTTCTATGCTGGACGCGCTACTGCTAAGTTGGTAGCAGTAGCGCCCTTCCTGGACAGGTGCTACAGCTAATTAGAAGTAGCGCGCCCTTTTCAAACGTGCTACTAGTAAGCTTCTGTGTATAAGGTTTTCCCTAGTAGTGCATACTTGTGCAGGATAGATATATTGATATGTAGTTTGCACACTGGTTATAGGTGCAATTATACTTCGATATTTTCAGCTGGAGAATGAATAATTCAAGCAAGTACAGACCATGTTAGTAGTTCCTGTACACCATGTTGCATTTTGTGTTTTTTGATTCTTAAATCATTTATTGTTTTATAATCTGGAACTACTTTGGATCATTAGCTGGTTTTCAAAGTGCATGTAGCTTCACATTTCTCAAGTTATGTTAATTTCCGGAGCGCAAGTGCCTTTGTATTTTTTAAGTTTAATTTTTGCCCCTGGTAACTTGAATTCATGGATCTGCCACTGCACACAAATCATACACACAGGCCAGTACGAATTAAATGAAATGCATGGACTGACCGTAACTCATTGTACGGGCTCACTTCACCTCTGCTTGCGCTTGGGATGTTCCATGTACAAGTCCATGTTACCACTTGCTTGTATGTGGAGTCCTTGTGCTCCTTGCATCCCCCTCTGCATTTTTGACATGATGAATGGTTGATCAAATAAGAGGAATCGACCTTGTTGTTGTACCGGAGGAAGGTACTTACAAGGTTATACCGGTGTGCAGGATGTGTACCAGATCCCGTAGCGCCATCATGCTTCGCTAAAAAATGGTTTTGCTTGTTTCAGATTATATCCCCAAAAGAAACAAGAGTTAAAGTCAGGGTTGCATAGGCGTGTAAGCTAAGAGAGCAGTAAAAGGATATCCAAACATCGTCGGAACAACGCACAAAGGGACTGATATGTGGATACCTAGTTTAGGCCGGCGTTTGGGCATGCTCGCCTAGCAAGAGTGCGGGTCGCTTCAGAGCAGTTGAGGGTGATGCACTGGCGTTGGCAGGCCGCGCATGGATGCAAATCTTGAGTGGCAGTGGAGCACTACGATGCGGTGGACGAGACCATTGGTGAAGCCCCAACTGCCTCGGGGGGTGGAGGTGCGATGATGTGCTCGGTGAAGTAGCCCCAGTGAGGTGGGAGACGCGTCAGTGAAGCGCACCTGATGCGATGGAAGTCAGTGTCTGTGAGGCACGTCCTTTGCGGCGGTCGTTGTCGGTGAACCACCTGGTGTGGTGGACGAGGGCGTAGATTAGGTAGCTCTGGCGCGGTGGTGAAGCGCGACCGTCGTCTTCGTCGTCGTCGTCTGGCACATAGGTGGGGAAAGAGACGAGACGAGCGGCGATTCAAACTTTGCTTGGGTTGTTGTCAAATTAGGGATTTGAGCGCTTTGGGTGCGGAAGGGGACGGTGGAGAAGGGAGATTTTACAGGTCTAGAATTGGGGCCACTAGATATTTCAATCCTAAACGCGGAAGCGCGAACTTATTGTCGTCGTTCTTTTTTGGGTGGGTGGAGGGAGGGGGTCGGTGGCTAGGTGTTAGCATCCGTACGACACACGCGACCACCACGACACGACCCTGGTTTGCCTGGTGCGCCTACATTTCAGAATGCAGACGAATCTTCTTTCATTTGCAAACGAATCTGTATGTATTACCATGCCAGTGTTTTCCTTGCAAATAATTAGTCATTCGAAATGAGATAGTATAAATTAATTAATGATGAGTTATTTGAATTAGAGTATGTGTCACATAGCGATCTCCAATTCTAATGTGGATTTCACATTTCACGGTATCCATGCAACTTTTTAGTACAAATTCATATGTATAAGATGAACACCATGGTAGTGAGAAAACTTTGGATGGATTCAAACATATGACCTACAAAATAGCACAAGAATCGAGTCAATGTCAACTTTTCCAAACCTAGTATTGCACGAATTCGAAATAATTATGGAAGCCATATGCATGGTCCTCAGTTCGAATCTTACAATGTACACAAAATTGAAATGTCAATATTAAGTCTCGTACTATCTACATTCAAATGTTGTTTTTAGCCCCCCCCCCCCCCCTCGGCACACACGCTAGATACTTCCTGTATCGATCAAACTTCCTCCCCTAACCACCTTAGGAAGCTATCAGTTTCCAACACACGTTCATTCTTTCTCTCCATGTTTCAATCTCTAACTCTCTCAACTACACAACCCCCTTTTTCCACTCTGTTACCAAATGTATCTCTCCCACACACTCGCCATTGCACTCCATGCCGAGCGCTCTTTCTCCCTCCCACCCTCTCGCTAGATACATGCATTTCGTATCTACACCCCCCTCTCATGCGCACGCACGCACATTGTCTATCTAGGTCACTCTCTCGAGACTGTGTCACTCTTTCTTTCGCACGGCAGCCCACACTCGCTCAATATCACTCTCTTTATCTAAGTCTCGATTAACCTTTCTTTCTCTCACACCCAAATTATATATATCCCTATTCGGGCATCGACCGACACACTCTATACTCTCTTACGCAGATTGCCTATCTAGGTCAGTCCATCCAAGCAGCCCCGACTCTTTCGACCTCATGGCGGGTCATGCTCACTCAATCTCTCTCTCTCTCTCTCTTTATGTATGTGTCGATTGACCTCGCTCTTTCTCAAACACAAATGATATATCTCCATGTTTGAGCCCAATTCGACATATTCATACTGTATACTCTCTCACGCACATTATCTATCTAGGTCACTGGTGTCGCTTGAAGTTACATCGGTATTTCCCCAAAGAGGAAGGGACGATGCAGCATAGCGGCAATAGGTATTTCCCTCAGATATGAAACCAAGGTTATCGAACCAGTAGGAGAACCAAGCAGCACAACGTAAACAACACCTGCACAAAAATAACAAATACTCGCAACCCGACGTGTAAAAGGGGTTGTCAATCCCTTTCGGGTAACGGTGCCAGAAATTGGCAAACGGACATGAGAGAGTTGTAAATATTGATAGATTGAACGCCAAATAAAATAAATTGCCGCAAGGTATTTTTGTATTTTTGGTTTAGTAGATCTGAAAATAAAAGGCAAACAAAATAGATCATGAAGGCAAATAATATGAGAAAGAGACCCGTGGGCCGTATGTTTCACTAGTGGCTTCTCTCAAGAAAAATAGCAAACGGTGGGACAATAAATTACTATTCGGCAATTGATATAACTTCAAATACTCATGATGATATCCAGGCAATGATCATTATCTAGACATCACGTCCAAGATTATTAGACCGACTCCTGCGTGCAGCTACGACTATTACTCCACACATCGACCGCTATCCAGCATGCATGTAGTGTATTTAGTTCATGGAGAAATAGAGTAATGCAATAATAACGATGACATTATGTAGACAAGATCTATATATGTAGAGATAGACCCCATCATTTTATCCTTAGTACCAACGATACATATGTGTCGGTTCCACTTCTGTCATTGGGATCAAGCACCGTAAGATCGAACCCACTAGAAAGCACCTCTTCCCATTGCAAGATAAATAGATCAAGTTGGCGAAACAAAACCCAAATATCGGAGAATAAATACGAGGCTATAAGCAATCATGCATATAAGAGATCAAAGAAACTCAAATAACTTTCATGGATATAAAAAGATATATCTGATCATAAACTCAAAGTTCATCCGATCCTAACAAACACACCGTAAAAAGAGTTACATCATATGGATCTCCAAGAGACCATTGTATTGCGAATCAAACGAGAGAGAGGAAGCCATGTAGCTACTAACTACGGACCAGAAGGTCTACAAAGAACTACTCACGCATCATCGGAGAGGCACCAATGGAACTGGTGAACCCCTCCGTGATGGTGTCTAGATTGGATCTAGTGGTTCTGGACTCTGCGGCGGCTGGAATTGATTTTTGTCGACTCCCCTAGGGTTTCTGGAATATTGGGGTATTTATAGAGCAAAGAGGCGGTCCGGGGGCACCCGAGGTGGGCACAACCGACCAGGGCGCTTCTGAGCCTCCTGGCGTGCCCTGGTGGGTTGTGCTCTCCTTGGAGCACCCCCCAGGCGCAGCCTTGGCCCATTAGGTGTCTTCTGGTCAATAAAAAATCTTCGTAAAGTTTCGTTGCATTTGGACTATGTTTGGTATTGATTTTCTGCGATGTAAAAAACATGGAAAAAAGAGCAACTGGCACTTGGCACTATGTCAATAGGTTAGTACCAAAAAATGATATAAAATGACTATAAAATTACTATAAAATGATTATAAAACATCCAAGATTGATAATATAACAGCATGGACCAATAAAAAATTATAGATACATTGGAGCCGTATCAGCATCCCCAAGCTTAAGTCCTACTCGTCCTCGAGTAGGTAAGTGACAACAAGATTTTTGATGTGGAATGCTGCCTATCATGTCATATCATATTTCTTTTCTTTATAGCATGGATATTTGGACTTCTATATTGTTCAAAGCAATAGTCTAGTTTTGACATGATAACTTAAATACTCAAGCATATCAACAAGCAATTATGTCTTTCAAAATATCAACGCTAAAATAAGCTATCCCTAGCCCATCATGATCAATCATTGATACATTCATGAAACACACTCACATATTAACTACAACCAATGCTCAAATACAATCATAGTGCCTCCTAGTTGGTGCTTTTATAAGAGAAGATGAGGACTCAAATTCAAAAATAAAAATTGCATGAAGTAAAAGAAAGGCCCTTCGCATAGGGAAGTGGGTATTTGTAGAGGTGCCAAAGCTCAAAGTGAAAAACTTAGAGATAAAAACATTTTGGGAGGTGTGTCCTTCCCACCAACGAAAATGAATTAGATTTCCCAACACATTCCATGCTAGATATATCATAGGTGATTCCCTAACAGAAAATAAAGTTTATTCCTTCTCTACCATACTTTCACTTTCCATGGATAACCGCATCCACGGGTGCCTTCCATACCAACAGTTTCTAAGGAATTTATTATTTGACAACATAAAGTAAATTCATTTTTCATTTCAGGGATTGGGCATCCCTAATACCTTTGCCTTACTCTCGTGCAATGACAAGTGAATAAACACTCATCGTGAGAATAATACATCTAACATGGAAAATAATAGCCACCCCTCACCGCTCCGCGAGCTTAAAGAACACAGAAAAGAGAAGTTTATTTTGAAAATTAGAGATGGCACATAAAAATTTGCTTAGAATGGCAAAAGAAAACCGCATATAGGTAGATATAGTGGACTCATGTGGCAAAACTGGTTTAAAGATTTTTGGATGCACAAGTAGTTATCATACTTAGTGCAAAATGAAGGCTAGCAATAGATTGAGAAGCGACCAACCAAGAAACGAATAATCTCCTAAGCGAGCATTAAGCATAATTAACACCGAATAATGCACCACAAGTAGGATATAATTTCATTGCATAATTATTGACTTTCATGCTAGCATATGGAATCATGAACCTTAACACCAATATTATTACTAAAGCATACTTACTCATCAACATAAAACATCATCATATCTCAAAACTATTCCTAAGAATCAAGTTTATTTTGTCCAATGATCTTCATGAAAGTTTTTATTACATCCTTCTTGGATATCTATCACTTTGGGACTAATTTTCATGTGTTGCTTTCGACAAGCTCAAACAAATATAAGTGAAGATCATAAGCATAATATTTCTTTCTCTCAAATTAATTTAAGTGAAGCAAGAGAGAATTTCTTAAAAAATACTAAAGCACACTATGCTAAAAAAGATATAAGTGAAGTATTAGAGCAAGTCCATAGCTCATAAAAATTTAAGTGAAGCTTAGAGAGAAATTCTAACAAGTCATGACGTAATTTTGGCTCTCTCAAATAGATGTGTCCAGCAAGGAATCAAGACTTAAAACACAAAATAAAACAAGCAAAGACTCATATAACACAAGACGCTCCAAGCAAAACACATATTATGTGACGAATAAAAATATAGCTTCGAGTAAAATACCGATGATTGTTAGAAGAAAGAGGGGATGCCACTCGGGGGCATCCCCAAGCTTAGTTGCATGCTCTCTTTTGGGTAATAGCTTGGGATTCCGGGGCATCCCCAAGATTAGGCTATTATTACTCCTTATTCGTTCATCCATCATAAGATAACCCAAAACTTGAAAACTTCAATCACACAAAACTCAACAAAAGCCTTCGTGAGATCCGTTAGTATAAGAAAACAAATCACTACTGTAAGTGCTGTAGTAAACCAATTCATATTTTGTTCTTCCATTATATCTACTGTATTCCTACTTTTATATGGCAAAAACTCATCAAAGAAAACCATAGAGCCATCAAAACAAGCACACAACGCAAAGAAAATAGAATATGTCAAAACAGAACAATACGTAGAAATCTGGATATTTTGAATACTTTTGTAACTCCAAAAATTCTGAAAAATTAGGATGAGCTGGGAAATTTGCATATTGATCTACTGCAAAAGGAATTGATATTTTATCACTCTCTGGTTAAAAACAAAAATTATTTCCGCGAGCGCAAAAATTTATGTTTTTTCAGCAAGATCAAACAACTATCACTCAAGAAGATCCTAAAGGCTTTACTTGGCACAAACACTAATTAAAACACAAAAAACACAATCATAACAGTAGCATAATTATGCAAACACTCAAGAATAGAAAGCAAAAAGCAAAAATAAATTGTATGCATTGGGTTGCCTCCCAACAAGCGCTATAGTTTTACGCCCTTAGGTAGGCATAAAGTAAGGATCTAAGTTTTGTCATCTTTGTTTCGAGATCCATAAGATGCACTCATGATTGATTCATATGGTGGCCTAATTCTTGTTCTAGGTAAGTGTTCCATACCCTTCAAAGGAAATTGGAACTTAATATTGCCTTCTTTCATATCAATCACGGCACCAATAGTGCGTAAAAACGGTCTACCAAGAATAATTGGACAAGACGGATTGCAATCAATATCAAGAACAATAAAATATATGGGCACATAGTCCTATTTGCAAGAATAAGAACATCATTAATTCTTCCCATAGGCTTTTAAATACTAGAATCCGCCAAGTGCAAATTCAAAGAACATGATTCAATATCGGTAAGACCAAGCACATCACATAAAGATTTCGGAATTGTAGAAACACTAGCACCCAAGTCACACAAAGCAAAACACTCATAATTTTAATCTTGACTTTGATAGTAGGTTCCCATTCATCATGCAATTTTCTAAGAATTTAAACTTCTAATTCCAACTTTTGTTCTAAAGCTTTCATCATAGCATCAACAATATGTTTAGTAAAAGCTTTATTTTGTTCATAAGCATGGGGTGAAATTATCATGGATTGCAACAAAGAAATACAACCAATCAAAGAGAAACTATCATAATTAAAGTCATTGTAATCCAGAAGAGTGGCCACATCACTAGCTAAAGTTTTGACCTCTTCAAACCCACTTTTATCAATTTTCTCAACAAGATTTTCAGCCTCCGAAATATCGGGACTCCTTATAACTAAAGTTGACTCTTCTCGAGTCCCTTTTTCATCAATATTAACTTTACTAAACACGGAATCAATAGAAGAAACACCAATCATTTTAAGATCTTCATCACTTTTATCTTCTAACGGGATCGGTATAGCGGACATTTGATTTAATAGGGTAGCTTGTGCATCGGATATTTTTCCTAGCAAACTTTCGGCAAAGGCATACTTAGATTGGAGATTGCAAACTTCTCTACCAATATCATCAAGTTGTTTTGTTATAGCATCAAGCACAACAGAGTGCTCCTTAAGTTCTTCAGTAAAATACTTATTATACTCAAATTGTGTAGTCATATATTCCTTAGTACTTTTCTCAATTTCAAGAAAAAATTGGGTAAGGAACATCATAATATTTTATTTGAGGCATCATGACTATGCAAACAAGAACACACGCAAAAACAGATCCGGGAAAAAACAGCGAACGACAAAGAGGGGCGAATAAAATGGCAAGTTTTTGTGAAGTGGGGGAGAGGAAAACGAGAGGCAAATGGCGAATAATGCAAATTGCGAGGAGATGAGATTTGTGATTAGGAACCTGGTATGTGTTGAAGATCCTCCCTGGCAACGGCACCAGAAATTCCTTTTGATGTCGCTTGAAGCTACCTCAGTATTTCCCCACAGAGGAAGGGATGATGCATCACAGCGGCGGTAGGTATTTCCCTCAGATATGAAACCAAGGTTATCGAACTAGTAGAAGAACTAAGAAACACAACGTAAACATCACCTGCACACAAATAACAAATACTCGCAACCCGACGTGTAATAGGGGTTGTCAATCCCTTTCCGGTAACAGCGCCAGAAATTGGCAAACGGATGTGTGAGAGTTGTAAATATTGATTGATCGAACGCCAAATAAAATAAATTGCAGTAAGGTAAAATGAAAGGCAAATAAAATATGTCACGAAGGCAAATAATATGAGAAAGAGACCCCGGGACCGTAGGTTTCACTAGTGGCTTCTCTCGAGGAAAATAGCAAATGGTGGGTAAACAAATTATTGTTGGGCAATTGATAGAACTTCAAATACTCATGATGATATCCAGGCAATGATCACTATATAGGAATCATGTCCAAGATTAGTAGGCCAACTCCTGCTTGCATCTACTACTATTACTCCACACATCGACCGCTATCCATCATGCATCTAGTGTATTAAGTTCTGGAGAAATGGAGTAATGCAATAAGAACGATGACATGATGTAGACTAGATCTCTCTATGTAGAGATAGACCATCTCGTTTTATCCTTAGTAGCAATGATACACACATGTCGGTTCCCCTTTCGTCACTAGTATTAAGCACCGTAAGATCGAACCCACTAGAAAGCACCTCTTCCCATAACAAGATAAATAGATCAAGTTGGCCAAACAAAACCCAAATATCGGAGAAGAAATATGAGGATATAAGCAATCATGCATATAAGAGATCAAAGAAACTCAAATAACTTTCATAGATATAAAAAGATAGATCTGATCATAAACTCAAAGTTCATCCGATCTGAATAAACACACCGCAAAAGAGTTACATCATATGGATCTCCAAGAGACCATTGTATTGAGAATCAAACGAAAGAGAGAAGCCATCTAGCTACTAACAACGGACCAGAAGGTCTCCAAAGAACTACTCACGCATCATCGGAGAGGCACCAATGGAAGTGGTGAACCCCTCTGTGTTGGTGTCTAGATTGGATTTGGTAGTTCGGGACTTTACGGTGGCTGGAATTGATTTTCGTCGACTCCCCTAGGGTTTCTGGAATATTGGGGTATTTATAGAGCAAAGAGGCGGTTCGGGGGGCACCCGAGGTGGGCACAACCCACCAGGGCGTGCCTAGGCCTCCTAGCACGCCCTGGTGGGTTGTCCTCTCCTTGGATCACCCCCTAGGCGCAACCTTGGCCCATTATGTGTCTTCTGGTCCGTAAAAATCTCCATAAAGTTTTGTTGCATTTGGACTCCGTTTGGTATTGATTTTCTGCAATGTAAAAAAACATGAAAAAAACAACAATAGGCACTTGGCCCTATGTCAATAGGTTAGTAACAAAAAATGATATAAAATGACTATAAAATGATTATAAAACATCCAAGATTGATAATATAACAACATGGAACAATCAAAAATTATAGATACGTTGGAGACGCATTAGTCACTCTCTCCAACCCGTCTCACTCTTTCGATCGCACGACGACCCACACTCGCTCAATCTCTCTCCCTTTATCTATGTAATCGGTTGACCTTGCTTACTCCCACGCACAAAATATATCTACATGTCTGTGACTGGATCATCTCTCAAGCTCTATTTTAAAGCACTCACCCTTCTCAAAAGCTCAATCGAATAATATCTCTCCAGAGCATATATATCTTTTCATCGAATGCTGAACCACACACTTTATCTCTCTATCTATCTGTGTCCCGATTGACCTCGCTTTTTCACGTCGTATCTTCCACACATTAAAGCTACCTCTCCATCCCTCATAGAGCCGGAGCTATTTACATTGCGAGGGGGACTCCAACCTTGGATTAATTTGTGAAGGCATTTATTCCGGTGGGTTTAGATTATATTTTCGTGGCATTCGAACCATAACTAATCCAAACACGGTTGCAACCCCCACACCTCCCCCAATTGATTTCCCTTTCACTCGATCACCACTCTCTCGCACATCCTTTCTCACCTTCTGCGTCGCACCATGGTATTTTTGCAAAAAACTCTATTGTTCTCTTTAATTATTACAAATAAGCTACAAAAGTACACACCGATAGTTGATACGTCTCCAACGTATCTATAGTTTTTGATTGCTCGATGCTATATTATCTACTGTTTTGGACATTATTGGGCTTTATTATCCACTTTTATATTATTTTGGGACTAACCTATTAACCGGAGGCCCAGCCCAGAATTGTTGTTTTTTTTGCCTATTTTAGGGTTTCGAAGAAAAGGAATATCAAACAGAGTCCAAACGGAATGAAACCTTCGGGAACGTGATTTTATCAACGAACAAGACCCGTTAGACTTGGACCCTGCGTCAAGAAAGAAAAGAGGAGGCCACGAGGTAGGGGGCGTGCCTATAAAGAGGAGGCCACGAGGTAGGGGGTGCGCCTACCCCCCCCCCCCCTAGGTGCGCCCTCCACCCTCGTGGGCCCCCTGTTGCTCCACCGACGTACTCCTTCCTCCTATATATACCTACGTACCCCCAAACGATCAGATACGGAGCCAAAACTCTAATTCCACCACCGTAACTTTCTGTATCAACGAGATCCCATCTTGGGGCCTGTTCCAGAGCTCCGCCGGAGGGGGCATCGATCACGGAGGGCTTCTACATGAACACCACAGCCCCTCCGATGAAGTGTGAGTAGTTTACCTCAGACCTACGGGTCCATAGTTAGTAGCTAGATGGCTTCTTATCTCTTTTTGGATCTCAATACAATGTTCTCCCCCTCTCTTGGGGAGAACTATTCGATGTAATCTTCTTTTTGCGGTGTGTTTGTTGAGACTGATGAATTGTGGGTTTATGATCAAGTCTATCTATGAATAATATTTGAATCTTCTCTGAATTCTTTTATGTATGATTGGTTATCTTTGACAGTCTCTTCAAATTATCAGTTTGGTTTGGCCTAATAGATTGATCTTTCTTGCAATGGGAGAAGTGCTTAGCTTTGGGTTCAATCTTGCGGTGTCCATTCCCAGTGACAGTGGGGGCAGCAAGGCACGTATTGTATTGTTGCCATCGAGGATAACAAGATGGGGTTTTCATCATATTGCATGAGTCTATCCCTCTACATCATGTCATCTTGCTTAAGGCGTTACTCTATTTTTAACTTAATACTCTAGATGCATGCTGGATAGCGGGCGATGAGTGGAGTAATAGTAGTAGATGCAGGCAGGAGTCGGTCTACTTGTCTCGGACGTGATGCCTATATACATGATCATACCTAGATATTCTCATAACTATGCTCAATTCTGTCAATTGCTCAACAGTAATTTGTTCACCCACCGTAGAATACTTATGCTCTCAAGAGAAGCCACTAGTGAAACCTATGGCCCCCGGGTCTATCTTCATCATATTAATCTCCTACTACTTAGTTATTTCCTTTGCTATTTACTTTGCCTTTATTTTACTTTGCATCTTTATCATAAAAATACCAAAAATATTATCTTATCATATCTATCATATCTCACTCTCGTAAGTGGACTTATAGGGATTGACAACCCCTATTTGCGTTGGTTGCGAGGATTTATTTGTTTTGTGCAGGTACGAGGGACTCGCGCGTAGCCTCCTACTGGATTGATACCTTGGTTCTCAAAAACTGAGGGAAATACTTACGCTACTTTGCTGCATCATCCCTTCCTCTTCGGGGAAAACCAACGCAGTTCTCAAGAGGTAGCAATAGTCCACCTGTAATGGAACAAATTTCAACCCACAAATTAAAGTGCTACAAACTACACACCAAGGGGCCCACCTGCTATGGAACAAATTTGGACCCATATATAAATTATGAATTAAAAATGAAAAAGGACGAGCATCAAACATGCGACCAGGACCTTCAAGCCGCACGTCAATAGGCAACATAGTAGCAACATTTGTTGTACCCCCCTTTGTTGATATAATGTTTTTATATTACCACAGCCTATTTAATGGATAACATGTTTTAATATTAATTTTAGTACATTAGTGGGACCGGCTTGTTAGCACGTACTTTTCACCTTCACTTACTGGTGGGTTCCATGTCTGCTCTCTCTCCCTCTCTCTCCTCCCCTTCTACGTTTAGACACACGGGAAAACATGAAGAATGCGCGAGCGATGTTGCCGCTGACCATATTTGGATGTGTTCACAATTTACAGCACCAGTTTCACGCACTAGTAGTATTATACATGTAACATGTTTAGCAACAAAAGTAATCGTGCTGGACAAGTTAGGCTAGTTGTAGTACTATTTATCTACTGCTCCGTAACAATTAAATGCTTGGATCAATAGATGTATCGCCTAGTGCTCGAACAACGGGACTGGTCGCGCCCTACTAGTATTTGGAATTGACTTCCCTAAGAATATATTTGGAATTGACGTGGTATTTAATATGAAATGTTTTCGATGAGAAGGAATACATGTGGCTTGATGACGTTTTATATTTAACTTGATACGGCTCTAGAAGAACATTCAATCAATCAAACCATAGATTTCATTCTGTCTGACTCCGACTTTACATTCATACGATGATCGAACTAAAATAAACGAAAATGATAAATCCCAAACATTTGGATTTTAAGCATGGCAATCCGAACGTTTTTCATGGCAAATTTAGATTACGCGGCAGGGGCATCTTGCGGTGGGAAGCGGCTCCTATGTCGTTCTCTGTGTGTCATCGGGCCACTGACCGACGACGACGGCGACGGCGGCGTCTTGCGCTGTTGTTGGCGTACTCCTGGATGTTACCCTAGCTTCAAGGAAGGACATAATGTTTTGGACATCGGTGTCCAGGAGCGAGTCAACTGGCGGGAGGAGGCGACTGGCGTTGGTGCAAGGAAGCGGTCGACGACAGCGATGCATGCCGCTGAGGGGTGCACTGGCACCCGGGTGGGGACATGCGCTGGCAACGGCACGGTGGAGAAATTCGTGTGCACGGGCAACGGCACGGGCGCACGCATCAGTGCACGGGCAGGCACATGCATTGGCAGGTGCACGAGCACCGGCACGGGCGCGCGCATCAGTGCACGCGTAGGTGCATGCGCTGGCAGGTGCATGGGCATGTGAAAGTCGGTGGGGACCTCATCGAACCCCGTCGCGTCAAGCTCCGCAACAATGTACAGCTCCCAGCCCATCAATGCTACGAGGATGGGCGCTGGCGCAGTCGGGGCGACAGGAGCCGGAACGCGAGCGGGGACAGGCGTTCCATCTTCCCGCAAGGGCAAGATTCTCCCGAAGCGCCTTACGTTTTTGAAACTCTGGCTGGGTGTGTTCCTTAGGAAACTGGAATAGTAAGGGCAGACCATCATGATGCGGCATGACGTACGGTTAGGTCAGGCTGGTTGGTGGTAGACAACAGGAGAATCTGGAGAAAAAGAGAAGATGGTGGCGATACTGCGGCGCCAGCACCATTAAAAGTGGGGGCAGTTGGGACAAAGGTGGGCGGTAGAGCCTAGTCAAAGGGTTCACCTCCCGGTGAGCCTGCGCAGCGGCCTGTTCGCACGCCTCCCAGTCAATCGGCATAGCGGATTTCTTGCATGCCTCCCGTCGACTCACACGCTTTCTCGGACAACACCTGCTGACGAGAAGCGGCACTCGTGGCGGCATGTAAACGCCCATGGTTTGAATAGTGGAAGCGTTCGCATTAACTTGACAGTTCTTTGTTCCAAAATACCTTGGCTCTTCATTTGTGCAACTTCTCATAAGCAGCTTGTCTCAAATTGAAAAAAAATTACGATAGCATATTTGTTCCATATCACGAGACCATGCTCAGTTTCATGAATTTCAGTCACTTCTGGATTTTTTGAAATTTAAATCCAGGATTCGAAACAATATCGTAACATGCATCATGCAATAAATTTTTCAAGTGACACATCTTTACTGCTGTAGATGTTAATATTTCTTAAGAAAGAATTTGGTCAAACATTTTTCTTAGTTAGACTTCAGACAAGTTATATATGTAGAGTAAAAGGATAATCCCTCTGTACCAGTGCATTGCTTGATATATTAACTCAAGTACTAGGCATGAACAAACGGGGCCCATTTCTATGCTCATCCTAGTGTAGTACTCCTATTAGTACTAGGCATTGGAGTTGACGGGTGACCTTGGGTAGCAGCGACTGAGGGAATTGAACCGTGCTCATCACGGTAGGTAACGTTGTCTAGTTACTAAAGCATCCCTTCATTGTTCATCGGTAGTCATTATGGACTGGGGATATGAGGGGAATTTCCTAGGGCTAGAATTCTGGCCTCCAGATATTTCGATTCGAAACACGGAGGCTGGAGTGGTTGGGGTTGGCTAATGTGCGTACCATGCACGCCACCAGAAGGACACGAGCCCGGGTCTGGCTGGTATGCCGTTGGGTGCTACCATTTGAGAATACGAAAGGAATCTTTTAAATTGGCGAACAAATCTATACGTATTACAATGCCCATATTTTCCTTACAAATTACTCGTCATTCCAAAAGGTTTGGTAATTAATTTATGACGATTTCTTGAATTAGAGTGAGTTTGTGATATAGTGATCTCAATGTGTATTTCACATTTCATGGTATCCCTAGTATGTTTTTCATTGCAAATTCAAATTTAAAAGATGAACGGTATGGTGGTGAGAAAACTTTGTATGTATCAAGCATCTGACCACACACACACACACACGAATAAAACAACAATTCAGTAAGTATAGTGCATCTATTTTTCCAAACCATGCATGTATGACATGAATTCAAAAATACTCCCTTTGTTCCTAAATATTTGTCTTTTAGAGATTTCAACAAGTGACTACATACGGAGCAAAATGAGCGAATCTACACTCGAAAATATGTCTATATACATCCGTATGTGGCAGTCCATTTGAAATCTTTGAAAAGACAAATATTTAGGAATGAAGGGAGTAAAATGTAAGCGATGCATGGTCCTCAATTTAATATTTATAATGAACAGGAAACTGAAACATGAATATGAAGTCTCATACTACATACATGCAAATGTTGTGTTTAGGTCTCTCCATTGACCCCCCCCCCCACACACACACACACATACTTCATGTGTCGATTGATGTTCATTTCTTTGTTTATAAGCTATTGGTATCCGACACACGCACACTCATTATTGCTCTTCACGTTTCGATCTCCATTTATGTCATTCCCGTCCTCATACTCTCAACAAATGTATTTCTCACACACAACCTCGTTGTGCCCTCCATGACAAATTCTCCCTCCCTCGCTCTCTCTCTCAAGACACATGTGCTGCCTTTGTAAAACACATTCACTGTGAGCGCACACACAAAGTCTATCTAGGCCACTCTCTCAGTAGATATCTCCCTGCAGCCCTCACCAGAGCTTCGCCGCACGATATATCGGTGTATCGTCCTTAACATTCGATAGGCCATACTCCCTCGATCTCTCCATCTATAAATGACTCGATTGACCTTGCTTTTTTGCGTCGTCTCTCTCACACAAGACCTTCGTCGACTCCATGCCAGAAACATGAAAGGTCGAGCATTTCAGGAAGGAGACCTGTTGCTCCGAGGGGATCAGCAACGACCTCACAAGCTCGCTCCTGCTTGGGAAGGTCCCTTCATCATCACCAAGGTGCTCCAACGAAGCTTATCACCTTTATAATGTGGAACACAAGAAAGACGAGCGCCTCGCTTGGAACACGGATCTGCTCTGCCCTTTTAACACTTAAGCACTCGGGTCGGTGATTTGTAATAAGAATCGTTCATTTTGCTTATCAAAAACAAGATTTTTGTGGTGCCTTAATGATTGTTATCCTGTCAAGTTGTGTGTTCAAAATCCCCCAGTGGGTGGCTTACCCACGAACCTGATTCTCCTAAGTTTTGAAATCTTATCGAGTGGAGAGCAATCCTCCCACTCTGGGGCTTAGCTGCAGTCTTGTACTCGCCTAAGTCTAAAAAATCCTACTGAGTGGAGACCAATCCTCCCACTCGGGGGTTTAGCTGCAGTCCCATACTTGCCTAAGTTTAAAAAATACGAGCGAGTGGAGAGCAATCCTCCCACTTAGGGGCTTAGCTGTAGTCCCTTACTCGCCTAAGTTTAAAAAATCCTACCGAGTGGAGAGCAATCCTCCCACTCAGGGGCTTAGCTGCAGTCCCGTACTCGCCTAAGTTTTAACAAATCCTACCGAGTGGAGAGCAATCCTCCCACTCAGAGGCTTAGCTGCAGTCCCGTACTCGCCTAAGTTTAAAATCCTACCAAGTGGAGAGCAATCCTCCCACTCGGGGGATTATCTACAGTCCCGTACTCGCCTAAGTTTAAAAAATCCTACCGAGTGGAGAGCAATCCTCCCACTCGGGGGCTTAGCTCCAGTCCCGTACTCGCCTAAGTTTAAAAAAGTCCTACCGACTGGAGAACAATCCTCCCACTCTGAGGCTTAGCTGCAGTCCTGTACTCGCCTAAGTTTAAAATATCCTACCAAGTGGAGATCAATCCACCCACTCGGGGGCTTAGCTGCAGTCCCGTACTCGCCTAAGTTTCCTAAATCCTATTGAGTGGAGAGCAATCCTCCCACTCGGGGGATTAGTTGCAGTCTCATACTTGCCAAAGTTAAAAAACATCCTGATCCGCAAGGACGACGAGGTGCAGGTCGTGCACAGCACCAAGTGCTCTTGCCCATGACCCACTCGATGGAGTTGTGACACAAGTATAACATCCGCTCCATCCCGATCCGGAAGGACGACGAGCTGCAGGTCATGCACAATACCAAATGCTCTTGTCCATCACCCACTCGATGGAGATGCGATATAAGTATAACATCCGCTCCATCCCGATCTGCAAGGACGACGAGTTGTAGGTCGCGGACGGCACCAAGTGCCCGTGTCCATGATCCACTCGACAGAGCTGCATCACAGAGTCAGTGACAATTCGGACTGAAGAATCAAATTCCACTAAGAGTCAAGAGATTCAAAAACAACAAAGTTCAGATAAATTTCAAGGTTCAGAACCATAGATAAAAGTGCTCGGGAATCTGGCCCGAAAGAGTGTTAACGGTTACAAAATCACTCGGCATTCCGAGGCAAATTGAATTAAGACTTAAAGTTTGTTCACTCCCGTGGAGGAGGACCGGCTGGCTCGACAAACTCGTCCAAGTCGATTCCGTCTGCAATGCGAGTGGCCGCTTCAATGAAGGTCTCCATGAAGGACTGAAACTGGCGATGTTTGGTGTTGGAGACTTTAAGCGCTACCAGCTTCTCTTCCTTGGCCTCCTAACAATGGACACGGACCAGGAACAGAGCCACATCAGCACCACATTGGGCAGAAGACTTCTTCCATTCTTGAACTCGGCCTGGAATCTCATTGAGTCGAGTCATCAGAGACTCAATGTCATTCTGGAAGCTCTCCTTCGGCCAGAGCGCCGTGTCGACTCGGGAAACCGCCACCTTTAGTCGAGCCAGATAATCCACGACATTGGCGAGACAAGATTCCAGTTGGAGCACGTTCATGGCGGCTTCGTCTTGAACGGGAGAGTTGATGGGATCCAAGTTTATCTCGATCCGTCCATTCTCTTGTTCAAAGTTCTGGCAAAACTCTGCACAACATAGCAAAATAATGGGTCAAAGAATTGTCTGGAGAACCAACAGCTGTAAGGTCAAACCAGTCGACCAGGAGAAAATACCTTCCAGCATGAGGAACAACTTCTTGGCGAGTCCCCCCAGATAAGCCTCCAGGTCATTTCTCTTACGAGAGAGATCTTCAATCTTGTCGTTCAAGGCTACTTTGTCCTTCTTCAGACGGGTCACTTCTTTGTTAGTTTCGGCAAGAGCAGTCTTCAGCTTGGCATTGTCTTCCTCTAACGCCCCGACTGAAGCCAGCTTCCTGTTGGCAAGTGTTGTTTTCTCCTGAGCCTCCTTCTGTGCTGTGGCAAGATCAAGGTCCTTCTGTGCCAGAGCCTGCCTCATTTTCTCTAAAAAATATTTATAACAAATAGCACTCAGTTCAGAAAGAGGAACGATGAGATGACTCGAGAGATAGCCCAATCTCACAGTCGACAAGTTTTTACCTTCCATACCAGCTGTTTCGTCTTTGGCCTTCTGCAAGTTCTGCTTGGCCAACTCCAAGTTAAGATTGAGCTGGATTTGCTTCCTCTCGAATTCAGCAAATTGGGATATGAGCTCACAGGATTTCTGAAGTCAGTAAGTAAGATATATCAGTGGATAGAATCAAAGATTATTTGCTTCCGAGTGAAAAGAATTCTAAGACTACTGCAGAATCAAACATTCAACAATAGTCTCGGGGACTACACCCAGTGGGTGCACTTGGCGTGCCCCCACTGGTACTCGACTTGGTCAGTCCGGTCGCTTAAAAATATATATATTTTAGGTCTCAGACCACCGCCGACTACCCAAAATCGACCGTTGTCTCGAGGACTACACCTAGTGGGTGCACTTGGCGTGCCCCCACTGGTTTAAGAATTCACTTGACAAGATCCGTTCAAGACCGAGTGGATTTTTATCAACAAAGGTTTAAGACCCCCGCCGAATCAAACATTCGACGACGGTCTCCGGGACTACACCTAGTGGGTGCACTCTGCGTGCCCCCACTGATTCAAAAGTTCACTCGACGTCGACTCAAGTGAAGAAGATTGTGAAATAAAAGAATGCACCCAGTGGGTGAACAAATGCGCATGAAGTTTGAAAGTGTGAAAACGATCATCCACGGAAATCTTTCGAATAATAAAACAACAGTTCTCAAGCATCAAGTTAGAGGGTCAGTCGGAAATCAACTAACCTGTACGTTGGCTTGGAGAGCTGCACTGGCGTCATAGCCAGCTTGGCTGGTATCATGCACCGTCTTCATCCGCTCCATCATCAGGCCTGCTTGGTGTATAGCTTCCTTAGCAGCGCTTGCCTGATCCTTAGAAACGTGATGGGTGAAGAACAGCGGAGACGGTGGAATAGTTACAACAACCCGAGGGTCTGGGGCATGAGGTTGAATAGATGAAGCAGGGTCTTGGGCAGTCGACGGTGATGGGCGATCAGTCGACACAGGATCAGCAGAAGTGGCAGAGGCCCGATTGAGGTCTCCAGTCTGCTGGACCACTGGTTCAGGCACTGGTGTCGTTTGAGTTGTCTTGCCGGTCAGCGCTTTCCCGCCCGAGCTCCTACTTGTCCTTCCCATAGGCCTCAGTGGCACTTCTTCATCATCGTCTGGAAGTTCAATCACATGTTGTGGCGCTACAAAAGTTTTGACCGCAATTTATCAGTCGATCCGCAAAGCAATTAACAAAGTGGAAGCAAGATGGCAGAGTCACACCTTCTCTAGAGGTGGCCGCATCTTCCATTTCTGTGTCATCCTCATTCCTTTAAATATCCACTGAGGTCCCATAATTAGCGGCACTACAAGTTCCTGAATTCACTCGGTCAAGCAAGAAAGCGAATCGGCATCTGCTTAAGAAATCCTTGTATCAAAGGAGAAAACACAACACTTACCCGAAGGCGATAGGGACGTCGATCTTGATCTTGGGCAGAGTGTTCCGAGGCTTAGGAGCCGCAATCTTGGGCTGCTTCGACGCCTTCTCGGTCGGGACGGGAAAGGAAGTCCGAGTGCGCTTCGAGGTCTGCGCAACTGCCTTGTCACGAATACTCGCAGGGTCGTGGGTCCGCTTGGAGCGTCTTTCAGTACGAGGCGCAGAGTCGACCTCCTCGCCGTCGCTTCAATCCTCACTCTCCTCCTCGTCCTCGTCATCGGATCTCCAATCGCCACTTTCGCCCCCACTCACCTCTCCCTCCTGGTCCTGCTCTCCATTGGGCATTGAGTACGTATCGGTGTAGACCTACAAGGCAAAGATTAACATAGACGTCAGTCGGACACGAAGGCAGTTACGAATCAGAATGAAGAAGCACTCGACAGAGAAGCACTCGACAATGAAGCACTTGACAGGAAAAGACAGACCTTTTCAGGTTCATGACTAGCACAGAAGGGTTGAACTCTTCTGGACCCCCGGGGGTTATCTTTATTCCCGGTGATGCCCTGCAACCACAGCTCCACTGTCTCCTCGGTGACATCCTCCGGGTGGATCCGAGTGGTGTCCTCAATGCCTGAATACATCCACATGGGATGATCGCGGGCCTGGAGCGGCTGGATGCATCGACTGAGGAACACTTCCAGCAGGTCCATACCAGTCACGCCATCCCAAACCAATTGGACTACTCACTCCATCAGCATGTCCACCTCGGCTCTCTCTACTGGAGTTACTTTCAAGGAAGTGGGCTGTTGGACTCGTTCCATGGAGAAGGGAGGGAGACCAGTCGACTGACCAGGAGTCGGCTGGTCCTTGCAGTAGAACCAGGTCGACGACCACCTTCTAACTAACTTGGGAAGGATTATGGTGGGAACGACACATTTTCTCCTCATCTGGATACCTGGGCCTCCACACATCTGGATCACATGAGTCTTCTCGTCATTCGGATTAGCTTTTTTCATCGACTGAGAGCGACAGGTGAAGATATGTTTGAAGAGACCCAAATGCAGTCGACAGCCCAAGAAATTTTTGCACATGGAAAGAAAGCAAGATACGTGATGGTGTTGGGGGAAAAGTGAAAGGAAAAGTGCTCCCTTGGTGATTTTGGTAATTAATGTCAACATATCTCTTGTTGGTCTAATGCTTCTACCTAGTATGTTTCAGATAAGTTCAAAAATGGAGTGGCATGGACTAGAGGATGTGGAACCCCTTCAAGATGTTGAGGACAAAGGATTGGCTCAAGCTCAAAGCACAAGACTCTACATTTTTCATTTTAGTGATCCAAGATCACATTGAGTCCATAGGAAAAGCCAATACTATCAAGAGGGGTGAGGTGCTGCTTAATGAGGTTCTTGCTCAAAATGCTTAGTGATATGCTCCAAAGCCCTCAACTACTTTCTCATATCCACATATGTCCCAAACCAAAAGTCAAACTCGGCCCGACCAGAACTTTCTATCCGGCGCCACCGAGTTCTCTTGACATAGCCACTACCAGAAACCCTAATCAATTCGGTCTCACCAATGGGATCTCGGTCTCACCGAGATGGGCTTGCAAACTCTCTATTGCCTATTGCAATAATTTTCGTCCCACCGAGGTATGCAACCGGTCCAACCGAGTTAGCTTGGCCAACTCTCTGTTTCGCTTTTTACCCAAATCAGTCCCACCAAGTTTGTGTAATCAGTCAAACCGAGTTGAGGCTTTACCCTAACCCTAGCACATCGGTCCCACCGAGTTGATCATGTTGGTCCCACCGAAATGCCTAACGGTCACATTATGAACTAAATCAGTCTGACCGAGTTCTCTGAATCGGTCCCACCGAGTTTGGTAAATTGTGTGTAACGGTTAGATTTTGTGTGGAGGCTATATATACCCCTCCACCCACTCTTCATTCGTGGACAGAGCCATCAGAACATGACTACACTTCCAACATACATTTTCTGAGAGAGAACGACCGACACTTGTGTTAAGGTCAAGATATTCCATTCCAACCACATAAATCTTGATCTCTAGCCTTCCCCAAGTTGCTTTCCACTCAAATATTCTTTCTACCAAATCCAAATCCTATGAGAGAGAGTTGAGTGTTGGGGAGACTATCATTTGAAGCACAAGAGCAAGGAGTTCATCATCAACACACCATCTATTACCTCTTGGAGATTGGTGTCTCCTAGATTGGTTAGGTGTCACTTGGGAGCCTCCTTCAAGATTGTGGAGTTGAACCAAGGAGTTTGTACAGGCAAGGAGATCGCCTATTTCGTGAATATCTACCCTAGTGAGGCATGTCCTTCGTGGGTGATGGCCATGGTGGGATAGACAAGGTTGCTTCTTCGTGGACCCTTCGTGGGTGGAGCCCACCGTGGACTCGCGCAACCGTTACCCTTCATGGGTTGAAGTCTCCATCAACGTGGATGTACAATTGCACCACCTATCGGAACCATGCCAAAAATCTCCGTGTCTCCAATTGCGTGTGCACACTCCAACCCCATCCCTTTACATTCTTGCAACTTGCATGATTTACTTTCCACTGCTCATATACTCTTGTCATGCTTGCTTGATATGTATTGTGAATGCTCAAACTTGTGCCAAAACTCCACTTCAACTTAAAGAAATTAAAAACTACAACTTTTCTTGCTAAGAGTCTATTCACCCCCCCTCTAGACACCTCTTCTTGATCCTACAATTGGTATCAGAGCATTGGTCTCGATTGCTTTGGTTTAAACACCTTTGGAGGAAGATGGATGAGTCTACGTTGGGGAGTCTTAGACGTAGAGTGCCTATTCTTTATGGAGAGTATTTTCATGAGTGGAAAAATGAGATGCTTGAGATCTTCAATGAATATCATTTGACCAAGTTCATTACTACTCCTTGTACTCGCATTGTTGATCCTTTGCATCCTACCCTTGATGAGTCTATTGACATGATCCATAATCTTAGAACGGTCAATTTAATCACTAAGGTTTGCCTAGAAACTTTCTTGCTAGCTTGCCTACTCTTGACTGGAGATTCCTTGAGGAACGATTCCCAAATTATTCCTTGAAAATTCTAGATGAGATTCTTCATAAGTCTATTGCCTTGAGTAAGATGAGTTCTAATGATCCGAAGTTTGGTGATTACTTATTTGAACTTACTAATCTTACAAGTGCAAAAGGAGATGTTGGAATTATTAGCAATATCCTTTCCGAAGTCATTAGAATCCATAGAGATGAACATTGTTACGGTCATACTTCTAATGAATTACCCTCTCTAGGAGTTGATCCATCGCATGACGATGTTGAACATGGATACTATGATGAGGATGATGATAGTGACTATGATCTTGATGATGCGATGAGACACTTTTGTCTTATGGCTAATCTTTGTGGCTACATGGCTGGAGGAAAGGAATGGGTCCTTGATAGTGGATGTACTGATCATATGACCGGAGACAAAGATTTGTTTTGTGAGCTTGCTGAAAATGACGACCCTCGAAAGTATGTCACTTTTGGTGATAACTCAAAGGGTAAGGTGGTTGGCCTCGGTAAGGTGGCCATCTCACATGATAGCTCCATACAAAACGTCACGCTCGTTGAATCTCTTGGGTACAATTTACTTTCAGTATCTAGACTTACTGATTTCGGATTCAGTGTCCTATTTATTGAAGTAGATTTCCAAGTGTTTCAAAGAGACAATCATAAAATGGTGTTTACCGGTATACGTAGAGGTGATCTTTACATTGTTGATTTCACTAAAAAGGCTCAACCTAAAACTTGCTTAATTGCTAAATCTTCTAAAGGCTGGTTGTGGCATAGAAGGCTAGGTCATGTGGGCATGCGAAATCTTGATAAGCTTATTAAAGGTGATCATATCCTTGGAGTAAAAGATGTTATATTTGACAAGGATAGACTTTGCAGTGCTTGTCAAGCGGGAAAACAAGTTGGAGGGAGTCACCCCGTGAAGAACATCATGACCACGAGAAGACCGCTTGAGCTACTTCACATGGATCTCTTTGGTCCCAATGCCTACAAGAGTCTCGATGGTAACTCATTTTATCTAGTCATAGTCGATGATTTTTCAAGATTTACGTGGGTGTTCTTCCTTGATGATAAATCGCAGGTCGAAAAGATCTTCAAAAACTTCGCTAGGAAGGCCCAAAATCAATTTGAAGTGAATATCAAGAAGGTTCGGAGCGACAACGAACGGAGTTCAAGAACGCAAACGTGGATACCTTTCTTGACGAAGAGGGGATTTCACATGAGTTCTCGGCAATGTACACACCTCAACAAAATGAAGTTGTTGAGAGGAAGAACCGTACTCTTATTGAGATGGTAAGAATGATGCTTGATGAGTACAAGACTCCAAAACACTTTTGGGCAGAAGCGGTTGAAACAGCTTGTCATGCAACGAATCGCTTGTATCTTCACAAGCTACTCAGCAAGACGGCATACGAGCTCCTCATCGGTAACAAACCCCAAGTTGGATACTTTCGAGTATTCAGCTCAAAGTGCTACATTCTTTATAAGCATCATCGTTCTAAATTTGCTCCTAAATCTCATGAAGGTTTCCTACTTGGTTATGGCTCAAACTCTCACACTTACCGTGTCTACAACAATTTCACCCAAAAGGTTGAAGAGACAGTAGATGTGAAGTTTGATGAATCTAACGGCTCGCAAGTAGAGCAATTGCCAATTGATGTAGGAGACAAAGACCCTTCGGAAGTAATCAAAGACTTGTCTATTGTCAAGATTCGTCCAACGGAGGTGAAGGAAAGTACCTCGTCCGTCCAAGTGGAAGATTCCACCCCATGACAAGGTGAACCAATAGTTGATATGGAAGCATCATAAGTGGGATGCACCAAGACGAAGAAAACGAGGAAGTACACCATGATGAACATCAAAAACCTCCTTCTCCATATGACAAGAGAACGACAATGTCAACAATGAAGAAGGCCAAGAAGAAGAACAAGATGAAATGGATGTTCCACCCCGAGCCAAGCAAACGCTCCCACGAGTTCGAGCAAGAGTCGCCAAAGACCATCCCATCGAGAAAATCTACAATGATATCCAAACCGGGAGAATCACTCACTCTAAAACTCGTTTGGTTAACTTCTGTGAACATTATTCATTCATCTCTAGCATTGAACGTATGAAGGTTGAAGAAGCATTGGAAGATCCAGATTGGATAAACGCCATGCATGAAGAGCTACACAACTTTGAGAGAAATCAAGTGTGGACATTGGTTTAGAAGCCCGACAACAACCACAACATCATCGGTACCAAATGGGGGTTTCACAACAAGCAAGATGAAGATGGACAAGTTGTTCGCAACAAAGCACGTCTAGTCGCCCAAGGCTACACTCAAGTCGAAGGTATGGACTATGGTGAGACATATGCCCCCGTTGCTAGACTTGAGTCCATTCGCATCTTACTTGCTTATGCTAATCACCATGATATCACTTTATACCAAATGGACATTAAAAGTGCTTTTCTAAACAGTGAAATTGAGGAGCAAGTTTATGTTAAACGACCTCCCAACTTTGTCAATCCTAAGAAACCCGATCATGTTCACAAACTTCACAAAGCCCTTTATGGTCTTAAACAAGCTCCTAGAGTGTGGTATAAATGCTTGACCAAGTTCCTTATTGAAAAAGGCTTTGAAATTGGAAAAATAGATTCTACTGTTTTTACTAAAAGGGTTAATGGAGAACTATTTGTGTGCCAAATTTATGTTGATGATATAATATTTGGTTCAACTAACCCTCATTTTAGTGAGAAGTGTGGAAAGCTAATGTCGGAGAAGTTTGAGATGTCTATGATGAGTGAACTCAAATTCTTTCTTTGTTTGCAAATCAAACAAACTAAGGAAGGTACCTTTGTCTCTCAAACAAAGTACACCAAGGACTTATTCAAGAAGTTCAACATGCAAGAATGCAAAGGTATGACTACACCCATGCCTACTAGTGGACATCTTGATTTGACCAAATATGGTAAACCGGTTGATCAAAAGGTTTACCGCTCCATGATTGGCTCATTGTTATATCTATGTGCCTCTCATCCCGATATTATGCTAAGTATGTGCATGTGTGCACGATATCAAGCGGCCCCTAAAGAATTTCATCTTAAGGTTGTGAAAAGGATAGTGAGATACTTAATACACACACCAAATTTTGGCATTTGGTATCCTAAGAGGTCTTCTTTCAATCTTGTTGGTTACTCGATTCGGACTATGCCAGAGACAAGGTTGATAGAAAGTCCACTTCGGGTACTTGTAAATTTCTTGGTAGATCTCTTGTGTCTTGGTCTTCCAAGAAACAAAACTCGGTATCCTTATCCACCGCCGAAGCGGAATACGTTTTTTGACAGAAAGACTATAAGGGAACCCCCTACAGTGTAATTGGTGCAACAAACTCAAATTGCAAGTACCATGCCTTGAACCTGGGTGGGTGGGAAGGCATCAGCCCCTTTCCACCACTAGGCTATGCCTTAGTCTGCACAATTGGCACTGGTTCATGTTGTGCTCAATTACTTTGGATGACCCAAACTCTCAAGGACTATGGGATATATGTGAAACATGTTACATTGCTTTATGATAATGAAAGTGCTATCAAGATTGCTCACAATCACGTGCAACATTCTCGAACTAAGCATATTGAAGTTCGTCATCATTTCATTCGACATCACGTTGCCAAAGGGGACATTGATCTTAAGCATGTTTGCACCGATAAGCAATTGGCGGATATATTCACCAAACTGCTTGATGAGAAAGTCTTTTGCCATTTGAGAGGTGAATTTAACATCATTGATGCTTCAAACTTGGAGTAGAAACTCCATTTGGATACATGCAAGGCATGAGCCCTTGACTAATCCTTGATATTTCTTTCATGCTGCTATTTATATGTCTTGGATATATTTGCACCCTTGCATGCTATGTAACCCTTGTAGGTACTTGGATGAATCTAAATCTATGAGATTGCAACGCACTCGCATCATGAGCAATTTCTACATCACAAAGTCTCTACACAATGGTGGTTGAAGACAAGGAAGCACGAAACCCTTCAAACATATCCTTTGACAAATTCTATATTAAGTTTTATGATTGTCATTTTCGATACATAAGTGCTCTTCCTTGCAAGACTAACCCATGTAGGTAGATGAACTCAAATTCCAAGTGGTGCTCCCAACTCTTGATGAGCTACATCAATCTTGAGCAACCCACACATGTCCAACTACATGATCAAGATCAACACCACCACCCAAGGTATGTTATTCCATCTTAGAGAAGCTTTACTCCAAGTCATGGGTCAAAGCAACTCAACAAGATGTGAATACATCAAGATTCTTAAACAAAAAGTGGTAACCCCATTTTGAGCTTAAAACTATGAGTATGACCTATGATCAAGTGATCTCACTTGACTCCTAAGTCAATATACTCTAACATAGGCAACATTGTCGCCTACCAATTCTAGATAAAGTTCTCTTGTGTTTTTCTGTCCTCTTGCATTTGTCTCATGCATATTTGTTTACCCTTTCAAAAAAACTTCATCTAGATTTCTTTTCTTTTTCTGCATTCCCTCCATCCAATTCATTGCAAATCTTTCAGCAAATTCCTTGCAAATTCTTGTGAGATTTTACCTGCCTAGTGAGCTAAGGTGACAAGTGTTTTCACTGTGATGAACTCGGTCACACCCGTTTGTTTCCTTCGGTCCAACCGAATCCTTTCGACGCCATCGAAGCACACAACTCGGTGCTACCGATTTCACTGCAGGAAAGACAGCTTGCCACTTGTTCCTGCATTCTTTTTGCTCCAGCTCCACTCAATGATTCTTGTCCTCTACCAGCATCACATTCGACTTGCTGCTTTGCTTTGTGACTCAAGGACCAAACCCATTTGTAACAAAAATCCAGAAGAACCCTTCTTGGAAATTGATGTCAAAGGGGGAGAGAGAGATCACATCAAAGCTTAATCATTTCTATAGGGGAGAGAATACTCAGGGGAGAGTGTAAGAAACCCCAGATGCTTGGTGTTCAAGAGGAGAGAAGTCACATGTCTTTAAGAGGGGAAAGACATGTTCATAGTTGATCATTTGCATTAGATCTATTTCTTTTCTTTGCTCTGATTTTCTGTTCCCTATCTTCTCCCAGAATCCCATGCGAGATTCAGGGGGAGCAAGACATCTAAGGGAAGGAAATACTTGAATTCATTACACATCTTTACCTTTGGGGACATGTCTACATCCAATGGGGTACTCAGTACTCACTCTCTACATGTCATCCCAGTCTTGGTACTCTTGTGGTTTCTTTTGTTCACTCTGGCTAGTAGGTGTATCTGTGTTATCTAACCTTATTTACTTAGGTTCATTCCTTCCTAAGCCAACTCAAGACCACAAGGTAAGTATATTCATCACAATCATGTGTATGAGGATTTCTTGCTAATGTACATAATGTTTGAAAGAAGGACTCATGAGCATGAAGGTACACTTCCTATATTCACATCATTTGCTTCGATGCATCTAGCCAAGATACATGTAACACATTGCTTAATCTGTCATGCTTATGCATTCACATGCTCCTATATTCCATATTTACATGATTGCATACATGTAGGGGGAGCCTATGCATGTTACATGCCTTTCCAAAGCTTTACTTGCTATTCTCTATATCTTTATCTAAAGCTTTGATGTATGTTGTCATCAATTACCAAAAAGGGGGAGATTCAAAGCACATGTGCTCCCTGGGTGATTTTGGTAATTAATGTTAACATATCTCTTGTTGGACTAATGCTTCTACCTAGTATGTTTCAGATAAGTTCAACAATCGAGTGGCATGGACTAGAGGACGTGGAACCCCTTCAAGATGCTGAGGACAAAGGATTGGCTCAAGCTCAAAGCACAAGACTCTACATTTTTCATTTTAGTGATCCAAGATCACACTGAGTCCATAGGAAAAGCCAATACTATCAAGAGGGGGTGAGGTGCTGCTTAATGAGGTTCTTGCTCAAAATGCTTAGTGATATGCTCCAAAGCCCTCAACTACTTTCTCATATCCACATATGTCCCAAACCAAAAGTCAAACTTGGCCCCACCGAAACTTTCTATCCGGCACCACCGAGTTCTCTTGACATAGCCACTGCCAGAAACCCTAATCAATTCGGTCTAAACTCTCTGTTGCCTATTGAAATAATTTTGGTCCCACCGAGGTATGCAATCGGTCCCACCGAGTTTGTTTGGCCAACTCTCTATTTCGCTTATTACCCAAATCGGTCCCACCGAGTTTGTGTAATCGGTCAAACCAAGTTGAGGCTTTACCCTAACCCTAGCACATCGGTCCCACCAAGTTGATCATGTCGGTCCCACCGAAATGCCTAACGGTCACATTATGAACTAAATCGGTCTAACCGAGTTCTCTGAATCGGTCCCACCAAGTTTGGTAAATTGTGTGTAACGGTTAGATTTTGTGTGGAGGCTATATATACCCCTCCACCCACTCTTCATTTGTGGAGAGAGCCATCAGAACATGCCTACACTTCCAACATACATTTTCTGAGAGAGAACGACCTACACTTGTGTTGAGGTCAAGATGTTCCATTCCAACCACATAAATCTTGATCTCTAGCCTTCGCCAAGTTGCTTACCACTCAAATATTCTTTCTACCAAATCCAAATCCTGTGAGAGAGAGTTGAGTGTTGGGGAGACTATCATTTGAAGCACAAGAGCAAGGAGTTCATGATCAACACACCATCTATTACCTCTTGGAGAGTGGTGTCTCCTAGATTGGTTAGGTGTCACTTGGGAGCCTCCGTCAAGATTGTGGAGTTGAACCAAGGAGTTTGTACGGGCAAGGAGATCTCCTACTTCGTGAAGATCTACCCTAGTGAGGCAAGTCCTTCATGGGAGATTGCCATGGTGGGGTAGACAAGGTTGCTTTTTCGTGGACCCTTCGTGGGTGGAGCCCTCTGTGGACTCGTGCAACCGTTACCCTTCGTGGGTTGAAGTCTCCATCAAGGTGGATGTACGATAGCACCACCTATCGGAACCACGCCAAAAATCTTCGTGTCTCCAATTGCGTTTGCACACTCCAACCCCATCCCTTTACATTGTTGCAACTTGCATGATTTACTTTCCGCTGCTCATATACTCTTGTCATGCTTGCTTGATATGTATTGTGAATGCTCAAACTTGTGCCAGAACTCCACTTCAACTTAAAGAAATTAAAAACTGCAAGTTTTGTTGCTAAGAGTCTATTCACCCCCCTCTAGACACCTCTTCTCGATCCTACAAAAAGTGATGAAGCTGGGATCCAAAGAAGTTCACAAAACCCCGAAAAAAGGATGGGGAGGCAGAGAAAATCCAAGGTCGACGTGAGTCCCAAGGAGGACGCACTCACCCTCCTGCGGCTGCAGCTCGGTCTCGTTGCCCGGAAGCCTCCAAGATTCATGGGTAATGAAACCTCCCGAGGCCAGATCCTACACATCCTCCAGCTGGATCGTGGAGCGGAACCAGTCACCCTGGATCCAGGCGGGCGGCGGGCCGGACCTCGAGGAGGATCCCCCCGACTCGTGTTCTTCCCTTTTGGCTTCGCCGCCATCGTCGCCGTCACCATAGCCTTCTTGTCATGCTCAAGAGCTATCGTCTTGTCCTTCCCCATTGCCGCGGATTGCTCACAAGTGGTGCGGTGGTGTCGAGAGTGGAGGAGGGCGAGATGTGGAAACAGAGGGAGGAGAAGGAGAATGGGGAACGTTGTGCAGACGCACTGGCCGTGGAGTCTTTTATTTGCCCGTTTCCAATTGATTGACATGCGGGCCCAAGAAATCATGTCAAATCCCGCAACAGCCGCGCTCTCGGTACGTGGCAAAAAAGGCGGTGAAAATATCGAGGCGCCCTTGCCTAGTCCGTCCCAATTACTGCGGCACACTCCGTCCCGTGCGCTTCCCAAAATTTTGAATCCCGTGAGATTCGGAGACGACAACACAGTCAATCACGCCAAAGATTTCGCTGCACTTCAACACTCGAGACATCCCAAAATGAGTTCACTCGACAAATTCTGAATGGATCAAGGCGACTAAAAATAAGGTTGAAGTTTCAAAGTAGTTCTCCTTTCCAAGCAAAGTGCTCCTGAAGCATAAAAATTGAGTCGAAAATATCTCCAACATTTTCTTCCTTCAGACCTCAATCCATTCGGGGGCTAATGACGATGACATGTACCTAGGGGAGGGTAATAGGCCGGACCTAGACACCCTCCCCAAGGACACTACTCAAAGATCAACAACATCCAAGGCATAGTAATGCCCACCATCTGGAATATCCTCAGAGTGCAATACACTTGACCAGCAACTCCACTCGGGTAACCCAATTCCATTCGACCAATATATCACCATTCGACCATACAAGAAATCACTCGGAAGACTGAAGACCTAAAGTCACTTAGGACGGCAATGGTCAGGCGTTCACTCCATAGTGTTAATGATGATTTATATGACTTTATTGCTGGCGTTACCAGTAACACCTCACCTTTATGTGCATTAAACCCTGTATAACTGAGGGCGGGAGGGGTCTGGCGCACTCTATATAAGCCACCCCCGTCCTCAGGTACAAGGGTTCGCACCCCATGTAATTTCACGCATAATCCAGTCGACCGCCTCTGGGCACCGAGACGTAGGGCTATTACTTCCACCGCAAAGGGCCCGAACTCAAAAATGTTGCATGCGCAACCTCATCGTAGCTAGGATCTTGCCTCCTCTTACGTACCGCCTCCTCTACTGTCAGACTTAGAACCACGACAGTAGCTACAATGCAAAAAAAATGAATGGGTTTGCAACAATACTTAAAGTAGTGATTTGCATTATTATACTAATGGATCTCACCAGTTTTCTATTAAGTTTTGTGTGGATGATGTGTTCAAAGATCAAGGAGGTCTTGATATGAGGCGAAGGAAGAGAGGCAATATTTCAAGATTGGGGATTTCCAAGGCACCCCAAGTAAATATCCAAGGATACTCAACCTTCTAAGCTTGGGGATGCCCCGGAAGGCAACCCATATTTCTTCAACAAGTATCAGAGCGTTTTCGTTTTCGTTTCGTTCACGTGATATGCAGAAATCTTGGAGGGTCTTTTGTGTTTAATTTTCACTTTTCTTTACACACCATGCTGGTATGAGATAGTCCATGGTTTATTTATAGAATGCTCAGTGCACTTCACTTATATCTTTTGAGTATGGCTTTATAGAATGCTTCATGTGCTTCACTTATATCATTTTAAGTTTAGATTGCCTATTTCTCTTCACATGGAAAACCGTTGTTGGTAGAATGCTCTTTTGCTTCCCTTATATTTATTAGAGCATGTTATTTTATAGAAATAATTAAACTCTCATGCTTCACTTATATCTATTTAGAGAGTCAACCGGAATTGGTCATTTGCATGGTTAGTCATGAAATCCCACATAAAACTTATGGATCACTGAATATGATATATTTGATTCCTTGCAATAGTTTTGCGATATAGAGATGATAATATGTGGGAGGTACTAGTGGATGATCGTGTTTTGTAATATATTGGTGTTAATGTTTGTGATTCCCGAAGCATGCATGTATAGTCTCTCATTATGCTATGAAGTTGGAGCATGATTTATTATTGATTGTCTTCCTTTGCGTAGAGGTCGGGGCGCACCATGGTTAAGTCCTACCAACCTCTCCGCTAGGGGCATGCATAGTAGTACTTTGCTTCAACGGCTAATAAATGTTTGCAATAAGTATATGAGTTCTTTATGACTAACGTGAGTCCATGGATTATATGCACTCTTACCTTTCCACAATTTGCTAGCCTCTTTGGTACCATGCATTGCCCTTTCTCACCTCGAGATGTGGTGCAAACTTCGCCGGTGCATCCAAACTCTACGATATGATATGCTCTATCACACAATAGCCTTATTATATCTTCTTCAAAACAGCCATCATACCTATCTATTATGACCTTTCCATAGCCATTCTGAGATATAGTGTCATGCAACTTCCACCGCTTCCATTTTGATGACTTGAGCATTCATTGTCATATTGCTTTGCATGATCGTAAGATAGCTAGCATGATATTTCCATGGCTTGTCCATTTTTTGATATCTCTGCTACGCTATATCATTGCTCATCCTGGTACACTACCAGAGGCATTTATATAGAGTCATATTTTGTTTTAGGTATCGAGTTATAATTTTTATTTGTTTTGAGTTATAAGTAAATAGAAGTGTGATGATCATCATTATTCTTTATTAGAGCATGTCCCAGTGAGGAAAGGATGATGGAAACTATGATTCCCCTACAAGTCAGGATGAGGCTCCAGACAAATATCTTAAAAAAATGAAAAAAAAAGTGAGGCCAAAAAGAGCCAAAGAAAAAGAAAAAAAAGAAAAAGAAAAAAAGAGAGAAAAGAGAGAAGGGGCATGCAAACACCACACTTGTGCTTGAAAGTAGCACCATGTTTTTCATATAGAGAGTCTCCTATGTTGTCGCTTTCATATACTGGTGGAAATTTTTCATTAGAGGACTAGATGCACACCCACTTAATTTTTTTGGGTGAGATTTCATACACTTACAGCTCTTAGTGCATTTGTTGCATGGTAATCCCTACTCCTCGCATTGACATCAATTGATAGGAATCTCCATTACCCGTTGGTTAGCCGCGTTGATGTGAGACTTTCTTACTTTTTTGTTTTCTCTATATTTACCCGTATCATCTTACTCTATTCCACCCGTAGTGCTATATCAATGGCTCACGCTCATGTATTGCATGAGGGTTGAAAAAGCTGAAGCGCGTTAAAAAGTATGAATGAATTGCTTGGCTGACACTGGGGTAGTACATGATAAATACTTTGTGTTAAGAAGATAGAGGATGACAAGATTATATGCTTTTGTAGGGATAGCTTTCTTTAGCGTTGATATTTTGAAGGACACGGTTGTTTGTTGGGATGCCTGAGTATTGATGTCTTTATGTCAAATTATAGACTATTGCTCTGAATCACTCATGTCTTAATATTCATGCCATGATTAGATATATGATCAAGATTAAGCTAGGTAGGATTCCACAATTTTTTTATAATTTACCTACTCGAGGAAGAGCGGGAATTAAGCTTGGGGATGCTGATATGTCTCCGTCATATCTATATTTTTTGATTTTTTTCATGCCAATGTTATACAACTTTCACATACTTTTGGCAAAATTTTATATGATTTATTGGACTAACCTATTAATCAGTGCCCAGTGCCAATTCCTGTTTGTTGCATGTTTCTTGTTTTGTAGAATATCCATATAAAACGAAGTCCAAAGCAATAAAAAATTATGGAGAATTATTTTGGAATATTTGTGATTTTTGGGAGGCGGAATCAACGCAAACAGGGGCCCATAGCCACCACAAGACACCTGGGCGTGCCAGGCAGCCCAGGCGCACGGTGGTGATTTGTTCCCTCCTTGTAAGTCAATTGGAGCTCTACTTCGGGTGTGAAGAAGATTATATCCGAAAAAATCATGTGAAAATCTCAGCACAATCATAGTTGAGGATCTCCAGGAATATAAGAAACGGTTTTCGGCTAGAAAATAGGAACACAAAATAGAAGAGAACGGAGAGGGAGATCCAATCTTGGAGGGGCTCCGCCCCTCCGCCGACATGGAAGCCATGGACCAGAGGGAGAACTCTCCTCCCATCTTGGGGGGAGGCCAAGGAAGAAGAAGGAGGAGGAGGTCTTCCCCCTCTCTCCCAGTGGCACCGGGGCAATCATCGTGACGGCAATCTACACCAACAACTTCGCCGCCGTTGTCAGATTTAGGGCTCCATAGACCCTTGAGAGGTTCAAACACTGGGGTGCGTATGAAGAACTCCTTCTTCCCAACCTGCCCGCCCAATGATTCAATAGCCTAGCTCGACGAACTCAAGTGACAAGAGACACATTAGTTTATCCTGGTTCTGGCCACCTTACGGTGTAATACCCTACTCCAACTTTGTGGTGGATTGCCTCGAGGGCATGAGGATGAACTAGTATAGTGGTTGAACAGCCTCAGGAGGCGAGTCGTTCTTGAGCTCGATGAGCTGGTGAGTTGGTCAGGGTGGAGTGGATCCGTCCCCCCTCTGGATGCCTTGCTACGGTGGTGGCTAAGTCCTATTTAAATTTTCCTTGGTCCTCTTCCCAAATGTAGGCGGGAAGGGCTCCCACAACGGCCAATTTTTAAGGGATACAACTAGCACAAGTTATCCTGACAAAAGTAGTCTTTTCCTGCAAAAGGCTCTGGTGGTGACGCTTTAGTGGGCTCCGCGATGACTTTCGTCCTCTCATCCTGGTGGTCTTGGTCTTGTTGCACCAATACGGAAACCTTTGCCTGATTCCTCTAAAGGAAATATGCCCTAGAGGCAATAATAAAGTTATTATTTATTTCCATATTTCATGATAAATGTTTATTATTCGTGCTAGAATTGTATTAACCGGAATCATAATACATGTGTGAATACATAGACAAACATAGTGTCACTAGTATGCCTCTACTTGACTAGCTCATTGGTCAAAGATGGTTAAGTTTCCTAACCATAGACATGAGTTGTTATTTGATCAATGCGATCACTTCATTAGGAGAATGATGTGATTGACTTGACCCATTCCGTTAGCTTAGCACTTGATCATTTGTTTACTGCTATTGCTTTCTTCATGACTTATACATGTTCTTATGACTATGAGATTATGCAACTCCCGAATACCGGAGGAACACTTTGTGTGCTACCAAACGTCACAACGTAACTGGGTGATTATAAAGGTACTCTACAGGTGTCTCCGATGGTACTTGTTGAGTTGGCATAGATCAAGATTAGGATTTGTCACTCCAATTGTCAGAGAGGTATCTCTGGGCCCTCTCGGTAATACACATCACTATAAGCCTTGCAAGCATGATAACTAATGAGTTAGTTACAGGATGATGTATTACGAAACGAGTAAAGAGACTTGCCGGTAACGAGATTGAACTAGGTATTGGGATACCGACAATCGAATCTCGGGCAAGTAACATACCAATGACAAAGAGAACAACGTATACTGTTGTGTGGTTTGACCGATAAAGATCTTCGTAGAATATGTAGGAACCAATTGAGCCCTTTTTCTTCTCTTTCTCTCCAAGCCTTTCCCCCTCCTAGTAGGAGTAGGAAAGGGAGGAATTCTTCTCCTACTAGGAAGAGTATTCCTCCTCCTAGGCACGCCAACAAGGGCCGGCCGGCCTCCCCCTTGCTCCTTTATATACAGGGGCAGGGGGCACCTCTAGACACATAAGTTGATCACAAAGATCTCTCCCAGCCGTGTGCGGTGCCCCCCTCCACCATAATCCACCTCGGTCATACTGTAGCGGTGTTTAGGCGAAGCCCGGCTGCAGAACTTCATCAACATCGTCACCACGCCGTCGTGCTGACGAAACTCTTCCCCGATCTCTACTGGATCGTGAGTTCGTGGGACGTCACCGAGCTGAACGTGTGCTGAACACGGAGGTGCCGTATGTTCAGTACTGAGGATCGGTCGATCGTGAAGACGTACGACTACATCAACCGCGTTTTCATAACGCTTCCGCTTAACGGTCTATGAGGGTACGTGGACAACACTCTCCCCTCCTGTTGCTATGCATCACCATGATCCTGTGTGTGCATAGGAAAATTTTGAAATTACTATGTTCCCCAACAGTGGCATCCGAGCCAGGTTTTATGCGTAGATGTTACATGCATGAGTAGAACACAAGTGAGTTGTGGGCGATACAAGTCATACTGCTTACCAGCATGTCATACTTTGGTTCGGCGGTATTGTTGGATGAAGCAGCCCGGACCGACATTACGTGTATGCTTACGCGATATTGGTTCTACCGACGTGCTTTGCACACAGGCGGCTGGCGGGTGTCAGTTTCTCCAACTTTAGTTGAACCGAGTGTGACTACGCCCGGTCCTTGAGAAGGTTAAAACAGCACCAACTTGACGAACTATTGTTGTGGTTTTGATGCATAGGTAAGAACGGTTCTTTCTCAGCCCGTAGCAGCCACGTAAAACTGGCAACAACAAAGTAGAAGACGTCTAAATTGTTTTTGCAGGGCATGTTGTGATGTGATATGGTCAAGACATGATGCTATATTTATTGTATGAGATGATCATGTTTTGTAACGGAGTTATCGGCAACTAGCAGGAGCCATATGGTTGTCACTTTATTGTATGCAATGCAATCGCCCTGAAATTGCTTTACTTTATCACTAAGCGGTAGCGATATTTGTAGAAGCAATAGTTCACGAGAAGACAACGATGCTTGATGACCCACAAGTATAGGGGATCTATCGTAGTCCTTTCGATAAGTAAGAGTGTCGAACCCAATGAGGAGCAGAAGGAAATGATAAGCGATTTTCAGCAAGGTATTCTCTGCAAGTACTGAAATAAGTGGTAACAGATAGTTTTGTGATAAGATAATTTGTAACGAGCAACAAGTAACAAAAGTAAATAAAGTGCAGCAAGGTGGCCCAATCCTTTTTGTAGCAAAGGACAAGACTGGACAAACTCTTACATAAGGAAAAGCGCACCCGAGGACACATGGGAATATCTTCAAGCTAGTTTTCATCACGTTCATATGATTCGCGTTCAGTACTTTGATAATTTGACATGTGGGTGGACCAGTGCTTGGGTGCTGTTCTTACTTGAACAAGCATCCCACTTATGATTAACCTCTATTGCAAGCATCCGCAACTACAACAAAAGTATTAAGGTAAACCTAACCATAGCATGAAACATATGGATCCAAATCAGCCCCTTACGAAGCAACGCATAAACTAGGGTTTAAGCTTTTGTCACTCTAGCAACCCATCATCTACTTATTACTTCCCAATGCCTTCCTCTAGGCCCAAATAATGGTGAAGTTTTATGTAGGCGACGTTCACATAACACCACTAGAGGCTAGACAACATACATCTCATCAAAATATTGAACGAATACCAAATTCACATGACTACTAATAGCAAGACTTCTCCCTTGTCCTCAGGAACAAACGTAACTACTCACAAAGCATATTCATGTTCATAATCAGAGGGGTAATAATATGCATAAAGGATCTGAACATATGATCTTCCACCAATTAAACCAACTAGCATCAACTACAAGGAGTAATTAACACTACTAGCAACCTACTAGCACCAATCCCGGACTTGGAGACAAGAATTGGATACAAGAGATGAACTAGGGTTTTGAGATGAGATGGTGCTGATGAAGATGTTGATGGAGATTGCCCTCTCCCAATGAGAGGAGCGTTGGTGATGACGATGGCGATGATGTCCCACTCCGGGAGAGAAGTTTCCCCGGCAGAACAGCTCTGCCGGAGCCCTAGATTGGTTCCGCCAAGGTTCCGCCTCGTGGCAGCGGAGTTTCATCCCGAAAGGTTGCTTCGGGTTTTTTCTCAAGGAAAGACTTCGTATAGCAGAAGATGGTCATCGGAGAGCCACCAGGGGGCCCACGAGGTAGGGGGCGCGCCCTAGGGGGGCGCCCCCACCCTCGTGGACAAGGTGTGGCCCCCCTGGTCTTCATCTTTGGCGAGGATTTTTCATTATTTATTATAAGGTATTCCGTGGAGTTTCGGGACTTTTGGGGTTGTGTAGAATAGGTCTCTAATATTTGCTCCTTTTCCAGCCCAGAATTTCAGCTGCCGGCATTCTCACTCCTTATGTAAACCTTATAAAATAAGAGAAAATAGCCATAAGTATTGTGAGATAATGTGAAATAATAGCCCATAATGCAATAAATATCGATATAAAAGCATGATGCAAAATGGACGTATCAATGCTACTATGGAGATCAAGGTTACGCGCCGTGCCAATGGTGATCATGACAGTGCTTCGAGATGGAGATCACAAGCACAAGATGATGATGGCCATATCATATCACTTATATTGATTGCATGTGATGTTTATCCTTTATGCATCTTATTCTGCTTTGTTTGACGGTAGCATTATAAGATGATCTCTCACTAAATTTCAAGATAAAAGTGTTCTCCCTGAGTATGCACCATTGCCAAAGTTCGTTTTGCCGAGACACCACATGATGATCGGGTGTGATAAGCTCTACGTCCATCTACAATGGGTGCAAGCCAGTTTTGCACATGCGGAATACTCAGGTTAAACTTGACGAGCCTAGCATATGCAGATATGGCCTCGGAACACTGAGACCGAATGGTCGAGCGTGAATCATATAGTAGATATGATTAACATAGATGTTCACCATTGAAAACTACTCCATTTCACGTGATGATCGGTTATGGTTTAGTTGATATGGATCACGTGATCACTTAGATGATTAGAGGGATGTCTATCTAAGTGGGAGTTCTTAAGTAATATGATTAATTGAACTTAAATTTATCATGAACTTAGTACCTGATAGTATTTTGCTTATCTATGTTGTTGTAGATAGATGGCCTGTGCTGTTGTTCTGTTGAATTTTAATGTGTTCCTTGAGAAAGCAAAGTTGGAAGATGATGGTAGCAATTACATGGACTGGGTCCATAACTTGAGGATTATCCTCATTGCTGCATAGAAGAATTACGTCCTGGAAGCACCGCTGGGTGCCAGGCTTGCTGCAGATTGTACTGACAACGTTAAGAAAATTTGGGAGAGTAAAGCTGATGACTACTCGATAGTTCAGTGTACCATGCTTTACGGCTTAGAACCGGGACTTCAACGACGTTTTGAAAGTCATGGAGCATATGAGATGTTCCAGGAGTTGAAGTTAATGTTTCAAGCAAATGCCCGGATTGAGAGATATGAAGTCTCCAATAAGTTCTATAGCTGCAAGATGGAGGAGAATAGTTCTGTCAGTGAGCATATACTCAAAATGTCTGGGTATCATAATCACTTGACTCAACTGGGAGTTAATCTTCCTGTTGATAGTGTCATTGACAGAGTTCTTCAATCACTGCCACCAAGCTACAAAAGTTTCGTGATGAACTATAATATGCAAGGGATGAATAAGACAATTCCCGAGCTCTTCACAATGCTAAAAGCTGCGGAGGTAGAAATCAAGAAGGAGCATCAAGTGTTGATGGTCAATAAAACCATCAGTTTCAAGAAAAAGGGCAAAGGGAAGAAGAAGGGGAACTTCAAGAAGAATGGCAAACAAGTTGCTGCTCAGGAGTAGAAACCCAAGTCTGGACCTAAGCCTTAGACTGAGTGCTTCTACTGCAAACAGACTAGTCACTGGAAGCGGAACTGCCCCAAGTATTTGGCGGATAAGAAGGATGTCAAGGTGAACAAAGGTATATGTGATATACATGTTATTGATGTGTACCTTACCAGAGCTCGCAGTAGCACATGGGTATTTGATACTGGTTCTGTTGCTAATATTTGCAACTCGAAACAGGGACTACGGATTAAGCGAAGACTGGCTAAGGACGAGGTGACGATGCGCGTGGGAAATGGTTCCAAAGTCGATGTGATCGCCGTCGGCGCGCTACCTCTACATCTACCTTCGGGATTAGTTTTAGACATAAATAATTGTTATTTGGTACCAGCGTTAAGCATGAACATTATATCTAGATCTTGTTTGATGTGTGACGGTTATTCATTTAAATCTGAGAATAATGGTTGTTCTATTTATATGAGTAATATCTTTTATCGTCATGCACCATTAAAGAGTGGTCTATTCTTGTTGAATCTCGATAGTAGTGATACACATATTCATAATGTTGAAGCCAAAAGATGCAGAGTTGATAATGATAGTGCAACTTATTTGTGGCATTGCCGTTTGGATCATATTGGTATAAAGCGCATGAAGAAACTCCATAGTAATGGACTTTTGGAATCACTTGATTATGAATCACTTGGTACTTGCGAACCATGCCTTATGGGCAAGATGACTAAAACGCCGTTCTCCGGAACTATGGAGTGAGCAACAGATTTGTTGGAAATCATACATACTGATGTATGTGGTCCGATGAATATTGAGTCTCGCGGTGGGTAATGTTATTTTCTCACCTTCACAGATGATTTAAGCAGATATGGGTATATCTACTTAATGAAACATAAGTCTAAAACATTTGAAAAGTTCAAAGAATTTCAGAGTGATGTGGAAAATCATCGTAACAACAAAATAAAGTTTCTACAATATGATCGTGGAGGAGAATATTTGAGTTACGAGTTTGGCATACATTTGAAACAATGCGGAATAGTTTCGCAGCTCATGCCACCCGGAACACCACAGTGTAATGGTGTGTCTGGACGTCGTAATCGTACTTTACTAGTACGCCACCCGAGATCGCACAAGGGGCGCGAGCATGCCTGGAGCGGAGCCAAGCGCTGTGTCAGGAACTCCTTCACAATCATGGCCCCCCTCAGCTTCTCCGACTTTGGGTCATCAGGCTTCAGGTCGGCCATCATCCTCTCCACCATCTGCTCAGCCGGGGGGTCGTTGAGCTTCACACTGTTCCATCCATCATGGGGCGCAGGCATCCCAGTCGGCAGCGCCAGTCGAGGGTGGGAGCTCTTGGCATCCATAAGGATCCACATGTTCCTGAAGTCCTCCACCTTCTTGCCGCCTCGCGAGATAGCGTTTGTTCCATTGGCCGCGACGAAGTTGGCAGACCCCGAGCACTGGCCCTCTTTGATCCGAAGGTAGAATAAACGGCGGAGCAGCGCCACGGATGGCATCACCCCCACGAACGCCTCGCAGTAAAAGGCGAAGATTGAAAGGAGGAGGAAGTAGTTGGGATGAAGATGGAGGGCATGAAGATTGTAGTGGCAAAGGACGGCGTAGAAGAAGCTGGAGAAAGGGGGACCAGCCCCGCGAAGATACTATGCAAGAAGAAGGGATAGAAGGTACCGCCGGAGGCTCCTGGCTTGGCGGAGCTGGTCAGAAGCGCTGTCTCTCCTCCCTTGTTGATGTCGCCCGCCGTCACCAGGAGTGCGGCAGCGAAGTTCTTCTCCGAGACCGTGGATGCGCTCAGGGAAGGCTCGAACTAAAGGCCAAATAAAAAATAAGAGAAAAAGAGAGAAGGGACAATGTTACTATCCTTTGCCACACTTGTGCTTCAAAGTAGCACCGTAATATTCATGATAGAGAGTCTCTTGTTTTGTCACGTTCATATACTAGTGGGAATTCTTCATTATAGAACTTGGCTTGTATAGTCCAACAATGGGCCTCCTCAAGTGCCCTTGGTCTTTGTGAGCAAGCAAGTTGGATGCACAACCACTTAGTTTATTTTGTTCAGCTTTCATACATTTATAGCTCTAGTGCATCCGTTGCATGGCAATCCCTACTCCTTGCATTAACATCAATCGATGGGCATATCCATAGCCCATTGATTAGCCTCATTGATGTGAGACTTTCTCCTTTTTGTCTTCTCCACATAACCCCCCTCATTATATTCTATTCCACCCATAGTGCTATGTCCATGGCTCGCGCTCATATATTGTGTGAAAGTTTATAGGTTTGAGATTACTAAGGTATGAAACAATTGCTTGGCTTGTCATCGGGGTTGTGCATGATGAGAGCATTCTTGTGTCACGAAAATGGAGCATGACTAAACTATATGATTTTGTAGGGATGAACTTTCTTTGGCCATGTTATTTGAGAAGACATAATTGCTTAGTTAGTATGCTTGAAGTATTATTATTTTTATGTCAATATGAACTTTTGTCTTGAATCTTTCAGATCTGAATATTCATGCCACAATTAAGAATAACTAGCGAAGTAACCCGCGCATTTGCGCGGCTAGGTTGTGAGTTGCTATGGTTAATCAGACCCGCGCATTTCTTCACCCTCATACATGATTTCAATTTAATATCCTACTCTAGTCTATATCATATAGTTAATGTCAAAGGGACTTCCAATTTTTTGAAAAGAAGTCATCTTCGGCTACATGAAGTGGCTATTTCAAAATTAAGCATATATTGGGATGGCATGTTAAATCATTTAGTTCCATACCAATGTATTATATGGCCTTCTACATTTCAGGCTATCGTGTGTGTTTTATCTTTTTTTAAGCCACCATGACAAAAAAATCGGGAAATGTAGCCTACATGGTGAATTACCCGGATTGTAAATCTATGATAAATAAAGATTTATTTCTTTCCAGGAGTTTCATGTTATACTCTTAATTCATTTGAAAAAATATATAAATACATGAGTCGATCAGTACCATCAAATTTGCTTTTGTAGTAAAGAAACTTTTATTAATCAAACAGAATGATTACATTCAGACTTGAATATGTTGGCTATCTCTTCACGGAAATTCTGAAGCCATTAGCACCATTAGTTTTACCTCCATGGTTTTGAGAGAGCATTGACATAACTATTAAATACAGAGAATGAGATAAAATAGCAGGTTATCGAGCTTGAGTGAAAGAGTGTATCATATCACGGGGGTTGCATGCACCGGCGAAGTTTGCGCCAACTCTCAATGTGAGAAAGGGCAATGCGCAGTACCGAAGAGGCTAGCAAGGATGGAAGGGTGAGAGTGCGTATAATCCATGGACTCAACATTAGTCATAAAGAACTCACATACTTATTGCAAAAAATCTACAAGTCATCAAAAACATCGGCACTACGCGCATGCTCCTAGGGGGTAGATTGGTAGGAAAATACCATCGCTCGTCCCCGACCGCCACTCATAAGGAAGACAATCAAATAACACCTCATGTTTCAAATTTGTTACATAACGTTTACCATACGTGCATGCTATGGGACTTGCAAACTTCAACACAAGTATTTCTCAATTTCACAACTACTCAGCTAGCACGACTTTGATATTATTACCTCCATATCTCAAAACAATCATCAAGCATCCAACTTCTCTTAGTATTCAAAACACTTATAAGAAAATTTTAGTAATCTTGAATACCTAGCATATTAGGATTTTAAGAAAATTACCATGCTATTAAGACTCTCAAAATATTCTAAGTGAAGCATGAGAGATCAATAGTTTCTATAAAACAAATCCACCACAGTGCTCTAAAAGATATAAGTGAAGTACTAGAACAAAACTATGGAAATGCCATAATAGGTAGGTATGGTGGCTGTTTTGAGGAAAACATAAGGAGGTTTATGAGTGAAAGAGCGTATCATATCACGGGGGTTGCATGCACCGGCGAAGTTTGCGCCAACTCTCAATGTGAGAAAGGGCAATGCGCAGTACCGAAGAGGCTAGCAAGGATGGAAGGGTGAGAGTGCGTATAATCCATGGACTCAACATTAGTCATAAAGAACTCACATACTTATTGCAAAAAATCTACAAGTCATCAAAAACATCGGCACTACGCGCATGCTCCTAGGGGGTAGATTGGTAGGAAAATACCATCGCTCGTCCCCGACCGCCACTCATAAGGAAGACAATCAAATAACACCTCATGTTTCAAATTTGTTACATAACGTTTACCATACGTGCATGCTACGGGACTTGCAAAATTCAACACAAGTATTTCTCAATTTCACAACTACTCAACTAGCACGACTTTGATATTATTACCTCCATATCTCAAAACAATCATCAAGCATCCAAATTCTCTTAGTATTCAAAACACTCATAAGAAAATTTTAGTAATCTTGAATACCTATCATATTAGGATTTTAAGAAAATTACCATGCTATTAAGACTCTGAAAATATTCTAAGTGAAGCATGATAGATCAATAGTTTCTATAAAACAAATCCACCACAGTGCTCTAAAAGATATAAGTGAAGTACTAGAGGAAAACTATGTAACTCAAAAGATATAAGCGAAGCACATAGAGTATTCTAACAAATTCCAAGTCATGTATGGCTCTCTCAAAAGGTGTGTACATCAAGTATGATTGTGGTAAACTAAAAAGCAAAGACTCAAATAATACAAGACGCTCCAAGCAAAACACATATCATGTGGTAAATAAAAATATAGCTCCAAGTAAAGTTTACGATAGAAGTAGATGAAAAAGGGGATGCCTTCCGGGGCATCCCCAAGATTTGGATTTTAGGTGTCCTTAGATTATCTTGGGGGTGCCATGGGCATCCCCAAGCTTAGGCTCTTGCCACTCCTTGTTCCATAATTCATCAAATCTTTACCCAAAACTTGAAAACTTCACAACACAAAACTCAAAGTAGAAAATCTCGTGAGCTCCGTTAGCGAAAGAAAACAAAAGACCACTTCAAGGTACTGTAATGAACTCATTCTTTATTTATATTGGTGTTAAACCTACTCTATTCCAATTTCTATATGGTTTATAAACTATTTTACTAGCCATAGATTCATCAAAATAAGCAAACAACACACGAAAAACAGAATCTGTCAAAAACAGAACAATCTGTAGTAATCTCTAGCTAGCGCAAGATCTGGAACCCCAAAAATTCCAAAATAAATTGCTGGACGTAAGGAATTTATCTATTGATCATCTTCAAAAAGAATTAACTAAATATAACTTTCAAAAAAATGACAGCAGTTCTCGTGAGCGCTAAAGTTTCTGTTTTTTACAGCAAGTTTAACAAGACTTTCCCCAAGTCTTCCCAACGGTTCTACTTGGCACAAACACTAATTAAACACAGAAAACACAACCAAAACAGAGGCTAGATAAATTATGTATTACTAAACTGGAGCAAAAAGCAAGGAATAAAAATAAAATTGGGTTGCCTCCCAACAAGCGCTATCGTTTAACGCCCCTAGCTAGGCATAACAAGCAAGAATAGATCTAGGTATTGCCATATTTGGTTTTCAACTTTTTAGCAGAATCAAGCTCGAATCCGGGGGGTTCTTTACGTTTCCGACCATATTCTGAAATTTTTAGATCTAAAGAATCCAACCGCTTATTGCAAAGAGTAATCAACATATTCATGCGGTGAATATTTCCGCTAACGTTCTTAAGAGGTTCAAGAGACTTCTATAAAATTTTAGTAACTTCACAATTTTTTTCAAAAACTTGTGTCTCTTCCTTGGTAGGATGAGGCCCCTTTTGTTGAGGTAGTGTTCCCACTATACCTTCTATAATTTCAAGCACAATATGGGGATCGATTTCAATAAAATTGCCTTTGGCAACGCAATCCAAGAGTTGTCTATGAGACAAATTTAATCCAACATAAAAATTGCGAAGCAAAATTCTCAGGTTCACTTCAAAGGTGCAATTATGATAAGACTCCATTATTCTCAACCAGGCATCTTTTAAATTTTCTCCTAGTCTTTGTTTGAAGTGAAAGACTTCGAACTCAGGGGACAACAGAGTGGATAAGGGACTAGCCATAGCGACAAGCAACCGAACTAACGCACAAGCAAACAAAAAGCAAGCGGGAAAAAGAGGCAAACGGGAAAGAGAAGGAGGATAGAGAGATGGCGAATAAAACGGCAAGGGTGAAGTGGGGGAGAGGAAAATGAGAGGCAAATGGCAAATAATGTAATGCGGGAGATAAGGGTATGTGATGGGTACTTGGTATATTGACTTTTGCGTAGACCTCCCCGGCAACGGTGCCAGAAATCCTTCTTGCTACCTCTTGAGCACTGCGTTGGTTTTCCCCGAAGAGGAAGGCATGATGCGGCAAAGTAGCGTAAGTATTTCCCTCAGTTTTTGAGAACCAAGGTATCAATCCAGTAGGAGGCTACGCGCGAGTCCCTCGGACCTGCACAAAACAAATAAATCCTCGCAATCAATGCGTTAAGGGGTTGTCAATCCCTACACGGCCACTTACGAGAGTGAGATCTGATAGATATGATAAGATAATATTTTTGGTGTTTTTATGATAAAGATGCAAAGTAAAATAAAAGCAAAGTGAAAGCAAAAGGAAATAACTTAGTATTGGTAGATTAATATGATGAAGATAGACCCGGGGGCCATAGGTTTCACTAGTGGCTTCTCTCGAGAGCATAAGTATTCTATGGTGGGTAAACAAATTACTGTTGAGCAATTGACAGAATTGAGCATAGTTATGAGAATATCTAGGTACGATCATGTATATAGGCATCACGTCCGAGACAAGTAGACCGACTCCTGCTTGCATCTACTACTATTACTCCACTCATCGACCGCTATCCAGCATGCATCTAGAGTATTAAGTTAATGAAAACAAAGTAACGCCTTAAGCAAGATGACATGATGTAGAGGGATAAAATCATGCAATATGATGAAAACCCCATCTTCTTATCCTCGATGGCAACAATACAATACGTTCCTTGCTGCCCCTACTGTCACTGGGAAAGGACACCGCAAGATTGAACCCAAAGCTAAGCACTTCTCCCATTGCAAGAAAGATCAATCTAGTAGGCCCTCCCATTGCAAGAAAGATCAATCTAGTAGGCCAAACCAAACTGATAATTCTAAAAGACTTGCAAAGATAACCAATCATACATAAAAGAATTCAGAGAAGATTCAAATATTGTTCATAGATAGACTTGATCATAAACCCACAATTCATCGATCTCAACAAACACACCACAAAAAGAAGATTACATCAAATAGATCTCCACAAGAGAGGGGGAGAACATTGTATTGAGATCCAAAAAGAGAGAAGAAGCCATCTAGCTACTAACTATGGACCCGTAGGTCTAAGGTAAACTACTCACACTTCATCGGAGGGGCTATGGTGTTGGTGTAGAAGCCCTCCGTGATCGATGCCCCCTCCGGCGGAGCTCCGGAACAGGCCCCAAGATGGGATCTCGTGGATACAGAAAGTTGCGGCGGTGGGATTAGGGTTTTGGCTCCGTATCTGATCGTTTGGGGGTCTGTAGGTATATATAGGAGGAAGGAGTACATCGGTGGAGCAACAGGGGGCCCACGAGGGTGGAGGGCGCGCCTGGGGGGGGGGGGTAGGCGCGCCCCCTACCTCGTGGCCTCCTCTTTTGTGTCTTGACGTAGGGTCCAAGTCTCCTGGGTTTTATTCGTTGAGAAAATCACGTTCCCGAAGGTTTCATTCCGTTTGATATTCCTTTTCTTCGAAACCCTGAAATAGGCAAAAAACAGCAATTCTGGGTTGGGCCTCCGGTTAATAGGTTAGTCCCAAAAAATAGTATAAAAGTGATTAATAAAGCCCAATAATGTCCAAAATAATAGATAATATAGCATGGAGCAATCAAAAATTATAGATACGTTGGAGACGTATCAGCCCAGCCTCAGGAGGAAGCGGTCTCCGTGGCCGATCCGGCTCCGGAGGTGCTTGCCCTCAGCTCACCTGCTGAGGTCCCAAAGGCTCCGGAGCCCCCGGCCCCTGCTGCCGCCGCTAGCTTGCCGATCCTGACATAGGTGCTATCTTTTGCTTCGCCTGGTACTCTAGAGGAGGCTTTCTCCGTGTTGACCCAACTTCACGACGATCTTCAAGGCGCCGATCGACGCCTGGCATCTGGCCTCCTGGATCTGATCTTGGGGTGGCTGCGATCTGATGCGTCCGTCAGAGCGGCATGGAGCCACGCCTTGGCGGCCTCTGAGGAAGGTAAGCAGGTTGCCAGCCTGGCCGCGGCCGCCCGCGACGTGGCATTGGGGGATGCTAAGGCTACCAAGGAGCGCTACCGGGTGGCGGAGGCCGAGCTGGAGACCCTGCGTAGGAGGAGGAGGTGAAGGCTCGGGAAGACGCGGTTGCTGGCCATGACACCGAGCTGGAGTAGTCAGCGTGGGAGCGGGCCATAGAGCGCGATCGCCTAGAGAAGTTGAAGAAGGAGGTCGAGGAGGAGAAGGTCCAGCTGGAGGCCAAGGCGAAAATCCTTGCCAACGATCGTGTTGCCTTTGAACCTCTTGACGGGGTTGAAGAAGCTGCTGGTGAGTGCTTAGGAAGGACCCGCTGAGGTGGTCCCCCAGCTTGTCGAGGTGCTTGAGGGCGTCGCCTACGGAGTCGGCCCCATGGTGGAGGGGGAAGCCCGCGCGCTCTCTGCTTCAGCTATGACGCGCGTCTTCAGCCACCTCCATCTTCGCAACCCCAGCATCGACTTCAAAGCCCTTCTTGAGCCTGTGGACGAGGTGCACTGCGCCGCTGCTGCCGAAGCCGTGAAGGACCAGGTGGATGCTCTGCTACGGAAGTTCCTCGCCATTGACCTTGCGCCCCGACCGACGGCACCGCCGAACCTATAACTACAACCGACGGTATAGGTGACGGCGATGTTGTCTACGATGGGGCACCCCTCACGGGCAGTGGCAGCGCCCAACCTGAAGTAGGGGCTCACAGGCAGTGCTTCCCTCCATTTTATTTCCTGCAACATGCATCGTGCCTCGTGGAGGCGTTAAAACTTTATGTGCCCGTGCTTTTAAGAAACAGCGTTTTGTAATAATTTGCTAGGAATTTGCAATTTCCTTCCCGCTTGCTTGATGTTCTACGTCGGCAGGGCCCGACCCCGCGCATACCTCAGCCGCAGTTGGGTCGTCCGGATCACCATGACGAGTCCAAGGGGTCAGGGGCTACGTGACTAGTTAGGCTCCTGAGTCGTGATGCTCAGGAGTCCCCCGTGACGCACAAACGGCCCGCGGGAAGGAGGTGCAAGAGTAGGCCTTAGTGTTCTGCATCGGCAGGGCCTGGCCCCGCACGTACCACAGCCGCCGTTGGGTCATCCGGATGACAAAGACGAGACCAAGGGGTGCAGGGCTACATGGCTAGTTAGGCTCCTGAGTCCCGATGCTCAGGAGTCCCCCTTGACATACAAACAGACCTCCATACCTTTTCTCGTCGAGGTACCACTCGGGAGGGGCGCCCGATGACCAGGTCCGAGGGACCTGGCAGGGTGGCGTATGCTAGGCATGACCTGAGCGTAGCCCCCATGACCAGCCCCCTCGCGCAACTCTCCCCAGGGGAAAGCAATGCGACGAGGCTAGACACTGAGCCTGGGGGCTCCCTGAGGTTGATGCTTCCATGGGGCCGCCCTCAGTTGTTTATCACCAACGTGGATCATGACACTTCCGCACTTAGACGGGCATAGCCGCTCCTCGACCGTGTCAACTGCCAGTGTGGAGCATGGTGCTTCCCCTGGTGCGTGGGTGAGGGCTCCCTCTGAGTGGAGCCCCCAGGGTGCGTACAACCCCGCCCTGACATGTGGCTTGCACGGCAGGGCTATACGAGTTGTGTCAGAGCACTCGTGAGCTAGTGTGGGACTCACGAGGCCCTACCTCAAGGTGGGTTGCGCCTGAATTTGATTCTTGATAGTTGAGATAGCCTTGCGAGATGGTTAGGTAACCTGCGCCGAATGAATCTCCTGAGGTGATCACATGAGCAGGCCAGACACCAACGACCCCAGGAGGCGACATGACACATGGCTGGCCCGCCAGAGAGAGCTCAGTCATTGGGTTTATCGACGCTGCAGGGACGAACCCGAGCATAGACGCTATGTCCAGTCTTCTCATGCGAAAATCCTAAAGAAAGACAACCGGCGCGCGGCTCCTGTGGTGGCGAGGCACCGGGTCGCGCACCATAGCTCATCCGCCCATGATTAGCTCATGCAAGAACAAGGCACCAAGGGCCATGGGTGGTGACATAGACGGGAGTTAGCCCGCGAGCCAGAGCTGAGCCTCTTGGTTTTAGTGACGCTGCAGGGACGGTCCCGAGCACAGATGTCGTGCCAGTCCTTAATCATGAGGTGGTCGTGGGTGGGCTTGCAAGGGCGTACGACGTTCACGGTATCGAAGTACCGGACATGCATGTAACACTACAAAAATAAGACACGTCCGTGACATTTTGGGCCCAACGAAATTATTTTCTGTCATACTTATGACACTTCTATGACGATAATTGTGACAAAACCCGGTATCATCATAGATGTGGTGGGGTCGTACTTCTATGACAAAAAATCATGACAGAAAATGGGCTTTTCGTCCTGGGCGGGCCGGAGACGCAGCTGCATGACATTCTTTGGGCCATCCATGACGGAAAAAACCATGGTAGAAGCTCCGGCGAGGAAAATATCAGGGTGTTCCGGTTACGGTGGGTGGTCGGGGCCGAGCGATGCGCGTTTCTCTCGTACACGCACACGCGTGGGTGCAAGGCATTAGGCTCTAGCTGAACCCGAGCGATTGCACTGCAGGCTACGTGTTACTGAACCCGAGCAATCGATCGATGGATGTTAACTGAACCCGATCGAGCGATTCCTTCGCTACTGCTGCTAACTGAAGCCGATCGATGCTGCCTCTAGATGAACAGTGAGCGTTGCTGGGGGGTTTGGATGAACAGTTCCCGGTGGGAGTGGATGAACAAGACCCCGTGGTGTTGCCTCTGGATGAACATGACCCCGATCGATCGAGCCGGTTGGGGCTGGATAAACAGGACCCCGTGGAGGGATGGATGAACAGGACCACCCCGTGGAGGGCTGGATGAACAGTAGACGGTGGAGGGCCGGATGAACAGTAGCCCGTGGAGGGGTGGTTGAATAGGAGCCCGTGGAGAGGGCTGGTTGAACAGTAGCCGGTGGAGTAGCACGCGGTGGAGGCTGGATGAACAGGAGCCCGTGCATGAACAGTCGCAGGTGGAGGCTGGAGGAGGTCGACTGTGGATGAACAGTAGCCCGTGGAGGCTGGAGGGGGTCGACGGTGGAGATGAATAGTATCCCGTGGAGTCCCGTTTTGTGGTACGCCACACCCCTCCTGATGAACAAGACCCCCGTTTCGACCGTAGCGCTCCAACACAAGTCTGTTTCCTCCGTTTTGCGGTACGCCACACCCCTCCCGATCAACAGGACCCCCGTTTCGACCGTAGGAGGTCCATTTCCTCCGTTTTGCGGTATGCCGAACCCCTCCCGATGAACAGGATCCTGTTTCGACCGTGGCCGGTCGAACACATGGCCGTTTCCTCCGTTCTACGGTACGCCAGGCCTCGTTTCCATCGGCTGTTCCGTCCAAGCCCTTCTGATGAACACGACGACGCATTCTGTTCTGACCCAGCCGGTTGGCTCCCAATGAACACGACGACGACGCAGTTTCTATGTTCTGACCCAACCATGAACACGAGCCCTGGCCGTACGTATGCGCGAGTAAGCATTTGAGACCCTGCCCGTATGTACGTACGTGGCCGTATTTTCTTTCTTGCACACTGGCCATTGTACGTACGTGTACATTCTACGTGCGCACCTCTACTACGACATGTGCGCGCCTCTACATCGACCAGTATGTACGTTTACGTTCGCGGCCAGAATGACAACCCTACGTACGTTTCGACCAGCTGGGTCCCGACTGTCAGGCACTTCCTTGCGTGCGAAGATGTAGCTGGTGGGTCCCAGCCGTCAGGGGGGCGAATCGTTTTTTTTGCCTGGACGCATTTTTTTCGCGAAATGCAGTTGCCCGTCCGGTGGGTCCCTGCTGTCAGGTGGAGGAATAATTATTTTGCGCGTAATAAGGAGGCACTTCCTTGCTACGGCTGTGGACCCAGCTGTCAGCCTCTCCATGTACAGTCCACGTCTGATGGAAGACGTTCCTTGACCATGTTGACCACGCCGCAGCGAGAGCACCAGTGCGGTGGACGACGGCGAGCCCTAGGGAGGGGACGATGCGGAGCCGGGAAAGATGCGACAGTGGAAGCCCGCGAGGAGAGGAGTACGAGGGTTCACAGGTTCGGCTGCGGTGTGAGGCTGCCGTCGCCGTAGGGCCTGGCCAGCAGTGGGAATAGTAGGGGGCGGTGAGGCCTCCGCGGCAGCACAGCCGGCCACGTCAGGCAGGAGCATGCGGCACGACCGGCACTGCTTTGGGCGGCTGGAGCAAGAAGACCAGAGGTTGAAGAAGCACTACGGCCGTTGGATGGACATCGTACGGTCATTGGAACTAGAATCGTTCATATTGACTAAGTTGACAAAGCACTCCGTCCCCGTCAACTTAGTAGGCCCACAAGTCAGCCACCCACCAAGGTGGGTCCCAACTAGCACGAGGAGTATTCATTTTTTTGTGCATAATAAGGCGGCACTTCCGGTGGGTCCGAGCTGACAGCGGGGGGAATGTTTTTTTCGCGAAATACGGTGGCCCGTCCGGTGGGTCCCAGCAGTTAGGGGGGGAATTTTTTTTCACCAAATACGGTGGGCCATCCGGTGGGTCCCTGCTGTCAGGTGGAGGAATAATTATTTTCCGCGTAATAAGGAGGCACTTCCTTGCGGCTGCCGTGGACCCAGCTGTCAGCCTCTCCACGTACAGTACTATTCCGATGGAAGTCGTTCCTTGACCACGTTCACCACGCCGCGCCAAGAGCACCAGGGCGGTGGACGGCGGCGAGGCCTAGGAAGGGGACGACGCGCAGCCGGGGAAGACGCGGTAGTGGATGCCCAGGCGTAGAGTATGAGGGTTCATTGGTTCGCTGCGGTGTGAGGCTGCCATCGCCGCAGAATAACAGGGGGTGTGGGTGAGTAGAGGGATGGCCTGGCCAGCGGTGGTAGTAGTAGGGGTATTGAGGCCTCCGCCGCATCGCAGCCGGCCACGGGAGGCAGGAGCACGAGGCACGACCGACGCTGGTTTGGGCGGCTGGAGCAAGAAGACCAGAGGTTGAACAAGCACTTCGGCCGTTGGATGTACATCGTACGGTCGCTGGAGCTAGAATCGTGCATATTGACTAAGTTGACAAAGCCCTCCGTCCCCGTCAACTTAGTAGGCCCACAAGCTAGCAGGGGGAGTATTAATTTTTTTGTGCCTAATAAGGAGGCACTTCCTTGCGTGCGAAGATATAGCTGGCGGGTCCAAGCTGTCAGCGGCGGTAACGTTTTTTCGCGAAATACAGAAGCCCTTTCGGTGGTGTAACGCCCTGACACCGATGCTCCAGATGCCGTCCATGTCTTGCGGGTTAGCTGTGTTATTTATTTGTTTGTTTTCATTCATCATGTCATAATTTGCATTGCATCAGCACTCGTTGCCGTCATTGTTTCTAAAGCTTGCATCCGCTCGTAGCTGCAACGTCCCCCTTGCTTTTGTTAACCCTTCGGAGACCAACCTTGTTCTTCGTTTTCCCCCTTGCCTAAACCGGAGTCTCTTGGCATAGTGCATCAACCCCTGCATTGTCTCTTTCTCAACTTCATCTTCTTCTACACCCACAACCGTGCTTGATCTTCTTCTTCTCCTTCTTCGTTAATCCATTTAAATTGTGGTATTCTATTTCCTGCACCAATTTAATGTTCATTCTTTTCCTATAATTTTTGGACCGTGCCACTTACCTCTCGGCCTAATCTCATCTTTTCTGAGTTGATTTGGTTGGGTTCAAATTCAAGTTTGAATCAAATTCAAACTTGAATTTTTTTTTCTATCGATTAAAATTGCCAAGTCAATTTATTAAAGTCCTGCATATTTCCAGGGTCATGGGGATATTTTCATATCTCTCATACTCCTCTCCTGTCTCCCTGGGCTTTTCTTGCTATTTTTCTCCTTGGAGAATATATTAAAGAAAAGTTAGTAGAGAACGGAGGGGGAAACCCATTTAAGCCCAGCTGCAGCCACTGGATCGGGCCTCCCGCGCCGGCCCATAGGCCCAGCCGACCCCCACCAGCTCTAACCCTAGCGACGCGCGATCCCTCGTTCTCCTCGATCCCCATCTCCCTCCCGTTAGGCGCCGCAACCAACGCACGCAAGAGAGACCCGCGCACGTTCCCCATCTCTCTCCCTCTCCTCGCTCGCGCATAGGAGAGGAGCTCCCCGCGCCAGTTCCTCCCGCGGCACCTCTCCTCCTGCTTCTCCTCGCCGAGGACACCCGCGCCTCGACCCAACCTCTCCTCCTCCGCCTGAAGCCACCGCAGCCGCGCGCTCCTCCCTAGTTCCCGCCGGAATAGAGTGCCGCCGAGAAGCTCCATCACCTGCGTGCCTCACTGCCGTCTCCTCCGCTGCTGCGCCAGCTCGACACCGCGCCGACGCCGCCGGCGACCACCCCGGCTAACCTTCGTCGCCGGTCCTCCTCCAGCAAGGCCCCGTCTACGCGCCCCTGCCTCCTCGACCTTCTCGGAGCACAGGTCGACGCCGATGACCCCTGGATTCCCTCTGCCTCGCCTGTGCTCTCCATGGAGCGTAGCACCACGGCGCCCGATCTGCTCCAGCCGCCACCGTCTTCTTCGCTACTACTGCTGTTTTGCTTCTACTGCTGCATCTCCGGCCATCCCCGTCGTCTGCAGGCGACCGTGCCCGTTGGCTCCTGCGATGCATGCTGCTGCCGTTGTTTTCCTCTGTCAAACTAACAAACACCTCCGCCGGAGACCGCTAAGACCGTCCAGGATTCGCCAAGTACCACGCCGTCGGTGTCCCTCCAAGTTTGATGTTGGAATATGCACAACTACAGGGATTCCCCAAGTACCATGACGTCCCCCGAAGAGTTCGGATTTGAAAAGTCCGATGTCGCGCTTGTATAACTACGCTACCGAGACCGAGACCGGCGAGACCGACCTTGTAACGCTTTTCCAAGTACCTTCACCGGTGACTCGAACATCTACGAACTGTGTACAACTACCGGCGCTGTGATTTTTGACAAGAAACGTGTACCACTACCGTCGCCAATATCGTGAGTACCTCTACTGTCGTCATGTACCCCTACTTCCACTACCGTCGCGAGAACTACTTCCTCTACGAACTCGAACCGCTCTGAGAATGCTTCATTGGAAGGTATAACCGCCAGAACGACACCCGTGGACAAATGCTTGTGATGTGTTGTATGATATGCTCCTATTTGGCCGTGTTCGTATCGTGTCCGTTTTGTCACTCGTTTCCTTGCCACTGATTCGTGGGACACCTGGTATGCGGGATCACTCCCCGTACCTCTTGCACATTCCGCACATCTCACATTTTTTTCTTGCGTCGGCATCTCAACTAGTTGTCGGATCATCAGAACATTGCCATGGCACCGTTTCCGTTTTCGCCGCCATGACAACCCTTTCTTTTCGTCGTGGCGACAAAATGCCCCATATCATCTTTTCATGTCAACATTTTCATAAAATTGCTTAAAACTTGTACATGTCATCCGCATCATGATAACAACATCAAGAATGTTTAAATTGTTGTTTGCTTCAATTGCTAAATGACATGTGGGGAGTTACCGGAATGGTTATTTGTTGTTTCCAGCCTCACTTAAAATTGCCTAAAATGTGTAGTTTACTTTTGCCTCACCCCTTGCCATGTTTAATAACATTTAATTTTGTTGAGTAGCATAAATGGGAGAGAACTAAATAAGTAATGTGGTGTTCCGTCAATATGCAACTCGTTGCATATTGAGCTCCACTTAATTTGTAGTATTGTTTGTGCACTTTGCCATGCCATGCCTCATTAAACCGGACATGCATCATACTTGGTTGTGCATCATGCCATGTTTATGTGATGGTTGTTTACTATGTTGCTTGCTTCTTGCCGGGTTGCTTCTCTCGTTAGCTTCGGTTTCGTTCCGGAGTTGTGAGGATTCGTTCGACTACATCCGTTTGTCTTCTTCATGGACTCGTTCTTCTTCCTAGAGGGATTTCAGGCAAGATGACAATACTCTCGAAATCACTTCTATCTTTGATTGCTAGTTGTTCGTTCTACCGCTATGTCGTGCTACCTACCACTTGTTATATCATGCCTCCCATATTGCCATGTCAAGCCTCTAACCCACCTTCCTAGGAAACCATTGTTTGGCTATGTTCTCGTTTTGCTCAGCCCCTCTTATAGCGTTGCTAGTTGCAGGTGAAGTTGAAGTTTGTTCCAGGTTTGGAACATGGATATGTTGGGATATCATAATATTTATTATTTTAATTAATGCATCTATAAACTTGGTAAAGGGTGGAAGGCTCGGCCTTATGCCTGGTGTTTTGTTCCACTCTTGCCGCCCTAGTTTCCATCATACTGGTGTTATGTTCCTTGATTTTGCGTTCCTAAGATGGTTGGGTGTTATGGGAACCCCTTGACAGTTTGCCTTGAATTAAACTCCTCCAGCAAGGCCCAACCTTGGTTTTACATTTGCCTAACAACATATCACCTTCCCTTGGGTTCTGCAGACCTGAGGGTCATATTTATTTTAACCCCCCGGGCTAGTGCTTCTCTAAGTGTTGGTCTGAACTAGAGCCCTTGCAGCGCCACCTCGGGGAAACTTGAGGGCTGGTTTTAGTTGTACGGATTGCTCATCTGGTGTTGCCCTCAGAACGAGATATGTGCAGCTCCTATCGGGATTGTCGGCACATTGGCCGGCTTTGCTGGTCTTGTTTTACCATTGTCGAAATGTCTTGTAACCGGGATTCCGAGACAGATCGGGTCTTCTCGGGAGAAGGAATATCCTTCGTTGACAGTGAGAGCTTGTGACGGGCTAAGTTGGGACACCCCTGTAGGGTATAAACTTTCGAGAGTCGTGCCCGCGGTTATGTGGCAGATGGGAATTTGCTAATGTCGGTTGTAGAGAACTTGACACTTGACTTAATTAAAATGCATCAACCGCGTGTGTAGCCGTGATGGTCTGTTTTTGGCGGAGTCCAGGAAGTGAACACGGTCTTGTGTTATGCTTGAATGTAAGTAGTTTCAGGATCACTTCTTGATCACTTCTACCTTCTCAACTGTTGCGTTCCTTCTCTTCTCGCTCTTATTTGCGCATGCTAGCCACCATATATGCTTAGTGCTTGCTATAGCTCCACCTCATTACCCTATCCTACCCATAAGCTTAAATAGTCTTGATCTCGTGGGTGTGAGTGTGCTGAGTCCTCGTGACTCACAGATACTTCCAAACTCTTGCAGGTGCGGATGATACCACTGCAGGCGACACAACTGAGCTCAAGTGGGAGTTCGATGAAGATCGTTGTCGTTGTTATATTTTCTTTTCCGGATGATCAGTAGTGGTGCTCAGTTGGGACGTTCAGGGATCTAGCATTTGGGGTTATCTTCTTTTATTTTGGTTCCGTAGTAGGACCTTTGATTGTACTCTGGATGATGTATGTTTAACTTGTTATTGTGTGAAGTGGGGATTGTAAGCCAATTCTGTATCCCTTTCTTATTCAGTACATGGGATTGTGTGAAGATTTACCCCTCTTGCGACAAACCTACCATGCGGCTATGCCTCTAAGTCGTGCCACGACACGTGGGATATATAGCCGCATTGTGGGTGTGACAAGTTGGTAATCAGAGCCATCCCCGACTTAGGAGCCCCCTGCTTGATCGAATCACTGACGTTGTTGAGTCTAGAACAAAATGTTTTGAGTCTTAGGATTATATATGTCAGAGAGTAGGATTCTTTTTACTCCTCAGCCCCTTTGTCGCTCTGCTGAGGCCTCCTAATGTAGAAGTTTTGACTCTCCTCTCCTAACATTTCACGAATTTTTTTAGGATCACGCGGGTATCTTGGAATCGTTCCGATAGTCTTATGACGAGAACATTGTTCTTGGTGCCTCCTAACATTTAGGGGTTGAGGCAGTGTCCCGGGGAGTTGAGCTCCGAGGTGTTGTCGTCACAGTTTTATCGTTGCAGTTCTAGAATACCTGAGTTCGCCGACATCGAAAATCTCTTCTATGCAGTTGTTGGTGAGATAACCTCGACGCCACCCAGTACTGGGGCGGGAGTTCGGGAGTATTGCCATAACTCGTATAACGGATGCTTTTCGAAGGTTGAGGTACACGATTTCCGAAGGTTTCTTGGTTATGTGTTGACGGATGGATACAACTGGATGTAGGGATTGTGAGTTTGGGTGAGATATTATGCTTCCCATGTATCCCCAACACCTGATTGCATCCCCATAAAGTTTCGGGAGTTTATAAGTGGGAATTCAAGTATCACGTAGGATATCCTTCCAATAGACACATGATACGATATGGGGTATATCATATGTTTGTTTCCGGCTTATTTTCTAAGCCAAACATTTGTTTTATTTTAGTTTGTGGTATTCGAGTTGCTTCAATCTCAAATGTTGATTCCATAACTTTTCTAAATCGTGTTCTCATATTTTTATGGGAATGCTAATCCTTCTGGTTTATCGAGATTGTCATGTTAATTCTTTTCCAACCGGCGTGCTCCTCTTCAAGTGGATCCGATCATTTTCAACAACCGCAAGATCAATCCTCAGTTCTTTCTCAACGACATTGTTTTTCCCGTCGAAAGTTGCTTTACTTTTCCCCCCCCCCCCCCCCTTTTTTTTTTTTGCCGGAGTCCGTAATCGAGTATCCACCCTACTCGTGCGAAGCCTCTGCATTCTTCATCAATTGTTTCAAACGTTGATTTTCTCTTCTAGTTATTCGTCGGTTCCCCATTCCAAGTGGCCTTTGTTTTCTCGTCCTCCCACCCCTTTTCTTCCCGGAGTCTCAGCCTCTATTCAAGAATCGATTTTATTCGTGCGGAGCCTCTTCAGTATTTCCTCAATTGTCTTAACCGTGGATTTCTCGTCAACTTCTTCATGGTTCGTCTCGTCTTCTTTCCGGTGGATCCAGTTCAAGTTTTTCGTTGTTGAGCATATTATTTTCCTCGACTCAAGTGCTTCCCCTTGCTCATTCGCCTATCACTAGTTTATCCTTCCGGAGTGCTCAAGACATCTCAGAAGATTTGTGTTTGCATTCAATCATTTCAAGGTTGTCACCTCATTCGAGTCTTTCAATTGTTCCGGTGCGTCATCTCTCTCTCAACCGATCCTTTCCAACGGTGTTTCTTTTCAGTGGGTCCTAACCCATAGGTTTATTCCCATGATCTTCTGACTCTTCTAATTTTCTGGAGCTATCGTCGAATTCTTTCAAAGTTGACATAAGAATGAATTATCATCAGTCATATGTCTTCAAGATCTTTCAAATTCTTTTCATCGTTGGTTCAACCTTTCTAATTTTCATCCCTGAGTATCTCAAAAATTCATGGTGGTTTTTCTCATCGCCGTTCTCTGCATTTGAAGACTGAAGAAGTGTTTCCTCTAAATCTTGGTCCGTTCTCTTGAAGATTCATGGTTCTAGCGTTATGCCATCCTCCCATAATTATTTTCAATTGTGACAATTCTTTTCACCCATCCGAAGCAATTCAGTAGGATTTTCAGTTTGATTCTTCGGAGCCCATCTTCTCAGAATTATTCATTCCAGCTTTTAGCTCCCGTTCTCCAGATCGTGCCGGTGCTTCGTTCAAGTATTCTCTAGTCATCTCGTGATCTCTCGATTCTCTTGTACCTAAATTCTTTTCAAGTATCTTCTTTCATTTTCAATTCTTATGGTGGTTCGTTCAAGAGTTCCCTTCCTTGGTTATCATATCAATTCATGCGTTCTTTCCAATCCTACCGGTGGTTCATTGAAGTCTTTTCTCAAGTTTGCGCTATATCTCTCTTAATCCTTTCTACGATAATAAGTAGTATGCCAAATCCGTTGCTTGTCATCAATCTAAATTGGCAAAGGATACACATAACGTAATTCTTATCATTGTTTCATCCAAGGGATATAATTTCTTCTTCCAGAGTTGTTCATCTTTCTTTTACGGAGCTCCAAGTTATTTCAATTATATCATTTCGTAGCTCCATCTAAATCATCGCAAGGCTTCACCTTGTATTCTCAACTTCTCTTCCATTTTATCATCCTTTTATTACCGGAGTTTTTCATGGAGGCTCTCATGGTGGTTCATCAAGTATTTAATTCCTTCTCGAAGTGTTCATCGAGATTCTTTTTAGAGGAGCTCAAGTATTCTTCATCTTGCATTCCGAAGTACAATTCGTTCTACCTTATCTTTTGAGGTGGTGTTATGTCATTTTTGACAATTGCTTTGTGTTTCATGATTCACAAGTTGTTCGGAATGACATATTTTAAACCCATCATTTTCAATTCGTTCATGAGAGCCTTTGCAACCCATTAATCTCTTCATTGAAATTATCCTGGGTTATATTTCACCTAAAACTTTCCCTAAAGATTGTTGCTATTTATGGTGCTTATAAATGACCTAAGTTCTTCATTTATCCTCCCAGTGAAATAAGCTTCTCATCTCCTTGTTGATATTAATCCAGTCTTTTGTTTCCGTAGTGGCAGAATTTCGCCTCAATTTTGAGAAGTTTTCCATAAGCCCACTACAAGTTTATTTGTTTCGTTGTTGGTTTTTCCAACAACTCCGTTATAACCTTCTTGGAAGGGTGATCTCCAAGCTCTTTTGTAGCAGAAGATGGCATTTTCTTCTCCATTCTTTCATTCCAATGATATATTTTCTATTCTTTCTTACAGAGGCATTGTGATGTTGCTCTCTTTGACCCATCATCTTGTTTTGTCAAGATCATGTTCTTTCCTTTGCTTATCCATTCAACCAGAGTGTCGTGTCCTCCATTTAAGTTATCTCATTTCCAACCGAAGTGTTGTCGTAATTGATCCTTCTCATTCCTTGTACATCTCGTTCCATCCGGAGTGCTTGCATGTACTTCTTGTCCATTGCAACCCTTTTTCTTATGTCTTTCAACCTACAAGGTTTTCGCAATGTTCCTTGTTCCTCTTTTCTAACGGAGTGTTTTCAACTTTGTTCATCTTTGTTGTATCCTTTCTTTCAAATTGTTTAACCTCTCAAGGTTCTTTGGTTTTACTCGTTTTTGTACAAGAAGCAACTTTGTTTTACCTCTTCCTCTTCCGTTTCTCCCTGGTGCCATCCTAGATCTCGGGACGAGACCTCTTGTAAGTGGAGGAGTGTTGTAACGCCCCGAGACTGATGCTCCAGATGCGTTCCATGTCTTGCGTGTCAGCTTTGTTATTTATTTGTTTGTTTGCATTCATCATGTCATCATTTGCATTGCATCGACACTAGTTGCCGTCATTGTTTTTAAAGCTTGCATCCGCTCGTAGCTGCCGCGTCCCCCTTTGCTTTTGTTGACCCTTCGGAGACCAACCTTGTTCTTCGTTTTCCCTCTTGCCTAAACCGGAGTCTCTTTGCACAGTGCATCAACCCCTACATTGTCTCTTTCTCAAATTCATCTTCTTCTACACCCACAACCGTGCTTGATCATCTTCTTCTCCTTCTTTGTTAATCCATTTAAATTGTGGTATTCTATTTCCTGCACCAATTTAATGTTCAATCTTTTCCAATAATTTTTGGACCGTGCCACTTACCTCTCGGCCTAATCTCATCTTCTCTGAGTCGATTTGGTTGGGTTCAAAAAAGGTTCAAGTTTGAATTAAATTCAAACTTTAATTTTTTTTCTATCGATTAAAATTGCCAAGTCAATTTATTAAAGTCCTACATAATTCCAGGGTCATGGGGATATTTTCATATCTCTCATACTCCTCTCCTATCTCCCTGGGCTTTTCTTGCTATTTTTTCTCCTTGGATAATATATTAAAGAAATGTTAGTAGAGAACGGAGGGGGAAACCCATTTAAGCCCAGTTGAAGCAACTGGATCGGGCCTCCCGCGCCGGCCCATAGGCCCAGCCGACCCCCACTAGCTCTAACCCTAGCGATGCCCGATCCCTCATTCTCCTCGATCCCCATCTCCCTCCCGTTAGGCGCCGCCACCAATGCACGCAAGAGAGACCCGCGCCCGTTCCCCATCTCTCTCCCTCTCCTCGCTCGTGCACAGGAGAGGAGCTCCCCGTGCTAGTTCCTCCCGCGGGGCCTCTCCTCCTGCTTCTCCTCGCTGAGGACCCCTGCGCCTCGACCCGACCTCTCCTCCTCCGCCTGGAGCCTCCGCAGCCGCGTGCCCGGAGGCCGCCGCCTGCTCTTCCCTCGATCCCGCCAGAATAGAGCACCACCTAGCAGCTCCCTCACCTACGCACCTCGCTGCCGTCTCCTCCGCTGTTGCGCCAGCTTGCCACCGCGCCAACGCCACCGGCGACCACCCTGGCTAACCTTCGTCGCCGGTCGTCCTCCAACAAGGCCCCGTCTACGCGCCCCTGCCTCCTCGACCTTCCCGGAGCACCGGTGGACGCCGATGACCCCTCGATTCCCTCTGCCTTGCATGTTCTCTCCATGGAGCATAGCACCACGGCGCCCGATCTGCTCCAGCCGCCGCCGGCTTCTTCGCTGCTGCTAGTGTTTTGCTTCTGCTGCTGCATCTCCGACTGTCCCCGTCGTTCGCAGGCGACCGCGCCCGTTGTCTCCTGTGATGCCTGCTGCTGCCACTGTTTTCCTTTGTCAAACGAACAAACACCTCCACCGGATACCGCCAAGACCGTCCAAGATTAACCAAGTACCATGCCGTCAGTGTCCCTCCAAGTTTGATGTTGGAACATGCACGACTACGCGGATTCCCCAAGTACCACGACACCCCCCGAAGAGTTCGGATTCGACAAGTACAATGTCGCGCTTGTACAACTACGCTACCGAGACCGAGACCGGCGAGACCGACCTTGTAACGCTATGCCAAGTACCTCTACCGGTGACTCGAACATCTACGAACTGTGTACAACTACCGGTGCTGTGATTTTTGACAAGAAACGTGTACCACTACCGTCGCCAATATCGTGAGTACCTCTACCGTCGTCATGTACCCCTACTTCCACTACCGTCGCGAGAACAACTACCTCCTCTACGAACTCGAACCGCTCTGAGAATGCTCCCATGGAAGGTATAACCGTCGGAACAATGCCCGTGGACAAATGCTTGTGATGTGTTGTATGAGATGCTCCTGTTTGGCCGTGTTCGCACCGTGTCCGTTTTGTCATTCATTTCCTTGCCACCGATTCGTGGGACACCCGGTATCCGGGATCGCTCCCCGTACCTCTTGCACATTCTGCACATCTCACATTTGTTTCTTGCACTGGCATCTCAACTAGTTGTCGGATCATCAGAACATTGCCACGGCACCGTTTCCGTTTTCGCCACCATGACACCCCTTTCTTTTCGTCATGGTGACCAAGTGCCCCATATCATCTTCATGTCAACATTTTCATAAAATTGCTTAAAACTTGTACATGTCATCCGCATCATGATAACAACATCAAGAATGTTTAAATTGTTGTTTGCTTCAATTGCTAAATGAAATGAGGGGAGTTACCGGAATGGTTATTTGTTGTTTCTAGCCTCACTTAAAATTGCCTAAAATGTGTAGTTTACTTTTGCCTCACCCCTTGCCATGTTTAATAACATTTAATTTTGTTGAGTAGCATAAACGGGAGAGAACTAAAATTGCCTAAGTCATGTGGTGTTCCGTCATTATGCAACTCGTTGCATATTGAGCTCCACTTAATTTGTAGTATTGTTTGTGCACTTCGCCATGCCATGCATCATTAAACCGGACATGCATCATACTTGGTTGCGCATCATGCCATGTTTATGTGATGGTTGTTTACTATGTTGCTTGCTTCTTTCTGGGTTGCTTCTCTCGTTAGCTTCGGTTTCATTCCGGAGTTGTGAGGATTCGTTTGACTACGTCCGTTTGTCTTCTTCATGGACTCGTTCTTCTTCCTAGCGGGATTTCAGGCAAGATGACCATACCGTCGAAATCACTTCTATATTTGCTTGCTAGTTGTTCATTCTATCGCTATATCGTGCTACCTTCCACTTGTTATATCATGCCTCCCATATTGCCATGTCAAGCCTCTAACTCACCTTCCTAGCAAATCGTTGTTTGGCTATGTTATCGCTTTGCTTAGCCCCTCTTATAGCGTTGCCAGTTGCAGGTGAAGTTGAAGTTTGTTCCAGGTTTGGAACATGGATATGTTGGGATATAACAATATCTATTATTTTAATTAACGCATCTATATACTTGGTAAAGGGTGGAAGGCTCGGCCTTATGCCTGGTGTTTTGTTCCAGTCTTGCCGCCCTAGTTTCCGTCATACCGGTGTTATGTTCCCTGATTTTGCGTTCCTAACGCGGTTGGGTGTTATGGGAACCCCTTGACAGTTCGCCTTGAATAAAACTCCTCCAGCAAGGCCCAACCTTGGTTTTACATTTGCCTAACAACCTATCACCTTCCCTTGAGTTCTGCAGACCTGAGGGTCATCTTTATTTTAAGCCCCCCGGGCTAGTGCTTCTCTAAGTGTTGGTCCGAACTAGAGTGTAACGCCCCGAGACCGATGTGCCAGGTGTCGTGCAGTTATTCGCTGTTGTTTCCTTGTCATTGCTTGCGTGTCATGCATTTGCATATCATGTCATCATGTGCATTGCATTTGCATACGTGTTCGTCTCATGCATTCGAGCATTTTCCCCGTTGTCCGTTTTGCATTCCGGCGCTTCGTTCTCCTCCGGTGGTCATTTCTAGCTTTCTTTCGTGTGTGGGGATTAAACATTTCCGGATTGGACCGAGACTTGCCAAGCGGCCTTGGTTTACTACCGGTAGACCGCCTGTCAAGTTTCGTATCATTTGGACTTCGTTTGATACTCCAACGGTTAACCGAGGGACCGAAAAGGCTCGTGTGTGTTGCAGCCCAACACCCCTCCAATTTTTCCCGAAACCCACCTAACTCTGCTCCATCATCTAGAGCGTTCGATCACGATCGCGTGGCCGAAAACCGCACCTCATTTGGACTCTCCTAGATCCCTCTATGCCTATAAATAGGTCCTCCTCGAAAATCTCGGATCCCCCCTCGTTCAAAACCCTAGAGATCCACCTCGCGCGCACCGGACATGTCCGCCGCGCCGGACATTTCGTCCGCCGCCGCTCGCGACCTCTAGCCGCCTGCCACGTGGCAAGCCGCCACCGCCCGAGGCCCGCGCGGCCCAGCCGGGGCCCCGCGGCCCGCAGACGCCGCGCCGCCCACGTCCTTCTCCTCCCCGACGCCGCTCGCCCTCCGCCGCCATCGCCTTCCCCTTGCCCGGATCTGGCCGCCTCCGTCAACTCCGGCGGCCCGCGCAGCTACTCTGGCGAAGATCCGGTCGACCTCGGATTGCGTGCCACCGAAACCCTAGATCTGGTGGTTCCTTTTTTTTCCTCCAAGTCCCAAAAATTCCAGATCCAAGTGCTCTTGTTCATAGCCTCGTAACTTTGCATCCGTAGCTTCGATTCATGCATATAGCATATCAAAATGTTCATCTCAGAGAGTACATCATTTCATTACATTGCATCATTTTCATTTGAGTTCATCTTGATGCCCGAAATGCTGTTATAAGAGGGCTACTTGAGATAATTGTCAGATCTGCTACTCCATTTAGGTTTTTGTCATTTTTGCCATGATTAATGTGTGCATGATATGCCTTGATGCTCTACATATGTTTTGTAAAGGGTTATGTCATCTTTCCAGAGGTGCAACCCATGTATTTTTGTGATGTGTGTGGTGACTAGCACAAGCTTGCAAAGTGGTGCACTTGGTAATTCTGTTTTCAGGGACTTAGCATTTCCACTAAGTCCTTGATCTGTTTATCTCATGATGCCATATGTTCATGTTGTTTCCTAGTGATCCGTGCCTCTTTTGAGGATGATCACTAAGGAGGTTTTGTTAATCTTGTAGTGCTCTATCCAACCATGTCTTTGTTTGCATTTATGGAGCACCCTAGCTTGAGTCAATCGAGCTCTACTTTTGCTACTTTGTGAATCTGGGCAGATTGTCAACTTGTTTGCAATTTTGCCGATGATGTTGTAGTTGATCCGTGCATGCTATGCTTTTGTTCTTTCCATGTCTAGCTTTCATTTTGTGTGTTCTTGATGGGTGTATGCTTAGTTTTTCATGACTTGCACCATAGTGAGTGCATCGAGCTCGTAAAAATGCCTACTTGATATCTGTTTTCAGCATGCTCCAGTTTTCACTAAGTCTGAAAAGTGTTTATGTTTTTGCTATGTTCACATGCTTGCAATTGAATTTTCTGATCCCTTTTGGCTCAAGGTCTGTAAGGGACTTTTGTTAAGCTCTTTGAGTAGCTCCATTCCATGCTTTACTTTGCCATGTTCAGGTCCTGTAGCATGTAGTTTTGTTGCTCCGAAGAGTGCTATCTGATCTGAAATTCCAGACAAGTGTTGATTTCACTAAGTCTGAGATCTGTTTGCCATATGCATTTTTTGCCATGCTTGTTTGAACCTGTTAATGGATGAATTGGCCGTAGCTCACTGCTAGACTTTTGTTAAGCATCATGAATGCATCCCTGCCATGTATTTTGTTGTCATGTTTGAGTGCTGTAGCATGTTCATCTCGTTGCATTTAGATGGCTACTTGCTGTAAATCGCAGACCGGTGTCAATTTTGAATCGCTTGCCATTTCCAAACTAACTCCGATTCCGGCGTTCTTTATATCGTTTTCATGAGATTTCATCTCATCTTCCCAGTGGCATACTTGGATTTCCAAGTTGAGGCCAGGTTCTTGAATTTCCTGTCATATCTTGCATATGCATCCCGCATCGCATCCCGCATAGCATATCATCATTGCATCATATTGTTTGATCCTTGCACGTGGTTGATTGTGTCCTTGTTGCTTGTTTGTCTTGGTTGGGTAGAGCCGGGAGACGAGTTCGCTAACGAGGAGCCTGTTGAGTTTGCTTTTGAGGATCCAGTCAACTCTGACAACTGTGCAGGCAAGATGATCATACCCTCGAAATCACTACTATCTTTGCTATGCTAGTTTGCTTACTCTTTTGCTATGCCGATGCTACGATGCCTACCACTTGCTTTCAAGCCTCCCAAATTGCCATGTCAAACCTCTAACCCACCTTGTCCTAGCAAACCGTTGATTGGCTATGTTACCGCTTTGCTCAGCCCCTCTTATAGCGTTGCTAGTTGCAGGTGAAGATTGGAGGCCGTTCCTTGTTGGGTCATTTATTTACTTGTTGGGATATCATTATATTGCCATGTTATCTTAATGCATCTATATACTTGATAAAGGGTGGAAGGCTCGGCCTCTCGCCTAGTGTTTTGTTCCACTCTTGCCTCCCTAGTTTCCGTCATATCGGTGTTATGTTCCTGGATTTTGCGTTCCTTACGCGGTTGGGTTATAATGGGAACCCCTTGATAGTTCGCCTTGATTAAAGCTTTTCCAGCAATGCCCAACCTTGGTTTACCATTTGCCACCTAGCCTCTTTTTCCCTTGGGTTTCCGGAGCCCGAGGGTCATCTTATTTAAACCCCCCCGGGCCAGTGCTCCTTTGAGTGTTGGTCCAACCTAGAGCCCCTTGCAGCGCCACCTCGGGGAAACTTGAGGGATGGTTTTAGTTGTACGGATTGCTTATCTGAGTGTGCCCTAAGAACGAGTTATGTGCAGCTCCTATCGGGATTTGTCGGCACATTCGGGCGGTGCTGCTGGTCTTGTTTTAACCTGTCGAAGTGTCTTGAAGAACCGAGATACCGAGTCTGATCGGAACGTCTTGGGAGGAGGTCTATTCCTTTGTTGACGTGAGAGCTTGTCATGGGCTAAGTTGGGACTCCCCTGCAGGGATTTGAACTTTCGAAAGCCGTGCCCGCGGTTATGGGCAGATGGGAATTTGTTAATGTCCGGTTGTAGATAACTTGAACCTTAACTTAATTAAAATGAATCAACTGAGTGTGTTACCGTGATGGCCTCTTCTCGGAGGACTCCGGGAAGTGGACACGGTGTTGGAGTAATGTTTGCACAGGTTGCTCTCTAGTTTCTCGCTCGTGCTTTGCCTCCTCTTCTCGCTCTCTTTTGCGAATAAGTTAGCCACCATATTTTGCTAGTCGCTTGCTGCAGCTCCACTTATATTTACCTTGCCATACCTATAAGCTTAAATAGTCTTGATCGCGAGGGTGCGAGATTGCTGAGTCCCTGTGGCTCATAGATTACTATTACACCAGATGCAGGGCCTGATGATTCCGCTCCAGGAGACGCGTTTGAGCTCAAGTGGGAGTTCGACGAGGACTCTCAACGTTACTATGTTTCCTTTCTTGATGATCAGTAGTGGTGCCCAGTTGGGGGTGATCGGGACTGTGTCGCATGTTGGGTTCTCTTTTATTTTGGCGTCGTAGTCGGGCCATGAGTGTTTGGATGATGTAATGTTATTTATGTTCTTGATTGACATGGCGAGTGTAAGCCAACTATGTTATATCCCCTTTATTATTTATATTACATGGGATGTTGTGAAGATTGCCTAACTTGCGACATATGCCTTCAATGCGATTATGTCTCTAAGTCATGCTTCGACACGTGGGAGCTATAGTCGCATCGAGGGTGTTACATAGAGCCCCTTGCAGCGCCACCTCGGGGAAACTTGAGGGCTGGTTTAAGTTGTACGGATTGCTCATCCGATGTTGCCCTGAGAACGAGATATGTGCAGCTCCTATCGGGATTGTCGGCACATCGGGCGGCTTGCTGGTCTTGTTTTACCATTGTCGAAATGTCTTGTAACCAGGATTTTGAGACTGATCGGGTCTTCTCGGGAGAAGGAATATCCTTCGTTGACCGTGAGAGCTTGTGATGGGCTAAGTTGGGACACCCCTGCAGGGTATAAACTTTCAAGAGCCGTGCCACGGTTATGTGGCAGATGGGAATTTGTTAATGTCCGGTTGTAGAGAACTTGACACTTGGCTTAATTAAAATGCATCAACCGCGTGTGTAGCCGTGATGGTCTCTTTTCAATGGAGTCCGGGAAGTGAACACGTTCTTGTGTTATGCTTGAACGTAGGTACTTTCAGGATCACTTCTTGATCACTTCTAGCTTCTCGACCATTGTGTTGCTTCTCTTCTCTCTCTTATTTGTGTATGTTAGCCACCATATATGCTTAGTGCTTGCTGCAGCTCCACCTCATTACCCTATCCTACCCATAAGCTTAAATAGTCTTGATCTCGCGGGTGTGAGAGTGCTGAGTCCTCGTGACTCATAGATACTTCCAAACAGTTGCAGGTGCCGATGATACCAGTGCAGGCGACGCAATTGAGCTCAAGTGGGAGCTCGATGAAGGTCGTAGTCGTTGTTATGTTTTCTTTTCTGGATGATCAGTAGTGGTTCTCAGTTGGGACGTTCAGGGATCTAGCATTTGGGGTTGTCTTCTTTTATTTTGGTTGCATAGTCGGACCTTTGATTGTACTCTGGATGATGTATGTTTAACTTGTTATTTGTGTGAAGTGGCAATTGTAAGCCAACTCTTTATTCCTTTCTTATTCAGTACATGGGATTGTGTGAAGATTTACCCCTCTTGCGACAAACCTACCATGCGGCTATGCCTCTAAGTCGTGCCCCAACACGTGGGAGTTATAGCCGCATTGTGGGTGTGACAGGTGGGTCCCAGATGTCAGGTGGAGGAATCATTATTTTGCACGTAATAAGGAGGCATTTCCTTGCGTGTGGCCATGGACCCAGCTGTTAGCCTCTCCACGTACAGTCCACGTCAGATGCATGTCGGTCGTTGACCATGTTGACCAGGCCGCGCGGAGAGCACCATGGCGGTGGACGACGGCGAGGCCTAGGAAGGGAATGACACGGAGGCAGGGAAGACTCGGCAGTTGTTTCCCATGCGGAGGAGAGTATGACCGTACAAGGGTTTACTGGTTCGTCTGTCATCACCGGAGAATAACAGCAGGTGTGGTTGAGTAGAGGGATGGCTAGGCCAGCGATGGGAGTACGTTGGGACGTTGAGCCTTGCGCGGCAGCACAGCCGACCGCGGGGAGGAGAGAGCAGGCAGTCCCGCCGGCGCTTGCTTGAGCGGCTGGAGCAGGAAGAGCAGAGATTGAAGAAGCACGATGGCCGTTGGATGGACATCCAACAATCACTGCTTGTGCGTCAACCTTTTTTTAGGAAAGCCTCAAATCTGTGGAAAACATCATACAACCCATCTGCCATTATTTCTAATAATTTACAGCCCATTTGCTAATTCTTGAGGTTTTTTTTGAAGCCCATATTCTTTTTGTTAGCATTACAACCCATATTGTGGCCACAGTTAAAAAATTATATGAAATTTTGCATATTTCGGTGCGGTACGAACTGTTTTTAATCCCAAAATTTCGACTCACATTCAAACTGATTTTAAAAATAAATATATATCAATATAAAATCCAATAAATCGTCCACGCATTAAAATTAATGACTTTTAAAATTTCGAAATGAAAAAAAGGAAATTTGAAACTAATTGCCGGTTTGATGTGTTTTAGAAATGTACAACCCATTTCTCATTACTGATAGGCCATTTTCTCGGCCAGCCGAATGAAGCTCTCCTCGTCTTGAAAGATTTGCAGCCCAACAGGCCGGACAAAGAGACTTACTTAGCAATTCACAAAAAAACTGGGCTATGGCCGTGGACCCAGCTGCGGCCGTGGACCCAGCTGTCAGCCTCTCCACGTACAGTACTCTTCCGATGGAAGTCAGTCGTTGACCACATTAACCACGCCGCGCCGAGATCACCAAGTTGGTGGACGATGGTGAGGCCTAGGAAGGGGACGACGCGGAGACGGGGAAGACGCGGAAGTGGATGCCCACGCGGAGAGGAGTACGAGGGTTCACTGGTTCGGCTGCGGTGTGAGGCTACCGTCGCCACAGAATAAATGGGGGTGTGGGTGATTAGAGGGATGCCCTAGCCAACGATGGGAGTAGTAGGGGGCGGTGAGGCCTCCGCGGCATCACAGCCGGCCACGGGAGGCAGGAGCACGCGGCACGACTGGCGTTGGTTTGGGCGGCTCGAGCAAGAAGACCAGAGGTTGAAGAAGCACTAATGTCGTTGGATGAACATCATATGGTAACTGGAGATAGAATCGTTCATATTGACTAAGTTGACAAAGCCCTCTGTCCCCGTCAACTTGGTAGGCCCACAAATCAGGCTCCCACGATGCAGGGTTCAAGATGGCAGGGGGATTATCCATTTTTTTGTGCATAATAAGGAGGCACTTCTTTGCGTGCGAAGATAGCTGGTGGGTCCAACCTGTCAGCGGGGGGCACGTTTTTTTTCACGAAATACAGAGGCCCTTCTGGTGGGTCCCAGATGTCAGGTGGAGGAATCAAAGACTTGAGAAGGCGTACAGAACAAGCTAGTGTACCAGTAAAGAGACGTTGCTGAGTTTTAGAAAAAAGAGAGACGTGCTCCTGTAACTGGTTCGAATCCAAACCTATACTATGACTATATATGGTGCTATGCTACTCTGCAAGTAATGAAACTGACATATCCAACGTTCGCTTCTCCTCTTCTGTACTTACTCTGCCTAGCATCAGAAGCTCTGGCCGCAGCAACCATGTCCGCTAGTTGCTCGTCCACCTGCTCTTCAGCAGGCAACAACCAAATATGCGCCAAGTCGCCACCCGTACCATCGCCTGTGGGTCTCATCACACCCCCACCTGCACGCGCACCGCAACCGGTTTCTCATCGCAACCCGCTGCCTTTGGTGTGGTGCCATTGCTGCAAATCACGCAGAGTCATCCGTCGCATCTCAACCACAATCCTCAACCCTGGCCGAGTCTTCTACAAATGCCCGAATCATGGGGTAATAATATGTTTAAGTGTTGTTCTGCTGCTTTCAGTTGCTAATTTTTTAATAGTTTGGTTGATGATCTTCCAATTTGATTCATGTAGAAAAGGGAAGATTCGTGTGATTTGTATTTCTGGGAAGTTGCTGATGTGGGGGAGTGCAACTACGCTGATTATTTGGTTAGCCGAGGAATCCCAATACCAGTAGGTTGGGGTGTTGGACATGTAACTGAAGGAATGATAGAAGAGGAAGATGCAGAGCAGAAGGTTAAAGATGCAGTTCCTCTGATCATGGCCAAGCAACAGCTGCTGAACGGACTTGACAACAATGTGGAGATGAAAGGGCTTGTGAAGATAATGGGCAAAATCGATGTGCTCTGTAGGATGATTGTCTCTTTATTTGCAGTGTATGTAGCACTCGTGATGTATTCAGTGGCTATGACATGAGCACTTTGCTGAAACTAGTAATGAATGAAACCTGTGTAGCAGGCTGGGCATAATGTTCTGAATATCTAATGATTTCTATTACGGGAATTAGGGGGTATCCTCTTTTGCTCATAAATAAATAAATAGCAGAGGCCCTTTTGGTAATAAATAAATAAATTAGAAGAGGCCATGTTGGGTCAGCTTTGTTCTCATTCGAAGACGTCGAGCAAATTACAGTCCAACAGCAAACTATGTCATCAAATTCAAGTTTCACAGCCAAATATGAGTACAACTAAACAACAATGTCATCATGTTTTAGTCGTCATACAATCACCAAACACAAATCAACATACATAACAAATGATGTTCTCACAGGAAAATACTAAACAACGTGTTCATCAGGTTTCAGTTGTCATAGCAAACACAATTTCACATAGTAGATAAAAAACGTCTTCTGACAGGAAAATACGACAAAATCAATGTAATCATCATCCGCAGCAGCAGCGTCAACATCTTCGCCATGTGTATCAGTCTGAATCTTAATTCCCCACGGTGTCATCTTCTTCTTCGTCCTAAACGTCCTCGAACGTTGGCTTCTTCTTGATCAACTCTTGTATGTCCACAGCACGACAAGCATCATCTTGTTGTGCAACTTCATTAAACGAATTCCTCTGCTCAAACCTTTGCAATACTCTCCAGTCATCACTACGTCCAAATGTGTCTTCCAAGAAAAATATCTGGGTTGCTTGATTTGCCAAAATAAAAGGCTCGTTGGTCTGGTACGCCGCCTTGACATTGATGGATTTGAAATAATCTTCACCTCTGGGTTTTGCGATCCTGGAAAATAGCTTATACCAACGATAGCACAACAGAACCACACACCGATGATCCTCGAAACTGGAGATATACTACAATTGAACAGTGTTTGTTATGTTAGCATACATTTCAGTTGTCTCTTTGTCATACGTATCCGTGCTCATGATGGAACTGTTTTGTGTCTTCCTGCCTTCGTCTCGTGCAAGGGTGTTGTAGCGCACATCTCCAGCAATGCAAGATTCATAATGTCTTACCCAAGTATTAGGACCCATTGCTAGTTAGTAAAGGGCATCATCAACTGCCTAACCTATGGTTAGAAAATAGACAAGCTGATCATCTTATGTACTCAATATATTAAAAAACTGACAGTGCAATTCAAAAGCTTACATGGATCTTGAACCATTTTTGCAAATCCTGCCATAACCAGTTTTTCAATGTTTCTTGGATTTTGCGGCAGTAACTCCTTTTTGTAGATGCTGCACAACATAGTGATCACGTCAAACATCTAAATATATAAGAATGTGCTGCAAGTTTAGTAGATTATGATGTATATGCTGCAGTACTTAGCACTTACTTGATATAAGGTAGTATCTCAGGAGAGTTATTCAACACATACCAAACCATTTTGTCCAAATCTTTTGGTTTGTCCTCTTGTAGACTCTTCCCTGTAACTCGAACAGAATAATCGAAAACATTCATCCCGGGATTGTCTTCATCCACCTCTTTGCTAAGATGATCAGTTGTTTTAATGTATTTTGAGAAGAATGTCAACGCTTCTGTGGCAATGTAGGCCTCTGCAATGGAACCCTCGGGTCTAGCTCTGTTCCTAACATAGCCCTTGAAAGTGCTTAGCCTCCTTTCAATAGGGTACATCCAGCCATACTGTACTGGACCTCTAAGTAGTGCCTCATCAGGTATATGAACACCCAAATGCACGATCACATCAAAGAAGGCTCGAGGATATATCTTCTCAAGGTCGCATAGGATAGTTGGTATCTTGTCTCTAAGACGCTCCAAAGCATCTATCCTGGTATTTCTACTGCAGAGTTCCCTGAAGAATTGTCCCAACTCTGCAACTGCTCTATATAAGTCAGGGCGTCCCAATCCTCTAAGGATAACAAGTAAAACCCTTTGAAGTAGGACGTGGCAGTCATGAGTTTTCAACCCTTCTACCTTGTTTCCATCTGCACTGACTCTCCTTTCAGGGTTGGAAGCAAATCCATGTGGGAATCTCACATGTGACATGACCTCGTAGAATTCTTTTCTTTTTACCTTGTCCAAGACGTACACAGCTGGTGCCATATCCCGTGGTTTACCTTCATCTTGCACCTGCAAATCCTGTCTGATACCAAGGTGTGTCAAATCAATACTAGATTTTAAGTTATCTTTCGTCTTGCCTTCAATATTAAGAAGTGTGCCGATAATGTTGTCACATATATTTTTCTCGATGTGCATCACATCAAGATTATGCTGCAGATCCAAATCTTTCCAATACTCCAAGTCCCACAAAGTGGACCTGCGGGTAAACAATAATCTCTCTTCTGCCCTGCCACGCTTCCTTTTCCCTCTACCATTATCGGGATGGTTTCCTGGTGTAATATGCCTGACCTTCTCTAATTCCACTTGCTACTCATCGGCGGTGAGCCTCTTTGGCGCATCACGCTTTTCATGCTTTGCATTGAACACCTGTCTTCGGTATTTTCTAGGATGCGGCTTGTCCTTGGCAAGGAAACGACGGTGTCCAATGTAACAGATCTTGCTAAGTATTGCGTATGACAACGGATTCCTGTCACAACGAACACATGCATTTTAACTATGTGTCGTTCGCCCTGACATAGTGCCCAAAGCCGGATAATCATGGATGCACCAAACTATAACAGCACGCAGAAAGAAATCAGCTGGTGGGCTACTATATAGGTCTCGAGTGAGAACACCCCTCCATAGCTGTTGAAGTTCCTCCACAAGAGGCTCCATGAACAAATCAAAATCCTTTCCAGGACATTTTGGACCTGGGATGAGCAAGGCCATCATGTAGTTTGATTCTTTTGTGCTGACATTTGGAGGCATGTTGTAAGGGATAACAAGCACTGGCCACACGCTATATGTGGTGCTCTGGTGGCCAAATGGGTTAAATCCATCTAAAGCTAAGACAAGTCTAATGTTTCTCGGGTCAGTAGCAAACTTTTCGTTCTTCTGATTGAAGCTTTTCCACTCACTAGCATGTGATGGATGGCTCATTACATTCTGACCTTTGTACTCCTGGTTCCTAGAATGCCACAGTACATCCTCTCTTGTTTCAGCATCAAGAAACAACCTCTGCAATCTTGGTGTAATTGGAAAATGTCTTAGAACATTATGGGGAATCCTCTTCACAGCATTGCCATCGTTCCATCTTGATGATTTGCATTTCGGGCATTCACTTAAGTTGGCATAATCCTTCCGAAAGAGAACACAATTATTCTTACAAACATGGATCATATCATATCCAATTCCAACTGCATGAAGGAAATTCTTCATTTTACTGTAGGTGTGTGCAGCTCAGATGCATCTGGGAAAGCTTTGTGGAAATCAACCAACATCACATCAAATGATTTGTTGGTCATCCGCTCAGATGTCTTCACCTAAAGAAAGGTGACCATAGCTGACAATACTGACAGCTTATTTCCTGGGGTGACAGCCACGTTGCATTGTTCCAACATGCAGGCCCACCGTTTTTCTTCTGCAGGTGAAAGCTCACAGAATGCACGAGCATTTTGCAGCATTGTTTCAATGTTGGTCAAACTCACTGGCTGCGCCACCACCTCCTCCTCCTCCTCTTCCACCTGAGCATCAGGCAGATCAAGATGGTGATTTGCTGCTTCCACGTAGTCAATAACATTGACGTTCACAGCTTCACCATGATGAACCCACCTAGTATATGTGACCAACATCCCATACAAGTGTATATGATTTTGCACAGTTGACTGGGGTCTTGTAACTGAATTCATACAACTACTACACGGGCAGAGCACATCTGATTTCGGACCACTGTACTCAGCTCTGATAAAGTTCATGAAGTTTTCAACCCCCTCGACATATGTTGCGGAGAATCTTCGAGCAGAAGTTATCCAAGTCTTTTCCATCTGTTAGACCTACAAATTAGTTCTTCTACGAGATATTACAGGAAAAACGTATATGCTTTTTTATGGAGTCCAGAAGAAAATACCTAGGTCGATGTCTAAAGCTATGGCAAGATATTTGGACGAGCAGATCTAAGTAATGAAATATATGTAAAGATAATTCAGCAACTTTGAGTCCTAAATTATGGCAGGCTGTTTCAGGAGTCAATGAGGCCGAGCACACAGCCATCGAACTATCGAAGGCCATCGCAGCAACAAAGATATAGTATAAAATGGTGTAGAGCTATTTTACCTAACAGATTAGCTACTAGACCATGGCAATCTACGTCACAATAAATATATGGCAGGATATTTTAGCAACTAATCGGCCTTGGCATGCCATCTCAGCTAAGCAGATTGAGTGCAGAATAGGGCAAGGAAGCTTCTTAAGCAGAGCATATTGACTGTAAACTACTTCAGCAAACAGTGACATTAACAGCGTCTATCATCTAACATTCAGTGCTACACCGACATGCACGGGGCCTCAGTCTAGAATGCGCATACCGTGGGAGAAGCTGACCACCATGCGTCTCCACACGAACATCGCCAGCGGTGGTGGCGCTGACCGCCGTGCGCCTCCACAAGAACATCGCCAGCGCTGGCGGCATGGCTAGAGGACAGCAATCTATGAGAGCATACTGTGGGAGCGAGAGGATCGTTGTGCGTCCCCTTGATGAACCACGGCGCTGACATATTGGCGTGGTGGGAAGGGCGGCTTTGGCAGAGCGAATGGAGTGGAGGGGGATGGGGGGAGGGGGGTTTGGGGAATATTATTGTCTAGTTGGCTGAAGGGCGGTTGAATCTAGGATTTGGGGGGAATTTTTGGGTTGGGGGGGAGGGTTTTCGCATGGTGGGCGGGGGGAGTTTGGCGCATGGTCGGTTTCTCCAAGTGCAGTCCCACGTGTTAGTGAAGAGGCAAGCCGAAGCGCGTTCCGTTTGCGGGAGCCGTGTGCAGGACCAAACGTGTGTGGGGTGCAATGCGACCACGACAGGGGTACAGTGAGTGTACTGCCTTTTTTCCTTTTAAACTAGGTGATTCGCTCCCTCAAAAAAGACTTGTTGCTTCGCGCAATCCATTGATACAGGGAGGTTGGCTTAGTAATCCGGTAATCCCGACTAAAACGGCGCGGCCGGGTCTTTTCCCGCGCGATATGCTGGGAGGTTGGCTTAGTTGGGTTTTTAGGATGAGTAATGCTACACCTACGTAGTCCCAATTACGTAATTAACATAATGTGAAATGTGTGAGCTGTTGATTGTAGATTGGGGGAGGGAGGGGCCCACCACCATGAAAATCAGGGGAGGGGAGAGAGAGGCAATTTATGTTAACCCTTTCGTAGGTTCCCATAGATGTAGAAAGATGTGAATTGCGTGAATGTGCATTTGCAGATAAGGCCTTCCCTCGTTCATCCTTTTCTCCCACAAGATCTTGATCTTCCGTGCAACGCACGGGCATCTTGCTAGTACTCCTACAATATACTATATTATTGTGAAAGTTCATATACATCGGCCAAGATTAATGCAAACATGGCATATTTTCATTACATTTCGAATTTTATAGGACAGAAAAAATAAAAGAAACCCGACCCTAAACCTATTCTACGGCAGCGACCGTCGTGCTCCATCTGCGATCTCCATGTATGGCGGTGGGGTTGAAGACCCGTGAAGTGAAGGTGCGGTCTCCGGCGAGGAAAAGTAGAACACGAGAGACAGACCGGCCAGTTGGCACACCATGCCCTGCTGCCTCCCATGCCCTACTCATCCTCGAAGGAGTCCCCGACCTCTGCGGTGCCGGACGTTGGATGACAGCAAGTAGGATGCGTGGCTGACGGTGCTCCCATCGTTGGCCGCCAGCGTGGCCACCGCTTGTGCGCTGACTTGAGTGAGGGCGGCGACCTCGAGTTCCATCCCCGAAGACAAGCTCTCTCGCAGAGCGTTCGCGCTTGCGGTCATGGCGGATGTGGTGCCAGGTAGGAGTACGATGCGCTATGGTTTGGAGGTTAGCTGGGCGTTGCCACTTTAAGTACCGCATTCCGGTGAGGCCAAGCGTCCTGGTGCATCATTAAGTCGCCGGAGTTGGTTCCTCGGGCACTGAGCCTCTTAACGACGGCATACGGACGAACGACATGAATGTGGGCAGCTGGCGCCGGCTGGGAACGCACCACGCGATGGCGCGAGGGACGAGGGTTTTTGGTGTGCTAGGGTAGTCAGCTACGGTCGTGAAAACGTTGGAGACGCCATTTGCTCACATGCGATCGACGCATGTCATTGAAAAAGCAAGATGACCCGGCATGGTCTCAGGTCCTGAGGATGTAGTTGGCCACGCTACACCACTCCGCGGACGCGTCCCGGCACCCCGTGCATCCTCAACGGGCCGGGTGTTGGGGTGTGTTTGGATTGTGGCCAAAGTGCACATTATCAAAATTTTGGTCATGACCCAAAGATTGGTCTTTGTTTGGATGGTTGCCATTTTTTGGCATGCCAATGAACTCTAGCCAACTCTAATTCACTTTTCTTGCCGATGTCGACCAAATCATGGGCAACCAAAACCTCAACCAAAATTTTGGCTACCCAATGCTTTGATGGGGAAACCTTGGGCACAAACCAAACATACTATTGGTCATGCCACAGCACTAACGCCACCCTCGGCACACTGAAACTGACCGTGTCTAGCGACAATGAGTGTGTTGCTCATCGCGGTCGCCGTATCCAGAGGCGGTGCTGGAGCTGTGCCACGTTGTTGGCCCCCACGACCCACATGAACGGTTGCCGGTGGCGAGGAGGTTCTGGGCCAGCTCCTCCATTGGACTAGTTTGCGCTACGTCGTCCCGACAGGTGTGCCCCACATGTCGGTTTCCCTGTTTTCCCGGCCATATTCGAGCGTCAGTGCTCCGTGTTGCGCATTAGGCCTTTCACTATGTAGGCCAAGCGAGACAACTTATTGTTTATTTGAGCCGTTCAAGTATAATCATGTGGCGTTTGCTTATTTCCCATTCCTCTCTAGCCCTCTTCTCCATCGATCATGTCGCCCTCCGGTCGAGTCCATCTGCCCGCATGCCTCATTTGAACATTCCGCCGAGTGTCATTCGCATGTGGGCCTAGACCATGCTTGTATTTCCAATGTTTATTTGTAATTTGTCCGACATGCATACAAACAAACGGTTCGTTTGAAGTTTCACTTTGCCTCCACTACGTGTCGCTTCGTGTCTTAGTTTTGACATCTCATTCGGTTCATGCCCCGACACATGTGGACGAGATCGATTGATGTTCAGAGATCAATTGCGTGTCGTGCAAGGAGATAAAGGTTTGGTCTATTTCTATGATAGAAATGACCCGCAAGGGGGGTCTGTGGGGATCAGAGGGAGTATATTGTACGTTTATAAGAGAAACGAACGTATTGTACCCACCCTAGTCCTCTTTCAATCGATCTCCGGACCCCGAGATGAAATTGAGAGAGAACGAGTGGGGGCATGTGTGATACCTAAGGCGGATTTAAAATTTTGAACCGGTGATCATAGCATTCGCAAGTCATATATAAAGGGTATTCAATGTTGGTTTCATTTTTGAACGTACAATATACCCCCCCTATCCTTTCTAGTTTACATATAAGTTCTATGTGTACTCAAAGTATCTCTACTTTCATTAAAAAAGTATCAACATTCGACAACGCCCAATCAATATTGTTAGATTCATACGTACTCCTAGATTTGTACTCGAGATGGTTTCCAATTTGTTTTCAACCTCGTGAATGTGCTTGTTCTCGCGCATGCTCTTCCTACTAAAATTTCGCCATGTATAGCCAGTCCAATAGTAATTTTTTAAGCTCCCTATCCAATAGTACTAGTGGAGTATTGACAACATCTGTACTAGAGTATGCAGTGCTCATAGTTGTACTCCCTCCTTCCATTTATATAGGGCCTATGTGGAGGAGAGAGATGTGAAAAAGTAAGGGCAGTGAGCTCTCATGCAAGAGCCTAGCTATTTACGCATTCCTAGTTAAATACGTACAATAAATATGAAGAAAGAGATGGATAGCAGATGGAAAAAAGTACTAATACAATAGCCATCCTTATAATTGTTTTTGCGGGAAATAGCCAACCTTATAGCCCACACTACTGTATGAGTGCATATAATGGATGATGGCTATAGATGACATGGCAGTTCCTTATAGCCATCGACTGGCTATATTATTAACCATGCTCTAATGCGTTTTTCAAAACCGCATTTGACTATCGACAAGATTAATAGTACATTATAATGTGAAAATTATATCATTGGAAGCTCCTTTCACATACGATCCCTGCCTTACACTCCCTTTCGGTCACTTACTGGCGGACCCCATGCTTGCTAGGCCCCGCATGTCAGTTACTCAATGGGTTCGGCCACGTTAGGGGATCCTCATCCGTACTATACTCCCTCTGTTTTTATTTACTCCGCATAAAATGACGCGGGCGGGGGAGGGGGAGGGACGTCGGTTTGCTCTCAACTGCGGTCCCACAAGTGAGCGAAAACGCAAGGCGAAGCGCGTTCCATTCGGTGAGTGACATGGAGGGTCCAGCGTGTCGGGCTGCAACGCGAACGCGACAAGAGCGATGTATAGTCAAAATCGATTGATCGGTCATCATCGGAACCACTATTCACACCAGAACCTTCGATGCTCGGCCTACGCCAGCCACTGCCCTAAAACCACACCTAATCTCCAGCCCCTTCCCCCACCTTTCGATCCCCTAGCCCGCATCAAGCATCCCCTAGTTCACTGGAAAGTCATGGTGCGCTGCAAGATCACGTACTACAAGATGCTGACGCCGGAGCGCCACGCAGAAATCGCGGCGGTGGTCGGCGCCAGAGACCTCCGTTCCCAAGCTCGCTTTGCGGTGGGCCAACCCCCGAGTTATCTGGAGCCAAGCTACGAGGAGGAGGAAGCCGATCCAATGTTCATGGCGGAGGTTGCGGCGCAGAAGGCCCCTGATGGGTATGAGACGATGCATGTCGACTTCGTGCCGGCGTCCGTGTCCCCCATGGTGCAGGCAGACCAGCGGTTCAACCTGGCGATACTAAAGGAGGACCGGGAGGCAGAGGCTCAACTCGACGCAGAGCGCGCGCATGCCGCTGTCATCGAGGCTCTCCTGCAGGCGAAACTGGATGTCGTGGATGTGAACTAGGCGCCGGAGGCTCAACTTGAGGCGGAGCACGCGGATGCCGCTGCCATCGAGGCCCTCCTGCAGGCGGAACCAGACGTCCTGGACTTGAACCGGGTGGCAGAGGCTCAACTCACGCGGAGCGCGCGGATGGCGCTCTCATAGAGGACCTCCTGCAGGCGGAACCAGACGTTCTAGACTTGAACTGGGTGGCGGAGGCTCGACTCGACGCGGAGCGCGCAGATGCCGCTGCCATTGAGGCCCTCCTACAGGCGGAGCCGAACGTCCTCGACTTGAACCATGCAGAGCTCTCGTCCATGCAGAGCGCCCGCACACTCCGCGTGAACGAGTAGCTGGAGGCCGAGGACAACCACGGTGCGAAGACACACGTCGACAGCTACGGCTGGTTTGCGTCGGCAGCCAAAGACGACGAGGTCGTCTCGTTCCGCGAGCAGTGATAGTTTTCCTTTATGTTGTTGTTTTTATGGATCTTTTGTTGTGTAAAAACATATATTGTGATGCAAGTCGCCTGACTTGGGTGAGTCTACCATTTCAGGCGGTTGGAGGAATATCCTATGTCTCCTAACCCTTCTTCCTCACCTCTTCTTCTTCCCCAACAGACCACGACACGGGTCGTATGGATACTCCCCAACATGCGGTTGGATAAACATACTCTATGAATGAAAATTATGTGTCAGCGGTAGGATGGCTGAGTTTGGTTTGTTCACATGCAATAGCACATGTCAGTGAGGGTGCGTTCCCTTGGTTGGGTTTGCGGCGTGCAAGAGCGACTGTGCATGTGAGGGTGCGGTGCGACCGCGGCGTGCAGGAGCGACCGTGTGAGGGTGCGGTGCGACCGCGATAGCCGTGCCCAAGTGTACCTCCTTTTCATTTTGAAAACTTTAGGCAAGATTGGCAAAAAATGTGTGCCGAAGTATGGCAATGCAAGGCCTAGACCCAAACAGGATAAGTACGTAGTACTACGTACTTGGAGTACTAGTGCTAAAAAAGAAAGGCGGGGTTTTCCTTTGCGGGATTAATCGATACAAATTCTTGTTTCACGTGTCAATTAATGCATATTTTTCTCCAAAGCCCAAAGATCTAACCATCTCACTCCTCATCGCTTAATTAATGCCGCGCCATGCAAACCAACCTTCTCACTTCCGCATGCATCCAAGGGATATTAATGTCCTTGGTTGCTAGTACGAGGCAAACCCCATCAATTTTGCCTTGATTAGTGTTAGTGGCCTTTTGCAAATTGTAATTTTGATATGCTGGCCTTGTGTACAAAAAATGGAGGTAGTAACTATATTTGACTTCCTTCCCCATTGCGGTGACGTCGACGATATCTCGAACGTTGTGGTTTGGCGAAGTGCGTTCGATGGAGAACACCATTGAGGGAGACCATGGTAAGTCATTCGCAAGTGCCGCCTGCAAGCCGAGACAACCGCCTTATTTGCATCCAGGAAGTCCGTTGAACCAAAGGACGCATAAATGTACTAGTACTACTCGTACACAATAGCATCGTCCGTCCAGCTTAGTGCGGTGAGATGGTTTCTCGAAGAAGACGATGGAGAAGCGAAGTCAGCGAAGAGTGAAATGATGGCTGCTTCGTCCATGCTTTGTGATTTGACGCCTCACTTCTTTGTGATTTGTGATACAAGGGACAGGGGAGTAGACTCTGTCCTCTATACTATACATGCGTCCAAGCACGGGAGAAAGAGGAGAGACGTTGCATTTTTCTATTCCTTCAATCAATCAATCAGGGAGCTTCGGTTCCATCCTTTTGGCTTTGGCAACACCGCCCACAATGGTTCCCACGATGCCAAAAGCTATTTTCACATTTGGCTACATATTGTGGATGCCCTTAACCGTACCACTTGGTTTTGCTCCTGTGTGCTATCTATACAAATCTCAATTATATTGATCTAAACAATTATAGAATCAAGATTAGTAAAAAGGAGGTGATTTTGCCACGCGGATGGCAGGGGAGGTTTCTTATTTTTAGAGTACGTTGTCCTGGCAGTTTGCTAACATGCGGTCCCATGTGTCAGTGCTTTACCAAGATGACCCGCTTCCCACATGAGTCAGAACAACGACAGAAGAAACACGTGGTTAACTTGAAGAAGATGAGGGAGAAGCGGATTCAGCAACGAGTGAAATGATGGTTGCTTCATCCCTCCAACTTCTTTTTTAGCATTATTACTTCGTCCCTCCAAATTAACTGTGGGAAAGGTGCATCTTTGTGATTTTACGCCTCATTGCTCATTACTATGCCGACGCCATGACTGGGTGCTTCACCCTGGCTGATCTGCACTGTATTCCGGTATGGCACGTGGACCTGGTAGCTTGATGCCACACATGTAGGCAAAAGGGACTAGAAGATTTATGAAAGTGAGCGCTCCACTCTTACGACGGGGGAGTACACGACATGACGGCCCAGTGAATTGTCACTTGTACTATATATAGTACTATAGTTTTGTTGTTTCGCATGATCCATCGATACAAACCCGATTAAACAGGAAAGGGCGGGATTTTCCCTGCGCGATATATGATATTGGCCATACATTTCAAACGCAATTTTAATGTATGCAAACTGAATAATGAAGTAACAATATGATATCTAGTAAAACTAAAAACACATATGATTTATTGTGTTAGAGTGTAGTAGTAGTGTTGTATTGCATAGTTGTTAGATGTAACATGCGAGAACGTATAGAGATGTAGTTTTGGAGGGCCTACAGAGAGAAAAGCGTAATACGTTCACCGAACTTCAGAATAAGCTAATTACGGTCACTATATACGTTTTGCGGTGATTATACGGTCACTTGCTCACAGTTCAGCATCGGATTGCACTCTGTTGACCGGCCAAATAATCTGCGTGGCACCATGTTGACTAGTTAAATTGACCACTTTCCTTGTGGGTCCCACCTGTCAGTTTGCATAGGGAAAAGGTCAGATAAACACAAATTTACGCAGGCGCGACAAGACTCCACCCCGTGCACGGGAATCACCTGGTTGTGTATGTGTCTGTCAGGGCCTGATGTGTGCGCATGCACGTGTAGGTTGAGCACTTGAGCATGAGAGTGTGTGTTGGTCGTGTGGTGTACTGGTGTGTGCATGCATGCGTGCATGTGTGCTGTGAGTGTTGCATACGTGCGTGGCTGCGTGTGTACGTGTGAGGGTTGCGTGCGTGTGTGGGTGCATGTGTTCGTGTGAGTGTTGCGTGCATGCAGTTCGTGTGCATGCGTGCGTGTGGGTATAATCACCACACCAGCTCCTATGTGTTAAAACAGACGGCTCCACATACCAATACGAGGCCACCTTGTCCGTTGTGCCCGCGGTCATGACTTCGAACCACCGTCCAATATTTTTTTGTCGTTTGTTTTCATTCTTACTAGCAAGATGCCCGTGCGTTGCACGTAACATCAAGATGCATTTGTATGACTAGTTTATCTTGTGAGAGAAAGGGCTGAACGAGGGAAGGCCTTATTTGCAAATGTGGAGAGGTGTGTGGGTACCTTTTTGCAAAATTGTCATAGTTTCTTCCTATCCGTCAGATATAAATCAGACGGCCTATATTGCAGGACGGCAGGCACACCATCATCACCAACTCTGTTTTTTGTAAGAGTGTATTTTATCCCTACTCTTATAAAAAGCATAGTCGGTCATAATCGTGTGCCTCCCATCCTGCAATATAGGCCGTCCGATCTATATCTGACGAATAGGAAGGAAACTATGGCAATTTTGCAAAAAGATACCCACACCCCTCTCCACACTAGCTTGCAAATAAGGCCTTCCCTTGTTCATCCTTTTCTCCCACAAGATAAACTACAAATACAAATGCATCTTGATGTTTCGTGCAACACATGGGCATCTTGCTAGTATTTTATAAGAGTGTAGATGTAGAGTAGATACAAGCCAACAGGTGGGCCCGATGGTAGTGAGATAATGTGATGCAACACTAGAGGTGCCACGTGGAGCGTTTAACTGGTCAACTAGTCGTGTCTTGACAAAATACAGAGTTGTACGGTGAGCCCGTGACTGTATAATAACCACAAAACATAAATGGTGACCGTAATGAGTGGATTCTGAAGTCCAATGTACGTATCGTGCTTTCGCTTCAAATACAATGATCGTCACTGTATATATCGCGAGAGAAAGATGAAACATGCGTGAATGTGCTGGGGGCTTACTTTTAGAGGACCTGGAGATAGTTTGTGTGCGTACGTGAAAGGGGCGTAGAAGGGGGGGTATGCGATGGAGAGAGAGAGATGCTCTTCGTTTCTCTTTATTATCACTAACTTTATATATAGTATAAAAATATACAAATTCACAGTGCGGAATAAATATCATTGTGGGCACCATTCATACTCCTCCATATAACTTTGTGATGTTGTATATATGTAGAAATTCTAAAATATTTTTTTGGCCACACTTTATTCAAAAGGAATGTTGTATGCGAAATAAACATGTAGAGAGGGCTTTTTAGATCAATGGGGTACGTGATGTAACATGTGTGAATGTGTAGTTGATGCATTTGGCAGGGCCTAGAGTGGTATGTGTGTGTATTACATATTCGGGAGAGGCATGGATAGAGGGGCCGACAGGGGGAGGGGCGTGGGAGAGATAGCATGAGAAATGAGAGTGGTCTAGAGAGAGAGACAAATATGACGTCACGGCGAGAGATTCCCTTGAGTGTGTATATGCAAGGGGGGAGTGGATAGAGGCACTAGGAGAATATATTTTGTGTGTGTGGTGTCTGTGTTGGTATGTGTGGGTGTGAGAAGATAACGAGACGTGGGGGCAGAGGGTGTGTCACCGCATGAGGTCCGGTGGGTCGAGGTGAGGCCCTTCGTTCGGTTCCGTCCTGCGCCACATTGGTCGGCCCGTGACGCATTTAGGGAGACCCATGGATAACTAGTCGTACAAGAAAAAGATAACATAATTGTGAAGGACTCTATGTCCACTGACAAAGCTGGCTAGGATTTGTAAACCTAGGTTCTCGGACTAAGGTAACCCCTTTATCTCTGATATTACTATTCATCCAACCTAACTTTAAGGGGCATCCTACAAAATGCTCTGCTAGAACCATACTCATCAATTAGGAAGAGAGGTGTGAGACAATGCGTGAGAGATAGGCCTAAAGATAATGTGCATACAGGAGACACGTAGGAAGGTCTATGTATATAGAAAGGGTTGATGGGGATTGTGCGTGTGTATCCTTGTGAGAGGAAGAGTGCTTGTGATAAAGGTTAGTGAAAACAGTCATAAATGGTTACGAGAGGAAGGGAGGGTTATATCGAGAGCATGTGTGCGAGAAAGACACCTCGGGAGAGAGTGTGTGAGCATGTGTGAGAGACCACGGATGGAGATTGAAACTACACGTACAAGACTGTTGTACACATTGATCAAAGATATAAATTGTATCCAAATATTAGGAAGGGGTCATGATATTTGCAATTCGCGTAAGGAACAGTCATGGATCCATCAGACATCTAGATTCTATCGAATTTGAGCATGTCTATGTTATTATTCGACACAATTGATCCACATAGTTAGTATTTTGAACACCAGACAATGCATCGCTTTAGCAATCAAATATAAACGTGAGTATAGTTCATGTTGTGTGTGTAAAGCACATTATACATACGAAAGTTACACAATGAACATTATAAATAGCTACCGATGAACTAGCATACATTTGAATTCAACTTAAGGTGGTTTAAAAAAATCGAATTCAACATGAAGTCCATTCAATTATTTGAATTTTATATCATGGCATTTGTAAATCATACTTAAATTATGGGGGCACCAATCTTTGCTCTGATTTTGTACATAATAGCATATGTAGTCGTGTAAAAAATAGATTCTAATTTAGCTCCTCCATTCCAAAATAATCGTAGTTATAGGATTTTCAAGTGTCAAAATTTCAAAAAGAAGTGGATAATTTAATGAGGTTTTCAAACATACAAGGTCAAATTTAACATCGTCTATTTAGGTCAATCCTCAAAGTTCAGGAGTACTCTAAACGTGAATGCTTGTGTTTAAAAATTTCGAACGAAGCGCCAAAAGAGCCTCTACTCGCCCAAAACCGCATGAGACCAATGTTTGGTAGTACACTAAAATTACTTTCCTAATAACTCCGACCCGTGAAACCTACCGGCCCGATGTCCAAAGGTCTAAACAGGGGTAGGTTTGTAGCTTCATCTAGACGCCACGCAACCGCCTCCGAAAAACATTCATACACAATGGCTGCCTAAGCACACATGCGCGCGACCGAAATCGCTCCCGCCCACTATTTGGGACACCTGGGATTACCATCCTACCCCCGACCCGCAGTATGTCCGAAATTTAAGAGGGGGGCAAAGTTTATACTTTCCCCAAATTTCAAACAAGCACGTCCCATCTTCTGTTCAAAAAAGCCAAAAACAAGCGCGTCCCAGACTGAAACATGGTTCTCCCCCCTCCCCCCCACCCGCCCACCCGTTCGATTCCCCATTAGTACTCCGTGGGCGCAAAAACTACCTCTCCACCAGCGGTGAAACCCCGACGTCCTCCATCCGCCACCCCATTCCACCCATCAACCGCCGCCCTCCTCCATCACGCCGGAGCCGATACCCCGACGTCGCCGTCCACCGCAACCTCAACCGAAACACCCTCCATGGCTAGTAGTTGAAGTCGAGGCCGAGCCATCCGTACCCGAGCCAGTTCAACCACGCCGTCTTGCGGCTCACCGCTGCCGCTCCAACTTCGCCACCCTCCACCGCACCGGAGTTGTTCCTGCTACGCCATCCTTCGCCGCCTTGGATTTGCTTCCCTTCCTCCGACATACGGCCACAGCAACACTGTCAACAATTTTGCATGAGTTTGTCCAAGCCTGCACCCTCCTCCAGAACATCGGTTTCCCTGGCAAAAAGAAGAAGATCAGCGCGACATGTGGAGGCGACCACACCGGCAACCGAAAATGGTACTCCTCTTCCCTTATTCGTGCAAATCTTACGCGTCTGCTTGCATGGTATTCATCCCACAAAAGACACTAGTTGACCGCTTCTTCTTGATACTAGATGTTCCTAGTAACTCGCGATGCACAAGGTTTCTTCCCATATACTATTTCACCTTAGGTAGAGGTCCATCGCCCCCCTGAATTTCAATTCCTGGTCAGTTGATTCCCAATTAACGGAAGCATTCCCCGGTGTAAGAGGCGCTAGTCCACCTATTACGCCGAGGAAGCAGCGCATCGGTGTTTATCTTAGGGGTGTGTGGGGCCTAGAGCTACTGGCGCCCGATCTGGAGGTCGACCGGGATTAAAGGGATGGCCTTGGGGCACAGCCAAGCACGGCAGTGGTGTGAGGTCGAGGGGGGGTGCGGGGCGGTGGAGGTAGGGGTCTGGGCCGGTGGTCGCTGGCGGTTTGAGAAAGATCGTCAACAGTGACTGGCGGGAGGTAGACGAAGGCCATCTGCCCATTCCTTATAGATCGGACGGTTCATTAAAAAATCGACTGACCTATTTATTTTCAGTCGACTGTTATCTTGATATGACCACATGTGGTGGTGTGCTGGAGGAGTACCTGCATTTCTTGTGCTCATATATTACAAAATCATACGGAGTAGAATCTAATTTTGTTTGCCATGCAATGTTGTAGAGCTATCATATGTCTCCTGTCATTTATTTTTCAGCCACCTGCTATCTGCTACTTTTACAGTGCACTAGTTCTGCACACACTTCACCCATACTCTCACTATTGTGTTTTTATGCAAGGGTATTTCAGACTCTGCTGCTATGAGAGAAGCAAAAAAGAAAAGAGAGATGTCGCTCCAGCGTTGTACGCGGATAGGCCAGATACGTTTCAGCCCTATAATAGGTGCAATGTCAGCATATGGAGACAGTAAACGTAGCTCTGGAGTTGATGACCTCGCTCGCAATGAACCACCATTCCAGGTGCTTGCTTTAACTTCGCGGTGTGATATGTGGTTGCATGTTCCATATGGTGTCTAGCTTGTATTCGGAAGGCCGAAGTCGGTCTTTATTAAGATAAGGAAAGATATTTTTTACATGAACCACCATCCCATGAGCACCAGATGACAAATAGCTAGTCAGGGCACTGGCCGAGCTAGTGACAAGGCTAGCAAAGAGAGGCATCACCTGGAAGCCAACTAAAAAGCCGCGATGGTGGCGAAGCAGCCCGCCTCCCACCAGGCTCTCAGGTCCTAGATGATCATGCTCACCACTTCAACCGGATGTCTACTTGTATTGCTTCCAATTTGGTTAAATTGCATCTTCTTAGTTTACTCATTATACGTTTGAATATGACATGCCTTTATGTTTTTGGTACATACTAGTACATCTGTGTATTAACCATGTTCTTACATCAAACTAATTTTCTTGCGTATCCCTCATCAATCACTTATGATGAGACAGTCAGGCAAGTGGATTACTCCTCATTTAAAGAATGCAGCGTCAGCCTCCCGACATGATTCTCAAGAAACAACAAGGCTAGATGAAGATAGTGAATGTAGCTCTGTAGTTGATTACCGCATTCCCCCTACACTAGCATCACAGGTGCTTGCTCTAACTTGGCAGCATGATATGTGGTTGCATGTTGCATATGGTGTCTAGATTGTAATTCTTCCAATCTGGTTAAACTGCATGTGCTATTCTACTTAGCTTATACATTATACCTGTTAATGTGACATGCCTTCATGTATTTAGTACATAGTACATCTGTCTAATAAGCATGTCCTCACATAAAACTATTGTTTTTTTGTATCCCACATAAATCAATATGACGAGACACCTTCAGTATATGCATTGTGATATTAGTTGCATCTTTGATATGATTTATAGCATGCACTACTTCTAATTTGTTGAAATGCCATTTACGATGGGACACTTTTAACTTGGCAGAGTCATATTGGTTGCATCTTTCACGTGGTGTCTAGCTTGCATTGCTTCTTATGTGGTGAAATAGTTTCTGCTTAGTTTACACAAACAGTTGTGAATATGCCATGCCGGCCTGTTTTTCGTATTATTCCATCCTGGAATCATGTGTTTGCCTTACATCAAAGTAGTGATTGTCAGTATCATGCACGAATGAGTTCTGAAGAGTGAATTTTATTGCTTTTTCTTGTCGGTTTTACTTGACAATTCAAAATCAATAAAGCGGAAGGAAGTTAGCAGGGCAGCGGATGAAGGTGCTCCTTCCAAATGGAGGGCCTCTACAGATTCTACTCCTCCATCCCCCCAGGATGATTTCCAAGACAACACATGCATAGACACTCAACGTAGCTGTGTTGGTGATGAGCACGTCTCCCCTAGTGCACCATCATAGGTGCTCCCTCTAACTTGGCATTGTTATATGTGGTTGCATGTTATGTATGATGTCTAGCTTGTATTGCTTCTAATTTTGTGGAATTTCATCTGCTTACTTTACACATTATACTTGTGACTAAGACACGTGTTCCTGTTTCTAGAACATACAATATTTGTCTATCACACCATGTTCTTACATCAAAGTACATTTGTTTCGAAGAACTAAATTGTTATTCATTTTTCTTGTTGGCTTGACTTAACATGGCATAGAGAAAGAGGAAGCAAGATAGAACGACGGGGAAAGGGAAGCAGAACAATCCTGCAGATTCTGCTGGTACTGATGGTGCAATAGAAGGTCAAAGTCCAGCAGAAAATTGTACCGACAGGGTATCCCATGCTACACAAGCTGCAGAACAAGCCAAATAGAAACAAATAGCTGCCACCAAACAAGCAGAGACAACCCTAGTTGTTGCAATACCTTCCACAGTACCACCAGCTGCACGATTTACTCGTTGGTCAACTCAGCTAGCAGCACGTTCCCAAGCTCCCTTGCCACCTGACACTACTTCCGAAGCACTCTTGACATAAGATGAGTTGGCAAGATCAGATGAACTTTGTGAGCTTCAACAACAAGAAGGTAGTTGCTGGAGTCAAGTTACAGTTGCATGCTTCTTTATATGTAGTCTCATAGTTTGATGTACACTAACACTTCCTATGTTTGTTGTCGGACTAGCACCTAGGCGCAAGAGGAAACAAACATCAGGGTTAATGCTTGATAGGTTAACTAAATCTAGAGGAGGAAGAATGGAGATTAGTTTTGAGGTAGGTTTAAAAAGGCCATGTGATGCTAGAGAGTCAGCCAAGTTAGTATCAGAAGCAGCGGTTGCTGTTAGGTGTCATGTACGTATCCTCCAAACATGGATTCAGTACAGGAATGACAAAGACGAAACCCAGTTCATCACCTTCCTCCACCATTTATCTGTAAGTATGGTTATGTATGGAAACTAGTAATGTCATCTTGCTCTGTCCAATACTTTCTAGGTTGCTGATAATGAGACTCCCATAATTTTCAACAGATGAGGTTCAAGTTGGATAGCCAAGATGATGCAACCAGACAAGCTTGCACCCATGTTTTCAAGTCTGCTCTACGACAGTATCGGTATAACTTGAGGAAAACTCACTTTGAAGGCAAGGCTAACAGTGAACTTTCCCAAACATCTCTAGTGGAAAATATATCCGATGAAGACAGGAGAGGCCTCGCTAAACAATGGTCCGATCCGAAGTATAAGGTACATTATATATATGTGATCAGATCACATGTTGAAGTCCTATTTATGCATGTGCCACTCAAATCTATCTTCTTGTAGGTGAACTATTCAAAGAACAAGGCCAACCGTACGAAAGTTAAATTCCAACAGACGATAGGATCTCGTAGCTATATTACACACTACGAGGCTCTTGTAATTAGCTATTGTTTCACTCTTTTTGCTGTACCATATTATCAGATCTATATTGACTTGTTCCAAATGCAGAGGAAAGCCCGCAAGGACCAAAAAGTACCTGAACCAAATGCTATGGAAATATTCAAGGACTGTCACACCAGCAAGAAGAAGGGCATGACTACACCAGTCAAAGTCGCTGTTGTAAGTCCTTAATCCTCATGCCTTTTAACTACTACTTACTCTGACTTGTGCCTTGAACTGCATGGTTTGCAGCCAATGTCTATTACTCTTTTCAATTTTATACACAATTGTCTTAGCGTATCATTGCACCTTACAAGGTTTAAAAGAGAGGAGTGATGTTCCTTTGATCTTGACCTGTAATCTAGTTCCGTGCTGGACTTGCCCACACAACGTTACAATTGCCTGTTTGTCTGTTCTCAGTTGTTTTGTGATATGAATGATGTCATACTATGCTTACCGTATTATAAACTTCGTCTCTTTATCCTTAGCCCTCAATACAAATGTAGTCTATTCATTTCGTTGTTGGTCTTTTCCAACAACTCCGTTATAACCTTCTTGGAAGGGTGCTCTCCAAGCTCTTTTGTGGCATAAGTTGGCATTTTCTTCTCCATTCTTTCATTTCAATGATCTATATTCTATTCTTTCTTCTGGAGGCATTGTGATGTTTCTCTCTTCACTCATCATCTCGAATTGTGAGTACTGTGTTCTTATCCATTTCCAACCGGAATGTCGTGCCCTCTTTTCAAGTTCTTCCCATTCTATCAAGTTTTGCCTCCCTTCTCAACCGGAGCACTGTCTATTACTCTTTTCAATTTTATACACAATTGTCTTAGCGTATCATTGCACCTTACAAGGTTTAAAAGAGAGGAGTGATGTTCCTTTGATCTTGACCTGTAATCTAGTTCCGTGCTGGACTTGCCCACACAACGTTACAATTGCCTGTTTGTCTATTCTCAGTTGTTTTGTGATATGAATGATGTCATACTATGCTTACCGTATTATAAACTTCGTCTCTTTATCCTTAGCCCTCAATACAATGTGAAGAAATAGACAATACATTAGCGATGGTACATGGTCATATGTTTGGAACCTGGTTTTATTATGTACTTTGCAATAAAATACAACTATTATTTTACATGGGTTCACTAGAATAAGTTCTGTATATGGACCAAAGCTATTTTTTTGGTTTCGCTGCCTCCTTAATATCTTCTGTTCTGGTACTACTAATGTAAAACCACAACTTTTCATCGAGCTATGGAAAAAATGGTGGAACCACCACCTTCTGAAAATGGCGACGCAACTATAACCGCAATGTCAGCTCTTGCTGCAGTGGGTTAGTACCTGTCCACTAACAGTGCCAAAAGCATGTTCCTGCATAATACTGGCTTGGTTGTTAAGGCAATCTCGTCCAAATTCCCTCATGATCAAGATATGCAAGCTCAAAACAATGTAGTATCTGCGATCCAGACACAAGTCCATTCCCTAACAGAGACCCTTTGTGAAAAAAGGAGAGACATTGTTCGATGTTGTCAAGATATGCATGGTTTTGAAACCAGACTATCAGACATATGCTTGTTGTTCAGGAGCCTAGGAGAACTGAAGGCGAAGGTTATGGTGCTCCATCGGACAATACAACATGAAAACGTAACAGTCAGGTCAAATGAACTGAGCTTCTGAACTTCTGGTGGTGCATTTATCTGCTAGACTGTTAACTTTTATGCCAACCTTCCTTTTGTTTTATAGTTGTAATTTCTTTTGGTGCGATACAAAATTTGTTCTTAATGTGCAGCCACCGGCTGAAGAAAACAACAAACCATTTTTTATAGTGTAGGGTGTTCCCTATATTTGCACTGGTGGCGAACTTTGATGCCCACCGGCTATAGTTAACATGGGCCTCCTACAGGCCGTAGAAACAATGGGCCTTCTAAGGGCCGTAGAAACAATAGGCCTTCTACGTGGCATAGAAACAAAGGGCCTTATATGGGCCATAGACACAATGGGCCGTATCATCTATGGGCCTTCTACGGGTCGTATGATCGGTTGGCCAAACATGGGCCAATAACAGACCACGTTATGGCCATAAATGGGCTAGAGTTGAAATCGTTCATGGGCCGACCATAACGGGCCGTCGTTAATCGCCCGTATTTTGGTGACGCTATGAAAACGGCCCAACATATTAACGGGCCACAAGCGGGCCATCTGTAACCATGGGCTGAATTTGGCCCACAAACAGAAAATGACAGTAACGATCCGTAAGTAAACGAGTGTGGAAATGAGCCCAAGAATAAATGGGCCTCGAGAAGGCCGAAAGATAACATGGGCTGGAAACGTCCCAACGGAATAATGGGCCGTTAATGGGCATAAAGTAATACACTGTTCATTACAGGCCAGTTTCACCACGTGTCGTTAATGGGTATAAAGTGATACACTGTTCATTACGGGCCAGTTTTACCACGGGCCATTAATGGGCCGAGAGTAATAAGGGCCTTATATGGGCCAAAAGACGTCATGGGCCATACATGGGCCGAAAGTTAAAGCGAGCTAGAATTATATTGATTGCCCCATATGACGCTACTGGGCCAAATTCGGATAGGCCATAAACGGGCCCTGGGTTAGCGGGCTGTAAATGGGCTATATGCGAACAGGCCGTTAACAGGCTTGCCATGGGCCGGCCCGCCACCTTTTGACCAAGTCAAACGGTTTGGCTTTTTCACAGGAATGGGCCTCTGTTGGGCCGTGCCACGTGTCGACGTATCATAGGCGCTTTGCGTCCAATGAGTGGATGACATCTGTCCCAACGGTGAGCCGACATGTGTTTCCTCCAGCCAATGATGATTTTACACGTGGAAAATCCCCATTGGTCGGGGCTGTTAACGGGTTATCGGATCCAAAACCGGATCCGATAGCTTAACTGTGTTCCGTTACGGTGGATGCCATGTGTCGGTCACCCTTGACGAAAGCACTTCTGTGACGCGCGATTTATCGTCATGGAAGTGGACACTTCTGTGATGATAATTTTGGTAATGTCTTGGAACACTTCTATGACATCACAGGTATGACTATCTTGATTCTGTCATAAATTTGTCATGGATGTACATGCATGACAGAAAACATGACCTACTATGACAAACATGTATCATCACGGAAGTGTATTTTTTTGTAGTGTAATGATCTTAAAGTAACTCTTGGGAGGATGTAAAGCTGGTCCAGATAGATGCAAGAGAGATACATGTCGCAGGGACGGACCCTATGCGGCATGGGGATGATGCAACCCGAGGGGCGCCTACAACAAGGTAAACCAAAGATGTGAAAGGATACGCGCCACAGGGACAGGCCCAAGCGACTTGTGGATAATACAGCCCGATGGGCGCCCCCAACTAATAAACTGGAAAATATCACCTAGTGCCATTGTTGGAGATATGTTGAAGTAGCTTAAGATGTGCCCTGAAGAGGTTGCTCATCACGAGCCGCCTTGGTCTTGAACCTTGGGAGGCTTTGGAGGCTCGGGAGGTTCGCGAAGGACCATTGCCACCTCCGCTGAGACTGTGTGGTACCTGGCCTCCTGAGCAGCTACAACGCTTAGAAGGCGATGCTCGAAGGCGGCAGTCCTATTCGGCAATCCAAAAGGGATGCAAATGTAGCTGTAAGGTGGGCCCTCACATGAACTAGCGCGTGAAGGCCAGAAGTGCTCCTAAGCTGCAGCTCTGTTGAGCCCGGGGATGTTGATGCAGACCCATAGCTCGTTGTCCTCGCCAGGACAAGCGGCCGCGCTAGGTCGTAGGCGATGGTCGCCGCGCATGGCTCTCTCCTCTTGAAGCTCCTCAGTCATCTTGGTGATCAACTCCTGAGCACCTGGCCCCCTGTGCCTTGTGCCCTCTTGAGGGAAACACATGATGAAGCATGGCTCAACGTGGTGCCCGAGCGCTGTGACGCCCCGAGACCGACGCACCAGGTGTCTTCCAGTTATTCGTTGTTGTTGCCTTGTCATCCGCTTGTGTGTTGCATCTTGTCATGTCATCATGTGCATTGCATCATCATGTTTTCAAAACTTGCATCCGTCCGGTTCCCCCAGTTTCGTCCCTTGTCCGTTCTGAGCCCAACCATACTCGCAGGCGCCCGTGGCACCTCCAAAATAGTATTTTATAAGTGACCGGAAAATGTTCTCAGAATGGGATGAAAGTTGGCATGCAGTGTTTTTGTGTTATTAGTAGGTCGCCTGCCAAGTTTCATCGCATTTGGAGTTCGTTTGATGCCCCAACGGATAACTATAGCGGCGGCAATACAGCCGGTCTATCGTCGGACGTTTTCGGTCTCCGGAAACGGTTGTCGGGTTGCATTACTCCTCTCTCTTATCATCCCAACAACACACTTGACCTCGATCGCCTAACCCCTCTTTTCTTGGTGCATCGAACCCCTCGAGTGCGCATCTGAAACTGTCCTGAACCCGACCCGAGCAGTCGTGACCGTTGGATCCGGATCATCCCCAAGCGTCCCTAAAACAGCTCTGTTTTCTTTGTTGGACTCTCCTAACCTTTTTTATCTCGACCATCGGATTTCGATCGGAAGATCCAAACTTCCCTCCTTTCCATATATATAGTCCACCCCTAGTCTAATTTTAGACCAAACCCTAAAATCTAGGAAGGTGTCCCTGCCGCCGCCGCTGCACTCATCGTCCACACCTCGGGAACCCCATCACTCGAACCAAATCAAATCCATATCCTCCTCGTTTTCACCACCGACCCAACCAGCGAGCCCCTCCTCCCCTCGATCCATTCCCACGCCCCTCCACAGTTGGGCCCGAGCAGGATCACCCAGAGCCGCAGCTCGTCCGTGAGCAGCCCTACCGCCATCAGGCTAGGACCTCCCTGTTGCTCCTGTTTCTTGTTGCCTCCCACCTCTCCCCGTAAGTCTCTCTCTCTCCCTCGCCTTGGAAAGGGGAACCAAAGGAAGCCGCCACCGCCTGGAGCTCCAAGTCCGCCGTCCTGCCTCCGCTTCGATCTGACAGGGAATGAGAGCCCAACGACCTCCATGTCCGGATCCAGCCACCTCAACGGATCCTGCGCCATGCCCCGCCTCCAGCCCTCGTCCATGCACAGGACCCGGCCAGATCCCGCCGTTCCCGGTCACCCTCCGTGCGCCAAGTCCGTACAGCCGCCGCTGCAAGTCCGGTCGCTGTCGCACCTCCGTCTTCCAGCATCGAGCGTCGTCATTCCCTCCCTGCTACCGCGACGCCCACTCGCTCCTCTGCTTCATCCGACAGGACGAGCGCCGCCCCTCGTTGACTCGATCCGGTGCCAGCATGGACAAGCACCACGACCCACCTCTCATCGGCCTCGTCCTGCCCCGCCTCTCCAGTGCCCTGGCCCAACTCCGCCCGAGCGAGCCGGCCTACCTCCTCCTCCTCAAACGGGCCGAAGCCCATGGGTGAGGCCACCCCCAGCGCCTCCTTTTTTTCTGTATTGTTTGCGCCAGGCAGTCTAGGCCCGATAGGTTTTTTCCTGGTCTGGACGATTTTGTCTATTATTCCTGAAACAGCAGTTTTACAAAAAAGTCCCTCTAGATCATGCATATAATAATTTCACAACCGTGCATCATATGTAAATAATTTATATATGTAAAATGCTTAGAATTTTGTGCACATTAATAATTGCCAACTTTCATGCATGTTTAAAATGTTTAAACTTGTTGTTTGTATTAATTTGCATAAATTCCATGTTAAAATGCTTTATTTCATAACTTAATAACCGTAGCTTCAAATTTAATAATCTTTATATGTAAATGGGGTAGAAAAATGCCTAGCTTAACATGGTGGCTTTACTTTGCATGTTTAATAAACCTAAAATTGTGTATAATGCAGAACAGTACCAACTTTGAAATTTGCATATGAGGATTTTCTGGATTTGTTGCTTGTTGTTACAGCCTCATTTAAACTTGCCTAGATAGGTAGTTTTCTTATGCTTCACCTCTTGCCATGTTTAACAACATTTAATATTGTTGGGTACATAACCGAGAGAGAACTAAATAAGTCATGCGGTGTTTCGTCAATATGCAACTTGTTGCATATTGAGCTCCACTTAATTTGTAGTATTGTTTCTGCACTTTGCCATGCCATGCCTCATTGAACCGGACATGCATCATTCTTGGTTGTGCATCATGCCATGTTCATGTGATGGTTGTTTGCTATGTTGCTTGCTTCCTTCCACGTTGCTTCTCTCATTAGCTTCAGTTTTGTCTGAAGTTGTGAGGATTCGCTCGACTACGTTGGGTCGTCTACTTCTTCGACTCGTTCTTCTTCCTTGCGGGATCTCAGGAAAGATGACCATACCCTCAACATCACTTATCTTTGCTTGCTAGTTGTTCATTCTATCTCTATGTCGCGCTACCTACCACTTGTTATATCATGCCTCCCATATTGCCATGTCAAGCCTCTAACCCACCTTCCTAGCAAACCCTTGTTTGGCTATGTTACTGCTTTTGCTCAGCCCCTCTTATAGCGTTGCTAGTTGCAGGTGAAGTTGAACTTTGTTCCATGTTGGAACATGGATATGTTGAGATATCAAAATATCTCTTATTTAATTAATGCATCTATATACTTGGTAAAGGGTGGAAGGCTCGGCCTTATGCCTGGTGTTTTATTCCACCGCCCTAGTTTCCATCATACTGGTGTTGTGTTATTTTATTTTGCGTTCCTTACGCGGTTGGGTGTTATGGGAACCCTTGACAGTTCACTTTGAATAAAACTCCTCCTACAAGGCCCAACCTTGGTTTTACATTTGCCTAACAACCTATTACCCTTCCCTTGGGTCAGCCAACCCGAGGGTCATCTTTATTTTAACCCCCCGGGCCAGTGCTTCTCTAAGTGTTGGTCCGAACCGAGCCGCCTGCGGGGCCACCTCGGGGAAACTCGAGGGCTGGTTTTACTCGTAGCCTGTCTCATCCGGTGTTGACCTGAGAATGAGATACGTGCGACTCCTATCGGGATTGTCCGCGCATTGGGTGGCTTTGATGGTCTTGTTTTACCATTGTCGAAATGCCAAGTAACCGGGATTCCGAGACTGGTCGGGCCTTTCCGGGAGAAGGAATATCCTTCATTGACCATGAGAGCTTGTGATGGGCTAAGTTGGGACACCTCTGCAGGGTATAAACTTTTGAGAGCCATGCCCGCGGTTATGTGGCAGATGGGAATTTGTTAATGTTCGCTTGCAGAGAAGTTGACACTTGACTTAATTAAAATGCATCAACTGCGTGTGTAGCCGTGATGGTCTCTTCTCGGCGGAGTCCGAGAAGTGAACATGGTCTTGTGTTATGCTTGAACGTAAGTTGTTTCAGGATCACTTCTTGATCACTTCTAGCTTCATGAACATTGCGTTGCTTCTCTTCTCGCTCTTATTTGTGTATGTTAGCCACCATAGTTTTTTAGTGCTTGCTGCAGCTCCACCTCATTACCTTACCCTACGCAGAAGCTTAAATAGTCTTGATCTCGTGGGTGTGAGATTGCTGAGTTCTCGTGACTCACAGATACTCCCAAACAGTTGCAGGTGCCGATGATACCAGTGCAGGCGACGCAACTGAGCTCAAGTGGGAGCTCGCTGAAGATCTTGATCGTTGTTTTGTTTCATTTCCTGTTGATCAGTTGTGGTGCCCAGTTGGGACGATCGGGGATCTAGCATTTGGGGTTGTCTAGTTTATTTTGGTTCCGTAGTCAGGCCTTTGATTGTACTTTGGATGATGTATGGATTATTTATGTATTGTGTGAAGTGGCGATTGTAAGCCAACCCTTTATCCCTTTCTTATTCAGTACATGGGATTGTGTGAAGATTACCCCTCTTGCAACAAAACCACAATGCGGTTATGCCTCTAAGTCGTGCCTTGACACGTGGGAGATATAGCCGCATCGTGGGTGTTTCAAGTTGGTAATCAGAGCCATCCCCAACTTAGGAGCCCCCTGCTTGATCGAATCGCTGACGTTGTTGAGTCTAGAACAAAATGTTTTGAGTCTTAGGATTATATATATCGGAGAGTAGGATTCTTTTTACTCCTCAGCCCCTTCGTCTCTCTGGTGAGGCATCCTAACATAGAAGTTTTGAATTTTCTCTCCTCAAATTTCACGAAAAAATTAGGATCATGCGTGTATCTTGGAATCGTTTCGATATTCTTGTGACGAGAACATTGTTCTTGGTGCCTCCTGACATTTAGGGGTTGTGGCAGTGTCCCGGGGAGTTGAGCTCCGAGGTGTTGTCGTCACAATTTTATCGTTGCAGTTCTGGAATACCTGAGTTTGCCGACATCGAAAATCTCTTTTATGAAGTTGTTGGTGAGATACCTCGAAGCCACCTAGTACTGGGGCGGGAGTTCGGGAGCATTCCCATAACTCGTATAACGGATGCTTTTCGAACGTTGAGGTACACGATTTCCAAAGGTTTCTTGTTTATGTGTTGACGGATGGATACGGCTGGATGTAGGAATTGTTAGTTTGGGTGAGATATTATGCTTCCCCTGTATCCCCAACACCTGATTGCATAACCAGAAAGTTTTGGGAGTTTATAAGTGGGGATTCAAGTAGCTCATAGGATATCTTTCCAACAGACACATGATATGATATGGGGTCTATCATATGTTTGTTTCGATTTATTTTGCAAGCCAATCTGTTGTTTTATTTTATTTGTGGTATTCGTGTTGCTTAGAAGTCAAGTGTTGATTCCATACCTTTCCTAAGAGGTGTTCTCATATTTCTATGAGAGTATTAGTCCTTCTTGATCATCAAGGTTGTCTTTTCAATTCTTTCCAACCGGTGCGATTCTCTTCAAGGTGATCCTATCATTTTCCCCATTTGCAAGATTCAATCTCAGTTTTCGTCAACGGTGTGTGTTTCATCCATCCCAAGTTGTCTTTGTTTTTCCCACCCTCCCACCCTTTTCCCTTCAAGGACTCGGATTTCTTAACCAAGTATCCATCTTATTGATGTGAAGTCTCTTCATTCTTTTGTTCTATGTTCTTATCCGGTGATTCTCAGGAAGATACTAACGGAGCTTCAATTTAATCATTCTTTGTTCTTTTTCTTCTCCGGCGGATTCAATTCAAGTTTTCGGTGTTGATCATGTCCCTTTTTCCTCTTTTCAAATATTTTCTTATGTCGGTGTATCTCTTAATCATTCACTGCTCGCTATTCAATTGTTCCGGAGTGCTGAAGATATCTCAGGAGATTCATGTTTTCATTCCAAATCTGTTCAAGATATCTTGAGGTTGTTATCTCATTCAAGCCATTTATTTCAACCGGCGCAATCTCTCTTTTAAATCGCTCAACGGTGTTTTCTTTTGACATGGCCCTAACCCACAGGTCTTTTCCCAGGATCTTACCTGACTCTTCTAATTTTCCTGGAGCCATTCCCAAATTCTTTTCGAGGTTTGACGTAAGAATAAATTCACATCAATCATATTCCTTCTCCAAGATCGCTTTCAAAACATTTTCATCGTTGGTTCATCATTTCTATTCTTCATTGTTCCAGAGTGGCTCATCAATTCATGGTGGCGTTTCTCGTCGTCATTCTCGGATTTCGAAGACCAAAGAAGAGTTCCTCTTAAATTCTATCCGTTCTCTTAGAGATGCGAAGTTCAAGCTTGCTGCCATCCTCTCATAATTGTTTTTGATTGTGAGAATTCTTTTCACCCATCCGGAGCAATTCAGGAGTCTTTTCATTTGATTCTCCGAAGGCCATCATTTTGGGCTTATTCATTCCAGCTTGCAGCTTTTGTTCTCCAAATCTTACCAGTGCATCATTCAAGTATTCTCTAATCAGCTCGGGATCTCATCGTTCACTTGCATCTAGATTCTCTCAAGTATCTTCGTTCATTTTCTAATTCTTCCCGGTGTTTCATTATCTTTTCTTTGTTCTTTTATTTTAAAAATCCTACCGATAGTTTGTTGAAGACCTTCTCAAGTTTGCGCTATATCTATCTTAATCCTTTCTACGAGAATAAGTAGTATGCCAAATCCGTTGCTTGTTATCAATTTAAATTGGTGAAGGATAAGCATAATGTAATTCTTATTCTTGTTTCATCGATGAATTCAATTCCTTATTCCAGAGGTTCATCAAATTCTCAGTTTCAATTGTTTCATCTTTTCTTTTTCGGAGTTCCAAGTTTTTCCACATTATCTCGTCGCGAAGCTCCATCTAAATCATCGCAAGGCTTCACCTTATGCTCTCAACTTCTCTTTCTTTTTATCATCCTTCTATTACTGGAGTTCTTCATGGAGGCTCTACATGGTGATTCATCAAGGATTATTTTCATTCATCAATTGTTCTTCAAGTTTTCTCCCAAATCTAAGATCCGCCAAGCTATACTCTCAAATAAACATGGTGTTCAACACATGTCTTGTTTTGAGGAGTTCAAGCATTCTTCATCTTGCATTCCAAAGTTTAATTCTTTCTATCTTATCTTTTGAGGTGGTGTTGTGTCATTTTGTCAGCTTCGTTCATGTTTCATGATTCACAAGTTGGCTGAAATGACATATTTTAAACCCATCATTTTGAATTCGTTCATGAGAGCCTTTGCAACCCATTAATCTCTTCATGGGAATTATCTTGGATTATATTTCACCTAAAGCCTTCCCTAAGGATTGTTGCTATCTATGGTGCTCATAAATGACCCAAGCTCTTCATTTATCCTCCCGGTGAAATAAGTTTCTCGTATCCTTGTTGATGTCAATCCAATCTTTTGTTTCCATAGTGGCAGCATTTCGCCTCAATTTTGAGAAGTTCTCCATAAGCCCACTACAAGTCTATTCATTTCGTTGTTGGTCTTTTCCAACAACTCCGTTATAACCTTCTTGGAAGGGTGCTCTCCAAGCTCTTTTGTGGCATAAGTTGGCATTTTCTTCTCCATTCTTTCATTTCAATGATCTATATTCTATTCTTTCTTCTGGAGGCATTGTGATGTTTCTCTCTTCACTCATCATCTCGAATTGTGAGTACTGTGTTCTTATCCATTTCCAACCGGAATGTCGTGCCCTCTTTTCAAGTTCTTCCCATTCTATCAAGTTTTGCCTCCCTTCTCAACCGGAGCACCGTCTGAAATCTTTCTTACCCATGGTGCCATTCTTTCAATAGTTCTGGAGGCAGTGTGTTGTTGATTTCATCTAGTATACTCTCATCTTGTCAAATCATGTTCAAATCCTTCCATTTACAGTCGGAGTGCTTTCCAAATTATATCATTATTATTCCTTCTCTATCTTGTTTTAACTGGAGTGTTGTCGTAATTGATCCTTATCGTTCCTTGTACATCTCGTTTCAACCGGAGTGCTTGCATGTACTTCTTGTCCATTGTAACAATTTTCTTATGTCTTTCAACCTACAAGGTTCTAGTAATGTTCCTTGTTCCTCTTTTCTAACGGAGTGTTTTCAACTTTGTTCATCTTCTTTGTTTTTCTTCTTTAAATTTGTTCAACCTTGCAAGGTTCTTTGGTTTCACTCATTTGTGAAAGAAGCAACTTAGTTTACATCTTCTCTTTGTTTTCTGCTTCTCTCTGGTGCCATCCTAGATCTCGGGTCGAGATCCTCTTGTAGTGGTGGAGTGTTGTGACGCCCCGAGACCGATGCGCAAGGTGTCTTCCAGTTATTCGCTGTTGTTGCCTTGTCATCCGCTTGTGTGTTGCATCTTGTCATGTCATCATGTGCATTGCATCATCATGTTTTCAAAACTTGCATCCGTCCCGGTTCCCCCAGTTCCGTCCCTTGTCCGTTCTGACCCCAACCACACTCCCACGCGCCCGCGGCACCTCCAAAATAGTATTTTATAAGTGGCTGGAAAATGTTCTCGGAATGGGATGAAAGTTGGCATGCGGTGTTGTTGTGTTGTTAGTAGGTCGCCTGCCAAGTTTCATCGCATTCGGAGTTCGTTTGATGCCCCAACGGATAACTATAGCGGCAATATAGTCCGTCTATCATCGGACGTTTTCGGTCTCCGGAAACGGTTGCCGGGTCGCATTCCTCCTCTCTCTTCTCAGCCCAACCACACACTTGACCTCATTCGCCTAAGCCCTCTTTGCTTAGTGCATCGACCCTGTCGAGTGCGCGTCCGAAGCTGTCCCGAACCCGACCCGTGCAGTCGTGACCGTTGGATCCAGATCATCCCCAAACGTCCCTAAAACATCTCTGTTTTCTTTGTTGGACTCTCCTAACCTTTTTTATCTCGACCGTCGGATTTCGATCGGAAGATCCAAACTTCCCTCCTTTCCATATATATAGTCCACCCCTAGTCTAATTTTAGACCAAACCCCAAAATCTAGGAAGTTGTCCCTGCCGCCGCCGCTGCACTCATCGTCCACACCTCGGGATCCCCATCGCTCGAACCAAATCAAATCCATCGCCTCCTCGTTTTCACCACCAACCCAACCAGCGAGCCCCTCCTCCTCTCGATCCATCCCACGCCCCTCCGCGGTTGGGCCCGAGCAGGAGCACCCAGAGCCGCAACTCGTCCATGAGAAGCCCTACCGCCATCAGGCCAGGACCTCCCCGTCGCTTCTGCTCGCTCCTCCTCGCTCATGTTTCTTGTCATTGCCTCCTGCCTCTCCCCGTAACTCTCTCTCTCCCTCGCCTTAGACAGGGGAACTAAAGGAAGCCGCCACCGCCTGGAGCTCCAAGTCCATCGGCCTGCCTCCGCTTCCATCCGGCAGGGAATGAGAGCCCGACGACCTCAACGGATCCTGCGCCATGCCCCGCCTCCAGCCCTCGTCCATGCCCAGGACCCGGGTTGATCCCTCTGTTCCTGGTCATCCTCCGCGCGCCAAGTCCGTACAGCTGCCGCTACAAGTCCCGTCACTGTCGCGCCTCCGTCGTCCTGCATCGAGCGCCGCCATTCCCTGCCTGCAGCCGCGATGCCCAATCGCTCCTCTGCTTCGTGCGATAGGACGAGCGCCGCCCCTCATTAACTCGATCCGGTTCCAGCATGGACCAGCGCCACGGCACGCCTCTCCTCGGCCTCATCCTGCCCCGCCTCTCCAGCGCCCTGGCCCAACTCCGCCCGAGCGAGCCGCCCTACTTTCTCCTCCTCCTCAAACGGGCCGAAGCCCATGGGTGAGACCACCCCCAGCGCCTCCTTTTTTCTGTACTGTTTGGGCCAGGCAGTTTCGGCCCGATAGGTTTTTTCCTGGTCTGGACGATTTTGTCTATTAATCTGCAGACAACCGTGCATCATATGTAAATAATTTATATATGTAAAATGCTTCGAATTTTGTGTAGATTAATAATTTCCAACTTTCATGCATGTTTAAAATGTTTAAACTTGCTGTTTGTGTTAATTTGCAAAAATGCCATGCTAAATGTTTTATTTCATAACTTAATAACCGTAGCTTCAAATTTAATAATCTTTATATGTAAATGGGGTAGAAAAATGCCTAGCTTAACATGGTGGCTTTACTTTGTATAGGGAAGAACAGTACCAACTCTAAAATTTGCATATGAGGATTTTCCGGATTTGTTGCTTGTTGTTACGGCCTCATTTAAACTTGCCTAGATAGGTAGTTTTCTTATGCTTCACCTCTTGCCATGTTTAACAAAATTTAATATTGTTGGGTACATAACCAAGAGAGAACTAAATAAATCATGTGGTGTTTCATCAATATGAAACCCGTTGCATATTGATCTCCACTTAATTTGTAGTATTGTTTCTGCACTTTGCCATGCTATGCCTCATTAAACCGGACATGCATCATACTTGGTTGTGCATCATGCCATGTTCATGTGATGGTTGTTTACTATGTTGCTTGCCTCATTCCGGGTTGCTTCACTCGTTAGCTTAGGTTTCGTTCCGAAGTTGTGAGGATTCGCTCGACTATGTTGGGTCGTCTACTTCTTCGACTCGTTCTTCTTCCTTGCGGGATCTCAGGCAAGATGACCATACCCTCAACATCACTTCTATCTTTGCTTGCTAGTTGTCCGTTCTATCGCTATGTCGCGCTACCTACCACTTGTTATGTCATGCCTCCCATATTGCCATGTCATGCCTCTAACCCACCTTCCTAGCAAACCATTGTTTGGCTATGTTACCGCTTTTGCTCAGCCCTCTTATAGCGTTGCTAGTTGCAGGTGAAGTTGAAGTTTGTTCCACGTTGGAACATGGATATGTTGGGATATCACAATATCTCTTATTTAATTAATACATCTATATACCTGGTAAAGGATAGAAGGCTTGGCCTTATGCCTGGTGTTTTGTTGCACTCTTGCCGCCCTAGTTTCCATCATACCGGTGTTATGTTCCTCAACAGTTCAATTTGAATAAAACTCCTCCAGCAAGACCCAACCTTGGTTTTAAATTTTCCTAAAAACATATTACCCTTCCCTTGGGTAGGCCAACCCGAGGGTCATCTTTATTTTAATCCCCCCGGGCTAGTGTTTCTCCAAGTGTTGGTCTGAACCGAGCCGTCTACGGGGCCACCTCGGGGAAACTCGAGGGCTGGTTTTACTCGTAGCCTGTCTCATCCGGTGTTGCCCTGAGAATGAGATACGTGCGACTCCTATCGAGATTGTCGGCACATCAGGTGGCTTTGTGGTCTTGTTTTACCATTGTCGAAATGTCTTGTAACCGGGATTCCGAGACTGATCGGGCTGTTCTAGGAGAAAGAATATCCTTCGTTGACCGTGAGAGCTTGTGATGGGCTAAGTTGGGACACCCCTGCAGGGTATAAACTTTCGAGAGCCGTGTCCGCGGTTATGTGGCAGATGGGAATTTGTTAATGTCCGGTTGTAGATAACTTGACACTTGACTTAATTAAAATGCATCAACTGCGTGTGTAGCCGTGATGGTCTCTTCTCGGCGGAGTCCGAGAAGTGAACACGGTCTTGTGTTATGCTTGAACGTAAGTAGTTTCAGGATCACTTCTTGATCACTTCTAGCTTCACGACCATTGCGTTGCTTCTCTTCTCGCTCTTATTTGCGTATTTTAGCCACCATACTTGCTTAGTGCTTGCTGCAGCTCCACCTCGTTAATTTACCCTACCCAGAAGCTTAAATAGTCTTGATCTCGCGGGTGTGAGATTGCCGAGTCCTCGTGACTCACAGATACTTCCAAACAGTTGCAGGTGCCGAATATACCAGTGCAGGAGACGCAACCCAGCTCAAGTGGGTGCTCGATGAAGATCTTGATCGTTATTTTGTTTCGTTTCCTGTTGATCAGTAGTGGTGCCCAGTTGGGATGATCAGGGATATAGCATTTGGGGTTGTCTTCTTTATTTTGCTTCTGTAGTGGGACCTTTGATTGTTCTTTGGATGATGTATGGATTATTTATGTATTTTGTGAAGTGGCGATTGTAAGCCAACCCTTTATCCCTTTCTTATTCAGTACATGGGATTGTGTGAAGATTACCCCTCTTGCGACAAAACCACAATGTGGTTATGTCTCTAAGTCGTGCCTCGACACGAGGGAGATATAGCTGCATCGTGGGTGTTACAAGTGCATCCCTCGTGACATTGGCTAAGTCAGAGGCCCGCCATAAGAGAGCCCCCGAGCCCAGCCTAAGGAGGGCGCCGGGCGCGCCTTCCTATACATGAGAGGGAGGTGCCCCATCCGTGGGTCCTGATCCTGGGGTGGTGCCGTAGGAGACACCGCTCTCCTGAGGCTCTTGGCGGAGTAGCTTCTTCTTCTTCTTGGGGACAACCTCGGGAGGGTAGATGGCACCGTCATTGTCTGGGTCTTCAATTTGCCGCGGCCTGATAGGCGTGCTCAAGGGAGCACATCGTGTCCTTCTCCTCGCAGGCGATCGTGATGATGTCGCAGTCTCGTGGCATCTTGAGGACGTTGTAGCCATGGTGGGTCACTGCCCTGAAGTTGGCCAGGGCCGGATACCCAAGGATGGCATTGTACGGGAGGCGGATGTGCGCGACGTTGAAGTCGATGACCTCGGTGCGGTAGTTGTCCCACTGGCCAAAGGTGACAGGGAGGTGGATCTTCCCTATCGGGGTGGTGGAGCCATCAGTCACTCCTAAGAAGGGCTTGGTGGGCTGTAGCTGATCATACAGCTGATCGATGAGTGTCTTGGTGACAAGGACATTGTTGATGATGGGCAAGCAAAGCATTGGGAGGGCACCGGCAGCTGCCGCACACTTTACCTGATCGGACGAGCTGAAGGTGATGGTGCACTTGGACCACCTGAGTGGACGTGTGGCCTCGAGCCTGGGGAGCAACGTGTTCACCTCACGAGCGAACTACTTGAATATGCAGTGGGAGCCTGTGGCCTAAGCGCCACCCAAGATGCAGGCGATTGCGCGAGGTTCCTAGAAGCTCCCAGCCCCCTTGTCCTGGTGGTGGTCATAGTTCGTTCTTGGTGGTGGTGGCAGCGGAGGGAGGCCGGCATTGCCCTGAGGACAGTCCTCACGAGGCTGGTCTCACCAGGTGCCCTCGCGAGGCTGGACTTGCTAGTGATCCTCATGAGGCCGGTCGCGCCACTCCTAGTGGGGGTCGCGGTTGCCCCAACGTCCTCCACTTCTGCCTCCTCCACGACCGTAGCCTCGGTCGTTGCACTCGGGGCGTCGGTCGAGGCGCCTGTCATGGATGGCCTTGAGCTCTAGATAGTCGTTGGTGTTGTGGGTGTGTACATTGTGGAAGACGTAGAATGGACGGCTGCCCTTGGACGACTCTGGGTGGTCGCAGCCGCGCTTCATCTCTGGTTCGGCCGCGAGCACGGCAGCCCCCTTGCGCTTCACGTCCTTGGCCTTGGCCTTCTTGTCTTCTGGGTCGGCAGCTGGGAGCTCGAGGAGGGAGGGGCACCCCTCCTCAGCTCTCGCGCACTTGCTAGCCATGTTGAATATCTCTAGAGCCTTGCATAGGTCCTCATGGACGGCGAGCTCCTCCTTCATCTTGACATTGCAGACGCCATCGGAGAACGCGAGATGATGGCTTCCTAAGAAACCTTCGGGATCTTGAGGCGAACATTGTTGAAGCATGGGATGTACTTCTGCAGGGTGTCCCCAGGCTGCTGCTCGATGCGCCGCAGGTCACCCGTGGCAGGCGGGCGGTCACGAGTGCCCCGGAAGTTGGCGACGAAACACTCGCACATCTCGCCCCAGGAGGAGATCAATCCCACGGGCAGGTTCAAGAGCCACGAGTGCTTTCCATCCTTGAGGGCCATGGGGAACCAGTTTGCCATGACCTTTTCGTCGCTACTGGCCGCCTCGATGCTCAGCTCGTAGAGCTGCAGGAACTCTGCGGGGTCGGGGGTGCCGTCATAGTGTGGAGGCAGGTCAGGCTTGAACTTGCCTAGCTAGACGACGCTACGTAGCTCAGGGGTGAAGGCGCGGCACCCCACTGTGGTCACCAGAGCCCATCGTGGAGGTGGAGCCTGATCTTGGTGCTCGCGCACCACCGCTACAGGCGGCGTGCAGTCTTGACGTGGCGCTCGAGGGAGCGCTGGAGCACCTTCTTGCGGCCTTTGGACCTCCCGGCAGCTTTCTTCTTCGTGTGCGGGTGCCCGGCGTGGAGGGTCATGCCGCGGGGCCGCGCGTCTTGGACCGAGGGCGACGTCCTGGCGAGGAGGTGGCAGAGGCGCTCCATGGGCTACGTCGCTCGCAGCAGGCGGTGGACAAGGCAGCGAGAGGGGCGATGCAGGAGAGCCCCCTGCCGCGCTGACTAGCTCGGCGATGCAGTCTAGCTAGTCTTCGTAGAGGTCATCAACGGGGCCGTAGCGCAGGAGCTCACGCACCCTGAGCAATGCAGCCTGCACGTTTGCTGGGCCGTGACGAGCATGGGTGACGAGCCGGCCAGATTCAGCGACGGGTTGGCCGTGCGTCCGTCCCACCGCACGGAGTGATGTTGCGATGAAGCTTGCTTCTCATGCCCCGCCAAGCCGGTGACGGCATTGGCGGCTCGTGATGGAGAACAGCGGGGAGGCCCGCCGACGGGCGCCATCTGGGCGACGCGCGCGGTGAGAGCGGCCCGACGCTCAGCATGGGCTCTACGAGCATCTGCCATGGAGGCGGTGGAGCGGCGGCGAGTCGAGACGGAAGAGAAGCTTCGACGCACCCCTAACTGGCGCGCCAAATGTCGGATTCAGGGCTCCGTAGACCCTTGAGAGGTTCGAATACTGGGGTGCATACGAAGAACTCCTTCTTCCCAATTTGTCGGCCCAATGATTCCACAGCCTAGCTCAATGAACTCAAGGGACAAGAGACACAGAAGTTTATCCTGGTTCGGGCCACCTTGCGGTGTAATACCCTACTCCAGCTTTGTGGTGGATTGCCTCGAGGGGCTGAGGATGAACTAGTACAGTGGTTGAACAGCCTAAGGAGGTGAGGTGTTCTTGAGCTCGATGAGCTAGTGAGTTGGTCAGGGTGGAGTGGATCCGTCCCCCCTCTGGATGGCTTGCTACGGCGGTGGCTAAGTTCTATTTAAAGTGGCCTTGGTCCTCTTCCCAAACGTAGGCGGGAAGGGATCCCACAACGGCCAATTTTGAAGGGAAACAACTAGTACAAGTTATCCTGACAAAAGTAGTCTTCGCCTGCAAAAGGCTCTGGTGGTGACGTTGTAGTGGGCTCTACGATGACCTCCGTCCTGTCATCCTCGCGGTCTTGGTCTTGTTGCACCAATATGGAAACCTTTGCCTGATTCCTTGGGACTCTATGCCCGTGCTTGCCCACTTGGCATCAAAGGGGAAACTGGTACGCTGCGCCTGCTGGCGCCTCCATGGCCTTGGTCGTCATGGCTCACGTCATGTGAGCCTCGCGAGGTACACCTTACCTTGATATCTCCGCTCCTCGAGAGCCAGCCTGATGAGGCCGCCCCCTGGGGAGGTCTTGGTGTCATCTGCCTCGCGAGGCTTGGTCCCTCGCGAGGGTCTTGAGTCGTGCTGCCAAAACTGGGTTGTACCAGGCCGCTGATGGAGCCATGTCGTGGGCCAGAGGCAGCAAGTCTGGGTACCCCCATTTCCAGGACGCCGACAGTCGTCAACACCAACGCTCACCCCTCTATGCAGCGTTTTAACACCTCTTCTCCCCGTTGTAATCTCCACTTAAACATGGTGCTCAACGCTATATATTATTTCCCAATGATCTATGGCTATCTTATGATGTTTGAGTAGACCCGTTTTATCCTATGGGTTGATAGATGATCATGATTATGAAGGAAATATGCCCTAGAGGCAATAATAAAGTTGTTATTTTATATTTCCTTATATCATGATAAATGTTTATTATTCATGCTAGTGTTGTATTAACCGGAAACTTGATACATGTGTGGATACATAGACAAAACATTGTGTCCCTAGTAAGCCTCTACTAGACTAGCTCGTTAATCAAAGATGGTTAAGTTTCCTAACAATAGACATGTGTTGTCATTTGATGAATGGGATCACATCATTAGGAGAATGATGTGATGGACAAGACCCATCCGTTAGCTTAGCATAATGATCGTTAAGTTCTATTGCTATTGCTTTCTTCATGACTTATACATATTCCTTTTACTATGAGATCATGCAACTCCCGGATATCAGAGGAATACCGTGTGTGCTATCAAATGTCACAACGTAACTAGGTGATTATAAATATGCTCTACAAGTATCTCCGAAGGTGTTTGTTGGGTTGGCATAGATCGAGACTAGGATTTGTCACTCCGAGTATCGGAGAGGTATCTCTGGGCCCTCTTGGTAATGCATATCATAATAAGCCTTGCAAGCAATGTGACTAATGAGTTAGTTGCGGGATGATTCATTACAGAACGAGTAAAGAGACATGCCGGTAATGATAATGAACTAGGTATGAAGATACTGACGATCAGATCTTGGGCAAGTAACATACCGATGACAAAGGGAATGATGTATGTTGTCATTACGGTTTGACCGATAAAGATCTTCGTAGAATATGTAGGAACCAATATGAGCATCCAGGTTCCGGTGTTGGTTGTTGACCAGAGAAGTGTCTCGGTCATGTCTACATATTTCTCGAACCCGTACTGTCGGCACGCTTAACGTTCGATGACGATTTGCATTATATGAGTTATGTGATTTGGTGACCGAATGTTGTTTGGAGTCCCGGATGAGATCATGGACATGACAAGGAGTTTCGAAATGGTCAAGAGGTAAAGATTCATAAATAGGACCATAGTATTCGGACACTGAAAGTGTTCTCGGGGTACCCGGTACATATCAGGTCACCGGAAGGGGTTCTGGGCAACCCCTGGCAAGCTATATGGGCCTAATGGGACAAGAGGGGAAACACACCATCCACTAAGGGGCTGGTGCGCCCCCACCCATATGGGCTGGCCAAATTTGAGAAGAAAAGGGGAAGAAGGAAAGCAAAAAGGGAATAGGATTCCCCCTTCCCCCTCTTCCCTTCCTACTCCGAATAGGAATAGGAAAGGGGGAGGCCGAATTGGGAGGACCCCAAGTAGGATTCCTCCTACTTGAGGTGCCACCTTGGCTGCCTCTCCTCCCCTCCAACCTATATATATGTGGGGGCACCGCTAGAACACACAACAAACATTGTTAGCCATGTGCGGCGCTCCCCTCCACAGTTTACACCTCCAGTCATATTCACGTAGTGCTTAGGCGGAGCCCTATACGGATCACTTCACCATCACTGTCACCACGCCGTTGTGCTGACGAAACTCTCCCTCGACACTTTTATAGATCAAGAGTTCGAGGGACGTCATCGAGCTAAACATGTGCAGAACTCGGAGGTGTCGTACGTTCGGTACTTGATCGGTTAGAATGAGAAGAAGTTCGACTACATCAACCACGTTGTCAAACGCTTCCGCTTTCGGTCTACGAGGGTACGTGGACACACTCTCCCCCTCTCATTGCTATGAATCTCCAAGATATATCTTGCGTGAGCATAGGAAATTTTCGAATTGCATGCTACGTTCCCCAACAGATTGGTTTGAGTTGTATATTTTATTTTGGTGCTGTCCTAAGGTGCCCTCCATGTCACGCAAACGGAGGGATCCCCACTGTAGAGCGTTGTAATAAGTTAATGGTTTTCTTATGGTGGGTGGCGTGAGTGACAGAAGCACATACCCGAGTTTGGGGGTCATTGCGTATGGGATAAAGAGGACTTGATACTTAATTTTATGGTTGGGTTTTACGACCATAATGATCTTTAGTATTTGCGGATGCTTTCTAGGGTTCCAATCATAAGTGCATATGATCCAAGTAGATAAAGTATCTTTGCTCATGCCTCTCCCTCATATATAATTGCAACAATGATCACCGGGTTAGTTATCGATCACCTAGGGACAAATGACTTTCTTACTAACAAAAGCTATCTACTTTTATTGTCTTGCATTTTACTCATAGGTTTATTCTTGCAAAGTACTTCTAGTTTTATTCTTGCAAACTTATCATTTCGCCTACCAAATAGTTTCATCCTTGTTCTAGGTAAAGCAAACATTAAGTGTGCGTAGAGTTGTATCGGTGGCTGATAGAACTTGAGGGAATATTGTTCAACCTTTAGGTCCTCGTTGGGTTCGACACTCCCATTTATCGAAAAAGGCTACAAAAAATCCCCTATACTTGTGGGTTATCAAAGAGCAAGAAAGATTCTTACTCTAGTAGTAACAATAATCATGCTAAATCCAATATTGTTGCTTCTAGTAGTTCTCTTGATTCCCCTAATGATTCTCTTAGTAAGTCACACCTGAGCTAGAAAATAGCTTATTGAAGGGAATTATTGAGAAAGTTGTTTACAAGAGCCTTGCCGGAAGTAAGAAATTTAAGGAAATTGTACGCTAGCAAGGAAGGCACCGGAAGAATCATGGTGTTGGTTTTGAACAAAAGGTCAATGCAAATGGACTTGAGTTGGAAGAAGATCAATACCCCAAGACGAAGTTTGTTCCTCAACAAGAGAAGTATGACCCCACTTATTTCAAGGGAACACAAGATCAAGATGATCTTCCACCACAAGACCACAAGCTAAAAGGCAAGGACAATCTTCAAGAAGAGATTGACTCATTTGACGAAGATCCTAAGGCCATGGTCAAGTGGGTTCCCAATACTATGTCAAGCTCTACATCATCAAGTTCAACTACAAAATCCAAGGATTCCCATCAAGTTGATGTGGATCCACAAGAAGTAGAAATAGAGTATTCTTGAGGGCGACTCCGCCAACTTTCTTCACTCATATTCATTTTGGCAAGGTCTCGTGCAATCAACTTCGTATCTTGGACTTGTTCATGGAGTCACAAACCCTCTTGTTGGTAAGACAGGGACAAGGTAACCTAATGCTTTAATGGACATCATCATATGTGAAATTCACTCTATGTTTGTGGATATCCTTGTATGTTCCCTGTGGGACTAATCCATGTAGGTATTGAAAGTGCAACACTCCAAGGGATTGCTCCAAATGATCTACATCAATATTGAGCATCCACATCTTCACTATCTACATGAAGTCATCATCGACAAAACCCAAGGTTAGTAATTGGTCTAGTATATGTAGCAGCAGGGGCTGTGGGTGCAACAACGGTATTGATGTCCTCATCATTCGGTCCCACTGAAATAGCAACCGGTCTCACCGAGATGGCTTGACCAACTCTCTGTTGCCTTATTGCTTCACTTCGGTCTCACGGAGTTGATGCAATCAGTGCCACCCAGACGACATTTTCCCTATGCCCTAGCACATCGGTCCCATAGAGTTGTTCGAGTCGGTCCCACCGAGATTCCTAACATTCACATTTTTGAACTAATCGATGCCACTGAGTTCAACCATTCAGTCCCACCGAGATGAGTCAAATGTGTGTAATGGTTGGATTTTGTGCGGAGGCTATATATACCCCTCCAGCCCCTTCTCCTTTTGTGGAAGAGCCATCAGAATGTGCCTACACTTCCACCATGCATTTTTTGAGAGAGAACCACCTATTCATGTGTTGAGATCAGGAGATTCCATTCCTACCATTTGAATATTGATTTATAGACTTCCCCAAGTTGCTTTCCACTCAAATCCTTCTTCCATCATAGCCAAATCTGAGAGAGAGAGAGAGAGAGAGGTTCACTGTTGGGGAGACTATCATTTTAAGAACAAGAGCAAGGAGTTCATCATCAACACACCGTCTATTACCTTTAGGAGAGTGGTGTCTCCTAGATTGGTTACGTGTCGCTTGGGAGCCTCCATCGTGATGTGGAGTTGAACCAAGAAGTTTATAAGGGAAAGTAGATTGCCTACTTCGTGAAGATCTACCCGAGTGAGGCAAGTCATTCGTGGGCGATGGCCACGGTGGGAGAGGCAAGGTTACTTCTTTGTGGACCCTTTGTAGGTGGAGCCCTCCGTGGACTCGTGAGATCGTTACCCTTCATTGGTTGAAGTCTCCATCAACGTGGACATACGATAGCACCACCTATCGAAACCACGGCAAAAATCTCCGTTTCTCCATTGCATTTGCCTTCTCCAAACCCTTCCCATTACCTTCATATGCAACGTTTTACTTTCTACTACTATACTCTTAGAATTGCATGTGTATCTTGATTGCTTGACTTGTGCTAATTGCTAAAATCCACCCACGACTAAAATTGGGAAAACGATAGATTTTTATTTGGTCAAGCAGTCTAATCACCCCCCTAGACATACTTTCGATCCTACAGATTGTAAGTGGGTATTTAGAATCAAAAGAAAGTCTGATGGAACTATGGATCGTTATAAAGCTAGGCTTTTTGCTTAAGGCTTCAAGCAAAGGTATGGCATAGATTAGGAGGACACCTTTACTCCTGTTGTAAAAGTTGCTACCATATGTCTTATTGTTGTCCATTGTTGTGTCAAAAGGATGTAGTCTTAGGTAGCTAGATGTGCAGAATGTGTGTCTTTATGGTGTTCTTGAAGAGGAAGTTTACATGAGACACCGTCATGGGTTTGAAGTAAAAGACACAACCTTCCGTCGTGGAGGATCATGATCACCTATGGGACCAAGAGGCCCCTTTGTGGTTCCGTGGGAACAATCACACTACACAAAGAGCAGAGGCAGTAGGGCAGCGCGGCAAGGAGAACTCTCTTTTACCCAAGTTTGGGCCATTGAGTAGCGTAACACCCTACTCCTGCTCTGGTGGATTGATCTACCCGGCAAGCGTGCCTCGGGGAGAGCAGCTATGCGCATACAAGTGCTAGAGGATCAAAAGTTCCCATCATTTGTTACGTAGCCTCTGGCCTCCTTTTATAGCTTAAGGGGAGACCATAGTGGCAAAACATTCATTATATTATGATTAGATACCTAACAGTGTTATCATACCTAACTCTGGCAGTTAGGACAGCATTAAATGCACCGCTAACTGTCATGTGGAGAGGTAGCCCCGACAAGGTTTCTCCACTGCTTGCTAACTACCTCTTATTTGCATGACACGCCTCTAGCACGGGTGTCATAAAAGGTAATCCCTTCTCCAGCAGGTTGCCATGTGCACGAAAGGATCCATCTAGCCACTCGAGAGCTTGACGCCGCGCTGATTAGTGAGTGGTGTTTGATGAGCAGGAGTGGTGGCATCCTGACAGAGGTTTGCCGGCACGGAGCCTGTCGGGTCCTTTGGCTTGGGGTTCGGTCTTGGCTTTGGTGGCCCTGGAGACCTTGTCGGCGTGGCTTGGCCTTGGTCGCAGGCGCAGTCTCGAACCCGCCAGGCCTTTTTGCCCGACAAAGGAGGATTTTTTGGAAATCTTCTGGTTGGTTTGGTATTCTTAATGCGCTCCTTTATCTCACGAAGAGCGGCTTCTCTGGCTTATTTTGTGTTAAGCATTGATACTTGATGTATGATCTAATGCATGCCTGCGCACAACTAAGGGCGGCAAACCCACATGTTTGTTGCACCAGAAGAAGCCCCCGGGCCTGGTCCATACGTGCCACCGGGCATCGTTGGGGTAGGCCCAACAAATGCACATGCGCTCATGTTGAACTCGCCGAGATCGATGCTGTGTCCTTGAGATCTTCCTTGCTTCTTCATTAATCTGGACCTGCGCCAGCCCCCAGGCCTCCCATGATATCTTCAGCACTCAGACGGCGTGCATTGTTCATGTTGTAAACCAGGGGCACCAACGTCCACGGGAAATCATTAGGGCGCCCACACGTGAGTCGGGGTAACTGCCATTTTTCCTTTACCTCACCCACTATGCCTGCCATTTCCACCACGTGCATGCATTGCACGGGCTCGGTGATGGACGCCCAGGGTGCGGGAATGTGTGCCTTGGCAGAATACAAAGTGCCTTGGATTGGTGTAGTGGGGCGGCCAATGAATCCGGATGCCATCCAAGGACGCAGAGGGCTGGAATGGGGGAGCATGATGGTTTCCCCAGAGTAGTGGAGAGCCAGCCCCCCTCGCTCCTGCTATAAAAGGAGGCATGAGAGTGTGGCAATGCTCATCTACCATCTCTTCCTTATCCTACCTTACTTCTGCTCCCACCATGGCGAGAGGAATAGGACGCGCCCATGCTCCGACCGTAGCGATGAGAGCTTCTCCTCGACACCATGTTCCTACCTACACTACAGCAGTAGAAGCTGGATCCAGTGCACAAGGTGGAGCTTTGGGGCGCGGTCGGGGCCAACGCAGCGCCCACGGTCGAGGTGGATGGAGTGGCGCACTTGCCATTTCTCCTCCAACTGCTCCAACACCGACAGAAGGCCACACGGGGGGCACGACACTGGAGTTCATTGTCAAGCTGTGCGATCCTCCTCGCAGTCGCCTGTGGCTCGCTCGCCCCTTTGCCAGAGTGACGAAGGTCACCCAGATGCTTGGGCTGCGGCTGCGCATGAGTGGCTGCTGTAATGGCGCCGTGTGGGTGAACGTCGAGTTCCCCGCTCCTCGCGCCATGCTCCTTAGGCGTGGTTGGAAGACTTTCGCCGCGCTAACTACCTTGCGAAAGGGCACGTCCTCTGCTTCAAGTTGGAGGAATCTGATATGCTCTCCTTCAAGGTCTTCGGGCGCTCAGGTGCTCGCCTCGGGTGCTGCGTGGAAAGCTCGAGAGACGATGAAAGCTCCTCCTGGAGCAACAACGACGAGGAGGACACCAATGGTGCAGACGACGATGACGAGCCCTCGATCGTCAAGCGTGAAGACGATGACTCGGACTCTAGCTGAACGTCAGTCGCATCATCACCGTTAGCTAGGCGCCGACAGCACCATCATTTGCTGTTGGCCCCCAGAAGAGCGATTTACTGGGTGCTCTTCGTGTGGACATCAGTGCCACCTCCAGCTAGACTCTGGTAGGCTCATGGACTCCGGCTTCGTCTTCCCTGCCAGTGTCCCTGCCAAGCCGTGTCTGTAACATCCCAATTTTCAATTAGGATGTTAATCATTAGGAGATCGTATGCAATCATGATTTGTGCATTTTGAATTTTTTTTTATTTGGAATTTTGATCCTAGAAACCTTAAGCAACTCAAGGACCAATCGAGAGAGTTGGAGGTTTTCACAAAAATCCATATTTGAGTTTTTTCAAAATTGGAAAATTGGATCAAAGTGATTTTATTCAAAATTATTCTTCCAATTATTTCTGTATTAAATAAATGAGAGGATATAATATGACTTCTCCAAAACAGCTACAAAATATTGGAAATTTATTTTGAAAAAAAATTATATTTATTTGAACTTTTTCTGAATTTTATTAAATTAGAGGAAAAAGTGCATTTTTAAAAATTGAATTTTAGTCCAGAAAAATGTTTACGTGGTCCCAAATAATAGGAGGGGATGGTGAAAATTATTTCTGGTATTTTAGCATTTTTATTTTATTTTATTTGGATGTTTTGTCATGGCACAATTTAAAAAAGAAATTCCTTTCGGACCGTCTAGGCCAAAACCCAGCCGGCCCAAACCGCCCCGCCGCCTTCCTCGCGCGTGCCCGAGCCGGACACGTCGCGGAGTCCGACGCCGCCCCGCCTCACCCGTCGCCTCCTCCTCCAAGCCGCACCCCTCCCCGGCCCTTTAAAAGTCAAGGCCCCGGCCCCCTCCTCCTCATCGAGCCGCGCCGCCTCCGCTGCCCAAGCCATCGCCGCTACCACACCGCCGCCGCCCGTGTCGCCACGCCGCGCCGCGTAGCCCCGCTGTCGCCTCACCGCGCCACCCTACCACCGGAGCCGCCGTCCCGCCTCGCCGCTGCCATCGGCCAGTCCGCCATCGCCGCCGGTTTTCTCCACCGAACCGGTATAACCACCGAAAAATCCGCCCCGATTTTTTTAAAGTTTTGATTTTCATTTTAGATCGGTTTATTTTATTAGGTTGGTTTAATTAGAGAACTTTCGTTTCTTTAGATCTATTAGTGAACGTTTTCATTCGTTAGCCACTGTTAGGGAACGTTCGTTCGTTAGGTTTTTTTCATTTATTTTCGGCTAGGGACCTATCCGTAATTATTTTCATCTCGGATTAGTCCCTGATCTTTAAACCCTCACTACTTTTTGCTCGTTTATCCAAATCCAACGAAACCAATGCCAAATTCTCCGTTACGATCTCCTCTATTAAGATAATCAACTTAAAAATGTTTCTGAAAATTTAAAATTTGGTTTCGAACAGATTTGAATTTGAACTTCTTTTGATCATATCTTGAGTTCGTACCTCCGATTTGATCGATTCTTTTTGCAAATTGAAGCTCTTCACATGTTATTTCTGCTTAGAACTTTTATTTGGTTTTACCCTTGCATCTTATGCTTGAGTGCTTATGTATGCTATTGTTTGTTTACGATAGAGTACCCGGAGTGCGAAGCTTGCTACTACGAATCTCTAGGGTTTACCGATCATCAGCAAGGCAGGTAACACTTTGATCATATCCCTTTATTATATAGTTTTATGCATTAGTTTCAACCCTCAAACATTTCATGATTAGGATTGTGAACATGTGGTTATGGTTAAGTAGTTGATGAGGTAGGAACCTATTGTCTTTTTATCAACCCCGGGAATATACGTTATGCTAATTCCCGCTTTGCTATGCTCGTAGACGGGGATTGGTATGTGAGATTCATGAAAGTTGTGAGATTCATGAAAGGTGGCTACTTTAATACACATCTAGGTGGATTGGTTGCGGGCACATGGGGAATCCAGTGTTGTCCTAGGAGATTCCGGGGTTCCCGTGTGATCATCCTTTCAAATGCCACCCAGGCTCAAAGGGATCATAAGATTATTCATGATGGAAACTTCCATGTGCAGCCACATGCCATTATAGGCTCTGGCATACTTGAGTAAGTTGTGGGAATCCTTTCCATGATGGGCTAGCAGATGCAGGGGATTGTAGGTGTACCGGCCTATCTATCGGTTAAGGGGACCTCTTCAGAAAGACTGTGTGTCGATCATCCATTTCTCAAACATCATGTAGTGCAAGAAATCCAACGGAGGAGATCGAGTCTTGTTGGGAAAAGTGTGAAAACCTCTGCAGAGTGTATAAACTAATCATGGTTAGCCGTGTCCCCGGTTTTGGACATCTTGAGTATCTGGTACTTGAATTATTGTTTGATCTCATCACTTTACTTAATGAATTTGTTGGGTTATTAATATTATTTTGGGATTGAGTTGGGGATACCTTCTCAATAATGATATAAACTTGGTAGTTAAATAAAAATCTATTCCTTTGTTGTAGGAAAAAATTGGCTTTATGCAAATGTTAAACTTAGAGCCTCCACCAGCCATATATGCATGTAGTGTTATTTGTTCATTGCTCTATAGTGTTATCTTGCCAGCGTAATCCATGTGCTGACCTAAACGACTGCAATGTATCATTTTGCAGAATTTTCAGACGAAGACTAATGTGTGATAGGTCGGTGTCATGCACTCAGTGTTTCCGTGGAGTTGGATGGACTCATTTATCTATGATGCTTCCGTAGTTCTCTTATTTAGATGGCCTTTAGCCATATTATTGTAATAAGTACTCTTTTGAGACACTAGATGTAATAAGTGTGTGATTGAACTTTGTTATAAATCCTCGAGTACTGTATGTGTTAGCAATATCGATCCAGGGATGACACTTATGCATAGAGACTACGGTCCATTGGGATCGGGTCGCTACAAGATGGTATCGGAGCACACGCTGACTGTAGGATGCGACCACTAGGAAAAGCCACAGGATACTCTTCTCTACTCATTCCTATCTCTTCTCTACTCATTCCTATCTCTATAGATGATGGACCCAAGGAACAAGTTCACTCAACCTAATGATGACACCCCTTTCGGACGACACTTGAAGGAAGTCACTAGGTACCTGAACATCGGCATACCAAGATTCACCGAAACCTCCACCACCACTTTACCAGAAGAGGAGCGCTGGATGAATCAAGTTCGTGTTCCAAGAAGGACTTTTGCACCAATTACCGAGCCCATCAAGTTTTCCTTTGATGCACCAACCTGGAGTTTAGGAAAGAGCATGTTCAGGTACCTCGACAGCCTCGCCTCTCCGACCAACTCTCATGGACGCTGCCTCTTCCCCGACTGGATCGACAAACGCCCTCCGCGGCGCCGGGGGGCTCCGGGCCTTCACCCCCGCCTTGCGGCGGGTGAAGTGGCCGCACAAGTTCAATCCGAAGATGTCGCCCCATTACGATGGTGCGGTGGATCCGGCGGCCTTTCTACTGGCGTACAAGGGGGCTGTCCTTGAGGCCGAGGGCGACGACAAGATCATGGCCAATTGGTTCCCGATGGCCCTCGCCGGTGTATCGCGCGTGTGGCTCCTCCACCTGCCAGAATCCTCCGTGACCTCTTGGGAGGAGCCACGCGACCTCTTCATCACGCGCTTCGGGGGACCAGCGCCCCCGGTCATCGCGGCTCTCCTCGGTGGCTCGCAAGCGCCACCCACGGACCGTCACATCATGCCGTTCTTTCGCCAGATCAACGCCGCCTCCATGCGGCAGGGGGCTCCCCCGTGGTGGGCGGCGCCCAAGGCCGACCTGATCTTTGACTTAGAGGATCTTTGACTTAGAGGATCACACCGTCAGCTCGGGTTTGCTTCCAATGCTTTGCACGCCGACCATCTGCAGTGTACCCGTCACCAAGACCCTCATTGACGGTGGTGCCGGCCTCAACGTGCTCTCTATGTAGGCCTTTAGTCTTCTTCACGTACTGCTCTAGTGGCTCCGCCCCAGCCGGTCCTTCTTCGGAGTCGGCGGCGGCTCCTCCAGCCCGCTGGGGCAAATCCGTCTCCCCGTGACTTTCGGCACGCGCGACAACTACCGCACCAAGCTAATCGACTTCGACATCGCCCGCATCGGTTTGCCGTATAATGCCATCCTTAGGTACCCGGCGCTGGCCCAGTTCATGGAAACGACCCATCCTGCCTTCAACCTCATGAAGATGCCAGGAAGCAACGGCATCCTTACCATGGCTGGGGACACCAAGGAAGCCGTGGCGGCCCTCAACTAGCCTTCAGAGCCATGGCGGCAGCTTGCCCGGCCAGCAAGGCCACGCCTAGGGCCAAGGGGGCTGTGCCGACCAAGAAGAAGCAGTTGTTCACCCAAGGTCAAGCCAAGATGAAGCAGATACTGGTCAGCGTGGACGGGGCCGCTGCGCTACCTTTATCATGGGCTCCGACCTTGCCCCAGCTCAAGAGAAGGAGTTGGTGGACTTCCTATGAGCGAACAAGGGAGTATTCGCCTAGGAGCCCAAGCAGCTAGTTGGGGTCCCGAGAGGAGTAATTGAACATCATCTGAAGGTGTGCCCCAATGTGCACCCTGTGAAGTACAAGGCGAGGCAACAATCCACGGAGAAGCGGTCTTTCATCATTCAGGAAACCCGCAAGCTGGAGGCAGCAGGTGTCATTCGCGAGGTCCGGTACCCGGAGTGGCTGGAAAATCCGGTCGTTGCGCCGCAGAAAGGAGGAAAGGAATGCATGTGTGTCGACTTCACCAACCTCAACAAGGCCTTCCCTCAGGACCCATTTCCACTACCGCGCATTGACCAGATTGTTGACTCCATCGCGGAGTGTGACCTGCTGTGCTTCCCGGATGCGTTCTCAGTATACCACCAGATCAAGATGGCAGGGGAAGATATGGAAAAGCAGCTTTCTTAACCCCATGCGGGGTATACTGCTACACTTGCATGCCATTCGGACTGCACAACGCAGGAGCAACCTTCCAGTGACTGATGCACATCGCCTTGGGGCAGCAGCTCGGGAGGAACGCTGAGGCCTACGTCGACGACATTGTGGTAAAATCTCGGGAGCCAAGAACTTTGATTCAGGACCTGGAGGAGACCTCCGCGAGCCTGCACCAGGTGGAACTGTGGCTCAATCCAAACAAATGCGTGTTTGGTGTCCCTTCCGGCAAGCTACTGGGCTTCCTCGTATCCCATAGAGGGATCGAGACCAACCTGGAGAAGGTCAAGGCAATCGAAGATATGAGTCCACCACAAGACCTCAGAGAGATGCAGAAGCTTCCAGGCTGCGTGACTTCGCTGGGGCGCTTCATCTCCAAGTTGGGGGTGCGCGCCCTGCCATTTTTCAAGCTGATGAAGAAGAAGGGTCCGTTTGAGTGGACCCCCGAGGCCGACCTAGCATTTCAAGACCTCAAGAGATACTTGACCAGCCCGCCGGTGATGGTGGCGCCTCGTCGTCGCGAGCCCTTGGTGCTCTACCTGTCTGCCACACTCCATTCCACTAGCGCGGCGCTGGTGACCCTCCGAGAGGAGCCCCGAGTCAAGGGCTTGCCAAATAAAGCCGCTAAGCCGAATAAGGCTGCACAACACCAAGATGATGTTCCTGAGGTGGCGGACAGACCGGCTAGTTGTCAAGCCACAGGAGCTGGAGATCCATAGGAAACACCTTAGTCCCCGGGAGCCAAAAACTCTTTCTGCTCTCCCACCCTTGTCGAGCACCCGGTATGCTTCGTCAGCACGGTGCTGCGAGATGCGAGGGCGCGATATCCCACTCCTCAGAGGCTCTTGCTCGTGCTCCTGGTGGCCTCGCGTAAGTTGCGACACTACTTCTAGGGTCACCCCATCAAGGTCGTCTTAGCCTACCCATCGGAGAGAGTGCTCAGGAGCCCCAATGCTGCGGGGGAGGGTCGCCAAATGGAACATTGAGCTGCAAGCATTTGACATGGAGTTCAGCACAACCAGGGTCATCAAGGGCGCATCGCTCACCGATTTTGTGGCAGAATGGACCGATGCACCAGAGCTCGAAGAAAGCGAGAACCGATCCCTCTCACCAGGGAATGAAGCGCTAGACGGCTGGGTCATGTACTTCGATGGCGCGTTCGCGCTCCGGGGCGCGGGTGCTGGAGCCGTACTCATCTTGCCCACTCAGGACAAACTGTACTACGCCTTGCAGCGCTGCTTCCAGCGGGGCAAGAAGGTCTCCAACAACATCGCAGAGTACGAGGGCCTCATCGCCGGCCTCAAGTCGGCGGCGGCCCTGGGAGTGAAGCGCCTCACCGTCAAGGGAGACTCGCAGCTCCTCGTCTACTTCTCCAACAATGTGTATGAGCCAAAGGACGAGCACATGGAAGCATATCTCGCGGAGGTACGCAAAATGGAGAAGCAGTTCCTAGGCCTGGAGCTGCAGCATGTGCTATGTGGCACCAACCAAGAGGCCGATGACATCGCTAGAAGAGCATCCAAGCAGCTGGCCCAAGAACCTAGTGTCTTTGAGGTACGACTCTTCAAGCCTTCAGCAGGACCTCAGCCAGCGGCGCCAGCGCCGCCTCGGGAGGGGCTCCCTCAGCCACCAGCCTCGGGAGCCCCCGCCTGCGGCCCGACCTCAAGAGCGCGCCTCCTCTTAGCACTCGAGCCTTAGGAGGGGTGCTGGATCGACCAGTTCAAGGCATACCTGACGCAAGGCATGTTGCTGGAGAAGGAGGAAGACGCGAAGCATGTGTCCCGACAGGCTACGACATACTGCATTCAGAACGGTGAGCTATACATGAAGCGACCAAATGATGTTTCTCTATGATGCATTTCCAGGGAACAGGGGAAGGAGTTGCTGGCTGACATACATGGCGGAGACTGCGCGCACCACTCGTCGTCGCGCACCTTGGTTGGCAAGGCTTTCCGCAGTGGGTTCTACTGGCCCATAGCACTCAATGACGTGGCTGAGCTGGTGAAGTCCTGCGAGGCTTGCCAATTCCACGCCAAGCAGATCCACCAGCCGACTCAGAGCCTCCAGACTATCCCGCTCTCATGGCCGTTCATAGTATGGGGGCTGGATATCCAATGTCCATTCCCTCGAGCGCCTGGAGGTTACCGCTACCTCTATGTCGCCATCGACAAGTTCACCAAGTGGGCGGAAGTGGAAGCCGTCTGCACCATCCCAGCCGGGTCAGCAGTCAACTTCATCAAGGGCATTGCGAGCCGGTTTGGGGTCCCTAATCGCATCATCACCGACAATGGTTCACAATTCACTAGCAATCTCTTCAAAACAAATTGTGCTAACCTTGGGACGCTGATCTGCTACGCCTCCATGGCACACCATAGGAGCAACGGCCAAGCCGAACGCGTCAACACGGAAGTCCTGAGGGGTCTCAGACTAGGACCTTCAGGAAGAAGCTCGAGGCCTGCGGCAGGGGATGGCACGACGAGCTCCAGTCCGTGTTGTTGTCCATCTGCACCACCGCCACCAGACCGACAGGCGAAACCCCATTCTTCCTCGTCTACGGAGCAGAAGCGTTTCTCCCACACGATGTCAAGCATCGCTCTGCGCAGGTCCTGGCATTTGATGAAACGCGACAGGACGCCATGCGGGGGATGGATCTCGTGCTAGGGGAGGAACGCCGCCGCGAAGCCTTGCTCCAAGCTGCGAGGTACCAGCAGGCGTTGCGGCGGTACCACTACCGCAGCGTCCGCTCCAGGACGCTCGAGGTGGGTGACCTTGTCTTGAGGTGGGTGCTCTCTAGGGAAGGGCTGCACAAGCTCTCGCCCATGTGGGAGGGCCCGTTTCGGGTCGCCCACGTCTCCAGGGCTGGCGCCGTGCGCCTGGAGACGCAGGACGGGGTCCCCATCCAGAACGCCTGGAACATCAAGCACCTCAGGAAGTTCTACCCATGAAGCAAGGCCCGGTGCCTATGAAGCAAGGCCCAGTGCCTGTGAAGAATTTACAGTCCATTCGCTGCGTTGGATGAACAAATGATGTAGCGTCCATGCGATCGATTAATGTTTTTTTAAACTACAACCCATTTGCACTTTCTAGAAATATATGATTTTGCTGGCTTGGGTGAACAAATAATGTAGCATCCATGCGGCCCATTTATTTTTTTCCTAAAAAATTACAGCCCATTTGCACTTTCTCGACATACACGATTTTGCTGCGCTGGTTCTAATTATAATGTTGGGTTGGCTGCAACAATGTTATCAAAAAATAAATAGGGGCTAGGCATTTTGTTTTAAATATATTTACATAATAAGTTCTTTATTGACATTTGTCCTTAAACCTTACCAAGCTTTTGTACAAAATCACCCGTATTTTCGTTGACCTTAAGTAAAAAAAAACCAGGATTTTATTGTTAAACATTTATTTTATAATTTCATAATACATCAATTTTTTTCTTATATATGTAAGTATCTGTTATATATATGATGATAATAACAGTAATATATAATAACATATGAAATAATATAAACATATATAATATAGTTAGAAGGGAAACATAAGTTGGACTTGGCGTTCCTATTCTTATATAGAAAAATAGAAAAACCTCTGCATTTTCTTCAAAAAAATACATAAGTTAGGCAACGGATGTTTAAGAAAAAACAAATCCTAGGTTGGGAGGGCCATAGGCCGGTCGATGCATCACGACCCTCAAACAAATACAAACCGACATCTCGTGGGCTGCACATGTTACAAAAGAAAGCCTAGACTGGGTAGCCCATAACCCAGCTGATACTTGTTCGCCAACTGATAATAAATGATACATGCCAGCTCCCCGATGACTAGCTTCATTGTAAATTTATCTCCCTTAGTAACTACGTTGACAAACCCGTGGCCCCCAACGTCAGTATAGCATTAGGAGGAAGTATTTTTTCAATGAGGCACTTGCTTGCATACGACTATGGATCTGGTAGGGCCATAGACGTGCTACAACAGTGGTAGATGTTGTGCCTAATTTCTAGCAAAAGTACTAGAGTAGCCCAGTGGCCAAGTTCCACTCCCCAACCGCTGCTCCGCCCGAATTCGATTCCACCTGATGCAGTGAAAATATCCAAAAAATTACCTCTTCCTTTGACATGTGGGTGCCCATGGTCATCTATGCACACCACCTCCAAAACACTCACCATTATGTGGGCATTTTGAAAATAGCATATTTTTTTTACTTTGTATCATATGAAGATGTGCTATGCATGAATGTTGATTAGCATGATGTTAACTGGCTGGTAGTTCCATTTCTGACAATGAATGAAACTTCCAACATGATGTTATCCCTGTTTTAAAAGGACATGTTAATATAAATGCTCTGCCTCAGAAACTTGTTGTTTCTTATCTGAAACTGAAACTTGTTGTTTCTTCTCTGAGAATCAGATTGTCTGCACTTTTATATGAAACTACATCTTTAAAGTGCTAGAAATAGATCTCCAGAATTTATAAAATACTTCATAAGCTCAATACTACAAATCTGAAATTCAAAAGACATTCATATCTGAAAGTACTCTCAAATTTGAAACGCAAAACACAACCTGCAAATACTAACAACCCTAAGCTCCTCCTCAGACTCTTTGGGTGGGGAGTCCCCTCCTATTCCTCGGCGGTAGGTAGCTGCCCTGTGGGATGAGGTGAACGGCGAAGGAGAGGACGGGGAAGCGTCATCGCGCCAATTGTTTTTCTCTACTTGTAGTTGGGTTTAGTCGACGAAGACTCCACCGGCTTGCTCTGTCACGGTACCCTCACAAACGACATTGTGTAGATGCTTGATCCTTCAATCTCGGGTGGATGCTCCATCTTGGATATATACTCCCACCACAGTAGCCTCATGATCGGATCCGGTGAATTTATTTGCTCTATGGCCAAGAGGAGCAGCTCTATGTACTCCCGCGTGACTCACTCCTGGTGTATCGCCTCCTTTTCGCTATTTTCCAGATATTTTAACATCGTTTTCACCGTCGCCGCTAATTGCTTCGGGTTGTCAAACCAAGACTGTATCTCCAACATCCTAGCTAGCTTCACAGGGTGGCCGCCTACGAGACACATGTATCGTTTGTACTCCTCCATCGATCTAGTTATCCGCAGCACCTTCACTTGCTGGAGGTGGTTTTTGAATGGAAGAGGTGAAGGAAATATGCCCTAGAGGCAATAATAAAGTTATTATTTATTTCCTTATAATCATGATAAATGTTTATTTTCATGCTAGAATTGTATTAACCGGAAACATAATACATGTGTGAATACATAGACAAACAAAGTGTCACTAGTATGCCTCTGCTTGACTAGCTCGTTAATCAAAGATGGTTATGTTTCCTAACCATGAACAATGAGTTGTTATTTGATTAATGAGGTCACATCATTAGTTGAATGATCTGATTGACATGACCCATTCCATTAGCTTAGCACCCGATCGTTTAGTATGTCGCTATTGCTTTCTTCATGACTTATACATGTTCCTATAACTATGAGATTATGCAACTCCCGTTTATCGGAGGAACACTTTGGGTACTACCAAACGTCACAATGTAACTGGGTGATTATAAAGGAGTACTACAGGTGTCTCCAATGGTACATGTTGGGTTGGCGTATTTCGAGATTAGGTTTTGTCACTCCGATTGTCGGAGAGGTATCTCTGGGCCCTCTCAGTAATACACATCACATAAGCCTTGCAAGCATTACAACTAATATGTTAGTTGTGAAATGATGTATTACAGAACGAGTAAAGAGACTTGCCGGTAACGAGATTGAACTAGGTATTGGATACCGACAATCGAATCTCGGGCAAGTAACATACCGATGACAAAAGGAACAACGTATGTTGTTATGCGGTCTGACCGACAAAGATCTTCGTAGAATATGTAGGAGCCAATATGGGCATCCAGGTCCCGCTATTGGTTATTGACCGGAGACGTGTCTCGGTCATGTCTACATTGTTCTCGAACCGTAGGGTCCGCACGCTTAACGTTACGATGACAGTTATTATGAGTTTATGCATTTTGATGTACCGAAGGTTGTTCAGAGTCCCGGATGTGATCACGGACATGACGAGGAGTCTCGAAATGGTCGAGACATAAAGATTGATATATTGGAAGCCTATGTTTGGACATCGGAAGTGTTCCGGGTGAAATCAGGATTTTACCGGATTACCGGGAGGTTACCGGAACCCCCCGGGAGTCATATGGGCCTTAGTGGGCCTTAGTGGAAAGGTGAAAGGGCTGCCCATAAGGGCTGCGCGCCTCCCCCCCTCCCCTAGTACTATTAGGACTAGGAGAGGTGGCCGGCCACCCCTCTCCCTCTTTCCCCCTTGGGAGTCCTAGTTGGAATAGGATTGGGGGGGGGAGTCCTACTCCCGGTAGGAGTAGGACTCCTCCTGCGCCTCCATAGGGATGGCCGCACCCCTCCCCCTTGGCTCCTTTATATACGGAGGCAGGGGGCACCTCTAGACACACAAGTTGATCATTGAGATCGTTCCTTAGCCGTGTGCGGTGCCCCCTGCCACCATATTCCACCTCGATCATATCGTTGTAGTGCTTAGGCGAAGCCCTGCATCGGTAGAACATCAAGATCGTCACCATGCCGTCGTGCTGACGGAACTCTTCCCCAACGCTTTGCTGGATCGGAGCTTGGGGATCGTCATCGAGCTGTACGTGTGCTAAGAACTCGGAGGTGCCAGAGTAATGGTGCTTGGATCGGTCGGATCGGGAAGAAGACGTACGACTACTTCCTCTACGTTGTGTCAACACTTCCGTTGCGATCTACAAGGGTACGTAGATCATACTCTCCCCTCGTTGCTGTGCATCACCATGATCTTGCGTGTGCGTAGGAATTTTTTTGAAATTACTACGTTCCCCAACAAGAGGAGAGGAGCGGCGTTGGTTTTGGATTAGAACGGGAGAGAAGCGGTGGTTGTTTTGAAATGGAAGAGGACATGAGCGGCGCTGGATTTGGATTGGAACATGAGAGGAGCGGCGGTGGTTTAAGAGGAGAAGAGCGTCGCCAGTCTTGGAAGTATTTTTTGTTTTGCGTATTTTGGGTCAAAGTTTGACCATGTACTATATTTGATAAGCAAAATGTGAATGCATGTCATAAAAAATTGTATCGTTTGGTTCGTATCTCAATTTTCTTTCAAATTATATTATTTTTGCAACATATAACATATATTTTAATTGTGAAAATCATGGTGAAATATGACCTAGAATACAAGGGAGACTAGTTAATGTGGGGTCGCTTTCTAAATTGAAGGGTAAATTGATTTTGATTTTGATGCAGTGTAGGGTTTTCGGTGGGACCGACATGACAACTCGGTGGGACTAATATCATTAAGGTTAGGGCATAACGTAATCTCAATGAGACTGATTACACAAACTCGGTGAGACCGATATTGGTAATAGACTAAGCAGAGAGTTGGTCAGGCAATCTCGGTGGGACTGATTCACTCTCTCAGTAGGACTGAAACGTTACGCAAGGGAAACAGAGAGTTTGCATTGCAATCTCGGTGGGACCGATCGCTCATCTCGGTTGGACCGAAATGTTATGAAGGGAAACAGAGAGATTACCATCCCCTCTCGGTGAGACCGAGATCCCTATCAGTGGGACCGAAAATACTAGGGTTTGTGGCAGTGCCTATGTCAAGTGAACTCGGTGGCACTGGATAGATCAAATCGGTGGGGCCGAGTTTGACTTTTAGTTTTGGATATATTTGGATATGAGAAAGTGGTTGAGGGTTGTGGAGCATGTCACTAAGCACATTGAGCAAGAACCTCATTAAGCAACACTTCATTCCCTCTTAATAGTATTGGCTTTTGCTATGGACTCAATGTGATCTTGGATCACTAAAAATGAAATGTAGAGTCTTGTGCTTTGAGCTTGAGCCAATCCTTTTGTCCGTAGCATTTTGAGGAGTCCACTTTCTAATCCATGACATGCCAACCATTGAGCTTTTCCTGAAATATTTATCTTGAAGTAGCATTAGCTCAATGAGCTATATGTTGTTAGGAATTACCAAAACCACCCAGGGACAGTTGCACTTTCAATCTCCCCCTTTTTGGTAATTGATGACAACATATAGATCAAAGCTTCGACAAATGATTATAAGATTGAAAAACATCATCGCTTTGAGAAGTATGTGATAAGCAAGAGCTCCCCCTAAATTTGTGCATTATTTAAAATTTGCTTTTGAATGTGAATGCATAATCGATTAGGATCATGGGTTACTCTCCCATGTCACATACATCTTGGTGGAGCGCTCAAAATGATAGAAATTAAAAGCATGCACTCATCACCAAGCAAGTGAATGATCATATATGGAATATAAAGGATAGCATCATTCAACCAAACATTAAGGTAGCATATGATCAACCACATGATCATATAAGTATCTCACAAGGACATAAAGTATCTCACACAAGCACACAATAAAGTATTTCAACCGAAATAGCAAGAGAGATAAAAAGCAAGACACTCTCTCGAAGCCTATGATCTATACATATTTCTCCCCCTTTGGCAACAAGTTACCAAAAAGTTTGAAAATGGATAGTGCTATACATCTCTCAGGCTTGGTCTTCGGGAGGTGGTGTAGATAGATGTCCAAGGACGAAGGCTTCCGATGCAGTAGTTGGAGCTGATGGAGTGGGTGCTGGAGGTGGCACTGGAGCTGTAGCTGCTGGTGCTGACACTGAAGCTCTAGCATCTGAGACTGGCACTGCAGCAGACCTTGGACCTCCTGGCACACGCTTAAAAACATCAGTGGTTGCTTTTCCTCTCCTCTCCTCTACTTCCTCCTGAAGCTGCTCAACAGCAGTCTGAATCTCAGTCACCTTCAGATCAAGATCATAGAATTTTCTTTCCACAATCCTCTCCAGGCTCTCCTGATTCCGAGTCAGGGTGGCCAAGCCCTTCTCAATCCTCAGTGTAGCTTGAATCAGATAGCCTAACTGATCTTGCTTGCTCTTCAGGAAGACTCGAGATGCCTCTTCAACACTTGGCATCTGGGCAGCTTTCTCAGCCTTGTCCTTGGCTCTCTTCTTCTGGACTTGAGCTGATGATGGTTCTTCCTCATTCATCACAACAGTGTTGTCTTCAAACTCAGCATATAGAGGTAGATGCTCCTTGTCCAACAAGTAAGTTCCTGTGCCCATTTTAGAGTTGATAAGCTCTTGAATGTGTGGAGCATATCCACAACTCCTCTTTTGATCGGCAGCAATCCTTTTGATCGTTTCTATAATCAAACTCATAACTTTGAACTTCTCGGGGACATAAAAAATTTGCAGCATGTTGATGGAGTGTCCTCGGATCATCTTGTGATCTCCTGACTTGGGTAGGAATGTGTGCCTTAAGATCCAGTTGATCGTAGGCAGACCAGACAACGGATAGTGTACAGATCCAAACTTATGTGTTTCTAAAGCATTATCAGGGATCTCCTTGTACATGTTTGCCATTGATTTGTGGTCTTTCTTCTTGGTGGCATACACATCCAAGACATCTTCATGTTCCTTTGGGGCATTGCTTAGATTGGCCCATTCATCAACTGTGGACTGGTACCTAGTACCCTCAGACATCCAAACTATCCTCCCATCTGGATAGAAGTGGGCAGTGGAGTAGAACTGCATGATCAACACATCATCCCATTTGGTGAGCTTTTGTCCAACGAATTCATCTACTCCACAAGCCTTAAAGCTGTCATACACTCTAGGGAAGTGATCTTCATTTTCCCGGATGAACTCCCAGTCCACCAATTTCATGTCACACACTATGGGCTTCTTGTCAAGTAGAATGGTCTCATAGAAATCTTGTTGTTCCTTTGTATGGAACCTGTAGTCAACTGCAGTCCTCCTCCTAACAGCATAGGGATCAGACTGTTTCCACAACCTCAGTCCTGCATCTTTCCCGATGTGCATGTCCTTAGTGACTGGGTGAGCATCATTGTGGTCAGGAATTTTGGGCTTCAACTTCCTCAAGACAAGAGAATCATCTTCTTCTTCTTTGGCTTCAGGCACTGGGGCCTTGTTCTTCTCCTCAGCAGGTATACTCCTGGTGTTCCTCTTGGGTTTTGGGGGTTTCTGAGTAGCAGCCTTGGGAGCAAATTTGGGCTTAGATGGAGCAGCCCTGACTTGATTGCATCTCCTATAAGTTTATGAGCCTTAGGAGCTGGTGCAACATCCTCTTCCTCCTCCTCTTCTTTAGAATCTTTCATAATGGAGGATCTACCAAGTACTCTGGCAGTGGTCTTCTTGACCCTTTCTTTTATTTTCTTCCCTTCTCCAACTGCCTCTTCAGTTGGCTTGGAGGTTTCAGCAGTTGAGGATCTGGCCTTTGACATGGGAATTCTCTTTGCTAGAGCCTTCTTGTGCATCCCTGGCTTTGTTCTAGCAGCTGAGCCATACTCTTTCTTCAGCACCTTTTTCTTGGAGCCGACTTCTTCCTCAACAGCCACATAATCCTCATCGTTAGAATATGTGGTCTTCTTCTTCCTTGTTCTGGTGGCTGCCTTGGGCAAGTTTCTTGGTGTGCTCCTGCTGCCCTCCTCAGAAGTGCTAGAGGGACTAGTGCCCTCACTCATATGAACCTGCTCTTCAGACTTGTTCTGGCTGTCACTTTAATCAGACATCCTGCGGGCACACTGTCAGCAGACCCTGTGAATAGATTGTAGATGAGGTAGAGTAGATGAGCATCACAAAGTACAGAATTTTTGCAAAACAAATGATTTAAAAACATAGTTTTAGTTCTTCACAGAAAGCATTTCAGATCTATCGATTTGTAAACTCGGTGATACCGAAGCATCTTTTGGAACCTAAACTAGTGAACTCGGTCAGACTGAGTCACAGTTCGGTGGCACCGAGACTGCTAGGGTTTCACAGAGAATCAAACTCAGTCACACCGATTTGCAATTTTCAGTCAGACCGAAAATGCATGTGCAATGGCCTAAGCCAAATCGGTGAGACCGATTTCTACAACTCGGTCGGTCCGAGATGACCTCGGCGGAGACCTAACCCTAAATTTTCAAATCAAATCAAATCTACGAGATGCTTTCGCTGGACAGGATGATCTCATACGTGGCAAGAATCATGGCAAAGCAATGTGCTACGAATCAGAGTTAAGGAATAGCACAAAGATCAAGTTCATACCCTACTTCCGCGGTGAACATGCTACGGCAGCAACGACGGGGCAGATTGCCGTTGACGGCGGCGGAGACCAGCGGCGGGAGGTCGCTGGCAGCGAGAGGACGATCCGGAGACCTGAGGAGGCAGAGCAGGTCACGCGCAGGTGAAATGTTTTGGAAATTTTTCCAAAATTTGACCCATGAGTATATATAACCTGACCCTGTCGGCGTGACTAAGTGGAACAACTCGGTGGCACCGAGATGCAGAACTGCAAGCAGTTACTGCAACTCGATGTGACCAAAAAGTTCTAATTGGTTGCACCGAGATTGAAAACCTAGATCAACTTAGTGATCTTGGTGTGATCGAATGGATGACTCGGTCATACCGAAGTGCACAAAGAGGTTTTGGAAGTTTAAGTATATGACGAATTGGGGACTCCGAGTGCTCCTCACACAGAGTGGTTCGCATCTGACTTGATCAAACTTTGTGATGTAGCATGAATAGAGTTTGAGACGAGAAAAGCATAGATAGCCAGCGAGAGTTCTTAGGCATTGTTGTCCATCCATGCAAAAGATAAAAAAGCCAAACAATCAAAGCAACAAATGGATGTCCTGGAATGAGTAAAATATGCGACCAACATGCTCACACAATAAGATGGCAAAAGAAATATGTGACAAAGCATGCACAAATGCTCTAGCATCTATCAAGCAATTTGGCGATGATTAGGTCATCTATATATGAGTATATTGACTTAGGAGTCAAATGAGAACATTTGATCGTAGGTCATACTCATCGTTTAAGCACAAGTGGGGTTGCCACTTTTACATAAAGCATTGTTGTGTTCACACCATTAGAGTTGCTTTAGCTCAATTGATTAGAGTAAAGCTCCCCCTAGATGTGTTATCCCCCCTTAAGAGGGATGAATTAACCTTGGGTTTTGTCGATGATGACTTCATGTAGGTGTTGAAGATGTAGATGCTCAATGTTGATGTAGATCCTTTGGAGCAATCCTTTGAAGTGAGTTACACTTTCAATACCTACATGGGTTAGTCCCACAAGGAACAAATAAGGATATCCATAGACATAGAGTGATATTCACATGAGATGATTTCCATGAATGCATTAGGTTACCTTGTCCCTTGTATTACCAACAAGAGGGTTTGTGACTCCTTGAACTAGTGCAAGATATGGAAGTTGTTTGCACTTGTCCTTGCCAAAATGATATGAGTGAAGTGTGTTGGCGGAGTCACCCTCAAGAACTCTCTAGTTCATCTTCTTCGGCATCCACACCATCTTGATGGGAATCCTTGGAGTTGTAGTCATACTTGATGAAGTAGAACTTGATGTAGTCTTGGGAACCCACTTGACCAAGGCTTTGGGAGCTTCTTCAAATGCATCAATCTCTTCTTGAAGCTTGTCATTGCCTTTTTGCTTGTGGTCTTGTGGTGGAAGATCATCTTGAGCTTGTGTTCCTTGGAAAGAAGTAGGATCATACTTCTCTTATTGAGGAACAAACTTCTTCTTGGGGTATTGATCTTATTCCCACTCAACTCCATTGGCATTGAACTTTCAGTCAAAACCAACACCTTGATTCTTCCGGTGTCTTCCTTGCTTGCGTACAATTTCCTCAAATTGCTTACTTTCAGCAAGGCTCTTGTAAACACCTTTCTCTATAATTCCCTTCAATAAGCTATTTTCTTGCTCAAGTGTAACTTGGCTAAGAGAATCATTAGTTGAATCAATAGAACTACTATAAGAAACATCATTGCGTTTAGCATGATTATTGTTACTACTAGAAGAAGAATCTTTCTTACTCTTGTTGCTAGATTTAACTTGAGGCATGTAAGTAGACAAAAGTAAACGCTTGGCAATGTAATAAGAATTTTGATCGCTTTTAAGAACCCATGCTCTTGCTCAAGGTTGAGTTTTTCGAAGCGTAACTTCTCATGAGTCTTTAAAAGCTCTTGATGATTTTCCAAGGTAGTTTCAAGAGCTAACTTAAGAGCGTTTAGCTCTATAGTTAGACGCCCAATCTCCTTCTTATCATCATCATTCGTTTTGTCTTGATTAGCATGATTAATAGCAAGTTCATCATAGTTTTCATAACAAGAGTTGTCAACAAGTAAATCATCATCACCTAGCAAATCATCTTCATCACTATTGAAATCAACATACTCGGGGTATGATACCTTTGGGCCATTTGCCATGAAGCATCTTCCAATCCCTTCATTTGGTGACTCAAATATGTTGTAGGAGTTGGTTGACACAAGTGCTAGACCGGCAACACCTTCATCTTGAGTATATTCGGAGTCGAAGTGATAACTTCTTTCGGAGTGATGGTCGGAGTCGGAGACGGATACCCATTTACCAACGTGAGCTTGATGTCTTCGTTTTGTGTAGCCCCTTGATGATTTATCCTTCCTTTCCGAATCCTTGCTTCTCCGTGATGTTCTTCGTTCATAACGATCATATCTACTCCTTCTCTCTCTTGGTGGTGATTCTTCTCTCCAACTCCTTATTTTGGGAGAACCTTCTCTTCTTTTGTAGGGAGCCGTACACTCATTGGAGTAGTGTCCGGGTCTTCCACAATTGTAGCAATTACATTCACGACTTGAAGATCTTTTGTCATTGTAGGAACTTGACTTGCAACTTCTTTCCTTGCTTCTACTCTTGTAGAACTTGTTGAAGTTCTTCACCATTAGGCTCAATTCTTCATTGAAGTTTTTTTTCTCACTTGATGACGTGGGAGCATCACATGAGGCTTTGTAAGCACCACTTGACTTGTTGTGAAGCTCTTCATTATCCATGAGTGACATCTCATGAGCAACAATCCTTCCAATGACTTCCGTTGGCTTGAGATCTTTGTAATTTGGCATCATTTGGATCAATGTGCACACGGTATCATATTTTCCATCGAAGGCTCTTAGGATCTTCTTGATGATGAATCTATCAGTCATATCTTCACTTCCTAAGCCGGCAATCTCATTTGTGATGAGAGCAAGCCTAGAGTACATATCATCGACACCTTCACCATCCTTCATTTTGAACTTGTCAAGTTGACTTTGAAGCACATCCAATTTGGATTCCTTGACGGAGTCGGTACCTTCGTGCATATCAATCAAAGTATCCAAAATTTCCTTTGCATTCTCAAGACGGCTGATTTCATAGAATTCTTCGGGGCACAATCCATTGAAGAGAATATCACAAGCTTGAGCATTGTATTGCAGCATCTTCAACTCTTCCGCGCTAGCCTCATGGTTCGGTTCCCTCCCATCAAAGAATTCACCTTGCAAGCCAATACACACAATAGCCCAAACGGCGGAGTTATGTCCAAGAATATGCATTTTCATCTTATGCTTCCAACTAGCAAAATTAGTACCATCAAAATAAGGACCTCTACGGTGGTAATTTCCCTCACTAGACGCCATACTCTCCTAGGTTGTGAAACCAAGGCTATGATCACCAAAGCTATGGAAATCAACGCATATGGAGACCAAAGCTCTGATACCACTTGTAGGATCGAAATTATGTCTAGAGGGGGGGGGTGATTAGAGTATTTGACCAAATAAAAATCTAGCATTTTCCCAATTTTAATTCTTGGCAGATTTTAGCAACTTAGCAAAATTCAAGCAAATAACCTACACATGCAATTCTAAGAGTATAACGGGGGAATGTAAAACAATTGCATCTGAAGGTGAAGGGAGGAGTTTGGAGGGAGCAAATGCAATGTAGACACGGAGATTTTTGGCGTGGTTCCGATAGGTGGTGCTATCGTACATCCACGTTGATGGAGACTTCAAACCACGAAGGGTAACGGTTGCGCGAGTCCATGGAGGACTCCACCCACGAAAGGTCCACGAAGAAGGAACCTTGTCTATCCCACCATGGCCATCGCCCACGAAGGACATGCCACAGTAGGATACATCTTCACGAAGTAGGCGATCTCCTTGCCCGTACAAACTCCTTGGTTCAACTCCACAATCTTGACGGAGGCTCCCAAGTGACACTTAACCAATCTAGGAGACACCACTCTCCAAGAGGTAACAAATGGTGTGTTCATGATGAACTCCTTGCTCTTGTCCTTCAAATGATAGTCTCCCCAACACTCAACTCTCTCTCATAGGATAGGATTTGGTGGAAAGATGATTTGAGTGGAAAGCAACTTTGGGAAGGCTAGAGATCAAGATTTATGTTGTTGGAATGAAGTATCTTGACCTCAACACATGTGTAGGTGGTTCTCTCTTAGAAAATGTATGTTGGAAGTTTAGGCATGTTCTGATTGCTCTCTCCACGAATGAAGAGTGGGTGGAGGGGTATATATAGCCTCCACACAAATTCTAACTGTTACAGACAAATCACCAAACTCGGTGGGACCTAATCATACAACTCGGTCAGACCGATTTAGTTCATAATGTGACCGTTAGGGTTTTTGGTGGGACCAACATGTCAACTCGGTGGGACCGATATCATTAGGGTTAGGGCATAACGTTCCAACCCAGCAACACCTGCCAAGAAAGATCAAAGTCACATTACTTGTTTCAAGTGCGGGAAGACTGGACACTACGCCACCGAATGCCCCGAAGGAAGAAACGACAATGGAAATGGAAACTCTGAGAAGAGGCCCAACCCTTTCACCAGAGGACAAGTGAACCACGTTAACGTGGTGGAGGTTGAAGAACAGAGAGATGGAGTTATATGTAAGTTTTTGATTAATTCATTTACTACAATAGTTCTTTTTGATACTGGTGCATCGCATTCATACATATCAAGGGGATTTGTGGATAAATTTAAGTTGCCCACCAAAGTTCTTAAGACACCTATGTTAGTAAGCTCGCCAGGAGCGGAGTATATGGCAAGCACTAGATGTTTTCAGATGCCATTGACCATAGGTAGGCATGTTTTCCCCTCAGACCTAATAATTTTGGAGTCACAAGGACTGGATGTGATACTAGGCATGGATTGGCTATCGATGTATGGAGGAAATATTGATTGTGCTAGTAAGTCAATTATACTCACCACCCCGAAGGGAAAAAGGATCAAGTATGTGTCTAGGCATGCGCCAAGGAGGACCCAAGTGAATTCTCTCTAGGGAGTTGTTCGGGAAGAAGTGCCTATTGTGAAGGATTACCCGGATGTGTTTCCAGAGGAATTACCGGGCATGACGCCAGATCGAGACATAGAGTTTTTGATTGAGTTTTTGCCAGGCACCAGACCAATATCGAAGAGACCATATCGGATGCCCGCAAATGATCTAGAGGAAATTAAGAAGCAGATTAAGGAGTTACTCGAGAGAGGTTATATCCGACCAAGTTCATCACCGTGGGGAGCCCCACTGCTCTTAGTTGAGAAGAAGGATGGATCTTTGAGAATGGTTGTTGATTATCGGGCCTTGAATGAAGTGACGATCAAGAATAAGTACCCACTACCGATGATCAATGATTTGTTTGACCAGTTTCAAGGAGCTAAAGTATTCTGCAAGATCGATCTTAAATCAGGGTACCACCAGTTGAAGATTCGGGAACAGGATATACCTAAGACAACTTTTACCACAAGGTGTGGGCTATATGAATGCACAGTCATGTCATTTGGATTGACTAATGCCCCTGCCTATTTATGAGTATGATGAACAAGGTGTTCATGTAGTTTTTGGATAAGTTCGTTGTGGTGTTCATTGATGACATTTTGGTGTACTCGAAGAATGAAGAGGAACACAAGGAACACTTGCGCTTAGTTCTCGAGAAGCTCAGGGAACATCAGTTGTATGCCAAGTTTAGCAAGTGTGTGTTTTGGTTGAAGGAAGTTGGGTTTCTTGGACATGTTATATCAGGAGAAGGTATAGCAGTAGATCCCACCAAGGTTCAGTCCGTCACTGAGTGGTTGGCACCCACCTCAGTTGGAGAGATCCGAAGTTTTCTGGGACTCGCAGGATATTATAGGAGATTCATTGAGAACTTTTCGAAGATTGTGAAACCCATGACAGAGTTGTTGAAGAAGGACACCAAGTTCAAATGGATCGAAGATTGTGAGGCCAGTTTTCAGGAGTTGAAGAAATGTTTGGTTACAGCCCCAGTGCTGATTCTTTCGGATATACGCAAGGATTTCCAAGTGTATTGCGACTCTTCTCGCTTAGGACTTGGAGGTGTACTTATGCAGGACGAAAGAGTTGTTTCATATGCTTCACGTCAGCTTCGACCGCATGAGTTTAATTATCCCACGCATGATCTAGAGTTAGCAGTCGTAGTGCATGCGCTCAAGACCTGGAGACATTTTCTTATCGGGATCCGTTGTGATGTGTACAAGGATCACAATAATTTGAAGTACATTTTCATGCATAAGGAGCTGAATCTCAGGCAGAGGAGATGGTTGGAGCTAATAAAGGATTACGATATGAAGCTGCATTATAATCCAGGAAAGGCCAATGTCCTAGCAGACGCTTTGAGACGCAAGAGTTATGTCAATACACTCGTAAGTGGAGGATTACCGCAGGAGTTAGTCGATGATCTCAAGGAACTTCATTTGGAGATAGTTCCAAGAGGTTTTGTTGCAGCAATGGAGGTTCAGTCTAAGTTATTGGGGAAGATTGAAGAAGCCTAGAAGGATGATAAGGAAACCGCTAAGCTAAAGGAGAAGATGAGCAAAGGAAAGGCCAAAGGTTTTCATGAGGTTGAGCACGAGACTTTATGGTTTGAGGATCATGTATATGTGCGCAATAATGCGGAGATCAGGAAGTTAATACTTCAGGAAGATCATGACTCCCCATATTCGATTCACCCCAGAAACACCAAAATGTATTTGGATTTGAAGGAGAGTTTCTGGTGGACAGGTATGAAGAAGGATATTGCCGAGTATGTAGCAGTATGTGATGTTTGTCAAAGAGTGAAGGCAGAACATCAGAAGCCGGCAGGATTGCTTCAGCCTATGCCAATACCCGAATGGAAGTGGGACAAGCTTGGCATGGATTTCATCACCGGATTACCCAGGACCCGATCGGGGTACGACTCTATCTGGGTTCTAGTTGATCACTTTATCCTAGTGAAAACCACTTATACAAGTGTGATGTTGGCCAAGATATATATGACCAGGATCGTATGTCTGCATGAGTTCCGAGGACTGATACGTCCATTTTGCATCATGCTTTTATATCGATATTTATTGCATTATGGGCTGTTATTACACATTATGTCACAATACTTATGCCTATTCTCTCTTATTTTAGAAGGTTTACATGAAGAGGGAGAGTGCCGGCAGCTGGAATTCTGGGCTGGAAAAGGAGAAAATATTAGAGACCTATTCTGTACAACTCCAAAAGTCCTGAAACTTCACGGGAGCACGTTTCAGAATATATGAAAAATATTGGGCGAAGGAAGTACCAGAGGGGGCCCACCCACCATCCACGAGGGTGGGTGGCGCGCCCCCTTGCCTCGTGGGCCCTTTGGCAGCCCTCTGATGCCCATCTTCTACTATATGAGGTCTTTCGTCCAGGAAAAAATCATAAGAAAGCTCACAGGATGAAACTCCGCCGCCACGAGGCGGAACCTTGGCAGAACCAATCTAGGGCTCCGGCACTGCTGTTCTGCCAGGGAAACTTCCCTTAGAGAGGGGGAAATCATCACCATCGTCATCACCATTGATCCTCTCATCGGGAGGCGGTCAATCTCCATCAACATCTTCACCAGCACCATCTCCTCTAGTTCATCTCTTGTATCCAATCTAGTTCATCTATTGTATCCAATCTTTGTCTCAAAACCTTAGATTGATACCTGTAGGTTGCTAGTAGTGTTGATTACTCCTTGTAGTTGATGCTAGTTGGTTTACTTGGTGGAAGATCATATGTTCAGATCCTTTATGCATATTAATACCCCTCTGATTATGAACATGAATATGATTTGTGATTAGTTCAGTTTGTTCCTGAGGACATGGGAGAAGTCTTGCTATAAGTAGTCATGTGAATTTGGTATTCGTTCGATATTTTGATGAGATGTATGTTGTCTTTCCTCTAGTGGTGTCATGTGAACGTCGACTACATGACACGTCACCATTGCTTGGGCCTAGGGGAAGGCATTCGGAAGTAATAAGTAGATGATGGGTTGCTAGAGTGACAAAACCTTAAACCCTAGTTTATGAGTTGCTTCGTAAGGGGCTGATTTGGATCCATATATTTCATGTTATTGTTAGGTTTACCTTAATACTTCTTTTGTAGTTGCGGATGCTTGCAAGAGGGGTTAATCATAAGTGGGATGCTTGTCCAAGGAAGGACAGTACCCAAGCACTGGTCCACCCACATATCAAATTATCAAAGTACCGAACGCGAATCATATGAGCGTGACGAAAACTAGCTTGACGATAATTCCCATGTGTCCTCAGGAGCGCTTTCCTTTATATAAGAGTTTGTTCAGGCTTGTCCTTTGCTACAAAAAGGATTGGGCCATCTTGCTGCACCTTATTTACTTTTATTACTTGTTACCCGTTACAAATTACCTTATCACAAAACTACCTGTTACTGATAATTTCAGTGCTTGTAGAGAATACCTTACCGAAAATTGCTTATAATTTCCTTCTGCTCCTCGTCGGGTTTGACACACTTGTTGAAAGGACTATGATGGATCCCCTATACTTGTGGGTCATCAAGACTCTTTTCTGGTGCCGTTGCCGGGGAATGAAGCGCCTTTGGTAGGTGGAATTTGGTAAGGCCAAATTTATATAGTGTGCTGAAATTTACTGTCACTTGTTACTATGGAACATAATCCTTTGAGGGGCTTGTTCGGGATATCTTCACCCCGACCAGTAGAGCAAAGAGTTGCTCCTCAACCCACTGAACCTACTGAAAATGTTTATTCTGAAATTCCTTCGGGTATGATAGAGAAACTGCTAGCTAATCCTTTTACAGGAGATGGAACATTGCATCCTGATTTGCACCTAATCTATGCGGATGAAGTTTGTGGATTATTTAAGCTTGCAGGTATGCCCGAGGATGTTATCAAGAAGAAGGTCTTCCCTTTATCTTTGAATGGAAAGGCATTGACATGCTTTAGGCTATGTGATGATATGGGATCATGGAACTACAACCGAATAAAATTGGAATTTCATCAGAAGTTTTATCCTATGCATCTTGTTCATCGTGATCGTAATTATATATATAATTTTTGTCCTCACGAAGGAGAAAGCATTGCTCAAGCTTGGGGGAGGCTTAAGTCAATGTTATATTCATGCCCCAATCATGAGCTCTCAAGAGAAATTATTATTCAAAATTTTTATGCTCGGCTTTCTCTCAATAATCGCTCCATGCTCGATACTATTGAATTCAAATGGGATTTATTGAATTCAAATGGGATTTATTGGAAAGTATTAAACAGAACTTTGAAGATTGGGATCTCGACGAAGGTAAGGAGTCAGGTATAACCCAAAGTTTGATTGTGTTAAAACATTTATGGATACTGATGCCTTTCGTGAATTTAGCACTAAATATGGACTTGACTCTGAAATAGTAGCTTAATTCTGTGAATCCTTTGCTACTCATGTTGATCTCCCTAAGGATAAGTGGTTTAAATATAATCCTCCCATTGAAGTAAAAGTAGTTGCACCTATTAAAGTTGAAGAAAATACTATCATTTAAAATGACTCTATTGTTCCTACTACTTATATTGAGAAACCACGTTTCCCTACTAGAATAAAGGATCATGCTGAAGTTTCAACTGTAGTTCGTAAGAGTAATACTAGAACACCTACACCCTATGAGCAAATTAAAGTTGAACCTAGTATTGCTATGGTTAAGGATCTCTTGGCAGATAATATTGATGGGCATGTTATTTACTTCTGTATTGAAGCTGCCAGAATTGCTAGACCCGATACTGAAAATAAACATAGACCTGTTGTAGGCATGCTTGTTATTTTTGTTAAAATAGGAGATCATTTCTATCATGGCTTATGTGATATGGGTGCTAGTGTAAGTGCAATACATCATTCCTTATATAAAGAAATTATGCATGATATTGCACCCGCTAAGATAGAGGAAATTGATGTTATAATTAAGCCTACCAATAGAGACAGTATTTCACAAGTTGGGATTGTTAGGGATGTTGAAGTCTTGTGTGGGAAAGTCAAATATCCTGCTGATTTTCTTGTTCTTGCTTCCCCACAAGATAACTTTTGTCCCATTATATTTGGTTGACCCTTCTTGAATACTGTTAATGCAAGGATAGATTGCAAAAAGGATGTTGTTACTATTGGTTTGGGGGATATGTCTCATGAGTTTAATTTTGCTAAATTTCGTAGACAACCCCATGATAAAGAATTGCCTAGTAAAGATGAAATTATTGGTCTTGCTTCTATTGTCGTGCCTCCTAATGACCCTTTAGAACAATATTTGCTCGGCCATGAAAATGATATGTTTATGAATTAAAGGTGGGAAATAGATGAAGTATTCTTTAAACATGGACCTATTTTGAAACACAACTTGCCTATTGAAGTTCTAGGGGATCCTCCTCCACCCAAGGGTGATCCCGTGTTTGAGCTTAAACCTTTACCTGATACTCTTAAATATGCTTATCTTGATGAGAAAGAGATATATCCTGTTATTATTAGTGCTAAACTTTCAGAGCATGAAGAAAAGAAACTATTTAAAACTCTGAAGAAGCACCGTGCCGCTATTAGATATACTTTGGATGATCTTAAGGGCATTAGTCCCACTCTATGCCAACACAAAATAAAATTGGAGAAAGACGCGAAACCGGTTGTTGATCACCAACGGCGGTTAAATACTAAGATGAAAGAAGTGGTAAGAAAAGAAATACTAAAGCTTGCATGCCTGCAGGTCGACTCTAGAGGATCCCCGGGTACCGAGCTCGAATTCGCCCTATAGTGAGTCGTATTACAATTCACTGGCCGTCGTTTTACAACGATAAAGATGAATTGATCCCACAGAGAATTGTTACAGGTTATAGAATGGTAATTGATTTCCACAAATTAAATAAATCTACTAAAAAGGATCATTACCCTTTACCTTTTATTGATCAAATACTAGAAAGATTATCCCAACATACACATTTTTTGCTTTCTAGATGGTTATTCTGGTTTCTCTCAAATACCCGTGTCAAAATAGGATAAAGAAAAGACACCTTTCACTAGCCCTTTCTGTACCTTTGCTTATAGACGTATGCCTTTTGGTTTATGCAATGCACCAGCTACCTTTCAAAGATGTATGACTGCTATATTCTCTAACTTTTGTGAAAAGATTGTTGAGGTATTCATGGATGATTTTTCTATATATGGAACTTCTTTTGATGATTGCTTAAGCAACCTTGATCGAGTTTTGCAGAGATGTGAATAAACTAATCTCGTCTTGAATTGGGAGAAGTGCCACATTATGGTTAATGAAGGTATTGTCTTAGGGCATAAAATTTCTGAAAGAGGTATTGGAGTTGATAAAGCTAAAGTTGATGCTATTGAAAAGATGTCGTGTCCTAAGAACATTAAAGGTATAAGAAGTTTCCTTGGTCATGCTAGTTTTTATAGGAGGTTCATTAAGGACTTCTCTAGAATTTCTAGGCCTCTGACTAATCTCTTACAAAAAGATGTTTCTTTTGTCTTTGATGATGATTGTGTAGAAGCATCTGAAATACTTAAGAAAGCTTTGATTTCTGCACCTATTATTCAGCCACCTGATTGGAATTTACCCTTTGAAATTATGTGTGATGCTAGTGATTATGCTGCAGGGGCTGTTTTAGGACAAAGGGTTGATAAGAAATTAAATGTTATCCAATATGATAGTAAGACTCTGGACAGTGCCCAGAGAAATTATGCTACTACTGAAAATGAATTTTTAGCAGTTGTGTTTGCTTGTGATAAGTTCAAACCTTATATTGTTGATTCTAAAGTAACTGTTCACACTAATCATGCTACTATTAAATATCTTATGGAAAAGAAAGATGCTAAACCTAGACTTATTAGATGGGTTCTCTTGCTTCAAGAATTTGATTTGCATATTATTGATAGAAAGGGAGCTGAGAACCCCGTTGCAGACCACTTGTCTAGGTTAGAGAATGTTCTTGATGACCCACTACCTATTGATGATAGCTTTCTTGATGAAGAATTAGCCATCATAAATGCTTCTCATACTGCTCCATGGTATGCTGATTATGCTAATTACATTGCTGCTAAATTTATACCACCTAGTTTCACATACAAGCAAAAGAAAAAGTTCTTCTATGATTTAAGACATTACTTTTGGGATGACCCACACCTTTATAAAGAAGGAGTAGATGGTGTTATAAGAAGTTGTGTACCTGAGCATGAACAGGAATAGATCCTACGCAAGTGTCACTCTAAGGCTTATGGAGGACACCATGCTGGAGATAGAAATGCACATAAGGTATTGCAATCCGTTCTCATTGGCCCAATCTCTTCAAGGATGACCGTAAGTTTATCTTGTCCTGTGATGAATGTCAAAGAATTGGTAATATTAGTAGACGTCAAGAAATGCCTATGAATTATTCACTTGTTATTGAACCATTTGATGTTTGGGGCTTTGATTATATAGGACCGTTTCCTTCCTCCAATGGGTATACACATATTTTAGTTGTTTTTCTTACGTTACTGATCATAACACCTCTATTAAGATGCTTAAAGAAGATATTTTTTCCGAGGTTTGGAGTCCCTAGATACTTAATGACTGATGGCGGTTCACATTTTTTTATGGTGCCTTTCGTAAAATGCTTGCTAAGTATGATGTTAATCATAGAATTGCATGTCCATATCATCCACAGTCTAGTGGTCAAGTAGAATTGGGTAATAGAGAGCTTAAATTAATTTTGCAAACGACTATTAATAGATCTAGAAAGAATTGGTCCAAGAAACTTGATGATGCATTATGGGCTTATAGAACTGCATATAAAAATCCTATGGGTATGTCTCCGTATAAAATGGTTTATGGTAAAGCTTGTCACTTACCTCTCGAACTAGAACATAAGGCATATTGGGCCATTAAGGAGCTCAATTATGATTTCAAACTTGCCGGTGAGAAGACGCGTTTTGACATTAGCTCACTTGATGAATGGAGAACCCAGGCGTATGAGAATGCCAAACTGTTTTAGAGAAAAAGTCAAAAGATGGCATGACAAAAGGATACAAAAACATGAGTTCAATGTAGGTGATTATGTATTGTTATACAACTCTAGTTTAAGATTTTTTGCAGGCAAACTCCTTTCTAAATGGGAAGGCCCTTACATCATTGAGGAGGTCTATCATTCCGATGCTATAAAAATCAACAACTTCGAAGGCACAAATCCAAGGGTGGTGAACGGTCAAAGAATCAAACATTATATCTCAAGTAATCCTATAAATGTTGAAACTCATGTTATTGAAACCATAACCCCGGAGGAATACATAAGGGACACTTTCCAAAACGTTTCACACTCTGAAAAGGAGGAGGTATCTGGTACGGTAAGTAAACCTACTCCAAAATAGTTCTAATAGCATTTTTTCTCCGTTTTGGAATATTTAAAAAATAGGAAAATAAGAAGTAGTCCGGGAAGGACACAAGGCGTCCACGAGGGTGGGGGCGCGCCCTACCCCCCTAGGCGCGTGTAATGCCCACAATGCGGCTATATCTCCAACGTGTTGGGGCACGACTTAGAGGCATTGCCGGATGGTAGTTTAGTCGCAAGTGGGGTAATCTTCACACAATCACATGTACTAAATAAGAAATGGATAAAGAGTAGGCTTACAATCGCAACTTCACACAAATAACATAGTTAAACATGTCGGCGTTCTGGGAACGGGGGTCCCCAGACTTGCCTGCCTGCGGCCCACGGCGTGGATGACCCAGCAGGCCGTACGACCCATCTTCACCAGCAAAGCACTCAAGACCCTCGCGAGGGGCCAAGCCTTGCGAGGCGGACGATGCAAGACCTCCTCCGGGGTGGCCTAGCTGGGCAGGCTCACGAGGAGCGGAGATATCAAGGCGGGCGAACCTCACAAGGCTTTTGTGATGTGAGCCATGACGATCGACACCAGGCGGGCGCCAGTGCGCACAGCATCCTTGTTTCCTCTTTGGTGCAAAGGGGGCAAGCGCATCCGCGGAGTACCGAGGCATCAGGCAAAGGTTGCCATTTCGGTGCAACAAGACCAAGACCAAGGACTGCAAGACGGAGGGCATCGTGGAGCCCAAAGCTACGTCACCACCAGAACTTTGTGCAGGCGAAGACTACTTTTGTCAGGATAGCTTGTACTAGCTGTCCCCCTTCAAATTAGCCCGCCATTGTTGGCTCCCTTCCAGCTTGATATTTGGGAAGAGGACCAGGGCCTCTATAAATAGGACTAGCCACCACAGTGGAGAGGGACAGTCAGACACACAAGCTCACCGAGTCGGAGAACGCCTCAACCTCAGGAGGTCATTCTTCCCTTGTATTGTTCATCATCAGCCCAAGAGGGAATCCACCACCACCACACTAGAGTAGGGTGTTACACCGCAATGGTGGCCCGAACCAGTATAAACCCTGTGTCCATCTGTGTTGTGAGTTCGTCAAGTTCGTTCGTGAGATCCTTGCAAGCTAGAGCATAGATCGGTTGGAGGGATAGACTTCGCGTGCACCCCAATGTTCGAACCTTAAGGGTTTGCCGGGATCCCAACCCCGACATTTGGCGCGCCAGGTAGGGGTGCGCCGGAGCTTCTTCTTCACCAATCAGCTCTTCGACGTTCACCGGCTACGATGCCTGGCAACCCAAGAGCCGGGTCCGACCGCTGGGCAGCCTGGCCTGCCCGGACGGTGCCGCCTGCCCATGAAGATCTTGACCCCACACCCCAGGCGGTGCGGGCGTCACCAAGCTCCGCCAGGCGTGGGCAGCGCAGCCAGGCATCATCCACCCTCACCCCGCGGCAAGCACGAGCTACGGCGAGAGCAGCGAGTCACGCCGCTGCAACAGCGCCGCACTCACGGCGGGAGCAAGCAAACATGCGGGCGGCACTCACAGTGGCAAGGGAGCTGCTGCGATTCAGACTGATGGAGAGCGGCCGGGACATGCTGCTCGAGCGAGTTGCTGAGCTCCTGGACACAACGGCATCAGGAGTGCCACCCTTCAGCTGTCGACTTCTTCCCCAGGCCAATGCAAGGTCGTGTGGCGAGCCTCACCACATCTGCGCACCATCGACTATGCCCGGGGGCTTCACCAACGTTAGCACGGCCGGCGGCGTAGGGGGCTCCAATCCCCCCATGCCGCCCTCAAGAAGAACGAGCGCAAGCATCACCCCCCATGGTCCCAGCCGGATGCCGTATTATCATCCCCAGGACGCCGTCATGGGCGGAGCAAGATGGAGTGTGGGGCACCACAGCGAGGTGTTCGGGGTAACGGCCCCGGAGGCCTACGTGCCCCGCATGATGGACCAAGAGTATGCACCAGAGGACGACATCGACTCATTCGTTGGAGAAGATTGGGGAGGGGGGGCGCTAGGAGCCGAAGCCTTCCAAGAGCCTACGGAGAACCACAGCGATCGCGCCGGCGACGGCAACTACAGGGTACCATTAACCTCTCAGGAACAGGCTTATGCTAACCATGGAATACAGATGAATCAGGTTGCAGCATCGATCGACGACCCCGGCACGGCGGCACTCGTCTCAACAAGGGAGATAAAATAATGATGACCCTTGAGTCTGCAGAACCCAAGGGAAAGAATAGGCTAGGTGGCGAATGGTAAAACCAATGTTGGGCATTGCTGGAGGAGTTTTATTCAAGGCGAACTGTCAAGGGGTTCCCATTATTACCCAACCGCGTAAGGAACGCAAAATCCGGGAACATAACACCGATATGACGGAAACTAGGATGGCAAGAGTGGAACAAAACACCAGGCATAAGGCCGAGCCTTCCACCCTTTACCAAGTATATAGATGCATTAATTAAATAACAGATATTGTGATATCCCAACAAGTAAACATGTTCCAACAAGGAACAACATCTCCATGTTCCAACAAGGAACAAACTTCAATCTTCACCTGCAACTAACAACACTATAAGAGGGGCTAAGCAAAGCAGTAACATAGCAAAACAACGGTTTGCTAGGACAAGGTGAGTTAGAGGCTTGGTTCACAATATGGGAGGCATGATAAGCAAGTGGTAGGTATCGCAGCATAGGCATAGGAAAAGAGCGAGCATCTAGAAAGCAAAGATAGAAGTGATTTCGAGGGTATGATCATCTTGCCTGAAATCCCGCAAGGAAGAAGAACGAGTCCACGAAGAAGATAAACGGATGTAGTCAAACGGGTCCTCACAAACGCGATGTTACCGGAACCAACCCGAAGCCGCAAACACAGGAAAGAAGCACACAACATAGTAATCAAACCACACATGAACATGGTATGATATGCGAGATGCGGTATGCGATGCATATGCATGATTTGACAAGGAATGATTGAACCTAGCCTCAACATGGAAATACAAGTGTGCCATTGGAAAGGTGAGGTGATTTCGGTTGAATTCGATATAAAGATCACCGGAATTGGATGCACGGTTTGGAAATGGCAAGCAAAACAAATATGGCACCGGTCTGCGATAAACAGCAAGTAGCCATCTAAATGCATCATGATAAACATGCTACAGCACTCAAACATGACAACCAAATACATGGCAGGGATGCACTCAAGATGCATGACAAAAGATGGACACTGAGCTACGGCCAATTCATCCATTAATAGGTTCAAACAGCATGGAAAAACGTGCAATTGATAAACAAGTTTCAGACTTAGTGAAATTAACACAAGCCTGGAATTTCAGATCAGGTAGCACACTTTGGAGCATGAAAACTATATGCTACATGAACTTAACATGGCAAAGCGAGGCATGACATGGAGCTACTCAAAGATCTTAACAAAAGTCCCTTAGTGACCTTGAGCCAAAAGGGATCAGAAAATACAATTGCAAGCATGTGAACATGGCAAAAACATAATCAGGTTACAGACTTAGAGAAAAACTGGAGCATGCAAATATGTTAACGAGTAGGCATGTTTACGAGCTCGATGCACTCACTACAGAGCATGTCACGACAAACTAAGCATACACCCATCAAGAATACACATTATATAAGCTAGACATGGCAAGAACAACAACATAGCATGCACGGATCAACAACAACATCCTCGGCAAAATCGCTAACAAGTAGACAATCTGCCAGGATTAACGAAATAGCAAAAGTAGAGCTCGATTGACTCAAGCTAGGTTGCTCCCTAACTGCAAACCAAGACATGGATGGATAGAGCACCACAATATTAACAAATTATCCTTACTGATCATCCTCAAAAGAGGCACGGATCACTAGGAAACAACATGAACATATGGCATATTGATAAGAACAGATCAAGGACCTAGAGAAATCCTAAGTCCCTGAAATCAGCATTAACGAATGCACTACTTTGCAATCTTGTGCTAGTCACCACACATATCACAAAAATATATGGATAGCACCTCTGTAAAGATGGCATGGCATATAAAAAAACACATGTAGAGCTCAGGAGCATATCATGCACACATTAATCATGGCAAAAATGACAAATAGCTATTTGGTGCAGCAGATCTGACAATTAACTCAAATAGCTCTCTTCCAACAGCATTTCGGGCAACAAGATGAGCTCAAATGAAAATGATGCAATGAGATGAAACGATGTACTCTCTGAGACGAACATTTTGATATGCTACACGCGCAAAACGGAGCTACAGATGCAAAGTTATGGCATGATGAAAATAGCAAAATATTAGGGTTTCGGGGAGAAAAGTCAACCTCTCATCTAGATCCAGATTTGCACGCGGATCGAGGCGGCGGCGGATCTCGCCGGAACAATGGCTGCCGGTGCCATGAGTTCGCCGGAGGAGAGGGGAAGGTGCGGCGGCAATGAGGGAGGCCGGACGGCGGGGGAGCGGACCGGCGACGGCGGGGGAGCGGACCGGCGACGGCGATGGGCGGCGCCGGGGATGAGGGGAAGTGGCGGCGGGGCGACGTGCCGCGGCGAGGTGCGGGCCGCCGGTGGGATGGCGCGGCGAGCTCACGGTGGCCGGCGCTGCTCCGGCGACCGGACGCGAAGAAGGCGGCGACGTCGGGCGCTCCAGGCGCGGGGCGCCTCGATGGGCTCGGGGGCCCGCATCGGGCCGAGCGGGCCGCGGCGACGGAAGGCGGCGCGAGGAAAAGTGGCGGCGGCGGATTCGTCGGAGGGCGGCGGTTGGACATGTCCGGGCGGGGAAAAAGTGTCCGGCGGTGCAGGGAGGACGAAGTTAGGGTTTGGACTGCGCGAAAAATCGGGGAGAGCCACATATTTATAGGTAGAGGGAGCTAGGAGAGTCCAAATGAGGTGCCGTCGTGATCGAACGACCGAGATGATGGAGGAGGTTTAGGTGGGTTTTGGGCTACTTTGGAAGGGTGTTGGGTTGCAACACACACGAGGCCTTTTCAGTCCCTCGGTTAACCGTTGGAGTATCAAACGAAGTCCAAATGGTACGAAACTTGACAGGAGGTCTACCGGTAGTAAACCAAGGCCGCTTGGCAAGTCTCGGTCCAATCCAGAAATGTTTATCCCCCACACACGAAAAGAGGTAGAAAGAGACACCGGATGATGTGGGAGCGCCGGATTGCAAAATGGACAACAGGGAAAATGCTCGGATGCATGAGACGAACATGTATTCAAAAGAAATGCACATGATGACATGATATGCAATGCATGACATGCAAGCAATGACAACGCAACAACGCAACAACAGCGAATAACTGGAAGACACCTGGCACATCGATCACGGGGCGTTACAACACTCCACCACTACGAGAGGATCTCGTCCCGAGATCTAGAATGGCACCTGAGGGAAAACTAAAGAGAAAGAGAAGAGGTAAAACTAAGTTGCTTCTTTGACAAACGAGTGAGACCAAAGAACCTTGAAAAGTTTAAACCATATAAAGAAACAATGCAACAAAGAAGAACAAAGTTGAAAGCACTCTGGTAGGGAAGAGAAACAAGGAATTACAAATTCGGACAGCACTTCGGTTGAAAAGAGATGAAAGACTTGATAAGATGAAAAGAACTAGAAGAGATGACACAACACTCCAGTTAGATGGATAAGCACATGAAAGAACATGATCTTAGATGAAACGAGATGATGGTTGAAGAAAGCAACATCACAATGCCTCCGTAACAAAAGTAAGAATGTAATGGGATGAACGAAGGAAAACAAGATCTCGAGGTAGCACGCTTACAACAAGCTAGAACGGAGTTGTTGGAAAACCAACAACGAAAAGAATAAGCTTGATATGGTCTTATGGAATACATCTCAAATTATGAGGTGACAACCTGCCACTCACGGGAAAAGAATTGGATTGATATGAACAAATTGACGAGAAAGTATATCACACCGTAAAGGATAAATGAAGAACTTAGATCATTTATAAGCACCATAATAGCAAACATCCTTAGGGAAGGCTTAAGGTGAAATATAATCCAAGATAACTCCAAGGAAGAGGTTGATGGATTTAAAATACCTCATTCTTAGAAACATGTGAATCATGAAACGTGAACTCAAATTAGGAAGAATGACATAATACCACCTTCAATGATACGGAAGAAAGAATTACACTCCGGATTGCACGAAGAAGAATACTTGAGCTCCTTAGAGAAGAATGTTGATGAGCACTTCGAGAAAGAATTAAAACCTTGATCAACCATCATGTATAGCCTCCATGAAGAAATTTTGTTAAGAAAAGAATAACAAGAAAAAGAAATTGAAAACACAAGGTGAACCCTTGCAATGATTTAGATGGATCTCCATGATAATTAGAGCTTGGAACTCCGGGAAAGAAAAGACAAGGCATCTCAAACTGAGAATATGATATGATGAACCACTCCGGAAAAAGAAATTAATCACTTGGATGGAACAAGAATAAGAATTATGTTATGCGTATCCTTTAACAATTTAATTGCTGACAAGCAACGGATTTCGCATTCTACTTATCCTCGTAGAAAGATTAAGAGAGATATAGCGCAAACTTGAGAAGGTCTTCAACGAACCACCGGTAGAATTTGAAAAGCACGAATGCATAGATATGATACACGAAGGAAGAAAACTCTTGAACGAACCACCGTAAGAATTGAAAAAAAATGAATAAAACATAAAGAAACACCGGGAAGAATTATAAAATGAAAGAAGATGCTTGAGAGGATTTAGATACATGAGAACGAAGAGATCACGAGCCGATTAAAGATCACTTGAACGAATCACCGGTAAAATTTGGAGAATGATAGCTGACAAATGAGAATGAATAAACCTGAATTGATGGACTCTGGATAACACACTGAGAAGACTCTTGAATAGCTCCAGATGGGTGAAAAGAATTCTCACAATCAAATACAATTATGAGAGGATGGCAACAAGCTGGAATCACGAATCTTGAAAAGAATGAAGCAAGATTGAGAGAAAAATCTTCTTCGTTCTTCAAATGTAGAGAATGACGACGAGAAACACCAACAAGAATTGTTTAGACGCTCCGGAAGAATCAAAAGCGAAAAGATTGAGCCAACGATGAAAAGATTTTGATAGATCTTGGAGAAGACATTTGACTGATGATAAATCATTCTTACGTCAAACTTCAAAAAGAATTTGAGAATACCTCCGGGAAAATAAGAAGAGTCAGGTAAGATCCTGGGAAAAGACCTGTGGGTTAGGCCCCACTGAAAAGATACACCGTTGAAATGATTTAAAAGAGAGGTTGCACCGGTTGAAAACAAATGGCTTGAATGAGATAACTTCCTCGAAAGATCTTGAAAGAATTAAAATAAACTCTAGCATTTTCTGAGATATCTTCAGCACTCCAGAACAAATGAATAGCGAGAGGTGAACGATTAAGAATTGCACCGGCATGAGAAAGCATTGAAACGAGGAAAGGCTATGATCAGCAAAGCTTGACTAGAATCCACCGGAGAAGAAAAAGAATGAAGAATGATGAGCTTGTAGAACATCTTCATGAGAACCACTGCGTAAGAATATTGACAGAAAAGGAATGAAGAGGCCTCACAACAATAAGATGGATACTTGATTAGAAGTCTGAGTCCTTGAAGAAAAAGGGTGGGTGGGTGGGAAAACAAAGGCAACTTAGGGACGGACGAAACAAGCACCGTTGAAAAGAACTGATAATTGATCTTGTGAATGTTGACAAGATTGGATCCATTTGAAGAGAAGCACACCGGTTCAAAGAAATTGAAATGACAAACTCGATGATCAACAAGGATTTGTATTCACATAGAAATATGAGAATACCGCTTGGAAAAAAGGTATGGAATCAACATTTGACTTCGAAGCAACTCGAATACCACAACTCAAAACACAATGAAGGATTGGCTTGCGAAATAAGCCAGAACAAACATATGATAGAGATTTCGTCCGAAGTTTTCGTGGTGGGGCCTACACGGGCTCGATCGTACAGCACCATCATGTACAAGGCAGTGCACATGACATACGAAGCGTCCCTGAGTCGGCATAGCCAAGGACTCTTTAAGACACAACGAGACCACTATAAAACCAACCGTGGATAGGCGGACCACTAGACGTCGAACCCCAATTTCATATCATACATCTGTCGGAAAGATTTCCTAAGAGCTACTTGAATTCTCACTTATAAACTCCCGAAACTTTCCGGTTATGCAATCAGGTGTTGGGGATACAGGGGAAGCATAATATCTCACCCAAACTAACAAATCCTACATCCAGCTGTATCCATCCTTCAACACATAACCAAGAAACCTTCGGAAATCATCTACCTCAACCTTCGAAAAGCATCCGTTATACGAGTTATGGCAATACTCCCGAACTCCCGCCCAGTCCCAGTACTGGGTGGCGTCGAGGTTATCTCACCAACAACTGCATAAAAGAGATTTTCGATGTCGGTGAACTAAACTCAGGTATTCCAGAACTACAACGATAAAATTGTGACGACAACACCTCGGAGCTCAACTCCCCGGGACACTGCCACAACCCCTAAATGACAGGAGGCACCAAGAACAATGTTCTCGTCATAAATCCATCGGAACGATTCCAAGATACCCGCGTGATCCTAAATTTTTTTAGTGAAATTTGAGAAGAGAAGAGTCAAAACTCTACGTCAGGATGCCTTACCAGAGCGATGAAGGGAGTGGGAGTAAAAAGAAGTCCTAACTCTCCGATATATATAATTCCTAAAAGACTCAAAACATTTTTCTAGACTCAACAACGCCAGCTATTCGATCAAGCAGGGGGCTCCTAAGGTCGGGGAAGGCTCTGATTACCAACTTGTAACGCCCTCGATGCGGCTATATCTCCCACGTGTCGAAGCACGACTTAGAGGCATAACCGCATTGAAAGCAATGTCGCAAGTGAGGTAATCTTCAACAACCCATGTAATACATAAGGGAAAAGATACATAGTTGGCTTACAATCGCCACTTCACACAATACATGAATAAAGCATTACATCATCCAGATACAATCAAGGTCCGACTACGGAACCAAAATAAAAGAAGACTACCCCAAATGCTACACAGATCCCCGATCGACCCCAACTCGGCTCCACTACTGATCAACTAGAACGAAACAACACAAAGGACAAGATCTTCATCGAGCTCCTCCTTGAGCTTGGTTGCATCATCTGCACGATATCATCGGCACCTGCAAGCTGCAAGCTGGTTTTGGAAGTATCTGTGAGTCACGGGGACTCAGCAATCTCACACCCTCGCGATCAAGACTATTTAAGCTTATGGGTAAAGTAAAGGTATGAGGTGGAGCTGTAGCAAGCGACTAGCATATATGGTGGCTAACATACGCAAATGAGAGCGAGAAGAGGAGGCAAAGCACGATCGAGAAAAATATGATCAAGATGTGATCCTAGAACAACCTACATCAAGCATAACTCCAACACCGTGTTCACTTCCCGGACTCCGCCGGAAAGAGACCATCATGGTTACACACGCGATTGATGCATTTTAATTAAGGTCAACTTCAGGTTTTCTACAACCGGACATCAACAAATTCCCATCTTCCCATAACCGCGGGCACGGCTTTCAAAAGTTCAAATCCCTGCAGGGGTGTCCCAACTTAGCCCATAACAAGCTCTCACGGTCAATGAAGGATATTCCTTCTAGCAGGAAGACCCGATCAGACTCGGAATCCCGGTTACAAGACATTTCAACAATGGTAAAACAAGTCCAGCAACACCGCCCGAATGTGTCGACAAATCCCGATAGGAGCTGCACATATCTCGTTCTCAGGGCACACTCAGATTGTCCAAACTTCCGGTAGGCCAGCCCAGAGTTGCCCCTGGTGGCCACCGGCGGCTGACAGTTTGGACCAACACTCAGAGGAGCACTGGCCCAGGGGGGTTAAAATAATGATGACCCTTGAGTCTGCAGAACCCAAGGGAAAGAAAAGGCTAGGTGGCGAATGGAAAAACCAATGTTGGGCATTGCTGGAGGAGTTTTATTCAAGGCGAACTGTCAAGGGGTTCCCATTATTACCCAACCGCGTAAGGAACGCAAAATCCGGGAACATAACACTGATATGACGGAAACTAGGGCGGCAAGACTGGAACAAAACACCAGGCATAAGGCCGAGCCTTCCACCCTTTACCAAGTATATAGATGCATTAATTAAATAAGAGATATTGTGATATCCCAACAAGTAAACATGTTCCAACAAGGAACACCATCTCCATGTTCCAACAAGGAACAAACTTCAATCTTCACCTGCAACTAACAATGCTATAAGAGGGGCTGAGCAAAGTGGTAACATAGCCAAACAACGGTTTGTTAGGACAAGGTGGGTTAGAGGCTTGGTTCACAATATGGGAGGCATGATAAGCAAGTGGTAGGTATCGCAGCATAGGCATAGCAAAAGAGCGAGCATCTAGCAAGCAAAGATAGAAGTGATTTCGAGGGTATGATCATCTTGCCTGAAATCCCGCAAGGAAGAAGAACGAGTCCATGAAGAAGATAAACGGACGTAGTCGAACGGGTCCTCACAAACGGGACGTTACCGGAACCAACCCGAAGGCGCAAACACCGGAAAGAAGCACACAACATAGTAAACAAACCACACATGAACATGGTATGATATGCGAGATGCGGTATGCGATGCATATGCATGATTTGACAAGGAATGATTGAACCTGGCCTCAACATGGAAATCCAAGTGTGCCACTGGAAAGGTGAGGTGATTTTGGTTGAATTCAATATAAAGATCACCGGAATCGGATGCACGGTTTGGAAATGGCAAGCAAAACAAATATGGCACCGGTCTGCGATAAACAGCAGGTAGCCATCTAAATGCATCATGATAAACATGCTGCAACACTCAAACATGACAACAAAATACATAGCAGGGATGCACTCAAGATGCTTCCAAAAAATGAACACTGAGCTACGGCCAATTCATCCATTAACATGTTCAAACAGCATGGCTAAAAGTGCAATTGATAAACAGGTTTCCGACTTGGTGAAATTAACACAAGCCTGGAATTTCAGATTAGGTAGCACACTTTGGAGCATGAAAACTATATGCTACATGAACTTAACATGGCAAAGAAAGGCATTACATGGAGCTACTCAAAGATCTTAACAAAAGTGCCTTAGTGACCTTGAGCCAAAAGGGATCAGAAAATACAATTGCAAGCATGTGAACATGGCAAAAACATAATCAGGTTACAGACTTAGAGAAAAACTGGAGCATGCAAATATGTTAACGAGTAGGCATGTTTACGAGCTCGATGCACTCACTACAGAGCATGGCATGATAAAATAAGCATACACCCATCAAGAATACACATTATATAAGCTAGACATGGCAAGAAGAACAACATAGCATGCACGGATCAACAACAACATCCTCGGCAAAATCGCTAACAAGTAGACAATCTGCCAGGATTAACAAAATAGCAAAAGTAGAGCTCGATTGACTCAAGCTAGGGTGCTCCCTAACTGCAAAAAAAGACATGGATGGATAGAGCACCACAATATTAACACATCATCCTTACTGATCATCCTCAAAAGAGGCACGGATCACTAGGAAACAACATGAACATATGGCATATTGATAAGAACAGATCAAGGACTTAGAGAAATCCTAAGTCCCTGAAATCAGCATTAACAAATGCACTACTTTGCAAGCTTGTGCTAGTCACCACACATATCACAAATATACATGGATAGCACCTCTGTAAAGATGGCATGGCATACAACAAAACACATGTAGAGCTCAGGAGCATATCATGCACACATTAATCATGGCAAAAATGACAAATAGCTATTTGGTGCAGTAGATCTGACAATTAACTCAAATAGCTCTCTTGCAACAGCATTTCGGGCAACAACATGAGTTCAAATAAAAATGATGCAATGAGATGAAATGATGTACTCTCTGAGACGAACACTTTGATATGCTACACGCGCAAAATGGAGTTACGGATGCAAAGTTATGGCATGATGAAAATAGCAAAATATTAGGGTTTCGGGGAGAAAAGTCAACCTCTCATCTAGATCCAGATTTGCATGCGGATCTTGGCGGCGGCGGATCTCGCCGGAACAGTGGCTGCCGGTGCCATGAGTTTGCCGGAGGAGAGGGAAAGGTGCGCCAGCGACGAGGGAGGCCAGACGGCGGGGGAGCGGACCGGCGACGGCGATGGGCGGCGCCAGCGACGAGGGGAAGTGGCGGCGGGGCGATGTGCTACGGCGAGGTGTGGGCCGCCGGTGAGACGGCACGGTGAGCTCGCGGTGGCCGGCGCTGCTCTAGCGACCGGACGCGGAGAAGGCGGCGGCGTCGGGCGCTCCAGGCGCGGGGCGCCTCGATGGGCTCGGGGGCCCGCTTCGGGCCGAGCGGGCCGCGGCGACAGAAGGCGGCGCGAGGACAAGTGGTGGCGGCGGATTCGTCAGAGGGCGGCGGTTGGACATGTCCGGGCGGGGAAAAAGTGTCCGGCGGCGCAGGGAGGACGAAGTTAGGGTTTGGACTGCGTGAAAAATCGGGGAGAGCCACATATTTATAGGTAGAGGGAGCTAGGAGAGTCCAAATGAGGCGTGGTTTTCGGCCACGTGATCGTGATCGAACGTCCGAGATGATGGAGGAGGTTTAGGTGGGTTTTGGGCCACTTTGCGAGGGTGTTGGGCTGCAACACACACGAGGCCTTTTCGGTCCCCCGGTTAACCGTTGGAGTATCAAACGAAGTCTAAATGGTACGAAACTTGACAGGAGGTCTACCGGTAGTAAACCAAGGCCGCTTGGCAAGTATCGGTCCAATCCGGAAATGTTTAACCCCACACATGAAAAGAGGTAGAAAGGGACACCGGACGTGGGAGCGCCGGATTGCAAAACGGACAACAGGGAAAATGCTCGGATGCATGAGACGAACATGTATGCAAAAGAAATGCACATGATGACATGATATGCAATGCATGACACGCAAGCAATGACAATGCAACAACAGCGAATAACTAGAAGACACCTGGCACATCGGTCACGGGGCGTTACAAGAAGGCCCGGTGCCTGTGAAGCTCGCCGCCCGTGACACTCTCACGTAATAATGAGTAGGGGCTGTACACGCCCCGGAGTCTCAGGAGTGCCGGCCTCAGGCCCTGGGGCTCCCTCCCACGCCTAGTGCACAACACTAGCTCCGCGCTGGTGAGAAGACTTGAAGACCCGAAGACTAGACTTGGTGCCGGACGCGGCGTTTTGCTTTGGATCTCTCTTTCTGTTGCTTCGCTTTCTGATTCTGGACTTAAGTTGAAGCTGAATTTTTATCGTTGTCCGCGGGGGGTGCCTTTTCTCATTCGAGTCGTTTCTCGCCTTCTGGATCTTGTTTGGTTTGGGACTCACGTCCGTCACCTCTCCCTCAAAAACTTCTCATGAGCCGGACCGCGCAGAGCACGCGCTAGCATTACGCCTCGTGCTCACCCTTCATGGGGCCCCCTTCAAACACGGCGACAAGCCCCGCAACATTCTCCGGAACTCGTCGCGTTACGACCCAGCCCTAAGCAGGCACTGACCAAGGTAATCCACGTCTGGAAACTCACCCACAGCTTCACAAGCTCATGAGGACACATACCCATATTGCATAGGAGAGTAAAAACTGCGATTCGTTTACATGAGGGGCTCCCCTCTCAAAATGCTCTCACAAGTTTTCTGAGGGCCACGCCCGAGTTTTGCGTGTAGAATAAGACAACAGGAGAATATGGGATCACCCAGAGATATCGCTTGCTGCGTCGCTCGCATTGTCGTCGCCTTCATCAGAATCGTCGCCACCATCGACAACGCCCTCATCGCCGTTGTTGACCACATCACCTTCGTCTGCGACGACCACCACCCCATCATCCTCCGAGGTGAAGGCCCTGACAAACGCGTCGACATGATCCTCTACCCAACGCGCCAAGTCGCCCCGAACGGCAATGGGCACAGGAGCAATGGCGGCATCAAAGTCGAAGCTGGGGTCGTGTTCAGAAGGTGGCTGAAGACACGGGAGAAGGCGCGCTGAAGCAGGCCATGACCCCTCTCCTCCACAAGCTGCCGAGCTCTGGCAGATTGAGCCTCCAGGTGCGTCAGCACCTCGGTGAAGAAGGTCGGGTGGCTGGCGTAGTCACTCGAGTGAGGGGTCGGGGCGTTCTTGTCGCAGATATAGCCCAGGGTGGTGTTGGACTTGTTCCGAAGATCTTGAAGCATGGGCCATGCACGCGCTTCAGCGTTCGGCGTTGGAGAACTTCTTCTCTATTTTGCCGAGCGACGGCCTCGGCATCGTCAATTCGCCTCCGGGGGGAAAGCAGCTCGGCGCGAGCGGAGGCCAGGTCTGCCTGCACCGTAACCAGGGCGGCGGTTGTGGCCTCAGCACGCCTCTCGGCCTCGTCCAACCTGGGCCTGAGGGCGGCGGTGCTGCCCGCGCCCTCCTGTCCGGCGAGCTCCAGCCTCAAGCCGAACCTGCCCTCTAGATCGGCGGGAACCACGGCTACCCGGAGATTGATCTCTTCTTCGACTCCCGCCTTGCGGGCCCCGACGGCATCTTCTGCTTGAGCGACTTGATGCTCCCTCGTCTCCAACCGCTCGAGCTCAAGGCTGCGCTCCACGGCCTCCAGGGCAAGCGCCTCCTCAAGCCGCCGGATCCCCTCTTCCTCCACAGGCATCCCCCTCATCGACGCAAGGGCGACCCCACGCGCCTCGACTTGTTGCTCAAGGGATGCGCCCTAGGCCTGGAGCTCTCACGCGCGCTCCTCCGCAGCCTCACGACGGCGATCGGCCTCGCGAGCTTCCTCCAAAGCTCGCGCGCGGGCCTCATTGGCAATCTTGAGGGATGCCTCGGCCTTCGCATTCTCGAGATCGCGATGATAACGGCCAAGGTTGATGGCCAATCGTAGCTTGCACCGCTCCTCCACCAACCGAAGACCTTTGGCCTCAAGACGCGAGTCGACGCCAGCAAGCTCTTCACCAAGGCGGTTCATCGCGCCCATCGCCTCCTGGAAGAGCTCGTTGCAGACCACGCTGCTCCCGCGCTCGAGCTCGAATGCTCGCCCCATCTTGTCCTCCGTCTCGGGGGCTGCAGGTGGAGCATCAAATGACGCGCCATCTCCTGGTTGGGGGCTGGGGGCTGGCGCGGCCCTCGGCGCCGGCTGACCCTCGCGAGGGGCCCGGACCGAACAAGGCCCGCTGGTTGAAGGAGGCTCCAACATCGAGGCTAGCCATGCACCAACCGTGACCAAGGGAGGATCCCTTGGCACGCCCATTGCGCTCCAAGCAAGGCCGCGTAGGAAGGGCGGTGAAGGCACAAGCTCGGGGCGCCCTAACGACGGACCAGCTCCCAAGGCTGACCCCATGCCACGGGCAGCGTCCGAGCCTGAAGCACTGGAGCTTGGAAGGTACGATGGGACGAGAGGGAGCTGCTTCTCTAAAGGTTTCGCGGCCTTAGCAGAAGGGAACCTGAGGGGGCAATCGTCAGGAAGGGAAGGCGGCACATAGAAGATCACCGAGGAGAGGTACTTAGACGTCGATGGCGATGTACTTCCGTCGTTTCAACGGCCTGAAGATGTAGCTGCCGCTGGGGGATCCCTTCCTCTTGCGGAGCTCCTCGAAGTCCATGCAAAGCCGACCAAAGCGCTGGACGTGATGGTCGGTGCGCGGCGGAGCCGAAGAAGAACCAAGAGGAAAGGCTTCACGGGAGCCCAGCTGCGGCGAACAGCACGGCTCTCTCTTGCCGCGACCTCCCGAGGCTCCTGGAGCCTCGGCCTCGGGAGCCGCATGACACATCTCTTCAGCGACTGGCGTCTCAGGAGGGGCGTCGCAAACTCCTGAGGACGACGCTCCTGGTTCATTGCTCGGCGCGTGCTCCTCAGCACCTGAGTAGCCGGCCCCTGTCACAGCTCGCTCCCCCGCACCATCATCTGGGGCGAGCTCGTCACCGGCCACGAAGAACGGGACCATGATGACGGGATTCTCGCGGGGTCCCTCCAAGCCAATTAGGCGCAGACCCCACTCATCAAAGGAAGGCATGGACTCGACGAAGGTAACCTTGTTCTTGCTGCGGTAGAGCATGCAGCTCTTCCTGGGCATCTCGTCCGGCAGAGGGACACCGGATAGCACCGTGAGCACAGTTTGTCACGCAGCAAGAGGAAGCCCCTCCTCCTGAAACCTCATGTTGTCCCGACTGCTGAGCAAGTCCCACACCGGGTGAGAATGACGCTGAAGCGGGGCAACTCGACGCCTGAAAAACTCCCTCACCACCATGGGCACAGTCACACCAAGGTCCTTCAACCACCGCAGCCTGGCCCAGATGGGTGCAAGGTAGGGGCTCATGAGCCTCTAGTGACCCCAGCCGGAGTTTGGAATGGCAGGCCCCACCGGAGCAGAGGGTTGAGCACGCCAGCATCAACAAACACCCATCACGTACGGAATTCGCTCGCGGACAAAGGAAGCTCGAAGTCGATCCCCATGCCTGCCGTCGTTGCCATGGCCTGAAAGCCCACACACCCTAAGCTCTGCCGGGCACTAACGAGATGCAGCAAGAAGAAGTGGCGGAGGAGCGCCACGGAGGGGGTGATGCCCACCATGGCCTCGCACAAGAAGGCGAAGACGGCAAGAAGGGTCACAGATTGAGGGGCAAGATGAAGCATATGGATCTGATAGTGCTCGAGCACCGTGTTGAAGAAGGCGGCGAAGGGAGGAAGCAAGCCAGCCCAGAGGGCGTCAATGAAGATTGGGATCTTGGTGATTGCCCGAGCCATGCTAGAGCGAGATGCAGGCCAGGCCGGCGTCTCTCCCCACTCGTTAAAGCTGGAGGCGAGCATAGGGTGAACCTTGCCCATGGCCTCGTCGTTGAGCACCCGAGGCTGGTTGAGCGCCTGCTCGAAGGATGGGGGGACAGTTGGCGAGGACAGGGGTTTCTTCCCCTTGTCGGCTTTCTTCGATGCCATGATGGTGAAGTGGGCGGAGCGCTGGTCAGATTGAGGAGGCGGAGCAAGGCGATGATGAAGCAGGGAGGTTGGAAGATTGGAAGAGCCAGGCGTGGCGAGGGAAGAATAACTGTGCAAGAAGGGGGGCCGCATAGCGAAGGGGATTCAAAGGCAGCGTGGGGAAGCGGAGACGCCCATGTCCAATCAACTGCCATGCGTCAATCAAGGCCGCAGGCTTTTGGGGCCCGCCGCGCTTCGAGATTGACCCTTGGCTTTGCCGCGAAGCCAAGCCCGTGCGCACCTTGGGCCCGGGGGCAACTGTCGGCGCTCTGGGAACGGGGTTCCCGAGACTTGCTTGCCTACGGCCCACAGCATGGATGAGCCAGCAGGCCATATGACCCATCTTCACCGGCAAAGAACTCAAGACCCTCGCGAGGGGCCAAGCCTCGCAAGGCAGACGACTCAAGACCTCCTCCGGGGTGGCCTAGCTGGGCAGGCTCACGAGGAGCAGAGATATCAAGGCGGGGCGAACCTCACGAGGCTTTCGTGATGTGAGCCGTGATGATCGACACCAGGCGGGCGCCAACATGCACAACGTCCTTGTTTCCTCTTTGGTGCAAAGGGGGCAAGCGCATCCGCGCAGTACCGAGGCATCAGGCAAAGGTTGCCATTTCGGTGCAACAAGAACAAGACCAAGGTCTGCAAGATGGAGGTCATCGTGGAGCCCGGAGCAGCGTCACCACCAGAACTTTATGCTGGCGAAGACTACTTTTGTCAGGATAGCTTGTACTTGCTGCCCCCCTTCAAATTAGCCTGCCATTTTTGGCTCCCTTCCCGCTCGATATTTGGGAAGAGGACCAGGGCCTCTATAAATAGGACTAGCCACCACAGTGGAGAGGGACGGTCACACACACAAGCTCACCGAGCCCAAGAACGCCTCAACCTCAGGAGGTCATTCTTCCCTTGTATTGTTCATCATCAGCCCAAGAGGCAATCCACCACCACCACACTGGAGTAGGGTGTTACACTGCAACGGTGGCCCGAACCAGTATAAACCCTGTGTCCATCTGTGTTGTGAGTTCGTCGAGTTCGTCCACGAGATCCTAGCAAGCTAGAGCGTAGATCGGTTGCAGGGATAGACTTCGCGCGCACCCCAGTGTTCAAACCTTAAGGGTTTGCCGAGACCCCAACCCTGACAAAACAAACACCATCCGGAATACAAACAAGGTCTAACTACGGAACCAAAATAAAAGAAGACAACCCCAAATCCTAGATGCCCGATTGTCCCAACTGGGCACCACTACTGATCATCCGGAGAAGACACATAACAACGAACAAGGTCTTCATCGAGCTCCCACTTGAGCTCGGTGGCGTCACCTGCACTGGTATCATCGGCACCTGCAACTGTTTGGAACTATCTATGAGTCACGAGGACTCAGCAATCTCACACCCGCGAGATCAAGACTATTTAAGCTTATGGGTAGGATAGGGTAATGAGGTGGAGCTGTAGCAACCGCTAAGAAAATATGGTGGCTTACATACGCAAATAAGAGCGAGAAGAGAAGCAACGCATCGGTCGAGAAGCTAGAAGTGATCAAGAAGTGATCCTCAAACTAATTACGTTCAAGCATAACACAAGACCGTGTTCACTTCCCGGACTCTGCCAGAAAGAGACCATCACGGCTACACACATGGTTGATGCATTTTAATTAAGTCAAGTGTCGAGTTCTCTACAACCGGACATTAACAAATTCCCATCTGCCACATAACCGCGGACATGGCTCTCGAAAGTTTATACCTTGCAGGGGTGTCCCAACTTAGCCCATCACAAGCTCTCATGGTCAACGAAGGATATTCCCTTCTCCCGGGAAGACCCGATCAGTCTCGGAATCCCAGTTACAAGACATTTCGATAATGGTAAAATAAGACCAGCAAAGCCACCCAATGTGCCGACAATCCCGATTGGATCTGCACATATCTTGTTCTTAGGGCAACACCAGATAGGTCAAGCTATGAGTAAAACCAGCCCTCAAGTTGCCCTGAGGTGGCCCCATAGGCTACCCGGTTCGGACCAACACTTAGAGAAGCACTGGCCTGGGGGGTTAAAATAAAGATGACCCTAGGGTTGGACGACCAAGGGAAGGGTAATAGGTTGTTAGGCAAATGTAAAACCAAGGTTGGGCCTTGCTGGAGGAGTTTTATTCAAAGTGAACTATCAAGGGGTTCCCATAACACCCAACCGCGTAAGGAACGCAAAATCAAGGAACATTACACCGGTATGACAGAAAACTAGGGCGCCAAGAGTGGAACAAAACACCAGGCATATGGCCGAGCCTTCCGCCCTTTACCAAGTATATAGATGCATTAATTAAATAAGATATATTGTGATATCCCAACATATCCATGTTCCAACATGGAACAAACTTCAACTTCACCTGCAACTAACAACGCTATAAGAGGGGGCTGAGCAAAAGCGGTAACATAGCCAAAGAACGGTTTGCTAGGAAGGTGGGTTAGAGGCTTGACATGGCAATATGTAGGCATGATATAACAAGTGGTACGTAGTGCGACATAGCGGTAGAATGAACAACTAGCAAAGCAAAGATAGAAGTGATTTTGAGGGTATGGTCATCTTGCCTGAGATCTCGCAAGGAAGAAGAACGAGTCCAAGAAGTAGAAGAACAGACGTAGTCGAACGGATCCTCACAAACGGGACATTACCGGAACTATCGAGAAGAAGCACAACCGGAAAGGAGCAAACAACATGGTAAACCAACAAGCATAAACATGGCATGATGCACAATCAAGTATGGTTCATGTCCAGTTTAATGAGGCATGGCATGGCAAAGTGCACAAACAATACTACAAATTAAGTGGAGCTCGATATGCAACAAGTTGCGTATTGATGAAACACCACATCAATTATTTAGTTCTCTCTCGTTTAAACTACTCCACAATATTAAATCTTATTAAACATGGCAAGAGGTGAAGCCTAACTAAATTAACTATCTCGACAAGTTTAAGTGAGGTCGGAAACAAGAAAAAAAATCCGGTAAATCCCCACATGTCATTTAGCAATCTTTAAGCAAACAACAATTTTAACCATTTTAAATGTTGTTATCATGATGCGGATGACATGTGCAAGTTTTATGCAATTTTTGTTAAAAGTTGACATGAGCATATTATGAAGCATTTGTCACCGTGGTGGAAACGAAAAGGGGTGCCATGGCAACGAATCCGAAAATGATGCCACGGCAACATTCCGGTTCCGGTAACTCGATTGAGATACCGGGGCAAAAGGAAATGTGACGGGAGTGAGTCATGATGAACGTTGGGGTGCTCCTGGTTACTGGGCTCCCACATGTCGACGGCAAGGCAACGAGGAATTCACAAAGAACAACTCGAACACGGAGCAACCACGATCATCTCATACTTCACACAACATTCATCCACGAGCGTCGTTCCGGTGGTTATACCTTTGAAGCATGCGTCCGGGACGGTTCGGGTTCGACGAGGGAAGTAGAGGAAGTAGTCATTCCATGACGGTAGTGGAAGTAGTGGTATTGTCGGTCTTCGACGGTAGTGGTACACGTTTTCCTATAGATGTCTGGGTCAACGAGGGGGGGGGGTACTTGGCGCAACATAGGTCTCTGGGGTCGTCGGGTACACGTTCACATAGTAGTCGTACACGTCGACGGTAGAGGTACCTGGCGAGGAACATGACGTCCATGGAGGCTTCGAGGGTCGACCGTAGTGGTACTTGGCAAAATGCACGTCGACGGTAGTTGTTCTCCTATCATCGTGGTACTTGGGGATATCCGTGCATAGAGTTACTTGGCAGTTTCGTGTAGACGAACTTGAGGTACTCTGGGGCAGAGAAAACCAACGTTGCAACGGTGGTCTCGACGCATCCAGATCAAAGCAAGGCCAGGGGCCCTTGGGCATCGCAAATCAAAGCAGCGGCGGGCGCTTGTCTCCTGCTTGAAGCAGAGGCGAGGCCGACGGCACAGGGCTTTGATGGGAGGGTCCCCGGTGGGGCAAGGGAGGTGAGGAGGAGGCGCAAGAGGTCGAGGCCATGTCTACTCGACGGCGCGCTGCATCTTCGAGGCGACGCATCGGTGGCAGGGCGCGGCATTGGTCGAGGTTGACAGCGGCGCACGGGGCAAGAAGAGCTCCGTCCATGGCTGTTCTCGCCAGGGAGGAGGCGGGAGAGCACGGCGGTCGAACGGGAGGCTCATGGGGCCTCGGGCGTGATGTGCAGAGGAGGCAGAGGAGCGGGATGGTGCGTGGCGGCGGCTGGCAGCGGCATCGGTGGCCGGCGGACTTGGAGCTCCGGGCGAGGTGGAGAAGCGGTGGCACGGAGGAGGAGAGGCGGCTGCGAGGGAAGGAGAAGCAGGGGAAGGGGTCATGCAGAGGGGCGTCGTGTGGAGAAGGGAGAGGGAGTGGCCACGGGGATCGAGAGGAGCTCAGTGAGGGGTTCGGGACGAAGGGTGCATCGCGAGGAGGAGAGATGACGGTGCCGCTCTCTCCTTGACGGCGCGTCGAGGGAGGAGGGGATCGAGAGGGAGAGGTCGGTCGATCGAAAAGGTCGGGCTAGGGTTAGATGCAGGTGGGGGCGGCTAGGCCTAAAGGACATGGGCCTTGCCAGGGATGGCCTAGGGAGGCCGGCCTGGGTTGGGCTTCTCTCTCCTTCTCTCTTTTTCTTCTAAAAACAGAAGAAAAGAAAAGAAAAAAACAAAGAAGAAAAAGGAGAAGAGATAGGACAAGAATTTGCGCAAACGGGTAATTTTCCCGGACTCATAAAAATGAGTTTGTTATGAGAAAATTGAAAAGTCCAAGATTGAAAGATGTAAATTCAAACTCATTTGAAATTAATTCAAATGGGTTTGAACTAGGACTTGGTGAAAAGAAGGTCCAAAAATGTTCGGCTTTTTTAGAGGAGCCTCGATAAAAGATATAAAGAATCATGGACAAGATTTGAAGGTCAAACTCGAAGTGGAATAGGCATGGGAAATATTTGCAAGTGTGTTATGGTTAATTCCAAAAGAATGGAATATTTATAATAGCTCCCTAATATATTGGGAGGATATGTTATAAGGAGAATCACCATGTGAATTCCCTCGGTTTAAATGGATCAAACATCCATACAATTTAATTGTTTGAGTTTTTAAAAGGGGTGCAAGTTGACATGATGCAATGCACATGATGCAAAGATGAATGCAATGAACAAAACAAAACAGATGACGAAACCCGGAATCCATGGAAGGCATCTGGAGCGCTGGCCTTGGGGTGTCACAACACTCCACCAATACAAGAGGATCTCGTCCCGAGATCTAGGATGGCACCGGAGGGAAACGGAAGAGGAAGAGAAGAGGTAAAACTAAGTTTCTTCTTTGACAAATAAGTGAAACCAAAGAACCTTGCGAGGTTGAACCAACTGAAAGACAGAATACAACAAAGATGAACAAAGTTGAACACTCTGTTAGAAAAGAGGAACAAGGAACATTACTAGAACCTTATAGGTTGAAAGACATAAGAAAAGGGGTGCAATGGATAAGAAGTACATGCAAGCACTCCGGTAGAAACGAGATGTACAAGGAACAATAAAGATCAATTACGACAGCACTCCGATTGGAATAGGAAGGCATAGAATATGAACTTGACAAGATGAGAGGATACTTGATGAAATCAACAACACACTGCCTCCGGAACTATTGAAAGAATGGCTCAAGGGTAAAAAAGATTTCAGACAGCACTCCGGTTGAGAAGGGAGGCAAAACTTGATAGAATGGGAAGAACTTGAAAAGAGGGAACGACACTCTGGTTGAATGGATAAGCATGAAAAGAACATGGTCCTCACAATCCGAGATGATGAGTGAAGAGAGTAACATCACAATGCCTCCGGAAGGAAGAATAGAAGATATATCAATGGAATAACAAAATGGAGAAGAAAATGACAACTTCTGCCACAAATGAGCTTGGAAAGCACCTTTCGAAGAAGGTTAAAACGGAGTTGCTGGAAAACCAACAATGAAATGAAAAGCTTGTAGTGGGCTTATGGAAAACATCTCAAAACTATGAAGTGAAATTCTGCCACTACAGAAACAAGATTGGATTGATATCCACAAGGAGACAAGAAACTTATTTCCCCGGGAGGATAAATGAAGAACTTGGGTCATTTATGAGCACCATAAATAGCAACAATCCTTAGGGAAAGCTTTAGGTGAAATATAACCCAAGATAACTCCAATGAAGAGATTGATAGGTTGCAAACGATCTCATGAACGAATTGGAAATGATGGGTTTAAAATATGTCATTTCGGACAACTTATGAATCATGAAACATGAGGGAAATTGTCAAGAGTGACATAACACCACCTCAAAAGATAAGATAGGAAGAACTTCCCTTCGGAATGCAAGATGAAGAATGATTGAACTCCTCAAAACAAGACATGTGTTGAACACCATGTTTATTTTAGAGTATAGCTTGGCGGAACTTAACTTTGAGAGAAATCTTGAAGAACAATTGAAGAATGATAGGAATCCTTGACGAACCACCATGTAGCCTCCATGAAAAACTCTGGTAACAAATGGATGATAAAAAGAAAGAGAAGTTGAAAACACAAGGTGAAGCCTTGCGATGATTTAGATGGGTCTTTGCGATGACATAATGCAGAAAACTTGGAACTCCAGAAAACAAAGATGAACAAATGAAATCAAGAATTTTGGTGAACCTCTGGAATAAGGAATTAATCACTTGGATGAAACAATAATTAGAATTACATTGATGACACACAATGAATTTGGCATACTACTCATTCCATTTGAAAGGATTAAGGATAGATATAGCATAATCTTGAGAAGGTCTTCAACAAACCACCGGCAGAATTGAAACAACGAATAAATTGATATGAGAACATAGGAAGAGGAATCTTGAACAAACCGCCGTACGAATTGAAAATGAAAGAAGAAAAGAGAACGAATCACCGGGAAGAGTTAGAGAATGAATGAAGATACTTGAGGGAATTTAGATACAACAGAAACAAGGAGATCATGAGCTGATTAGAGAATACTCGAATGATGCACCGGTAAGATTTGGAGAACGAGAGCTGAAAGCTGGAATGAATAATTTTGAGATGATGGCTCCGGAGAATCAAACTGAAAAGACTCATGAATTGCTCTGGATGGGTGAAAAGAATTCTCACAATCGAAAACAATTATGAGAGGATGGCATAACGCAAGAACCACACATCTTTGGAAAAAAAGGGTAGTGATTTAAGAGGAACTCTTGTTCGGTCTTCAAGTGTTGAGAATGACGATGAGAAACACCACCATGAATTATTGAGATACTCCGGGATGAAAATTAGAAATGTTGAACCAACGATGAAAAGAATTGAAAGATCTTGGTGCAAGACATTTGACTGGTGATAACTCATTCTTACGTCAAACTTGGAAAAGAATTTGAGAGTAACTCCTGGAAAATTAGAAGAGTCGGGTAAGATCCTGGGAAAAGACCTATGGGTTAGGGCCCACTCAAGAAACGCACCGTTGAAATGATTTAAAAGAGAGATTGCACCGGTTGAATTAAATGACTTGAATAAGGTAAGACCTCGAAATAACTTGAAAGGATTACGAATAGAAACTTCAATCTTCTGGGATATCTTCAGCGCTCCAGATAAACACGAATAGAAAGAGGTGGATGATTAAGAAGTGCACCAGCATGAGAAAACATTTGAAAGGAGGAAAAGGATATGATCAACACCATAGGCTTGCATTGAATCCACCGGGGAAGAAAAAGAATGAAGAATAATTAACTTGTAGAGCATCTTCATGAGAACCACCGGATAAGAACATTGAAGGAAAAGAATGAAGAGACTTTACATCCATAAGATGGACACTTGATTAAGAAATCCGAGTCCTTGAAGAAAAAGGGTGGGTGGGCGGGAAAACAAAGGCAACTTGGGGACAGATGAAACGAACAACGTTGGGAAAACCGAGATTGGATATTGCAAATGGGAAAAAGATAGGATCATCTTGAAGAGAAGCACACCGGTTGGCAATAGAATTGAGATGACAACCTTGATGATCAAGAAGGATTAATACTCCCACAGAAATATGAGAACACCGCTTAGAAAGAAGCATGGAATTAGCATTTGACTTTGAAGCAACTCGAATGCCACAACTCAAAACAAAACAAAGGATTTGACTTGCATAATAAACCGGAAACAAACATATGATAGATCCCATATCGTATCATGTGTCTGTTGGAAAGATATTCTAGGAGATACTTGAATTCTAACTTATAAATTCCCGAAACTTTCTAGTTATGCAATCAGGTGTTGGGGATACAGGGGAAGCATAATATCTCACCCAAACTAACAATTCCTACATCCAGATGTATCCATCCTTCAACACATAACCAAGAAACCTTCGGAAATCATGTACCTCAACCTTCGAAAGCATCCGTTATATGAGTTATGGCAATACTCCCGAACTCCCGCCCCAGTACTGGGTGGCATCGAGGTTATCTCACCAACAACTGCATAAAAGAGATTTTCGATGTCGGCGAACTCAGGTATTCCAGAACTGCAACGATAAAATTGTGACGACAACACCTCGGAGCTCAACTCCCCGGGACACTGCCACAACCCCTAAATGTCAGGAGGCACCAAGAACAATGTTCTCGTCACGGGAATATCGGAATGATTCCAAGATACTCGTGTGATCCTAAATTTTTTTAGTGAAATTTGAGGAGAGGAAAGTCAAAACTTCTACGTCTGGAGGACTCACCAGAGCGACCAAGGGACTGAGGAGTAAAAAGAATCCTACTCTCTGATTTTAATCCTAAGACTCAAAATATTTTTGCTCTAGACTCAAAAATGTCAGCGATTCGATCTAGTAGGGGGATCCTAAGTCAGGGATGGCTCTGATTACCAACTTGTAACGCCCAAATGCGGCTATATCTCCCACGTGTCAGGGCATGAATTAGAGGCATAGCTGCATGGTTGTGTAGTCGCAAGTGGGGTAATCTTCACACAATCCCATGTACCGAATAAGAAAGGGATAAAGAGTTGGCTTACAATCGCCACTTCACACAAATAACATAGTTAAACATACATCATCCGGAATACAAACAAGGTCCGACTACGGAACCAAATTAAAAGAAGACAACCCCAAATGCTAGATCCCCAATCGTCCCAACGGGGCACCACTACTGATCATCCGGAAAAGACACATAACAATGACCATGGTCTACATCGAGCTCTCACTTGAGCTCGGTTACGTCACCTACACTGGTATCATCGGAACCTGCAACTATTTGGAACTATGTATGAGTCACGAGGACTCAGCAATCTCACACCCGCGAGATCAAGACTATTTAAGCTTATGGGTAGGATAGGGTAATGAGGTGGAGCTGCATCAAGCGCTAAGCAAATATAATGGCTAACATACGCAAATAAGAGCGAGAGGAGAAGCAACGCATCGGTCGAGAAGCTAGAAGTGATCAAGAAGTGATCCTCAAACTACTTACGTTCAAGCATAACACAAGACCGTGTTCACTTCCCGGACTCCGCCAGAAAGAGACCATCACGGCTACACACGCGGTTGATGCATTTTAATTAAGTCAAGTGTCAAGTTCTCTACAATCGGACATTAACAAATTCCCATCTGCCACATAACCGCGGGCACGCCTCTCGAAAGTTTAGACCCTGCAGGGGTGTCCCAACTTAGCCCATCACAAGCTCTCATGGTCAACGAAGGATATTCCTTCTCCCAGGAAGACCCGATCAGTCTCGGAATCTCAGATACAAGACATTTTGAGAATGGTAAAACAAGGCCAACAATGCCGCCCAATGTGCCGACAATCCTGATAGGAGTGCACATATCTTGTTCTCAGGGCAACAGCGGATAGGTCAAGCTATGAGTAAAACCAGCCCTCAAGTTGCCCCGAGGTGAGCATGCCAATGCGAAGGCCGAGGCATTCCTGGAAACCTCGCAGGAGGCCAGCGCCCGGGCCTTGGAGGAGGCTAGGGAGGTGGACCATCACCGTGCGACTGCCGAGGAGCGCAGGCGGGAGCTCCAGGCCTTGAACGCCTCCCTGGAGCAGCAGGTAGAGGCGCGCAGAGCTGCCTTGGCATCGATGAAGGGCGCACCGTCCGACGACGAGAAGATCTCAAGACGCGAGGAAGCACTGTTGCTGGAGGCCACGGAGCAGCCTCGAGCTTGAGTTGTTGGAGACGAGGGAGCGCCAAGTCGCCCAAGTAGAGGATGATGTAAGCGCGCGTGAGGCCAGGGCCTAGGAGGAGGACAACCACAGGGTGGCTGAGGCTCGCGCGGATTTTGCTGGCAGGTACGACCTGAAGGTGAAGCTCGTGGAAGCCGAAGCTGTGGGCAGGATCATTGCCCACAGTCAGGGATGGTTGAGGCAGGACAGCGCAATAAAGCCGTCGCAGCTGCGCTGATCTCGGTGCGAGCTGAGCTAGCCTCCACCCGTGCCGAGCTGCTCTCTCTTTAGCAGAAGGTTGCTAGTGTCGAGTCCTTCGCGTAGCAGAGCAGGGAGGAGACTTTTCGCCGACAGACACTACTGCGTGAGCATGTTCCCATGCTTCGGGACCTCAGGGCGAGGGCCAATCAGACGCTTGGTACCATCTGCGATGAGCACGCTCCCCATCCACACGCCAAGGACTACGCCAGCCATCTTTGCTTCTTCGACAATGTCGTGACGCACCTGGAAAACTGAGCTGAGAAGGCTCGCGAGTTTGTGGACGAAAAGAGCCGGGGCCTCCTTGGGCGCGCATTCTCCCGCATCTTCAGCTATCTCCTGAAAACCAATCCCGACTTTGATTTTGACGCCGCCATTGCCCCGGTGCCTGAGGTCATCTGGGACAATGATACGTCTCCAACGTATCTATAATTTGTGATTGCTCCATGCTATATTATCTTCTGTTTTGGATGTTTATGGGCTTTATTATACACTTTTATATCATTTTTGGGACTAACCTATTAACCCAGATCCCAGTGCCAGTTTCTGTCTTTACCTTGTTTTAGGGTTTCGAAGAAAAGGAAAATCAAACGGAGTCCAATTGACCTGAAACTTCACGGAACTCGTTTTTGGAAGGAAAGAAGCCCAGAAGTCTTGGAGTGCATGTCAGGGAACCTTCGAGGGGGCCACGAGGTAGGGGGCGCGCCCACCCCCCTAGGGCGCGCCCTCCACCCTCGTGGGCCCCTCGTGGCCCCCCTGACGTACTTCTTCCGCCTCTATATCTCCATATACCCTAAAAACATCGGGGAGCTCAATAGATCGGGAGTTCCGCCGCCAGAAGCCTCCGTTGCCACCGAAAGCCAATCTAGACCCGTTCTGGCACCCTGCTGGAAGGGAATCCTTCTCCGGTGGCCATCTTCATCATCCCGGTGCTCTCCATGACGAGGAGGGAGTAGTTCTCCCTCGGGGCTGAGGGTATGTACCAGTAGCTATGTGTTTGATCTCTCTCTCTCTCGTGTTCTTGAGGTGATACGATCTTGATGTATCGCGAGCTTTATAGTTGGATCCTATGATGTTTCTCCTCCTCTACTCTCTTGTAATGAATTGAGTTTCCCCTTTGAGGTTATCTTATCGGATTGAGTCTTTAAAGATTTGAGAACACTTGATGTATGTCTTGCCGTGCGTATCTATAGTGACAATGGGATACCACGTGATTCACTTGATGTATGTTTTGGTGATCAACTTGCTGGTTCCGCCCATGAACCTATGCATAGGGGTTGGCACACGTTTTCGTTGTGATTCTCTGGTAGAAAATTTGGGGCACTCTTTGAGGTTCTATGTGTTGGTTGAATAGATGAATCTGAGATTGTGTGATGCATATCATATAATCATACCCACGGATACTTGAGGTGACACTGGAGTATCTAGGTGACATTAGGGTTTTGGTTGATGTGTGTCTTAAGGTGTTATTCTAGTACGAACTCTAGGGCTGTTTGTGACACTTGTAGGAATAGCCCAACGGATTGATTGGAAATAATAACTTTGAGGTGGTTTCGTACCCTACCATAATCTCTTCGTTTGTTCTCCACTATTAGTGACTTTGGAGTGACTCTATGTTGCATGTTGAGGGATAGTTTTGTGATCCAATTATACTATTATTGTTGAGGGAACTTACACTAGCGAAAGTATGAACCCTAGGCCTTGTTTCCTATCATTGCAATACCGTTTATGCTCACTTTTATCACTTTCTACCTTGCTGTTTTTATATTTTCAGATTACAAAAACCTTTATCTACTATACATATACCACTTGTATCACCATCTCTTCGCCGAACTAGTGCACCTATACAATTTACCATTGTATTGGGTGTGTTGGGGACACAAGAAACTCTTTGTTATTTGGTTGCAGGGTTTCTTGAGAGAGACCATCTTCATCCTATGCCTCCTACGGATTGATAAACCATAGGTCATCCACTTGTGGGAAATTTTCTACTGTCCTACAAAACTCTGCACTTGGAGGCCCAACAACGTCTACAAGAAGAAGGTTGTGTAGTAGACATCAGACAACCTAGCGCACTGGGTGGACGACAATGTGGATGCTCTAGTTAGGGCCTTTGCTTATGATGATGACACGGTGGTGGTCGTGGCGGACGAGGGCGACATTGTTGATGGTGGCGTGGCTGATGGCGGTGAAGACAGCGACAGCGATGATGCCAGCAGCCTGTCTGGAAGCGATTCGGGAGACGAGGCGAGCGATATGTCTGACTGAGCGCACGCTCCTTTATTTTGAACCTGCACGCAAAAGCTTGGTTACGGCCCTTCACAATGTAAGAGTATTTTGGGGAGGGGAAGCCCCTCATGTAAATAGACTACCACTTTATTCCTTAGGCTAGGCTTAAAAATGCTTTTGGGCGCTCGCAACACCCCTTGCAGGCTTGCTGCCGTAACTTACTTTGGTTTAGTTGTGCTTCAAACTGATTTGGCTGCGTCCAGCACCTAGCTAATCTTCTTGTCTTCCCACCAGTGTGGAGCTAAGTGCTTTCACTGGCCATGAGCATAGTCATTGGGGGACAGTGTCGACGGCTAGCACGGAGCATGGTGCTTCCACTAGGATGTGGGCGGGATCCTCCGAGGCCCGAGGGTGGCACTCCGGACACTCTGGGGCATCTAGGGCCCCACTAATTATTATGTGAGAGTGTCACGAGTGGAGACCTTTACAGGCGTGAGCCTTGCTTCATATCGCCAGGCGAGGGCCCCGCCTTGCGCCGCCCTCGACAACCGTTGGGGCGTCCGGAAACCAGGACGATGCGAAGGGGCAAAGGGGACGCTAGCGGTGCCCTCGGCGACCGCGGGCCCTCTGCCGGGGGAAGGCTCGCCAGTGCCTCCCCGAAAGAGGACCTACCTCCGGGAGACGCCTTGCTCCATGCGATCTAGGGAGAGGCCTTGCTCCCGGCTCCTCCCACGCAGCCCCCAGTGTGCTTCCCCTGGTGAAAGGGGGGCTACCGTGCTGGGTCCGTCATCCCCCGTTGTGACCTGATTCACTTGCGACCCATGGTTAGCGTAAGCCTTCTCCTGAGAGATTAGTGGTGCCCTGTAGCTCTTGTCACCGGCGTGGTCGGCGAGGCTCCCGGGTGGCTCCTGGAAGGCCTCAACTTCCAGCGTCTCCTCTTCCCATCCCGGCTCGAGGAACGAGCTGGGGTCATCTTCCGGCATGTACTCCTGGTACATTATGCGGGGCACATAGGCTTTCGGAGCCATCGCCCCGGGAACCTCGCTGAAGTGCCCCGCGCTCCACGTCGCCCGGCCCGGCACGCCGCTCTCAGGATGGTAGGGCGGCATCCTGCCAGGACCGTGGGTGGCAATTCTTATGCCCGCGCCCATCGGGGGAGGCACAAGTGCGGTTGGGTGTCCGGCGCCGCTGGTTGCGCCGGTACCGACGAAACCTCCTGGTGCGCCCGGGGGGCGCGTGGGCGCGATAAGGCGCACTGTGCGATCCAGCCGCAACCTGAGGCGTAAGCGAGGAGCAGAAAGGCGGCGTACCCCTGGCTGCGGCGTCCAACAGCTCGGCAACACGCTCCAGCAACGCAATTCGGGCGCTCTCCATCAGTCGGCACCGCAGCAGCTCCCGCGCCACTTTGAGCGCGGCCCTCATGTTCATTTGTTCCCGTCGGGTGTGCGGCGCCGTCGCCGTGGCGTAGCTTGAGGCCCTTGAGGCGGCCCGCGGGGTAAGGGTGGAAGGCGTCGGACCACGCCGGCCACAACCTGCGGCGCTCGGCGGTGCGCGTGCTGCCTGGAGCATGGAGTTGATGTCTTCTTGGGCGGGCGATGCCGCCCGGGCCAGCCAAGCTGCCCAGTTGCCGGCGTCGGCCCTCGGGTCACCAGACATCGGCGCTGCCAAGCGTTGGCGGGTCTGCTGATGGACGAGAGGCACCGGCGCACCCCTACCTGGCACACCACATGTCGGATATCGGGTTCCGGCAAAACCCTTGAGGTTCGAACTCTGTGGTGCGCATGAAGATCTCTCCTCCCCTAGCTCACACTCTCACCGCAATCTCAAAGCTCAGCACGTCGAACTCATAGAATAATGGACACAGGGTTTATACTGGTTCGGGCCACTGATGTGGTGTAATACCGTACTCCAGTGTGGTGTGGTGGATTGCCTCTTGGGCTGAGGATGAACAACTACAAGGGAAGAACAACCTCTTGAGGAGAGGCGTCCTTGAGCTCGGAGAGCTTGTTTGGTTGAGGATGATCTGAATGGTCTCTCCTCTCTTTTCCCTCTAGATCAGTCACCTCCTACTGTGGTGGCTAGTCCTATTTATAGAGGCCCTGGTACTCTTTCCAAATGTAGGTTTGATGGGATCCAACAACAGCCAAATTTGAAGGGAGACAACTAGTACAAGTTATCCTGACAAAAGGTGGTCTTCGCCTGCCAAAGGCTCTGGCGGTGACGCAGTCCTGGGATCCATGGTGACCTCTGTCCTGCCGTCCTGCTAGTCTTGGTCTTGTTGCACCGATATGGAAACCTTTGCCTTATGCCTCGAGACTCCTCGCCTGCGCTTTCCTCTTTAGAACCAAAGAGGACCCGTGTATGCTGCGTGTGCTGGCGCCCGCCTGGTGCCCGCCTGGCCTTGGTCGTCATGGCTTGTGTCACAAGGACCTCGCGAGGTACCCCCTGCCTTGATCTCTCCGCCCCTCGCGAGCCAGCCTAGTGAGGCCGCCCCCGAGGAGGTTGTGCATCATCCGCCTCGCGAGGCTTGGCCCCTCGCGATGGTCTTGAGTGTTCGGTGATGAAGATGGGCCGTACAGGGCCGTTGGTGGAGCCACGCCGTGGGCCGCAGGCAGGCAAGTCTGGGGACCCCGTTCCAGGATGCCGACAATATGAAAAGCACTTAAATGAGATATGTACTTCTAAAAAACACTTAAATGAGAGAAGTTTACCCAAAGCATGAAGGAGTTTAGTTGTCAAAGAATTAAATAGGTTTGCTAATTTCTTTAATAGACTTTAGCACCCCATCTAAGCACGTACTAGTAGCTTTCTTAATAGTACTATATGCATAATTTGGCGACGAGCGCTCTCTAAATGTACCACCTTTTTTCTTTAATTTCATCTTGTTAGTTTTGCTCCATGGCGCAATCCATCGATACTACTACTGTACGATGAGGACGAACCCCGAAAAATCCCAAAAAATGGCACACACTCCTATTGTTCTATGTTGACACGAGAAAAATTTTGAAAGCAATAAGAGGCAATGGATATCGTTTCGTCCCCAAAGGTGGGACATTCCCTACCGAAACCATCAGGCTTGTTGTGAGAAGCTCTGGTTTGTGAGAAGCATATCCCCAAACCTTCCCCAAATGGGACAAAAAATTACCATGGCATGTTGATGCCACTCCATGATAGCATGCCAACTTTCATGAATTTTAGACGAGTTTTCGATTCACTAGAATTTAGGAACCAATTATCTTAATGTTTGCAGCCGAGTGACGGTGGCAGGGTGTTTGATGTTCATTCCCATTTCTTGCATGGGACCGAAGCATGCAACCACGGACACATATTTGATTTTTCAACTAGTTTATATGCACTGGAGCATGTGGATGTAGTTCAAATTTGAATTATGCACCTGAAATGCCTACAAAACCAAGTTAATGTATAAAAACGTCCAGAGGAACCCTGAATAATTCCTTTTTACGACACACCTATAGTTGCATGTTCACTATAGATAAAAGTTCTAGCAATTCAAACACCATCCTTTGCAGCTCTGACCCCATTACGGAATTCAAATCAAGACGAAAAATCAAGTAGATCGCACACAGTTCATTATCACCAACCGTGTGAGATGCAGCACAAAATATCTTGGAGCACCATCGGAGTGTCAAGCACACTAGCCCGCTCCTCAAAATATCATTCCACTGTTCAATCATCGCCGGTGAAAGATGGGGACGTGGACCCGCGTCGTGAGGGCAACTTCGGTGGCCCACTCCGGTGAGAGCACGACCGCAGCCGCCAGGCGCGTGCTAACAAGCTTCGTGAGGGCGGCCGCAATCTGCATCCGTTGGCCAAGGTAGCCCAAATAGCCGCTATTGCTTCTCAGGCGGCGGCAACAGCACCTGCCACGGGGATAGCAACTGGCGAGAGCGGCACAACAGATGTATGTTCTGTAGCGGCGGCCTTAGCCCTGATGGAGGCCGCCCACGACCATGTCTAGGCCGTCCACGCCCAGCTTGTGGCGGTCACCGGACAAATTGAACGAAGCTTCTCCGACAATGGTCGGCAACCCACGGCCGAAGAGTTGGCAATCGTCGAGAGAGTTCGAGCAGCCGTCTGTTCCTGCGTGGCATATCTTGCCACGACGGAGCCCGCCAAAGCCCAGATCACGGCCGCCCACGCCCAGCTCGTGGCGGCCCATTCCAAATATATGGTGGACGTGGATGGCGAGATGCTTGCAAATTATGGTGCAATTGATGCTATGGAGCCCCTTCCCCATGAGACCGTCGGGCGTGAGATGGACATGGAGGCGGCGGCGGAGATCGATGAGCACCAGCCGTAGTAGTACTCTTTGTTTTGTTTAATTAAGAGCGTCGATCTTTAATTTGTTAGAGTAATGTTTAGGTCAGCTAGCTCTGTTTAATTGCTGAACATGCTCGATTAATAAGTGTGGGTGCGTTGTAGTCTCCTTTGTGTACCCAAATTATGCAATGACGTGGATGACCACTTTAACTAGGGAAATTCGAAGCAAATTTTTTGACATTAAAACTCATCACACATGGGTTAAGCTATCTAAATCATTTGCGATGTTCACATATCGTACACAGTTCTGAATAAGGGACCGTGCTTGATGACACTTTGCGCACCAGTTTTTTAGCTGAAGCAATTCCAAATTTTCGGCTTCCGCGGAAATATCTACCTCCCCGCCCCCTCCCCCATACCCAATCCACATTTCCCCTGTTTCTGCCTTCCTTTCCAAGTTGAAACCTTCACTCCTTTGTTGTATCGCCGCCTCCTCGCCAGCGACCCTCCTTCACACTGCTCTGCATCGCCTATCCAGGCAGGTAATCCACACCTGACCCCCATCCTCCTCCTTCCACATCCCACATGCCTCGACCGCCGGTGCGAACATGACACCTTCCACCCAAATCACCGACCCCTCCACCAAATAAGCACTGCCTAAGCCATGGTGCACGTAGTGTAGCCAGGATCTCAAGGAGCATTTGGCAACGGAGAAGCAAATCGCGGCCGCACGCGCGGATGAGGTCATGATGCCTACTATTCTTGCTGACCACAGATCTTGGAGGAGCACGTCGCCTTCGAGGCCACCGTCGACGCCTCACACACCGATGCCGTGACGCGGTTGGCTGCTTTAAACAACAGTTCATGGCATTTTCTTGAGGCCACCATTGGTGCCTTCGACAAAGACTATGAGGTGTTTTCTCAACATGCACGTGCTCACCTCATCTCAAGAGCCAGCAGGTTGGTGCCCGGAGCGGCTCAGGCAACTCACCACTATGACGAGGGAACCCACGAAGTAGAGGCCTCGCCCTCTTCCATGTCCAAGGAGCCAATCACCATCGATATCTCCGACAATGAGGAGTAGCTTGTCTTACTAGCTCACTATAAGGACCCATGTTCAGTTTGCTAGCTACTACCTTTACTTAACAAATTCTAGTGAATTGTGTTATCTACTTTTACCATGCAATCTTCTGCTCTAGAGTATATGTTCTATATCTCGTGCAAGGTGGTGTCTAGTTAACTATTTGGTTCAATTCTGCAAATGTGATGTTCAAATCTTCAAGGTGCAATTTTCCAAGTTGTCTAGCATGCTTGGTTTGGTTAATTGTCCGATCTTTTGTTAGGAGTATGTTATATTGTGCAATGTGGTGCACAGTTAACGTTTGGTTCATTTGTTGTGGTGTTTAGTTAACAGTTTGGTTCGATTCTGCAATGCGATGTTCAATTGTTGTGGCTGCATTGTGTTATTGTATACCATGTGAGAAATAAATCGAATTTGGATGTACTAAATACATGACAAACAATTACAATTGCTATATTTCCAAGTTGTTAAGTGTCGGTGCAACAGACCCTGGGTATGTTGCCCAACTGTGCACAGGCACAAGATCAAGAGTGGAGCACCAGCTTAAGCCAGAGATTGAAGAACCAGGAGACTTGAATAACCAACATGCAGCTCAGAGAGATCAAGATCGAGCCAAAGGGACAGGATATCGGCAAGAGAAGGGCCTCCCTCGCCGGGCAGGCGAGCTTGGCAAGGGGCCAGGCCACCACCAAAAGCAAGCAGCCAAGACTCCCTGGCAGCCCCTGCCGGGGCTTGCGGGGCCTGAACTACCCCGCCGACCATGCAAGAATGACCCACATCATCAATCAGTGCGGTGTCAAGCCGCAACGTGATTAAGTGACAGCATTCACCACATGGCAGCCATCTCCTACAGAAGAAACCCACAGTTAACACCCGTCCAATGACATATCAAGAGAACAGGCGCGGAGCTGGCAAGATAAGCCCGACAGGCCTTGCCGAGCAACTAGTGATGTGACATTGACAAGTGCATTTAATGCACCCTGCCAGCCTGCAGAGTTAGGTATGATAGCACTATTTGCTATCGTATCAGTGGGTAATGAGTGTTTTGCCACCGTGGTGACCCCTTAATCTATAAAAGGAGGCCCATGGCAGTCATAGGAGGGGGTTGGAGGGTTGTAAACTTGATAAAACCCAAGCCATCATACGCTTGTGGTCACCGTAGCCCTGAGGCAGACCTTGCCGGGCCAGTGTACCACATACCAGCATGTTCATTTCCACCATCAATCCACCAAAGCAGGAGTAGGGTTTTATGCCTCATGCCGGCCCGAACCTGGGTAAATAGCTTGTGCGCTCTCTGTCATGCTACTGCACCCTGGTCTGCTCTTTGTGCAATGTGACGTCCCCCAGCCGAATCAGCAAGGGGCCGCCCGGTCCCATAGGTGGCCGCGGATATCCTGCGACATATTAGGCGCGCCAGGTAGGGGGCTCGCTTGTGCAAACCTGAAAGCATGCGTAGTGCATCATTTTGATCGCCATCTTCATATTCGACAACGCCATCGACCATGGCACCCAAGAAGAAGAAGTCCGGCCCTTCGGCCCAGCCATCTACCTCGAAGGCTCCGACGGCCGCGATCTCAAATGCCGTGGGAGATGCGGGGACAAGTGAGGACGTGAGCGCTATTGGGGGCGTGGTAGGAGCAGGTGGCACCATCGCCACTCCAGCTACGGCAGGCACAGGGGCTGAAGGCTTCAAAGTAGAACAAGTTCAGCAGCGCGTCGACGGTCAATCTCCGCAAGGTGTGGACGGGAGGGTGACTCCGCTTACATCCCTCCTCCCACCGACGGAGCCGCGGACCCTCAAGCGCCATCGCCACGCAACCCCGCTGCCCAGGTGGCCACCCACCGCAGCGCGAGCGCGCCACCACCGTCGCCGTCGCGGGCACCATCAGGAGCCAAGCGACGATGCGGTCAAGGTCATCAACATCCATGCCGAGCACAGCCATGGAGGCTATGGCGCGGGCCCAGCTGCTACTAAGGTTCCCGCCAGCAGCCGAGCAAATGGATGAATGGCGTGCCACCATCCAGAGTCTGCTTGGTTTCGCTGAGGTTGGGGGCTCGCGGCGTGCTGGCCCGCCACGACCTCCCCAATTGACGACCACTGCTTGTATTGCGGGCCGAATGGAGGGGGTTGTCCCTACCGTGCAGTCCCCACCACGGTAGCAGGCGCGGTAACGACAAGTCTGGGCCAATGGCGAATCCCGGAGGATAGGCGGCGGGGAGACGCATGGGTCGTCATGGGTCCCTACGTTAGGCGTTAGCGGGTCCCTACCTTTCAAGCTCGGCTGCCCTGCCTTTACACGCGAGTTGCGGCAAGTCTGTTGGCCGTCCGTCCGCATGTTCAAGCCGGAGATACCTGAGAAGTACGACGGGGGACTGAACCCGGCAGAGTTCTTGAGCATCTAGACCATCACTGTTCAGGCTGCCGGGGGAGAGACGAGAAGGTGTTCGCCAATTACTTCCCATTGGCTCTCAGGTCCAACGTGAGATCTTGGCTCATGCACCTGCTAGAGAACTCCTTTTCATCTTGGGCAGAACTGTGCCACGAGTTCATCGGTCCTTTCACCGGTGGCAACCAAGAGACCGGTAGGCCCAGCGACCTACAGCTTCTCCAGCAGAAGGAAGGATAAACTCTCCATAAGTATTTACAAAGATTCAGTAAAGTCCATAGGAATATTCCGAATATCCATCCTGCAGCTGTTATAGCAGCCTTCTAGTCCAATGTGCGCAACCGTTGCATTCGTTCTAAGATGAATGTGCGGTTGCCCAAGACTATGAAGGAGCTGTATACACTAGTGGATAAGTGTGCTCGGATGGAGGAAGGACGGAAGTTGCCAAGAGAGGAGGATTGCATCAATGTTGATTCAAAGGAAGAAGATGAATCAACCAGCCAAAGAAAGGGCAAGAAGCGCAACAAGAAGCCAAGAGATAACACAGTGATGACTGTGGAAGGTTCTGGCACGCCTAATATCGGCAAGAAGGGCAAGGCTGAGGCCCCCGCCAAGGAAGTTGCTACATGCACTGCCTGCCGGGAAGCCGCTGCCGCCAAGAAGGCCGGGAAAGGTGAAGGACTGTACTGCAAGATCCAGCGGAACAAGGGCCACGACCTCCATGAATGTTATCAAGTTGAGCAGCTTGTCAAGAGACAGAGAGCAGAGTATGATAAGTGTGATAAGGAGAAAGTTGGACTACGGTAAGCCTCTCCCGATCGAGCCATCCGCTCCCGGCAGACACTGCCGGAAACAACTCCGCACAGCCTGCCGGACCACCCCCTCCAGCCAGGCCTAAGGACCCCGCGAACGAAGCTGGTGCTCCCGCAGCCGAGGAGGTGCCGCTACTTCTCGTTGCCGAGCCTCAGGCTCCAACTTAGGCAAGGCACGTCGTCTGCTTCCTCCAAACCGGAGAACTCCCCGACGACCCAGATGAATTTGAGAAAGTAGCCCAGAGGGCCAGTATGTATCAGTTTGACGATGACACTCATTACAGAAGGAGGCCCAACGGTTTGAAATTGATGTGTGCCTATCGGGATGATGGAAAGGAACTAGTGGCTGAGATTCACAAAGAAGTGTGCGGCTCACACATTGGATCAAGGGCATTAGTTGGGAAAGCATTCGGGCAAGGATTCTATTGGCCCACGGCCCTCCAGGACGTTGTTGAACTCATCACGACATGTGAAGCATGTTAGTTCCATTCCAAGAAAACAGAACTGCCTGCCCAAGATCTTCAGACAATACCTCTGTCATGGCCATTTTCGGTCTGGGGTCTCGATATCCTCGGCCCCTTCCCCCAAGCAATTGGGGGCTTTGAATTCTTGTTTGTTGCCATCGACAAGTTTACAAAGTGGATGGAAGAGACGGCCGTGAGGATGGTGACTTCTCAGTCAGCTATGAAGTCATTGAAAGAATTGGTGTGTCGTTTCGAAGTTCCGGCAAGGATCATCGCTGACAACAGCACCAAATTCACGAGCCACGCCTTCATGCAGTATGTTCAAACCCTCGAATGCAAGATCTCACTTGCCTCTGTGGCACACCCCCGGAGCAATGGACAGGATGAGAGGGCGAATGCTAAAGTGCTTCGTGGAGTCAAGACAAGAACTTTTGATACGCTGTAGAAGCATGGCAGGTGGTGGATCGAGGAGCTGCCGGTAGTTCTCTGGTCCCTCAGAATGACACCTAATCGAGCTACCGGGCAAACTCCCTTCTCCCTGGTCTATGGAGCAGAAGCAGTTATCCCCACGGAACTCGTTTACGGGTCTCCTCGAGTGCTTGCCTATGATGAAGTAGTGCAAGATCAGCACTGGCGTGATGATGCTGTGCTACTTGAGGAGAACTTTCTCTGGGTCGCTACGCGTGCTGCACGCTATCAGCAAGCCCTGCGTCGCTATCATAGCCACAGGGTTCGTGCCCGGTGTTTTGAGGAAGGTGACCTTGTCCTTAGGCGTGTTCAGTCCATCAAGGGTACACACAAGTTATCACCAAAGTGGGAAGGCCCTTACCGGGTAGTACGAGTCTCTAGACCTGGCACAGTCTGTCTGGAGATCGGAGATGGCACACCGTTGCAAGACTCATGGAACATTAAGCATCTCCGTAAGTTCTACCCATAAGGCGCAGAGGCTGTCGGGCCCTGATCGGCAGCCACCCATTGTACATGGCATTGCCGAAGTTGCATGTAACCCCTTGTACAAGTCGGGGCGATGACCCCGTGCAAGAGAAAATAATGAAGCGCTATAGGGGGCCCCCAACTAAGATTGCATGCATGCACAAGCACACTCAGATCATTGCATAAGCATTTCATGAGCATTTGCATATGCATATAGGTAGGATTACATCCTACATTCATTCTCATCTACATGGAGTTGCAGGTTCTTGCCGTGAACCTGGCTTCGACAAGAGACGAGAAGATTGCACGGCACGGCGATCCCCGACAAGCCAAACAGATAAGTACACCTCTTGTCCATTATTATTCTGTAAAGCTACTTTGCATAGGAAAACCTCGTCTCCCTCTTTAAAACATAGGTGCTACCATACATTACTCGAACGTTGCTTCGGTCAGGGTGGTCCCAGTGGCCTTTGGGGAAAAGGAGTTGGCGGGGGGACCTGGCCCCTCTATCTGTTCCCCGGCAAGCGAAGTTCTCCAGCAGACAAAGAGGGTGCCGGTAGGATATCTTGCCAGGGAAAACTCATTTATTCTATTAAAGAGGTACTTTGCCTCTGCATGGACATACACATGCACGAGTCGCCGACAAGATTCATCTTTTTCCTTCATATGCAGTTGCAAGTACAAGCATTATAGAATAGAAAGATGGACTTGAGAGATTACATAATTTGAATTAAAACTTGGCGACGGCCGACTAGTTTAAGAATGCAAAAAGATAAGTGCCCCGTAAACTCCTCTCACTGTTCCTCTTATCCCAGGTATAGCGGTGGGAAAAGAAGAGGATGGGCACCGCGCCGACACAACGCCACCCCGATCCTTGTCAGGAGATAGCGAACCCAGTCTGACCGGATCGGGAGTGGTGAGGCTGCGAAGGAGGAAGATGTGCGGAGCGCCTTTGTGGATCCCTGGTCACCGCCTCCAGAACCGGAAGGAGGGATCCAGCACAGGAACCAGCAGAGGAAGACGCCGGAAGCCAGTCAAAAGGCCCCAGACGGCAACGGGAGCACCAGGGGTACACGCCTTTTCCCGGCGGGCAGAAGAAACAGTGATGACGGCGCTAGGAAAAGGGGGGAAGAGCTAGGCAGAAGGGCGGCAGGTCGCCAGTACGACATGAAAGCGTCGATGTAGTCGTGCTCCTACTGGTCAGCTTGCCTCCCGTCTTCTCCTTCTCCCCAGGCTTCGTCTCCATCAACACCGTTCCAGGAGGAGGCCCATACACCAGTCCGGTGCTCTTCCCGGGAAGACTGCGAGTAGCTCAAACAACAAGGGGGCTCGAGACGCACCGCTCCCCTCCTTGGCGGGCCGGAAGACACACCTCCCGTCAACATCGAATCCAAAGCCTCCGAGAGGGGCAATGCTGGGATTACTAATGATCTGCAGCTCCTCCTCCCGGACGAGCTTCAAAGAGACCAAGAAGTTCACCACGCCAAGGACCAGACTCACTCCCCGAGCGTCAGCACCAACATGAGGCAGCAATTGCCCCGAACAGAAGCCCTGGGGCTGGCCCCGGGCCTTTCCCTTCAGCATTACCAGAAGAAGCAGAGAACCAGGAAAGAAGGAAGAGAGGGATGCAGAGGTGGACGACTTCGCCCTCCTTGGCCCCTCCTTTTATAGGTCGGGCGGGGAAGGGCAGCTGCTCCGTCGACAGGCAATCGTCGCCCTCCTCTGCCAATTCAAGACGGATGGACCCACTTCAAGATGCTCTTCTGCACCAAGCGCCTCCGTTACGTACCCCGCGCTATGCATGCAACATACGTGGTTGAGGATAAGAGCGCGCCGTGGGAAGAGTAATTTGGTGTTTTCTACCCCATGCGTTAAAGTCATTCACGGGCCATCACTGCCACGGCCCCACCACTATTGGCTTTACACCACACGTGGGGAAATCGGAAAATGACCCCAAGAACAAGACTAATGAAGCAGCAGCGGAAAAACTTTAAATGGGCGAACCCCTTCAGCAGCCCTGCCTGTGCACTTATTAGGCCCTACCCCGTCGAGGCTCAACAGCACGATCGGGGTAGGCCCGGGGGCTTCTGTCGGTGCAACAGACCCGGGGTATGTTGCCCAACCGTGCACATGCACAATATCAAGATTGGAGCACCAGCATAAGCTAGGGATTGAAGAACCAAGAGACTTGAAGAACCAACATGCAGCACAGAGAGATCAAGATAGATCCAAAGGGACAGGATATCAACAAGATAAAGGCCTCCCTCGTCAGGCAGGCGAGCCCGGCAAGGGGCCAGGCCACCACCAGAAGCAAGCAGCCAAAACTCCCTGGCAGCACCTGCCTGGCCTTCCGACGCCTGAACCACCGCACCGACCACACAAGAACGACCCACGTCGTCAATCAGTGCGGTGTCAAGCCGCAAGGTGATTAAGTGGCAGCATTTGCCACATGGCAGCCATCTCATATAGAATAAATCCACAGGTGACAACCGTCCAGCACATGTCAAGAGAACGGACACGGAGCTAGCAAGAGAGGGCCGGCAAGCCTTGCCGAGCAACTAGTGATGTGACACTGAGCGGTCCATTTATGCACCTTGCCAGCCCGCAGAGTTAGGTATGATAGCACTATTTGCTATCATATCAGTGGGCAATGATTGTTTTGCCACTGTGCTGACCCCTTAATCTACAAAAGGAGGCTCATGGCAGTCGTAGGAGGGGGTTAGAGGGTTGGAAACTTGACAAAAACCAAGCCATCATACGCTTGTGGTCACCGTAGCCCTGAGGCAGACCTTGCCGGGCCAGTGTACCACATACCACCACGTTCATTTCCACCATCAATCCACAAATGCAGGAGTAGGGTTTTACGTCTCATGGCGGTCCGAACCTGGGTAAATTGCTTGTGCGCTTTTTGTCATGTTGCCGCGCGCTGGTCTGCTCTTTATGTAATGCGACGTCCCTCCGCCAAACCAGCAAGGGGTCGCTCGGTCCCATAGGTGGACGCAGATATCCGGCGACATTAACCATGCTTGGTTTGGTTAACTGTTTGATCATCAATTAGGAGTATGTTATATTGTACAATGTGGTGCTCAGTTAACGTTTGGCTCATTTGTTGTGGTGTCTAGTTAACCACACGTGCATGGTACGTTGTCTAATAGCACATTATTGTGCAGTTGCAGGAACCATTGTAATATTTAGGGTTTTAACAATTTGGTCTTGAACATGTAGGTCCTGATTTCAGAGGTTTTGACCCACTGTTTGACCCCTTTTGCATAGGGGAAATGATTTGTCCATGAATATCAATCAAGTCAAGAAACTTAGAAAGATTGTTAGGATAATGAAATTAGCGTGAAAAAACAACAAGATCTTTGTGTGCACAATGAAGAAGACATCAGTTCACTACAAGATGGTACTAACTATTATACCTTGCCTTTTTTATTCCTTTGCCCCATTTCCAATATAGAGAAAATATTTATGCACATCCTTGTTTTCAGGCCTTTCCAAAGCAGTTCACGGATGATTACCTCTCAAACCACCTCTATGGTCAGGAGGCGAGGAAGGTTTTCATACAACACCCACGGTTCAATATTGAAGTGTTTCTAAAGAGGACGAAGGACAGACGGTCAATCATCCATAGGCGCTGGTGCTCCCGCAGCCGAGGAGGTGCCACTACTCCTCGTTGCCGAGCCTCAGGCTCCAACTTGGGCAAGGCACGTCGTCCGCTTCCTCCAAACCGGAGAACTCCCCGGCGACCCAGATGAATCTGAGAAAGTAGCCTGGAGGGCCAGTATGTATCAGTTTGACGATGACACTCATTAAAGAAGGAGGCCCAACAGTTTGAAATTGAAGTGTGTCTGTCGGGATGATGCAAAGGAACTGCAGGCTGAGATTCACAAAGAAATGTGCGTCTCACACATTGGATCAAGGGCATTAGTTGGGAAAGCATTCGGGCAAGGATTCTATTGGCCCACAGCCCTCCAAGACGCTGTTGAACTCGTCACGACATGTGAAGTATGTCAGTTCCATTCCAAGAAAACACAAATGCCTGCCCAAGCTCTTCAGACAATACCTCTGTCATGGCCATTTTTGGTCTGGGGTTTCGATATCGTCGGCCCCTTCCCCAAAGAAATTGGGGGCTTTGAATTCTTGTTTGTTGCCATTGACAAGTTTACAAAGTGGCTGGAAGTGACTGGCGTGAGGAAGGTGACTGCTCAGTCAGCTATGAAGTTCCTGAAAGAATTGGTGTGTCGTTTCGAAGTTCTGGCAAGGATCATCGCTGACAATAGCACCCAATTCACGAGCCACGCCTTCATGCAATATGTTCAACCCCCGAATGCAAGATCTCACTTGCCTCTGTGGCACGCCCCCGGAGCAATGGACATGTTGAGAGGCCGAATGCTGAAGTGCTTCGTGGACTCAAGACAAGAACTTTCGATACGCTGTAGAAGCATGGCAGGTGGTAGATCGAGGAGCAGTCGGTAGTTCTCTGGTCCCTCAGAATGACACCTAATCGAGCTACCGGGCAAACTCCCTTCTCCCTGGTCTACGGGGCAGAAGCAGTTATCCCCATGGAACTTGTTTACGGGTCTCCTGGAGTGCTTGTCTATGATGAAGTAGCGTAAGATCAGCACTGGCGTGACGACAATATCCTACTTGAGGAGAACCATCTCCGTGCCGCTATGCATGCTGCACGCTATCAGCAAGCCCTGCGTCGCTATCACAGTCGCAGGGTTCGTGCCCGGTGTTTTCAGGAAGGTGACCTTGTCCTTAGGCGCGTTCAGTCCACCAAGGGTACACACAATTTATCACCGAAGTGGGAAGGCCCTTACCGGGTAGTACGAGTCTCTAGACCCGGCGCAGTCTGTGGAGATAGGAGATGGCACACCATTGCAAAACTCATGGAACATTAAGCATCTCCGTAAGTTCTAGCCATAAGGCGCAGAGGCTGTCGGGCCCTGATCGGCAGCCACCCATTGTACATGGCATTGCCGAAGTTGCATGTAACCCCTTGTACAAGCTGGGGCGATGACCCCATGTAAGAGAAAATAATGAAGCGCTGTAGGGGGGCCCCAAATAAGATTGCATGCATGCACAAGCACACTCAGATCATTGCATAAGCATTTCATGAGCATTTGCATATGCATGTAGGTAGGATTACATCCTGCATTCATTCTCATCTACATGGAGTTGCAGGTTCTTGCCGTGAACCTGGCTTCGACAAGAGACGAGAAGATTGCACGGCACGGCGATCCCCGGCAAGCCAAACAGATAAGTTCACATCTTGTCCATTATTATTTTGTAAATCTACTTTGCATAGGAAAACCTCGCCTCCCTCTTTGAAACTTAGGTGCTACCATACATTAATCGAACGTTGCTTCGGTCAGGGTGGTCGCAGTGGCCTTTGGGAAAAAGGAGGGGGGGGGGGGGGCTGGCCCCTCTATCTGTTCCCCGGCAGGCGAAGTTCTCCAACAGACAAAGAAGGTGCCGGCAGGATATCTTGCCAGGGAAAACTCGTTTATTCTATTAAAGTGGTACTTTGCCTCTGCATGGACATACACATGCACGAGTCCCCGACAAGATTCATCTTTTTCATTCATATGCAGTTGCAAGTACAAGCATTATAGAATAGAAAGATGGACTTGAGAGATTACATAATTTGAATTAAAACTTGGCGATTGCCGACTAGTTTAAGAATGAAAAAAGATAAGTGCCCCGTAAACTCCTCTCATTGTTCCTCTTATCCCAGGTATAGCGGTGGGAAAAGAAGAGGACGGGCGCCGCACCGGCAGAACGCCACCCCGATCCTTGTCAGGAGATAGCGAACCCAGTCTGACAGGATCAAGAGTGGTGAGGCTGCGAAGGAGGAAGACGTGCGGAGTGCCTTCGTGGATCCCTGGTCACCGCCTCCAGAACCGGGAGGAGGGATCCAACATAGGCACTGCAGAGGAAGACGCCGGAAGCCAGTCAGAAGGCCCCAGAAGGCAACGGGAGCACCAGGGGTACAAGCCTTTTCCCGGCGGGCAGAAGAAACGGTGATGACGGCGCCGGGAAAAGGGGGGAAGAGCTAGGCAGAAGGGCGGCAGGTCGCCAATATGACATGAACGCGTCGATGCAGTCGTGCTCCTACTGGTCGGCCTGCCTCCCGTCTTCTCCTTCTCCCTAGGCTTCGTCTCCATCAACATGTGGTTCCAGGAGGAGGCCCATACACCAGTCCGGTGCTCTTCCCGGGAAGACGGCGAGTAGCTCAAACAACAAGGGGGCTCGAGACGCACCGCACCCCTCCTTGGCGGGCCGGAAGACACACCTCCCGTCAACATCGAATCCAAAGCCTCCGAGAGGGGCAATGCTGGGATTACTAATGATCTGCAGCTCCTCCTCCCGGACGAGCTTCAAAGAGACCAAGAAGTTCACCACGCCAAGGACCAGACTCACTCCCCGAGCATCAGCACCAACATGAGGCAGCAATTGCCCCGAACAGAAGCCCTGGGGCTGGCCCCGGGCCCTTCCCTTCAGCATTACCAGAAGAAGCAGAGAACTAGGAAAGAAGGAAGAGAGGGATGCAGAGGTGGACGACTTCGCCCTCCTTGGCCCCTCCTTTTATAGGCCGGGCGGGGAAGGGTCGCTGCTCCGTCGATAGGCAATCGCCGCCCTCCTCTGCCAATTCAAGACGGATGGACCCACTTCAAGATGCTCTTCTGCACCAAGCGCCTCCATTACGTACCCCGCGCTATGCATGCAACATACGTGGCTGAGGATAAGAGCGCGCCGTGGGAAGAGTAATTTCGCGTTTTCTACCCCGTGCGTTAAAGTCACTCACGGGCCTTCACTGCCACGGCCCCAGCACTATTGGCTTTACACCACACGTGGGGAAATCGGAAAATTCCCTAACAACAAGATTAATGAAGCAGCAGCGGAGAAACTTTAAAGGGGCGAACCCCTTCAGCAGCCCTGCCTGTGCACTTATTAGGCCCAACCCCGTCGATGCTCAGCAGCACGATCGGGGTAGGCCCGGGGGCTTCTGTCAGTGCAACAGCCTTGGGGTATGTTGCCCCACTGTGCACATGCACAATATCAAGATTGGAGCACCAGCATAAGCCAGAGATTGAAGAACCAAGAGACTTGAAGAACCAACATGCAGCACAGAGAGATCAAGATCGATCCAAAGGGATAGGATATCAAGAAGATAAGGGCCTCCCTCGTCAGGCAGGCGATCCCAGGAAGGGGCCAGGCCACCACCAGAAGCAAGCAGCCAAAACTCCCCGGCAGCACCTGCCGGGGCTTGCGGCACCTGAACCACCCCACCCACCACGCAAGAATGACCCACGTCGTGAATTAGTGCGGTGTCAAGCCGCAAGGTGATTAAGTCGCAGCATTTGCCACATGGCAGCCATCTCATATAGAATAAACCCACAGGTGACACCCGTCCAGCACATGTCAAGTGAACAGGCACGGAGCTGGCAAGATAAGCCCGGCAGGCCTTGCCGAGCAACTAGTGATGTGACACTGAGCGGTGCATTTAATGCACCTTGCCAGCCCGCAGAGTTAGGTATGATAGCAATATTTGCTATCATATCAGTGGGCAATGACTGTTTTGCCACTGTGGTGACGCCTTAACCTATAAAAGGAGGGCCATGGCAGCCGTAGGAGTGGGTTAGAGGGTTGGAAACTTGACAAAAACCAAGCCATCATACGCTTGTGGTCACCGTAGCCCTGAGGCAGACCTTGCCAGGCCAGTGTACCACATACCACCACGTTCATTTCCACCATCAATCCACAAAAGCAGGAATAGGGTTTTACGTCTCACGGCGGCCCGAACCTGGGTAAATTCCTTGTGCGCTCTTTGTCGTGTTGCCGCGTGCTGGTCTGCTCTTTAAGCAACGCGACGTCCCTCCGCCAAACCAGCAAGGGTCGCTCGGTCCCATAGGTGGCCGCAGATATCCTGCGACATTAACCATGCTTGGTAGGTTAACTGTTTGATCTTCTATTAGGAGTATGTTATATTGTGCAATGTGGTGCTCAGTTAATGTTTGGCTCATTTGTTGTGGTGTCTAGTTAACCGGACGTGCATGGTCCGTTGTCTAATAGCAAATTATTGTGCAGTTGCGGGAACCATTCTAATATTTAGGTTTTTAACAATTTGGTCTTGAACATGTAGGTCCTGCTGTCAGAGGTTTTGACCCACTGTTCGACCCCGTTTGCATAGGGGGAAATGATTTGTCCATGAATATCAATCAAGTCAAGAAACATAGAAAGATTGTTAGGATAATGAAATTAGCGTGAAAAAACAACAAGATCTTTTTGTGCACAATGAAGAAGACATCAGTTCACTACAAGATGGTACTAACTATTATACCTTGCCTTTTTTATTCCTTTTCCCCATTTCCAATATAGAGAAGATATTTATGCACATCCTTGTTTTCAGGCCTTTCCAAAGCAGTTCACTGATGATTACCTCTCAAACCACCTCTATGGTCAGGAGGGGAGGAAGGTTTTCATACAACACTCACGGTTCAATATTGAAGTGTTTCTGAAGAGGACGAAGGACAGACGATCAATCATCCACAGGCACTGGCCTAAAGTTGCCAAGACCTTCAACATGAATGAAGGATCAATATTCGCCTTCCACTTCAGCAGTTTTCCAGATGAGATGCATCTGTCTATATACTGTCTATGATGATAATTCCGAAAGTTTCTACATGTTGCATGTGAAACTTGGTGCTGGTGCAGTTGTGTAATGGGGTAGCTGAGTGCTGCAGCTATATCATGTTTTACTCTAATGTATTTCAATATGAAATTATGCTTCCTTAATATGGAAATGAAATATATTATGTGCCTAATATGAATGTCAATTACATTAATAAATGGATTATTAATAATAGGGAAATTAGCTTGCTAATTGGGTTTCGGTATTGCAGACGGTTATTGAAAAAATACCGTGGGCGATGACCTCAGGAAACGCATAGAGTTGTTAGGAATAAACTGTGTTGGATCAATGAACAACCACACACGACTTTCTCTTGAAAACTATTTGCGTTAGGCAACCTTGCGCAAACGTTTACCACATAAAAATTGTGTGTGATGGACATCCTTTGCCACACAGTTTCTTCTTCTGACCGTGTGTGATGCATTCAATAACACAAACGATAAAATTGTTAATATCATGTACAATAGCAATGCTATCACAAACGATTCAACGGGAAAAATTGCGACCGGAAACAATTTCGCCTGTATAATATTATTTTTTAGCTCTACTATACGTATTTCCATATTTGAGCGCTCACCGGTCGCACACGACCTCATTTTTCCGAGTGTGTGTGCCATGAGGGCATATCCCTGACAGTTTCTGGGTCGTGTGGGAAGGACCCCCTATCGCCGTCACCCACTAGGCGACGGTTCCAAATGCTGTCGCGGAAAGGGGTTAAAAATCGTTTGTATAGCACCGACGCGTACGAGTGTATATGCGTGATGTAGACGTTTCTTTAATTCTTACAGTTCATCTCATTCAAAATCAATTAGTTTTTATAAAAAAGTTAATCTATTTTATGATTCATGGAATTGTGCATTGTAAAGCATTAAGTAAAAACAAATAATGGCAATTGAACTAGAATTTTTTTGGGGCAATTATGATACGGAAGATTCTAGAACAAAGGGTGAACTAGTTGTGGTTTGAGGTTTGTGCATTATGCTTAAGTTCAACCATGGAGTCTTCTAGATTCTGCATGTGGCAGAATCGGGTGGAATGTAGATGATATCCAATGGCCAGTAGTGCTCGGATTTGCCATATCTGCGCCGTCGGATCAGCTTCATCCAATGACCATCTTTCAAATTTATTCGCACTCAATATAGGGGTATAGATGTAGATATAGATATAGAGGTATAGATATAGACTACTGGCACATAATCTAAAGCCTTTCTACATTCTCATTTTTTGTACAAGTGTGCTCCACCGTGCACCCGCGTGTTTGTATGTGGAAACGAGTACGTGTGTGCACCTCTTCTCTTTCACACATGTTGTCCGTGTGTGTGACAGATACTAAGATATGGTGAGGGAATACATGTCGATGAAATTTGAGTGAAGGAGAGGCCTATATACATACATGTATGTGCATGGGGCCAGGGTGATATACGAGAAGGGAGGGCAGGGGTCGACCACGTGAGATATCGATAGAGATAGATAGAGGGAAGAGCTCTACGAGCGTACAAGCACTGGGATATGGGTAGTGGGGTGTTAGAAGATGGTGCGAGGGGCCAAGTGGAGGGAGACTATTGATACATCTCCAACGTATCTATAATTTTTTATTGTTCCATGCTATTATATTATCAACTTTGGATGTTTTATATGCATTTATATGCTATTTTATATGATTTTTGGGACCAACCTATTAACCTAGAGCCCAGTGCCAGTTTATGTTTTTTCCTTGTTTTAGAGTATCGCAAAAAAGGAAAATCAAACGGAGTCCAGTTGACCTGAAACTTCACGGACCTTATTTTCGACCAAAAGAAGCCCATGGCGTATCGGAGATGGACCAGGAGAGTCCTGGGCTACCCACGAGGGTGGGGGCGCGCCCACCCCCCTGGGCGCCCCCTGCCTCGTGGACAGCCTGGAGGTTCACCGACGTACTTTTTCCTCCCATATATATCCATATACCCTAAAAACTTCGGGGAGCACAATCGATCGGGAGTTCCGCCGCCAGAAGCCTCCGTAGCCACCGAAAACCAATCTAGACCCATTCTGGCACCCTACCGGAGGGGGAATCCTTCTCCGGTGGCCATCTTCATCATCCTAACACTCTCCACGACGAGGAGGGAGTAGTCCACCCTCGGGGCTGAGGGTATGTACCAGCAGCTATGTGTTTGATCTCTCTCTCTCTCTCATGTTCTTGAGGTGATACGATCTTGATGAATCGCGAGCTTTGCTATTATAGTTGGATCTTATGATGTTTCTCCCCCTCTACTATCTTGCAATGGATTGAGTTTTCCCTTTGAAGTTATCTTATCGGATTGAGTCTTTAAGGATTTGAGAACACTTGATGTATGTCTTGCGTGGGATACCCGTGGTGACAATGGGGTATTCTATTGATCCACTTGATGTATGTTTTGGTGATCAACTTGTGGGTTCCGCCCATGAACCTATGCATAGGGGTTGGCACACGTTTTCGTCTTGACTCTCCGGTAGAATCTTTGGGGCACTCTTTGAAGTACTTTTGTGTTGGTTTGAATAGATGAATCTGAGATTGTGTGATGCATATCGTATAATCATACCCACGGATACTTGAGGTGACATTGGAGTATCTAGGTGACATTAGGGTTTTGGTTGATTTGTGTCTTAAGGTGTTATTCTAGTACGAACTCTATGATAGATTGAACGGAAAGAATAGCTTCATGTTATTTTACTACGGACTCTTGAATAGATCGATTAGAAAGGATAACTTTGAGGTGGTTTCATACCCTACCATAATCTCTTTGTTTGTTCTCCGCTATTAGTGACTTTGGAGTGACTCTTTGTTGCATGTTGATGGATAGTTATATGATCCAATTATGTTATTATTGTTGAGGGAACTTGCACTAGTGAAAGTATGAACCCTAGGCCTTGTTTCCTAGCATTGCAATACCGTTTGTGCTCACTTTTATCATTAGTTACCTTGCTATTTTTATATTTTCAGATTACAAAAACCTTTATCTACCATCCATATACCACTTGTATCGCCATCTCTTCGCCGAACTAGTGCACCTATACAATTTACCATTGTATTGTGTGTGTTGGGGACACAAGAGACTCTTTTTTATTTGGTTGCAGGGTTGCTTGAGAGAGACCATCTTCATCCTACACCTCCTACGGATTGATAAACCTTAGGTCATCCACTTGAGGGAAATTTGCTACTGTCCTACAAACCTTTGCACTTGGAGGCCCAAAAAATTCTACAAGAATAAGGTTGTATAGTAGACATGAAGCTCTTTTCCGGCGTCGTTGCCGGGGAGGTTAGCGCTTGAAGGTATATCTTTAGATCATGCAATCGAATTTTTTTGTTTCATGTTTTGGCACTAGTTTAGTTTATAAAAGAAAACTACAAAAAATATGGAATTGAGTTTGCCTCATATGCTTCATATTTTTAATACCTTTCATGAGTATGATGGAAAGGAAAATTGTGCCAAAGTGTTAGAAGAAGAATGCATTAAAATTTTTGGCACTAAATATTTGAATGATGAGCATGATTGCAATGTTGTTAGTATGAATTCCTTGAAGATCCATGATGCTAATGATATGCAAAGGCACAAGCTTGGGGAAGCTATGTTTGATGAAGATAATATTTTTTGTCCCCCAAGTTTTGATGAGCAAATTTATTATGATGAAAGCATGCCTCCTATTTATGATGATTATATTGATGAAAGTGGATTTGGAGAGGTCATGGCTTTATTTTGTGATGAATCCACTATTCCGGAAGAGGTTCCAATTAATTATGAGAACCAAGTTGCTACTTATGATAATTATTGTGATGATACATATGCTGTAAAAAGTATTGTTGATTATATTTATAAAACTTGTCATGATTATGATTACCCTTTTTTCTGAACATTACCCTTTTAATGTGGAAACAATTTATAGTATTCGAGTCTCGTATGATACTCCCACTATTCCGATTGAGAAGAATTTTGCTTATATAGAGAGTAGTAAATTTTCTATGCTTGTAGATCATGAAAAGAATAATTTAGGTTCTGGTTATATTGTTGAATTCATTCATGATGCTGCTGAAAATTATTATGAGGGAGGAATATATGCTTGTAGGAATTGCAATAATATCAAGTTTCCTCTCTATGTGCTTAAAGTTTTGAAGTTATGCTTGTTTTACCTTCCTATGCTAGTTATTATTGTTCCCACAAGTTGTTTGCTCACAAAATCCCTATGCATAGGAAGTGGGTTATACTTAAATGTGCTAGTAATATTCTTCTTGATGCTCTCCTTATGTTTCAATTCTTATCCTTTATGTGAGCATCATTGAAATCATCATGCCTAGCTAGGGGCGTTAAACGTTAGCGCTTGTTGGGAGGCAACCCAATTTTATTTTTGTTATTTTTTTTTCATGTTTAGTAATAAATAATTTTTCTAGCCTCTGTTATGATTGAGTTTTTATGTTTTAATTAGTGTTTGTGCCAAGTAGAACCGTTGGGAAGACTTGGGGAAAGTCTTGTTGATCTTGCTGTAAAAAACAGAAACTTTAGTGCTCACGAGAATTACTGCCATTTTTTATTGGAGAGTGCTATTTAGTTAATTATTTTTTCAGATAATCAATAGATAAATTCCTCAGGTCCAGCAATTTATTTTAGAATTTTTGGGGTTCCAGAACTTGCGTTAGCTACAGATTACTACAGACTGTTCTGTTTTTGGCAGATTCTGTTTTTCGTGTGTTGTTTGCTTATTTTGATGAATCTATGGCTAGTAAAATAGTTTATAAACCATATAGAAGTTGGAATACAGTAGGTTTAACACCAATATAAATCAAGAATGAGTTCATTACAGTACCTTGAAGTGGTGTTTTGTTTTGTTTCGCTAACGGAGCTCACGAGATTTTCTATTTTGAGTTTTGTGTTGTGAAGTTTTCAAGTTTTGGGTAAAGATTCGATGGATTATGGAATAAGGAGTGGCAATAGCCTAAGATTGTGGATGCCCAAGGCACCCCAAGGCAATATTCAAGGACAACTAAGAGCCTAAGCTTGGGGATGCCCCGGAAGGCATCCCCTCTTTCGTCTTCGTTCATCGGTAACTTTACTTGGAGCTATATTTTTATTTACCACATGATATGTGTTTTGCTTGGAGCGTCTTTTTATTTTATTTTGTTTTTCTTGCTGTTTGAATAAAATACCAAGATCTGAAATTCTTAAATGTTAGAGAGTCTTCACATAGTTACATAATTATTCGACTACTCATTGATCTTCACTTATATCTTTTGGAGTAGTTTGTCATTTGCTCTAGTGCTTCACTTATATCTTTTTTAGAGCACGGCGGTGGTTTTATTTTGAAGAAATAGTTGATCTCTCATGCTTCACTTATATTATTTTGAGAGTCCTTTAAAACAGCGTGGTAATTTGATTTTCATATAATAAAAAACTTTCATATAAGTGCATTGAATACTAAGAGAAGTTTGATACTTGATGATTGTTTTGAGATATGAAGGTGGTAATATTAGAGTTATGCTAGTTGAGTAGTTGTGAATTTGAGCAATACTTGTGTTGAAGTTTGTGATTCCCGTACCATGCACGTATGGTGAACCGTTATGTGACGAAGTCGGACCATGATTTGTTTATTGATTGTCCTCCTTATGAGTGGCGGTCAGGGACGAGCAATGGTCTTTTCCTACCAATCTATCCCCCTAGGAGCATGCGCGTAGTACTTTGTTTCGATAACTAATAGATTTTTGCAATAAGTATGTGAGTTCTTTATGACTAATGTTGAGTCCATGGATTATACGCACTCTCACCCTTCCACCATTGCTAGCCTCTCTAGTACCACGCAACTTTCATCGGTACCATAAAACCACCATATATCTTCCTCAAAACAGCCACCATACCTACCTATTATGTCATTTCCATAGCCATTCTGAGATATATTGCCATGCAACTTACCACCATTCCATTTATTATGACATGCTCCATCATTGGCATATTGCTTTGCATGATCATGTAGTTGACATCGTATTTGTGGCGAAGCCACCGTTCATAATTCTTCCATACATGTCACTCTTGATTCATTGCACATCACGGTACGCCGCCAGAGGCATTCATATAGAGTCATACTTTGTTCTAGTATCGAGTTGTAATCTTTGAGTTGTAAATAAATAGAAGTGTGATGATCATCATTCATAAAGCATTGTCTCAAAAAAGGCCAAAAAAGGCCAAATAAAAAAATAAAAAAGGGACAATGCTACTATCCTTTTACCACACTTGTGCTACAAAGAAGCACCATGATCTTGATGATAGAGAGTCTCCTATGTTGTCACTTTCATATACTAGTGGGGATTTTTCATTATAGAACTTGGCTTGTATATTCCAACAATCGGCCTCCTCAAGTGCCCTAGGTCTTCGTGAGCAAGCAAGTTGGATGCACACCCACTTAGTTTCTTTTGTTGAGCTTTCATACATTTATAGCTCTAGTGCATCCGTTGCATGGCAATCCCTACTCACTCACATTGATATCTATTAATGGGCATCTCCATAGCCCGTTGATACGCCTAGTTGATGTGAGACTTTCTTCTCCTTTTTGTCTTCTCCACAACCACCATTATATTCCACCTATAGTGCTATATCCATGGCTCACGCTCATATATTGCATGAAGATCGAAAAAGTTTGAGAACATCAAAAGTATGAAACAATTGCTTGTCTTGTCATCGGGGTTGTGCATGATTTAAATATGTTGTGTGGTGAAGATGGAGCATAGCCAGACTATACGATTTTGTAGGGATAGCTTTCTTTAGCCATGTTATTTTGAGAAGACATAATTGCTTTGTTAGTATGCTTGAAGTATTATCATTTTTATGTCAATATTAAACTTTTGTCTTGAATCTTATGGATCTGAATATTCTTGCCACAATAAATAGAATTACATGGATAAATATGTTAGGTAGCATTCCACATCAAAAGTTCTGTTTTTATCATTTACCTGCTCGAGGATGAGCAGGAATTAAGCTTGGGGATGCTGATATGCCTCCAACGTATCTATAATTTTTTATTGTTCCATGCTATTATATTATCAACTTTGGATGTTTTATATGCATTTATATGCTATTTTATATGATTTTTGGGACTAACCTATTAACCTAGAGCCGAGTGATAGTTTTTGTTTTTTGCTTGTTTTAGAGTATCACAGAAAAGGAAAATCAAATGGAGTCCAATTGACCTGAAACTTCACGGAACTTATTTTTGGACCGGAAGAAGCCCACGGAGTATCGGAGATGGACCGGGAGAGTCCCGGGCTGCCCAAGAGGGTGGGCGGTGCGCCCCCCTGCCTCGTGGATAGCCCGAAGGTCCACCGACTTACTTTTTCCTCCCATATATATCCATATACCCTAAAAACTTCAGGGAGCACAATAGATCGGGAGTTCCACCGCCAGAAGCCTCCGTAGCCACCAAAAACCAATCTAGATCCATTCTAGCACCCTGCCGGAGGGGGAATCCTTCTCCGGTGGCCATCTTCATCATCCCGGCACTCTCCATGACAAGGAGAGAGTAGTCCACCCTCGGGGCTCAGGGTATGTACCAATAGCTATGTGTTTGATCTCTCTCTCGTGTTCTTCAGGTGATACGATCTTGATGTATCGCGAGCTTTGCTATTATAGTTGGATCTTATGATGTTTCTCCCCCTCTACTCTCTTGTAATGGATTGAGTTTTCCCTTTGAAGTTATCTTATCGGATTGAGTCCTTAAGGATTTGAGAACACTTGATGTATGTCTTGCGTGGGATACCCGTGGTGACAATGGTGTATTCTACTGATCCACTTGATGTATGTTTTGGTGATCAACTTGCAGGTTCCGCCCATGAACCTATGCATAGGGGTTGGCACACGTTTTCGTCTTGACTATCCGGTAGAATCTTTGGGGCACTCTTTGAAGTACTTTGTGTTGGTTTGAATAGATGAATCTGAGATTGTGTGATGCATATCGTATAATCATACCCACGGATACTTGAGGTGACATTGGAGTATCTAGGTGACATTAGGGTTTTAGTTGATTTGTGTCTTAAGGTGTTATTGTAGTACAAACTCTATGATAGATTGAACGTAAAGAATAGCCTCATGTTATTTTACTACGAACTCTTGTATAGATCGATCAGAAAGGATAACTTTGAGGTGGTTTCGTACCCTACCATAATCTCTTCGTTTGTTCTCCTCTATTAGTGACCTTGGAGTGACTCTTTGTTGCATGTTGAGGGATAGTTATATGATCCAATTATGTTATTATTGTTGAGAGAACTTGCACTAGTGAAAGTATGAACCCTAGGCCTTGTTTCCTAGCATTGCAATACCGTTTGTGCTCACTTTTATCATTAGTTACCTTGTTGTTTTTATATTTTCAGATTACAAAAACCTTTATCTACCATCCATATACCACTTGTATCACCATCTCTTCGGCGAACTAGTGCACCTATACAATTTACCATTGTATTAGGTGTGTTGGGGACACAAGAGACACTTTGTTATTTGGTTGTAGGGTTGCTTGAGAAAGACCATCTTCATCCTACGCCTCCTACGGATTGGTAAACCTTAGGTCATCCACTTGAGGGAAATTTGCTACTGTCCTACAAACCTCTACATTTGGAGGCTCAACAACGTCTACAAGAAGAAGGTTGTGTAGTAGACATCAACTATGAAGGAGTGCACAAGTGTGAGATTGATATTTGAAGAGAGGGGCGAGAACGTGCGCGGTTGCGCACAGTGGCAGAGCCATGAAAAATAAATGAGCTCGTGGGCCAAGCATTGCTAATCCTTTTTAGGGAGGGCCAATTCATCAACTTAAACCATTTTACCAGCAATTGATATACTGATCACATTCATATTAGCCTCAACATATGGTGATGTTAGGGGGGCCAGGGCCCATGATGCCCCCTGTCTTCGCCACTGTGAGCGCGTCTAAGAGATGAAGCGGAAGACATGGATGATGAGAGGGGGATGATGGATAGATAATGTGGGTGTATCAGCTATGTAATCCTATATAGAGAGAGGTATAGATTGATTGATGTGTACGTTGGAAAGATGGTGAGACCTGACTAGATATACAAATCGATCAGTTTGTGTGGAAAATTGGGAAAGACCTAGCTATATATATACAAACATAGAGGAACATCGATCGTTGCGCATGCATGTGAATGAGAGATTAAGAAGGCCCGAAGTGATGAATAGGGGAGGTGTGTGTGTGTGTGCATGCATAGGAGACCGGCCTGAAGAAAAAGATTGCATGTGTGTGATGGATAATGCCGAGTGGTAATGTGTGGGCATGCATGCATGAGAGAAAGTTAGTGGTACAATTATAAAAAGAAGATGACTCTATGGGTGTAAAAGATTAGGTGAGGTCATAACCAATGTAAAGTTGAATTCAAATATTTGAATAAGAGATCATGATGTTTGAAACCCATGCATGCATGAATATAACTGAGATATGCGTGGTGTGGTATGGAAACGAGCATGCTATATTATATACACATTGAACAAGGTTAGACTGCTTTGAATTTGAGATACCGATGGCAGACATCGTTTGGCCACATTGCATCCGTGCATGGACACACTATTCAAATTGGAGATGTTTGGTGGATTTTGTATCACATATCTATATCCATATCTATACCCCTATATAGTGTGCAAACAACATTGAAATATGTTCATTGGATGAAGCCTATCCGACGGTGTAGAGATGGTAAATCCGAGCACTACTAGCCGTTGGATATAATCTACATTCCACCAGTTTTTGCCACATGTACAATCTAGAAGACTCCATGGTTGAACTTAAGCATAATGCACAAACCTCAAAACACTAGCACTTCTCCTTTGTTCTAGAATCTTCTGTCTCATAATTCCCCAATTTTTTTCTAGATGAATTGCCATTATTTGTTTTTTACTTTATGCTTTACATGATTCTTAAAATAGATTAGCTTTTTTTTATAAAAACCTAATTGATTTTGAATGAGATGAACTATAAGAATTAAACGAACGTCTACATCATGCATATATGACTCAAAGCTTACATGCTATAATGTGATATTTATTCATAATTTGGTTGCCAAATCTCATGCATGCAATGCACATGTACCTTACTAGTCTAAATGGTGTGTGTGTTGTGTGTGTTAAACACATTGTACGTAGTATCATACATGGTTTAGATTCCGAACATCTAGCTAGAGCATACATGTACTATAATTTGAATTCAACATAAAATGGATAAATATATTTGAATTCAAGATTGTATGTACATGTAGTTCATATTTATATGGGCATTTACTACTCCTATATTCATGTCATGTGTTGTGAAGATAATATTTAGATAGTTGTATAACTAACCCGAGTACAATCCAATTCAAATAGGGAAAATGTACTCAAATTTAGTCGATGTGCTAGACAACATGAATTGTTTTTTATTGTTGAGGGAAGTGCAAATTGATTTGGTACAGTACACATTAAGTATGTTGTCCTGATTTTTTTAGTTTTTTGTTGTTGTATTTGAATGCATTTCTAGTAATATAGTAAAACGGCACATGGCTCTCTCTAGTGAGGTGTGAATTGTATTTTTTTGTACACGTTAAGCTTGTTCTCCTGAAATTTCAAGTTGCGCCTTGTTATGCCGAAATTTCAACCTAGCATCTCTGTCTATCGTCCTGCAAAACTCCCGCCTCTTCAACCCACACCTTGTTACCACGAAATTTTAAGATATCTCCTTGTCTCATTATGCTTTGAAAACTCCCTCCATCTCAACCCGCGCCTTCCTATCCCAAAATATCACACATGCGAAAACTCCCACCTCCTGCGAAAACATGACACGTGAAATGCCCGTGATACCCCTGAACTGAAAGAACCGCCTAGCTCAAATCAGTGGGGGTACTTTTGTAACTTACTCCACATTTTGGAAAAGTGCACCCCTAAGCCACGATTCCCCCCTCCCATCCTCTCCGCCCCCATTCGGACATTGAGGCCGCGAAAACCCACGAAGCCCCGCACCCTCCTCCATTCGCCCCCCAACCGGAGCCTCTTAACCGACAATGTCGTCCACAACAACACCTCGACGTCCCTCATCCACCGCACCGGATGAGGATTCGTATCGATCTTGTCGTCCCGTCGGTTTAGCCACCTTGTCCTCCACCTCCAAGGATCTGCCCCGATGTTTCCCTCGTCTTTTGGGCCACCTCCATTCTCACACCGCCTTCTTCACCTGCACCATCAGAAGAGCAGCATCATCACCGATTCCTCGGATGAAGCTGAGGCCTAATCAGCACCACCAAAGAGGTTCTACACTAATCACTGCATTTTCTTCTTGATTCGGTCTCAAGGTGCTGCCGGTGCTCTGTCCCGAGCCAACATGGCACGGCTCCATCTACGGCGACATCGCCGGCCAGTTCCTCCATGGCGTCGCCCCCTCGGCATCGACGTCCACATCAGTAGGAGCTGCTGCCGCTTTGGCTCTCCCTCCCATTGCTGCTCTGCTCTTGCTCTCGGTCTCCTGCCTGGTCTACTCTCGCTCTTTCTCACGCTACTGCCCTCGCTCTTGCTCTTGCTCTTTCTTGTCCTTCTGCTCTACTCTTGCTCGTGCTGCTGCTGCACGAGCAGCAGATCCTACTCTCGCTCGGGCCCCTACTGCTGCTACCTGAGATGCTGCTACACGACTAGTTGCCCAAGATCTCACATGCGTTGTTTTTGCTGCTGCTACTTTTCTGCTACTAGTGCGTTCAGTTTTGACAGTAAAATTCAGTTTGGACAGCAAAATTCAGTTTTGACATTAAAATTTTGTTTTGACAGTTCAATTTAGTTTAGACAGTTAAGTTTAGAGATGATCGGCTGATGTATTTTACATCTAGCACTTTGTGGTTATGTATTTTACATCATGTACTGGAGATGCTAATTGAATTCCACTCAGGATAACATTGTCTCTCTTGTCCTGCTTCAGCCTCGCCGTCGTGCAACTCAGTGGAGCAGTACCCATGGCTCCATCTTGAGATGCGTAAGATCTTCTTCCCCTCCTTCGACAGCGAAATCAGCCGAAGCATCCTCACCGACCAACGCAATCATGCTAAGATCGACATGGCTTCACCAAACAGATTGTACACTTGTTGCATTGCTTTTTTACTCTACATGTTATATATATTGTCCACTGAGCACACATAGTAACGTGAAAATACAATTAGTTTCTCCTACTATATGAAAAGCAATGAGGTACTAGGCAACTTAGTTATCCATGATGGACTCTCCTGAACACCATCATTATTTATTTCTACGAGTTTCATCTTTGCATTTGTAGATGGGCCTGGGAGTTGAGCTAGTAGGGCAGTGACCCGGGTCCAAAGTAGTAGAAGTAGCACACAAACATTTTTTGAGTGTAGGCTTTTCCCTGTTCAAGCCTGCCTACTAGAATCGCTAGTGCTTGAAAGGAAAAGTGAAGAGAAAACATAGGAATTGGAAAATTCCTATGGTACTACTATTCATGCATTTAGTACAAAGGAATGGACCAAAGGAAAACTGTAGGATTTGTTCCTTTAGTGTATCCTTGAAAAAAAACGTAGGAATTTTAATATCCACTTGTCCTCCTTTACATATTCCCATTCATGAAGCACAAGACTAAGAGCTAGTAGCATAATAGCGTTATAACCGTAATTTTTTTGTGGTTTGACTTAATCTCACCATGCTTCTTTGCATCCCGTGATCTTCCAATTCTTGTGAACCAAACAACCAGATTGGCAGAAATCCTGTGTTTTCAAATTCTCAGTTTTGCATGTGCATTCCTATCCTATTCCTGTTTATTTCCTATCCCTGCATTGTTAGAATCCTCCAATTGAAACAAGCCCTTACAGAATTACTTCTGTTACAGATATGTGTCAAAGAAAACCTTGTGTGGTTTGTCCCGCTCCTGCTGCGTTGTGGTCCACCCCAACTCAGTAGCTCCAACGACGGACGGGTTCACCACAGCAGGGATCCACCCTCCAGACTGTATTTCGCCGCCTCAGATCTTCTTCCACGCTGTCGGCAGCCACGACAACTCATAACCATCATCAACTGAGCAGATGACCTTGAGGACTACACAGGTCCGCAAGAGAGGTCGCTCTCTTTCGTGCCAGCTTTTGTTATGCAGCGCTTAATATGATGGCATGCTACTTTACCGTCCAGTTCACCAATTAGACTCTGAGTCAGGTCCAAACTAATGCTCATACTTGAGTTTTTAAATGGTTGTGGGGTTCATATTGGGGCAGCAATCAATACTATATGTCTACTATCTGGTTAATCTCGGGTGTCTACTATGAGTTTCATGTTGGGTGGAAACAAACATTAAAGGAGGCATTATCTGTATTTTTTTACTAAAGCTATTATATGCCTGCTATCATTGGTTTTGGGTCTATCCACAATTTTCTACCATCACTCTGGATTTGTGCATGCACTCCTTACATAACCTCACTATGTTTTATTCCTATGCATCTCAGTTATTGTACACAATGGTACTGAACATGTAGAGCAAAAGAGACGAGCCTTGTGTGGCAATAAAATTTCATGTAGATGTCGCTCCATGGTCGATGTAAAAGCATCCCCCCATTCTAGATTGTAATCAAGAGGAAGATAAATATTCAGAAGGGGATTCATGATGATGTCTTTTGCTATAACTTGGCATGCTGATGTTGGTCATATCATGCATATGGTGCCTTGCATTGCTTACATCTTTTGGTCTAACTGGCATGCTGATGTTGGTCATGTCATGCATATGATGCCTTGCATTGCTTACTTTATACATAAAATAAGTCACCTGCTTAGTTTAGACATGCATTGTGTGAATGCCATCTGTTTAGTTTCTACATCATATATGTGAATCATGCAATGCCATCTTGTTTAGCCATGCATCATATATGTGAATTTTGCAATGAGGTTAGCCAGTCATCTTCTATATGAATTATATCATGCCATCCTTTTTTATTACATATTAAATTTGTCAATAAATTTAGTACATTCAATTACTCTTCCTGTGCATTAGCCATTCGACACAGTCATGGAAAAATCTGGAGTGAAAACAAGGTCTTTAGAGCAGACAATGATATCTAACGAAGCGCATGTCTTGCTGGTTACGACGAGCTCCTCAAAGGAGGATTCAGAGACAGATGACCAGTCGTATCCCCCCCCCCGAGGTGCGTGCTCTAACTTGGCAGTTTTATATTGCTCATATCGTGCATATGGTGTCTTGCATTGGCATGCCATTTGCTTAGTTTAGACATGCGTTGTGTGAATGCCACCTGTTTAGTGTCTAATTACCATATATGTGAATTTTTCAATGCCATCTTGTTGCAAGACATTATATTTGTGAATTATGCAATGTTATCTTGTTGCAAGGCATTATGTATGTGAACTATGCAATGCCATGCTATTTAGCCAAGCGTCATATATGTGAATTGTATCATGCCATCCTTTTTTGTATTACTCATTCCATTTGTCGACAATGTTTGTATATTCAACTGCTCTTCCTGTGCATCAGCCATTTGAATTGGTGATGGAGAAATCTGGAGTCAAAACAAGGTTTTCAGAGCAGACAATGCTACCTGTTGAAGCAGATATCTTGCCGGTTATGGATAGCTCCTCAGAGGAGGATTCAGAGGCAGATGACCAGTCCTATTTTTCCCTGAGGTGTGTGCTCAAACTTGGCAGGGTTATATTACTCATATCATGCATATTTTTTCTTGCAATGCTTAGTTTTTACATCATATACACAATATTGAATGCCATCTCCTTAGTTGACACATCATATATGTGATTGCCCTCTGCTCACTTGCTTAGTATATAAATCATGTATTTGAATTACATCATGCTATGATGTTTACATAGACGGTATATATCTGAATTATGGCATGCCAACTCATTTTCTAAGGACATAATATAGTTATATCATCTCATCCTATTTACATAGTCATCATATTTTGAATTTTGTCATTCTATCTGTGAATTATATCATGCCATCATGTTTCCATCGATGGCATGTTTGTGAATTATGGCATGCCAACCACTTTGATAGACACATCATATAGTTATATCATGTCATCCTATTTACATAGTCATCATATTTTGAAGTATGTCTTTCTATCATGTTTGGTTAGCCATCATATATGTGAAATTGTGTCATGCTATCTTGTTTAATTAGCCATCATATATATGAAATTATGTCATGCTATCCTGTCTGGTTAGACAACATAAATGTGAATTATTTCATGCCCTGTTTTTTCCCTACTATCCATTGCACCTGTCTATCTTACAATGTCTGTACATTCAATTACTTTTCTTGTTTATCAGCCATTTGTATTGGAGGGTGTGATGGCCGTATATACGGGAGTAAAAACACGGTCTTCAGAAAAGATCGTGCTACCCGGCGATGCAGATAGAACCATGGTTTTACTTGCCCAAGAACTAGCCCCACCACACATAACCCAGACTCATGCAGATTGTACCCCTACCCAGTTGGATAGAGAACCAGCTACACCCCTTCTAACCCAAACCCCAGCAGACACTAAACCAGTTCCAGTTGACACATCACCGTCTCCACCACAGAGAACCCAAACGCGAGCAATTAGTAAGGCAACCACAGTGCCCAAAGCATGAGAACCACCACTCAGAACTCCAAGTCAACGCTTAAAGAAGAAGAACAATTGTTCTTAGGTCAGGTTCCATAGCTATGGTTCATACTCCTTTGCTCTTGCATCACTTTATTTACTCATACCAACTAATTTCAAATTTGAGGGATGCAATTGAAACTCCAATGGCGCAACAAGTATGTTTTAAACCTATCTATTTAACGTGTTTGCTGTTGTACCTTGCTCTATGTTGATTTTAGTTTCAATTGAATAAACAATTATGTTCTCATGCCAGGAACATTACAAGTGTTGTTATTGCTGTGTAGTTTACCACACTTATATTCTGTCTATGCTACTTTGTCTTAAACAGATATGATTTGAGCTGTCTCTATCTTGATTTGGCAACATAAACTAGAATGATATAGACCATACAATGACCATACTACATAGATATATGTTTGTTTCATGCTGTTATCCTGTCCACCTTACTACTGAACTGGTTTACCAAAATGAGTTTCATATACAACATGGTAAACCTATGATCTGTCTGCTTGTTTCCCTTTTAGAATGCGGACAAAATATTGGAGAAGAGTACCTCGTTATGCAATGGTAAAGGAAGTAATGGAGATAAGGTTCAAGATAGTGAGACATCCCTGTTGGTCTCCCAGAAAGCTGGTAAAAACGATATTGAAGACACTGAGACAACCCCAATGTCCTGTCTTGATGTAGTATTCGATTTACTGGCCACTACTGTTGGCACCAGCTCTTCGAACTCGCTGCCTCAATCAGTTCGTCTTCTTGCGTATCAACTTCAAGTTGAAAGACATCGATCATATGTGCTACGATAGGAAGCCAAAGGACTGAGGAAGTCCCTGCATAATTCAGATGCATATTTTCTGGTAAAATAGCAAGCGCTAGAGGATATAAGAGCCAAACAAGAGAAAGCTAATAAGCTTGCTAAGCCTCTTGCTAGCATGGTGGATACCTAGAATATTTTTCCTTGAGCTCTTGTGAAGTGGTTTCAGTGCTAGACTTGTTTTGCTGTGGTGTTTATTTGCACTAGTCGCCAACTTTGACAACCAGTGTATGTAATATGCTGCTTTGTTCCCCATATTTGCACTGGTGGCGAACTTTGATGCCCAGTGCATGTAATATGTGTAATAGTCGTGATAGCCTAGTGTAAGTTACTTGCTTATTTACTTCCTTGTTGTCTTGTTTAGATATTTTCTTGAAGTCAGTGCAGTTCTTTTTGTGGGGTTTGATAGTGGCCGCAATAACCTATTTTGTAAAACTAGGCCACAATAACCATGGGCTACATAGTTACTGTAGTGACCATGGGCCTCCTACGGGCCGTAGAAACAATGGTCCTTCCATGAGCCGTAGAAACAATGGGCCTTCTACGGGCCGTAGAAACAATGGTCCTTCTATGGGCCGTTGCATCAATGGGCCTTCTACGGGCCATATGATCGATTAGCCAAACATGGGCCACTAACGGACCGCATTATGGGCCATAAATGGGCTAGAGTTGGATCGTCCATTCATGGGCCAACTATAACGGGCCATCGTTAATCGACTGTATTTGATGACGCCATGAAAACGCCCAATGGATTAATGGGCCACAAATGGGCCGACTTTAACCACGGGCTGAATTTGGCCCACAACAGGCCAGTAACGGACCGTAAGTAATCAAATGCTGCAAATCATCCCAATAATAAATGGGCCCTGAGAAGGCCAAAAGATAACACGGGAAAGAAATGGCCCAATGGAATAATGGGCTTTTAATGGGTATAAAGCAATACACTGTTCATTACGGGCCAGTTTCACCAAGGGCCGTTAATGGGCCAAGAGTTACAAAGGGCCTCATATGGGCCAAAAGATGCCATGGGCCAGAAGTTAAAATGGGATGGAATCATATTGGATGGCCCAGATGGCGCTACTGGACCTAATTCTGATAGGCCATAATGGGCCATGAGTTAGCGGGCTGTAAATGGGCTATATGCGAACAGGCCGCTAGCAGGCTTTAAGTGGGCCGGTGATTACCTTTTGACTAGTTCAAATGGGCTGGCCTTTTGACCTGAATGGGCTATTGTTGGGCCGAGCCACGTGTCGACGTATGATAGGTGCGTCCCTTGCATTCGCTGGATGACAACTATCCCAACGCTGGGCCAACACGTGGATCCGCCGGCGAATGAGAATTTTACACGTGGAAAATCCCCATTGGTCCGGGCTGTTAACGGGTTATTGGATTCAAACCGGAACCCGATAGCTTAACGGCGACCCATTATAGTGGATGCCACGTGTCGGTCACCCTTTGACAAAAGCACTTCCATGACGCGCCATTTATCGTCATGGAAGTGGACACTTCCATGATGATAATTTTGGTATTGTCATGGAACACTTCTACGACATCACATTTATGACTATCTTGATTATGTCATAAAATTTGCATGGATAGTCAGGATCTTGATCCTAAGCCACACCGATCTAGCATGTAACACATCATATCCCTTTGCGGCCTCACGCACGGTATTCCCACGGTGCCACCTTACCTGGCTTGGGACTGTTTGCGCCTTCTGGCTCACGTATATGATAGTGTCGCTAGCATCCATATGACAGAGAACCCAGGCCACCATGACTAGTCGTAAACCTAAAGTGGCACTAACTTATAGGGACAGGCATACATGACCCAGCAGCGAACGTGTCGGTCATCAGCGAGTGAATCCGGGTTGTAGCAGCTGGGCTAACAGGACTCCGGTAGACACCGCGTGACATTTCCCCGAAGGGACAGACGCAGGAACAAAGAAGGACACATGCCGGCCAACCTAAGTGTTCTGGAGCAGTAGCAAGCTACCATGGCTCAGTGGAAGCACTAGGAGACATTTCCGGGTAAGAGAGACTACCAAGGATAAACAACTAGATTGCCGGATCCCACACATACCAAGCATTTCAAAACATACACACAATATGATCGATATGTGAAAATACAACATGGCATCACAATGAAACTATACAACTCAAAGTATTCATTTATTAGGCTCCGAGGAGCCAAGTAGTGCAAACATGGGTCTCATGACCAAACATACAGAGCATACAAGCAACAAGCACATGCGACAACAGTCCCGTTCACCCCCAACTGGGCACCACTACTGATCATCGGGAAAGGAAACATAGTAACGTTGAGAGTCTACGTCGAACTCCCACTTGAGCTCATACGCGTCTCCTAGAGTGGAATCATCAGGCCCTGCATCTGGTGTAATAGTAATCTGTGAGCCATAGGGACTCAGCAATCTCGCACCCTCGCGATCAAGACTATTTAAGCTTGTAGGTAAGGAAAGGTAAAATATAGGTGGAGCTGCAGCAAGCGACTAGCAAGTATGGTGGCTAACTTATCCACAAAAGAGAGCGAGAAGAGGAGGCAAAGCGCGAGCAAGAAACTAGAGAGCAACCTGCGCAAACATTACTCCAACACCGTGTCCACTTCCCAGATTCCGCCGAGAAGAGGCCATCACGGTAACACACTCAGTTGATTCATTTTAATTAAGTTAAGGTTCAAGTTATCTACAACCGGACATTAACAAATTCCCATCTGCCCATAACCGCGGGCACGACTTTCTAAAGTTCAATCCCTGCAGGGGAGTCCCAACTTAGCCCATGACAAGCTCTCACGGTCAATGAAGGAATAGACCTCCTCCCAAGACGTTCCGATCAGACTCGGTATCTCGGTAATTCAAGACACTTCGACAGGTTAAAACAAGACCAGCAACACCGCCCGAATGTGCCGACAAATCCCGATAGGAGCTGCACATATCTCTTTCTCAGGGCACACTCAGATGAGTCAGACGTCGGGTAGGCCAGCCCAGAGTTGCCCCTGGTAGCCCCGGACATCGCTCGGTGGGACCAATACTCAGAGGAGCACTGGCCCGGGGGGGTTAAAATAAGATGACCCTTGAGTCTGCAGAACCCAAGGGAAAGAAAAGGCTAGGTGGCAAATGGTAAAACCAAGGTTGGGCATTGCTGGAAAAGCTTTAATCAAGGCGAACTATCAAGGGGTTCCCATTATTACCCAACCGCATAAGGAACGCAAAATCCGGGAACATAACACCGATATGACGGAAAACTAGGGCGGCAAGAGTGGAACAAAACACTAGGCGAGAGGCCAGAAAGTGCTGAATGGATTGCTCCTTGCCCAACGACAAAAAGAAAGAAATTTAGGAGAGGATTGATAGGTTTAAGCATTCAGGGCTGGTCCTGGAACCCACCGAGTTCAAATCCGAGTTAGGAAATTAGACTCTGCGATATCGAGCCTTCCACCCTTTACCAAGTATATAGATGCATTAAGATAACATAGCAATATAATGATATCCCAACAAGTAAATAAATGTTCCAACAAGGAACGGCCTTCAATCTTCACCTGCAACTAGCAACGCTATAAGAGGGGCTGAGCAAAGCGGTTACATAGCCAATCAATAGTTTGCTAGGACAATGGTGGGTTAGAGGTTTGACATGGCAATTTGGGAGGCTTAAAAGCAAGTGGTAGGCATCGTAGCATTGGCATAGCAAAAGAGCGAGAAAAACTAGCATAGCAAAGATAGTAGTGATTTCGAGGGTATGATCATCTTGCCTGCACAGTTGTCAGAGTTGACTGGATCCTCGACAGCAAACTCAACGGGATCCTCATTAGCGAACTCGTCTCCTGGATCTACCCAAACAAGACAAACAAGCAACAAGGACACAATCAACCACGTGCAAACTCAAACAACACAATGCAAAGATGATATGCTATGCGGGATGCGATGCGGGATGCAAAATGCAAGATATGACAGGAAATGCATGAACCTGGCCTCAACTTGGAAAACCAAGTGTGCCACTGGAAAGATGAGATGAAATCGCTTGAAAACGATATAAAGAACGCCGGAATCGGAGTTACGTTTTGGAAATGGCAAGCGATTCAAAAATGACACCGGTCTGCGATTTACAGCAAATAGGCATCTAAATGCAACGAAATGAACATGCTACAGCACCCAAACATGACAACAAAATACATTGCAGGGATGCACAAAAGATGCTTAACAAAAGTCTAGCACTGAGCTACGGCCAATTCATCCATTAACAGGTTCAAACAAGCATGGCAAAAATGCAAATGGCAAACAGATCTCAGACTTAGTGAAATTGACACTTGTCTGGAATTTCAGATCAGGTAGCCCTCTTCGGAGCAACAAAACTACATGCTACAGGACCTGAAAATGGCAAAGTAAAGCATGGATGGAGCTACTCAAAGAGCTTAACAAAAGTCCCTTAGTGACCTTGAGCCAAAAGGGATCAGAAAATACAATTGCAAGCATGTGAACATAGCAAAAACATAATCAGCTCACAGACTTAGAGAAAAACTAGAGCATGCAGAAATATAACTCAAGTAGGCATGTTTACGAGCTCGATGCACTCACTACGGTGCAAGTCATGGCAAGACAAGCATACATCCATCAAGAAGGCACAAAATGCAAGCTAGACATGGCAAGAACAATAGCATAGAATGCACGGATCAACTACAACATCACCGGCAATATTGCAAACAAGTTGACAATCTGCCCCGATTCACAAAGTAGCAAAAGTAGAGCTCGATTGACTCAAGCTAGGGTGCTCTATAATTGCAAACAAAGACATGAATGGATAGATCAGTACAATATTAACAAAACATCCTTACTGATCATCTCCAAAAGATGCACGGATCACTAGGAAACAACATGAACATATGGCATCATGAGATAAACAGCTCCAGGACTTAGTGAAATCACTAAGTCCCTGAAAACAGAATTAGCAAGTGCACTACTTTGCAAGCTTGCACAATTCACCACACACATCCTAAAAATACATGGGTTTCACCTCTGGAAAGATGACAAAACCCTTAACAAAACATATGTAGAACTCACGGGCATATCATGCACACTATAATCATGGCAAAAATGACAAAAGTGCTAAACGGAGTAGCAGACCTGACAATTAACTCAAGTAGCCCACTTATAATAGCATTTCGGGCATCAAGATGAACTCAAATGAACATGATGCAATGGAATGAAATGATATACTCTCTGAGATGAACATTTTGATATGCTATATGCATGAATCGGAGCTATGGATGCAAAGTTACGGAGCCGTGAACATGTGCACATGGACTGAAATTTCTGGGACTTGTGAAAAAAAATGACCTAGGGTTAGGGTTTACTGTTCACGCCAGATCTAGATCGGGATCGCACGGAGCCCGAGGTTCGTCGGCCGGAGGAGTCGTCGGAGGGGGACGCGGGGCGGCGGCCGGAGTAGAGAAGGAGGCGGGGCCGGCGATGGCGATGGCGGTGGCGGCGCCGGCTCGGGTCGCCGCGGTGGTGGTCGGGGTGCCGACGACGACCTGGGCGGCGCGGGGCGGCGGCTGCTCCGGTGCGGCAGGCGGCGAGCCGGCGGGAAGGCGGCAGATGGCGGCGGGCGCGGGCGCGGCGCCGTGGAGGAGGAGGGCGCGAGCGGCGCGGCGATGGGCCAAGGAGGGCCGGCTATGGGCCCGTGCGGGCTCCGGCGGTGGTGGGAGGTGGCGGCCACGTAGCACGCCCGGAGTGGCTGCGGGCGGGCGGCGCGCAGGTCGGACACGTCCGATCCGGCGTGGACGCTGTCCGGCGGCGTGAGGAGGAGCGGATTTAGGGTTTTGCCCGGGATTTGGAATGTGGGGATCTATATATAGGGGTAGAGGGAGCTAGGAGAGTCCAAATGAGGTACGGTTTTCGGCCACGCGATCGTGATCGAACGCTCTAGATGATGGAGCAGAGTTAGGTGGGTTTTGGGCCAAAATGGAGGGGTGTTGGGCTGCAACACACACGAGGCCTTTTCGGTCCCTCGGTTAACCGTTGGAGTATCAAACGAAGTCCAAATGATACGAAACTTGACAGGCGGTCTACCGGTAGTAAACCAAGGCCGATTGGCAAGTCTCGGTCCAATCCGGAAATTTTTAATCCGCACACATGAAAGAAAGGTAGAAATGACCACCGGAGGAGAACGAAGCGCCGGATTGCAAAACGGACAACGGGAAAAATGCTCGAATGCATGAGACGAACATGTATGCAAATGCAATGCACATGATGACATGATATGAGATGCATGACAATGACAACAACACACGGAGACAAAAACCCGAACCCGAGGAAATAAATATAACTTAACGCCGGAAACGGCAAGAGTTGGAGTACAAATAGGGAAAGTTACATCCGGGGTGTTACAACACTCCACCACTACCAAAAGGATCTCGTCCCGAGATCTAGGACTGAAAGAACGCCGGGTACTCAGAACGGAGGTGATCCTCGCGTTCCCAGGTAGCTTCACGGTCGGAATGGTGTGACCACTTGACTTTGAGAAATTTGATCGACTTATTGCGAGTCTTGCGTTCAGTCTCTTCAAGAATAGCAACTGGGTGCTCACGATAAGAGAGATCTTCTTGGAGCTCAATGTCCTCGAAGTTGACGGTGCGGTCAGGAGTCTTGAAGCACTTTCGAAGCTGAGAGACATGGAACACATCATGAACAATTGCAAAATTTGAAGGAAGCTCGAGTTGATAGGCGAGGTCGCCTCTCCTGCTGACAATCTTGAAAGGTCCCACGTATCTAGGGGCAAGCTTCCCTTTGATACCGAAGCGACGAGTACCTTTCATAGGAGAGACACGGAGGTAAACATGATCTACAATCTCGAAAGCCAAATCGCGGTGCTTACTATCATAGTAGCTTTTCTGGCGGGATTGGGCTGCTTTGAGGTTATCACGAATGACTTTGCACATTTCTTCTGCTTCTGTGATTAAGTCATTACCCAAAAGCTGACGTTCACCGGTTTCGGACCAGTTGAGAGGGGTACGGCACTTCCTGCCATACAGAATTTCAAATGGGGCCTTGCCCGAACTTGCTTGAAAACTGTTGTTGTAGGAGAATTCAACATAAGGAAGACAATCCTCCCACTTCATGCCGAAGGAGATCACACAAGCCCTGAGCATATCTTCAAGAATCTGGTTGACACGCTCAACTTGACCGCTAGTTTGAGGATGGAAAGCTGTGCTGAAGCGGATGTCCGTGCCCATGGCCTTCTGAAAAGAATCCCAAAACTTCGAGGTAAAGATGCTGCCACGGTCTGAAGAGATCACTTGTGGAATACCGTGCGGAGAGACAATACGAGAGGTATAGAGTTCCGCCAATTGAGCTGCAGTGATCGACTCTTTGATAGGCAGAAAGTGAGCCACTTTGGTGAGTTTGTCGATGACAACGAATATAGCATCATTGCCACGCTTGGACTTTCGAAACCCAGTCATGAAGTCCATTTCGATGTGGTCAAACTTCCATTCTGGAATGGCAAGAGGTTGGAGGAGACCTGCTGGCCTTTGGTGTTCTGCCTTCACTCTTCTGCAGACATCACATTCATTCACGAATTGAGCGATCTCGCGCTTCATTCGAGTCCACCAATAAGCTTGCTTGAGGTCCTGATACATCTTCGTGCTCCCAGTGTGGATGGAAAGGAGAGAATTGTGAGCCTCATTCATGATCACTTTACGAAGGTCACCTTTGGGTACAACAATACGATCCTCGAAGAAGAGAGTATCCTTGTCGTCAAGGCGGTAGCACTTGTACTTGGGTTGACTCTTGGCAATCCCAATCTTCACCTTTTTCACCATAGCATCAAGAAGCTGGGCTTGGCGAATCTGGTCTTCCAAGGTAGGAGAGACTTGAAGGTTGGCGAGGAAACCTTGAGGAACAACTTGCAGATTATGTTTGCGGAAAGCTTCACAAAGCTCGGGTTGATAAGGCTTGAGAATCAAACTATTGCAGTAAGCTTTCCTGCTCAATGCGTCAGCAATCACATTGGCCTCGCCTGGAGTATACTCGATACTCGGATTATACTCTTGAATCATTTCGACCCATCGAATTTGCCTGAGGTTGAGATTAGGCTGAGTGAAGATGTACTTGAGACTCTTGTGATCAGTGAAAATGTCCACTTTTCTTCCCAATAGAAGATGTCTCCAAGTCAAAAGAGCATGCACAACTGCCGCCAACTCAAGATCATGAGTGGGGTAGTTCTTCTCATTAGGCTTCAACCGGCGAGATGTATAAGCAACAACTTTCTTCTCTTGCATCAATACTGCGCCAAGACCTTGGAGAGAGGCATCACAAAAGACCTCGTACAGCTTGGATTCATCAGGCGGAGTGAGAACTGGAGCAGTGATCAATTTCTCTTTCAAAGTGTTGAAAGCAATATCACACTCCGGAGACCAAACGTACTTGACGTGCTTCTGAAGAAGATTTGAGAGAGGCTTCGCGATCTTAGAAAAGTTTTCAACGAATCTTCGGCAATAGCTTCCGAGTCCGAGGAAGCTACGGAGTTGCTTCACGTTCTGAGGAGGTTCCCAATTCACAATTGCAGACACCTTCTCAGGATTCACGGCAATGCCCTTGGCAGAGATGATATGACCAAGATAAAGAAACATCGAGCCAAAATTCACACTTGGAGAACTTGGCGTAGAACTGATGTTCCCTGAGCTTATCAAGAACCAAACGCAAGTGCTTGGCATGATCTTCCTTGTTCTTCGAGAAAACCAGAATGTCGTCGAGATAGACCAAAACGAAGTCATTGGTGTAGGCGTTGAAGATGAAGTTCATCATGCAAGAGAACGTCGGAGGAGCGTTGGCGAGACCAAAAGACATGGCAGTGTATTCATATGAACCAAAGCTTGTCCTGAAAGCCGTCTTGGGAATATCTTTCTCACGGATTCGAATCTGGTGATAACCCATATGGAGATCAAGCTTGGAGAATACTCGAGCACCTTTTAGTTGTTCGAACAGCTCATTGATGTTGGGAAGTGGGTATTTGTTCTTGATGGTCTTCTTGTTCACTGGACGGTAATCAACACAAAGCCGGTCCGTTCCATCCTTCTTCTTCACAAAAAGAACACCACAACCCCACGGAGAAGAACTAGGCCAGATGAGACCCATTTTCTCTTGAATATCAAGTTGCTTCTTCAGCTCCTTCAACTCTTCAGGTCCGAGCTTGTAAGGACGTTTGCACACAGGTTCCGTGCCAGGCTCAAGATCAATAACGAATTCGACTGGCCGGTGCAGAGGCATTCCTGGAAGCTCTTCTGGAAAGACGTCTTGATATTCGCAAACGAGTGGAATTTGAGAGATAGCATCCAATTCACCCTTCTCATTGAGAGAAAATAGACGGATTGTATCCTCACGAGCGGCAAAGACAATTACATCCTCAGACGAATGAGTCAATTGAATCTGCCTAGCTGCACAATCAAGCTGAGCCTTGTGCTTAGTAAGCCAATCCATTCTGAGAATAAGATCAATATCTGAGTTACCAAGCACCATAGGAGAAGAAAGGAACTTGTAGTCGCCCAATGTGATAGTAACATCCGGAGCCATCATTTTGGTGTTCATGAACAAACCCGGAGAAGAAACTGCTATCGGCTTAGGCAAATCAATAGTATGCACATCATGCATGGATGCAAAAGGCTTCGACAAAAATGATAAAGATGCACCAGTGTCAAAAAGAACTCTTGCCGGAATGTCATTAACAGGAAGGTTTCCCATGATCACATCTGGCGATTCCTCTACCTGAGCTGCATTCAGCAAGTTGACCTTGGTGGACTTGGGGTTATGCTTGACCACGGCTGTACTTGCCGATCTGACAAGAGGAGGAGGAGAAGACGCCTCTGGTTGAAACACTTGTTGGCATAGTGACCCTTTTGTTGGCACTTGTTGCAAGTGACCTCTGAAAGTGGACGGTGATACGGAGCACTCGATCTTGGAGCTTGAGACGAAGTCTTGTTCTGAAAGCCAGGGTTGTGTGGGTGGGAAGAACCACTGCCACCTTTGCTCTTCTGCTGATACGGCTGACAGAACGGAGGAGGAGGAAGCCAATACTTCTGCTGCTTGGCCACTTGAGTAGAGGAAGAAGGAGTAACATCTCTGACTCGCTTCTTGGAAGCATCACACCTCAACTGAGCAGCCTCTTGCCCATGCCTCCACCTCTGGAGTCCTTGTACTGCTGGAACCATTCTGCAGCTTGATCTTTGAGTTGGAAGGAAGCGAACTTAACAAAGTCCTCAGGCCTGACGTTACTGCACTCGAAATGCTTGCACAGATCCACAAGCCAATCGTCAGCATCGGTTGCCTCAACACAATTGCTGAAAGTCTTTGGCCCGTTAGCAAGGAACTGATTGAGTGTAGCAAAGTGACTCTGATTGCTGCCTTGATTCCCTTGGTTGCCTTGATTGCGCTCTTGAAGAATTTGCATGATCAACTGTGTGTTTGCATTGGTTGCGGCCATCACAGCTTGCCATGCCTCCGGAGGAGGTGGAGGTGGTGGCGGATCAGGATTCGGAGTCGTGCGCGTTGGAGGAGCCATCCTGAAGAGGTTGACCACCATTAGCACATTGATAGACAAATATTGAAGCTGAATCCAACGGAATGAAAATTGTAACATAAAGTCTTCACATCCAAACAAAATGAACGAATGCATTCCTCTTGAAATGGTCACATATCCATAAATTGAGAAGCCACGTAGAATTAAGGTAGAGAAATAAATCGACAAGGTACGGATCAAGAACGAATAATCAGTAAGAAATTCCAATCTCAAACCAATATCCGTGGAAGAAAAACTAGAGCTACTAGAATTCCCACCTATGAAACTCCCGAACCTTTCCGGTTATGCAATCAGGTGTTGGGGATACAGGGGAAGCATTATATCTCACCCAAACTAGCAAATCCTACATCCAGCTGTATCCATCCTTCAACACATAACCAAGAAACCTTCGGAAACCATCTACCTCAACCTTCGAAAAGCATCCGTTATACAAGTTATGGCGATACTCCCGAACTCCCGCCCCAGTACTGGGTGCCATCGAGGTTATCTCACCAACGAACTGCATAAAAGAGATTTTCGATGTCGGCGTACTAAAGTCAGGTATTCCAGAACCGCAACGATAAAATTATGACGACAACACCTCAGAGCTCAACTCCCCGCAACACTTCCACAAAACCCCTGACAAGAGGCACCAAGACAATGTTCTCGTCATAAAACCATCAGAACGGTTCCAAGATACCCGCGTGATCCTAAATTTTTTTTAGTGAAATTTGAGAAGAGAAGAGTCAAAACTCTACGTCAGGATGCCTTACCAGAGCGATGAGGAGACTGGGAAGTAAAAAAGAATTCCTAAACTCTCTGATATATAATTCCTAAATGACTCAAAACATTTTTCTAGACACAACTCGGCCGCTAAAAACGATCAAGCAATGGGGCTCCTAAGGTCGGGGAAGGCTGTGATTACAAACTTGTAACGCCCTCGATGCGGCTATATCTCCCACGTGTCGAAGCACGAGTTAGAGGCATAACCGCGTTGAAAGCAATGTCGCAAGTGAGGTAATCTTCACACAACCCATGTAATACATAAGGGAAAGAGATACATAGTTGGCTTACACTCGCCACTTCACACAATTACATGAATAAAGCATTACAACATCCAAATACAATCAGGGCCCGACTACGGAGCCAAAATAAAAGAAGAACCCCAAATGCGACAAGGTCCCCGATCGACCCCAACTGGGCTCCACTACTGATCAACTAGAATGAAACAACACAAAGGACAAGATCTTCAACGAGCTCCTCCTGAGCTGGGTTGCGTCATCTGCAGGGACTCATCGGCACCTGCAATCTGGTTTTGGAAGTATCTGTGAGCCACGGGGACTCAGCAATCTCACACCCTCGCGATCAAGACTATTTAAGCTTATGGGTAAGGTAAAAGTATGAGGTGGAGCTGCAGCAAGCGACTAGCATATATGGTGGCTAACATACGCAAATGAGAGCGAGAAGAGAAGGCAAAGCACGATCGATAAAAGTATGATCAAGAAGTGATCCTAGAACAACCTATGTCAAGCATAACTCCAACACCGTGTTCACTTCTCGGACTCCGCCGGAAAGGGACCATCATGGTTACACACGCGGTTGATGTATTTTATTTAAGGTCAACTTCAGGTTTTCTACAACCGGACGTTAACAAATTCCCATCTGCCCATAACCGCGGGCACGGCTTTCGAATGTTCAAATCCCTGCAGGGGTGTCCCAACTTAGCCCATCACAAGCTCTCACGGTCAACGAAGGAATAGACCTCCTCCCGAGACATTCCGATCAGACTCGGTATCCTGGTACAACAAGACATTTCGATAGGGTAAAACTAAACCAGCAACACCGCCCGAATGTGCCGACAGATCCCGATAGGAGCTGCACATATCTCTTTCTCAGGGCACACTCAGATGAGCGCTCCGTACAACTAAAACCAAACCTCGAGTTTCCCCGAGGGGGCGCTGCACAGGACTCTAGTTCGGACAAACACTCAGAGGAGCACTGGCCCGGGGGGGTTAGAATAAAGATCACCCTTGAGTCTGCAGAACCCAAGGGAAGGTGGTAGGTTGTTAGTGCAAATGGTAAAACCAATGTTGGGCATTGCTGGAGGAGCTTTACTTAAGGTGAACTTTCAAGGGATTCCCATTATAGCCCAACCGCGTAAGGAACGCAAAATCCGGGAACATAACACCGATATGACGGAAACTAGGGTGGCAAGAGTGGAACAAAACACCAGGCATAAGGCCGAGCCTTCCACCCTTTACCAAGTATATAGATGCATTAATTAAATAAGATATATTGTGATATCCGAACAAGTAAACATGTTCCAACAAAGAACAACATCTCCATGTTCCAACAAGGAACAAACTTCAATCTTCACCTGCAACTAACAACGCTATAAGAGGGGCTGAGCAAAGCGGTAACATAGCCAATCAACGGTTTGCTAGGACAAGGTGGGTTAGGGGCTTGGTTCAACAATATGGGAGGCATGATAAGAAAGTGGTAGGTATCGTAGCATAGGCATAGCAAAAGAGCGAGCAATCTAACATAGAAAAGATAGTAGTGATTTCGAGGGTATGATCATCTTGCCTGAAATCCCACAAGGAAGAAGAACGAGTCCATGAAGAAGACAAACAGACGTAGTCGAACGAATCCTCACAACACGACGTTACCGGAACCAACCCGAAGAAGCAATCACCGGAAAAGAAGCACACAACATAGTAAACAACCAACACATGAACATGGCACGGTGCGCAAACAAGTATGATGCATGTCCGGTTTAAATATGCATGACATGGCAAAATGCACAAACAACACTACAACTTAAGTGGAGCTCAATATGCAATGGGTTGCGTATTGACGGAACACCACGACAAGTTATTTAGTTCGATCTCGTTTATGTACCCAACAATATTAAATGTTGTTAAGCATGGCAAGAGGGTGAAGCAAAGTAAAACTACCTATCTAGTCAAGTTTAAATGAGGCCGTAAACAACAAACAACAATTCCGTTAAATCCCCATGTGCATATATTTGGTTTGGTCCTATTCTGCCCTAAACCATATTTTATAGTTATTAAACATGCAAGATGATGCCACCATGTTAAACTAGGCAAAAATTCTACCCCATTTACATCTAAAGTTTATTTAATTTGGAGTTACGGTTATTTAGTTAGGAATTAAATCATTTTAACATGGCATACGAGCAAATTTAGACAAACATCATTTTAGACATTTTAAACATGGATGAAAGTGACATATTATTAAACTAGACAAAATTCTGAGCAAGTTTCATATATAAATCATTTTAATCCGATGCACGAATTGTGAGTTATTATATGCATGTTGCTTGGGGGGTTTTCTGCAATTCTATAATTCACTGGATAATAGATAAATTCGCAGACGCTGGAAAAAAAACACGATATGGGCCGAATCTGCCTAGCCCGACAAGAGCACTGGGTGCAGCTTGGGGGTTTCTCACCATGGGCCAAGCCCAGAACCGTGGAGAGGGCGCTGGGGCAGGCCGGCTGGGCCTTGCAGGCTGCTGCGGGACTTGGCGCTACCGAGGCCACGCGGAAGCGACGCGCTGCGGGCGCGGTCAACGCGCCTGACCGGATCGAGCCATGCTCGATGCAGGGGAAGCAGAGGGCGACGGCAGCGGGTCTCGGCGTGGGAAAGGAGGCCGGGGTGTTGGGACTCGCCGGATCTGGAAGAGACAGCGACGAACGGAGTCGACGAGCACCGGCGAGCGGGACTTGGCACTGGGGTCGTTCTCTTGGCTCCCCTGCTCGACGCAGGAGCAGGCGTTGACGGAACTTGGCGCTGGAGACGGGCGTCGGCGACGGAGAAGATCCAGGGCGGTGGCTTGGCTCGGGAACTGCGGGAATCGAGCGCGGAGGAAGCTGGGAGGCATGGGGGTGGAAATCCAGTAGCGAGACGGCATCCCAGCGAGACCCAAGTCGAGGCAGGGGTCGGCGGCCATGGGGCGAGGCGGATGCAGGCGAGCGAGGCAGGGGAACTTGGCGCTGCGCTTCGGTCGCTCGTCTCCCACGCAGACGAGACGAGGCAGGAGGTGGCGCAAGGTGGCCGGGGTAGCGGCTTTCGATCGAACGGCCGGCGAGGTCGGGCAGCAACGGGGAGACGCGAGGCGAGGCAGGGGAGGCCTCGGGCACCATTGGTCGCTGGTGGTTGGGGACTCGAGCAGCAGAGAGGTGGCTGGGGATCAAGGGGAGGCGCTGGTTGGTTGGGCGTGGAAAACAAGGAGAGGATGGATCCCGAGAGGGAGAGGGTAGGTAGGTGGCGGCGGCGGACACGGAATGGATGGGACATCCCCTAGGTTTTAGGGTTTTGTCTCAAATTAGACTAGGGGTTCTATATGTATGGAAAGAGGGGAGTTTAGGGTAGATTTGGACCCTCCGATCAAAATCGGGCGGTTCAAGAAAAGCTAGGTTAGGAAGCCCAATAAACAAAAGGAGACGTTTTGTAGATGTTTGGGGATGATCCGGACACAATGATGACGATAGTCCGGGTCGGGTCCGGGACAGCTTTTGGACGCGCGTGCGGGCAGGGCCACGGGCTGACGAGAGAGGTTAGGTTGGGTCTGGCGGATTGTGAAGAGCGGGTTGGTCTGAGAGAAGAGGGGAGAGATGCAGCCCGGCACGGTTTCCGGAGACCGAAAACGTTCGACGTTAGACCGGCTATATTGCCGCTATAGTTAACCGTTGGGGCGTCAAACGGACTCCGAACGCGATGAAACTTGGCAGGCGGTCTACTAACAACAAAACAACACAGCACGCCAACTTTCATCCCAGTCCGAGAACATTTTCCGGCCACTCATAAAATACTATTTCGGACATGCCGCGAGCGCGTGCAAGTGTGGTTGGGCTCAGAACGGACACGAAAGGAACGGGGAGAACCCGGACGAATGCAAGTTTTAAAACATGATGATGCAATGCATATGATGACATGACAAGATGCAACACGCAAGCAAATGACAATGACAACGAATAACTGGCAGACACCTGGCACATCGGTCTCGGGGCGTTACAACACTCCACCGCTACGAGAGGATCTCGTCCCGAGATCTAGAATGGTACCGGAGGGAAAAATGGAAGAGAAAGAGAAGAGGTAAAACTAAGTTGCTCCTTTGACAAACGAGTGAAACCAAAGAACCTTGAGAGGTTGAACAAAGGACAGAAACAAGCAAAGGAGAAGACGAAGTTGAAAACACTCCGCTAGAAAAAGAGGAATAAGAAAGAACCGATATATTAGGTTGATAACAACAAGGAGGAGAGAAGCTTAATTCACCGGGAGGATAGCTGAAGAACTTGGATCATATATTATCACCCATAATAGCAACAAACCTTAGGGAAAGTTTTAGGTGAAAATAAACCCAAGACAATTCCAACGAATAGGTTGATGGCTTTAAAATATCCCAATCTTGACAGCATGTGAATCATGAAAACATGAGCTCAAATTATCAAGAAAGGCATAATACCACCTCTAATGATACGGTTGAACGAATTGCATTTTAAAATGCAAGATAAAGAACACTTGAGCTCCTTTGAGAAGAATCTCGATGAACACTTCGAGAAAGAATTAAATCCTTGATGAACCAACATGTAGACCCTTCATGAAGAAACTCCGGTAATAAAAGAATGATCCAAAATAATTGACTGGTGGAAAGAATAAGATTGAAGCCTCGCAATGATTTAGATAGAGAACTCCGTGATAATATAATTGAAAGAGGTTGGAACTCCGGGGAAAAAAAGATAAAGCATCTTGAACCCAGAATGTGATATGATGCACCTCCGGAATAAGGAATTAATCATTTGTATGAACAAGAATAAGAATTATGTTATGCTTGTCCTTCACCAATTTAAATTGATGACAAGCAACGGATTTGACACACTACTTATTCTCGTATAAGGGTTTAGAGAGATATAGCGCAAACTTGAGAAGGTATTGAACGAACCACCGGAAGGGTTGAAACAACGAATAAATTGATATGATACACGAAGGAGGAAGAATCTTGAACGAACCACCGATAGAATTGAAAAAGAACGAAGAAAAGATAAATAAACACCGGGAAGAATTATGAAATGAACGAAGATGCTTGAGGGAATTTAGATCCACGAGAACGAAGAGATCACGAGCTGATTAGAGAAAACTTGAATCATGCACCGGTAAGACTAGAGAATGATAACTGACAGCTGAGAAAGAATAATTATGAGATGATGGGCTCCGGAAAATCGAACTGAAAAGGCTCCTGAATTACTCCGGATGGTTGAAAAGAATATCTCACAATCGCAAATAATTATGAGAGGATGGCAACAAGCTAGAATCACGAATTTTGAAGAGAATGGAGCAAGATTAAAGAGAAACTCTTCTTCGGTCTTCAAATGACAACGAGAAACACCACCATGAATTGTTGAGGCACTCCGGAATGAATAATGGAAAGGTTGAGCCAACGACGATAAGAAATTGAGAGATCTTGGAGAAATACATCTGATAGATGAAAACTCATTCTTACGTCACACTTCGAAAAGTAATTTGGATAACTCCGGGAAAATAAGAAGAGTCAGGTAAGATCCTGGGAAAAGACCTGTGGGTTAGGGGCCACTCAAAAGAAACACCGTAGAACGATTTAAAAGAGAGAACGCACCGGTTGAATTAAAATACTTGAATGAGATAACAATCTCGAAAGAGCTTGAAAGGATTACGAAAGCGGAGTGGAAAACACGAATCTTCGAGATATCTTGAGCACTCCAGAAGAATTGAATATCGAGAAATGAAATATTATGAGGTGCACCGGTGCGAGAAGGCATTTGAAACGAGGGAAGGATATGGTCAACAAAGCTTGAATTAGTTCCACCGGAGAGGATAAAAGAACAAAGAATGATAAACTTGAAGCTCCGTTAGAATCTTCATAAGAATCACCGGATAAGAACATTGAAGGAAAAGAATGGAGAGGCTTCACATCAATAAGATGGATAGTCGATTAAGAAATCTGAGTCCTTAAAGAAAAACAAGGGAGGGAGGGCGGGAAAAAACAAAGGCAACTTGGAGATGGATGAAACAAACAACATTGAGAAGAACTGATAATTGATCTTGTGAATGTTGAAGTGATCGGATCCACTTGAAGATAATTACACCGGTTGGAAAGAATTGACATGACGATCTCGATTATCATGAAGGATTGGTATTCACATCGGAGTATGAGAACACCGTTTAGGAAAGGTATGGAATCAACATTTGACTTCGAAGCAACTCAAATACCACAACTCAAAGCAAAACAAAAGATTGGCTTGCGGAATAAGCCGGAACAAACATATGATAGAGATTTCGTCCGAAGTTTTCGTGGTGGGGCCTACACGGGCTCGATCGTACAGCACCATCATGTACAAGGCAGTGCACATGACATACGAAGCGTCCCCGAGTCGGCATAGCCAAGGACTCTTTAAGACACAACGAGACCACTGTAAAACCGACCGTGAATAGGCGGACCACTAGACATCGAACCCCAATTTCATATCATACATCTGTCGGAAAGAAATTCTAAGAGCTACTTGAATTCCCACCTATGAAACTCCCGAACCTTTCCGGTTATGCAATCAGGTGTTGGGGATACAGGGGAAGCATAATATCTCACCCAAAACTAGCAAATCCTACATCCAGCTGTATCCATCCTTCAACACATAACCAAGAAACCTTCGGAAATCATCTACCTCAACCTTCAAAAAGCATTCGTTATACAAGTTATGGCGATACTCCCGAACTCCCGCCCCAGTACTGGGTGGCATCGAGGTTATCTCACCAACGAACTGCATAAAAGGGATTTTCGTTGTCGGCGTACTAAAGTCAGGTATTCCAGAACCGCAACGATAAAATTATGACGACAACACCTCAGAGCTCAACTCCCCGGGACACTTCCACAAAACCCCTGACAGGAGGCACCAAGACAATGTTCTCGTCATAAAACCATCAGAACGATTCCAAGATACCCACGTGATCCTAAATTTTTTTTAGTTAAATTTGAGAAGAGAAGAGTCAAAACTCTACATCAAGATGCCTTACCAGAGCGATGAGGAGACTGGGAAGTAAAAAGAATTCCTAAACTCTCCGATATATAATTCCTAAATGACTCAAAACATTTTTCTAGACACAACTCGGCCGCTAAAAACGATCAAGCAATGGGGCTCCTAAGGTCGGGGAAGGCTCTGATTACTAACTTGTAACGCCCTCGATGCGGCTATATCTCCCACGTGTCGAAGCACGACTTAGAGGCATAACCGCGTTGAAAGCAATGTCGCAAGTGAGGTAATCTTCACACAACCCATGTAATACATAAGGGAAAGAGATACATAGTTGGCTTACACTCGCCACTTCACACAATTACATGAATAAAACATTACAACATCCAAATACAATCAGGGCCCGACTACGGAGCCAAAATAAAAGAAGAACCCCAAATGCGACAAGGTCCCCGATCGACCTCAACTGGGCTCCAATACTGATCAACTAGAACGAAACAACACAAAGGACAAGATCTTCAACGAGCTCCTCCTGAGCTGGGTTGCGTCATCTGCATGGACTCATCGGCACCTGCAAGCTGGTTTTGGAAGTGTCTGTGAGCCACGGGGACTCAGCAATCTCACACCCTCGCGATCAAGACTATTTAAGCTTATGGGTAAGGTAAAAGTATGAGGTGGAGCTGCAGCAAGCGACTAGTATATATGGTGGCTAACATACGCAAATGAGAGCGAGAAGAGAAGGCAAAGCACGATCGGTAAAAGTATGATGAAGAAGTGATCCTAGAACAACCTACGTCAAACATAACTCCAACACCATGTTCACTTCCCGGACTCCGCCGGAAAGGGACCATCACGGTTGCACACGCGGTTGATGTATTTTATTTAAGGTCAACTTCAGGTTTTCTACAACCGGACGTTAACAAATTCCCATCTGCCCATAACCGCGGGCATGTCTTTCGAAAGTTCAAATCCCTGCAGGGGTGTCCCAACTTAGCCCATCACAAGCTCTCACGGTCCACGAAGGAATAGACCTCCTCCCGAGACATTCCGGTCAGACTCGGTATCCTGGTACAACAAGACATTTCGATAGGGTAAAACTAAACCAGCAACACCGCCCGAATGTGCCGACAAATCCCGATAGGAGCTGCACATATCTCTTTCTCAGGGCACACTCAGATGAGTGCTCCGTACAACAAAAACCAAACCTCGAGTTTCCCTGAGGGGGCGCTGCACAGGACTCTAGTTCGGACCAACACTCAGAGGAGCACTGGCCCGGGGGGGTTAGAATAAAGATGACCCTTGAGTCTGCAGAACCCAAGGAAAGGTGGTAGGTTGTTAGTGCAAATGGTAAAACCAATGTTGGGCATTGCTGGAGGAGCTTTACTTAAGGCGAACTGTCAAGGGTTTCCCATTATAGCCCAACCGTGTAAGGAACGCAAAATCCGGGAACATAACACCGATATCACGGAAACTAGGGCGGCAAGAGTGGAACAAAACACCAGGCATAAGGCCGACCCTTCCACCCTTTACCAAGTATATAGATGCATTAATTAAATAAGATATATTGTGATATCCCAACAAGTAAACATGTTCCAAGAAACAACAACATCTCCATGTTCCAACAAGGAACAAACTTCAATCTTCACCTGCAACTAACAACGCTATAAGAGGGGCTGAGCAAAGCGGTAACATAGCCAATCAACGGTTTGCTAGGACAAGGTGGGTTAGGGGCTTGGTTCAACAATATGGGAGGCATGATAAGCAAGTGGTAGGTATCGTAGCATAGGCATAGCAAAAGAGCGAGCAATCTAACATAGCAAAGATAGTAGTGATTTCGAGGGTATGATCATCTTGCCTGAAATCCCACAAGGAAGAAGAACGAGTCCATGAAGAAGACAAACGGACGTAGTCGAACGAATCCTCACAACACGACGTTACCGGAACCAACCCGAAGAAGCAATCACCAGAAAAGAAGCACACAACATAGTAAACAACCAACACATGAACATGGCACGGTGCGCAAACAAGTATGATGCATGTCCGGTTTAAATATGCATGACATGGCAAAATGCACAAACAACACTACAACTTAAGTGGAGCTCAATATGCAACGGGTTGCATATTGACAGAACACCACGACAAGTTATTTAGTTCGATCTCGTTTATGTACCCAACAATATTAAATGTTGTTAAGCATGGCAAGAGGGTGAAGCAAAGCAAAACTACCTATCTAGTCAAGTTTAAATGAGGCCGGAAACAACGAACAACAATTCCGTTAAATCCCCATGTGCATATATTAGGTTTGGTCCTGTTCTGCCCTAAACCATATTTTATAGTTATTAAACATGCAAGATGATGCCACCATGTTAAACTAGGCAAAAATTCTACCCCATTTACATATAAAGTTTATTTAATTCGGAGTTACGGTTATTTAGTTATGAATTAAATCATTTTAACATGGCATAGGAGCAAAGTTAGACAAACATCATTTTAGACATTTTAAACATGGATGAAAGTGACATATTATTAAACTAGACAAAATTCTGAGCAAGTTTCACATATAAATCATTTTAATCCGATGCATGAATTGTGAGTTATTATATGCATGTTGCTTGGGGGGTTTTCTGCAATTCTGTAATTCACTGGATAATAGATAAATTCGCAGACGCTGGAAAAAAAACACGATATGGGCCAAATCTGCCTGGCCCGACAGGAGCACTGGGTGCGGCTTGGGGGTTTCTCACCATGGGCCAAGCCCAGAACCGTGGAGAGGGCGCTGGGGCAGGCCGGCTGGGCCTTGCGGGCTGCTGCGGGACTTGGCGCTCCCGAGGCCACGCGGAAGCGACGTGCTGCGGGCGCGGTCAACGCGCCTGACCGGATCGAGCCATGCTCGATGCAGGGGAGGCAGAGGGCGACGACAGCGGGTCTCGGCGCGGGGAAGGAGGCCGGGGTGCTGGGACTCGCCGGATCCGGCAGAGACAGCGACGAACGGAGTCGACGAGCACCGGCGAGCGGGACTTGGCGCTGGGGTCGTTCTCCTGGCTCCCTTGCTGGACGCAGGAGCAGGCGTTGATGGAACTTGGCGCTGGAGACGGGCGTCGGCGAAGGAGAAGATCCAGGGCGGTGGCTTGGCTCAGGAACTGCGGGAATCGAGCGCGGAGGAAGCTGGGAGGCGCGGGGGTGGAAATCCAGCAACGAGATGGCATCCCAGCGAGACCCAAGGCGAGGCAGGGGTCGGCGGCCATGGGGCGAGGCGGATGCAGGCGAGCGAGGCAGGGGAACTTGGCGCTGCGCTTCGGTCGCTCGTCTCCCGCGCAGACGAGGACGAGGCAGGAGGTGGTGCAAGGTGGCCGGGGTAGCGGCTTTCGATCGAACGGCCGGCGAGGTCGGGCAGCAACGGGGAGACGCGAGGCGAGGCAGGGGAGGCCTCGGGCACCATTGGTCGCTGGTGGTTGGGGACTCGAGCAGCAGAGAGGTGGCTGGGGATCGAGGGGAGGCGCTGGTTGGTTGGGCGTGGAAAACAAGGAGAGGATGGATCCCGAGAGGGAGAGGGTAGGTAGGTGGCGGCGGCGGACACGGAATGGATGGGACATCCCCTAGGTTTTAGGGTTTTGTCTCAAATTAGACTAGGGGTTCTATATATATGGAAAGAGGGGAGTTTAGGGTAGATCTGGACCCTCCGATCAAAATCGGACGGTTCAAGAAAAACTAGGTTAGGAAGCCCAATAAACAAAACGGAGACGTTTTTTAGATGTTTGGGGATGATCCGGACACAATGATGACGACAGTCCGGGTCGGGTCCGGGACAGCTTTCGGACGCGCGCGCGGGCAGGGCCACGGGCTGACGAGAGAGGTTAGGTTGGGTCTGGCGGATTGTGAAGAGCGGGTTGGTCTGAGAGAAGAGGGGAGAGATGCAGCCTGGCACGGTTTCCGGAGACCGAAAATGTTCGACGTTGGACCGGCTATATTGCCGCTATAGTTAACCGTTGGGGCGTCAAACGGACTCCGAACGCGATGAAACTTGGCAGGCGGTCTACTAACAACAAAACAACAGAGCACGCCAACTTTCATCCCATTCCGAGAACATTTTCCAGCCACTCATAAAATACTATTTCGGACATGCCGCGGGCGCGTGCAAGTGTGGTTGGGCTCAGAACGGACACGGAAGGAACGGGGAGAACCCGGACGAATGCAAGTTTTAAAACATGATGATGCAATGCATATGATGACATGACAAGATGCAACACGCAAGCAAATGACAACGACAACGAATAACTGGCAGACACCTGGCACATCGGTCTCGGGGCGTTACAAAAGCGCGAGCGAGAAACTAGAGAGCAACCTGCGCAAACATTACTCCAACACCGTGTCCACTTCCCGGACTCCGCCGAGAAGAGGCCATCATGGTAACACACTCAGTTGATTCATTTTAATTAAGTTAAGGTTCAAGTTATTTACAACCGAACATTAACAAATTCCCATCTGCCCATAACCGCGGGCACGGCTTTCGAGAGTTCAATCCCTGCAGGGGAGTCCCAACTTAGCCCATGACAAGCTCTCACGGTCAACGAAGGAATAGACCTCCTCCCAAGACGTTCCGATCAGACTCGGTATCTCGGTAATTCAAGACACTTCGACAGGTTAAAACAAGACCAGCAACACCGCCCGAATGTGCCGACAAATCCCGATAGGAGCTGCACATATCTTTTTCTCAGGGCACACTCAGATGAGCCAGACGTCGGCTAGGCCAGCCCAGAGTTACCCCTGGTAGCCCCGGACATCGCTCGGTGGGACCAACACTCAGAGGAGCACTGGCCCGGGGGGGTTAAAATAAGATGACCCTTGCGGTTGCAGAACCCAAGGGAAAGAAAAGGCTAGGTGGCGAATGGTAAAAGCAAGGTTGGGCATTGCTGGAAAAGCTTTAATCAAGGCGAACTATCAAGGGGTTCCCATTATAACCCAACCGCGTAAGGAACGCAAAATCCGGGAACATAACACCGATATGACGGAAAGCTAGGGCGGCAAGAGTGGAACAAAACACTAGGCGAGAGGCCGAGCCTTCCACCCTTTACCAAGCATATAGATGCATTAAGATAACATAGCAATATAATGATATCCCAACAACTAAATAAATGTTCCAACAATGAACGGCCTTCAATCTTCACCTGCAACTAGCAACCCTATAAGAGGGGCTGAGCAAAGCGGTTACATAGCCAATCAACGGTTTGCTAGGACAATGGTGGGTTAGAGGTTTGACATGGCAATTTGGGAGGCTTAAAAGCAAGTGGTAGGCATCGTAGCATTGGCATAGCAAAAGAGCGAGCAAAACTAGCATAGCAAAGATAGTAGTGATTTCGAGGGTATGATCATCTTGCCTGCACAGTTGTCAGAGTTGACTGGATCCTCAAAAGCAAAATTAACAGGCTCCTCGTTAGCGAACTCGTCTCCCGGCTCTACCCAAACAAGACAAACAAGCAACAAGGACACAATCAACCACGTGCGAACTCAAACAACACAATGCAAAGATGATATGCTATTCGGGATGCGATGCGGGATGCAAAATGCAAGATATGAAAGGAAATTCATGAACCTGGCCTCAACTTGGAAAACCAAGTGTGCCACTGGAAAGATGAGATGAAATCGCTTGAAAACGATATAAAGAACGCCGGAATCGGAGTTACGGTTTGGAAATGGCAAGCGATTCAAAAATGACACCGGTCTGCGATTTACAGCAAGTAGGCATCTAAATGCAACGAAATGAACATGCTACAGCACCCAAACATGACAACAAAATACATGGCAGGGATGCACACAATATTCTTAAAAAAAGTCTAGCACTGAGCTATGGCCAATTCATCCATTAACAGGTTCAAACAAGCATGGCAAAAATGCAAATGGCAAACAGATCTCAGACTTAGTGAAATTAACACTTGTCTGGAATTTCAGATCAGGTAGCCCTCTTCGGAGCAACAAAACTACATGCTACAGGACCTGAAAATGGAAAAGTAAAGCATGGCATGAAGCTACTCAAAGATCTTAACAAAAATCCCTTAGTGACCTTGAGCCAAAAGGGATAAGAAAATACAATTGCAAGCATGTGAACATAGCAAAACCATAATCAGCTCACAGACTTAGTGAAAACTGACACATGCTGAAGTATAACTCAAGTAGGCATGTTTACGAGCTCGATGCACTCACTACGGTGCAAGTCATGGCAAGACAAGCGTACATCCATCAAGAAGTCACAAAATGCAAACTAGACATGGCAAGAACAATAGAATAGCATGCACGGATCAACTACAACATCACCGGCAATATTGAAAACAAGTTGACAATCTGCCCAGATTCACAAAGTAGCAAAAGTAGAGCTCGATTAACTCAAGTTAGGGTGCTCTATAATTGCAAACAAAGACATGGACGGATAGATCACTACCATATTAACATAACATCCTTACTGATCATCCCCAAAAGATGCACAGATCACTAGGAAACAACACGAACATATGGCATCATGAGATAAACAGCTCCAGGACTTAATGAAATCACTAAGTCCCTGAAAACAGAATTAGCAAGTGCACTACTTTGCAAGCTTGCACAAGTCACCACACACATCCTAAAAATACATGGGTTTCACCTCTGGAAAGATGACAAAACCCTTAACAAAACATATGTAGAACTCACGGGCATATCATGCACAAAATAATCATGGCAAAAATGACAAAAGTGCTAAACGGAGTAGCAGACCTGACAATAAACTCAAGTAGCCCACTTCTAACAGCATTTCGGGCATCAAGATGAACTCAAATGAACATGATTCAATGGAATGAAATGATATACTCTCTGAGATGAACATTTTGGTATGCTATTTGCATGAATCGGAGCTACGGATGCAAAGTTACGGAGCCGCGAACATGTGCACATGGACTGAAATTTCTGGGACTTAGTGAAAAAAACGACCTAGGGTTAGGGTTTACTGTTCACGCCAGATCTATATCGGGATCGCACGGAGCCCGAGGTTCATCGGCCGGAGGAGTCTCCGGAGGGGGACGCGGGGCGGCGGCCGGAGTAGAGAAGGAGGCGGGGCCGGCGATGGCGATGGCGGTGGCGACGCCGGCTCGGGTCGCCGCGGTGGTGGCGGTCGGGGCGGCCGACGACGACCTGGGCGGCGCGGGGCGGTGGCTGCTCCGGTGCGGCGGGCGGCGAGCGGCGGCGCGCCGGCGGGAAGGCGGCCGATGGCGGCGGGCGCGGGCGCGGCGCCGTGGAGGAGGACGGCGCGGGCGGCGCGGCGATGGGCCGAGGAGGGCCGGCTACGGGCCCGTGCGGGCTCCGGCGGCGGTGGGAGGCGGCGGCCACGTTGCATGCCTGGAGTGGCTGCGGGCGGGTGGCGCGCAGGTCGGACACGTCCGATCCGGCGTGGACGGTGTCCGGCGGCGTGAGGAGGAGCGGATTTAGGGTTTTGCCCGGGATTTGGAATGTGGGGATCTATATATAGGGGTAGAGGGAGCTAGGAGAGTCCAAATGAGGTACGGTTTTCGGCCACGCGGTCGTGATCGAACGCTCTAGATGATGGAGTAGAGTTAGGTGGGTTTGGGGCCAAAATGGAGGGGTGTTGTGCTGCAACACGCACGAGGCCTTTTCGGTCCCTCGGTTAACCGTTGGAGTATCAAACGAAGTCCAAATGATACGAAACTACACAGGCTGTCTACCGGTAGTAAACCAAGGCCGCTTGGCAAGTCTCGGTCCAATCCGGAAATGTTTAATCCCCACACATGAAAGAAAGGTAGAAATGACCACTGGAGGAGAACGAAGCGCCGGATTGCAAAACAGACAACGGGAAAAATGCTCGAATGCATGCGACGAACACGTATGCAAATGCAATGCACATGATGACATGATATGAGATGCATGACAACGACAACAACACACGGAGACAAAAACCCGAACCCGAGGAAATAAATATAACTTAACGCCGGAAACGGCAAGAGTTGGAGTACAAATAGGGAAAGTTACATCTGGGGTGTTACAGTCTCTAAGCTCGAGAACAATCTTGCTTTTCACAGCAAGATGATGTGATCAAAAGAGCGAGGGGTTGACATAATCCAAACTCATTGATTAAGGAGTGCACTAGGAAAATGGACTAGGTAGCACAATCTATTTTAGAATTATGATTCAATAACCAAAACGCTAAGAATGAAATTATTCTCCTTTAACTACCAAGCAACACGGTTGCTAGGAGTATTGAATTCACACATCATAGTTCACTTGTCGGCATCCCGGTTGCGACAACACGGGACCGAGGAATGAAAAATGATGGCAAGAAGTATCAATGCGTCAAGAATTCATGAGAGATGGTGCAATTCTCATGACAATCCTGACATAAAGGGGGTAATACAGTCGCTCCAAGGAAAATGTTTCCGTTCACAGGTACATCACACACAATTTTTCCTGTTAAATCGTTTGCGTTATTGAATGTATCGCACATGGTCCATAGAAGAAACTGTGTGGCAAAGGTTGTCCATCACACAGAGTTTTTATGAGGTAAACGTTTGCACAAGGTGGCCTAACACAAATAGTTTTCAAGAGAAATCGTGTGTGGTTGTTCATTGATCCAACACGGTTTATTCCTAGAAACTATGTGTGTTGCCTAAGGTCATTGCCCACGGTATTTTTTCAACAGCCGTTTGCAATAGCGAAACCCAATTAGCAGGCTAATTACCATATTATTAATAATCCATTTATTAATCTAATTGACATTCATATTAAGCACATAATATATTTCATTTCCATATTAACGAAGCAGAATTTCATAGTTGAAATACATCAGAGTACAACATGATATAGCTTCAGTACTCAGCTACCCCATTACACAACTGCCCCAGCACCAAGTTTCACATGCAACATGTAGAACCTTTCGAAATTAGCATCATAGACGTTATATAGACAGATGCATCTCATCTGGAAAACTACTGAAGCAGAAGGCGAATATTGAGCCTTCATTCATGTTGAAGATCTTTGCAACTTTAGGCCAGTGCATGTTGATGATTGACCGTCCTTCGTCCTCTTCAGGAACACTTCAATATTGAATCGTGCGTGTTGTATGAAAACCTTCCTCGCCCCCTGGCCATAGAGGTGGGTTGAGAGGTAATCATGAGTGAACTACTTTGGAAAGGCCTGAAAACAAGGATGTGCATAAATATCTTCTCTATATTGGAAATGGGGCAAAGGAATAGAAAAAGGGCAAGGTATAATAGTTAGTACCATCTTATAGTGAACTGATGTCTTCTTCACTGTGCAGACAAAGATCTTGTTGTTTTTTCTTACTAATTTCTTTATCCTAACAATCTTTCTGAGTTTCTTGATTTGATTGATATTCATGGACAACTCATTTCCCGATATGCAAAAAGGGTCCAACAGTGGGTCAAAACCTCTAACAGCAGGACCTACATGTGTAGGACCAAATTTATAAAAACCAAAATATCAGAATGGTTCCTGCAATTGCACAATAATGTGTTATTAGACAACGGGCCATGCATGAGCTAACATCGATTGTAAACCTCAGTGCTTCCCATTGTTTCCCTGGAACACATATAAGGTAGTTCGTCATCAGGTTAAGTATTTACTATAGCCAAATTCAATTTATTCCACACATGGTATACAATAACAGAATGCACCCACAACTATTGAACATCGCATTGCAGAATTGAACCAAACAGTTAACTAAACACCACAACACAAATAAACCAAACGTTAACTGAGCACCACATTACCCAATGTATAACCAAACCAAGCATGCTTGGCAACTGGGAAATATAGCAAGTGTATTCGTTTCTCATGTATTTTGTAAAGATAAATTTGATTTATTTCTCACATGGAAGACAATACAAAATTGCAGCCTGAAGAATTGAACATCACATTTGCAGAATTGAACCAAACAGTTAACTGAAGATGACAACTAATTAACAAAACAGTTAATAAGTGAGCACCACACTGCATGACATATAGAACATATACACTACAGCAGCAAATTGCATGGTAAAATTAGATAGCACAATTCACTAGAATTTGTGAAGGAAAGGCAGGAGCAGCACACGCAACGGGTAAACTGAGCATGCTTAACCGGCGTAGCTAGCAAATGGCAAGGTGCTCATCCAAGATCTGGGGGTCGGCACGAATGGAAGCCATCGCGACCTCATCCGCGCGTGCGGCCGCGATTTGCTTCTCCACTGCCAAATGCTCCTTGAGATCTTGGCTATACTGCATGCACCATGGCTTAGGGCTGTGCTTATTTGGTGGAGGGGTCGGTGATTTGGGTGGAAGGTGTCGCGCTCGCGCCGGCGGTCGGGGCATGTGGGATGTGGAAGGAGTTGGAGGATGGGGGTCGGTTGTGGATTACCTACCTGGATAGACGAGGCCGAGCAGCATGAAGGAGGGTCACCGACGAGGAGGCGGCGCTGCATGCAAGGAGTGTAGGTATCAACTTGGAAAGGAAGGCAGAAATAGTGAAAATGTGGCTTTTGGTAAGGGGGAGGGGGCGGGGAGGTAGATATTTCCGCGGAACACGGAAATTTGGAATCGCTTCAGCGAAAAAACTAGCGTGCAAAGGGTCATTAGACACGGTCCCTTATTCAGAACTGTGTACGATATGTGAACATCACAAATGATTCAGATAGCTTAACCCGTGTGTTATGAGTTTGAACGTAAAAAATTTTGGTTCGATTTTCCATGGTTACAGTGGTCGTGCACGTCATTGCATAATTTGGGTACACAAAGGAGACTAACTTCTTAATCGAGCAAGTTCAGCAATTAAACAGAGCTAGCTGACCTAAACAGTACTCTAACAAATTAAAGACCGACGCTCTTAATTAAAAAAAACAAAGAGTACTAGTATGGCTGGTGCTCGTCGTTCTCCGCCGCCACCTCCATGTCCAGCTCACGCCCGACGGTCTCCTGGGGAAGGGGCTCCATGGCATCCATCGCACCATACTCGGCAAGCATCTCGCCATCCGCGTCCACCATATCTTTGGAAAAGGCCGCCATGAGCTAGGCATGGGGGGACGCGATCTTGGCTTGGACGGGCTCCGTCGTCGGAAGGTATGAGACAGAGGAATGGACGGCTGCTCAAACAGTCTCGGCGATTGCCGGCTCTTCGGCCGTGGGTTGCCGACCATTGTCGGGGAAGCTTTGTTCGATTTGTGCGGTGACAGCCAGGAGCTGGGCATGGGCGGCCTCCATCAGGGCTAAGGCTGCCACAGCAGAACGGACAGCTGCTGTGCTGCTCTCGCCAGTGGTTATCCCCGAGCCAGATGTTGCTGCCGCCACCTGGGAAGCAACAACGGCCGTTTGGGCTGCCATGGCCGCCCGGTCGCAGATTGCGGCCGCACTCATGCCCCTTGTTAGCACGCGCATGGCGGCAGCTGGAGTGGGCCACCGAAGTTGCCCTCACGACATGGGTCCACATGCCCATCTTGCACCGGTGACGATTGAACAGTGAAATGATATTTGGGGAGCGATCTAGTGTGATTGAGACGCCAGCTGTGGACTATAGCCGATGCACCTTCTCGCGTAACCCATGGGCGTACTATACACCAACGGTGCTCCAAGATATTTTGTGCTGCATCTCACACAGTTGGTGATAATAAACTGTGTGCAATCTACTTGATTTTTCATTTTGATTTGAATGACATAATGGGGTCATAGTGGCAATGGACGGTGTTTGACTTCCAAGACCTTTTACTTGGAGTGAACATGCAACTATATGTGTGTCATAAAAGACTTGGAATTATTCAGGGTTCGTTTGAAAATTTTATACATTAAATTGGTTTTCTAGCCATTTCAGGTGCACAATTCAAAATTAAACTACATGCACATGCTCCGGTGCAAAAACATGGGTTGTAAAATCATATATGTGTCCATGGGTTTATGCTTATCTCCCATGCAAGAAATGGGGATGAAATTCGAACACCACGACACCATGGCTCTCCAGCAAACGTCGACATACTTGCTTTTGTAATTCTAGTAAATCCAAAATTCGTCCGAAATTCATGAAACTTGGCATGCTATCATGGAGCGGCATCAACATGCCGTGGTAAATTTTTTGTCCCATTTGGGGCAGGTTTGGGTATAAGCTTCTCATAAACGAGAGCTTCTCACACAACAAGTGTGATGGTTTCGGTAGGGAATGTTTCACCTTTCTGGACGAAACGATATCCGTTGCCTCTTCTCAATTTCAATTTTTTTCCTAGTGTCACCATAGAAGAAAAGGAGTGGTGCATCAATTTTTGGGATTTTTTGGCGTTCTCTTGGACATTTTTATACATTAACTGAGTTTCCTATGCATTCATGTGCATAATTCAAATTTTAACTACAGGCACATGCTCTAATGCATATAAATTAGTTGAAAATTCAAATCGGTGTCCTTGGTTGCCTGCTTAGATCCCATGCAAGAAATAGGAGTGAATGTCAAACACCCTGCCACCGTCACTCGGCCGCAAACATTGAGATACCTGGTTTTTAAATTCTAGTAAATCCAAAACTCTTCTGAAATTGATGAAACTTAGCATGCCATCATGGAGTGGCATCAACATGCCGTGGTAAAAAATTTGTCCCATTTGGGGCAGGTTTGGGTATATGCTTCTCACAAACCAGAGCTTGTCACAACAAGCATGATGGTTTCGGTAGGGAACGTCCCACCTTTGGGGACGAAATGATATCCATTACCTCTTATTGCTTCCAAAATTTTCCTCATGTCAACATAGAACAACAGGAGTGTTGTGTCAATTTTTGTGATTTTTCGGGGTTCGATTGGACATTTTTATGTATTAACTGAGTTTTCAATGCATTTATGTGCATAACTAAAATTTTAACAACATGCACATGCTCCAGTGCATATAAATTGGTTGAAAAATCAAATATGTGTCCTTTGGTGTATTCTTAGGTCCCATTTAAAAAATGGGAATGAATTTCAAACACCAGGGCACCGTTGATTTTCGGCAAAACAATGAGATGCCTGGTTTTTAATTCCTAGTAAATCCAAAACTCGTCCGAAATTCATGAAACTTGGCATGCTATCATGAGCGGCATCAACATGCCGTGGTAACATTTTGGTCCCATTTGGGGCAGGTTTGGGTATATGCTTCTCACAAACCAGAGCTTCTCACAACAAGCATGATGGTTTGGGAAGGGAACGTCCCACCTTTGGGGACAAAACGATATCCATTGCCTCTTATTGCTTCCAAAAATTTTCTCATGTCAACAAAGAACAACATGAGTGTTGTGTCAATTTTTGTGATTTTTTGGGGTTTGTTTGGACATATTTATGCATTAACTGATTTTTCCCCTGTTCAAGAATTCATCCGATTAACCAGTTAACGTCCCGATTAATCCCTACTCATAGGGTCAGCGAGTAGCCGATTACCCGTTAAATCGTCTGATTAATTAATTAAATGGCCGATTAACTTGCCGATTAGCCTATTAATCCACTACTCACCAGCCGACCGAGCAGCTACCAGTTAACGATTTCCTCAACAATGGATTTTTCAATGCATTTATGTGCATAATTGAAATTTGAACTACATGCACATGCTCTAGTGCATATAAATTGGTTGAAAAATCAATTTTGTGTCCTTCGGTGCATGCTTTGGTCCCATGCAGGAAATGGGAATGAATTTCAAACACCAGGGCACCGTTGCTTACCGGCAAAACATTAAGATGCCTGGTTTTTAAATTCTAGTAAATCCAAAACTCGTCTGAAATTGATGAAACTTGGCATGCTATCATGGAGCGGCATCAACATGTCATGGTAAAAATTTTGTCCCATTTGGGGCAGGTTTGCGTATATGTTTCTTACAAACCAGAGCTTCTCACAACAAGCATGATGGTTTCGGTAGGGAACGTCCAACCTTTGGGGACGAAATGATATCCATTGCCTCTTATTGCTTCCAAAATTTTTCTCGTGTCAACATAGAACAACAGGAGTGTTGTGTTAATTTTTATGATTTTTCAGGGTTCGTTTGGACATTTTTATGCATTAACTGAGTTTTCAATGCATTGATGTGCATAATTCAGATTTGAACTACATGCACGTGCTCTAGTGCATATAAATTGGTTGAAAAATAAAATATGTGTCATTGGGTGCATGCTTAGGTCCCATGCAACAAATGGGAATGAATTTCAAACACTAGGGCACCGTTGATTGCCGGCAAAACATTGAGATGCCTGGTTTTTAAAACCTAGTAAATCCAAAACTCGTCTGAAATTCATGAAACTTGGCACACTATCATGGAGCGGTATCAACATGTCGTGGTAAATTTTTTGTCCTATTTGGTGCAGGTTTGGGTATATGCTTCTCACAAACCAGAGCTTCTCACAACAAGCATGATGGTTTGGGTAGGGAACATCCCACCTTTGGGGACGAAACGATATCCATTGCCTCTTATTGCTTCCAAAACTTTTCTTGTGTCAACATAGAACAATAGGAGTGTTGTGTAAATTTTTGTGATTTTTCAGGGTTCGTTTGGACATTTTATGCATTAATTGAGTTTTCAATAAATTTATGTGCATAATTGAAATTTGAACTACATGCACATGCTCTAGTGCATGTAAACTGGTTGAAAAATCAAATCTGTGTCCTTGGGTGCACGCTTAGGTCCCATGCAACAAATGGGAATGAATTTCAAACACCAGGGCACCGTTGATTGCCGGCAAAACATTGAGAACCCTGGTTTTTAAATTCTAGTAAATCCAAAACTCGTCTGAAATTCATGAAACTTGGCATGCTATCATGGAATGGCAACCGACATGTTGTGGTATTTTGGAGAGAAGGCGCACTTGAATAATGACTACAAACAAAGGCATTTTGAAAAAATAGCTGCCACTTTAATATCTCAAACGGTTCTATAATTGAAATACTGTGCACTCTGTTAACCATTCACATGAAGCCACATGTCTTGTTTTTAATGGCTGTAGGAGGTGCCGTGCGGACAACTGCTTGATCTTGATTGAACGGGAGGCGTGCGAGCGCAGTCCAGTGCACAGGCTGACCGAGAGGAGTGCAAGCTGTCCTCGAATGCACAGATGCGGGAAGCGTGCAAACTGTACGCTATGCAGGATCACTGGGAAGCGAGCCATTTGACTTCCATGGCCGCCTAGTTGTTATCCCTGAGCCAGATGTTGTTGCCGCCACCTGGGAAGCAACAAAGGCCGTTTGGGCTGCCATGGCCGCCCGGTCGCAGATTGCGGTCGCGCTCATGCACCTTGTTAGCACGCGCATGGTGGCTATGGCCGCGCTCTCGCCGGAGTGGGCCACCGAAGTTGCCCTCACGACATGGGTCCACGTGCCCATCTTTCACCGGTGATGATTGAACAGTGAAATGATATTTGGGGAGCGATCTAGTGTGATTGAGATGCCGGCTATGGACTGTAGCCGATGCACATTCTCGCGTAACCCATAGGCATACTATACACCGACAATGCTCCAAGATATTTTGTGCTGCATCTCACACAGTTCGTGATAATAAACTGCGTGCGGTCTACTTGATTTTTCATTTTGATTTGAATGACATAATGGGGTCACAGTGGCAATGGACAGTGTTTGAATTGCTAGACCTTTTATCTGGAGTGAACATGCAACTATATGTGTGTCGTAAAAGACTTGGAATTATTCAGGGTTTGTTTGAAAATTTTATACATTAAATTGGTTTTCTAGCCATTTCAGGTGCACAATTCAAAATTAAACTACATGCACATGCTCCGATGCACCAACATGGGTTGTAAAATCATATATGTGTCCATGGGTTTATGCTTATCTCCCATGCAAGAAATGGGGATGAAATTCGAAGACCATGGCACCGTGGCTCTCCGGCAAACGTCGACGTACTTGCTTTTGTAATTCTAGTAAATCCAAAATTCATCCAAAATTCATGAAACTTGGCATGCTATCATAGAGCGGCATCAACATGTTGTGGTAAATTTTTTGTCTCATTTGGGGCAGGTTTGGGTATAAGCTTCTCATAAACGAGAGCTTCTCACACAACAAGAGTGATGGTTTCGGTAGGTAAAGTTCCACCTTTCTGGACGAAATGATATCCGTTGCCTCTTTTCGACTTCAATTTTTTTCCTAGTGTCACCATAGAAGAATAGGAGTGTTGTGTCAATTTTTCGGATTTTTCGGCGTTCGCTTGGACATTTTTATACATTAACTGACTTTTCTCTGCATTCATGTGCATAATTCAAATTTTAACTACAAGCACATGCTCTAATGCATATAAATTAGTTGAAAATTCAAATACGTGTCCTTGGTTGCCTGCTTAGATCCCATGCAAGAAATGGGAATGAATGTCAAACACCATGCCACCGTCACTCGGCCGCAAACATTGAGATACCTGGTTTTTAAATTCTAGTAAATCCAAAACTCGTCTGAAATAGATGAAACTTAGCATGCTATCATGGAGCGGCATCAATATGCCGTGGTAAAATTTTTGTCCCATTTGGGGCAGGTTTGGGTATATGCTTCTCTCAAACCAGAGCTTCTCACAACAAGCATGATGGTTTCGGTAGGGAACGTCCCACTTTTGGGAATGAAATGATATCCATTGCCTCTTATTGCTTCCAAAAATTTTCTTGTGTCAACAGAGAACAACAGGAGTGTTGTGTCAATTTTTGTGATTTTTCGGGGTTCGATTGGTCATTTTTATGTGTTAACTAAGTTTTCAATGCATTTTTGTGCATAATTCAAATTTGAACTACATACACATGCTCCAGTGCTTATAAATTGGTTGAAAATCAAATATGTGTCCTTTCGTGTATGCTTAAGTCCCATGCAAGAAATGGGAATGAATTTCAAACACTAGGGCACCGTTGATTGTCGGCAAAACATTGAGATGCCTAGTTTTTAAATCCTAGTAAATCCAAAACTCATCTGAAATTCATGAAACTTGACACGCTATCATGGAGCGGCATCAACATGCCGTGGTAAAATTTTAGTCCCATTTGGGGCAGGTTTGGGTATATGCTTGTCACAAACCAGAGCTTCTCACAACAAGCATGATTGTTTGGGTAGGGAACGTCCCACCTTTGGGGATGAAACGATATCCATTGCCTCTTATTGCTTCCAAAAATTTTCTCGGGTCAACATAGAACAACAGGAGTGTTGTGTCAATTTTTGTGATTTTTCGGGGTTCGTTTGGACATTTTTATGCATTAACTAATTTTTCAATGTATTTATGTGCATAATTGAAATTTGAACTACATGCACATGCTCCAGTGCATATAAATTGGTTGAAAAATCAATTATGTGTCCTTGGGTGCATGCTTAGGTCCCATGCAAGAAACGGGAATGAATTTCAAACACCAGGGCACCGTTGCTTGCCGGCAAAACATTGAGATGCCAGGTTTTTAAATTCTAGTAAATCCAAAACTCGTCTAAAATTGATGAAACTTGGCATGCTATCATGGAGCGGCATCAACATGTGGTGGTAAAATTTTGGTCCCATTTGGGGCAGGTTTGGGTATATGGTTCTCACAAACCAGAGCTTCTCACAACAAGCATGATGGTTTGGGTAGGGAATGTCCCACCTTTGGGGACGAAACGATATCCATTGCCTCTTATTGCTTCCAAAAAATTTCTCGTGTCAACATAGAACAAAAGGAGTGTTGTGTCAATATTTGTGATTTTTCGGGGTTCGTTTGGACATTTTTATTCATTAACTGATTTTTCAATGCATTTATGTGCATAATTCAAATTTGAACTACATGCACATGCTCTAGTGCATATAAATTGGTTGAAAAATCAATTATGTGTCCTTGGGTGCATGCTTTGGCCCATGCAAGAAATGGGAATGAATTTCAAACACCAGGGCACCGTTGCTTGCCGGCAAAACATTGAGATGCCTGGTTTTTAAATCCTAGTAAATCCAAATCTCGTCTGAAATTCATGAAACTTGGCACGCTATCATGGATTGTCATCAACATGTCGTGGTAAATTTTTTGTCCCATTTGGTGCAAGTTTGGGTATATGCTTCTCACAAACCAGAGCTTCTCACAACAAGCATGATGGTCTGGGTAGGGAACATCCCACCTTTGGGGACGAAATGATATCCATTGCCTCTTATTGCTTCCAAAAAATTTCTCGTGTCAACAAAGAACAATAGGAGTGTTGTGTAAATTTTTGTGATTTTTTAGGGTTCGTTTGGACAGTTTTATGCATTAATTGAGTTTTCAATGCATTTATGTGCATAATTGAAATTTGAACTACATGCACATGCTCTAGTTCATACAAATTGGTTGAAAAAATCAAATCTGTGTCCTTGGGTGCATGGTTAGGTCCCATGCAACAAATGTTAATGAATTTCAAACACCAGTGCACCGTTGATTGCCGGCAAAACATTGAGATCCCTGGTTTTTAAATTCTAGTAAATCCAAAACTTGTCTGAAATTCATGAAACTTGGCATGCTATCATGGAATGCCACCCAACATGCTGTGGTATTTTTCGTGTCAATTTTGAGAGAAGGCGCACTCGAATAATGACTACAAACAAAGGCATTTTGAAAAAATAGCTGCCACTTTAATATCTCAAACGTTTGTATAATTCAAACAGTGTGCGTTCTGTTAACCCTTCACGTGACGCCACATGTATTGGTTTTAATGGCTGTAGGAGGTGCCATGCGGACAGCTGCTTGATCTTGATTGAACGGGAGGCGTGCGAGCGCAGTCCAGTGCACAGGCTGACCGAGAGGAGTGCATGCTATCCTCGAATGCGCAGGCTCAACGGGAAGCATGCGAGCTGTATGCTATGCAGGCACACTAGGAAGCGAGCCCTTTGACTTCCATGGCCGCCCGCCTTCCTCTCCGTGCGCGCACCCCCCTCAGCGGCATGGGACACCACCGTCGAACGCTACCTCTTAGTGCCACCAGTTGCCGTCCTCCCGCCCCCCTGCCCATCGACCCCAGGACGACAGGATGCAAAGTGAGAGCAGGATTTGTGCATCTCTTCAACGCAAACATTTCTTTTGGATGACCCGTGTGCAACCACTTACAAACAATTTGGTGCGATTTGCATCTGTCATATTGGGTATGTTACCATTTGTCAAACTGGAAAGATTGACATTTGTTGATCTATTAACATTGCCATTTGTCAACCTTGTAACACTGCGATTTTTCAAAATATGAAGCTAAAAATCACTAGCAGTATCTAATTTTTGCAACTAAAATTTAGTAATTAAGCATAGATTTCATTCATAGATTAAGCAGTCGTTCTTAATTTATACATACAGTTCAACTCGACAGCTGAACCAACCAAACTTTTCCCCAATTATTGCCAACTACGTACTGAAATAGCTAGTTCAACTATATATTCTAGCTAATTTAAGTACGTTGTACAGTTCCACCACATCTATAGTCAGATGAACTAAACAAAATAGCCCCTAAATACTACTACTACTGCGGAGCAGCTTTGTACTACTTCCAGCTGCCTCTCCTCTACCAAGCGCGCTCAGTAAGTGGTGGAGGAAGAGGAGCCTACCGACAAGCTGGGCAATCGTAATACGGTACCTGCCGCTGTTGCAGCTTCAGCGAAGCTCACCTCAAACGCCCTCTGCCGCTCTAGACGACCCCTCTCGAAGCGGTGGTTCTCCTCATAGATCTCCTAATTCCTCACCTCTGAGGCGGCGTGTGCCGTGGCCACGGCGGCGGTAAGGCTCTTTGCGTCCTCGATGAGGCGCTCCTCCTCCCCCGCAGGAACTCGGTGTAGCGCACAAGGTCGTTGACGCATGTGCTGGCATGCACCTCCGCCTCCCGCCTTTGGGCGGCGGTAGCGGAGCGGGTGATGACCCCGGAGGTTGACGGTGGGTTGGCGGCCACGGCGGCCGACGACGGGGTGGCGGCCACGACCACCACCTCCCTCCTTCAGGCCACGGTGGCGGAGCGGGTGATGGCCACGGTGGTTGGCAGTGGGGTGGCGGCCATGACGGCCACCTCCCGCCTTCAGGCCACGGCGGCAGAGCGGGCGATGGCCCTGGCTTTCTACGGTAGTGTGGCGGCAATGGCGGCCGGCAATAGCTGCCGACGGGCAGCGGCGGTGGAGCATGTGGTGGGTGTTCCGCGCACACCCAGCAGAGACGCCATGCGTACTACACTACGCCGGGGACTGCGCCGCCGCCACGGTGTAGCCTCCCAGCTGGAGCTGTCCTCTGATGATGGCAGAGTGGCTGAGCGACGACGACGGACTGGTGCCATTGGAGATTGTGGGAGAAGTAGACGAGATAAGCTATAGGAAGGGAGTGGAAAATGGGACGCAGGACTCGCCGGCCATGAGGGTTTTTATAGCAGGACGGTAAGCATTGGGATTTTGGGTGATTTCACCGAGTGCGGCGGGAAGCTTGCGTGGGAACCTGCAAGGTTGCGCGAGAATGGGCTCACCACCGTTTGGCCAAAAGAACTCGCCCACGCGTTGTCCAAGCTTGCGCTGTAAGCTGTTTGTGGCGGCGGGGTGACAAGACGTGCGAGAGGAGGATGAAAGGCCACGTACACATACGGTTAATAGAAAACATTTGCGATTTAATTACCTACTATACCCCCGTCCTGGTTTATAAGTATGATTTAACTAATAAAATAAGAATGCATGTCGCTAAAGATTATATAGTTGGATTCATATTTGAACATAGTTTCCAATTATATAATATTTATAACATGCATTAACATTTTATTGGTCAAATTTGAGGGCAAAGTATGGCACAGAATATAAAGGGGACTATAGACTAGATGGAGGTGCTAGCACACGGGCGCTCTCTACGCAGTGACGCAACTGTTGGCCAGCTTGTAGGCGACCATTTCATGTGTGTTCAACTGCTCTATGCGTGTGGTTGCTTGCGGTTCAGGCGGCTGCGGCGCACTTTGCTCGCGTCCCTCCGGGTGCTCTGCCCTCATCCCTCCACGCGCAATGCTAGTGTTTGGATTCGGCGCACAATCACGCATGCGGTTGATTGTGCATGCGGTTGCGCCGGCCGCGGAGCGATGATGCAGTTACCCGCTGCAAAAAATGCCATGCGGATGCGCCGAGAATCCACGCCGCCAGGCCCCCTTTTATTCCTGCGGTCATTTACCTTCATCTCTCATCTCACATGATACAGTAAGCACACCCACGAGGACACATACAGAGAGGACATCCAGCGGTTCCAATGGCGCTCCCCGTGGCTCAAATGGCGCTCCGAGCGGCCGACGACGATAACGACGGGAGGTTCACCATGCAACACGTCGTGGACACCCTCGTGAGGGGGAAGGCTCTCTCGGTGGTGTACACTAATGATCCGGTCTCGGTGGAGAGCTCCATCCAAACTATGGAGCAGTTCCTTGCCGAGGATAAGTACCAAGTGGTCGTCTTCGACCTCGAGTACACCATGGGTCATGCCGGGCACGATTAGAAGGTTGCCGTCACCCAATTGTGCGTGTGACATGATGTCCTCGTCTACCACTACCACTTGGCCACAACACCTTGCGAGCGTTTCTCCAGGTTTATCAACAGCTCAAACTACAGTTTCGCTGTGGTGGACACCACCAATGATATAAAAGCACTCAAGGTTTCGTGCTTGAAATGCCCGAATCTTGTCAACATCCAGCGCCACTACAAGGTCTGGTGCAGCGACAAAAACAAACTGAACTTCCTGATTGACTTCGCCTCAGCCATCATCGACCCCTACTACATGAGGATGAAGAATGAGAGCAATAAGGACAGGAACGCCTAGCAGAGTGTGTGGCATAATAGACTAGATGAACAACATGTCATGTACGCGGCCATGGACGCGTACAGAAGCTACGAGATGTATAGGAGGATCGTTGACATGAGGAACTGTCTTCTTCCCGACCCAGACGAGGGATCGAGCCACAGAGCAGTGGCGGGAGCGTCACAAGAAGTAGATGACTAGACGATCGTTTCTCCTACGATAGAATGCATGCAATTGTTTATTGAGGTGTGTGCGAATGATCTGTATAGTCACGTATGTAATTGGATGTTTATTTCTGTTACATATATATACATGTTATTCTACTATAGACAGAGCAAATCACATGGCTTATTAGCAGCAATCGTCTGTGTTATTATTGGTCTTCGCACATTTCTAATTATGGACCTGTTTGCCGCGTATCACACACATCTTGTTCAGTTGAACCGTTTCCACTGTGTTGCCTAATCACACACAGTTCATCCTAGTGAACCGTATGCTATATATCTCACATGCCTTCATCTGGCTGCCCATTTCTTTTGTTCCTCCTCATCCCAAACAGTTAATTGAACTAAACCGTATGCCCTGCATCGCACACGCAAATAAAATCTGAACCGTGTTTGATGCATACGTCATCACAAACATTTTGCACCCTTTTGACGGGTTTTTTACAACCCTATTTGAGATTATGGCATCGCACACAGTTTCGTCGAAGGGTCTCTGATCGTAGTGTCGCGTTTGTACCATCCTACAGTAGTGTGTGTCCATCATGGGCCGCGACATGGTGTTGTTTGTGTCGCTTATCACTAGATTTGGAGCTACGGGCAACCCGACGACAAGTGAGGGAGTCCTGGACTAGGGGGTCCTCAAGCGTCAGGGCTATGTGATGTGGGCCGGACTGATGGGCCGTCAAGATACAAGATCGAAGACCTTCCCCGTGTCCGGATGGGACTCTTCTTTGCGTGGATGGCAAGCTTGACGTCTGGATGTGTAGTTTCCTTCCTCTGTAAACTGACTTTGTACAACCCTAGCCTGTTCCGGTATCTATATAAACTGGAGGGGTTAGTCCGTAGAGGCGGTCATGATCATACAGACTAGACATCTAGGCTTTAGCCATTATGATCTCAAGGTAGATCAACTCTTGTAACCCCTATACTCATCAAATTCAATCAAGCAGGAAGTAGGGTATTACCTCCATTAAGAGGGCCCGAACCTGGGTAAACATCACGTCCCCTGCCTCATGTTACCTTCGATCCTTAGACGCACAGTTTAGGACCCCCTACCTGAGATTTGCCAGTTTTGACACCGACATTGGTGCTTTCGTTGAGACTTCCTCCGTGTTGTCGATAGATGGATCGAGGGCTCTCCTCGTCATCAACGACAAAATCACCTCTAGAAGAGCCCTAGTTTCTGGGCAGATCCTCCAGATCAGCAATTTCGCCATAGACGCCCGCCCGACCATCAATCCCACTGCAGTCCCACAGATTGCCAAAAATAATCTCCGCATCAACCCCGAAAGCATCGATAAGATGGATCCCGCAGATGTCTCTTCTTTAAACAAACTGCTAGATCGCATCGCCATCCTGGGGGTCGCAACAGATTATGACCTGATTGGGCTTAAACCCGATTAGAGGGAAATCAGGTCTCCACCTGTCACCCACCTGGTGACCGTCGTGGAAGAACAAGTTGAGGACACCGCTCCTCCTATGCTAAAAACAAACTATGTTCGGATCTTCGAGCCATACGAGCTGGACACTCATCCTCGAGAAGAGATCATCTGCCCTTCGAACATATAATTAGGTGTTGAGTCTAAAACCCCTAGGACACTCCAGATCCTGGGCCAATGTACTTAGGAATTTTTCAAAATCCGGAGTCCTCAGTGGGTCAGGGTTCGGATTTAAACCCACCGACCCACCATAATCAATACTCTCCAAGCAATTCTGGTCCTCCGGGCATATGCGATTTAATGTATATACGATAGAAACCTCAGGAAATAGTCCATCACTTTTGGGTTAGATTCCTACGTGTTAAAAACAAGATCAAAGATTGCTGCGATGACAATGTGGTATCAGTATTTTTCCGCAACTGTACGGACGAGCAGATCCTCAATGCCCTCAATCGGCACCACATACTGCACTTTGTAGATTTGGCACACATAGTACAAAAGTATTTCGCAATGGAAAGCACATGGAAAGCCCAGACAACTCGGTGGGAACCATCGGCCTTTAAGCCACCCACCGGCAGGACAAAATGGATGCACCCTTACGAGGCACCTGATCATTACTTCCCGGGAAGAAAAATTAAGCCCTTACCGGGACACAGAACTGTCCTTGATGAATGGCTCGACAAGCCCAGTCAGATACACGCGATGCCGAATTATGAACCAACTCATAGCCTTCAGGCATGTTGGATAGTCCGGCAGGTGGCTAAAAGCAGGGAGGCTATTCTCACCAGCACTACTCCGGCAAGGCATTCCCTCGAGGATAAGGACCACAATGTTTTTACGGTCTTCGAGACCTTTTCTTCAAACAACCGGCATAAAAGGACGCCCCGCGATCTCGCCAAAGTGAATCATGTAGCTGCAATAAATCCTTGGAATGATATGGCGATAAACTTCAACTCCAGTGATGAGCCAATGGCACGATCAGTCTGAGCACCAGCCGCATTGGTTCTAAACCCAATTGTAGATGGCTTTCGCCTCACTAAAGTGCTCATGGGTGGCGGCAGCGGACTGAACCTCATCTACGAAGACACACTCAATAAAATGCAAATGGACAGGAGTCTCATTTAGCAGAGTAATACAACCTTTCGAGGAATTATCCCCAGTCGGGAAGCAAGATCCTCAGGGAAAATTAAACTCGATGTGGTATTCGGCACGCCAGAAAACTATAGGTGCGAAGAGATAATCTTCTAGGTGGCCCCTTTTAACAGAGGATATCATGCCTTGTTAGGGCGAGATGCATTCACACGTTTTCAATCCATACCTCATTACGGGTACATGAAGCTCAAAATGCCCGATCCCAACGGTGTTATCACTATCACTAGTGATCCGGACATAGCACTCCGCGCCTAAAACAAAACCGCTTCCCTGGCCCTCGAGGCACTATTTGAAGCCCTGGCGGCCGAGGAGCTCATAGCTCTGTGTTCCACAGTGGATAGAGATGATGTAATTCTTGATAAAAGGCCTAAATCCACTTCTTTTAAAATGGCAGACGAGATAGTCAAATTTCAAATTCACCCGACGGACCCCAAGAAGTCAGCTTCCATTAGGGCACAGCTGGATCCGACGGTCGACGCTGCATTACGCGCGTTCTTGCGCAAGAATTGGGACATCTTTGCCTGGCATCCCTCAGATATGCCAGGAATCGCATGCGCACTGGCCGAACAAAGTCTCGATATATTGAAGGGATACAAACCAGTCAAGCAAACGATGCGGCTATTTTCCGAACCCAAACTACAGGCTATGGGTGAGGAGCTAGCCAAGCTACTCGAGGCCGAGTTTATTAGAGAGATCAAACATCCAGACTTTCTAGCAAACCTGGTCATGGTGCCAAAGAAGGACAAATCCTGGCACTTGTGTGTCGACTTCAAGGACCTTAATAAAGCCTGCCCTAAGGATCCCTTCCCACTACCTCGCATCGACCAGATTATTGATGCAATCGCAGGACACGACTCACTGTGCTTCCTCGATGCATACTCCGGATACCATCAAATCAAAATGAAGGAATCCGACCAAGCCACAACGGCATTCATCACCCCATACGGGGGCTCTTTTGCTTCAATACCATGCCCTTCGGGCTCAAAAACGCCGATGCCACAAATCGGCAAGATAGTTGAGGCATATGTAGATGATGTAGTCATCAAAACTAAGCATGTCGAATCATTGGTGGACGACTTACGCCTTACATTCGACAACCTCCAAAGATATGACATATGGCTAATCCGGAAAAGTGCATTCTCGGCGTTCCCACCGGAAAACTACTTGGATTCATCGTTTCCAATAGGGGAATCGAAGCAAACCCAGCCGAAATCCGAGCCCTGTCATAGTTGGCTACACCAATAGACCTCAAACAGGTCCAAACACTAGCCAGGTGCGTGGTAGCTTTGAGACGCTTTATCTCCAGATTAGGAGAAAAGGAACTACCATTGTATAGCCTTCTCCGATGCATCGACCACTTTGCATGGACAGATGCTGCAACAGCTGGACTGGAAGAAATAAAAGCTTTGTTAGCAGGCAACCCAATCCTGGCCTCGCCAAATGTCAGAGAACCCATGTTGCTATACATATCTGCAACGCACCAGGTGGTGAGTGCGGTGCTCTTCGTTGAACTAGAGGAAGAGGGACATAAATTCCCACTTGAAAAACTAGTATACTATGTATCGACGGTCCTCACACCATGCAAATCCTGATACCCACATTATCAAAAGATAGCGTATGCGGTCTTCATGGCATCCTGGAAGATGCGACACTACTTTCAAGAGTGTTCGATCACGGTGGCTTCCGAAGTACCACTTAATGACATCATAAACAATCGTGACGCCACCGGCCGGATTGCCAAATGGGCCCACTACAAAAAAAGACACATCCGTGACATTTTGGGCCGAACGAAATTTTTTTCTGTCATACTTATGACACTTCTATGACAATAATTGTGACAAAACTCGGTATCATCATAGATGTGGTGGGGTCCTACTTCTATGACAAAAAATGATGATAGAAAATGGGATTTTCATCCTGGGCGGGCCATAGACGCGGCTGCATGACATTCTTTGGGCCATCCATGACGGAAAAAACCGTGGTAGAAGCGAGGGCGAGGACAATATCGGGGTGTTCCCTGTTACGGTGGGTGGTCGGGGCTGAGCGATGCGCGTTTCTCTCGTACACGCACGCGCGTGGGTGCGAGGCATTGGGCTCTAACTGAACCCGAGCGAGGCGTTGGTCTCTAACTGAACCCAAGCGATTGCACTACAGGCTATGTGTTACTGAACCCGAGTGATCGATCGATGGTTGTTAACTGAACTGGATTGAGGGATTCCTTCGCTATTGCTGCTAACTGAACAGTGAGTGTTGATGGGGTGGTTTGGATGAACAGCTCCCGGTGGGGGTGGATGAACACGACCCCGTGGTGTTGCCTCTGGATGAACAGGACCCCGATCGATCGAGCCGGTTGGGGCTGGATGAACAGGACCCCATGGAGGGCTGGATGAACAGGACCACCCCATGGAGGGCAGGATGAACAGTACATGGTGGAGGGCTGGATGAACAGTAGCCCGTGGAGGGGTGGTTGAACAGGAGCCTGTGGAGACAGTTGGTTGAATAGTAGCCGGTGGAGTAGCGTGCGGTGGAGGCTGGATGAACAGGAGCCCGTGGATGAACAGTCGCAGGTGGAGGCTAGAGGAGGTCGATGGTGGATGAACAGTAGCCCGTGGAGGCTGGAGGGGGTCGATGGTGGAGATGGACAATATCCCGTGGAGTCCCGTTTTGCGGTACGCCACACCCCTCCCGATGAACAGGACCCCCGTTTCGACCGTAGCGCTCCAACACAAGTCTGTTTCCTCCGTTTTGCAGTACGCCACACCCCTCCCAATCAACAGGACCCCCGTTTGGACCGTAGGAGGTCCGTTTTCTCCGTTTTGCTGTACGCCAGACCTCTCCTGATGAACAAGATCTCGTTTCGACCGTGGCCGGTCGAACACAAGGTCGTTTCCTCCATTCTGCGGTACAGCAGGCCTCGTTTCCATTGGATGTTCCGTCCAAGCCCTCCCGATGAACACGACGACGCATTCCGTTCCGACCCAGCCGGTTGGCTCCCCATGAACACGACGACGACGCTATTTCTCCGTTCCGACCCAGCCATGCACACGACCCCTGTCCATACGTACGCGCGAGTAGGCATTCGAGACCCCGCCCATATGTACGTACGTGGCCGTATTTACTTTCTTGCACCATGTCTGTTGTACGTACGTGTACATCCTATGTGCGCTCCTCTGCTATGACATGTGTGCGCCTCTACATCGACCAGTATGTACGTACACGTTCATGACCAGAATGACAATGCTATGTACGCTTCGACCAGGTGGGTCCCGACTGTCAGGCACTTCCTTGCGTGCGAAGATGTAGCTGGTGGGTCCCGGCAGTCAGGGGGCGAATCGTTTTTTTGCCCGGACGCAATTCCTTGCGTGCGAAGATGTAGCTGGTGGGTCCCAGCAGTCAGGGGAAACGTTTTTTCACAAAATACGGTGGCACGTCCGGTGGGTCCCCATTGTCAGGTGCAGGAATAATTATTTTGCGTGTAATAAGGAGGCACTTCCTTGCTATGGTCGTGGACCCAGCTACAGCCTCTCCACATACAGTCCAGGTCCGATGGAAGCCGTTCCTTGACCGCGTTGACCACGCCGCGCCGAGAGCACCAGGGCGGTGGACGACGGTGAGGCCTAGGAAGGGGACGACGCCGGAGCTGGGGAAGACGCAACAGTGGAAGCCCACGCGGAGAGGAGTATGAGTGTTCACTGGTTCGGCTGCGGTGTGAGGCTGCCGTCGCCGCAGGGTCTGGCCAGCGGTGGGATTAGTAGGGGCGGTGAGGCCTCCGCGGCAGCACAGCCAGCCACGGGAGGCAGGAGCATGCGGCATGACTGGCGGCTGCTTTGGGTGGCTGGAGCAAGAAGACCAGAGGTTGAAGAAGTACTACGGCCGTTGGATGGACATCGTACGGTCACTGGAGCTAGAATCGTTCATATTGACTAAGTTGACAAAGCACTCCATCCCCGTCAACTTAGTAGGCCCACAAGTCAGCCACCCACCAAGGTGTGTCCCAACTAGCAGGTGGAGTATTCATTTTTTTGTGTAATATGGTGGCCCGTCCATTGGGTCCCAGTAGTCAGGGGGGAAACGTTTTTTCGCCAAATATGGTGGCCTGTCCGGTGGGTCCCTCTAGTCAGGTGGAGGAATAATTATTTTCCGCATAATAAGGAGGCACTTCCTTGAGGCTGTCGTGGACCCAGCTGTCAGCCTCTCGACGTACAACACTCTTCCGATGGAAGTCATTCCTTGACCACGTTGACCACACCGCGCTGACAGCACTAGGGTGGTGGACGACGGCGAGGCCTAGGAAGAGGGCGACGCGGAGCCGGGGAAGACGCGGCAGTGGATGCCCATGCGTAGAGGAGTATGAGGGTTCGTTGGTTCGCTGCGGTGTGAGGTTGCCGTCGCCGCAGAATAACAGGGGGTGTGGGTGAGTAGAGGGATGGCTTGGCCAGCGGTGGGAGTAGTAGGGGGCGGTGAGGCCTCCGTCGCATCACAGCCGGCCACGGGAGGCAGGAGCACGAGGCACGACCGTCGCTGCTTTGGGCGGCTGGAGCAAGAAGACCAGAGGTTGAAGAAGCAATACGGCCATTGGATGGACATCGTATGGTCACTGGAGCTAGAATCGTTCATATTGACTAAGTTGACAAAGCCCTCCGTCCCCGTCAACTTAGTTGGCCCACAAGTCAGCCTCCTACTATTATGGGTCCCAGCTAGCAGGGGGTATTCATTTTTTGTGCGTAATAAGGAGGCACTTCCTTGCATGCGAAGATATAGCTGGTGGGTCCGACCAGTCAGCAGTGGGAACGTTTTTTGTGAAATACAGAGGCCCTTCCGGTGGGTCCCAGCTGTCACATGGAGGAATCATTATTTTGCGCGTGATGAGGAGGCACTTCCTTGCGTGCGGCCGTGGACCCAGCTGTCAGCCTCTCCACGCACAGTCTACTTCCGATGGTGTCATTCATTGACCAGGTTGACCACTCCACGCCGAGCGCATCCAAGGTGGTGGACGACGGCGAGGCCCCGGACAGCAATGAGCCGGAGATGGGAAGACGCAGGAGTAGAGTCGTAGACGGAGAGGTGTACGAGCATTAACTGGTTCTGGTGCGGTGTGGTTCGGCAGTCGGTGGAGAACAACAGGAGGTGTGGAGGGGTGGAGGCGGGAGCATGTGGTCCCGGCGACGCTGGAGGAAGAAGACGAGAGATTGAAGATGCATGCCGGTCGTTGGATGTAAATCCAACAGCTTACAATGTCAGAATCATTTGTTGACTAAGTTGACAACGACTTGCATTGGCTTCGACCAATTGGCCCACATTTCAGCCTCCAAAAATGTGGCATGCATTCAACCCATTTTTTCAGAATTTACAGTATTTTTTTGCGGGGTAGAATTTACAGTCCATTTGATCCTTTTTTAATTACAATCCATTAGCTAGGCTGGGTGAACAAATAATGTAGCGTCCATGCGGCCCATTTATGTTTTTCCTAAAAAAAATTATAGGCCATTTGCACTTTCTCGAAATACACGATTTTGCTTGGCTTATTATAATTATAATGTTGGGGTGGGCGCAGCAATGTTATCAGAAAATAAATAGGGGCTGAGCATTTGTTATATATATATATAAATAATAAGTGATTTATTATTACATTAGTCCTTAAATCTTACCAAGCTTTTGTACACAATCACTAGGATTTTCGTTGCCAAAAAAATCCAGGATTTTATTGTTAAGAAATTATTTTTATAAGTTAATAAGATGTGGGATATTGTTTTCTTACATATGCCAGTATCTGTTAAATATATGATGACAATAACAATAATATATAATAACATACAAAATAATTTAAATAAATATAATATAGTTAGAAGGGAAACATAAGTTGGACCAGGCGTTCCTATTCTTATATAGAGAAATAGAACAGACCTCTGTGTTTTCTTCAAAAAAAACATAAATTGGGTTGCCGATGTCTTAGGAAAAATAAAACCTCGGATGGGAGGTCCATAGGACGGTCGATACATGACGGCCCTCAAGAAAATACAAACAGGCCTATGGACCTCCCATCCGAGGTCATGGGCTGCGCATGTTGAAAAAGAAAGCCTAGACGGGGCAGCCCAAAACCCAGTTGATACTTGCTGCCCCAGTGATAATAAATGATACCTGCCAGCTCCCCAGCTTCATTGTGAATTTATCTCCTATAGTAACTACGTTGAAGCAACTAAAAAATGTAACTATGTTGACAAACTCGTGGGCCACAACGTTAGTATAGCATTAGGAGGAAGTATTTTTTCGATGAGGCACTTGCTTGCGTACGGCCATAGACCTGGTGGGTCCCGGCTGTCCGCCTCTCCACGTACAGTCCTCTTGAGATTCCTCTCGTTTGTTCAGCATGTTCACAATGGAAGACAGCGGCGAGCGCACGAAGGCACAGGAAAAGATCCGACCACCTGAGGAAGTGCCTTATTTGTAACAAAACAACTGAACTAGCCTAGTGGCTGAGTAACACTACCCGACAGCTGTTCCGCCCGGGTTCGATTCCACCTATGCAGAGAAAATATCTCCAAAATTTTTGCCTCTGCCTTTATTGACATGTTGGTCCCAATTGTCATCTACGCACACCACGTCCAACACTTGCCAAAACTTTGTCCCTCGTTTTCTCTGTTTTTCGCACACTCGACATTGTGTGGGCATCTTGAAAATAGCATATCTTTTTGACTGTGCATCATATGAAGATGTGCTATGCATGAATGTTGATCAGCATGATGTTAACTAGCTGGTAGTTCAAGTTTTGACCATGAATAAAACTTCCAGCATGATGTTAACACTGTTTGAAAATTCCATGTTAATATAAATGCTCTGCCTCTGAAAGTTGCAGTTTCTTATCTGAAACTGAACTTGGAGTTTCTTATCTGAAACTGAAACTTGCAGTTTCTTCTCTAAGAATCACCTGTCAGTGACCGAAAGGCAGGGGAACCTCTCCTCTCCATCATCTCCATTCCAAAACCAACGTCTCTCCTCTCCCTCTTCTCCATTTCAAAACCACCCGCTCTCCTCTCCGTCATCTCCATTCCAAAACCACCATCTCGCCTCTCCCTCTTCTCTATTGCAAGACCACCGTCTCTCCTCCCATCTTCCAAAGCTAGCACCATACCACTCAGAAGGACATCTATGGAGGGGATGCAGCAGCGAATCAGGCAGATCGCCGGTGGCGACCAGGAAAAATTAGCCAGGTTGAAGGAGATCCTTACTTGGTTTGATAATGAGTGGGAGATTTCGAGGACGGTGAGGGCCATGTGGAAATATATGCGAAAGAGCGAGACGACGGCGATGAGGGCGGCGATGTACTCCTCGGCAGCAGTCACGTCGTAGTCTTTTGAGTTCATCGAGTATCTCCTCTGGGTGATGGAGCAGACAGATTCTCCCGAGGCGAAAGTCAGGCGGAGGTGGTGGGTGTAAAGGTCGAAGGTCAAGCACCCATAGGATAACGAATCGATCGAGTATGGTGTGTCATTCGTGAGGGTGTAGAGCCAGCCAGAGCCACGGGAGTATTCGTTCTCCCAACGCAAGAGGAGGCCGGATGGCGCAACGTCGCTTCCCCGCCGTTCTCCATGGTTCCCTCAATGCTCGCCTCATTTCAACGGCGTCGGTAGGGTTTAAGGTAAGCTTCGCACTAACCTAATCTTCCATCTGCTCATGCTTACAATCAGTGTGACAACTAATAAAAATCATGCTTACAATCAGTCTTCGAGTACTACTCCAATCACCCTAAAATAGCTCTGGACCTTTGGGTAAAAGTTGTGACACTGTCTACAAAGAAAGAAAAATAGATTTGTGCTTCTTTCAGAAAAGAGTACACCCCTAGAAAACTGCCAATATAAGCTACTAGTATTTTTTTTAAGTCTAAGCTACTAGTATTTGGTTAGAGGATTTGCTGCCGAGAAAGATCCGTCCACAGTGAGCGCCACACATCACACTTATGGTGGTGGATGTCAATGCTTAGATGGAGCAGGGTTGGTGTTGGTAATTTTTACTTGGCACCTCGCACTCTGCATATAAGCCGGTTCCATCCGTACATTTGTGCATTTCCACCAAAATGAAGCTGAATAACCCTGTTTGCACAGATAATGAAAAGGCGTGATTACATTATAGTGGCACTAATTGATGAAACATACACTAATAAACAGAAGAAAATATTACATCATACTGCAAATCGACCCAAGTCTCCCCGATACAGCTTCTCCCAGTGATGAACATCAGTGTACAGCGGTAGTACAAGGAGGAGCCTTGAGACATTCAAATCTCTATTTTTGTGCAGATCAACTAAAATTAAGCACCCCAGTTTGCAGAAATGCTTAAACATTAACAATGGGACTAGTTGATGAAACATACATTAACAAAGAGAAGCACTTTCTTTATCTACATTGGAAATGAAATGTTAGAGAGGACACTCGCTCTGTTTTAACTATATTATTACTTCATTTTATCAGTGACACTAGGGTCGAGCAGGTGGCAAACGAGGTTTACCGTGCGTCGCAAGGATGAAGGCTGGGGTGCTTAGACTGGGATGCTGAAGCTGGCTCTTTCAGTCCCTATCTTCCCCCTGATGTTTCTGTGGTAGCATTTGGGTTGTAATCCAAACTTGGTCGAGCTGGTGCTGCGTCCCCCTACCTGCCTAGCTTATGTGGCGAACTTGTCTCCTTCTAGTACTCATTCCGTTCTAGTAGTAGTTGCATGACTGCCCGTTTACACTGAGATGTTGTCGGATAATGGTTCTCTATGGTTGGGTTTCTTTAATGAAATCGGAGGGAACCCCCTCTTTCGATATATAAAAAAACAGTGGCACTAGCAGCGCCAAAACATTGCCTCAAATTAATAGTGCCACTAGATTAAGGTGCAAAATAATAACATTACTGCTTTATCATGGCAGTGCCAAAACAGTAGCACAAGAGCAGGATCAACATGTAGGATCTTTGCCAAACGGTCAGACCAAAAAGGAACATACCTCGTGATGGGAACCATATCTGCAGTCAACGTCATCGTAGAAGGGATGACACCAGTCACCAACATGGATGATTCAATTCATGGGACCTTTTGGTGCATTTCACCTAAAATGAAGCAATTTCCCATGAGCTAGCAGCTTCTTATTTTTTAAGAAAAGGGCTCCAGCCCCGGTTCCATTTCCATCAGAAAACGAAACCCACAGAGCTTCTTCTTCATTAGTTGCAATAAAATTGAGCAACATCAAGGTTGGTCGTGAAGCTCCTAGAGAGTAGGCGGACCAGCACAGTTGCATCTCTAACGAAAAGAAGCAACATATCTTAATGGGAAATTTAGCAGGACATGAAAAAAAAGTGCCATTGATTCATATTACTTGAGGCATTACATTGAAAACAACATTGGTTTAACGTGTCCTTACTTTTAACAGTGCGACTGCTACATTTTACCAGCGGCATTACATAAGAGCGGCTCAGGGCAACAAACATCATAAGAGGATATCTGGGTTGGTCCCATTTTTGTTTGGTATATAGCCACCTTATACTGTGTGAGGCTAGCAAATCTAGTGCTGGACTTACTCTGTTGACTTGTCCCCCAGTCCCCACTTTCTTTGCTTTTTCAACGAATAGATCGGGTTTAAATAGCCAATATTTACTACTTTTTGCCCCCATTGTTTCCTCTTTCGACCAAGTCCTAGATTCAGGTAACAAATCTTTCCCCACCCCACCCCCTTTCTTCCTTGTTTGAACCAAGTACTACTAGATTCGAGTGCATGAACTAGTTTTACCTCTTAACAGTAAAAAATTAGGTGGTTTTCGAACAGCCTATCGATCCTATCTGCACGAGGGGGGCTGAGAAATAGTAAAAGATACAAATGCAGCGACATCAGGAGCTCGGGAAGTAGAGCAAGGCCGGTTTCGAAGGAAGTTATACCTGAGGGTCTCCGGGATGTCGCTAGGTGGGCGACGGGAGGCCGGATCTGCTCACACTATGGCAACGAGGAAGAAGGGGTGGGAGGCCCTCCCTCGCCAGCGATGCTTGGGAGAGAACGGCAAGGCACGCTAATCGGGACACGCCGGCAGTGGGTAAGAGTCGTCGCCGAGGACGACCGCGTGAACGTTGCACCTTCTCACCTTCCCCGGTGGAGAGGATCCGGCTAGATCTATGACCAGCGGTGAGTAGAGAGAGAGAGAGAGAGTGTGGCCACCGCTGTCGTGTTTAGATCTGGAGAGGACGAGACAGTGTGAAGAGAGCAACACTAGCAAGCAAGCGCGGAGGCTCCTGCCTATTTAGTGGAGTACTAGTTTTCTTTTTTCTACCGGCCGGAGCCAGCTTGACCTCGGCAATGACTGTCGAGAAGTCTTCATGGACGTGCCCCGGAGGCGTAGTTGTGATCATTTTGATCTGAAGCACCAGATTATAACATATAACACGAAAAAATGCCACATGACAAGAAATCATAACCTCACTGCCCAAAGGAGACAAGATGAATCCTGACGGACAAACTAGACGAGGATCAAAGCTCAAATTAAAGATAAACTCGTAGAAAAGGGGTCCGTCGATAGATGTCCTAATTAACATAGCCGGCTTGTAACATCCCCAAAATTCTAAATTTTGGAATGTTATAATAAATAGATAGATTTGATTGATTGTTTGATTGATTGTCTGAAAGTGAGTGAATTCGAAACTTTTGAAAGTTAAATGAGAGGGAATAAAAGGACTTTCCCAAACTTTCATATTTGCTTTCTGATCTCCATGAATTCAAATTCTTTTCAACACAAAACCCTAGAGAGAAGATGACATGACTTCTTCCATTTAAAACGAAAAGGGTGTTTGAAAAATATTTGAATTCCATTGGGAAATATTTTCCAATTCTGAAACTTTATGCAACTCAATGATTTTCACGAGAGAAGATAAAATGACTTCTTCAAATTATGAAATATGAGTTGGGAGTTTCAAAGGATCAATTTCAAGTCCTTTTGGAATTAATTTTCAATTTGGATTTATTTGAGTTTTATTCAAATTATTTTTCTCCAAAAATAAAATATATGGAAATTAGGGTAACATGATTCCCTACAACAGAAAATTGGAGAAAAATTAATTTGAAATCATTTTGGTATTTTTAAAATGATTTTTACGGGATTTTATTGGACCAGTAGCACTCTTTGTTTTATCTGAATTTGTGTGGATTTTATTGAATTTATAAAAATGTTCATGTCGTAGAAAATCTTTTTCTGAAAATTTTGATATATTATATGCCTATATAATATTTTTCTTTTATTTTGTTTTTATCTGTTAGGTTGTCTGAAAAAAAATTTAAAAAAAAAGAGAAACCTTTCCCCGACTGGGCCGGCCCAGCTAGCCAGCCAGGCCAGGCCCAGCCCAACCGGCCCATCCGCCTCGTCCTCCAGCTCGGGACAGAGTCCCGAGCATTGCCGCAACTGCCGCCGCCTCGACGTCCGTGCGCCGCCCGGAGTCCTCCGCCGCCTTACCCCTCCTCCAAGGCCACCCCCTCCCCTCCCCTACTATAAAGCCGCCGCCCCGGGCCCCGCCTCTCTCTCCTCCCTCGCACTCCCGCGCCGCCGCAGATTCGCTGCTGCCTCGCCGCGCCCTTCGCCGCTGCACGCCGCCGCCCGGCGCCGCTTGGTGCTGCCGCGCCTCGCCTCCGCACGGAGCCTCCACCAGCACCGCCGCCTTGCCCGCACCGCCGCTGCCCGCTGTTGCCTGCTGCCACGCCACCGCTCACTGCCACCGGAGAACGCCGCTGCTGCCGGATCGGCCGTCGCCGCCGGCGAATCTCTGAGAACCGCAAATAAAACCGCCGGTAAACCGCCGACCCGCCGGTTCATCTCGGTTTATTGTTTTTGGTCCGGTTTTCTTTTAAAAACCGAACGGTTTTCTTTTAGATGGAATCTATTTAGCGAACGCGCGCTGGTTTAGGTTTTTAGCGAACAGTTTTCGTCCGTTAGCGTTCGGTAAAGAACGTTCGTAATTTAGTCTTTTTCTTTTTCTGTTTTATTTCCGGCCAGGGACTTATCTGTGAGGTTTTTCTTTACAGTTTAGTCCCTGAATTTCAAACACTCGTAACTTTTTGCTCGTTAGTCCAAATCCAACGAAACCAACGCTCACGTCTTCGTTATGATCTCCTCTATCCATTAATCCAACTCAAACTTGTTTTTGAAAAGTTTAAAATTTGAATTAGATCAGATTTGAATTCAAACTTCGTTTGATCATAACTTGAGTTCCGTAGCTCCGTTTGAGTTGATTCTTTTTGCAAATCGAAGCTCTTGACCTAAACATTCTAATAAGGCCAAATTCACATAATTTTGGTACTGCTAGAAATTGTTTTATGTTGCAAGAGTTATTTGCTTGGTTTTGATGTTTCCGAATAGTCTTCTTCGTTCTTTCTGATCTTTTGAGTGATTGCTTATGTGTGGTTACTATTGCTTGCTTACAATAGATTGACCGGAGTGTGACGAGTAGATCTATCAAGAGTTTTGAGTGCGAATCATCTTCATCAACATTGCAGGCAAGTTCACACTTTGATCATACTTTTTCTACAACCCAGTTTTATTACATTAGATCAATCCTCACACATTGCATGATAAGGATCTAATTAAATTGTGGGATGGGAAGTAGATGAGGTAGTACCTATTACCTGTTTATTATCAAACCTTTGGGAGTTACTTCTACGTTTGCTTATTATGCCATGCTATGCTAGTAGACGTGGATTGGGTGAGTGATATCCATGACAGATGTGAGATTGATAATTTAATGGTTTACCTAAGGTGGCAACTTAAACACACATCTGGGTGGACTGAGGCACCTGATGTCTATCAGGACTTGCCTGTTTTATTTTGGACCACCACCCAGGCCCAAAGGGATCATGAGATTATTCATACTAGAAACTTCTGTGTGCAGCCACATGCTACTATGGGCTCTGGCATAGTTGACTAAGTTGTGCGAACTCTTACGGGGTGGACTAGCAGATGTAGGGGTTGTAGGTGGTACGGTCTACCCCACATGTAAGGTGCTAGCGCTTCTGAAAGACTATGTCTCGGTCATCCGTTTCTCAAACACCATGTAGTGCGAGAAAACAAACGGAGGCGATCGAGTCATGTGGGGAAAAGTGCGCAAACCTCTGCAGAGTGTACAAACTAATCATGATTAGCCGTGTCCCCGGTTATGGACAACTTGAGTATCTAGTACTTGAATATCATGTGAATCTCATCATGTTACTTATAATTAATGTTGTTGGGTTTTAATGATGTTACTTAATTGGGATTGAGAATGCTGTCAACCATTCTCAATGTTTAACAACCACCATGATAGTAATTAATCTTATTCCTTTGAAGTAGGGAAAAATTGGCTTTACGCAAAAACCTTATAACCATAGAGCTTTTCCACCAGCCAAATATGCATGTAGTGATAGTCATTATTCATTATTCTCTATGGTGTGAATTTGCCAGTACATTCAATGTACTGACCCGTTTCGGGCTGCAACGTCTGATGTTGCAGGATTATCCTACAACGAGTAAGTGATACGTTAGGGTTACGATTTCTACACTCAACTTTTCCTTTGGTGTTGATGGGAATCCACAACCTTGTTGCTTCCGCTATATGGATTGAGGTAATAGTATTTACGTTACTTTATACATGTGATTTACCTCTGTTATAAATCCTTCGAGTACTGTGTGTGTCAGCATACCGATCCAGGGATGACACTTAAGCACAAAGGCTTGATCCATTCGGGTCAGGTCGCTACAAGATGGTATCAAGGCACATGTTGACTGTAGGACGTGACCCTAGAAACTGGCAAGCCCATAGCAAAGACTTTTCTCTACAACTTTCCCTTTCAAAAAGATCTTTTACCTCTCTTCTCTTCTGAGCTTATTCAAAAAAATTCCCTTTAGTGAGACCATACCCCTTTCCCCTTTTGACCACACGAAGATTCGACTGATGAGACCACTCCAAGAAGTACAAGATATCGGACAACTAAGACCACTTCGAAATGAAGAGTATTTTCCGTGCATCTGAATAGTGGAAACTACAACGGTTGAAGACCGAAGACAAGTAGAATTTGAAGGCTCTGAAGAATTCTCATATTTGTATGACCTAGGAAGGCTACCCTTATAGAACTTGGTAGACTATGGAAGTTGTCAATACCCGAGATCAAGGTGTATTGGAGAAAGACCAAAACATGGAGAGTTGAGAACTCAAAGTTTTGTCAAGAAAACCCTATGGCAGGAGATATCAACTGGCAAGATAGCTCATGGCAATGACAAGGGCAGAAACACGGTTATCCGTGATGTCATCACCATTGATACTGTGGTCACCGAGCTGAGCTAAGCATGCATTCCTTCGGAAGGATTGGATGGTAGAAGGCTGATGGAGCATCTATCAGCAAAGGATGCAGTTTTAAACTTAGCTGGTGTATCACCAAGATCTGGAGTAGTACATCAAGAAGTTTAAAATGGAGCTCCAGGAAGTCGTATTAGACAAGGAAGTATTTCATGAGGAACTCAGGATCCTGAACATGAGAGTAGCCAAGCTGGAGGAGCTACAACCTCGAGATACCGGAGAATTGTCAAGAACTGAAGGACAGTATGACCATGGTTTATATGAAGGATGTTGAAACCTAGAAGTTTGAAATACAACTCTGGAGTATTAAAGGATGTCACGAGAGATTTCACGTCAACAGAGATGATCTGGCAAAAGAACTTGAGAAGACAAGCATGATCAGAAAAAGCCATTGGAGGCATGAACAAGACTTGAAGAGTTTGGCGACGATGACCTTAGCAGACCAAACCCCTGTTTTATACCTACGTTAGACGCAATGTTTGTGAGCTGTCATTTGTTTGATGTTTTCCCGACGGCCACAAATAAAATCTGTCTTTTCAAAACTTTTGTTTGTATTGTGTGCATCCCTCTTGATCTCTCTTATCTCACCCCAAAACCCATGGACCTAATAGAGGATGAATGGAGATGAGCTTGTATTTTCGGGACCGATGAGTCAATTGGAGACAGACCGATGGATTCAGAACATGGAGGATCATATGGAGAACAACCCTATAGTCGGAAAGGATATGGCCCAGCATGCTCTTCAATGCTTTGAAAGAGGTGCTACTACTTGGTGGAGGATGTATCAAACCATCAATGGATGGCAAGGAGTAACCACTTGGAAAGAATTTAAGTTGACCTTGCTAAAGTCTCAGTTTGTGTCCCAGAAATTGGAGCCTTATGGAAATGATATGAAGAAACCTTGTGCATGCAAGCTCTGTGGTGAAATAGGACACAACCATAAAGAACACAGGGATGAATGCCCTAATTGTGAAGGAAGTCACCCAGCTGAAGAATGCCCAACTAGGCAGATCACTTGTTTCTTGTGTGAAGGGACTACCCACTACCCTGCACAGTGTCACATTTACACCATGGTACAAGGAACTATCCAGCAGAAAAAAGAAGCAATGAAAGGATCCCTAATGGGAATTTTAAAAGAACCTGCGATGAAGAACGAGGTGGAGGACACACCCAAAGAGGAACCAATTAAACCCTACACCAAGTCTTGCTATTCATGTGGAGAAGAAGGACACATCTCCCAGAATTGTATGAATGGGAATCTAGTAGAATTCCCGACAGAGGAAGTAGAGTATGACCCACAAGAAATAGAAACCCTAATTGGAATGAAGAAGTCCAGGAAGAGAAGCAGATTTGATTCCAGGAAGGATCTGAGTCATATCACCTGTTATAGGTGCAAGGAGTCAGGGCACTACCTCAACAATTTCCCAAAAAGGAAACCTCGATACTTCTCAGAAGTAATATGTTTTAGTGGTAATGGAGCAGGGCACTTTGCCAGAGAATGCCCCAAGGAGAAGGAAACTTGTGCAAGATAGTTGAGTTTGCAACAAAAGATATGGAGTAGTAGAAGTGAGAACATTCTCTTTTATATTGAGGTGTTGAGTTGAGACTTGTAATGGAAAAGCAAGAGATTGTAATCATTGGAGAATGAATAAAGTAGCAACGTTGGTACTGATATGGAGTTTATGAGTTTTTACTCTATGAAGAAGGATTTTGACCATTTTGAGGAAAAGAGAAATATGGTCTATGGAAGGTTTGTGCATTTTAAGGGTGGTAGTACCTTGTAAGAACCCTTGACCCCTGGGAAAGATAAGGCTACTCCACTGAGTGGATTTCGGACAAAATGAATATGAGTTTTGTCTCGATATGTGCGATACCCCAAGAGTGTGTGGGATGAAGTTGGAGACGTCAGTTGTTTGGACCAAATGTGATCAAGGAGTCATAAGAGAATGTTAAGTTGAATTGAGATAGACTGAAGGTAGCTCAGTCCAGGCAGAAGAGTTATGTAGACTCAAAAACTCAAGGAGGTAGTCTATGAAATTGGAGACAGAGCATGTCTTCATGTGTTCCCTCTACAAGGAGTTAAACGAATTGGAGTTAAGGGACAGTTAGCCCCGAGATTTGTAGGACCATACCGAGTTTTGGAGCGTATGAGAGAAGTGGCCAACAAGTTGGAGTCACCCGAAGGACTGTCAGGAGTTCATGATGTGTTTCACATTTCCCAGTTGAAGAAGTGCCATGCAGAGATGGCCAATATTCCCGTGTAAGGACGCTTGACCCTGGAAAGGATAATGATGTTCCACGAAGTGGAATATGGACTTCATAAGTATAAGTTTTTATCCCGGTATGAGGGATATCCCACGGGGATGAATAGATAAATTACTATTGGATATAAAGGAGGTATGATGTTGGAAATATGGATCAATGGAAACTCCATGATGAGTCTGAGTAAACATGTCCTAGTTTGGTGCCAATAGAAGGAAGGAAGACAGTACAATTGGATGGATTTAAGTATACTAGGAAAACTGGAAGTTGGATGTTGGATTAGAGATCCGCTGCCCCGATGATAAGTTCAAGGACTACAAGTGATGAGATGGGCCATAACCCACAGGCCCCAGGACCTGCCAAGAAGCAAGCACACTCTTGCTAAAGGAAAAACCCTGGAAGTGGATATACCTTTATCGACAGACGATTTTATAGGAGTTTACGCAAAACCTGAGAGTTGTGAAGGAACAATAGATGGTTGTTTGGCTTGCAGAATCAATGGATTTATCCGAACCTTGGTTCATCGACGAGAGAAATTCTGCAATGCTTGTGAGGATGACCGAGTGTTAGAATGCGAGATTCGCTAAACCGTATACAAGGTAATTATTTGGGTGCGGGATGGATTGATCACCATACCGACTTACTCTTATTATTCGCCTTGCTATATGGGATGGTAAATCTGAGTGACTTGCCTATAGTAGAGAGACGACGATATTAAACCTTGTTAAACCTTAGAATGGTATAGGTATTTTTCCTTGTACAAGGCAGCTTTTGCCAACCATAGGTTATACGGTGAGGATCAACCCAGACCCATTTCCTGCAGGAGAAACCATAAATTGTTGACCACCATGAGATATCGATAGTTGTTTAGTTTTGGCGCCCGACCCGTCAGCTAAGAAGACCCAATCTCGAAATAACCTTACCAAGAGGAAAGGACAGAAGAAATGAGGAAAAGGATATGCCACTACCTGAAGAGCTCATAGAAGGAATTTTCTCGAGGATCTGAGAAGCCCGACACTGTCAAGAATATGGATGAAGTATATGAGTTTTGATGGGACTGTAACCATGCTTCTAAGGGTGGTAGCACCCCAGACCCCGGAGACGATTGATGCATTTTTTTAGGAGACCCCAACCCTAACCTATTTCTTTCTAGCCTCTCCGAATCTCGAGGACGAGATTCATTTTAAGGGTGGTAGGTTTGTAACATCCCCAAAATTCTAAATTTTGGAATGTTATAATAAATAGATAAATTTGATTGATTGTTTGATTGATTGTCTGAAAGTGAGTGAATTCGAAACTTTTGAAAGTTAAATGAGAGGGAATAAAAGGACTTTCCCAAACTTTCATATTTGCTTTCTGATCTCCATGAATTCAAATTCTTTTCAACACAAAACCCTAGAGAGAAGATGACATGACTTCTTCCATTTAAAATGAAAAGGGTGTTTGAAAAATATTTGAATTCCATTAGGAAATATTTTCCAATTCTGAAACTTTATGCAACTCAATGATTTTCGCGAGAGAAGATAAAATGACTTCTTCAAATTATGAAATATGAGTTGGGAGTTTCAAAGGATCAATTTCAAGTCCTTTTGGAATTAATTTTCAATTTGGATTTATTTGAGTTTTATTCAAATTATTTTTCTCCAAAAATAAAATATATGGAAATTAGGGTAACATGATTCCCTACAACAGAAAATTGGAGAAAAATTAATTTGAAATCATTTTGGTATTTTTAAAATGATTTTTACGGGATTTTATTGGACCAGTAGCACTCTTTGTTTTATCTGAATTTGTGTGGATTTTATTGAATTTATAAAAATGTTCATGTCGTAGAAAATCTTTTTCTGAAAATTTTGATATATTATATGCCTATATAATATTTTTCTTTTATTTTGTTTTTATCTGTTAGGTTGTCTGAAAAAAAATTTAAAAAAAAAGAGAAACCTTTCCCCGACTGGGCCGGCCCAGCTAGCCAGCCAGGCCAGGCCCAGCCCAACCGGCCCATCCGCCTCACCCTCTGTCCCGAGCATTGCCGCAACCGCCGCCGCCTCGACATCCGTGCGCCGCCCGGAGTCCTCCTCCGCCTTACCCCTCCTCCAAGGCCACTCCCTCCCCTCCCCTACTATAAAGCCGCCGCCCCGGGCCCCGCCTCTCTCTCCTCCCTCGCATTCCCGCGCCGCAGCAGATCCGCTGCTGCCTCGCCGCGCCCTTCACCGCTGCACGCCGCCGCCCAGCGCCGCTCGCTGCTGCCGCGCCTCGCCTCCGCCCGGAGCCTCCACCAGCGCCGCCGCCTTGCCCGCACCGCCGTTGCCCGCTGCTGCCTGCTGCCGCGCCACTGCTCACTGCCACCGGAGAACGCCGCTGCTGCCGGATCGGCCGTTGCCGCCGGCGAACCTCCGAGAACCACAAATAAAACCGCCAGTAAACCGCCGACCCGCCGGTTCATCTCGGTTTATTGTTTTTGGTCCGGTTTTCTTTTAAAAACCGAACGGTTTTCTTTTAGATGGAATCTATTTAGCGAACGCTCGCTGGTTTAGGTTTTTAGCGAACGGTTTTCGTCCGTTAGCGTTCGGTAACGAACGTTCATAATTTAGTATTTTTCTTTTTCTGTTTTATTTCCGGCCAGGGACTTATCTGTGAGGTTTTTCTTTACAGTTTAGTCCCTGAATTTCAAACACTCGTAACTTTTTGCTCGTTAGTCCAAATCCAACGAAACCAACGCTCACGTCTTCGTTATGATCTCCTCTATCCATTAATCCAACTCAAACATGTTTTTGAAAAGTTGAAAATTTGAATTAGATCAGATTTGAATTCAAACTTCGTTTGATCATAACTTGAGTTTCGTAGCTCCGTTTGAGTTGATTCTTTTTGCAAATCGAAGCTCTTGACCTAAACATTCTAATAAGGCCAAATTCACATAATTTTGGTACTGTTATAAATTGTTTTATGTTGCAAGAGGTATTTGCTTGGTTTTGATGTTTCCGAATCGTCTTCTTCGTTCTTTCTGATCTTTTGAGTGATTGCTTATGTGTGGTTACTATTGCTTGCTTACGATAGATTGACCGGAGTGTGACGAGTAGATCTATCAAGAGTTTTGAGTGCGAATCATCTTCATCAACATTGCAGGCAAGTTCACACTTTGATCATACTTTTTCTACAACCCAGTTTTATTACATTAGATCAATCCTCACACATTGCATGATTAGGATCTAATTAAATTGTGGGATGGGAAGTAGATGAGGTAGTACCTATTACCTGTTTATTATCAAACCTTTGGGAGTTACTTCTACGTTTGCTTATTATGCCATGCTATGCTAGTAGACGTGGATTGGGTGAGTGATATCCATGACAGATGTGAGATTGATAATTTAATGGTTTACCTAAGGTGGCAACTTAAACACACATCTGGGTGGACTGAGGCACCTGATGTCTATCAGGACTTGCCTGTTTTATTTTGGACCACCACCCAGGCCCAAAGGGATCATGAGATTATTCATACTAGAAACTTCTGTGTGCAGCCACATGCTACTATGGGCTCTGGCATAGTTGACTAAGTTGTGCGAACTCTTACGGGGTGGACTAGCAGATGTAGGGGTTGTAGGTGGTACGGTCTACCCCACATGTAAGGTGCTAGCGCTTCTGAAAGACTATGTCTCGGTCATCCGTTTCTCAAACACCATGTAGTGCGAGAAAACAAACGGAGGTGATCGAGTCATGTGGGGAAAAGTGCGCAAACCTCTGCAGAGTGTACAAACTAATCATGATTAGCCGTGTCCCCGGTTATGGACAACTTGAGTATCTAGTACTTGAATATCATGTGAATCTCATCATGTTACTTATAATTAATGTTGTTGGGTTTTAATGATGTTACTTAATTGGGATTGAGAATGCTGTCAACCATTCTCAATGTTTAACAACCACCATGATAGTAATTAATCTTATTCCTTTGAAGTAGGGAAAAATTGGCTTTATGCAAAAACCTTATAACCATAGAGCTTTTCCACCAGCCAAATATGCATGTAGTGATAGTCATTATTCATTATTCTCTATGGTGTGAATTTTCCAGTACATTCAATGTACTGACCCGTTTCGGGCTGCAACGTCTGATGTTGCAGGATTATCCTACAACGAGTAAGTGATACGTTAGGGTTACGATTTCTACACTCAACTTTTCCTTTGGTGTTGATGGGAATCCACAACCTTGTTGCTTCCGCTATATGGATTGAGGTAATAGTATTTACGTTACTTTATACATGTGATTTACCTCTGTTATAAATCCTTCGAGTACTGTGTGTGTCAGCATACCGATCCAGGGATGACACTTAAGCACAAAGGCTTGATCCATTCGGGTCAGGTCGCTACAAGATGGTATCAAGGCACATGTTGACTGTAGGACGTGACCCTAGAAACTGGCAAGCCCATAGCAAAGACTTTTCTCTACAACTTTCCCTTTCAAAAAGATCTTTTACCTCTCTTCTCTTCTGAGCTTATTCAAAAAAATTCCCTTTAGTGAGACCATACCCCTTTCCCCTTTTGACCACACGAAGATTCGACTGATGAGACCACTCCAAGAAGTACAAGATATCGGACAACTAAGACCACTTCGAAATGAAGAGTATTTTCCGTGCATCTGAATAGTGGAAACTACAACGGTTGAAGACCGAAGACAAGTAGAATTTGAAGGCTCTGAAGAATTCTCATATTTGTATGACCTAGGAAGGCTACCCTTATAGAACTTGGTAGACTATGGAAGTTGTCAATACCCGAGATCAAGGTGTATTGGAGAAAGACCAAAACATGGAGAGTTGAGAACTCAAAGTTTTGTCAAGAAAACCCTATGGCAGGAGATATCAACTGGCAAGATAGCTCATGGCAATGACAAGGGCAGAAACACGGTTATCCGTGATGTCATCACCATTGATACTGTGGTCACCGAGCTGAGCTAAGCATGCATTCCTTCGGAAGGATTGGATGGTAGAAGGCTGATGGAGCATCTATCAGCAAAGGATGCAGTTTTAAACTTAGCTGGTGTATCACCAAGATCTGGAGTAGTACATCAAGAAGTTTAAAATGGAGCTCCAGGAAGTCGTATTAGACAAGGAAGTATTTCATGAGGAACTCAGGATCCTGAACATGAGAGTAGCCAAGCTGGAGGAGCTACAACCTCGAGATACCGGAGAATTGTCAAGAACTGAAGGACAGTATGACCATGGTTTATATGAAGGATGTTGAAACCTAGAAGTTTGAAATACAACTCTGGAGTATTAAAGGATGTCACGAGAGATTTCACGTCAACAGAGATGATCTGGCAAAAGAACTTGAGAAGACAAGCATGATCAGAAAAAGCCATTGGAGGCATGAACAAGACTTGAAGAGTTTGGCGACGATGACCTTAGCAGACCAAACCCCTGTTTTATACCTACGTTAGACGCAATGTTTGTGAGCTGTCATTTGTTTGATGTTTTCCCGACGGCCACAAATAAAATCTGTCTTTTCAAAACTTTTGTTTGTATTGTGTGCATCCCTCTTGATCTCTCTTATCTCACCCCAAAACCCATGGACCTAATAGAGGATGAATGGAGATGAGCTTGTATTTTCGGGACCGATGAGTCAATTGGAGACAGACCGATGGATTCAGAACATGGAGGATCATATGGAGAACAACCCTATAGTCGGAAAGGATATGGCCCAGCATGCTCTTCAATGCTTTGAAAGAGGTGCTACTACTTGGTGGAGGATGTATCAAACCATCAATGGATGGCAAGGAGTAACCACTTGGAAAGAATTTAAGTTGACCTTGCTAAAGTCTCAGTTTGTGTCCCAGAAATTGGAGCCTTATGGAAATGATATGAAGAAACCTTGTGCATGCAAGCTCTGTGGTGAAATAGGACACAACCATAAAGAACACAGGGATGAATGCCCTAATTGTGAAGGAAGTCACCCAGCTGAAGAATGCCCAACTAGGCAGATCACTTGTTTCTTGTGTGAAGGGACTACCCACTACCCTGCACAGTGTCACATTTACACCATGGTACAAGGAACTATCCAGCAGAAAAAAGAAGCAATGAAAGGATCCCTAATGGGAATTTTAAAAGAACCTGCGATGAAGAACGAGGTGGAGGACACACCCAAAGAGGAACCAATTAAACCCTACACCAAGTCTTGCTATTCATGTGGAGAAGAAGGACACATCTCCCAGAATTGTATGAATGGGAATCTAGTAGAATTCCCGACAGAGGAAGTAGAGTATGACCCACAAGAAATAGAAACCCTAATTGGAATGAAGAAGTCCAGGAAGAGAAGCAGATTTGATTCCAGGAAGGATCTGAGTCATATCACCTGTTATAGGTGCAAGGAGTCAGGGCACTACCTCAACAATTTCCCAAAAAGGAAACCTCGATACTTCTCAGAAGTAATATGTTTTAGTGGTAATGGAGCAGGGCACTTTGCCAGAGAATGCCCCAAGGAGAAGGAAACTTGTGCAAGATAGTTGAGTTTGCAACAAAAGATATGGAGTAGTAGAAGTGAGAACATTCTCTTTTATATTGAGGTGTTGAGTTGAGACTTGTAATGGAAAAGCAAGAGATTGTAATCATTGGAGAATGAATAAAGTAGCAACGTTGGTACTGATATGGAGTTTATGAGTTTTTACTCTATGAAGAAGGATTTTGACCATTTTGAGGAAAAGAGAAATATGGTCTATGGAAGGTTTGTGCATTTTAAGGGTGGTAGTACCTTGTAAGAACCCTTGACCCCTGGGAAAGATAAGGCTACTCCACTGAGTGGATTTCGGACAAAATGAATATGAGTTTTGTCTCGATATGTGCGATACCCCAAGAGTGTGTGGGATGAAGTTGGAGACGTCAGTTGTTTGGACCAAATGTGATCAAGGAGTCATAAGAGAATGTTAAGTTGAATTGAGATAGACTGAAGGTAGCTCAGTCCAGGCAGAAGAGTTATGTAGACTCAAAAACTCAAGGAGGTAGTCTATGAAATTGGAGACAGAGCATGTCTTCATGTGTTCCCTCTACAAGGAGTTAAACGAATTGGAGTTAAGGGACAGTTAGCCCCGAGATTTGTAGGACCATACCGAGTTTTGGAGCGTATGAGAGAAGTGGCCAACAAGTTGGAGTCACCCGAAGGACTGTCAGGAGTTCATGATGTGTTTCACATTTCCCAGTTGAAGAAGTGCCATGCAGAGATGGCCAATATTCCCGTGTAAGGACGCTTGACCCTGGAAAGGATAATGATGTTCCACGAAGTGGAATATGGACTTCATAAGTATAAGTTTTTATCCCGGTATGAGGGATATCCCACGGGGATGAATAGATAAATTACTATTGGATATAAAGGAGGTATGATGTTGGAAATATGGATCAATGGAAACTCCATGATGAGTCTGAGTAAACATGTCCTAGTTTGGTGCCAATAGAAGGAAGGAAGACAGTACAATTGGATGGATTTAAGTATACTAGGAAAACTGGAAGTTGGATGTTGGATTAGAGATCCGCTGCCCCGATGATAAGTTCAAGGACTACAAGTGATGAGATGGGCCATAACCCACAGGCCCCAGGACCTGCCAAGAAGCAAGCACACTCTTGCTAAAGGAAAAACCCTGGAAGTGGATATACCTTTATCGACAGACGATTTTATAGGAGTTTACGCAAAACCTGAGAGTTGTGAAGGAACAATAGATGGTTGTTTGGCTTGCAGAATCAATGGATTTATCCGAACCTTGGTTCATCGACGAGAGAAATTCTGCAATGCTTGTGAGGATGACCGAGTGTTAGAATGCGAGATTCGCTAAACCGTATACAAGGTAATTATTTGGGTGCGGGATGGATTGATCACCATACCGACTTACTCTTATTATTCGCCTTGCTATATGGGATGGTAAATCTGAGTGACTTGCCTATAGTAGAGAGACGACGATATTAAACCTTGTTAAACCTTAGAATGGTATAGGTATTTTTCCTTGTACAAGGCAGCTTTTGCCAACCATAGGTTATACGGTGAGGATCAACCCAGACCCATTTCCTGCAGGAGAAACCATAAATTGTTGACCACCATGAGATATCGATAGTTGTTTAGTTTTGGCGCCCGACCCGTCAGCTAAGAAGACCCAATCTCGAAATAACCTTACCAAGAGGAAAGGACAGAAGAAATGAGGAAAAGGATATGCCACTACCTGAAGAGCTCATAGAAGGAATTTTCTCGAGGATCTGAGAAGCCCGACACTGTCAAGAATATGGATGAAGTATATGAGTTTTGATGGGACTGTAACCATGCTTCTAAGGGTGGTAGCACCCCAGACCCCGGAGACGATTGATGCATCGAAATGAAGAGTATTTTCCGTGCATCTGAATAGTGGAAACTACAACGGTTGAAGACCGAAGACAAGTAGAATTTGAAGGCTCTGAAGAATTCTCATATTTGTATGACCTAGGAAGGCTACCCTTATAGAACTTGGTAGACTATGGAAGTTGTCAATACCCGAGATCAAGGTGTATTGGAGAAAGACCAAAACATGGAGAGTTGAGAACTCAAAGTTTTGTCAAGAAAACCCTATGGCAGGAGATATCAACTGGCAAGATAGCTCATGGCAATGACAAGGGCAGAAACACGGTTATCCGTGATGTCATCACCATTGATACTGTGGTCACCGAGCTGAGCTAAGCATGCATTCCTTCGGAAGGATTGGATGGTAGAAGGCTGATGGAGCATCTATCAGCAAAGGATGCAGTTTTAAACTTAGCTGGTGTATCACCAAGATCTGGAGTAGTACATCAAGAAGTTTAAAATGGAGCTCCAGGAAGTCGGTATTAGACAAGGAAGTATTTCATGAGGAACTCAGGATCCTGAACATGAGAGTAGCCAAGCTGGAGGAGCTACAACCTCGAGATACCGGAGAATTGTCAAGAACTGAAGGACAGTATGACCATGGTTTATATGAAGGATGTTGAAACCTAGAAGTTTGAAATACAACTCTGGAGTATTAAAGGATGTCACGAGAGATTTCACGTCAACAGAGATGATCTGGCAAAAGAACTTGAGAAGACAAGCATGATCAGAAAAAGCCATTGGAGGCATGAACAAGACTTGAAGAGTTTGGCGACGATGACCTTAGCAGACCAAACCCCTGTTTTATACCTACGTTATGTTGCAGGATTATCTTACGACGAGTAAGTGATACGTTAGGGTTACGATTTCTACACTCAACTTTGCCGTTGGTGTTGATGGGAATCCACAACCTTGTTGCTTCCGCTATATGGATTGAGGTAATAGTATTTATGTTACTTTATACATGTGATTTACCTCTGTTATAAATCCTTCGAGTACTGTGTGTGTCAGCATACCGATCCAGGGATGACACTTAAGCACAGACACTTGATCCATTCGGGTCAGGTTGCTACACGGCTTGACCTAGATGGTAGCCGAGTAGTCTTCGTGCATGTGTCCCCAATGACTAGCCCAATTCAGTTGTCATCATTTAACCCTCGCAGTGATCCGAAGCACATCACACCTAATTTTGCGAGATGGCAAGGAACCTTTTTTTAGAGTTCTCACCAGAACTAAAGCTATGTACAACACAGCCTGCACGATATGTAGATGATAGCCAATCCAGGCGTGTCTACTAGAGTCTAGTCACATGCATGGATGAACTGATCTTCCATGTCTTGCAGGGATCGTTCAGGTATCAACGTATGTACTACTTCTATTAACTCATCCGACTTGCGGGGCCGAGGAGTGTGCCTATGGTCGGTTCTCAATTGCGGTCCCACATGTGTGTGCAAACACAATATGACGCGCGTTCCATTCGGAGAGCGGCGTGCCAGACCGACTTATCGTCTGGGGTGCAACGCGAACGCGACGGGCGTGCTTTATACTCCGTACATGTGTATCTTCGTTTTCTTGAGGCTTTGCTCCATGGCAGAATCCATGGATACAAAATTAGTATACTATACTATTTAAAAGTCTAGGGCGGGGCTTTTCCCGCGGGGTAGGCGGGGCAGTTCCGCCTAGTCGGTTCGACAGAGACGCGAGAAGATGAGGGAGTAGGCTGCTGTAAACGTAGGGCTGTCTGATTTGACAATGGGTTACTGCTGGATAGGTGGGGCCCGGTGATTTGACTTGCCATTATCATTTTAACTCTGGCGCTACGACCGGCTTGAGTCTCCCGATTCCTAACCACCTCCATACAGGTGCCTCTCCCGATGCTCCACCATGTAGAGGCTGGCTCTTGCTTGAGAGCCCACTCCTCCACTTTTTCCTTGCCTCTTTCCCCCAGATATGCAAAAATGCCATGTAAAGCGGGCTTATAGCCCACAATTTTACTTGATCCTACAGGTGCTAAGCCTGCCACATAGGCATAAAGTCTGATGTGGCAAGTTAATTAAGAAGAGACAGACTAGTTTGGTGACTCCAGGAAGAAACGGTGATAAGTGCGCGTACCTAGATGAAGCAAACTTAGCAACAAAAAACTAAGCACCTATGCATTGGGGAGTTGAGTTGCTAAGCCATTTAATGCCCATAGCACCTAATGTAAGCACCATTTCATTGGAAGAGCTCACTCCTTGGCAAATGCACTAAATACTACAAAGAAAGAGATAGAGAGAAGTAAACAAAAATTACTCTTATAGCCAACCTTATAGCTAACCTTGTTGTATGAGTGACTAAGTGATGACTATGTATGACATGCCAACATCAAATAGCCTAACGCACCGTGTTAAATCACCAAGGGCGCGGCCGCGCGAGCGAGGAGACGGTCGTGGTAGGCACGACCATGATACGGGCTATTGGCAGCCCTTGGATCTGAGATCGAACGGTCGCATGCTAAGTTGCTGAAAATTTGCAGAATAACCCTCCAGGATAGGATATTCACCCATAGGTCTAGAATCACGCCATGCAACCATTTGATCTCAGATCCAATGGCTCTCGGAAGCCAGTATCATGGGAGAATGGAAAGCTTCGTATCACATGTAATTTTCCCGATGCTTGACATGACATCGAAAGCCATTTAATTGGGCGTCAAGTAGACATGACATCTAATTGGGCCCCCATAGTATTGTGCATGAATCCATTTATCCACCAGGCAAGCCACTACCCTACCATTCGCATGCCCCCTCCCCACTCGACTTTTTTACAATCGATAAACCGCTCCTAGTCGTCATGTCCTTTCACATTACGGCAGTTCCACTGATCCTAACCCTCCTCCCAAATCCATGGCGTCCCAAATCTCCATGATCGGTGGTGAGTACAAGGTTAGAACCATCACCGATGATGAGTTCGATTTCATCTACACCCATTCTTTCGTAATGGTAAAAGAATGCCTTGCTCGCTTCAAATGCATGTTCGAAAACTCAATAGATGAGTGGGTCATTGGGCTAGATGTTGAGTACACCATAGTCCTGGGAAGCGAGAAGAATCTAAAGGAGGCAGAGAAGAACAAGCCCGCCGTGATCCAGGTTTGCGTGCATGACTAATGCTTGCTCTGCCACATATGCCATGCCGACGGTGAGTGCCAAGATTTTTAGAATTTCCTCAAGGACTGCCGAGTCAAATTCGTTACTGTAGACTTTAGGAACGACAAGGAAATCCTGGGTCGGATAGGCCTCGTTGTAGGAGACCCCTTCGACCTCTAGAAGAAAGGGCTAGTGCCCTCCCGTGATCAGCCTTCAATGCTGACCCTAGCAGGAGCCATGGTTCATCCTTCGTACGGTACACTGAAGAAACATCCGTTCAAGTTTCATCATGCATGGGAGTGGAATGTACTAGATATAGACCACATCCACTACGCTGCAATGGATGTCTACCTTCGTTTCAATCTCTACAAGGGTTGGATGAAGAGCAAGAGCCAAGTGTGCGGTTCAAGCAAAGAAGTATCGGACAAGAGGAAGAGGGACAAGGACAAAGTCGAGGACGTGGATGAGGAGTCCGAGTAAGGTGGCAGTGTCGTTGCTCATGGTGGGTCTAATGCAGTGTCTACCGGATTAGTTGCTTAGTTTAATTTCAGGTGTGCTTAGTTTTATTTGAGGGGTGTGTTGTGCTGAGCCCCCAGCAGAACTATGTTATGTTTCTTCTCGTTGTATTTCGTACATTTCATATTTTAGTTGGTATAGTACTACCACTCATTTCTTCACATTATATACGTACAATATATATATAGCCAACATCATATAACCAGCAGTTTAGTTGCCAAAGAATTTCAGGGTGCTTAGTTTTGTCAGAGAATTCCGGGGTGCTTAGTTTTATTTGAGGGGTGTGTTGTGCTGGAGACCATTAACTTATCATTTTGTGAATCGGCATATTTTTGTCATGTAACATGGTCAACAGGTTTGACGTGAAAATAACAATGTCTAATGGCATTTCTAATATACACTGCCTCCCCCTAGATTTTCTTTATAGAGGCAGCATAGAACTATATGAGTGCCCTGTTAAATTTTGGAATTATTCTGGGTTCGTTTGGCCTTTTTTATACATTAATTGAGTTTCTGGTCATTTAATGTGCATAATTCAAATTTGAACTACAAGCACATGCTCCCGTGCACCAAAGTTGATTAAAAAATCACATGTGTGTCCTCGGGTGAATTTCTAGGTCACATGCAAGAAATGGGAATAAAATTCGAACATCTGGGCATCGTGGTTCAGTCGAGTACATTGAGAAGCTTGGTTTTAAAATTCTTGGAAATCCAAAACATGCCTGAAAATCATGGAACTTGGCATGGTGTCCTGTGATGGTACTACCATGCTGTGGTTAAAAAATTGCAGAATAGGAACAAGTTTTGGTATAAGTTTCTTGCAAACTGGAGCTTCTCTCAAGAAGGCTCATGGTTCTGAGAGGGAACGTGTCACCTTTGTGTGCATAATTCAAATTTTAAATACAAGCACATGCTCCAGTGCACCAAAGCTGGTTGAAAAATCACATGTGTGTCCTCGGGTAAATTTCTAGGTCCCTTGTTAGAAATGGGAACGAAATTCAAACATCTGGGCATCATAGCTCAGCTGGAAATATTGAGAAACTTGGTTTTTTAATTCCTATAAATCCGAAACACGCATGAAAATCATGAAACTTGGCTTGGTGTCATGACATGGCACCAACATGCTGTGGTAATTTTGTTGTCCGATTTGCAAAGGCGCACACATTAACAATCAACAAAGTCATTTTGGAACAAGGTCGCGCCCGCGTCGGAGCTTCGCATTGCCCTCCCCTAGTTGTCGGATGACGCCGGTAGCCTCATCCTGCATCCTCGTCCAGCCGGAGATCTGATCCATCTGGCTATGGACTATCGCATGCATCCGCCTATGAGAGTCCTCGCCTGCCCGCGAGAAATTTACCCAGGCCTCCGTGGCTCGGCGGGACCTCCCTGCTGCTTCAGCGGTGCGGCGAGACATCTTTGTTGCTTCCGCGGCATGGCCGGACTAGTCTGCTACATTAACGGCGCGGCGGGACCTCTGTGCTGCTTCGTCGGCGTGGCGGGACCTCTGTGCTAGTACTGTTGCACGGCTGGACATGTCGGCTGCTTTCGCGGCAAGGGGGGACATCTCTCGTGCTTCCTCTTCCATGCTCACCTCTCCCTGGTGGAAATCTCTCGACCCAGAACTCACGTTGGCTATGGCTTGATTGACTTGATTGTTTTTTGTGGATGAGGAGTTGAGGAGGAATGTGCAGTCATCTCAGCATAGTAGTATTTATAACCGAGTACTACTAATATGCTCCTAAGTGGGAAACCGTTTAGGTTGTGATCCGTGTTAACAGGTTTGCAATTAAATATAGCGTGGTAGTAGTAGTAGTAGTAGTAGTAGTAGTAGTAGTAGTAGTAGTAGTAGTAATTTGGAATGTGACGAGACGCGCTCAAAATTTATTGACGGTTCTACTTTCAAAGTGCGGCACTATTCCCGGATGGTGTAACATCCACACGTTTTCTCGGCCGTGGTGTAGCATATGCCATGGCACTGGTTCTTTTTCTATTGCTCTGTACGTGCAAAAACTGGCACCGTCGGATAAATGTCTTACGCTTGACCTTCATAGACTAGTCTTTTTTTCAGATGCATTACACCTATCTCTCGGGACTTCTCGCATGCACCATCACTGCTCCCTAGGTAGATGCCACCCACATACAGTTGTACTCTGAGAAGAGGTGCACGCACGCACTCGTCCTCTCGCACGCACACATCTGTAGCTACAAATTGTAGTGTTCTCAACCATCTGATTGGCTCTATCTTAGGTTTCACGTTGCTCCTTGGCCTTGATATTGAGAAGTTTAAAACGCGGAGGCTAAGATGGAGGCACGAGGTTTTGGTTAATGTGCGGGCCGCACACGGCACCAACACGACACGAGCTTCGTTTGTTTGGTGCGCATGCAGTCGGGTGAGTTGTCCAAGTATAGACACAACCAGACTCTCGTTGGTATCCGCGCCTCGACTTTGGCTGGTCATAGTGGAGAGTAGCATAGACTAGTTACTAGTCTATGTTACTAGTACCTTCATAGTGGGTAGTGTCATATAGTATATGCATAATTTAGCGACGAGTGCTCTCTATATGTACCACCTTTTTTCTTTAATTACATCTTGTTAATTTTGCTCCTTGGCGCAATCCATCGATACTACTACTGTACAAATGTATACATTTTTTAAAAGGCTAGAGGGCGGGGCAGTCTAGCTTGGTCCTTGCTTTCTTGCCTGTTGAACTTATTGAAAAGATCCTTGGTATACTTTGTTTGTGAGACAAAGGTACCTTCCCTAGTATGCTTGATTTGCATTCCAAGGAAAAATTTGAGTTCATTCATCATAGACATCTCAAACTTCTCCAACATTAGCCTTCCAAACTTTTCACTAAAATGGGGGTTAGTAGAACCAAATATGATATCATCCACATAAATTTGGCACACAAATCATTCACCAATAACCCTTTTCGTAAAAAGTGTAGAATCAATTTTCCCAATTTCAATGCCTTTTTCAATAAGAAACTTAGTCAAGAATTCATACCAAGCTCTAGGTGCTTGTTTAAGACCATAAAGAGCTTTATGAAGTTTGTAGACATGATTAGATTAGGTTTCTTGGGATTAACAAAGTCGGGAGGTTGTTTAACATCTACTTCCTCCTCAATTTCTCCATTTAGAAAAGAACTTTTAATGTCCATTTGATATAAAATGATATCATGGTGATTGGCATAAGCAAGTAAGATGCGAATGGACTCGAGTCTAGCAATGGGGCATATGTCTCACCATATTCCATACCTTCGACTTGAGTGTAGCCTTGAGCGATGAGACGGGCCTTGTTGCATACAACTTTTCCGTCTTCATCTTGCCTATTCTGAAACACCCATTTGGTTCCAATGACATTATGATCATTATTGAGATTTTCAACCAATGTCCACAATTGATTCCTCTCGAAGTTGTGTAGCACTTCATGCATGGCATTTATCCAATCCGAATCCTCAAGAGCTTCTTCTACCTTCATAGGTTCAACACTAGAAATCAATGAGTAGTGTTCACAAAAGTTAGCCAAACGAGTTTTAGAGCGAGTGATTCTCCCGGTTTGAAAGTCATAAAATATTTGTTCGACGGGATGATCTCTTGAGACTCTTGCTCTAACTCATGAGAGCTTTTGGTTGGGTTGGGGTGGAACATCCTCATCATCATCTTCTTCTTTATTGTTGGTGGTGTTGTCGTTCTCTTGTGGAGGTGGAGAAGGAGGTCGAGGTGGTTCATCTTGTTGTACTTCCTCATTTCCTCCGTCTTCACGTGTTTCACTTGTGGATGCCTCTAAGTCAACTTGTGGTTCACCTTGATGTGAAGTTGAGGCTTTAACTTGAATGGATGAAGTACTCTCCTTCACCTTCGTCGTATGAATCTTTCCAATGGACAAATCTTGGATTGCTTCTGATGGATCTTTGGCTCCTACATCAATTGGCAATTTCTCTACTTGTGAGCCGTTAGATTCATCAAACTTCACCTCTACAGTCTCTTCAACCTTTCGGGTGAAACTGTTGTACACATGGTAAGTGTGAGATTTTGAACCGTAACCAAGTAGTAAACCTTCATGAGATTTAGGAGCGAATTTCGAGCGACTATGCTTATCAAGAATGTAGCATTTTGAGCCAAGTACTCAAAAGTATCCTACTTGGGGTTTGTTACAGGTGAGTAGCTCGTATGCCGTTTTGCCGAGAAGGTTGTGAAGATATAGTTGATTCGCAGCATGACAAGCTGTCTCAACCGCTTCTGCCCAAAAGTGTCTTGGCATCTTGTATTCATCAAGCATCATTATTGCCATCTTGATAAGTTTCCCGCTCTTCCTCTCAACAACTCCATTTTGTTGATACGTGTACGTAGTCGAGAACCCATGTGAGATCCCCATTCATCAAGAAAGGTATCCATGTTAGCATTCTTGAACTCCGTTCCATTATCACTTCAAACCTTCTTGATCTTCACTTCAAATTGGTTTTGGGCCTTCTTGGTGAAGTTCTTAAAGATCTTTTGGACCTGTGATTTGTCATCGAGAAATAACACCCACGTAAATCTTGAAAAGTCGTCAACAAAGACCGAACCGAACGAGTTACCACCGAGACTCTTGTAGGCGTTGGGACCGAAAAGATCCATATGAAGTAGCTCGAGTGGTCTTCTTGTGGTCATGATGTTCTTCACGGGATGACTCCCTCCAACCTATTTTCCTGCTTGACAAGCACTGCAAATTTTATCCATGTAAAATTTGACATCTTTAATACCAAGGATGTGATCACTAATAAACTTATCAAGATTTTGCATGCCCACATGACCTAACCTTCTATGCCATAACCATCCTTCAGAAGATTTAGCAATTAAGAAAGTACGAGGTTGGGATCTCTTAGTGAAATCAACAATGTATAGGTGACCTCTACGAATATCGATAAAGAGCATGTTATGATTCTCCCTACGAAAGACTTGGCAATCTACTTCGGTAAATAGAACATTGAAACCAAAGTCGGCTAGTATAGATACGGAAAGGAGATTGTAACCAAGAGATTCAACGAGCATAACATTTTGGATAGAGCTATCATTGGGAATGGCCACCTTACCAAGGCCACATACCTTACCCTTGGAGTTATCTCCAAAACTTACATACTTGCGTGGGCCATCGTTTTTAGCAAGCTCATGGAATATGTCCTTATCTCCAGTGATATGATCAGCACATCCACCATTGAGAATCCATTCTTTCCCTCCGGCCATGTATCCATAAAAGTTGGCCATGCGACTAAGATTTCTCATAGTCTCTTCAAACTCAATGTCACTGTCATCATCTTCATCATAATAGCCATGCTCAATATCATCATGTAAGTGATCATGACCTAGAGCAAGTGATTCATTAGATTTATTACCATGAATTGCAAGTTTATGAATTCTAATTTCTTGTGAAATTAAGCTACTAATGACTCCAACATTTCCTTTAGCACGCATAAGATCACAAACCTCAAATAGACACTCAACAAACTTGGGATCACTAGGCTTCATTTTATGAAAAGCAATAGACTTTTGAAGAATCTCATCTAGATTTTTCAAGGAATAATTCAGAAAGCGTTCCTCAAGATATCTCCATATAGTGTATGTGCGTTCAAAAGTAGGCAAGCACACAGGCAAATTTCTAGGCAAACCTCTAATGATAAGATCAATAGTTCTAAGATTGCTAACCATGTCAAGATACTCATCAGGGGTAGGATGCAAAGGATCAATAGGAGGCCCATAAGGGCTAGTAATATACTTGTTAAAATCATATTCATTGAAAATCTCAAGCATCTCATTCTTCCAGGAACTATAGAACTCTCCGTCTAGCATAGGCACTCTACTTCTAATACTCCCGATCGAAGACTCATCCATCTTCCTCCAATGGTGATTAAACCAAAGCAATGGAGACCAAAGCTCTGATACCAATTGAGAGGATCGAGAAGAGGGGTCTAGTGGGAGATTAAACCCTCAATAAGCAAAAGTAGCAGTTTTAAAATTCTTCAAGTTAAGGATGAGTTTTAACACAAGTTAAAGCATTCACAATACATTTGAAGCAAGCATGACAAGAGTATATGCAGCGGAAAGAGTAAATCATGCAAGTTGCAAGAAATTAAAGGGATGGGATTGGAGTTTGCAAATGCAATGGAGACACGAATTTTTGGCATGGTTCCGATAGCTGGTGCTATTGTATGTACACGTTGATGGAGAGTTCAACCCACGAAGGGTAACGGTTGCGCGAGTCCATGGAGGGCTCCACCCATGAAGGGTCCACAAAGAAGCAACCTTGTCTATCCCACCATGGCCATCGCCCACGAAGGACTTGCCTCACTCGGTAGATCTTCACGAAGTAGGCGATCTCCTTGCCATTACAAACTTCTTGGTTCAACTCCACATCTTGACGGAGGCTCCCAAGAGACACCTAACCAATCTAGGAGACACCACTCTCCAAAAGGTAATAGATGGTGTGTTGATGATGAACTCCTTGCTCTTGTGCTTGAAATGAAAGTCTCCCCTACTCAACTCTCTCTCTCAGATTTGGCTATGGTGGAAAGATGATTTGAGTGGAAAGCAACATGGGGAAGGCTAGAAATAAAGATTCTTCTGGTAGGATTGGAATGTCTTGATCTCAACACATGAGTAGGTGGTTTTCTCTCAGAAAATGTATGATGGAAGTGTAGGAACGTTCTGATGGCTCTCTCACAAATGGGGAAGGGGGTGGAGGGGTATTGTGGGGACCCAGACTCATAAGTCGTGATCACCGAATGCACGTGTACAGTGATCCCAGAGATCAATGCTCACTGAACACACAGAAGCTGAATAACAAGAGTCTGACATCCATACATACCGTCTTACACAAATTATGACCATTATGGTCAAGTATTACATAGATAAAGCCGCAAGGGCTAAATACCAAATAAACTTAAGAAGCAGAAATCTTCGTCGGTAGGTAGAACCCATTCCATCTGCCTTAACCCTACATGCATTCTGACTGGGAAACGTCCAAGTGTTCCAAGTATTATAAGAACGTCGGTAGGTAGAACCCATGCCATCTGCCTTAACCCATGCCATCTGAAGTAAACTGGAAGAGTTGTCCAAGTATTCTAAGAATGTCATACAGGCCATATCTGGTCACAAATGTCGTCTTCGAAATATCTTGGGGCCTGATTTTCAGCTGGTAGTACCCAGATCTGAGGTCGATCTTGGAGAACACCTTAGACCCATTGAGTTGATCAAACAGATCCTCAATCTTGGGAAGTGGATAGTTGTTCTTGATTGTAACTTCATTGAGGGAGCGATAGTGAATGCACAAGAAGATGGTACCGTCCTTCTTTGCCACAAATAGAATAGGGGATCCCCAAGGGGAGGCACTAGGGCAAATAAATCCCTTCCTCAGCTGCTCTTCTAGTTGCTTCTTCAACTCTGCTAACTCTTCCAATCCCATTCTATAAGGCTTCTTATAGATGGGTCCTGCTCCGGGCATGAGCTCGATAATGAACTCAATGTCTCGGTCAGGAGGCATTCCCGGTAGCTCATCAGGAAAGACGTCGGGGTATTAGCATACTACTAGCACTTGCTCCAACCCAACTTCAGTCAGACAGTTGACTTGGGTGTCTTGGGCAGAAGAGGAGTTGGAGGTATATTTAACTTTACTCCTTGGTCATTGGTCACAGTGACTGTTCGGTTGGCACAATCTAACAAGCCTTGGTTCTTGATGAGCCAATTCTTTCCAAAGATCACATCCAAGCCTTGCGATCTTAAGATGATAAGGTCTGCTAGGAAATCTACCCTGTTAATGATGATTCCGACTCCCTTACAACCTATCTTGGCTCTCATTTCTGCTCCGGGGGTTTGTACCACCATAGGGTTATTTAGGGGTGTAGGGGTCATGCCACTTTTTAATGCAAACCTTTGGGTGACAAATGAATGTGTGGCTCCAGAATCAAACAATAAGGGAGTACTGCAGAGTCTGGTTAAGGTCTTCCATGAAGCGCTCTCTTTTGGTAGCATCAGTGCTGACATCTTCAGGAGCATACCTTGACAGACCACTGGACTTCTGCATGTATTCCTTGACAGTGCTACCTCCCTGCTTCAGGGTCCGGAACTCACGCTTCTTAATGGCCATAATTCCGGAAGGAATATGGGCCTTGCGGAATTCCATCTTGAAGTCATTCCAAGTGATGTTTTGCCCAGCATGAATGACCTTGAATCCATCCCACCAAACTCTGGCAGTTCCCCCAAGACAGTGGGTGGCATATGCCACCCTATAACGGTCTTCAGTGCAGCCGACTAGTTCCAGCATATCCTCAATGGTGCAGACCCAGTCGTCTGCATCTAGGGGTTCAGCAGTCTCGATGAAGGTGGGTGGTGCATGCTTCTAGAACTCTGCCAACATGGAACATCCATTTCCGTTCCCCTCCTGCTGGCGGTTGTTGGGGACAGCTTGAGCAATCATCTGGAGGGCTGCGGTATTGGTTTGGCGTTCCTCTCAGAAGGCTTGGAGAAGCTGAGCCATGTCCATGTTCAGGGGAGGTGGTGGCGGTGGAGTCTATCCTCGGGCTTGGTCCTGGCTGGCTCCTGCTTCGGCAGAACCTCCGGCTTCTTGCTGCTGGGTAGAGGTACCAGTACGAGTTACAACAGGCATCCTGTTGGAGCGGTCAAGGTCTCATGATTGGCATAAAATGAGGGAAAATAGTTTAGATGGGCGCCTAGTAAGGGGATGGGTGTGACACAATTTTAAGTTAAGCAAGGGCCAGAAAGGGCCAAACTCATGCATTAAAACCAAATGGGTGATGTAGTCGTTTACAAGTTCCCGAGTGGAGAGTACGACTTCCATCAAAACAAGTCGAAGGAAAACACCACACAACATGATTTCATTCGAACCATTACATGGACTTGATTTCGCATAAGGGGTACATGACCTATCCTACCTTAAGGGTTACGAACTGGCCTATCCTAGTCCTGAACGGTGTCTAAGTGCTGGAATGCTCGGCCGCGTATTCCGGCTCCTTTGGGTCTTCCTCCTCATCTTCATCCGTCTCAGTTTCTTCGTCACTTGAGGGAGTGGGAGAGTGGAGGAGCTGAACATGGTGCTGCTTCGCCGGTGGCACCGTGAAGAGGTTGCGATAGTCCTTCGCCGTCATACGGCGTGGCTAAGATGATCCCTTGGCATGCGTAACCTGTGGGGGTCGCCCGCCTCGATCGGCAATGCTACCTCTTGAGCACCGTGTTGGTTTTCCCCGAAGAGGAAGGGATGATGCAGAAAAGTAGCATAAGTATTTCCCTCAGTTTTTGAGAACCAAGGTATCAATCCAGTAGGAGGCTACGCGCGAGTCCCTCGTACCTGCACAAAACAAATAAATCCTCGCAACCAACGCAAATAGGGGTTGTCAATCCCTATAAGGCCACTTACGAGAGTGAGATCTGATAGATATGATAGGATAATATTTTTGGTATTTTTATGATAAAGATGCAAAGTAAAATAAAGGCAAAGTAAATAGAAAAGGAAATAACTAAGTAGTAGGAGATTAATATGATGAAGATAGACCCGGGGGCCATAGGTTTCACTAGTGGCTTCTCTCGAGAGCATAAGCATTCTACGGTGGGTGAAAAAATTATTGTTGAGCAATTGACAGAATTGAGCATAGTTATGAGAATATCTAGGTATGATCATGTATATAGGCATCACGTCCGAGACAAGTAGACCGACTCCTGCCTGCATCTACTACTATTACTCCACTCATCGACCGCTATCCAGCATGCATCTAGAGTATTAAGTTAAAAACAGAGTAACGCCTTAAGCAAGATGACATGATGTAGAGGGATAGACTCATGCAATATGAAGAAAACCCCATCTCGTTATCCTCGATGGCAACAATACAATACGTGCCTTGTTGCCCCTACTGTCACTGGGAAAGGACACCACAAGATTGAACCCAAAGCTAAGCACTTCTCCCATTGCAAGAAAGATAAATCTAGTAGGCCAAACCAAACTTATAATTTGAAGAGACTTGCAAAGATAACCAATCATACATAAAAGAATTCAGAGAAGATTCAAATATTATTCATAGATAGACTTGATCATAAACCCACAATTCATCGGTCTCAACAAACACACCGCAAAAAGAAGATTACATCGAATAGTTCTCCACAAGTGTCACATCCCTAGCTTCTGGTAATGCTCTAGGCTAGATTCATGTGTGCATCATGTCTATATTCCGAAAGATGAAATGAGGAAATTGAAAGCTTCAGAAATCATTTTAATAAAAGGGCAAGAAACCCTAAAATTGCAATCAGTAAATCCAAAATGCCCTAGAAATAGCTCTGACAATTTTGGCAAGAGTTATAAATCAAACCAAAATTTTGGAACATTTCTAAGGGATTATTTGGGCTCTGATTTTAAATCAATATTCTATTTGAATTTGGAGTTATATTCATAATATATAATGAATATATTTTCAAATGCCCTGAGACATTTTATGTATATGAGGAGTAGACCTTAAGTGACATAAAATTATCCTGGGGAGTTTTGGCACTGTTTTCAAATTTTTTTGAATTTGAATTCAGTGGCAATTAAACAAAACAAAACAGAAAAACAGAAACAAAAGAAAAAAATGAAAGCCCACCGGGCCTCTTACCCGCACCTACCTGGTCCAGTCCACCTACGCCCACCACGTCGTCTTCCTCCTGCCAGTAGGAGCAGGTGCGTGTCGACGCATGCGCAGCTATGGCCACCTCCTGCTTCGCGCTGGAGGCCCGTCCTTCTCCCTAATCTCGCGTTTGGAGATGCCCAGAGACCCCCTGACCTCTCTCTCTCCCTCGCCCGCAACCTCTCCCCTCCCCTGGCTCTCTCTCTCTCACCGGCCGAGCGCCACCATCGCTGCCCCTCGCTGCCCTCGCGGCCACAGCCCACCCCTTGCCTCCCTAGCCATCCAACCGCTCCGCCAAGACGTCGCGGGCCTATCCATCGAAGCAAGTGAGCTCGGGACACGCTGCTCCGTCGCCATTGTCTTCGTCTTCAACGTCGGCCACCGGAGGGAGCCGCCATCGATCTGTCGCCTGCCAGTCGTCCCCGAGCTCTTCGAGCCTCAGTTCTACTCCCTGTGAGGCCGCCGTCGTTTCCCCTCTCTCCTCTCTGTTAATTTCGTCCCCTAGACCCGATCCCCATCGACGTCGTACTCTGGCCGCCACCCAACTCGCCGTCCCCGCCGTTGCACGCCACCCCAGCGCCGCCCGAGGCCACCAACGGACGCGCCTCATTGCGCCGCTTCCAACGCACCCGGCCACGTGACCTCTCGTTGCCGGAGTTGGCCGGACGAGCAACCTCGCCGTGCTCTGTTTACGCCGGTGGTTATAACGCTGGCGATGATGACGTGGACGCGTCATTAGCGGCTAATTGAACCACTAACTAACCCCCCTGGCTCGCTGACATGCGGGCACCGCTGCCTAACTAACCAGCTAACAAAAATAGATTAAGATTAATCTAAACGCAGTGGCCCCATGCGTCACCGTTGACCTCGCTGACGTGGTCGTTGACCGGACCCACCTGTCTGTGACACTAAATGTCACTGGGTCACTGACCAGTGGGTCCCACTGGTCATGTTTGACCTGGACCGTGCCCCATTGACCTGCTGATGTCATGACGATGTCATGATGATGCAGTAATTAATTTCTGTTTTAAAACAATTCAGGAATTCCAGAAAATGACTTAAACTTCAAAAAATCATAGAAATTAAACCGTAACTCCAAATGAAATAATTTATATATGAAAAATTATCAGAAAAATTGAAGGAATCTGTTTATGGCATTTTCATGCATGTTAGAACAACTTATGGCTGCTTTTTAGGCCAATTCACATAAATAGAATTTAAACTCTCACATATGGAGTTTGAATTTGAACCTAGGGTTCAAACCAACTCCATTTAACATGTTGCTAGTTGCATTAGCTCAAACCAAAGCATATTGACATGTCATGATCATGCATCATATTGTGCATTGCATTGATTGTGTTTCTTTCTCTGTTGCCGGTATTTGTCCCCTCTCGATAGACGTTGTACCAACGTTGTGATCGTTGACACTGATGAAGACCCAATGATATCTTCAGAAGTGCCAGGCAAGCAAAACCCCTTGCTCATTCCGATACAATCCCACTCTCTCGCTCCGGCTCTCTTTTACTGCATTAGGACAACAGCGATTCATCTGTTACTTGCTGCGGTAGTTGAACCCCTTTCCTCTGCATGACCTGTCATTGTCACAATAAAAACATGAAACCCACTAGTTGTTTGAGCCCTGATGTGCCTACTCATTCATGCTTGTTTGTCATGCCTACTATTGCATAGAGTTGTGTCAGGTCTGATTCATCGGGAATGAATCGGAGGTGTGTCAACATGTCCTACTGTGTGTGAGCTAAGTGTGTGAACACGTTTTGGTAAAGGTAGCGGTGAGAGGCCATGTAGGAGTACATGGTGGGTTGTCTCATTGAAACCATCCTCAGGAACTGAGTTCCATGTTTGTGATCCATGAACAGCTACTACCACTCATTGGGATCCTTAATTGACCCTCTCGGCTTCTTAATCACCCTAGTACTCTGTCCAGAAGTTGCAACTAGTCTCTGGTGTTTGTAGGTTATGTGTTGGCGGCCGTGCGTAGCGCTGAACCTAGGGGTGGGCTATGTTGCGGTAGATATACCATGGCACGGTGTACCGGGCGCCCGTTTGGTGTCTCAGGAACCCTGTTCACATCGTTCGGGGCCGTATGTGGAAACCTCGGCCGGACTCCCTGCGGATGGAACCTGGATAGGCGATAAACCTGGGCTAGAGACTTAAGTGTTTAGGTAGGCCGTGGCCGACACCCTCGCCAGGCTTCCGCTTGAAGGTTGCCGAGATACATGATGTGTATATGGTGGTAAGTGGTGGGAGCGTGTGTGAAGAAGTACACCCCTGCAGGGTTATCATTATCTATTCGAATAGCCGGATTCCTCGGATATGGAAACTTGGACCCCTTGCATAGTTCATAGACAAGTGAAAGTGGATACCCTAAAACTCGCAAGATAAGCGTGAGTGCTATGGATGGCCTTCTCGTAGGGAGACGGGAGCAGATCCATAGTGGTGTATTGAATGGTGAATATGTGGACTCGTGTGCGCCACCCCAAAAGAGTTGCTTGTAGTCGTAGTTCAGGTTAGCCACTGAGTCAAAGCTGGCTTGCTGCAGTTAAACTCCACCACCCCCTTTGTTGAAACCAATGCATATGTAGTTAGTTCTGTTGTAAGTCTTGCTGAGTACAATTGTACTCACGTTTGCTTAATTTATGTTTTTGCACAGAGGCTTCAGTCTCGCTAGTAGTTCCACGTGGACATCGACGTTTAGCTTGATACCTCAGCTACGATCTTGTGCCCTCGGCAGGATCTGGTAGATAGTCAGGCTTCTTAGCCTTTTTCAATTTGTAGATGTCTATACTCAGACATGTTAAGCTTCCGCATGTGCTTGATATGTATGCTGTGATTGTTGGGTCATGAGACCCATGTTTGTATTTCTGGCTCCCCGGAGCCTAATGAATAAATACTTAAGTCGTAGAGTTGTGTTGTGATGCCATGTTGTATTTACTCATATCGAACATATTGTGTGTATGATTGAAATTCTTGGTATGTGTGGGATCCAACAATCTAGTTGTTTATCCTTGGCAGCCTCTCTTATGGGGAAATGTAGTCTTGTGCTTCCATGAGCCATAGTAGTCCGCTACAGCCCGGTTCACCGGAGTCCTGCTAGCCCAGCACTACTGCTCAGGACACTTGACTGGCCAGCATGTGTTTCACTTCGTTCCTGTGTCTGTCCCTTCGGGGAAATGTCACGCGGTGACATCCGGAGTCCTGCCTAGCCTGCTACAGCCCGGGTTCCTGGAGTCCTGTTAGCCCAGTGCTACCGCCCAGATTCACACGCTGCTGACCGACATGCTCGATGTGATTCATGTATGCCTGTCCCCATAGGTTAGTGCCGCTTTGGGTTCACGACTAGCCATGTCGGCCCGGGTTCTCTGTCATATGGATGCTAGCGACACTATCATATACGTGAGCCAAAAGGCACAAACGGTCCCGGGCCATGGTAAGGTGACACCCGTGGGAATACCGTGCGTGAGGCCGCAAAGTGATATGAGGTGTTACCGGCTAGATCGATGTGACTTGGAATCGGGGTCCTGACAACAAGAGAGGGGGAGAACATTGTATTGAGATCCAAAAAGAGAGAAGAAGCCATCTAGCTACTAACTATGGACCCGTAGGTCTGAGGTAAACTACTCACACTTCATCGGAGGGGCTATGGTGTTGATGTGGAAGCCCTCTGTGATCGATGCCCCCTCCGGCGGAGCTCCGGAACAGGCCCCAAGATGGGATCTCGTGGATACAGAAAGTTGTGGCAGTGGAATTAGGTTTTTGGCTCCGTATCTAATCGTTTAGGGGTACGTAGGTATATGTAGGAGGAAGGAGTACGTCGGTGGAGCAATAGGGGGCCCACGAGGGTGGAGGGCGCACCTGGGGGGGTAGGCGTGCCCCCTACCTCGTGGCCTCCTCTTTTCTTTCTTGACGTAGGGTCCAAGTCTCCCGGGTCTTGTTCGTTGAGAAAATCACGTTCCCGAAGGTTTCATTCTGTTTGGACTCCGTTTGATATTCCTTTTCTTCGAAACCCTAAAACAGGCAAAAAACTTCAATTCTGGGCTGGGCCTCCGGTTAATAGGTTAGTCCCAAAAATAATATAAAAGTGGATAATAAAGCCCAATAATGTCCAAAACAGTAGATAATATAGCATGGAGCAATCAAAAATTATAGATACGTTGGAGATGTATCAGGCAACAATGGGTTGTCCAAGGGGTGTGCCATCCTTCTTGATCTTGTCCGCCTTTGCCTGAGCTTGGCGGAGGAGTTCCTTAGTCTCGTGGAGTTCCTTTCGGAGCTCCATCGACTCCGAGGCCAGATGTTGTGCCAGGCTGTCAGCACACAAACTGAAGTAGGTCGGGAAACGGAGGGGAAGTCCTTCATCCATGGGTGGGGCCGGTGCGCTGCTCTCGTCATCACCCTCCTTACGATAAGGCAGATAACGAGTGGCTGGCTCGCTTGCCATCTCTGGCAGAAGATCCCGAAGGCGAGTTAGCGCCTTGAGTGCGGCAGTCTCAACAGCGAGGAGCAGGGTCGCCATCTGGGGTCCTTCAAAGAACCAACTCGTCGGAGAGACGTTCGCCCTCACGATTACCTCTACGTGACACTCCTTCCTGGTGTTGTTGATCTAGTGCTCATGATAGGAGAAGGTGGGGGCTCGAGCGAACTTGCACTTCTTGAGGCTGTCCTCAAGAAGCACAGGAAATCCGGTGGTCAAGAGGTCCTCGGGTACGACGGCCATCTACAGAAGTGGAAGGGAGAGGGTCGATAAAGGAAGTGTGACCCATATTTGGAATGTCTTTAGAAAAAAGATGGTATATAGGTAGTGTTGGTAAAGAGTCTCGTTCTAACTAATGTCCATGATAACTAAGGCTTCCTACGGTCAGGATGGCTCTGATACCAGCTCTGTGGGGACCCCGACTCATAAGTCGTGATCACCAAATGCACGTGTACAGTGATCCCAGAGATCAATGCTCACTGAACACATAGAAGCTGAATAACAAGAGTCTTACATCCATACATACTGTCTTACACAAATTATGACCATTATGGTCAAGTCTTACATAGAGAAAGCCGCAAGGGCTAAATACCAAATATACTTAAGCAGCGGAAATCTTTGTCGGTAGGTAGAACCCATGCCATCTGCCTTAACCCTACAGGCAGTCTGACTGGGAAACGTCCTAGTTCACATGTTCGTCTCCAAAGAACTCTTCTACAAACTCCTATTCTTCCATGTCTGGCCAATTAAATAACGAATGGCAAGCCAATGAGTACTTTGAATGTACTCGCAAGCAAGCCATGTTTTGGCTTAATATACAACAATGCATGACATAGGTAAATTTTTGCGGAAAGCTAATTTTATTGTGCTATGACATGTTCAAAAACTGGTAAAACATGCATCATATGAATTCAAGTAACCATAGGAACTGGTTACATATATCAACATAGATGGAGTGGGCTTCATCCCAACTCAATCATGTCAAGTCCTTTAACTTGACCCAAGTGGCTCTTCCCACTTATCCAAACACACACACTGGTTTGTAAACAAGTGGACGTAGCCCAAGAGCGGTTACCCAACTGTCCTTGACCGTGGACATGGCTATTTGAATAGTTTTACACTCTGCAGAGGTTGCACATTTTACCCACAAGATCCGGGGAACTTCCGTGTCATCCACGACCCACGGTACCTCAAGTACCCGGGGTAAGCACCTGATCACTATCTTTCCCTAGACGACACTAACATACAGTCCACTCGATTGGTAGTAGCCCCAGTTCCCAACATTTCACACCTTAAAAATTTGTGGAGTCTCACTCCCGTATTCATCACATACCACTGTGAAAGTGCAACTACCCCTAGGTGGTTTTCGTAATTCCTAACAACATATAGCTCATTGAGCTGATGCTATTTCAAGATTAATATCTTAAGAAAGCTCAATGATTGGCATGGCATCGATGAGAAAAGTGGACCCCTCAAAATGCTAAGGACAAAGGATTGGCACAAGCTCAAAGCTCAAGACTCTACATTTTCTATTTTAGTGATCCAAGATCACATTGAGTCTATAGGAAAAGCCAATACTATCAAGGAGGGATGAGGTGTTGCTTAATGGGGTTCTTGCTCAAAATGCTTAGTGATATGCTCCAAAACCCTCAACTACTTTCTCACATCCACATATGACCTAAACCAAAAGTCAAACTCGGCCCCACTGATTCTTTCTATCCGGCGCCACCGAGTTTCAAATGTCATAGCCATTGCCACAAACCCTAGGCAAATCAGTCTCACCGATAGGAATTTCGGTCTCACCGAGATGGGGTTGTAATCTCTCTGTTTCCCTTCGTAACATTTCGGTCTCACCGAGATGAGCGATCGGTCCAACCGAAATTGCAATGTAAACTCTCTGTTTTCCCTTCGTAACGTTTCGGTCTCACCGAAATGAGCGATCGGTCCCACCGAGTTTACCAGACCAACTCTCTGGTTAGCTTATTACCAAAATCGGTCTCACCGAGTTTGTGTAATCAGTCTCACCGAGATTACGTTATGCCCTAACCCTAATCATATCGGTCCTACCGAGTTGCATGTCGGTTCCATCGAAAACCCTAACGGTCACTAGCTTTGCTAAATCGGTTTGACCGAGTTTAACCATTCGGTCCCACCGAGTTTGGAAAGTTATATGTAACTGTTAGATTTTGTGTGGAGGCTATATATACCCCTCCACCTCCTCTTCATTCGTGGAGAGAGCCATCAAAACAAACCTACACTTCCAACCTATATTTTCTGAGAGAGAACCACCTACACTTGTGTTGAGACCAAGATATTCCATTCCTACCATATGAATCTTGATATCTAGCCTTCCCCAAGTTGCTTTCCACTAAAATACTCTTTCCACCAAATTCATATCCTATGAGAGAGAGTTGAGTGTTGGGGAGTCTATCATTTGAAGCACAAGAGCAAGGAGTTCATCATCAACACACCATTTGTTACTTCTTGGAGAGTGGTGTCTCCTAGATTGGCTAGGTGTCACATGGAAGCCTCCGACAAGATTGTGGAGTTGAACCAAGGAGTTTGTAAGGGAAAGGGGATCGCGTACTTCATGAAGATCTACCGCTAGTGAGGCAAGTCCTTCGTGGGCGATTGCCATGGTGGGATAGACAAGGTTGCTTCTTCATGGACCCTTCGTGGGTGGAGCCCTCCGTGGACTCGCGCAACTGTTACCCTTCGTGGGTTGAAGTCTCCATCAATGTGGATGTACAATAGCACCATGAAAGTGCGTTATATCGACTAGAGGGGGTGAATAGGCCGTTTTTATGAAAGTCTTCAAAACGTGGGAGTTATGAAGACAAACGATAGAAATAAACCTAATACCCTACAACGGAAGGTAAACTACACTAGGCAAGCCATAGTTAAGTATTCAATAGAGTGAAAGCACAATGACTAATAGCAGCAATGTAGTAAGGATCAGGTAGGAAGATATTGTGAAGCCAGACAGAACACGCAGACACTCAGTGAAGACAAAAGATAGTGCAAACATACAATGACTTCACAAGGAGTAACAGTAAGTAAAAGGAAGGGAAGATGAAACCATTGACTCGTTGAAGACAATGATTTGTTGGACCAGTTCCAGTTGCTATGACAACTGTATGTCTGGTTAGGGCGGCTAGGTATTTAAACCTTGGGACACACAGTCCCAGACACCCAGTCCTGAACACGCAGCTCAGGACACCCAGTCCTCACCGTATTCCCCTTGAGCTAAGGTCACACAGACCTCTCCCAATTACTCTGGTAAGTCTTCAAGGTAGACTCCCGAACCTTCACAGACTTCGTTCACCGGCAATCCACAATGTCTCTTGGATGCTCAGAATGCGACGCCTAACCGGCTGAAGGATGCACAGTCCTCAAGTGTAATAAGTCTTCAGATCACACAGACAAGAAGACTTAAGTGATGCCTAATTCTCTTTGGCTCTGGGTGGTTAGGGCTTTATCCTCGCAAGGAATTCTCTCTCAAAGGCTTGGAGGTGGGTTGCTCTTAAACGACAAAAGCCGTACTCTGAATCTGAGCAGCCACCAGTTTATGGTTGTAGGGGGTGGGCTATTTATAGCCACTTGGCAACCCAACCTGATTTATCCGAAATGACCCTGGGTCACTAAGGAACTGACACGTGTTCCAACGGTCAGATTTCAAACTCACACGGCAACTTTACTTGGGCTGCAAGCAAAGCTGACTTGTCCGACTCTGGACAAGATTCGCTCTCATAGTCTTCACTCGAAGACATAGGTTTTGTTTAAGCATCACTTCAGTCATTCTGACTGGTTCTCTTGGACCCAACTTAACAGTACGGTGGTTCCTATGACTCAACACAAAAGAAAGAGAACTACAAAAGATCTAAGTCTTCGAGCTCCATAGGCTTCATGTGGTGTCTTCTCTTGTCATAGTCTTCAATGTGAATATGTTCATATACCACCTTTGACTTCAATGTCTTCATACATTTTTAGGGGTCATCTCTGGTAGGAAAACCGAATCAATGAGGGACTTCTACCTGTTTATCCTGCAATTCTCACAAACACATTAGTCCCTCAACTAGGTTTGTCGTCAATACTCCAAAACCAACTAGGGGTGGCACTAGATGCACTTACAATCTCCCCCTTTTTGGTGATTGATGACAAACTAGTTGAAGTTTTCAACGGGGAATATAGTCTGTGAAATTGTAAAGGATAAGGAATTGTCTTCATAAGTTGCAAGGGCTCCCCCTGAAGATGTGCATATAAGTTAATTTGCTTTTGGAATGCAAATGCACATGGCAGGTTGTACTTGTGGAGATCCACTTCAACTTATGATGACAATCCACTATGCATGTGAAAGTATATGAAGATAATGACATGCATAAGGAAAATGGATGTCTGCAGAATGATCTAAGTGCGGAATTTATCGTCGCACATGCGGAATTTATCATCGCAAAACAAGGTGGCAGATAAGTAGCAGACGACCATCGAGTTTAAGTGTTACAACTCAAAGAACCAAATGTAGAAAAACGAGAGTTGTAAGCACGAAGCAAAATATAAAGCACCCGCCCATATGGACCCGCTTGAGGACTATCAACCTCATATGCTTCTCCCCCTTTTGTCAGTGAGGACCAAAAAGGTTTGAAGACATAGAGCATCTACTCGTTCCCATGAGGAGTAGGTGAAGTAGCAGGGTCGTTGGTGGTGTTTGGCGGTGCTGAAGAGCTTGGAGTAGAGTTGAAGCGTGCTGAAGGAGGTGTCGGTGAAGTAGCATCGTCTTCATCCTCGATAACTCTGGCAGTCACAGTTGCAGCAGAGGAAGAGAACTCAGAGTCTTCAAGGGATGGAGTTCTTCGCAGCACAGCCCTTCGAGGAGGTGTGGAGTCAAACTTGAATCGCTCAGTGAAGCCATCCTCTTGAAGATCATCTTCAGAACACATCAGCGTTAGCCCTTTCCATGTGCGGCGAGAGGTTTCATGGGCAACGAAAGCATTCTTGGTGGCAAGATTGTGAATGCGATTAACATCCACCAAGAGGCTTTGCATTTGACGCTTCAGCCAGTCATGATGCCTATCCTGTTTCTGATGAAGAGCCACAAGAAGCTCTTGGTCGTTGAGAACACGAGTGCGCTTCTTGGGTCGTGGAGCAGTTGTACTATCAGTGGCTTCAGTGGAAGCAGGGTGTGGTGCACGTGTATTGCCAGCTAAAGGATACACACGAGTGACTGCTTCAACTCCTTCAATGTTCTGAGAGAAACTCTAATGCTCTGCATTCTGAAGACTTAGAGGTTCCTTGGCAGGATCAGGATAGATGGCTTCAATAGAGATATCCACATCAGGCAGAAAAATCCGATGATTGCGAGCAGATAGCTGATATGAGATATTGGAGTGAAGTTTGATTAGCCGCATTACCTATGGGGCGTAGAACTTCAAGCCAAACAGATCAGAGCCTGATGCAGCAAGTTGGCGAATGAAGAAGTCCTGTGCATTGAAGCATTTTCCATGAAGAATATAGAAGACCAAAGTCTTCATTGCACCCTCAAGCTTGGCATGTGGAGAGTGCCCTTTGATGGGCCAGAGAGTTCGCCTGATGATGTGATAAATGGTTCTTGGCAGATACTCAAGGTCTTCAACGAAGAACTCCATGGGATAAGCAGCATCTTGGGGCAATGGCTTCATCATGCTGAGCATCTGACTCATATCAGGTTCAGGCTTCTGAAAGATGCTCTCAATAGCTTCACTATGCAGCTGACAGCCATGCTCGTAGAGATTGCCAGGAGTGGGAAAACCAGTGAGCTCAATGATGTCAAAGGCTTTGGCTTCGTGATGAACGTTTCCAGTCATCCACTCCAGGACCCAAGTCTTTGGATCTCTGCTATACCCGCGGATGTGAAGTGTGGCATAGAATTGGAGCATCAACTCTTCATTCCAATGCTCTTGGTCAGTAATGAACGGAAGCAGTCCAACTTCCTTGAAGCAATCCAGAGCTTCTTCCAGACAGGGCAGACCAGCTATAGCTTCAATGTCAAGGTGTTTGTGTGGGAAGATGCGACCTTGGTTGTGAAGAATGCATGAGTAATAGCTTCGCTGCGGATAGCTCCAGAACCGATCAGATGATATCCTTTCCCTTGAGTAGGGGTTCCTGGAGCTATCGAAGAATGTGTTGTCTGCTCTGAAGCCATTGATATTGAAGGAGCCAGGTGCTGATGCAGGACCTGGGAACCTTGGCAATCTTGGGATTGGCTTCTGTACCTGAGGCCTATGCTCAACATGATAGTCAAACTGAGGACCGGCAGCAGACTTAGGAACAGAAGTGACGGGATCAGTGGCTTCGCTGTCTTCTTCTTCCGTTGGGGAGGGCTCCACATTAGCAGTGGCTTCATTGGTGGTGGTGGTGGCAGCTTCAAGATTTTCATCCTCCACTTGACGAGCTGGAGGGTCGGTCACAAGCACGTTCTCCTTGAGAACTGCTTCTTGGTTGGACAGGGGAGTGGGAACTTGTGGGACTTCTTCTTCCGTGGCTGATGCAGCCGTATTGTCTTCAGCAGAGACTTGAGGCCTTGGACCTTTGCGAAGCCTGGGAAATGCAGGCGACGCCTGTGTAGTTGGAGTTGGCTGGGCCTCAAAGTCTTCTTCCTCTTGTGGGCGATCCGCCCATGAAGCATCCTGTGCAATTGGCGTCAGTGGACGACCAATGCTGATGAGTTCGTTGTTCTCGAGCTGAGGAAGGACTGCACCATCTTCTACATGGTTATGTTGACCAATGTCTTCAGCAGTGATGGGATCAGCTGCTGGAAAGTCTTCAGCTTCATGAGCCTCTGTGAAAGCAGGCTCATGGACTATCAGTTGGCGTTCAGCGTCAGGATAGACCATAGAAATGGGTTCAACTATCAAAGGCTCTATGGGAGCAACCCGATCTTTCTTGGTCTTCCTCTTCTTCTTGGAGGGGGCAGTAGGAGAGGCTTCGGCATGTTTCCTCTTCCTGGCTTCAGCCTCAGCAGTCCTTGTCTTCTTGAGCTCTGAAGCGGTTGACCGGCTTTCTGGCTTCGAGCCAGTCATTTTAGTTGGGAAGACAATAGGAACTGCTTCCTGCCTTGGTGCGTCAGGTTCAGCCGTAGCAGGCTTCTTCTTCTTCTTTGCGGCCATCCTGGGGTCGATGCCAGGATGCCCTAGGGCCTTGCGCTTCTCAGCCTCATTGTAGGCTTGCACACATCTGTCAGCCAGAACCTTCATGCGCTCAAGCGAACCCTGAGCTTCTGCACGTTTCTTTACAAAGGCTTCCTTGAGCTCGTGCATCATACTCTTGAAGTTCTTCACTTCTTGCACGCTGAGCTTGGCCATATGCTTCTTGAACTGAGCCTTTTCATAGTTAATCTTTTGCTTCAGTTCAACAATGCGCTGGGCGACAGCTAGCTCTGAAGCAATGGCGCCTTGGAAGGCGACACTGAGGCCAATGGGTAGTTGCAGATCTTCAAAGCTGATGTTTGGCGTGTCAAACCACTCGTCAATGAAGTTGTGGATGATGGTTACATCAAAGAGAGGCAGATCATTGAAGATTTCTGCTTCTTCTTTGCTCTTGATGAGTTGCTCAAGAGCGTCATCGGCAAGATCTTCATCACTTGATAGATCAATGGCATCATTGCGCAGAATGGCAGCAGCTGTTAGCTCTTGGCCGGTCTGTGGCAGAGCCATCTTGACCTTCTGGGGCTTGGAGATGCGTGATAAATCTTCGGACTGCACACTGTCTTCAGGAGGTGCAGTTGCCAGTGGCTTCGCCCTTGAGATTTTTGGTGAAGGGGCAGGCTTTGAAGCTTTAGGCTTCTTCAACTTGGTTGGCTTCTGCGCTGCAGGCGCTTCATCTGATTCAGCGTCAGCTGCAGGCTCATTCACTGCAGTCCCTTGAACCAAGATATGGGTGATGAGGCCTTCAAGGTTGTAGAAAGGACCGATGACATTGGGTTCTGCTTCGCGAGTTCCATCGGCACGGGGAGCAGAGGGACCAGGGTTGAAATCTAACCCCAAAGTCTTCTTGTTCTGCTTCGCTGAGTTCTGGGCAAACTGGAAGTTGCGCTTGAACAGATTGTCGTCACGACACCATAGTAGTGATGATGGGTGTGCATCAGCAGGCTGTGGCCCACGGACCATGCAGGGATAGAAGCCCTGATCAATGGCTTCATCTCTGGACCTGGGTTGAAGATTCTTGTATAGGATGTCTCCCCACCATTTCTTGATGGCGTTTTTCTCAGCATATTCCTGGGTTACAAATCGGTATTTGAACCATTGTTCTGCCCAATATCTTCGAATCCATTGGATTCGGGTCTTGCGTTGATTGTAATCCTCTTCAGGATCTGTCTTGTACAGTTCTGAGAGGTCATCTGGCAGATCTCTGGATGTTTCTCCACAATGCTTTCTGCCACCCTTCCTTGCTGATTTCTCTAAAGCCATAAACTTTAAACTGAAAGGCTTCAACACGTTCAAAGGCTTCAAAGGTTTTCGCTTGCTGGACAAACAGGAACTGGCTTCGGGAGAATTTATGTGATGTTGTAAGAATTCTGCAAATGAATGCAGACTATGAGAACCAAAAGATTCTCCCACGGACATGTACCTGTGACAGCATTAAGGTGTGAGGGAAGGGGAAGAGGTCATATGCATTCTCAGAAGATTTTGAAGATAAATCAGTTTAGAAGACATTGACCTCATCGTGCGAAGACATTCACTCATAGATAAGGAGTTGGTTCCAGATTTGTACGTATCCACAGATCAGTACAAGTGAGGAATCTAACTACTTTGTGAAGCATAAGTGAATATACTAGGCATGTTTATGAGATGCAGTATGAGAGAGATCTAACTCATGTGAATAGAAACTGCTTGTGGTAGAAAGTGACAAAGCCATAGGATCAATGGTGCTGTAAAAAGGAAGTTTTATTTACCACACGAAGAACTGCTAGACGGAGTGGAAGATGAGGCCGAGCAGTTCGATCTTCCGTGCCCTAACTTGGTGACGGAGGACACCTACGGCGACGGCGGAGAGGACGATGTCCGCGGTCGGCGTGAAGACGGCGTCGGAGAGGTTGCGGCAGCGAAGTGCTTCGTCGCCGGCGTTGTCGAGGGCTAGCGGTGGCGCTAGGGTTCGTGTGAGAGTGGAAGAAGAGATAATGACCGCTGTGAAGTGTGTATTTATAGGTACAGGGGCGGCACTGCGTTATTACATAGGTGCCCCTGGCGATTCGCATCTGAGGAACACATGGCCATTATGCGGAATTTTGGGGTTTGTTCCACGTCCCACGCACGCTTGGATTGTCGGGTGGTCGTTCCTACTTCTCCGGGTTTCATGTCGAGGAATGAGCATTGAAAACGGACTTAATGGTTGTCTCTGTATCTTCTGCTGACAGGGACGCAGAGAAGACATTCGACAGTTTCAATAGAATGCATATGATTTGGAGAGATAGAATTTGAGATAGAAAGCATAGAGAGGTTAGGGTCCGATCACATTCACTTAGTTCAAAAGATTCAACAAGAAGACATAGCTATAAGTGAATGCTGTAGAGGACAGAACACTAGCATATATATATAATCAACATAGTGAAGATAATCATGAAGATATGTTGAGATTGAAGCCAAACCAAATGTGAAGACATATCAAATATAACGCCATGAGTGAAACATTTCAATCAAAACAATTGGTGGTGGCGTTACCCACCGTATAGGAAGTATTAGACCCAGACACGGCGCACAATTATCGTGGCGCTCCGAAGCCAAATTCCACATTAATGTATTCACACTTAGAATGTATGTCTTCATTGATTGAAGATATACTTTACTTCATGTGTTGCACATCTAAGTCATCAATATGCATAAGGGTTAGGATGTGTGCCTGATCACAGGACATTTGAGGATTCCAGGATATTTAGCTCACACCATAACTTGCAAAATCTCTTCTCATCCAAGGGCTTGGTGAAGATATCTGCCAATTGCTCTTCAGTGTTGACATGTATGATATCAATATCTTCCTTCACAACATGATCTCTGAGAAAGTGATGACGAATTTCAATGCGCTTTGTCTTCGAGTGCTGAACTAGGTTGTTGGCAATCTTGATGGCGCTTTTGTTGTCGCAGTAGAGTGACACTTGCTTCAGATGAATGCCATAGTCCTTGAGTGTTTGCTTCATCCACAGAAGCTGAGAGCAGCAAGATCCAGCAGCAATGTATTCAGATTCCGCAGTGGAGAGAGATACACAGTTCTGCTTCTTTGAAGACCAACATACAAGTGATCGTCCCAGAAAGTGACATGTCCCTGATGTAGACTTGCGATCAACTTTGTCACCAGCATAATCAGCATCCGCGAATCCAACCAGATCAAACTCTGAGCCCTTTGGATACCATAATCCTAGAGTTGGGGTGTGAGCCAAATATCGAAGAATTCGCTTCACAGCTAAGTGATGCGACTCCTTTGGTGCCACTTGAAATCGAGCACACATGCAAACACTAAGCATAATATCTGGCCTAGATGCACACAGATAAAGTAAAGAACCAATCATGGAGCGGTATACCTTTTGATCGAACTCTTTAGCATTGTCGTCAGGACCCAGATGATGTTTGGCTGGCATTGGTGTTGTGAAGCCTTTGCAGTCTTGCATACCAAACTTCTTCAGGCAATCTTTGAGATACTTTTCTTGAGATATGAAGATGGCGTTGCATTGTTGTCGTATTTGAAGACCGAGGAAGAACTTCAGCTCTCCCATCATGGACATCTGATATTGCTCTTGCATCATATATCCAAACTCTTCACTATACTTCTGATTGGTGCAGCCGAAGATAATGTCATCCACATATATTTGGCACACAAATAGTTCACCATCATATGTCTTCGTGAAGAGAGTGGGGTCTAGGGAACTAGGTATGAAGCCTTTGCTCTTCAGGAAGTATTTGAGTGTGTCATACCAGGCCCAAGGGGCTTGTTTGAGGCCATACAATGCCTTGTTGAGCTTGTATACCATGTTAGGATGTTTTGGATCTTCAAAGCCAGGCGGTTGTGCAACATACACTTATTCTTCAATCTTGCCATTGAGAAAAGCACTCTTCACATCCATTTGATATAGAAGAATGTTATGATGATTTGCATAGGCCAGCAGTATGCGTATGGCTTCAAGTCTAGCCACAGGAGCAAATGTTTCATCGAAGTCAATGCCTTCCACTTGAGTATATCCTTGAGCAACGAGACGAGCTTTGTTTCTGACAACTTGACCATGCTCATCTTGCTTGTTGCGGTATATCCATTTGGTGCCTATTATATTGTGCTTCCGTGGATCAGGACGCTTAACCAGTTCCCATACATTATTCAGCTCAAACTGTTGAAGCTCTTCTTGCATAGCTTGAATCCATTCAGGTTCCATGAAGGCTTCTTCAACTTTCTTGGGTTCTGTTATTGAGACGAATGTGAAGTGCCCGCAGAAATTTGCTAGCTGAGTTTCCCTTGAACGAGTGAGTGGACCGGGTGCATTGATGCTATCAATAATTCTTTCAATCTGCACTTCATTGGCAACGCGAGGATGTACAGGGCGAAGATTTTGCTCTTGCTGATCATTGTCATTGTTAGAAGGAATGTCTTCAGGCTGAGCATTGTCTTCATGTTGATCAGGTGCTGAGATGATAAGTTCTTCTTCAGGATGAGCTTCAGAAGGTATAATTTCTCCAGTTCCCATTAGCTTGATTGATTCACTGGATGGAACTTCATCTAGCACATTTGGCAGTTGCTCTCTTTGTGAACCGTTGGTCTCATCGAACCGCACATCCACTGTTTCAACCACTTTGTAATGAAAGAGATTGAAGACTCTGTAGGAGTGCGAATCCTTTCCATATCCAAGCATAAAACCTTCATGTGCTTTTGGTGCAAACTTTGAGGTGTGATGTGGGTCCTTGATCCAGCACCTGACGCCAAATACTCTGAAGTAACTGACATTTGGCTTCTTGCCGGTAAGGAGCTCATAAGATGTCTTGTTTAGAAGCTTGTGAAGATAAACACGATTGATTGTATGGCATGCAGTATCAATTGCTTCAGGCCAGAATTTTCTTGGAGTCTTGTATTCATTTAGCATCGTTCTGGCCATCTCAATGAGTGTTCTCTTCTTGCGTTCGACGACGCCATTCTGCTGTGGCGTGTACAGGGCCGAGAATTCATGTGTGATGCCTAAGGTATCAAGATATGTATCAAGTCCTGTGTTCTTGAATTCAGTGCCATTGTCACTTCTGATGTGCTTTATCTTGGCGCCATAATTATTCATAGCTCGATTGGCGAAGCGTCTGAAGACATCCCGCACTTCAGTCTTGTAAAGGATTATGTGCACTCAAGTATATCTAGAATAATCATCAACAATGACAAAGCCATAGAGACAAGCAGTAGTAGTAAGAGTTGAGTAATGAGTGGGACCGAAAAGATCCATGTGAAGCGGTTCGAAGGGTCGAGTAGTGGTCATGATTGTCTTCAAGGGATGTTTGGCCCTCGTCATCTTTCCTACCTCACAGGCACCGCATAAGTGATCTTTCTTGAACTTGACGCCCTCGATGCCTATGACATGCTTCTTCTTTGCCAGGGTGTGGAGGTTCCTCATGCCAGCATGCCCAAGCCTCCGATGCCAGAGCCAGCATTCTGAAGCTTTTGCTAGAAGACATACGGCAAGTTGTGGTCCTGCTGAGAAATCTACCACGTACAAATCATCTTTTCGATACCCTTCAAATACTAGAGACTTGTCAGATTCCATTAATACAAGGCAATGATATTTTCCAAATATTACGATCATGTTCAAATCGCAAAGCATTGAGACAGACATTAAGTTGAAGCCAAGGGATTCAACAAGCATGACCTTATCCATGTGTTCATCCCTTGAGATTGCAACTCTACCTAGACCCAATACCTTACTTTTACCAGTGTCAGCAAATGTGATGTGGCTCTTGTCGGATGGACGTAAGGTTGAGTCCATAAGAAGGCTTCTTTTGCCACTCATGTGATTTGTACACCCACTATCAATAATCCATTCTGAAGACGTTGGTGTCGTACCCTACAGTGGAGTTAGGGGGATAGGCTTCACCAAGAGCATTGTGAAGCAAAAACATTTGTCGAACCAATGGGTTATGAAAGCTTAGATCCAGATTAGGACTAATAGGGAGAGTAGCAAGCGATTCAGGAACGAAGTACATAGTAAGACCATTCGGGCATTTGATCTTGCGCCCTACAAGATGTTTAAGGTCCCCAGCAATAGCGTCAGACGATTTTGGTTTTCTGCTGGAGACCTTTCCCTGCAAAAGAGAGTTAAGCTTTCTTAGCCACCCACATCTTCAAGGGTGGCTTAGAAGCAATAAGTCTAAGTGCAGCATCTGAGAATTTTGGCTTTGGAGCCCTAGCAAACAGTCTTGCAGGCGGACAATAGTACTCATAAGAATAAGCAGAATAGTTCTTGGTCTTATGAACATGGCGGTTTGATGAACCGCTCTCATATTCATATGCCTGAGTATGGTTTCCCTACAAAGCATTTGCATTAGTGCGACTCAGGTGAGTCCTCTATCTGTATGAAGCCTTTGGACTGTATGAAGCCTTTGGTCTGAGGTTTGTCTTCTTCACGTGAGGTGTCATGATGACATTCATAGAAAGATTCTCCAGACACCTTTTCGGAACCCAGATCTTCTTCATAGGCGGTCCATTCCTGCAGTTAGTACCAATGTACCTGGCAAACACTTCACCATTCTGATTCTTAGACAGTTTATAGTTTGCATCAAAGGATTCATCAATGATAATGGGGTTAGCACAAGTGAAGCCAAATAGATTGGATGGATCTGCTGAAGGTTCCTTTGCAGCAACCCACATGGTTTTGGGGTACTGCTCAGGTTTCCAGTAAGAGCCATCAGCATTCATTTTCCTTACGAACCCAACACCCTCTTTCCTCGGGTTTCGGTTCAGAATCTGCTTTTTGAGGACATCACATAGTGTCTAATGCCCTTTAAGACTTTTGTACATCCCTGTTTCAAGCAATGTCTTCAACCTAGCATTCTCATCAGCAATAGCGGTGGTATCCTCAACAGAGGGGTTAGTTACCATATCAACAGTTGAAGATATTGCAACAGCAGTAGCAGTAGAACATTCAGCAACAGAAGTAGCATTATCACGCTCAATGCATTTAAGACATGGTGGTTCAAATCCTTCCTGAGCGGAACTGATCTGTTTGGCGCGAAGTGACTCGCTTTCCTTTTGAAGATCTTCATGAGCCGCTCTCAATTTCTCAAGATCTTTCTTCCTTTGAAGATAATCATAGGAAAGCTTTTCATGAGTTGTTGAGAGAGTTTCATGACGACTTTCAAGTTCCTGATACTTAACGTGAAGATTTTTTATGTCTTTAATTAAGGATTCAGATCGAGTCATTTCAGCACCTAACAGATCATCGCTTCTGTCTAACAGTTTTTGAATATGTTCCATAGCTTTCTGTTGTTCAGTTGCAATTTTAGCAAGTGTTTTGTACCTGGGTTTTGAACCACAATCAGAGTCATCGTCACTAGATGTTTGATAGTGAGTAGTGCGTGTGTTTACCTTGGCACCGCGTGCCATGAAGCAGTAGGTAGAAGCGGAGTAGTCCTTGTCATTTGCATCGGTGTCGGTGATGAAGTCATTGTCTTCAGTGTTGAAGATGGATTTGGCAATGTATGCTATAGCCAGACTTGCGACGCCTGAATCGGACTCCTCCTCAGACTTCACCTCCGCCTCCTCAGATGCATACTCCTCCTCTGAATCCATTTCCTTGCCAACAAACGCACGTGCCTTGCCAGATGAGCTCTTCTTGTGTGATGAAGACTTTGAGGAAGACTTGGAAGAAGACTTTGAGTATTTCTTTTTCTTCATGTCGTCAGAGTCATATTCCTTGCTCTTCTTCTTCTTTTTGTTCTCATTGTCCCACTGTGGACACTCAGAAATGAAGTGACCAAGTTTCTTGCACCTGTGACAAGTTTTCTTCTTGTAGTCATGAGCAGAAGCTTCATCATTCCTTGAGCCTGATCGGGAAGACTTTCTGAAGCCTTTCTTCTTGGTGAATTTTTGGAACTTCTTGACAAGCATAGCAAGTTCCCTTCCAATGTCTTCAGGATCATCAGAACTGCTGTCAGATTCTTCTTCAGATGAGGAGACAGCTTTTGCCTTCAAGGCACGAGTTTGCCCATAGTTTGGACCGTAGATATCTCTTTTCTCAGAAAGCTGAAACTCATGTGTGTTGAGCCTCTCAAGTATGTTAGATGGATCGAGTATCTTGAAATCAGGACGTTCTTGAATCATCAGGGCTAGGGTGTCAAACGAACTATCAAGTGATCTCAGTAGTGTCTTGACGACTTCATGTTTGGTGATCTCAGTAGCGCCGAGGGCTTGAAGCTCATTTGTGATGTCAGTGAGTCGGTCAAATGTGAGCTGGACATTCTCATTGTCATTTCACTTGAAGCGGTTGAAGAGGTTGCGAAGGACACTGATTCTCTGATCTCTCTGGGTTGAGACGCCTTCATTGACCTTGGAGAGCCAGTCCCAGACCAGCTTGGATGTTTTCAAAGCACTCACACGGCCATACTGTCCTTTGGTCAGATGACCACAGATGATATTTTTGGCAGTAGAGTCCAGTTGAACGAATTTCTTGACATCAGCAGCAGTGACACCTTCTCCAGCCTTGGGAACGCCGTTCTCGACGACATACCATAGGTCGACGTCAATGGCTTCAAGATGCATGCGCATCTTATTCTTCCAGTAGGGATATTCAGTTCCATCGAAGACGGGGCACGCAGCGGAGACTTTAATTATCCCTGCAGTTGACATAGCTAAAACTCCAGGTGGTTAAACCGAATCACACAGAACAAGGGAGCACCTTGCTCTGATACCAATTGAAAGTGCGTTATATCGACTAGAGGGGGGGTGAATAGGCAATTTTTATGAAAGTCTTCAAAATGTGGGAGTTATGAAGACAAACGATAGAAATAAACCTAATACCCTACAGCGGAAGGTAAACTACACTAGGCAAGCCATAGTCAAGTATTCAATAGAGTGAAAGCACAATGACTGATAGCAGCAATGTAGTAAGGATCAGGTAGGAAGATATTGTGAAGCCAGACAGAACACGCAGTCACTCAGTGAAGACAAAAGATAGTGCAAACATACAATGACTTCACAAGGAGTAACAGTAAGTAAAAGGAAGGGAAGATGAAACCAGTGCCTCGTTGAAGACAATGATTTGTTGGACCAGTTCTAGTTGCTGTGACAACTGTACGTCTGGTTAGGGCGGCTAGGTATTTAAACCTTAGGACACACAGTCCCGGACACCCAGTCCTGAACACGCAGCTCAGGACACCCAGTCCTCACCGTATTCCCCTTGAGCTAAGGTCACATAGACCTCGCCCAATTACTCTGGTAAGTCTTCAAGGTAGACTCCCAAAACTTCACAGACTTCATTCACCGGCAATCCACAATGTCTCTTGGATGCTCAAAACGCGACGCCTAACCGGCTGAAGGATGCACAGTCCTCAAGTGTAATAAGTCTTTAGATCAGACAGACAAGAAGACTTAAGTGATGCCTAATTCTCTTTGGCTCTGGGTGGTTAGGGCTTTATCCTCGCAAGGAATTCTTTCTCAAAGGCTTCAAGGTGGGTTGCTCTCAAACGACAAAAGCCGTACTCTGAATCTGAGCAGCCACCAGTTTATGGTTGTAGGGGGTGGGCTATTTATAGCCACTTGGCAACCCGACCTGATTTGTCCGAAATGACCCTGGGTCACTAAGGAACTGACACGTGTTCCAACGGTCAGATTTCAAACTCACACGGCAACTTTACTTGGGCTGCAAGCAAAGCTGACTTGTCCGACTCTGGACAAGATTCGCTCTCATAGTCTTCACTCGAAGACATAGGTTTTGTTTAAGCATCACTTCAGTCATTCTGACTGGTTCTCTTGGACCCCACTTAACAGTACGGTGGTTCCTATGACTCAACACAAAAGAAAGAGAACTACAAAAGATCTAAGTCTCGAGCTCCATAGGCTTCATGTGGTGTCTTCTCTTGTCATAGTCTTCAATGTGAATATCTTCATATACCACCTTTGACTTCAATGTCTTCATACATTTTTAGGGGTCATCTCTGGCAGGAAAACTGAATCAATGAGGGACTTCTACCTGTGTTATCCTGCAACTCTCACAAACACATTAGTCCCTCAACTAGGTTTGTCGTCAATACTCCAAAACCAACTAGGGGTGGCACTAGATGCACTTACACACCACCTGTCGGAACCATGACAAAAACATCCGTGTCTCCAATTGTGTTTGAATCCTCCAAACCCTTCCCTTTACATTCTTGCAAATTGCATGCTTTACTTTCCACTACTCATATACTCTTTGCATGCTTGCTTGAATTGTGTTAAGATTGCTTGACTTGTTCAAAGTTGCTAAAATCTGCCAAGAACTAAAATTGGGAAAAGGCTAGATTTTTATTTGGTCAAGTAGTTTAATCAGCCCCTCTAGACATACTTTCGATCCTACAAGTGGTATCAGAGCATTGGTCTCCATTTACCTTGAGTTTCATAGCTTTTGGAAGTCATAGCCTTGGTTTTACAACCTAGGAGAGTATGGCGTCTAGCGAGGGAAATTACCACCGTAGAGGTCCTTACTTTGATGGTACTAATTTTGCTAGTTGGAAGCATAAGATGAAAATGCATATTCTTGGACATAACCCCACCGTTTGGGCTATTGTGTGTGTTGGCTTGCAAGGTGAATTCTTTGATGGGAGATAACCGAATCGTGAAGCTACCGCGGAAGAGTTGAAGATGATGCAATACAATGCTCAAGCTTGTGATATCCTCTTCAACGAATTGTGCCCCGAAGAATTCAACAAAATCAGCCATCTTGAGAATGCAAAGGAAATTTGGGATACTTTGATTGATATGCATGAAGGTACTAACTCCGTCAAGGAATCCAAGTTGGATGTGCTTAAAAGTCAACTTGACAAGTTCAAAATGAAGGATGGTGAAGGTGTCGCTAAAATGTACTCTAGGCTTGCTCTTATCACAAATGAGATTGCCGGCTTAGGAAGTGAAGAGATGACCGACAAATTCATCATCAAGAAGATCATAAGAGCCTTGGATGGAAAATACGATACCGTATGCACATTGATCCAAATGATGCCAAATTACAAAGATCTCAAGCCAACGGAAGTCATTGGAAGAATTGTTGCTCATGAGATGTCACTCAAGGATAAGGAGGAGCTCCATAACAAGTCAAGTGGTGCTTACAAAGCCTCATGTGAAGCTCCCACATCATCAAGTGAGAAACAAACCTTCAATGAAGAATTGAGCCTAATGGTAAAGAACTTCAACAAGTTCTACAAAAATAGAAGCAAAGAGAGAAGTTCCAAGTCAAGGTCCTACAATGATAAAAGATCTTCTAGTCGAGAGCGAAACTGCTACAATTGTGGAAGACTCGGACACTACTCCAATCAGTGTACGGCTCCCCACAAGAGAAGAGAAGATTCTCCCAAAAGAAGAAGTAGAAGAGAAGAATCACCATCGGGGGAGAGAAGGAGTAGGGATGATCGTTATGAACGAAGACCCTCTTGGAGAAGCAAGGATTCGGAAAGGAAGGACAAGTCATCAAGGAGCTACACAAAACGAAGACATCAAGCTCATGTTGGTGAATGGGTATCTGGCTCCGACTCCAACAGTCACTCTGAGAGAAGATATCACTCCGACTCCGAATATACTCAAGATGAAGGTGTTGCCGGTCTAGCACTTGTTTCAACCAACTCCTATGACATATTTGATTCACCAAATGAAGGAATTGGAAGATGCTTCATGGCCAAAGGTCCAAAGGTATCACACCCCTAGTATGTTGATTTCAATAGTGATGAAGATGACTTGTTAGGTGATGATGATTTACTTGTTGACGACTCTAGTGATGAATACTATGATGAAACGTCAATTAATCATGCTAATCAAGATGAAACGAATGACAGTGATAAGGAGAAGATTGAGTCTCTAACTAAAGAACTAAACACTCTTAAGTTAGCTCATGAAACTATCTTAGGAGATCATCGAGAACTTTTAAGGACTCATGAGAAATTACGTTTTGAGAAGCTCAATCTTGAGCAAGAGCATGAGTTCTTAAAGGCAATCAATGATGATCTTCGCAAGAAAAGTTCTTCTTACATTGCCAAGCGTTTACTCTTATCCACTTACATGCCTCAAGTCAAGTCTAGTAACAAGAACAAGAAGGATTCTTCCTCTAGTAGTAACAATAATCTTGCTAAATCCAATGTTGTTGCTTCTAGTAGTTCTCTTGATTCCACTAATGATTCTCTTAGCCAAGTTACACTTGAGCAAGAAAATAGCTTATTGAAGGGAATCATAGAGAAAGGTGTTTACAAGAGCCTTGCCGGGAGTAAGCAATTCGAGGAAATTGTAGCAAGCAAGGAAGGCACCGGAAGAATCAAGGTATTGGTTTTGAACAAAAGTTCAATGCCAATGGAGTTGAGTGGGAAGAAGATCAATACCCCAAGACGAAATTTGTTCCTCAACAAGAGAAGTATGATCCTACTTCTTTCAAAGGGACACAAGCTCAAGATGATCTTCCACCACAAGACCACAAGCAAAAAGGCAAGGACAAGCTTCAAGAGGAAATTGATGCATTTGAAGAAGCTCCTAAGGCCTTGGTCAAGTGGGTTCCCAACACTACATCAAGCTCCACTTCATCAAGTACAACTACAACTCCGAGGATTCCCATCAAGATGATGTGGATCCCGAAGAAGAAGAACTAGAGAGTTCTTCAGTGTGACTCTGCCAACATACTTCACTCTTATCATTTTGGCAAGAACAAGTACAATCAAATTCCACATCTTGCACTAGTTCAAGGAGTCACAAACCCTCTTGTTGGTAAGACAAGGGACAAGGTAACCTAATGCTCTCATAGACATCATATTGTGTGTGCATCACTCTATGTCTATGGATATCCTTGTTTGTTCCTTGTGGGACTAACCCGTGTAGGTATTGAAAGTGCAACTCACTCCAAAGGATAGCTCCGAATGATCTACATCAACTTGGAGCATCCACATCTTCAACACCTACATGAAGTCATCATCGACAAAACCCAAGGTTAGTTCATCCCTCTTAGGGGGGATATCACATCTAGGTGGAGCTTTACTCTAAGAATTGAGTTAAAGCAACTCTAATGGTGTGAACACAACAACGCTTCATGTAAAAGTGGTAACCCCACTTATGCTTAAACGATGATATGACCTATGATCAAATGTTCTCATTTGACTCCTAAGTCAATATACTCATATATAGATGACCTAGTCATCGCCAATTGCTTGATAGATGCTAGAATTGTTTGTGCATGCTTTGCCACATATTTCATTTGTCATTTTATTGTGTGAGCATGTTGGTTGCATAATTTCCTCATTCGAGGACATCAACTTGTGGTTTTGATTGATTGGTTTCCTTTTCTTTTGGCCAAGTGGATGGACAAGAATGCCTAAGAACCTTCTCTAGCTATCTATGCTTTTCTCGTCTCAAACTCTATTCATGCTGCATCACAAAGTTTGATCAAGTCAGATTCGAACCACTCTTTGTGAGGAGCACTCGGAGTCCCCGATTCGTCATAGACTTAAACTACCAAAACTTCTTTGTGTGTTTCGGTCTGACCGATTCATCCATTTCGGTCACACCGAGATCACTAAGTCGATCTAGGTTTTCAATCTCGGTGCAACCGATTTGAACTTTTCGGTCACACCGAGTTTCAGTAACTGCTTGCAGTTATGAATCTCGATGCCACCGAGTTGTTCCACTCGGTCACACCGACAGGGTCAGGCTATATATATATCCACAGGTCAAATTTTGGAAAACTTTTCGAACGTCCTCGCCCGCGCTTAGCCTGCTCTGCCTCCCTGGGTCTCCGGATCATTCTCCTCGTCGCCAGCCGCCTCGTGTCGCTGGTCTCCGCCACCCTCAACGGGATCGTCTCCGCCGTTGCCGCCGTAGCAAGTTCATCACCGAACTAGGGTATGGACTTGAACTTTGTGCTGTTCTAACTCCGATTCCTCAGCACATTGCTTTGCCATGTATCTTGCCACGATTGAGATCATTCTATCCATTGAAAACACTCCGTAGTTTAGTCGTGAATTGAAAATTTAGGGTTAGGTTTCCGCCGAAACCATCTCGGACCGACCGAGTTGATGAAATCGGTTCCACCGATTTGGATCAGGCCATTGCACATGTGGTTCTCAGTCTGACCGAGAATTGCAAATCAGTGTGACCGAGTTCAGCACTTTGTGAAACCCTAGCAATCTCGGTGCCACTGAACTGTGACTCGGTCTGACCGAGTTCACTAGTTTAGGTTCCAAAAACTGCTTCGGTATCACCGAGTTTGCAAATCGGTAGATCCGAAATGCGTTCTGTGGAAAACTAAAACTAAGTTTTTAACTCATTCTTTTGCAAAAACCTATGTATTTTGTGATGCTCATCCACTCTACCTCATCTATAATCTATTCACATGGTCTGTTGTTAGTGTTTGCATCATGTCAGATCAGAGTGACAGTCAGAACAAGTCTGAGGAACAGGTTCACATGAGTGAGGGCACTAGTCCCTCTAGCAGCTCGGATGATGGAAGCAGGAGAACACCCAGCAATCTGCCAAAGGCTGCCACAAGGGCCAGCAAGAAAAGAACCTCAGATTCAGAGGATGAGGACTATGTGGCTAAGGAAGAAGAAATCACCTCAAAGAGGAAAGTGCTCAAAAAGGAATATGGCACAGCTGCTGCCACCAAGCCAGGGATGAAGCAAAAGGTTCCTGCCAAGAGAGCTCCAATGTCTAAAGCCAGAACATCTACTCAAGAGACTTTGGGATATGCACCCAAAGAGCAGGTTGTGGCAGAAAAGAAAAGGAAGGAAAGGGTCAAGAAGACAACTGCCAGAGTGCTTGGGAGATCTTCAATCATGAAAGACTCTGAAGAAGAGGAAGAGGAAGAGGATGCAACACCAGCACCCAAAGCTCAAAAGCTTATGGGAGATGCCATAAGATCAGGGGATGCTCCATCTAAGCCCAAAGGAACTCCTAAGCCAGCTGCTCCAAAACCCAAAACTGCACCCAAGAGGAACACCAAGAACATCCCAGCAGCAGAGAAGAACAAGGCCCCAATGCCTGAAGCTGCAATGGAAGAAGAAGATGATTCTGTTGTCTTGAGGAAATTGAAGCCAAAAATTCCAGATCACAATGATGCTCATCCAGTTGCAGAGAACATGAAAGTCAGGAAGGACTCTGGTCTAAGGCTATGGAGAGAGTCTGATCCATATGCCACCAGGAGAAGGACTGTTGTGGACTACAGGTTCCATACAAAGGAACAGCAGGACTTCTATGAGACCATCTTGCTTGACAAGAAGCCCATAGTGTGTGACATGAGATGGGTCGATTGGTCATTCATTGAGGAAAATGAGGATCACTTCCCTGGTGTATATGACGGCTTCAAGGCATGTGGAGTTGATGAGTTTGTGGCTCAGAAGCTCACAAAATGGAATGATGAACTCATCATGCAGTTCTACTCCACAGCTCACTTCTACCCAGATGGAAGGATTGTCTGGATGTCTGAAGGTACTAGGTACCAGTCCACTATTGCAGAATGGGCTAAGTTGATCAATGCCCCAGAAGAGTGTGAAGATGACTTGGATGTCTATGCCAAGAAGAAGAAGGATCACAACACCATGGCACACATGTACAAGGAGATCCTAGATGCTGCTCTTGAGACACACAAGTTTGGATCTGTACATTACCTTCTGTCAGGCTTGCCAACTATCAACTGGATCCTCAGGCACACTCTCTTGCCAAAGTCAGGTGATCACAAGATGATCAGAGTCCATGCAATTAACTTGCTTCACATCTTTGATGTCCCACAGAAGGTCAAAGTCATGAGCCTAATAGTGGAAACCAAAGAGGACAGCTGCAGATCAGAAGAGGAGTTGTGGGTATGCCCCACAGATCCAGGAGCTGATCAACTCCAAGATGGGCATTGGCACATATCTGCTGGACAAGGAGCACCTGCCCATCTACCCAGACTTTGAGGACAACACTATGGTGATGGATGAAAATGAACCATCTTCTGTGCACGCGCAAGCCAAGAAGGAGAAGGCAAAGGCTAAAAAGGCCGCAAGGATGCCAACTACTGAAGAAGCATCTTCTGAAGAGCAAGCAAGATCAGCTTGGCTACTTGATTGCCTCCACCCTGAGTACTGAGAAGGGATTGGCTACCCTGACTCAAAACCAGGAGAGCTTGGAGAGAATTGTGGAGCAGAAGTTCTATGACCTAGATGTGAAGGTCACTGAGATCCAGTCAGTCGTTGAGAAACTTCAGGATGAAGTGTAGGAGAAGAAGGGCAAGACAATGACTGATGCTTTTGCTAGAGTGCCCAGAGGTCAAAGGTCTGCTGGAGTGCCTATTCCACACACCAGAGCTACTTCATCTACACCAGCTACAGCTTCAGTGCCACCGGCTCCAGCACCTACTCCACCAGCTCCATCTACATCGACTGATGCCTTCGTTCTTGGAGTTCTGTCTACACCACCACCTAAAGACCAAGCCTGAGTGTCGATATAGCACTATGCATTTTTTATGAACTTTTTGGTAACTTGTTGCCAAAGGGGGAGAAAATGTATAGATCATAGGCTTCGAGAGAGAGCGTTGCTTTTTATTCTCTCTTTTTGTTTGGTGGTTAAACTTCGTTTATTAGCTTGGTTGAGATACTTTATACTTTCTGGTTGCTTAGATGATCATGTGTTTGATCATATGCTACCTTAATGCTTGTTCGATGACATTATCCTTTTTTTATATTCCATATGATCATTCACTTTGCTTGGTGATGAGTGCATGTATTTTAATTATTATCATTTTGAGCGCTCCATCAAGATGTATGTGACATGGAAGGGTAACCCATGATCCTAACTCTTTGTGCATTTGTAGTCCAAAGCAAATCTTAAACTATGCACAAATTTAGGGGGAGCTCTTGCTTTTCACATACTTCTCAAAGCGACAATGTTTTTCACTCTTATTATCATTTGTCGAAGCTTTGATCTATATGTTGTCATCAATTACCAAAAAGGGGGAGATTGAAAGTGCAACTATCCCTAGGTGGTTTTGGTAATTCCTAACAACATATAGCTCCTTGAGCTAATGCTATTTCAAGATTAATATCTCAGGAAAGCTCAATGATTGGCATGGCATGGATGAGAAAAGTGGGCCCCTCAAAATGCTAAGGACAAAGGATTGGCTCAAGCTCAAAGCTCAAGACTCTACATTTTCTATTTTAGTGATCCAAGATCGCATTGAGTCTATAGGAAAAGCCAATTCTATCAAGGAGGGATGAGGTGTTGCTTAATGAGGTTCTTGCTCAAAATGCTTAGTGATATGCTCCAAAACCCTCAACTACTTTCTCACATCCACATATGACCTAAACCAAAAGTCAAAATCGGCCCCACCGATTCTTTCTATCCGGCGCCACCGAGTTTCAAATGCCATAGCCACTGCCACAAACCCTGGGCAAATCGGTCTCACCGATAGGGATCTCGGTCTCACCGAGATGGGGTTGTAATCTCTCTATTTCCCTTCGTAACATTTCGGTCTCACCGAGATGAGCGATCGGTCCCACCGAGATTGCAATGTAAACTCTCTGTTTTCCATTCGTAACGTTTCGGTCTCACCGAAATGAGCGATTGGTCCCACTGAGTTTACCTGACCAACTCTCTGGTTAGCTTATTACCAAAATCGGTCTCACCGAGTTTGTGTAATCGGTCTCACCGAGATTACGTTATGCCATAACCCTAATCATATCAGTCCTACCGAGTTGCATGTCGGTCCCACCGAAAACCCTAACGGTCACTAGCTTTGCCAAATCGGTCCGACCGAGTTTAACCATTCGGTCCCACCGAGTTTGGAAAGTTATATGTAACGGTTAGATTTTGTGTGGAGGCTATATATACCCCTCCACCTCCTCTTCATTCGTGGAGAGAGCCATCAAAACAAACCTACACTTCCAACCTATATTTTCTGAGAGAGAACCACCTACACTTGTGTTGAGACCAAGATATTCCATTCCTACCATATGAATCTTGATCTCTAGCCTTCCCCAAGTTGCTTTCCACTCAAATCCTCTTTCCACCAAATTCATATCCTGTGAAAGAGAGTTGAGTGTTGGGGAGTCTATCATTTGAAGCACAAGACCAAGGAGTTCATCATCAACACACCATTTGTTACTTCTTGGAGAGTGGTGTCTCCTAGATTGCCTAGGTGTCACTTGGGAGCTTCCGACAAGATTGTGGAGTTGAACCAAGGAGTTTGTAATGGCAAGGGGATCGCCTACTTCATGAAGATCTACCGCTAGTGAGGCAAGTCCTTCGTGGGAGATGGCCATGGTGCGATAGAAAAGGTTGCTTCTTCGTGGACCCTTCGTGGGTGGAGCCCTCCGTGGACTCGCGCAATCGTTACCCTTCATGGGTTGAAGTCTCCATCAACGTGGATGTACGATAGCACCACCTATCGGAACCACGACAAAAACATCTGTGTCTCCAATTGCATTTGAATCCTCCAAACCCTTCCCTTTACATTCTTGCAAGTTGCATGCTTTACTTTCTGCTGCTCATATACTCTTTGCATGCTTGCTTGAATTGTGTTAAGATTGCTTGACTTGTTCAAAGTTGCTAAAATCTGCCAAGATCTAAAATTGGGAAAAGGCTAGATTTTTATTTGGTCAAGTAGTCTAATCACCCCCCCCCCTCTAGACATACTTTCGATCCTACACACTGGCACGGGGTACCAATAGTCATGACCGCCCTACCTGGCATGACCCCGTCCTGAGAGTGACCACAAATCACCCCCGTCACTAGTAATGCGGGCACCATGCTAGTATCGGCCTAGGTAATCAGTAATGCCCTTTCCCATATAAGGGTAGAGTGGTTGTGCATGTAAGGTTGGAATAAAGGTCGCAACTTAGACCAATCCGTTTTGGAAAAAAACTACACACACACTTTCCTCGATACACCACTCCGTCATCAAGTGGCTACCCACCTCATTATCTCCCTCGGGCATAAGTGCCACCCGATGGGGTTTCCGAAAAGACTTTTGGAAATACTTTGTCTCCATCACCATGCATATTCCCGTCCCTTTTTGCGTAGCAACTACTTTAGCATCCTATCTACTCCCACCGGCATAAACCTCATAGGAAGGTAGGGTCATGCACAATGCAAGTATCAACAAGGAAGTAACAAAGGCAACCCACCAAAGTGGTTACCATCTCATCATGATCCCGATACAACAATAATAAAGTGCTATATGACATGCATAAAAAGGGTTTCATACACATGGCCAACGGGCTGCTTGCCTTGGTTGGCTTGGTCTTCAAACTCTTCAAGTCCTTCACCTTCTTCTTCTCCAACTACTTCGTCAAACATGGGATCTATTCGTCGCAATAGAGATAATGGAGAAATAAGGCAATAATAAAAACAGAGAAGTCAAAGTGCTCACAAAAATGTCAGCCTATTTTTGTTAAATACTAGGAGGAAAAGTAAGAAGGGGAAAATTCTTAGTTTTGGATTTGGAGCTATAGGGACAGAGTAATGACTTTTCAAACAGGGATTTAATTGCTCAAATTTGAATTTAAATTTGAACAGTACATAAGAGTTGGTTGGGCATGTATGAAAGCTACACCATCAAATTGGTGTGATTTTTACAAGATTTTAGGAACTGGAATTATTGCATTTGGATTAATATTTAATCCTGTGGAATTTTTGGAAAAGGGACAGAAAAAGAAAAACAGAAAGGGCACTGTGCCCGCTGGGCCAGAACAGCTGCAGTGCTACAGGCCCAGGGGGGAAAAGGCCCAGCTGAGCCTGCGCGCGCACCAGTTTTTCAAACCTGACGGGCAGCGCCCGGGCGTCAGCGAGAGAGAGAGAGGGGGGGTGAGGGAGAGGTGAGGATGATAGGTGTGCTCCACCTGTCATCTCTAACCTCGCGGCAGAGAGGTCACCGAGCTCACCGGTGATGCTTCAGGGCACAACAGGTCGAGCGGATGGCACCGTTGGACTTAGGGGGATGTCGCCGTTCAGGTGGTGGTGGAGGTGGTCGCCGGAGTATCCTGGTTTGCCGGCGACGAGGTCACGCGGCGGAGGAGCTTCGGGCGTCGGTGGTTCCGGCCGTTCCCGGCTGCAAAAGAGCGGGGAAGAGAGGGGGAAGGGTCAATGATGCCACGCGGTTCCAGATCGAGAGAGAGAGTGGGGCGGAGGAGGCCTGTACCGCACGAACGCTGACGAGCCGAGGTGGTGGAACTCGAGCTCGGGCGGCTCTGGAGACAAATGGGTGGTGCGGGAGGTTGATTAGGAGTGTGGGGGATCGACATGGAGTGAGAGAGAGGCTCGGGGTCGCCTTATATAGGCTGGCCGAGGTCCACCGTAGGCTCGGCCTACGGGCATCCGCAGGATCGGCTCGGGTGGCCGTTCGAGAGGAAATGGAGGGCTCAGGGGTGTTCGTGGGAGTGGTTTAGGGTGCCCGGAAGGGAGAGGAGGAGAGGGACGAGCTGTGGGCGGGCCACAGGAGCGGTGCGAGTGTCGGCGTTCTTGGAACGGGGGTCCGTAGACTTGCCTGCCTGCGGCCTGCAGCGTGGCTCAAGTGGGGGCCCAGCGCGGCCCATCTTCATCAGCTCAAGCACAAGACCCTCGCGAGGGGCCAAGCCTCGCGGGGCAGACGACCGGAAGCTTCCTCAGATGCAGCCTCATTAGGCAGGCTCGCGAGGAGGCAGAGAGATCAAGGCAAGGGTACCTCGCGAGGAGCCCGTGACGCAAGCCATGACGTTCGAGACCAGGCGGGCGCCAGGCAGGCGCCGGCCTGCGCAGTGTCCTTGTTTCCCCTTTGGTGCAAAGTGGGCAAGCACAGGTCAAGGCACCGGGCAAAGGTTACCATTCCGGTGCAACGAGACCAAGACCAGCAGAGCGGCAGGATGGAGGTCACCGTGGAGCCCAAGACGGCGTCATCACCAGTGCTTTTGGCAGCCGAAGACCACCTTTGGTCAGAATAACTTGTACTAGATGTTCCCCTTCAAAATGGCCAATTGTTGGCGCCCTCCCCGCTCATTTTTTGGGAGAGGCCCAGGGCCTCTATAAATAGAGCTAGCCACCACAGAGTAGAGAGACGGCTAGACATCTGGTAGGACCCCGGCAGAGAGAGAGGTGACTGAACTCACCCTAGAAGTTCATCGCACTAGCTCAAGAACACCTCTCGCGAGGCTGTTCTTCCCTTGTACTGTCCATCATCAGCCCCTGAGGCAATCCACCACACCACACACTGGAGTAGGGTATTACACCACTACGGTGGCCCGAACCAGTATAAACCTCATGTCCCTTGTGTTGTTTGTTGTTTCCAGCGTAGATCACGCGAGGAGATTGGACGTAGATCGGTAGGGGAGAGATCTCCGCGTGCACCCCAGTGTTCGAACCTCAAGGGTCTGCCGGAACCTGAAATCCGACATTTGGCGTGCCAGGTAGGGGTGCGCCGGAATCCTTCTTCCTCCGCATCATGTTCCGTCGCCTCGCCGTTCAGATGTCAGGCGACCCGGCTGCCAACGCCGACCGCTGGGCAGCGTGGTCCGCCCATGCCGTGGCACCAGCCCAGGGCGACCTCAACCTTGTGCCTCAGGAAGCCCGCGCTCCGCAGGGCGCTGCGGGGCGCGGGCGACGCGGCCAGACGCCGCCTGCCCTCACACCACGGCAGGTGCGGGCCGCAGCAAGGGCCTCAGACCACGTTGCGGCCACAGCGTCGTACACCCGACTGGAGCAAGCGAATTCCAGGGCCGCGCTCACGGTGGCCCGAGAGCTGCTACGGTGCCGACTGCAGGAGGGCGGCCGCAACGTGTTGTTGGAGCGAGTAGCCGAGCTCCTAGACACCGCCGCCTCAGGAACACCTCCTTTCTGCGTCCAGCTGCCACCCCAGACCCAAGGCGGGCCGCATGGTGGCATCGTGCACACGCACGCAACTTCCATCGGACTCCAGGGCCCGTCCAGCGCCAACACCTCCGCCGGCACCGGGCGATAAGTCACGCCAGCCCCCTCTCAGGCCAGCGAAGGGGTGCACGCCGCGGCCTTCGGCTTCGGCGGACCGCCGCGCCATCACCCCCAAGATGGTGCTCCAAGCCAGGCTGTGTGGCATACGGGATGCTACGGCGAGGGGCTCGGGGCGGTGGCCCCAGAAGCTTATGTGCCCCGCATGGTGGATCAGGGGTGCGCACTGGAAGAAGATCATGGCTCATTCCTCGGGCCAGGCTGGGGCGAGGAGATGCCAGGAGCTGAGCTCTTTCAGGAACCCCAGGAGAACCTCGACGACCGAACCGTCGGCGGCAACTATCGGGTACCACTCATCCCTCAGGAGCAAGCTTATGCTAACCATGGGTCGCAGGAGATACAGGTCGCCGCAGCAGGTGGCTGCCCGAATTCTGCAGCCTCATACCCCTCAGGAGGAGGGCGCAGGGGGCTGCAGGAAAGGGGCCGAGATTCCGGTTCGTCCCCGTGGCGGTCGGAACAAGGCGTTCTTAGGAGGTAGGCCCCCTGCCGGGGAGGTGGCCCAGGGCCTGCCCCCGGCAGGGGACCCATGGTCGTCGGGGGAACCACTGGCGACCGCTCTGCCTCATTGGCCTCGTCTTGGTTTCAGGTCACCGTCGATGGCGGCAGAGTGAGGCGCAAGGCGGGGCCCGCGTCTGGCGATATGAAGCAAGGCCGGTACCTGTGAAGAAGGCCCAGTGCCTGTGAAGCTCGCCGCCCGTGACACTCTCACGTGATAATGAGTGGGGCTGTACACGCCCCGGTGTCTCCGGAGAGCCGCCCTCGGGCCTCGGGGGCTCCCGCCCATGCCCAGTGGCAGCACTTAGCTCCGCGTTGGTGAGAAGACATCAAAGACTAGACTAGGTGCCGGACGCGGCCTTTTGCTTTTGCCTTTCCTTGTTGACAAAGTTCTTCGATTTGGATTTAAGTTGGATTTGAGCTCAATTCTTGCGTGTGTTTGGGGGAAGGGATGTTTAGTCTCGTTCGAGCAATCTCTCGCATTCTAGTTTCGGCTTTGCGTCCAAAGTTAGCGTCGACTGCCCCCCCCCCCACTCGCGAGCCCCTCACGAGCCGGGCTGGGCCAGGCGCGTTTTACAGCCGGGACCGCTGTTGCCGCACCCTCACCGGAGGTCCTCGTCGCGGAATTTACAAATTAATTAGGCGACAGCCGAGGTACCGTGGCCCCCGCAGGCCCGCTCAGGACTCGTCGGGGTCGGAAGGTACACAAGTCAGCTGACTCATCACCAGGCCAGCTGCTAAGCTCAAACGCAACGTTATACTTACCAGGGTACTAATTGCAAACATTTACATGAGGGGCTACCCCTCCCAAAATGCTCTTACATTCTTCAGGGCAAGCCCGAACCTTCTTCGTGCAGGATAACCAGCAGTGACATGCGGTTAGTCGGACATATCACTCACCACGTGTTCTTGGGCATCCTCGGAGGCATCGCTGGCATCGTTGACATTGCCGCCGCCGCCACCGTTTCCGTCAGTGCCAGGCTCGTCCACAACACCGCCTTCATTGGCGGCCACGACCACGCCATCATCATCAGACGCAAAGGCCCTGACAAGGGCGTCCACATTGTCCTCCACCCATCGCGCCAGGGCACCCCGGACGGCTATGGGCACGGGTGCGATGGAAGCGTCGAAGTCAAAGTGGGGGTCCCTGTCCAGCAGATAGCTGAAGACGCGAGAGAATGCACGCCCGAGCAAGGCTCGGCTCCTCTCTTAGACAAGCCAACGGGACCTTTCGGAGTGATTCTCCAGAAGCGTCACCACATCGGTGAAAAACTGGAGGTTGCCGGCGTAGTTGACCTCGTGCTGCTCCTTAGCGGGAGCCTCACAGATGTTGCCCAAAGCTGTGTTGGCCCTTTTTCTGAGCGTTTGAAGCATGGGGCATGCTCACGCTCCAGAACCCACTGCTGACGGATCTCGTCCTCATTCCGTTGCGCGATGGCCTCGGCGTCATCAACCCTCTGTTGGAGAAGAAGTTGCTCGGCCCGAGAAGAGGACAGCTCCGCCTGTGCTGCGCTGAGGGCGGCTGCAGAGGAGTCCGCACGACGCGTCACTTCAGCCAGTTTGGGCCTGAGGGCCGCGGTCCTGCCCTCAGCCTCGGCCTTGATCAGCCCCAACCTCGTCTCGTATTCGCGCTCGAAGGCCGAGCGAGCTTCCGCCACGCGACGATCGACTTCTTCCTGGGCCTGGGCTTTGCGCGCGGCAACGTCATCCTCCGCCCGAGCCACCAGGCACTCCCTCGTCTCCAACCGCTCAAAATCAAGGTTGCGCTCGGCGGCCTCCAGCGTCAGTGCCTCCTCATGCTTCAGAAGCTCCATCTGATCAACAGGGGCCCCCTCCATCGACTCAAGGGCCGCCTGGCGCAGTTCCACTTGCTGCTCCAGGGAGTTGCTCTAGGCCAGGAGCTCCCATGCGCGCTCCTCCGCATCCTTGCGCCGTCGGTCTGCTTCCCGAGCCTCCTCGACGGCCTGGGAGCAGGCCTCCCTAGAAGCTGCCAGCGACGCTTCAGCCTTCGCGTTTTCGAGATCACGTTGGTGACGCGCGAGGACGATGGCTACCTTTAGTTTGCGCCTCTCCTCAGCAAGGCGCAAACCTTCAGCCTCGAGGCGCGAATCTTCGTCAGCAAGCTCTGCGCCGATCCGGCTCACCGCATCCGCTGCCCTCTGGAGGAACTCTTCGCGAAGGGCGCGTCACTCCCGAGCGCGCCTGAGCACGTCTTCCGTATCACCCTCTTCCACCGGAGCAGGCGGAGGGACCCGAGGCAGCAGGCCCCCTCTCGGCGCGGGGCTGGGGGCTGGCGCCCTAGCCATCGCCGAACGGACCTCTCTGGGAATCCGGCCTGGTGTCGGTCCACCCACGGAGGAGGAGCCAAAGACAGACTTCAGCCATTCACCATCTGTGATCAGAGGAGGAACGCGGGGCAAGCCGGATGTGCCCCAGGAGGACTCATGAAGAAAGGACAGGGGGCGCGCAGGCTCGAGGTGCCCTATGGAACGGACCACTTCACCAACTGGTCTGGCAGCAGGGGTGCCGCTCGAGCTCGGCGAGCCCAGGGCCAGCGGAGAAGGCGAAGCTTGGGGGGATGGCTCCCGGGCTGGCTCGGCGGGTTTCGTAGGGCAGGGCCTGAAAGGGCCACAATCGGTCGGGGGGATAGCAAAGTAAACAAGCAAGGAAAGAACAAGACTTACTCGTCCATGACAAAGAACTTCCTACGCTTCAACAAGCGGCAAGGGCGGTCGTTGCCACCCAAGGCCTCGTTCCTCTTGCGGAGGGCCTCGAAGTCTACGCGGAACCGACCTAAGCGCCCGGCACATGGGTCGGCCCCTGGTGCGGAAGAAGCGTCAAGATGATCAGCGCTGGAGGATTCATCCTGGGGGCGCCATCAGGCGTCGCCTTGCGAGGAACGGCTGGGGGCTCGGGATCCCCGGCCTCAGGAACCATAGGCCGCGACTCCGCACCTGCCGCCGCTCCAGGGCGGACCTCGGGAGACACCGCCTTCGAGGCTTCCCACGGCGTCGGCACCTCGGCATCGGGTGCCTCGACTCTCGCCGGTTCTCGTCTCCCCGCCCTGTCACCCAAGGAAGGACCGCTGTGGGTGGCAAGAGAAGCAACCACGGCGCCCGGGTTCTCGCGGGGCCCCGTGAAGCCAGCCAGGCGCAGTCCACACTCGTCGAAGCTGGGCATCTGCCTCACAAAATCGGCCCTGCCGGAGCAAAGATACAAGAGGACACCATTTCTCTGAAGGCTGCCTAGGGAAGGATCGCCAGTCAAGACCCTGAGCATCGTCCGCAGCACTTCAGGCGCCAAGTCCTCCTCCTGAAGCCGCATGCGGTCTCTATGCCCCGCAAAGTCCCACATCCGGCGAGAGTGGCGCTGAAGAGGAGCAATGCGACATTGGAGGAACTCCTTCACCACCTTGGGTGCTATCACATTGAGTGCCCTCAAACTCTGGAAGCGGCGCCAGACGAAGGCGAGTCGGGGGCTCACGAGCACCTCATGGTCCCAACCCGCGTGAGGAACAACAGGCGAGGTCGGGTGCGAGAGCAGAGGGTTGGGCACTCCAACGTCCACGTATAGCCACCGCTCTCTGAACCTGGCCTCAGGAGGAGGAAGGCCGAAGTCGATCCCTGAAGCGGTCGTCTCTGGCACGGCTAAGAAGCTCACACACCCTGAGCACTGAGTCGGATCGTCCAGGCGCAAGGAAAAGAAGTGGCGCAGCATGGCAACGGAAGGAGGAATGCCTATCATCACCTCGCAAACAAAAGCAAAGACAGCCAGAAGGGTAATGGACTCCGGCCCGAGGTGCATCATGCGGATCTGATAATGATAGAGCACCGCATTGAAGAAGGTGGAAAAGGGGGGAACCAGACCCACCCATAAGGCATCGACGAAGAATCGGACCTCCGTGATGATCCTATCAAGGGAGGCATGGGACGCAGGCCAGACCGTGGTCCTGCCGCACTCGTTGAAGATAGTGGCAAGGGCGGAGCGGACCTTGTTCAAAGCTTCTGGATTGAGTATGATCGACCGGGCGACGGCGGGGGTCGCCGCCGGAGGTGTGCGGGGTGAAGGCGCGGGCTTCTTTCCCCTTCCTTTCTTCGTCGGCACCATGGCGGTGAAGAGGAGGAAGAACTCGAGCCAGATTGGCGGCGGAGGCTGGAGCTCAAAGAAGAAGGAAAGGTAGGAGGCAGGCGAGCAGCGGAAAGGAGGAACAACTGTGTGCAACTATGGGCCTGCTTAGCCGGGCGCGTAACAAGGCGTCGTGGGGAAGCGCAGACGTCCACGACCAATCAATCACCACGCGGCGCCCGAGGCCGAGGCTTTTTGGGCCCGCGGCGCTTCGCGCTTACCTCTTCGCTTCCCAGCTAGGCCAAGCCCGGGCGCGCCTTGGGCCCGGGGGCTACTATCGGCGTTCTGGGAATGGGGGTCCCCAGACTTGCCTGCCTGCGGGATGCGGCGTGGCTCAAGTGGGGGCCCAGCGTGGCCCATCTTCATCAGCTCAAGCTCAAGACCCTCGCGAGAGGCCAAGCCTCGCGGGGCGGACGACCGGAAGCTTCCTCAGAGGCAGCCTCATCAGGCAGGCTCGATTGAGGCGGAGAGATCAAGGAGGGGGTACCTCGCGAGGAGCCCGTGACGCAAGCCATGACGTTCGAGACCAAGCGGGCGCCGGCCTGCGCAGTGTCCTTGTTTCCCCTTTGGTGCAAAGGGGGCAAGCACAGGCCAAGGCATCGGGCAAAGATTACCATTCCGGTGCAACGAGACCAAGACCAGTAGAGCGGCAGGACGGAGGTCACCGTGGAGCCCAAGACGGTGTCATCACCAGTACTTTTGGCAGCAGAAGACCACCTTTCGTTAGGATAACTTGTACTAGATGTTCCCCTTCAAAATGGCCAATTGTTGGTGCCCTCCCCATTCATTTTTTGGGAGAGGCCCAGGGCCTCTATAAATAGAGCTAGCCACCATAGAGTAGAGAGATGGCTAGAGATCTGGTAGGACCCCAGCAGAGAGAGAGAGAGGCGACTGAACTCACCCTAGCAGTTCATCGCACTAGCTCAAGAACACCTCTCGCGAGGCTGTTCTTCCATTGTACTGTCCATCATCAGCCCCTGAGGCAATCCACCACACCACACACTGGAGTAGGGTATTACACCACAACGGTGGCCCGAACCAGTATAAACCTCGTGTCCCTTGTGTTGTTTGTTGTTTCCAACTTGGATCACGCGAGGAGATTGGACGTAGATCGGTAGGGGAGAGATCTCCGTGCGCACCCCAGTGTTCGAACCTCAAGGGTCTGCCGGAACCCGAAATCCGACAGCGAGCATTGGCCGAGAGGGGCGGCGCTCTGGCGCGAGCTACAGGAGCGAGAGGAGGGTGCGGGAGCAAGTGGGCGGCCTGCTGGCATGGCGCAGACGTCGAGGAGCATCGACTGGCGTGCGGGGGAGGCTCGTGGTGGTCGGGGGCGTGACGTCAATGGTCGGGTGCCCTGCCAGGCGCTCCAGAGCGGTACTTTGGGCCGGCATCCGCGGTTTTCCTGCGTCCTCGCGTGGCCACTAGTGTCTGGCAGCTGCAGGGGGCATGGGCAAAAGCTGGGGAGAGCCTTGGGTGCTCTAGAAAGCTAAGGGGAGAGAAGGAGGCTGAGAGAGAGAGGGAGGAATCCGCTGTCCAGAGAAGAAAATGGAGTTCTCCCCCCCCTTCATCCTTGCTTCCTCGGGCATAAAAGCATGCAGGTGCTAGAGGGGGACTAGGAGGGACTGTGGTAAAACTTCGAGCCCATGGAGATTAGTGGAAGGGGTCAGAATGGTGTTTTTGGAAATGTGGCAGAACGTGTTTGTTGTTGGTTTGGGCAAGAAAATGAATTACACTTGCCATGATACTCCCAGGGTGAAATGGCACATATAATTAGGGCCTTCCACCAATTTTGAGCTCATTTGGGCAAAGTTGCCGATGCAACTTTTGTAAACCCTAGAAATCAACAGAAATGCATTTACCAAGATCTAGTCATTCAAAACCATTCCCCTTGATGCACCACTTGGTGTAGTGTCATCGTTTGGGCTTTTGAGCATGACCACAAAGTTTGGGGGCATTTGGAAGAAGTTGGCAATGTAGATTTGTTCAAACTTGAATATGGACAGAGATGGTTTTGGGGCACTTTGGTGAACCAAAATAGTTTGGATTGAGCTAAAACTTTGCAAGGTCATCATATTATGCATATGTGACCTGCTAGAATTTTCCTAGATTTATTGGAAAATATTTCTTGTAGAAATATTTCAAATATTTGAAATTGACAGAAATGGTTTTGGAGGGTTTTTCCCAATATTTTGAACATGACCATGTGTTGAATCTCTTATATATGGAAAATATATGTCCAGTGAGTTTCCCTGATTTTTCTCAAATATTTTTGAAGCATTTAAATAATTTTAACCTACTAAAGACCATTTCTGGCCTAAAGAAAAAGCCTTTAAATAAAATAGGCAAAATAATTTTTAAAATTATATTTTTGTGGTTTATGGGAGTCCCATATCCAATAGGTTTCAATTATACTCTTTGAAATATTTTTCATACCCCAAATCAAGTACTTGTAGTGCAAACCTCAATTCAGGGGGTTTTAGAAAACTAATTTTTTAAAATACTATTTGGCCAAATTATTTTTGTAAGAAAATACTATATTGCACTATACACATGGCATGATCATTGGGCAGAAGTTTGGGGCAGGGAGATGAAGTATATAAAGTGGAGTAGTTGACTTTAAAGGGCACTTGAAAATCACAGAGAGAAAACCAACTCCAAATAAAAAGCCAAATAATGCAAAAGTTTTTGTTGGTCCAAATTTTCATGCTTTATTAATGCAAATGACATGTTACTAAATGCAGGGTGTGACAGGTATATAAAGCCTCCACACAAAATCCAACCGTTACACACATTTGACTCATATCGGTGGGACCGAATAGTAAAACTTGGTGGCACCGATGTGTTCAAAAATGTGAACGTTAGGAATCTCAGTTGGACCGACTGGAACAACTTGGTGAGACCGATGTGCTAGGGCTCAGGGCAAACATCATCTAGGTGGCACCGATTGCATCAAGTCGGTGAGATCAAAGTGAAACAATAAGGAAACAAAGAATCTTCCAAGCCAACTCGGTGACACCAATTTTATAACTCGGTGAGACCGAAATAAATGCAACAAGTCACAGAGTGTTGGCAGGGCCATCTCGGTGAGACAGAGACCCGTATCGATGCGAGAAAACTGTTAAGGATTATGGCTATGGCTATGTCATATGACCTCTGTGGCGCCGGATGAAAAGAATTTGTGGGGCAGAGTTTGAGTTTAGGATTTTTGACATATTTGGATGGAGAAAGTGGTTGAGGGTTGTGGAGCAATATCACTATGCATTTGAGCAAGCAAGCCATTAAGCAACACCTCATCCCCTTTTGATAGTATTGGCTTTCCTATGGACTCAATGTGATCTTGGATCATTAAAGTAATGATGAACAGTCTTGAGCTTTTGCCAATCATTGTCCTTAGCACCTTGAAGGGGTTCCACATCCTCTTGTCCTTCCCACGCCATTGTTGAACTTGTATGAATACACTAGATAAAACAATTAGTCCAATAGGGGATATGTTGACATTAATTACCAAAATCACCCAGGGAACACTTGTGCTTTCAATCTCCCCCTTTTTGGTAATTGATGACAACATACATCAAAGCTTTATTCAAATGATAAGAACAGTAGCAAGTAATGCTTTGAAGGAACATGTAACATGCATAAGCTCCTCCTACATGTATGCAATCAGTGAAGATAGAATATAAGAGCACGTGAATGCATAACATGACAGAGTAAGCAATGAGTTACATGTATCTTGGCTATATGCATTAGAGCAAACAATGTGGTTGAGAAATGTACATTTATGTTTATGAATCCCTCTTGCAAACAATATGTGCAACAACAATAGATCATCATGCACATGAGTGTGATGCATATTCTTACCTTGTGGTTTATGAGCTGACTTGTGAAGGAGTAGACTTGAGAAAACAGGGTTAGATAACACAGGATCACTCCAAACAAGAAGAATTCAAGATCCACAAGTATACCAAGACTGGGATGACATGTAATGGGTGAGTACTTCATTTGGATATAGACATGTTCCCAAAGATTTAAAGATGTGAAATAAGTTCCAAAGATTTTTCTCCCCTTAGGCATAGACTCTTTCTCCCCCTAAATCTGATATTGGATGATGGGAGAAGGTAGGGTGAGATAAAGTCAAAGCAATAAAATCAGAACAAAGACAAAAAGAGCAAAGATAGGTCAATTAAGAGAGAGCAAAACTAGAACAAATCATACTAACAGGTCTTCCCCTCTTAAGGACATGTGACTTCTCTCCGCTTGTTAACAAGCAGCTATAGAAGAGCTTATATGTGCTCTCTGCCTTGATGAGCTCATTTGATAAGCTCTGATGAGCTCTCTCCCCCCTTTGACATCAATTTCCAAGAAGGGTACTTCTGGAACATGAGCCAAGTTGGTGTGGTCCTTGAGATTCACTACAAACCAGCAGGTAGCCTGAGATGCTACTAGAGGAAAAGAATCATTGAGTGGAGCTAAAGAAAATAGGCAATATCATTTGGAATGCCTCAACATGAAACCAGCAGGTAGCCTGAGAATGCAATTTGGAATGCCTCAACATATCTCTTGTTACTCTCATACCCAAGAAGCTTAGCCCTGAAAATATTGGTGATTTTCGGCCTATATCATTGACGAACACATGCTTGAAGTTTTTAACTAAACTCTTGGCTAATCGTCTTCAGAGAGTGATTCTAAGATGTATTCATCGCAATCAATATGGTTTTCTTCAGTGCCGATCCATTCAGGACTGCCTGGCATGGTGCTTTGAATATATCCACCAGTGTAAAGCTTCGAAAAAGCCTATCATTCTTCTCAAGCTTGATTTCACGAAAGCATTTGATACAATTGAGCATGAAGTGATCCTCAGAATCTTGCAATGAAAGGGCTTTGATAGTCGTTGGACAGGTTGGATTAATAACATCCTATCTACGGGTTCCTCTTCAGTTCTATTAAATGGTGTACCAGGAAACCGTTTTGTCTGTAGAACGGGTGTGCGGCAAGGATATCCATTATCTCCCTTGCTCTTTGTGATTGTTGTTGACCTTCTACAATTGGCAGTTAATGAGATGTGCTCCAGAAACATACTGACCTACCAATCCCGACTCGTACAAATGACTATCTGATTGTTCAATGCGCGGATGATACCCTCATTGTTCTCCATGCGATTGATAGCCAGCTTATTGCTTTCAAGGAGATGCTTGATATCTTTGCGGCCTCAACTGGGCTGTGGGTCAACTTCAGTAAATCCTCTCTGATCCCGATTAATATGTCCGATGAAGAAGGCAATCGAGTTGCTAGTTTTCTTGGGTGTGAAGTCGGCTCTATGCCATTCACATATCTTGGACTACCCATGGGAACCTCTCGGCCAACGATCTATGATCTAATGCCTATGGTGGATCGCATTGAGAGACGATTATCTGCGTATTCATGTTTGTTGAATCAAGGAAGCCGTCTCAAGCTTTTGCAATCCGCCTTAAGTTCCATGCCAATATACTTTTTGTATACACTCTCTCTTCCTCAGGGAATTTTAAAACAACTTGAGAGAATCACGCGCCAGTGTCTGTGGAGAGGGAACACGGATAACCCACGTCAATCATTGGTGGCCAGGGATTTGGTTTGTCACCCCAAGAAGCTGGGAGGCCTCGGTATTCTCAACTTAAGTATACAAAATGAAGCTTTATTTGTCGGTGTCCTAGGAACGGGGGTCCCCAGACTTGCCTGCCTACGGCCCACGGCGTGGCTGGGCTGGTAGGTCCGTACGGCCCATCTTCATCGACAAGGCATTCAAGACCCTTGCGAGGGGCCAAGCCTCGCGACGCGGACGATGCACGACCTCCTCAGGAATGGCCTCACCAGGCAGGCTCATGAGGGGCGGAGAGATCAAGGCAAGGCAAACCTCGCGAGGTCCGTGTGATGTGACCCATGACGATCGAGACCAGGCAAGCGCCAGGTGGGCGCCAGCCCGCAGTGTCCTTGTTTCCTATTTGGTGCCAATGGGGCAAGCGCAGGCGCGGAGTACCGAGGCATCAAGCAAAGGTTTCTATATTGGTGCAACGAGGCTAAGACCAGAAGGACGGCAGGACGGAGGTCATCATGGAGCCCAAGACGGCGTCATCATCAGAGCCTTTGGCACGCAAAGACCACCTTTTGTCTGGATAACTTGTACAAGTTGTCCCCTTTCAAATCCGCCGTTGTTGGCTCCCTTCCCGCTCAATATTTGGGGAGAGGACCAGGGCCTATATAAGTAGAACAAGCCACCACGGTGAGGGAAAAGAAGAAGAGAGAAGATCGACCTCATCACAAGTCGAAAGCAGATCCAAGATCATCTCACCCACACAAGTTCACTAAGCACAAGAACACCTCAACCTCAGGAGGTTGTTCTTCCCCTGGTAACTGTTCTTCATCAGCCCAAGAGGCAATCCACCACCACCACACTAGAGTAGGGTATTACACCACAACGGTGGCCCGAACCAGTATAAATCTTGTGTCTTTCTATGTTGTGAGTTCGTTGAGTTCATCTGCGAGGTATTAGAGAGCTAGGGCATGGATCGATAGGGAGAAAACCTTCGCGCACACCCTAGTGTTCGGACCTCAAGGGTTTGCCGGAACCCGTGATCCCACATTTGGCGCGCAAGGTAGGGGTGCGCCGAAGCTTCCTTCCGTCTCCCCGTACTCTGTTGCTTCGTCATCTCCATGGCAGGCGTGCGCCGCGCTCGTGCCGAGCGCCGAGCTGCCCTCGCCGCCCATGTTGCTTAGACGGCTCCCGTCGGCGGACCGAATCGTCATTCCCTGTCGCCTGCCGCCAAAGCCGCCAACGGCCTGGCGGGGAACGAGCAGCAAGCATCCTCGTTGCATCCCTCGATGCGGCCGGATGGCCGCACCGCCACTCCATCGCTAACCCCGGCCGGTTCTTCTTCGCATGCACGTCGCCCTCCCGTGGATACATGGGCTACGCTCCTCATGGCGCACGAGCTCCTGCGCTACCGTCCGGTCGACGACATCTACGAGGACTGGCTCGACCGCATCGCCGAACTTGTCCGCGCCGCAGGGGGCTCCCCTGCGCCGTCCCTCTCTCCGCCTTGCCCTCCCCCAGCTATGGGCGACGTAGCTCACGGAGCGCCTCCACCACCTCAGCCCCAAGACGGCGCCCTGGCACCAAGACGCACGGCTCCGCGACGCGTCCCGCGCTCGCGCCTGAAGAGAGAAGCTATCAAGAAGTCCCTCGGCGGCAACAAAATGCTCCGCCGCTCCTCGCGCCACCGCGCCAGGACCGGCTGCTGCGGCAAGTCCGCGCGCCACCTGTAGCGGCAGGGCGCGGACCCCATCAAGACCAAGCTCCACCCCCAAGGCGGGTCCCGGTGACCACAGCTAGCTGCCGCGCTTTCACCCCCGAGCAGCGCAGCGTCTCCTCGCCGGGCAAGTTCAAGCCAGATCTGCCTCCTCGCTATGACGGCACCCCCGACCCCGAAGAGTTCTTGCAGCTCTATGAGCTGAGCATCGAAGAGGCCAACGGCAACGAGAAGGTCATAGAGAACTGGTTCCCCATGGCTCTCAAGGAAGGCGCTCGCTCCTGGCTCCTGAACCTACCTCCTGGCTCAATCTCCTCCTGGGACGAAATGTGCACCCGCTTCATCGCCAACTTCCAGGGCACTCGCGACCGCCCCCCGATCGCGGGCGACCTGCCCCACATCAAGCAACAACCAGGAGAGACCCTGCAGAAGTACATTCAGTGCTTCAACAGCGCACGGATCAAGATCCCCGAGGTGACCGACGAGGCCATCATCTCTGCGTTCTCTGATGGCGTCTACGACGTCAAGATGAAGGATGAGCTCGCCATCCATGAGGAGCTATGCACGACCCTGGAGCTGTTCAACATCGCGACCAAGTGTGCTAGAGCTGAGGAGGGGCGCCTCTCCCTCCTCGAGCTCCCTACTACGGACCTGGAGGAGAAGAAAGCCAAGGCCAAGGACGTGAAGCGGAAGGGAGCAGCCATGCTCACAGCGGAACCAGACACCAAGCGTGGTAGAGACCAACCAGAGTCATCCAAGGGCAGTCGTCCATTCTGTGCCTTCCACAACCTCAACACCCACAACACCAGCGACTGTCAAGAGCTCAGAGCCATTCGCGAAGGGCGCTTCGGTCGACGCCCCGAGCGCCGCGACCGGGGCTATGGCCGAGGAGGAGGACGTGGTGGCGGACGCTGGGACGGCCGTGGCCCACGCCAGGAGTAACGCGATCGGCCTCGTGAGGACCGCTGGCAGGATCAGCCTCGCGAGGGCGCCTGGAGGGATCAGCCATGTGAGGATCGTCCTCAAGGCAACGCCGGACTCCCTCTGCTGCCACCACTGCCAAGAAGGAATGACAAACACCATCAGGACGAGGGGCTGGGGGCTTCCAGGAACCACGCGCTATCGCATGCATCTTGGGCGGAGCCCAGGCCCCAGGCTCGCAGCGTATCTTCAAGCAGTTTTCTCATGAAGTGAATGCAGTCCTCCCCAAGCTCGAAGCCACGCGCTCGCTTAGATGGTCCCAGTGCCCCATTACGTTCAACTTGGCAGACCAGCTCAAGTGCGCAGCTACCGCTGGCACCCTCCTGATGCTTTGTTCCCCAGTCATCAGCAACGTGCAAGTTACCAAGACCCTCATCGACGGCGGTGCAGGGCTCAACGTCCTATCCGTCGACATGTTCGACAGCCTCCAAGTGCCATATGACCAGCTTCAGCCCACCAAGCCTTTCTCAGGACTGACCGACGGTTCTACCACACAGATAGGGCAGGTGCGCCTCCCTGTCACCTTCGGGGAACGCAAGAACTACCGCACCGAGCTCATCGACTTCAATGTCGTGCACATCCATCTGCCGTATAATGCCATCCTCGGGTATCCAGCCCTAGCCAAGTTCATGGCGGTGACCCATCACGGCTACAATGTCCTCAAGATGCCGGGAAGCAGTGGGATCATCACAGTCCCATGTGAAGAAAGAGATGTGGTGTGCTCTCTCGAGCGTGCCTTCCAGGCTGAATCAATCAACGACCCCGACAACAATGGCGAGGGCCCTCCTGAGGCCATCCCAAAGAAGAAGAAGAAGAAGAAGAAGAAGAAGATGCGATGCGCAGGACCTCAGGAGGGTGACGCCACAGCCGGAGTCTCGTCAGGATCTGCGCCTGCTCCAGGGGCGTCTCCCTCCACTGCATAGGAAGGCGTGCCTGGCGCCCTTCTCGGGCAGGGCTCGGGGGCTTTCTTCTGGAAGGCCTCAGACTTTTCCCACATCACGAGGGAGGCGCTTGGGCTCCACTTGGAGGCGTGCTTCACGGCACATCTCCCTCAGGAGGGCACATGGCAAGGATTGCCCACCATTCAGGAGTTCATCGCCAAGACCACCCAGGAGTTGCGAGACGCAGCTTCCCATCCAGGCAAGGATGCCGAGCTGCGTGTTTGCATCGACGTTCCAGGGCTCAACAGGGCCGCTTCTCAGGAGCTTTTCTGTCCTTCGCGCGTGCACTACAAAAAAATACACTTTCGTGATGATACGTGTTTGTCACATTAGGTCACATTTTCTGTCATGCATGTACATCCATGACGATTTTATGACAGAATTAAGATAGCCATACCTGTGCTGTCGTAGAAGTGTTCCATGACATTACCAAAATTATCATCACGGAAGTGTCCACTTCCATGACGATAAATCCCGCGTCACAGAAGTGCTTTCATCAACGGTTACCGACATGTGGCATCCACCGTAATGGAACGCCGTTAAGCTATCGAGTCAGGTTTTGGATCTGATAACCCGTTAACAACCCCGACCAATGGGGATTTTTCACGTGTAAAATCATCATTGGCTGGAGGAAACACATGTCGGCTCATCGTTGGGACAGATGTCATCCACTCATTGGACAAAAGGCGCCTATGATACGTCGACACGTGGCACGACCCAACAGAGGCCCATTCCTATGAAAAGGCCGGCCCGTTTGACTTGGTCAAAAGGTGGCGGGCCGGCCCATGTAAAGCCTGTTAACGGCATATTCGCATATAGCCCATTTACAGCCCGCTAACCCAAGGCCCGTTACGCCCTATCTGACTTAGGCCCAGTAGCGTCATCTGGGCCACCCAATATGATTCCAGCCCGTTTTTCACTTCTGGCCCATGTACGGCCCATGACTTCTTTCGGCCCATATGAGGCCCTATGTAACTCTTGGCCTATTAATGGCCCGTGGGGAAACTGGCCCGTAATTAACAGTGTATCACTTTACACCCATTAACGGCCCATGGTGAAACTGGCCCGTAATGAACAGTGTATCACTTTATACCCATTAACGGCCCATTATTCCGTTGGGCCGTTTCCAGCCCATGTTATCTTTCGGCCTTCTCAGAGCCCATTTATTATTGGGCTCATTTCCGGCATTCGTTTACTTACGGCCCGTTACTGTCATTTTCTGCTTGTGGGCCAAATTTAGCCCGTGGTTACAGTCGGCCCGTTTGTGGTCCGTTAAGACGTTGGGTCGTTTTCATAGTGTCATCAAATACGGCCTATTAACGATGGCCCGTTATGGTCAGCCCATGAACAGATGATTCCAACTCTTGCCCGTTTACGGCCATAATGCGGCCTATTATTGGCCCATGTTTGGCCAATCGATCATAGTGCCCGTATAAGGCCCATTGATGATATAGCCCGTAGAAGGCCCATTGTTTCTACGACCCGTAGAAGGCCCATTATTTCTACGGCCCATAGAAGGCCCATTGTTTCTACGGCCCGTAGAAGGCCCACTGTTTCTACGGCCCGTAGGAGGACCAGTGTCACTACAGTAAATATTAGCCCATGGTTATTGTGGCCTAGTTTTAAAAATAGGTTATTGCAGCCAGTAGCAAACCGCGGAAAAAGAACTGCAATGACTACAAGCAAACAAATAAACAAGACAACAAGGAAATAAATAAGCAAGCAACTTACGCTAGGCTATCACGGCTATCACACATATTACATCCACTGGGCATCAAAGTTCGCCACCAGTGCAAATAAATGCGCCGACAAAAGAATATACAAAACTGAGAGCACTTCAGAAGGCACTAGACCTGGCCAGGTCGGGCCCCCCAAATAGCTGAAGAAGCTGAGTAGACCTCAGTTGTGTCAATGATAGATGCATCAACACTAGATTTAAGGCATGATGGTGCGCACGGCAGTCCTCTGACATCTTCATTGCATCTTTGACTTCAAGTCGGAGCTGAGCTGAAGCAAGCCTTTCCGCTTTAAGTTTAGACTGAAGAAGTCGAACTGATTGAGGCAGCGACTGCGCAGAGGTTGTCTCACACCTGCTGGTGAGTAGCTTCAATTCACTGTCTTCATCAAGACAGGACCTTGGGGTCATCTCGTTGTCCTCAAGATGGTTTGGCTCACTATCTTCCCTAAACTTCTTCCTGGCGTAAGAGATACGAGTCTGAAAGAGAAACAAGGAGAAACGTAACAAGTTTCACAATTATATAAGGAAATAAATGGATCTATTCTGCATAAGGAACATGTTTTTACAACTACAATTTGAAACTGGTAGTTGTTGCAAAAATCCAATCAGATGTAAACAGCAAAGCAAATAGCAGTGGAGGAAATGATGCCTATCCAAATCTATACTAGAACAAATTTGAAGGCTTGAGAAGGATGAACTTACATTACACGTTAACACAGGCTGGACAAAGCCCTTCTCCATGTTGATGGAAGTATAATTCAATAAATTCCCCAAAGAAAATTCTTTGTAAGCGTTGCCATTATTCTACATTTTGCAAAGAGTAAATATAGATCAAATAATATTGGAAGAAACAGAGGATAATGAAGCTCAGGTGCAGACTGATGATACATAATCAAATAGCAATTAATTAAGTACAGCTTTACAAGGCAAAAGGGAGAGAGGTACTGACAAGAGCAATGCAGAGCCCATTATTGTTTTGAGATCGTATGATCCTTTCAGCAAGGAGATTCATCTGAAATTAGTTTTCATACAAGAGAGAAGGTAAGGCACAAGCAGAAATTTAGGAGTTCAAATTTTGAATTGATATCATAGACAGTACCTGACGCTGGGCTCCCAGCAGTTCTAATAGGGGTTTGGCCACTGGAGTAGGGGTAAAGTGTGGTACTGTTGGGCCTGTGTTTTCTGTGGCTGCTGATCTATCTGATTTAATAGGTATCACTACCTTTTCCAAATACCTAGTTTGTACTCCTTGAGGATATGCACTCACCCTCTTCCTTTTGGACATCTATTACGAAAGAACAACATTTGACTGGAAAAACATAGTGTGACGACACATGGAATAGGTACAGAAAATGGATAGGTATGGCATATACTCATATATGATGCTTAAACTAAGCAGATGGTGTAACAAAGTAGAAGTAATGCAAGAGGTCAGATGCAATATATGTGCGACCAATACAACTTTGCAAAGATAGAGCAAGCACCTTGATGGGTGAATAAGATAGGCCATCCTCCACCATGCCAAGTTTGTTAGCCAGTGGATCGTTCCGCAATATTCCTCTCATGCGCCCATTCTCATATTCATTTTGATAATGTTCAATATCTTACATGCATGAAAACATAAAAACAAGTGAGATTTTCTTTGTAATGCAGAAGTGATTCTAATCCAATACTGCCTCCCTGCAAACCCCTTTGTGCTATCTCTGCAATTCTTTTAAAATATGCCATGCATGCTGTAATTTGTTGCGTGCATTAATATAATGTGGCCTACTACTCAAAATATGAGAGCTCCGGAAGTGATGACACTTCGCAGATGATAGCTTCAACATATAGTAAAGAAGAACAAGTCGACCTGACCTGACAGATTCAAAATATACTAAGGGAGAACAACTCGACCTGACTAGTCGACCGCAAGAGAAGAGTATCATCTTAAAGAAGAGCAGAAGAGCAAGCAGATTGAAGATATTACAAGTCTTTCAATGCAATGTCGGTTGGCCACCCATGATGAACCAGAGCGCACAGAGAAATACTATTCTTTCCGGTCTCTCCATATGTGGCTCACATGCATTTTGAAACTAAAGTAGGAAAATTTAGCTAACCAATTAAACATCTCTCAGTTTTACTAATATCAGCAATAATATCAGATATGTATTTGTACAACTGAGCTTGTTTAGCTCGATGGGTGGAGCACTACTATTACGACATGAACCATGTAGGCTGATTGTGGTCATCATAAAATGGGGAAAACATAAGCATGATGAGTAAAATGTTGACCGTGGCAGTGGGATGGCAGATCTAAAGCTGCAAACCGCGCAAAGGGTAGTTAGCAACCGATGTTTGCTTTGAAATAACAACTAAGATTTGGTATGGACAAGAAAGTACGGTCAACAAGTGACAAAGAAATGCAATTATGCTGTCTCTCTATATGTCGCGACATGCATTTGGAAACTCAAGTGGGACCTTTAGCTAACCAATTAAATGTGTCGGTTAACTAATATCAGTATCATATCACAATCATATTTGAATAACTAAGCTTTCGAATTCGGAGTGTTGTGTTGTTTAGCTTGAAGGGTGGAGTAATGCTAGTATGACAGAAAGCACCTACGCAGATCATAGTAGAGTAGATAAAAAGGGAAAACCCTAAGCATCAAGAGAAAAATTAGGAAAGTGGAACTAGCTGGACCAGTGGGTGGCGCACATGCTTTTCGAAACGAATATAGGAACATTAGGTGACCAGTTAAACGTTCTCTGTTTTAGTGATATGAGCATCATATCAGATTCGTATTTCAACATGTAAGCTTTGGGTTGAGGTCTTGAGGAGCAGTGCTAGCATGACACGAAGCACCTACGATGATGGTAGTGAATATAAAGGGGGGAAACCATAAGTTTTACAAGTATAGTGCCCATGCCATGGCGGATCTGAAGGTGCAAACCGGACAAAGCTACTTCGCAACCAATGTTTGCTTTCAACTAGCCACTACGATTTGGTACGGACAAGAAAAGTACAGTAACCAAATTATGATCTATTTTCTGGGTGAGATCAATAACTTAAGCACATATGGAAGAGTACCACCTCTCTTGCGACACCGTGTAGGCCTATGATGATACGTTGAGGGTGTTGTGGGTGCGATGGATGTCGGTGGCGGGGAAGAATACTTTAGACGGCAGACGGCCAGGTCGGGGGATATATCCTGTTGTCGTGGACGAGGCGGTCGTAGGAGCGGCAACAACAAGGTGGACGACGACGCTGATGAAGCGAGAGGAGGTGATGAAAGGATCCTGGTCCAGCGCCGTGGATGAGATACGTCCATCTCTTACAGTGGACGACGGGGTAGGGGTAGCGGCTCCGGCAAGGTGGAGGATGGGGTGGCGGACGGAGGAGGCTGGCCGCAGTGCGGAGGTTGTCGTACCGCCGATGGTGTATGAATGGGGAAATGGAGGGGAGGGGGGATCTCAAACTTTGGGATGCGCTTCTCTGAAATGAGGGAAAGTTACGAACTTATCCCCCATTTAAAATTTCGGACATCGCGTCGATTGGGGATAGGACGGTAATCTCGCATCTCCCAAATATTTACCGGTAACTATTTCGGGCGAGGAGAGGGTGTTTTGCCGCCCACGGTTGGCACCCATGGTGTATGAACGGGGATGACAGGTAGGGCAGTTGTGTCACGTCTGATGGAAGTTACACATCTGCCCCTATTTAAAATATTAGCCTACATCGATTTCGGACGAGGAGAGTTTGTTTTGCCGCCCACCATGTATGAATGGGAAAATGGAGGAAGAGACACATGTCTTTCGGACGAGCTTGAATCAAATGTGTTTTGCCGCCCACGTTTGACGCCCACCGTGTCTGAATGGGCTCAGAGGCCGTCGTGTCACGTCTGATTGAAATTACTAGTCTACCCCTATCGACAACAGTGTAAATCCGGTCGATAAGGATGTCAAGTGTCAGGGGTAGACAGTAATTTCCATCTCGCAAACACTTGCTTCGGGCAGCCCACAAATTATAGTGGGTGTTTAGCCGCTTCGTTCAAAACTTGGGAGAATTAGCATTCATGTTTGCCCTGAGACCTGGCAAACTAAATTCAAATCCAATTTGTATTCGATTACGAATATCCACAGATAATTATACGTTTTGTTATTTATTTCTTCAAAACCACAACAAAGATTTATTCCACCTTTATATATGATTATGATTTAGAAATGTCGTTATCTTCGAATTCAGTAGGTTGGATACACTCTGAGTAAAACAGTTATTTCATCCAATACAATATGCTCACACGAAAAACATTTCACCTTATGTCAATCATACAAGTACTGAGGATTACCTCGCCTAAAAAATTTGGATCATTACAACACATGGACAACATAGGGAGTCTTGCAACATAATCCATTCAGAGGCATGACACAACATGCAAGTACAATAATCTAATGACAATTTCAACTGGTATCTAAAGAAGAATCGGGATTACCTTGGGCTTCAGATAGCAGAAATAGCAGGACCTCCTCCATCTTCAAATGCAACATTCTTACTTCCTCCAATTCTTGGGTTGCTTGCATAATGCGTGCCGCTAATTTCGTAATTTCCAGCCTCAAGATAAAGATTACCTCATTCATGGAAGCCACACCATCTCTTTCTACCTCTAGTAGAGCCTCAAGCACTATAATATCTGCGCTCAGAATGCTCTCCGGCGGTGTTGCCTCTAAACTGCTACCATCTGGTAACATGGATGGTGCACTGCTTCCACAAATAGATTCTGGGGTTGTACATTGTGTCCTAGTGTGAACGGCATCCTGAAAGGTTTCCGCTGGACATCAGTAAGAGATAGTTATCGTATGATCCAGGCAGTAAGCTTACATGGTAAACGACGGACGAATTATTGCCGAGCATGGCAAACTATATTTAAATGGTTCAAAGTAGCATCAGCCGAAAAGAAATTAAAATGGTAAGATCAAACTAGGGATGTAAGTGGCAAATAAACGACATCCGCCAGTCCCATCTAGTTAGTTTTTGTTACCTCCCTAGTTCATTTTCCTCAAAAAACAAAAAACTCTTTTGAACTATCATACCACTAGTGGACTTTAATCGGGATTAAACGGGACCCAGTTGACATCCCTAGTTGAAAGGGAGTGTACAACCGCTATATTTAAGTTGCCAAGGCATCTAAGCAGTTGAAATAATCTAAGAAAGCACTTAACAGTGTGGCCTCATATAAACTACGAAGACAGTCTTGTGATGAATTTGAGAGGAAAAGTTAAGGACTCAAGTGAAATAGGCATGCATTTCTTTACGATAGTACAACAGGCACTGCTGACATATTGGCCAACTCAGGTATAGCGTAACAACAAATAAGCATTCGAATCAAGCAATACAGGAAAGCAGACAACTGAACTATTTGTAATTCGGTAGGATTACATGTTGAGGGCACAAGCCAAGAAAGCATCCCACTCGCATTACATTTCACATGTACTAAAACACACCGGCTTACCATATGTTGCTGTGAACCCTAGCTGTTGTTGCAATGTTCTTTGAAGATATCGTCAGCATCCCGTGGTTGCAAATCTAGTTGTTGTAGTTTATTCTGCACCATCTATTTAGGTAAAATTAATTTTAGTCGCATGCACTGGTCCAAATTGATCATCAATGGTTCATATAAACTAATGAAAGAAGGGTGTGTGCATACACGATAATATATCTGCTTCCCTCTATTTTTATGCTTGTTCGAGGTGCCAGCCCCAAAAAAGAACAAATATTTTGCTTGATGGGGTTGGCAGCTCCATAATTAATAGAAGCATCAAATTAGTCATGCAACTTGGGAAGATCAAGAACACACAAACAAGTAATGAACAGAGGCTCGGAGCAGTGATGTAATAGCTAGCATCAGAAAATGTAGGGTAAAACGAACAAAAAGCAGCGGAACCACATGCTAGTTTGCTGATGTGTAATTAAGCATGGAGAACATTAAGCAGTCCGATGGAACCAACAGGTGGCATCAGAACAAAACTAAAGCATATTAACTATATGTGCACCGGTATGTAATTTAGCACATGTAACATGTTCACTGCTAGAAGTATGTCCCTACAGGTGCAAGCAGAATAACACGTCTCATGAAAAACTGAATGATGCCCTGAAGAAATTTAAAGGTGAAGTGCTTATGCTACGAAAGTGAACGTAGGCGCCGGCCTTTGGATAATAGTACCTGATTCTTGGCGGCGTATGGGTATCGTTGTCATACTTGATAGCTAAGGATCATCGATGGTGCTCGTGTTGCGGTTGAGTTTGGGCCGGCTGTCGCCGTCGCTGAAGCGGCTCCAGTGCTACGGTTGCGGCGCCTGTCGACATACAAGAAATCTCATCTGTGGTAAGTGAATAGTTGCACGATAAAGAGAAAAACTGAAGGAGTACAAATCGAAATAACTTGATGAGGCTGCGGCGTTGGTAAAGCAGGGCCGGTGGAGTTGAATATGGCGTCTGTGGAGCGGGTCCGGTGCGGTGGACGAAGGCTTCGGCGGGCGCGTTGTACAGTGCTTTTGGTGAGGCGGATCTGTTGCGGCGGACGAGGGCTTGTATGAAGGGCCAGCGAAGGGGCAGACGAGGGAGTCAGTGGAGGGCCTACGCTGTGGTGGACGAGGGTGCCAGTTAAGCAGATCCGGTGCAGTGGACCATGATGGCGGTCAAGGAGATCTGGAGCGGTGGACAAGCCAGTCGCTGAAGCGGCTCTGGTGAAGTGGTGAGTTGGCAGTTGGGGGTTCCAAGGTGCGGAAGGTAGATCCGGTGGGGTGTGAGGTCCACCGCTGCAGCGGGGGACTAGATTCGGCGGCTTGCCGTGGTTGGGGGGGTCAGGGAGGGGAAGGGGAGGGGCTCTGGGAAGAATGTTGGGGGCAAAGAGGGGAAAACAATGGAGTTACCAAAGCAGCCCTTTTCCGTTCATGTGGCAGGGGTAAAACAGGAATATCGCAGGGCTAAACTTTCGGGCGTGTGATATTTCGATGTGAGCGAGAAGTTTGGAAGCTTTTGGCGCCTAAAATTATAAGTATTCTGCTCTCGTACGGCCGGCTATGATATCATGGCCGACAATTTGTTTGTTTTGCACGCAAAAAAATGTGCAAGTTTTGAAAATCAATGTCTCCAACTCGAAACTTAGATTTTCCATTCAATTCAAATATGGATCATTGAGCTACTACAAGCAAATACCATCATACGGTCCAATTCAAATGAAATTCCAAATGTGTTTATCCCGAATATGATGACAAAAGCAAAAATGTGTATGTGTATGAATAAAGTGGATGATTATAAAGTTTGAACATGCCCGTATGTGTATATCTCTAGGTTTGATATATGAATTTGAAATCACGAAATCCCGGCTTAAAAAATGTACCTCCGTTTAAATGAATTACAAAAGCTAATGATGGAGTCGAATTCCAAAATTCCAATCTTAGGTTTGTAATTCTGGTACATCAAGGTATATCACGCATGTTCAAAAGTATTGTTATCTCATAGTACAAACTGTGAAACAAATTGATCAACCATGAGTGCAGAATATCTCAATTACGCTAAAGTCCCTCAAATATAGACACCTCACTCTTTATCTGAAGTCAACCCCCCCCCCCCCACCACCACCACCACACACACACACATAGAGAAGTCGTTCTCTCCCCCAAACACCAACACACGAGCACATTAACACCCCTCTCTCTTGTAAAGTCCGGACCCCAACATAGGTCTCTATCACTTTGTCTCTCGGGCATGCAAACATCTCTTCCCTCACTCTCTAGGTCTCCTGATATCTCTCTTACCCAAGCACATGCACTATGTAGAGTGTATATTTCCCACACACACAAAACGTCGCCCCCAAACGTCTATCTCCCTAGTTATGTGGTTCTCGCGCACTCACCTCACACACCACCCCCACTGCAAACAAGCACACTTTGTCTCCTTGTGCACCACTCTCCTCTTTCTATCTCTCCCACATGCGGACCCACCCCAGCTCCTTCCCTGTATACATATATGTCGTGACTCTTTGCATAGCTCCCTAATGTATAATCGTTCTCAATTTCGCACATTGTTCTCTACACCATCTATTCTAGATCTCTTGTGAAGTCCCTATCACACACACGATGACTCGCTTCCCTTGCGTCTCCGTTCATAGGCCAATTTCGGACAACATCAACATTGTATCCCTATCTATACGCCATTTATGGACACAAACGACCCCTCTCGACCCCTCTCTTCCTCTCTCTCTCTCCGTCGCTAGCTCTCTCTTTCTCTCGCTCTCACACCCCTCTCCCACACACACACTCGATGTCTCTCCCAAATAGTCTGCTCCCCCCGCCCGCACCCGTGCTATCTCGCTACTACACATGTCACACCATTCCCCCTTCCCTTATACTAGGTTTACATCATCAGTGGTCTCTCTACTCCACATACACTCTCTCCCTCTCACACACAAACATGTGCACAAACACACACAGACACGCACAAATACCCATTTATCTGGATCCTCATCTCTCCTCATGTACGCATGTGTATCTCACACACTCACTCTCTAATTATGTATATGTGTCTCCATGTTACACAACACAAAGCCCCATGTACATGTCTCTCTCTATCCTCCACACACATAGACACAAAGAATTGGTTATCATCGCCTCAGTCTCTAACATATCACACACGCACATTGTCTCTCTCTCTCGCAAACACGCTCAACAAGGGTTTCCCCATGAATAACTTACCATCTATTCATCAATAGTCGTGGCAGTACGGCGAACACGAGACGTGAAAAAGAATAAATATACATGTGCTTAGACCACCTAGTATGACTACTAGGACTAGAGCAAGCCAAAAAGCGCGCTGCCGTCACCCCCTCCTTGTCGGCGACGGGAAAATCTTTGTTTTACACAGTCGAGAAGTCATTGTGCTAAGGCCCCACATGCCGAGGCGTTGAATAGAATGTAGATCCTAGTTTACGGAAGCAAGTATCGATAATACGTTTGTATCTCCATACTTATATTTCTTCTCTTATATTTTGTTTGACCGTTGACACGAGGGACCCACATCTGACCTTCTATCCTGTTATTCCCCCTCAAATCATTATTTTTCCTGAACATTAGTTCAAACAGTACTGATGCGTGTTCGTCGGCGACGCCGGTGATGAGCAAGTTGGCCGCCGCTCCGCCGGACGGGCCGGACGCCGCGCTGGCCTCCGCACGGGTTGGCAGGCTGGCCCGAGCGTGACTCACGAGCGAGCAAGCCGCCGGGCTGGCCTTCGCTCGAGCTAGATGGCTGGCCTTAGCGCGGTGCGCGCGAGCAAGCCGTCGTGCTGCCGTGCCAATCTAGCTAGCAAACCTTGCAGACAAGCAGCTGGACGGAGCTATCTTGGCTAGCTAGCGGCCGCGAGCGTTGGACGGATCTGGCATCCGGGCTGCCACAACATGGGCTCCGCATCACCGGCGGTTTTAACCTCGCCTTCTGCTGGCGGCGGTAGTTGCGTCCCATGGCCGAGGATGACTAGGTGGACGGGCCGGAGGTAGGAGGTCACTCGAGGATTTTTGTTGGTAAGAGCATGTACAATGGTTGATAAGATAGTCTTATCTTAAGTCGGCCATGTATGCAAGTGGTAGTAGTTTCTTGGCATTTTAGTGGTTTCTTGCATTATTAGAGCAAGTACAATAGAGCTAAGTCAGCGGGCTATAAGAAATAAACTAGTATATTTCTGCTTAGTTGGAGGAAAGAGAAGAGGAGAGAGAAGGTAAGTGGGCTCTTCGTGAAGAGCCAGCTCTAGCACGTGCTCCTAAGCACTTTGTGAGAATGAGAAGTGGGCAACATAATAAAAAAGTAGTACACTCGTATAGATGACATGGCACTGGCTTATAGCCAGTAGCTGGCTATACTATTAACCATGCTCTTAGGGGTTTCTTGTAAGGAACAATGTACGTACTACTAGCGACAAAAGGCGATTCTAGGTTGCGTTGTACTCCAACGAGTACTACTAGTGGTCGCGGGAGTGTATACCTCGTTTTGTGGGTTCGATCCCGGCCGAATGCACGGCGGCCTTTTTTAAAATAGTAGTACTACACTTCGCTGTGAGCCAATATTTTACACAGGTAGTTTGAGTTTTGAAGTCAAACGGACGTGCGGCCCCACAATCTGGGTGCAATGGACAGCCTACCCACATGAAGGGGTTTTCCTTCCCAGCATCCCATGGCTCGCGTGCTCGCCCTAGCCGCACCTCGCTTGCAGCTTCCTCATCAGCTAGTAGCATATTTAAACTAGCGCCTCCCAATTAAGCCCGAGGAGCCGGAAAAGCCTGGCAGGGCATTGGGAACTGTGCAATATGGCTCTGTATGTAAAGTGCTCTACTACTACTCTGTAGCTTGTGGCGTTGCATGCATGGACTTCACTCCATTATCGGCTCTACTATAAAAGAAATTCCTCTTGACATGTGTTTTTTTAAACGGAGGCAAAAGCTTTGCTTCAACTCATTCCTAAAGAAGGAACTACTAACAAAGTTCGACGAGATCCATTACACCTCCACAAATGGAAGCGAAAATCCTAGTCTCACTGTATCAAATAACTCAAATGTTCTGCCCCTGCAGTAACCGTCACTGATAAACAGGCTGCTAGTGTGTGCGTGAGACGAGCGGCTGAGTAGGCCAGCTACGTGAGAGGAGCGGCTGAATAGAGCACCGAGAGTACCCACTAGGCCACTACGCAGGTGTACTTCCCCTGCATTGATAGTACAGTGATGGTTCTAGAGAACAATAGTACCCTCCACTTCCAACTGTAGCTCCTTGGCCCTGAGATTCAAGAGTTCAAAACTGGTGCACTATGCTATACTAGACTAGAAGTACAATACATCACACTACTAGTTGAGAAAAGTAGTACTAGTACTGCTACAGTATGAGTACGTACTCCTCCGTCACATAATGTAAGATGTTTTTCAACACTAGTTGGCGTGTACAAAAAATGGCAAAAACATACCCAAAATTTCTTAATCCACACCAAAAACTACTACCTAGTGCCAAAATTTTCTTACTAGTGCTATTATTTACAGTATAATGCAATCCCATAACGTTCCATAATGCTAGTACTCCCTCTGTCTAGGTGCATAAGGCACCTAAGAGAATTTAGGATTTTCAAGTATATTAGCCGCCCTTCATTAGTTAGCACTAATGACTCGTATGCCTACCCCAATGCACTTAGCGTTTTCAGGTTCACATTTATCTCCCTTCCATATGCAAACCAAGCTGCCTCTACCATTTACTTTTTCTTTGCATGCATGCAAGCTGGACCTAAAGAATTGTGTGAAACAATCCGTTAGCCTATGCATGGTTAGTCCTACCATCATTACACTTAATGCGGGATTAACTAGAGGGAGAGAAAAATGTGATGAGCGTCCAATCAACATATGCGTAGTTCACGGTGTCATTTCTTAGGTGCCCTATGCACTTGGACGGAGGGAGTACTAGTAGTAAATAATAGCCTCACCCCTTCGCTGAGGAACGATCTACAGTTGGAAGGGACGAGGCCCTGCGGTTACTACGCTCTTATATCCTCCTCGCCAGTTCCCCTCCCCCTGAAGAGAAGGCAGTTCGTCGCTACTCCCATGGATTCGCCAGGCGGTTCTCCTCCTCCTCGGGGCTGGGAGACCTTGGACGACGATCCTGTGGGAGAAATCGCATGCCGCTCCGACATCCTCACCGCCGCAAGACTCGGTGCTTCCTGCACCAACTTTTTCAAGACGCTGCTTAAACAGGCCATGCTTGTTGGTCTTCCATGCGTCCTCGAGGAGAAGGTTCTTGTATGGGACAATCCTTCAAACAGTCCACCGCTCCCTGGCCATGGTTGCACGTTGACTCCGCTAGAGTTGCCGATGTTGATAGGTAGCCGGATTTTGTCCGATGAGCAGGTCAGTAATGGAGTTTGATCATGTAGTACTTAGTTATTCCATTTCCATCCCGTAATTTCTCCGCTGCCCATCGTCTTATATATAGGTCTGGGTCGATGCCAACGAAGATTGGCTTGCATACCTCCGGCCGGATACCACCATCATTTTGCACAACATCCACAGCAGTGCGGCCGTTCCGGTAGACCCCTTCTCCACCATTGGGATCGGCCTTCCGGACTGGCTGGGCTTGAATACGTATGATGATGCCTACATGAGATTGAAGAAGATAGAAATTATGGACCCGCCGACAAAGCGACGCGGCTACGATGATTACTATCTCATCGCGGTGTTCGACATAAGGATTGCCATCAATGCAAGAGGCAGTAACGGCAGAGGCTAGCGCATGTTGGCGGCGGCATATTTGTACCCCTACACGTTCGAAGACGTCGTGCGCCATCCAGGCCGCATCTTCGCGGTGACAAGCTAGGGGACTTCTTTCATCTGGTTGCCATCCTACGGTACGGGAGATTACAAATGGAATGCACAAACCATCATTTGAATCCCTAACGGTACTCCATTATTTTGCAGGGACCAATCATCCCTCGATCAAAATAAGATCGCCGATCCTGGATGTGCATTTGCATCCACGATTCGGTCTAACCTGGAACCTTGTAGCTGACTTTGGCATATTAGGATCAACTATCTTAGCAGTCGTTACCCATGGTACCACTGATGTGCAACATGGTCACACAATCTACCACGATCGGACCGTCACCATCTACCCAGGTATTCCATTTTTTAACCCTCTCGCCTTCTCTTTCATTGTTGTACTAGTAGTATACTTTGTAGTACTAGTAGGAGTACTTTTTACCTTGGAGGACGCGTATAGCTAGCTAGGCCCTTGAAGACTTGAACCCACTAGCTGCCACCATTTTTTTTCCATGTCTTGCTATCTCATCCATGTAGCCAAGAGTGGCTATATATAATAAGCCGGTTATTTTACTTCCTCTATACCGGAGTAGTACTATTTGTTGCACAGTATTACTGACCGCCATATTTGCGCACAACATTATTATGCATGGACCTTGACTATGTATGTCACCATGTGTCCAGATCTGGGATGCCGCGTGTACCAGATGAACGGCGCCGAGTTCGACCCCCGTGATGCTAGGTGGGTGCCGAGGAACACTCTTGGAGAGTACTCGCTTTTCATCAGGGATAGCTACCCCATTGTGAAGCGGTGCCACCTTCCATGCATGACACGGAAGGCCTGCCGTTCATGAAGCATGGTTGTGTCTTCAGTGCGCACCGCCGGATGAACGACATGCTGGGACATGCTATCCCTGATTTATGCCGCTTCAGCTTGGATGAGTCTCCATCATGTGGAACCGGACTAGAAAGCTGCGACAATGATTCCCGTTGCCCACCACTATGGATCGTGCCATCCATGAAGAACACCTGGGACTGGACCCTGGAGGAGGACATGTAGCCCATCAATAACGTGTAAGTGGAGTACGGTAATTGTGAACGGTAGCGCTGTGAATATATGTAGACTAGTCGTGCACAAATTTATCACATGAATTGGAGATGAACTTGTGTGGCGTACTGGCATTTGTCCTTTAGAATTTTATTACTAGTAAATGTGTTATGTGTACGTGCAACTTGTGTGGTTGTTGCATGGGCTCCAACATGCTCTTTGAGAAAAAAAAGGTGGCACAGCTTTGGATATACGTGACGTGGCGGCATCATACAGTAGCATCGTTCGCTATAGTTGTAGGACACTCCTACTAGGACGACAACTCCTATAAAACCTTGCGCTTGGCACTTTGCCTCTTCGGGAGGTTCAACAGTTCATACTCGTGTGAACCTTGCACTTGGCTCTTCGCCTCTTCGGAAGGTCCAACAATGATGATACTATAGTACAATATGCTTCTGGCAATCTGACACCGATTGAACTGCTGCACGTCCACCGCGAGGGCGAGGGCGAGGGAGAGGGAGAGGGAGAGGGCGTTATAGTCAAAACCCTCTCCTCGTCCTGCGAACCGTCGCGCGCGTTGACGGGACACATCAAAGCAGTACTAGTACTAGTAGTAGTAGTCCATACTGCGTCCTTTCCGATTAGTATGGCTTAATTTGAAACGAGAAAAATACATTGGCAGTCAACGTATGTAACAATACGCTCTTTACGGTCACTATATATAGTTTTGCGGCGATTATACAATCACTAGCTCATCGTAGAGCACCGTATTGCGCCCTATTGACCAACCACATAGTCGACGTGGCACTTTGTTGACTGGTTAAATTGTCACCTGGTTTCTGGGTCCCACCTGTCAGTTGGCAGAGCAAAGAAATCAGTTAAACAAAACTTTACGCAGGCGCGACACGAGTTCAACCCTTGCGCGCGAACCGCCCTGGTTGTGTATGTGAGTGCATGCACGTGTCCTCCCTCGGTCTTCCAACAAAGAGTGTACATCGGTTATAAAACAAAGAGTGAAGTGAGCGTAGAGGCATAGGGATACTGTAGAAAGGAAGTCCTCGCGATCCATTATTCCCCATCTCGGTCAGAGAGAACTATTCAACTAGTCTTCGTAGTGAAGTGACAATACACGCTGCAGCAGATGGGACACGTAATTAATAAGCTGAACCAGCGTGTTGGTGTTACTAAATCAGCCTTAGCCAGTACTGCCATCTCTTCTTCTTCCTCCTCTCTTCTTCTTCCTCCTCTCTTCCCCATTATCGGCCGCATACCATTTACCCCCGCTCACTGCTCGCTCGCCCGCGCCATCTTCATTGGTAGCTCGCGCGTACCATATCCCCCCGCTCACTGCTCGGCCACACGAGGAGAAGCTTCTTCGCTCGCCCGCCCGAATCCACTTCCCCGCTGGCTCGCAGGCACCAAAACCCCCCAATGGCAAAACCGACTGACACGCAGAGCCGCAATTGGAATTCCCTCCCCGATGTTCTCTTGGAGAAGATCAATAGTCATATGGACCTACTCAGCACCGTCCGTCTGGCCGCATGCTCGGTGTCTTTGTACCGTCTACTCGTCTGCAACCGGCCGGCTCTTTTCAAGACACCCTGCTTGCTGATGCCCGATCCTCGCAGGTGGCCCGTACACCGACTTGACGATCCTACGGAGGTTGCCGTGGTGCCCCTCGACATGCTACCACTACCCGTCCACATGTCCTTCATGCGCGTCCACTACTGGGCGGGCATGAAGGCCAACTGGATCGTCCTCATACACCACACCGATAGTCTGTGGCGTCTTGTGGATATCTACACCCAGCGAGAGATCACCCTTCCATCGTTGGATACCGCCGCCATCGAGCCTCGCGTCCTGCCGGACACTCCTGCCTACTACGCATGAGACGCATCAAGCTTTTGGCTCGACCTCTGTTTGCAGAAAGTTGTAATCTGCGAAGTGCCCACACCATCATAAGACTACATGGATTACAAGCTCATTGACTTGTTCAACATGGGATTACTCTATCTGGAATCCGGTCGCCATACATGGTTATGGCTCATCATCAATCCTGTTGAGGCAACATTTCTGTCTGATGCTATTGTGCATGATGGCATCGTTTACGCGGTCAACGCACAGATTGGCTGCCTATACTGGTGGAATCTATCGTCATGTAATTTTCACATCTCATATTTACCTTATGAATACGACTGCATGTTCATTTGTTACAAATTTAGAATGCATAGCATGTCTATAACCACATCATTGCTATATGTTCCTCTCATTTCCTAGATTTTTATGACCACACATGTTATTGTTAGAGTTGATATGAGAACAATTGGCATCTAATGATTGTTAGAATACATATTATGAGCATAACATCATGATTGCTATATGTCACTCTCGTTTACAAGATTTTTATAACAACGCATGTTATTGCTTAGAGTTGATATGAGAACAGTAGTAGTAAGTGCTATGGTAGAATATAAGTAGGCGCTGTCATAGCTATTTTCCTCTCATTGTTACATGATGTTTGAACCATGACATATTGCTAGAATATGAAAGTCATTGGCTTATTTTTTTAACTTGGGGTATGATTATGACCACGACATTGCAATTCTCTGTCTATGATATGTGTCACTGTTATAATAATCTTAATTCCACACATACTCTGAACATGATTGTTTATTTTTGTCCTTTGGTCTCCAATTTGAATTGTTGCAGCAGACGCAAATGCGCTGGCCTTCATGATTCCAGGACCTTGAATCATACTAGCCGATGGGTGGTGGTTTATCGCTCGTTCAGCTAACAGCGGTCATTTGATGCTCATTCGCACGTACCAAATTGACGAAACCATTACATCAAACCACATACAGTACAATGCGTGGGGCGTTCGTGACATTGATGGCTATGGCTGCTTCGTGTTCGAGAAAGATCCCAGCTCCGTTGGGCCAGGCGTATTCAACTGGAGGCGGGTTTACAGCCTCGGCAACCACTCCTTGTTCCTCGGGCTCAATTATCCGATCATCCAACCAATCATCGATCATATCACCGCCGATGATTACTGTGCTATGCAACTTCCATTCGCGAGGGGGGCTGTGTTTACACATCATACCATGGGTTTCATGAATCACCATATTCAGAGATTCGTCAACACAGCTTGTTGCCAGATAATCTTCAGTGTGTGAAAGGCATCAAGCTTCCATGCGATGGATGGCTTTTGCAAACCCGACATGCGGCGATGTGGTTCATGCCAACAGCAAATATGCACAACTTGATTCGTGCTGATATCTAGACTGAGCCATGTATTCTGCTGCTGTAGCACGACCCTCTTTTGTTGGATATTATGTATTGTTGTTAGTTTGAAGCACTCCTCTGGTTTGAAGGATAGATACCTTCCTGGGATCAAGTGCATCCTAACTCACATGCATAGGATGTACTGATAATGATGATGGAGATGATGTGCAGAAGCCATATATATATATATATCAGTTAGGCTTCAAGTGCGTACTTGTTAGTTAAACCTATGTATAAATTGTGACACTAAATATGACTAGTAAGTAGTACAGTAGCAGTACTAGTATACGTCGGTCAAATTATTCATCATGTCCACACATTGAATTGACGTGACAACACGCTGCACGTGAGGTGACACAAGAATCCCGGCGGCGTGTTCGGGTATTCTGGACTTCAGATTTGGAGTGCCACTTATCTGTCGAAATCTTTCATCATTCACTTAAAACAGTCGATTGATCATACATTGAGTATCATATAACTGGAATTACCGATGCAAGTCGAAGAAGGATTGGCCGGTGCTACTGGCTGGCGTCAAGTTCGATCCCACGGATCAGGAGCTGATCGAGCACCTTGAGGCCAAAGTGAGTGCTGACAGCACGAGATTTTAGTCTCTCATCAATTTGTTCATACCAGAGCACGGCATATGCTACACCCAACCTGAGAAACTTCCAGGTAAGACAACGATCGGCTGTATACTTGCACAAACATATTCCTTTGTTTATAGCTCTATTTTTCTTTTTAGGCGCAGACCTGGTGAAGCAATTACAATTTGACAGTTAATAAAAAGTGAAACAAGTGACTGCAACATGCCAAAGATGTTATGAAAATGCCAACTAGGTACACTAAAACCTGTATTCCACAATACTGCATGTATCACAATGAGTGGCCTAAGGAAGCATTTCGTCCGGCGCAATTCCAGGGCATTCAAAAGGGGCACGTGGACGTGTCGCAAGATACAGTCGGAGTACGGCATGCACGCGATGTGGCACAAGACCGGCAATACCTTGCCGGTGATGGTCAACGGCCGGCAGACGGGCAGGAAAAAAGGTTCTGGTGCTGCACACCAACAAGTACTTCGACTAGCAGAGGACCAACTGGGTGATGCACCAGTACCACCTCGGGGACCTGGAGCAAGAGAAGGAGCGGGAGCTGGTCCTCTGCAAGATTTTCTACCAGACGAACACTAGGGCCAGGAGTAAAAAGATTATAAGTTAGTTTTGTATTGGTAGTTGTACTACCTTGTCGTTCGCAAGTTGGTATTGTTGTTAACGATCTTTTGGTATGAACTTGCATTTTCTTCCAACCATCATGCCGAGGGTCGACGTGGATATAAAGCTGAATCATTTGTTTCGAAACGAATTTTTAGGCACCTGATTTTTATTTGATGGGTAGCATAAGCACCCGTCGTTCTTCCTAGTTCTCCAATTTTTTCGAAACAAGTGCATGCACTTATTATCACGATAAAAAAACAATATCCGTGCTGCATCCCAGTTATCAGTCTGTACTTGCAGAATTCTCTCGTTTATTGAGCACGTATGTTGTTTTTTCAGGTCGAGCAAGTTTCAATTGGGTTGTAGACTGCCCAGGGTTGGTTTTGTTTTTAACAGGCCCATCCCATGACGACAACAGGGCACAAAGATCCAGCAGGTATCTACTGGCCTCTGGCCCGCCAGCGTTAGTTATATTTTGTCTTACAACATCCGTAGGCAATTTTTTTACTAAATCAAACACACAGCCCAGTTCTATTATCCTCTTGAAATGCGTGTCCTACATCCGTTTCTAATCTCTACCTATAGTTTTACTAGTTCATATACATGTATCATTATATTGAAAACACATAAAATTCCCTTTTCATATTTACATCCTTATTTTTGTTGTTTTTTCCCACCCAGCGCTGATTTTTTTACCACTGGTTTTCCCTTAAACCAACTCAATTGTCCCACGTCTTATTTGCTTACAAAAACAAAACGATTTTTTGGCAAATCAATAAGTTCTTAAAAATGTTCATCATTTCGGGATTACAACAGTTCGGACTCCACCGAAATATGCAAAATAAGGTTGAACTTTTTGACCGTGGTCCTGGGCAGAAAATGGGATGTAATAAATTACTTAAGAATTAGCAAATGGGTTGCAAATTATAAAAATAGCAAATGGGCTTTATGTTGTCTGCCACAGATTTGGAGGCTGGCTTGTGGGCCTACTAAGTTCATGCGTACACAAGGTTTCTCAAAAAAGAAACTTAGTCAACAATCGACTCTACCAGCGTCAGACCGTTAGATGTCAATCTAACGGCAATCGTGCTTCTTCAGTCTCTGATCTTCCTGCCCCAGCCGCCCAAACTAGCGCCGTCGGAACCGCCTGCTCCCGCCTCCCGTGGCCGGCAGTGCTGCTGGGCAGGCCTCATGGCCCCATCATACTCGCATCCCTAGCTTGTCTATCCCTCTACTCACACACACCTCCTGTTATTTTCCGGCGACGGTAGCCGAACCAGTCAACCCTCGTACTCTCCACCGTGTGGGCAGCCACTGCCGTGTCTTTCCCAGCTCCGTGTCGTTCCCTTCGTAGGCCTCGCCGTCGTCCACCACCCTGGTGCTCTCGGCGCGGCATGGTCAACGATGTCCATCCAACGGCCGTAGTGCTTCTTCAACCTCTGGTCTTCTTGCCCCAGCCTCCCAAAGCAGTGTCGGTCCTGCCGCATCCTCCTGCCTCCCGTGGCTGGCTGTGCTGCCGCGGAGGCCTCACCATCCCCATACTACTCCCACCGTTGGCCAGGCCATCCCTCCACTCACCCACTCCCCCTGTTATTCTGCGGCGACGGCAGCCTCACGCCGCAGCCGAACCAGTGAACCCTCGTACTCCTCTCCGCATGGGCATCCACTGCCGCATCTTCCCCGGCTCCGCGTCGTCCCCTTCCTAGGCCTCGCTGTCGTCCACCGCCATGGTGCTCTCGGCGCGGTGTGGTCAATGTGGTCAACGACCGACTTCCATCGGAAGAGTACTGTACGTGGAGAGGCTGACAGCTGGGTCCACGGCAGCCGCAAGGAAGTGCCTCCTTATTATGTGCAAAATAATTATTCCTCCACCTAACAGCAGGGACCCACCGGACGGGCCACCAGTATTTCACGAAAAAAACGTTTCCCCCCTTACTGCTGGGACCCACCGGACGGGCCACCGTATTTCGTGAAAAAAACGTTTGCCCCTGACTATTGGGACCCACTAGACGGACCACCGTATTTCGCGAAAAAAATGTTCCCCCCGCTGTCAGCTCGGACCCACCGGAAGTGCCTCCTTATTACGCACAGAAAAATGAATACTCCCCCTGCTAGCTGGGACCCACCATGGTGGGAGGCTGACTTGTGGTCCTACTAAGTTGACGGGGACGAAGGGCTTTGTCAACTTAGTCAATATGAATGATTCTAGCTCTAGTGATCGTACGATGTCCATCCAACGGCCATCGTGCTTCTTCAATCTCTGCTCTTCCTGCTCCAGCCGCTCAAACAAGCGCCGGCGGGACTGCCTGCTTCCTCCTTCCCACGGCCGGCTCTGCTGCCGCGCAGGCCTCACCTCCCCACCGTACTCCCATCGCTGGCCTAGCCATCCCTCTACTCACCCACACCTGCTGTTATTCTCCGGCGACGGTAGACGAACCAGTAAACCCTCGTACAGTCGTACTCCCCTCCGCGTGGGAAACAACTACCGAGTCTTCCCTACCTCCGTGTCGTTCCCTTCCTAGGCCTCATCGTCGTCCACCGTCCTGGTGCTCTCGGCGTGGCCTGGTCAACGTGGTCAACGACCGACATGCATCTGAAGTGGACTGTACGTGGAGAGGCCGACAGCTGGGTCAACGGCCGGACGCAAGGAAATGCCTCCTTATTACGCGCAAAATAAAGATTCCTCCACCTGACATCTGGGACCCACCGGAAGGGCCTCTGTATTTCACAAAAAAATGTTCCCGCGGCTGACAGCTTGCACCTACTAGCTATATCTTCGCATGTAAGGAAGTGATTCCTTATTACGCACAAAAAATGAATACTCCCCCTGCTAGCTGGGACCCAACATATGGGAGGCTGAATTGTGGGCCTACTAAGTGGACACAGACGGAGGGCTTTGTCAACTTAGTCAATATGAACGATTCTAGCTGAAGTGACCGTACGATGTCCATCCAACAGCCGTAGTGCTTATTCAACCTCTGGTCTTCTTGCTCCAACCGCCCAAAGCAGCGTCGGTTGTGCGCCTGCTCCTGCCTCTCGTGCCCATCGGGAGGCAACAGAACGCGTGGGAGCCAACCGGCTGGGTCGGAATGGAATGTGTGGTCGTGTTCATCGGGAGGGCTTGGATGGAACAGGCGATGGAAACGAGGCCTGGCGTACCGTAGAACGGAGGAAACGAACCTCCTACAGTCGAAACGGGGGTCCTGTTGATCAGGAGGGGTGTGGCGTACCGCAAAACGGAGGAAACGGACCTCCTATGGCCGAAACAGGGGTCATGTTGATCGGGAGGGGTGTGGCGTACCGCAAAATGGACGAAATGGACCTCCTACGGTCGAAACGGGGGTCCTGTTCATCGGGAGGGGTGTGGCGTACCGCAAAACGGGACTCCACAGGATACTGTTCATCTCCACCATCGACCTCCCTCCAGCCTCCACGGGCTACGTCGACCTCCTCCAGCCTCCACGGGCTCCTGTTCATCCAGCCTCCACCGCGCGCTACTCCACCGGCTATTGTTCAACCACCCCTCCACCATCTACTGTTCATCCAGCCCTCCACAGCACGGGGTCCTGTTCAACCACCCCTCCACGGGGCACCCCTCCACCGTCTACTGTTCATCCAGCCTCCACACCACGGGGTCCTGTTCATCTAGAGGCAACGCCACCACTCACTGTTCATCCACCCCCCCTCCCCCCCACAACGCTCACTGTTCATCCAATCGAATCGGCTTCAGTTAGCAGCAGTAGCGAAGGAACCTCGATCGGGTTCAGTTAATAGCCATCGATCGATTCGCTCGGGTTCAGTAACGCGTAGCCTGCAGTGCAATCGCTCGGGTTCAGTTAGAGCCCAACGCCTCGCTTGGGTTCAGTTAGAGCCAACGCCTCGCACACATGCGCGTACGTGTACGAGAGAAACGCGCATCGCTCGGCCCCCGACCTCCCACCGTAACCGGGAACTCCCCAAAATTTCCTCCCCCTCGCTTTTACCATGGTTTTTTCCGTCATCAAGGCCCAAAGAATGTCATGCAGCTGCGTCTCCGGCCCGCCCAGGACGAAAAGCCCATTTTCTGTCATGATTTTTTGTCATAGAAGTTGGAGCTCACCACATCTATGATGATACCGTGTTTTGTCACAATTATCGTCATAGAAGTGTCATATGTATGACAGAAAAAAATTTCTTTCGGCCCAAAATGTCACGGGTGTGTCTTTTTTTGTAGTGGTGGGATGCTGCGAGGGCCCACCGCACTGCTACGTTCGCATGCTCTTTGGCCTACCAAGTGTGTCGTCCGCCTACCAGCGCAACTTGCGGCGCATCCTAGCGGATCGGGAAGCCAGGAACCACGCCGTCCTGATGGAGATGGAGACGGTCCTCAAGGAACCACCTAAGCCCCTAGAGCCTCCCAAGGCTCAGAGCTCCGGAGGCTCGTGAGGAGCAACCCCTTCATCGTGCACCTTCAGCTGCCTCAACTCTCCTTCGTCAACATGACCAGGTGACATCTTTCCAAGTTCATTCAGCTGGGAGCGCCCCTCGGGCTGTGTCATTCCCAGGCCGCGTGGGTCCGTCCCTGTGTCATGTATCCCTTTTCTTATGTCTTTAGCTTATCTTGTTGGGGGCGCCCCTCGGGCTGCACCATCCCCAAGTCACTCATGCACTTGCTTAGGACTGCTACTCTCATGTTCGATCTACCTATGATTACTACCTGCTCAATCGTCGCCTCCCACGGGGCCTCAGCACGCTGGCACGGCGCTGGTGCATGGGTCCATCCCTACCATGTCAATAAACCTGAGCGGTCGAGCTCTGGCTCGCGGCACGCCCCGCGGACGTCACCTCACCAGGCTCTCAGTGCCTTCACCCCCTCGCAGAGCAACCAGCGGCAGGCTGGCAGCGATAATGGCAGATCATGTTCTTCCTTGTTCTGGCTCGCAGGAATCTCACGAGGATAGCACCAGGTGGCACCGTGAGCTCCCACCTCTTCCAAGTAATCCTCTTGCACGTTAAAAGGGGGGCTCCTGAGCATCGCGACTCAGGAGCTCTTACTGGCTCTCCAGCCCTCACCCCCTGGCCTTGACCACAGCACACGACCTGGCATACCAGCGGCGGCTGAGCTCGCTCGAGGGTCGGGACCTGAGGACATAGATCACCATGGTGAGCATTGAAGAGGGAGGACTCATATGGGCCTATCCTAGCTACGCTGCGGATGATCGTGCACCGGTCTGGCGCGTCACGAAGAATCGACCCCGGACCGCCAAGATAAGTCACGAGCTCAGATCAACTAATCATTGGGACCTAGAGGACACGCTCGCCACAACCCTGTTGCGGCAATGTCTCCTCCCTTTCTTATCTTACCACAGCTGCTTGAGCGCTAAAGGGGACCCCCTGACCATCGCGCCTCAGAGGCTCTTATTGGACCTCGGGCCGCTCACCTCCTGGCCTTAACCACGGCACACGACCTTGCATACCAGCGATGGCTGAAGCTTGCCTGGGGACCGGGACCTGTCGGCATAGAGCAACAAGTTATCGCGAGATTGGAAAGGGAAGACTAAGCCTAAACAGGACCTACGCTAACAAGGCTTCCTTAATTGGGATAACATCAACAAAGACATTGCAAACCCTTTACACGCCCCCATGGGGTGCTTCTTGATTCCTCGCAGGGAACATGTCACACCCTAGCTACTTCATGCATTAGAGTGCTTGCATCATGTTTAACTTTATCAAAAACTTGGAAATGGGGATGACAGGACCCCCAGCACCCCCCTGAAACCAACTAGGGTTTACTAAAAATATTTTCAATGAACCTGAAATGCCCTTCTAAAATGTTCATCATCTTTGCCTTACTCCTAAACCTCTGACAAAAATGGTGCACAATTTTCTAGGTCATCCTATGGTCACTGGATTAAATCATTAGTTATTTGAATTTGGGCATTTAAATGCTAATAAATATTTTAAATGCTCAAATAATCCTAAACTAAAATGTTCCATGTTGGATTTATTCCAAACAGTGGCCATGAGAAGTTTGGTGATTTTTGAAAGTGCCTAGCTATTTTTAGAAATGCCACAAACTTGCAGAAATAAAAAACAGAAAATAAAAGGAAAAGGACTTACCTGGCCGCAACCCACCACCCAGCCCACCTGGCGGCCCAGCACTGTGCTGGCCCGTGCCAGCCAGCTGCTTCTTCCCCGCCAGGCAGGCAGGGAGGTGACGACGGCGCGCCCGAGCTCGCCACGGTGCCACCTGCTTGTCATTTCGCCCCTGGACGCGCTGGTCGACCTCCACGTCGCCCGCTCGACCGCCCCGACGCCTCACTCTCCCCCTGCTCCTCTCTCTTGCCCCCTCCCACCATGGCCGATGCTGCCGCGCCCACACCAGCATGAAACTCACGTACACCATTGTCCCCGCGCCGCACTGCCGTGTTCACGAGCTCCGCTGTCGTCTGCTTCATCAAGGTAGCCGAGCCCCGAGCACTCGCACGCTATACTTGGTCTTCTTCGACCTCGTCTTCATCGAACACTGCCGGAGATCCCCTTCGCCATCACCGCCGCACCAGCTCATCCCCGACCTCGTTGCCTGCCTCGTTGTGATCGCCGTGAGCCCAGCTACCTCCTCCCCCTTCCCGTTATCACTCTCGAGCACCACAACGACTGCACCGAGCTCGGCCACACCCGTCGCCGCCACCGCACATCGCCGTTGTGGCCACAGCCACGTTGCCTTGATTCCGAGCACGCCATCGTCTTCACCGCACTCGCAGAAGCCCATAGCACCTCCCCACGCGCCTCGCCGTGCCTCATAGCGATGGCTTCGACCTCGCCTGAACCCCGGCGACCGCCAAGGTCGTCGCCGGTGTCGTTTCCGGCGACCCCGAGCTCCAATGCCACCTCCACTCGACACGGCTCACTCCTCGCATCACGTAGATGTGCTCCGCCGTCGTTTTGGTCGCCGGAGCACGAATCCCGCACTGCCCCACCGCATTTGGCCTCGCCGGTGGCTAAACGCCGGCGAGTTTGACCCCGCTGACCAAGTTGACCCCGGGTGGACCCAGTTTGACCCCCCTGGGTCTATGACAAGTGGGACCCACCTACTAATTAAGTTAGGATTAGGACTAACTAAAAATTAGTTAGACTAATGACACTGACACACGAGACCCACTGGTCAGGTTTGACCTGGACCGTCCCCGTTGACTGCTGATGTCACCCTAATGCAATGCTGACGCAATAAATCATTTACTGGATTTATTCTTATACAGGAAATTCCAAAAAATGTTCTAAACTTCAAAAATTCATAGAAATTAATCTATAACTCCAAATGCAAAGATTTATATATGAAAAATGATCAGAAAAATCCAATCTTTCCATCTGTGATGGTTTCATGCATGTTAGAACACTTTAACCTTGCTGTTTAAGTGAAACAAGCTAATGCACTAATCTGACTTCATATCATGGGCTTTCATTTGAATATTTGATTCAAATGGACTCAAAGCAACCTGTTTTAGAATGCATTAGCTAAAACACACCCATATTGCCTTGTCATGGCATGCATCATATTGTTGCATATTGCCATGTGATGATTGTGTTCCGTTGTGTCTTTCGTGGTAGGTTCTGCCTCCGAGGATACCTACGAATATCCGACTGAAGGGCAGTACCCTACTACCACTCCATCAGGCAAGCAGCCCCATTAAATATATCGATACAATCCCATGTTCTCGCTCCTGCTCTCATTTACTACATTTAAGACAACAACGTTTCAAACTGCTGTGTGATGCGGTAGTTGAACCCATTTCCTCTGCATGACATGTCATTGCCACAGTAACTAGATGAAACCCACTAGCATGTGTAGAGTAGATTGAGCGATGTCTGTGTTTCCTACCTTGTTATGCCTGCTATGCTTAGAGTCGTGTTAGGTCTGGTTCATCTGGGTGATGGGCTAGAGTGAAATGTTCATGTCGGTAATGTGAGTGATGTGTTGAACATGATTTGGTAAAGGTATCGATGAGAGGCCATGTAGGAGTACATGGTGGGTTGTTTCATTGGAACCGTCCTTAAGCATCGAGATCTGTATGTGTGATTTAAGAATCAGTTACTACCATGCATTGGGATCCTTAATTGACTCTCTCGGCTTCTTAACCACCCTATTCCTCTGTCCAGGAGTTGCAACTAGTTTCTGGTGTTTATAGGATATGTGTTGGCAGTCGTGCGTAGCGCTGACCCTATGGGTGGGCTATGATGCGGTAGATACACCGTGGCATGGTGTACCGAGTCACCCGTTTGGTGTCTCGGGAACCATGTACACATCGTTCGGGGCCGTATGTGGAAACCTCGGCCGGACTCCCTGCAGATGGAACCTGGATAGGCGATAAACCTGGACTAGAGACTTGAGTGTTTAGGTAGGCCGTGGCGGACACCCTCGTTGGGCTTGCGCTTGAAGGTTGCCGAGTACATGTCGTGTAAACGACGGTAAGTGGTGAGAGCATGTATGAAGAAGTACACCCCTGCAGGGTTAACATCATCTATTCGAATAGTCGCGTCTGCGGTAAAGGACTATTTGGTTGCCTATACAGTTCATAGACAAGTAAGTGGATACTCCTAAAAGCCTCAAGACAAGTGTGAGTGCCGTGGATGGCCCTTCTGTAGAATGACGGAGGAGGATCCACGGTAGTGTATTGTTGTGGTGAGTAGTGGACTCGTGTGCGCATAACATTTACAAGTTGTTGTTTCATAGGATAGTTTAGCCAAGAGTCAAAGCTGGCTTGCTGCAATAACCCCACTATCCTTCTTGAGAATGTTACATGTATAGTAGGATCTGTTGTAAGACTTATTGAGTACCTTTGTAGTCATGTTTGCTTAATTACTGTTGTAGAAGAGAACATCGCCCCCTCCGATGGGTCTATGTAGATCTCGACGTTGACGAGTGACTTGCCACCCAGGTGGTGATCCTGAGCCGTGAAGGGCCTTGTAGATAGGCAGGCTTCGTCAAGCCTTCTTGCTTTCTAGTTGCCTGTACTTAGACAAGTTTGCTTCCGCATGTGCTTGTATGTTTTTATGACTTGAGTGTCGGGTCGTGTGACCCCTACCTCTATGAACATATTATGTACGGCTCTCTGGAGCCTTCTAAATGAAGTACTTTGAGTTGTAGAGTTTTGTTGTGATGCCATGTTGTATTTACACATATCGAGCATATTGTGTGTATGTTTGAAATGCTTGGTATGTGTGGGATCCGACAATCTAGTTGTTTATCCTTGGTAGCCTCTCTTATGGGGAAATGTTGTCTGGTGCTTCCACTGAGCCTTGGTAGTCCGCTACAGCCTGGTTTACCGGAGTCCTGCTAGCCCAGCACTACCGCTCTGGAACACTTAGACTGGCCGGCATGTGATTCACTTCGTTCATGTGTCTATCCCTTCTGGGAAATGTCACGCGGAGACATCCGAAGTCCTGTTAGCTTGCTACAGCCCGGGTTCCCGGAGTCCTGTTAGCCCACTTGCTATAGCCCAAATTCATACGCTGTTGACCGACATGCTTGATGTTGATTCATGTATGCCTATCCCCGTAAGTTAGTGTCACTTTGGGTTCATGACTAGTCATGTCGGCCCGGGTTCTCTGTCATATGGATGATAGCGACACTATCATATACGTGAGCCAAAGTGCGCAAATGGTCTCGGGCCATGGTAAGGTGACACCCGTGGGAATACCGTGTGTGAGGCCGCAAAGTGATATGAGGTGTTACCGGCTAGATCAGTGTGACTTAGAATCGGGGTCCTGACAGAACAAAAGACGCGAACCTAGAAGAATCCTATCTACACACCCCCGCGGCCGATGCCATTGTCAACAGTGGGCCACGGGAGGTCGGCGCCAACCCCATCCAGATCAGCCATGGCGGCGGCCGGACGTTGCAGCCTTGCCCCGGGCACGGCGAGAGCTCAGGGGCACGTAGCTGTCGTCGCTCGTCTCCGGAGTCTCGTAGAACTCGGGGGAACCGCTGGACTCCCATGAGTCGCTGCTGCTGGAGCAACCGCGAGCGGGGCGCGCCTCATCCTGGCGCTCCCCTTCGGGGCAGCACTCCAAGCGGCGACCCTCTGCGTCAAAGACCTTGAAGAATAGCATGGAGGCGCCATCATACTCAAAGTGGATCGCGAGGGCGCCCGCCGCACAACAAACCCGCGCGACCTTGCCCCAGCCGCGGGTCATGAAGATCTTGCCGGGGGAGACTGCTTCAACCTCTGCTCCGGTTGCCGGAGCGTCGCAGTTAGCATGCTGCAACCAGAGCTCGAGAGGCCCCCTCGGTGGCATCACGTCAGAGAAGAAGTGCGGTAAGCGGATCCAGGAGCTTGGGGGCATTGTCGCCCACAGCACAAGCTTGTGTGAGGAGTCCATGGCATGGACTCCAAGAGCGACGGCACTCGTCGCCGCATCGCGTCGACCTTGGCCACGGTGCGCGCGCCGATGCCTGTCGCTTCTTCCTCCCGAGCCCCCGGCTTGGGCATACAAGGGCAGTGGATACCTAGGAGGAGGCCGCTCGCACCAAGGCCTTGTCACCACCTGCATCTCCGCGGCGTCGCAGAGGTGGATCGACCTCTTCTTCGGCGGAAGCAGCGCCGGCACGTCGAGAGGAACCTTTCCCTTCTCCTCAGCCGAAAACCTACGAATCGGCGCCATTGAAGCTGCTACTAACAGTGGAGTGGAGGAAGAAGAAGCGAGTGGAATGGGAAGAGATGAGAAACGGGGGCTCTGCCCCCTCCCCATTTATAGCAGGAGAAGGCCAACCAGCACCCCCATGATCACAAGTAATGATGACTTTCCTTGCATGTCGTAGGGACTCGTCAAGTCGGGAAGTTGCCGAGGTCGCGTGGGGAAGCGGAGACACCCACGTCCAATCAACCTCCACACGTCGACCGAGGCCGCAGGCTTTGGGGGCCCGTGGAGCTCCGTGCTTGACCCATTGGCTTTGCCTTGAAGCCAAGCCCGAGCGCGTCTTGGGCCCGGTGGCTACTGTCGGCGTCCTGGGAACGGGGGTCCCCAGACTTGCCTGCCTGCGGCCCACGGCGTGACTGGGCTGGCAGGTCTGTACGGCCCATCTTCATCGACAAGGCATTCAAGACCCTCGCGAGGGGCCAAGCCTCGCGACGTGAACGACGCAAGACCTCCTCAGGAGCGGCCTCGCCAGGCAGGCTCATGAGGGGCGGAGAGATCAAGGCAAAGCAAACCTCGTGAGGTCCGCGTGGCGTGAGCCATGACGATCGAGACCAGGCGGGCGCTAGAGCGCGTAGTGTCCTGGTTTCCTCTTTGGTGCCAAGGGGGCAAGCACAGACGCAGAGTACCAAGGCATCAAGCAAAGGTTTCCATATTGGTGCAATGAGACCAAGACCAGAAGGACGGCAGGACGGATGTCACCATGGAGCCCAAGACGGTGTCATCATCAGAGCCTTTGGCAGGTGAAGACCACCTTTTGTTAGGATAACTTGTACTAGCTGTCCCCTTTCGGATCGGCCGTTGTTGGCTCCCTTCCCGCTCAATATTTGGGGAGAGGAACAAGGCCTATATAAGTAGAACTAGCCACCACAGTGAGGGAAAATAAGAAGAGAGAAGATCGACCTCATCACAAGTCGAAAGCAGATCCAAGATCATCTCACCCACACAAGTTCACCAAGCACAAGAACACCTCAACCTCAGGAGGCTGTTCTTCCCCTGGTAATTGTTCTTCATCTGCCCAAGAGGCAATCCACCACCACCACACTGGAGTAGGGTATTACACCACAACGGTGGCTCGAACCAGTATAAATCTTGTGTCCTTCTGTGTTGTGAGTTCATCTGCGAGATCTTAAAGAGCTAGGGCGTGGACGATAGGGAGAAAACCTTCGCGCGCACCCCAGTGTTCGAACCTCAAGGGTTTGCCGAAACCCATGATCCGACATTATTGATCAAGCATCTTTACAAGTTTTTCAACAAACTGGATGTACCCTGGGTCACGCTCATTTGGGATACGTATTACGCCTCATCGTTGCCTCAAGTCACCCAGAGCTGTGGTTCATTATGGTGGTGAGACGTTTTGCAGCTATATGAGATTCTTTGCAAGTTGGTTGTGCCTCTGGTGCACGCTGGAGATACTATGGTCTTCTGGCTAGACCGCTGGCAGCTTGGACATGATGTTGTTCTCATGCATCGTCGGTTCCCAAGGCTTCATTCCTATGTGATTGATGACACGATCACCATTAAGGACTTTATGGAGTGGCCTGACCTAATGGACAACTTTCATCTGCCTTTATCGGCTGAAGCCTTCCAGGAGTTGACCCAACTTCAAACTTTGTTGCCATTAATCAATCTTCAGGAGGATGGGAAGGACATTTGGAATGACCATCCAAGTCTGGAGAATATCAGGCTAGGATCTACTATGTGTCTTGCTTCTAACATATTGTGGTGGATCCCATATTTAAATGGATCTGGAAATGTTCATGCACTCTTAAATTCAAGGTCTTTGGTTGGCTTCTTTTGATGGATCGATTGAACACCAGAGACATGATGTCGCGACGTCATTGGAATATCCAGGATGACACGTGTGTAATGTGTAATTCTGCATGTCATGAGGACAGAGCCCACCTTTTCTTTGCATGCAACTACAGTCAACGTGTTTGGAATTACCTTGTCATTTCATGGATCCTACAACCGAACCAAACTACCTATGAGATGGCTTCATCTGTGAGGAAGGATTTTGGCTTCCCCTTATTCACAGAAGTGATCTTCACTGCCACATGGAATATTTGGACTCAAAGGAATGGGAAGATTTTCATAAATGAGCTGCCTTTATTTAGGTCTTGGAGGAGGAATTTTATACATGACATTTCTCTTTTAGCCCATAGAATCAAATGTAAATATAGGAATAGTCTAATTTCCTGGATAGCTGCTCTCCCTTAGCTACTCTTTGTAAGTATCCCTCTGATCTTTTACTTGTAATTTGTAACTTTGTAAACTTATGTGGTCCTTTTAATAAAGAACTGTGAGGATGTTGCCTTCCAGTATATAGTCAAAAAAAAGTAGGCAATACCAAATCACAAAATGTTTTCTCAGTGTTGAAACCGATGATGCAAATCTGTTTCCATTGGTGATTTCAAGATAGCAGAGCCACAAAACGTGCTCATTGGTGAGACCGAGCTAGTCCTTGTCGGTCGTACCGATGAACTATGTTCAAGTGAACCTTGTATTTCGGTCTAGCCGACGGGCTTGGATCGGTGAGACCGAGTACAACGCAGAGCAACATTTTTGTCAACTCATCTCACTTGGCAAATGAAATTTCATAAGGATTTGCAAGGAATTGTCATAAATATTTGCAATGAATTAACTGTAGGAACACAGACAAATGATAGAAAATAAAATAGGTCTAGCTGCAGTTTTTCTTCGAAAAGTGACACAATGGCAAGAAAACATGCAAATGGAAATTCAATTATGCAAAAAGAACACAAGAGAACTTCATCTAGAGATGGTCAGCCACAAAGTCACCTACGTTAGAGTATACTGACTAAGGAGTCAAGTAAGATCACTTGATCGTAGGTTATACTCATTGTTTAAGCTCAAAATGGGGTTGCCATTTTATGTTTAAGCATTTTGATGTATTCACATCTTGTTGAGTTGCTTTAACTCATGACTTGGAGTAAAACTTTTCTAAGATTGAATGACATAGGTTGTGGTGTTGATCTTGACCATGTAGTTTAACTTATGTTGGATGCTCAAGGTTGATGTAGTCCATCAAGAGTTGGGAGCACCACTAGGAGTTGAAACTCATCTTCCCACATTGGTTAGTCTTGCAAGGAATAACATTTGTGTATCCAAAATGACAATCATGAAATTTGACATATTAAAATAGTCAAAAGATATGTTGAGTGAGTTCATGCTTCCTTGAGATCAACAACCAACTCATATGAACTTGGTGATGTAGAAATTGCTTGGGATGTGAGTGACTTGCAATGTCCTAGATTGGGGCTCATCCAAGTACCTACCACGGATTAGATAACGTGCAAGGGTGCAAAGATACATCTAAGATAATTTCTCATCATCATAAGAGCAATATCAAGGGCTAGTCATAAAGAGGCTCGTGCCTTGCATGTATCTAGACGGAATTTCAATTCCAAGTTTGAGGCATCAATGATATTCAATTGACCTCTCAAACGACAAAATATCTTTTCATCAAGCGGTTTGGTGAATATATCCGCCAATATCTTATCGGTGATTGATGTCTCCTTTAGCAACATGATCTCAAATGAAATGATGACGAACTTCAATTTGCTTAGTTCGAGAATGTTGCACGATATTATGAGCAATCTTAATAGCACTTTCATTGTCACAAAGCAATGGAACATGTTTCACATGTATCCCTAATCTTTAAGAGTTTGGGTCATCCAAAGTAATTGAGCACAACATGATCCGGCGAAAATGTATTCCGCTTCGGTGGTGGATAAGAAATTGACAAGTACCCGAAGTGGACTTCATGTCAACCTTGTCACCGGCATTGTCCGAATCGGAGTAGCCAACAAGATCAAAAGATGACCTCTTAGGATACCAAAGGCCAAAGTTTGGAGTATGAATTAAGTATCTCACTATCCTTTTCACGGCCTTAAGTATGAATTAAGTACGAAGAACATGAGGGGAAAACACGAGAGAAAGACACTCAAATTAACGAGAACAATCACACATGTGCTAGATCCATGAACATGAAGAGTGATACAAGATCCAAACGCAACAAAGGATTATACAAGAGGCAGTAGCTCTTCTCCATGATGAGGTCTTGAAGGGTCTTCCCATGAGGGGTCTTGAATCCACTTTGGGGATCTTCTCCGTAGAGGTCATGAACTCTGATGGAGAAGGTATCAAGCGGAGGAGCAAAGCTCTGTCTCTCAAATGAACTAATCCTTTGCTAACCCTAGAAAGAGGGAGGAGGAGGAGTATATATAGTCTAAGGGGACGAAGGGGTACATGGGCCTTGGCCCAACACGCGGTGCACCCACAGGTGTCGGATGTCCGGCAACTATCGAACGCCTGGTGTCTCGCGAGGATCCTGCCGTCCGGAGGAGCTTAGACTTCTGACGTTTTGGATCTAACCCGCAGGTGTCGGATATCCAGTGTTGGGTCGGACGTCCAGTCGCTGTAGGTCGTCGGTCGTCCGGCGAGCGTCGGACATCCGGCTGCTGTAAACTTTGTCGGCTCAGGCTTGGGCTAGCTGTAGCTTCAGGCGTCGAATGTCCGACAAGTCTCGGTCGTCCGGTGGCTGGAGATTTTCTCGTAGCTCTTCTTCTTGTTCCTTGTACTTGGTGTCATCACCGTCTTGTCTATTGGCTATAGTTGTTCCATGGCTATCCTCTAAGTACCTGATCATGCATAGGGTTTCTGCTTGAGGTAGTAGCCATGTCTCATATGAATAAAGTGGTAGTTCGGAGAGGAGCGAGTTCACCTTATCTTCGATAGACTTTGCTCGAGCTCTTGTCACTGGTCCAAGTGGTGTCGTGGGAGACGTACGTAGGTCCATGGGGATGACCAAAGGATGCTCCGCATCACATTATTTGGGAGCCGCTTGATATCATGCACACACGCACACACTTAGCATAATATTGGGACGGGAGGTACATAGATATAACAAAGAACCAATCATAGAACGGTAAACCTTTTGGTCAACCGGATTGCCATCGTTAGTCAAGTGAAAATGTCCACTAGTAGGCATCAGTGTTTTCATACCCATGCGTTCTTGCATGTTGAACTTCTTGAAAAGATCCTTGGCATACTTTGTTTGTGAGACAAATGCACCTTCCTTAGTTTGCTTGATTTGCAATCCAAGGGAAATTTTAGCCGTCCAAATTTTCACTAAAATGGGGGTTAGTAGAACCAAATATGATATCATCCACATAAATTTGGCACACAAATAATTCACCATTAACCCTTTTAGTAAAAAGTGTAGAATCAATTTTCCTAATTTCAAAGCCTTTTTCAATAACAAACTTAGTCAAGAATTTATACCAAGCTCTAGGTGCTTGTTTAAGACCATAAAGAGCTTTATGAAGTTTGTAGACATGATTAGATTAGGTTTCTTGAGATTAACAAAGTCGGGAGGTTGTTTAACATAAACTTCCTCCTCAATTTCTCCATTTAGGAAACAACTTTTGATGTAGGGTAGAACCCTAGATGCCCGATCTTTCACGATTGGAGCAGATCCCGCGATGAACATGAAGAACACGAGGGGAAAACATGAGGGGAAACACAAGAGGAAACACTCAAACCAACAAGATGCGATTACACATGTGCTAGATCCTCAAAACGCAAAGAGATACACGATCCACGATCAACAAGGGACGATACAAATAGCAACTTCTTCTCCATGAGGAGGTCTTGAGGGGGTCTTCCCGTGAGGAGTCTTGAATCCGCTTGGGGGATCTTCACCGAAGAGGTCATGGAATCCAATGGAGAAGTAACCAAGTAGATGAGAAAAGCTCTATCTTTCAAATGATCTAATCCTTTGCTGATCCTAGAAAGAGGGAGGAGGAGGAGGACTATATATAGTCTAGGTGGGCAAAGGAGTACATGGGCCTCAGCCCTTTACTGTGCGAAAATAGGCGGGACGGATGTCCGGGCCTTCAGGAGGAGCCGGATGTCCGGGCAGGGGGGCGGATATCTGGGCTGGTGGGGTCGGTCTTGAAGCTCTCTGGATAGGCGGTGTCCGGATTTCCGAGAAGGAGGCCGAATATTCGTCAGCTCGGGAAGAGCCGGATGTCCGCGCCTTTGGCCGGATGTCCGGGCTCATGGGGTCCAGCTTCGGGTGTGTTCTGTGATGGGCGTCGAATTTCTGGCCGGGGGCCGGATGTCCGAGCTGGCATTGGGCCGGATGTCCAGGCCCTGTAGCTTCAGCTGGGCTACGTCTGTGGCAGATGCTCCAGGGGCGGGATGTCCGGGGCTTGGGGCTGAATGTCCTGGTCCTGGAGACTTCTCCGGTTCCTTCCGTCGTTCCTCTTCATCCATGAACTTGGGGACTTGTCTGGCTTCACATGCATCTTCGAGAGGGCCTTCTTCGTACCTAATCATGCACAACATTCCAGACTTAGGTAGTAACCATGCCTCAAGTGGATCGCGTGGAATATCACTAAGGAAGGAAGTCACCTCGGTCTCTAGACCTCTAGCTCATGCTCGTGTCATAGGTCCTCTTGGCACATGGTGAGATGATGGTAGGTCCATGGGGATGACCATAGGATGCCCCGCATCATCTCCCCCCCCCCTTGGGAAAGATCCGACCTGGGATCGAAATCCTGATGACTATGGTAGCGAGAGAGATCTTTGACATTGTAGGCATTGTTGTTGTAGCATTCAAGCACCTTGAAGGGTCCATCGGCTCATGGACGAAGTTTGGACTTTTCATTGGGGAAGCGGTCCTTGTGAAGGTATAGCCACACAAGACTCCAATGCTGAATATCATGGGTTGTTTGTTGATGTCGAGCTTGGTCACGAGTCGTTGTACTTGGCGATCGATTGTGTGCCTTATATCTTCTTGAGGTAGTTCACTCGGGCACTCGCATCCATGTTGATGCGCTCTTGTAGTGGTAGAGGAAGAATGTCCAATGGGAACAACTGGTTGATACTGTAGACGACCTCAATGGGGGACTTGCCAGTAGTAGAATGTCTTCCACGGTTGTAGGCGTACTCGGCAAAGGGTAGGCACTCCTCCCACTCCTTGAGAGCGTCCGGTTCATGACCTCCCTTTGGCCGTCGGTTTGAGGATGGTATGCCGAAGAGAGCAAGAGCTTGATTTCAAGGTAGGCGCATAATGTCTTCCAAAAGTAACTCAAGAACTTGACATCGTTGTAACGCCCCGAGTCTGATGCACCAGGTGTCTTCCAGTTATTCGCCGTCATTGCCATGTCATTCGCTTGCATGTTGTATCTTTGCCATCTCATATGCATTTCATCTGCATGTTTTTCAAAACTTGCATCCGGTCATTTTATCTGTTGTCCGTTTCGGTATCCGACACTCTCACACGTGCCCGCAGCACCTCCGAAATATTATTTTATTAGTGGCACAAAAACGTACTCGGAATGGTCCAAGAGTTGTCGAGTGGCCTTGGTACATCACCGGTAAGCCGCCTGTCAAATTTCGTTCCATTTGGAGGTCGTTTGATGCCCCAATGGTTAACCATGTAACCGCGAAACCCCTCTCTCTTTGCAGCCATGCGCCCCTTGACAACAGCCCACTAGCCCATCTAAGCCCCCTCCATGCTCTCCGTCGTTGGATCACGATCATACGGGCGAAAATCGCACCTCAATAGCCCTCTCCTAGCTCCCAGAATCTATATAAACACCCCCTCCCCCGAAATTACGGGCGAAACCCTAACCCTCTTCCTCCTCGCGCCGCCGGACATGTCCACCACTGCCTGCAGCCAATGGGAGCACATCACTTCACTGCCGCCGCGCCCACTTTGCCGCAGGCCCGCGGGAGCCCAGATCCGCCCCCCGGGCCTGAACCGAGCCACCGCAGCCCGCCCGCACCCCGAGCTCTAGCCCCGCCGCCGTCCGACGCCGCCCGATGACGAGCGCCGCCGCCCGCACGCCACCGCCGCCTCCGTTCCAGATCGGGAGAGCCCCGATCTCTTCTCCCTGTCACCTGCAGCCTCTCCGCGCTGCCGCCTCGGACCCCGCCGTCGCCGGGGACCTGCGCCACCCTTGCCTCGGATCCCGCCGGTGACCGACGCCGCCTCGCCACGCGAGCTCGCCGCCCCGCCGCCCAGAGCCTCATCGCGACAAGGAAAGGGACCCCGACGACCTTCCGCGATTGGATCCGGCCGCCTCGACGGCTTCGCCTGCGGATCCGGCGAGCCCCAGCTGCTCTGCACCGCCGCCGTTGACCTCCGCCTTCCCTCGATCGAGTGGGATCAGGGAGGAGGACGACGCGCCTCTGGCACTCGTGGGCCGCGACCCACCTAGGGCCCAGCTTCGTCGGCCTGCAGCCACCCTCCACACGGAACTGGGCCAAGCCCACGTGGTGAGAATACCACTATCCCATGCCCAGAGCGTCTTATAACACTTGTTCGCACGTCTATTTTTTTAGAAAAACGGCTAAGTCTTGAGATTTCGGCCTCATGCATGCATTTTGTTTTGGCTATATCTATGTGCTCGTTGCTTTGTTTTGCATGCATGATATATGGAATTGTTCATCTCTGAGTGTTCTACATGCTAGTGTAATTTGCATGCATGTTGTTGTCCATGTTGATGCCCTAATCTTTGTTGCAAAAGTGCTAAATGATATAACCTGCTGAAAACTCCTATAACTTACTGATTTGTCTTTTTCATAGCATTTTCTGTATTTATCTTTTCAGCATCATGTCAACATGTTTTAGGAGCATCTTCATGCCATCTTTATAGTGGTGCAATCCATGTATTTGTATGTTCCCTATGGTGACTAGAACAAGGTTGCAAAGTGTGCTACTTGATGTTTGCTATTTTCTAAGACTTTTTTATTAAGTCTGTAACTATTACATTATGTTGCCATGTTAACTTGATGCTGACATAAATTCCATGCATAATCTGGAGATGCCTAGTTGACATGTTATGATGTCCATGTTATGCTCTATCATGCCATGCCATTTGATGCCTCACTTATGTCCTGTAGCATATGTTTTCATTTCCATGAACATGCCTAAATGATGTTCCAGTTTTCTGTTAACTTCATAATGCCATGTTGTGAGCTGGTTATTAATTAGTCTATTCCTCTTTTGGAGATGCTAAAATTCCATGAATTGAAGTATGATATGATTACTTTGGCCAAATGCCTGGTTTGATAATTTTGGACTTCATATGAGCTCCTTTCCAAGCTTGCATACATTCTATGATGATGTTGATGTTTTACACTTGCTGAAACTATTACAACATTAAAATTTGTCTTGATGGTTCCCACTAGTCCTTGAGCCATACGGTTATGATGCCTTGATGTTATTTGCTCCTTATTACGTGTAATTTGATGCCATGCCCTTGGTTTCCATATAACTTGTTGTAGTTTGTCTCTTTCTTGCTCTCAAGTTGTCATCTTGCTAAATTTGTCATCATGTTGATAGTATGTTCCATTTTGCAAGTATCATAGTGATTACTCCATGCATTATATGAATTTGTGCCCATGGACTAACTTGAAGTATATCATGTCTACTACATGCCCATGTCTTTTGCATAATTCTTAAAGTTGCTATGCTTGTTGTTATGTTCCTTAAAATCAGCATCATAATGTTATTGTTTTGCATTCCCAGATTTCATGTAAGTCTTAGAATCAGCTTATATCATGTTTGCACCTTGCCTTGATGATTCCCATGAGCCTGTTGCTCATATGGTTGTGCCATGTTGTGTGTTTTGAGCTCCATGATATGTACTAGCATGCCATGCTTTTGCTTGCCATGTTCTTGCACTGTAGCTTAATTATTTCTTGCCTCCAACATGCCATCTTATAAACTCTGCTCATTCATATGCTCTGTTTTTCACTAAGTCATAATCTGTGTTATCAAGTTGCTTTTTGCATTGATCCACTAGGATTAATCTTGATGCCTATGAACCTAAACCTTAATGATATTTGAAGCATGTAACCTGTACTTTGAGTGCATATCAAGTTGTGTCCATGTGTTTCCTGTAGCAGGTTGTTTCCTTGATTGCAAAGTGCTTAGTTGCTGTTTTGGGCAGATTGTGTTTGAAACTTGTATTGAGTGTATGTGTTGAACCATGGGTCCGTTTGGAGCATGCTCCACATGAAACTTGTTTGGTTTTGCATTTAGTTTCATCATGCCTTGTTGCATCCTTGTTTTGGAGTGTTTGTGATGTTGTTTTGCTTGCATTTGCATCAATGCCATGTTTAACTTGTTTTGCTCATATATTCTAGGCCGTAGCTCTGAATTAAACAAACTTCATATGTAAATTGACTAGAAAGCATGTAGGTCATCATGGTGCCTCTTAACTTGCTGTTTAACAACTTCAACATAGTGTTGTAATCAGATCTGGACCAATTTTGAAATTTGCTTACGAGGACTTACCGGAATTGTTATCTGTTGTTTCCAGCCTCATTTAAACTTGCTTTGATGTGTTGCTCTTGTATGCATCATCTCTTGCAATGAGTAGCGTTATGTAGACTTTTCATGCATCATACTTGGTTGAGCATCATGTCATGTTTATGTGTTGTGTGTTTACCATGTTGTTTGCTTCTTTCCGCTTGTGCTCCTTCTCGATAGTTCATGATTCGTTGCGATTGTGAGGATTCGTTCGACTACGTGGGATCGTCTTATTCATGGACTCGGTCTTCTTCCTAGTGGGATTTCAGGCAAGATGACCATCACCTTGGTCTCACTACTATCTTTGCTATGCTAGTTGTCTTGATTCTATCGCTATGTCGCGTTGCCTACCACTTGTTTATCAAGGCTCCCAAATCGCCATGATAGCTTCTGACCTTTTTAACCCTTCCTAGCAAACTGTTTTTTGGCTATGTTACCGCTTTGCTCAGCCCCTCTTATAGTATTGCTAGTTGCAGGTGCAGTTGCAGGTTGTTCCTTGTTGAGAAATGGATATCATGCATATCTTGGGATATCACAATATCTCTTATTTAATTAACGCATCTATATACTTGGTAAAGGGTGGAAGGCTCGGTCTTTTGCCTGGGGTTTTTTTCCACTCTTGCCTCCCTAGTTTCCATCATACCAGTGTTATGTTCCTTGATTTTGCATCCCTAACACGGTGAGGGTTTATGGGCCACTCTTGACAGTTTGCTTTGAATAAAACACTTCCAGCAAGGCCCAACCTTGGTTTTACCATTTGCCTAATAACAACTAAAACTTGCATAGGGACTTTCCGGACCCTAAGGACTTAATCAACCCCCGGGCCAGTGCTCCTCATGAGTGTTGGTCCAAAACGACAGTTGCCGGGGCCACCAACAGGTGTGCGAGCCGGACACTTAGCCAATTCGATCGTGGCCTGAGATGAGATACGCGCGGCTATTATCAGGGTGTCGGCACGTCGGGAGGTCTTGCTGGACTTGCTTTACCATTGTCGAAATGTCTTGTGCACCGGGATTCCGAGTCTGATCGAAGGGTCCCGCGATGGAGGATTTTCTCTGCGGGGCGTGAACTTGCCATGGCCTAAGTTGGGACACCCCTGCAGGTTTTAAACTTTCGAGAGCCGTGCCCGCGGTTATGTGGAAGATGGGAATTTTTTAATATCCGGTTGTAGAGGACTTGAAGCAAACTCAATTAAAATACACCAACCGCGTGCATAACCGTGACTGTCTCTTTTCGGGGACGTTCAAGAGGAGAACACAGTTGGGTTATGCTTGAACGTAAGTAGTTCATGATCTCTTCTTGATCATTACTAGTTTGCGACCGTGTGCGTAGTTTCTCATATTACTCTTGTATTCTTATGTTAGCCACCATACTATGCTTAGATGTTGCTGCAACCTCACCACTTATCCTTTCCACACCCATTAAGCTTTGCTAGTCTTGATACCCATGGTAATGGGATTGCTGAGTCCTCGTGGCTCACATATTACTACACCAAAGTTGCAGGTACAGGTAATGTGATGATCATGATGTGAGAGCGATGTTTACTTGTTTTGGAGTTCTTCTTCTTCGTCGATCTTGGGATAGGCTCCTGGTCGATAGCCTGGGCTAGCAGGGTGGATGTCATTTGAGTTTCTGTTTGTGTTTCATCTGTAGTCAGATGTTTTTCTCATGTATGATGTTCTATGTATTCTTGTGGCATTGTATGCCTTTGTATGTATCCCCAACTATTATGTAATGGTATGATGTAATGATATCCACCTTGCAAAACCGTGTCAATATGCAGTTCTATCCTTGGTGGGACCTTCGAGTTCCTTTAGGATAGAGTCCCATATTGGGTGTGACAAGTTGGTATCAGAGCCTTACCGACCTTAGGAGCCCCCTTGATTGATCGAACCGCTGCCGTTGTTGAGTCTAGAGAAAAAACTATTTTGAGTCTAGCTATATATCGGAGAGTAGGAATTCTTTTTACTCCTCTTCCCCTTCAATTTTTTTAGGATCACGCAGTTAGTTTTCGTTCATTGCGATGTTAGTTCTTTTCATCCGGCGCATTTCTCATCAAGTTATCAATCCTTAGTTCTTTCTCAACGATGTTGTTCCCCCGTACGAAGTTGTCTTTCTTTTTTCCCACCCACCCACCCATTTTCTTCTCGGAGCCGGAGTCGGTAATCGAGTATCCATCCTACTCGTGGGAAGCCTTTGTATTCTTTCCTCAATTATGTCAACCGGTGCTTTACTCTTCAAGTTATTCGTCGGTTCCCCATTCTGTCGGTGTTCTCGGAACGGGGGTCCCCAGACTTGCCTGCCTGCGGCCCGCAGCGTGGCGGAGCCAGCGGGCCGTACCGCCCATCTTCACCAACAAAGCATCCAAGACCCTCGCGAGGGGCCAAGCCTCGCGAGGCGGACGACGCAAGACCTCCTCTGGAGTGGCCTAGCTAGAGTTACCAGACCTTCCTCTTGTCTAGTGTTGCCACTCAGATGGAAAATTCACAATGGATGATTTTATCAATTAGCAATAAAGAAGTGAACATCTGTCACCCTAGGTACCCGACAATCACTTCTCTCCCGGATATAGCATGATAACCATGCTTAAATGCAAATAAAAAGAGCAATACCAACATGCAAGAGGAAGATACCTGAACTTTCAAGAGGGATATATAGCTCCTGCCTGGTCATTTTCTGACTGAAGTTAGATTTTGCCCTGAATATATATGCAATGGTGAGCGCTACACTTTGCCAGTCCCTGTTGCAATCAAATTTGTCAACATCGATAGACCATATTGTCCTGAATATATGTGAATACTCTGGCTTTCTCAAGGGGAATAAAATTTAGGGGTCAAACAATTTCAGATTTGGGGAAAAATCAAAGATGAATGTGTAGCCGTGAAGCCTGATGCCCCTTGTTGTCTTGAAGTTCCTGCACCATAAAACAAATATGAGTGCATTGTTGTACTAGTCCAGACCAAACAAATCAAGTGAACGATCCTAATCGTGCCATACTAATCCTGAACCTCCTCTGCCGGCAACCGCCCGCTTCCTCTGCCAGTATAGCGCCACACACACGAACACAGACGCACGTCGGCCGACGCACATTCCGCACGCACGCCACACGCATCACAGCCACCCTACGGGAGCACATAACACGGACGACCGCATATGCCACACCGGGCGGCATAGAGCCGCCGCCTGTGTATATACCACCATGGATAGTTATGCTTGACACTTCTGAACCAAATATCTGAAGTTAGTTCATGACACATACTTGTCTCGTACATAAGACTCAGCACAACAAAAGCTCCTGAAACATTTGTATCATGTTAATACAAAATTGCATCAATTAGTCGAGAAAACCAGAAGTATCAAGGGGAGGATCAAATGCATAGCCGTACTTGAGAAGTCTCAGGTTCATGAAAGGCGAGTCAGCCTTTAGAAACCTCGTGATTTCTTGCACGGCATGCCTCCATTCCCTGTAATCAGCTTCCTGCAACATTTCATCTTCTTAATTTGAGCGAGAGAATGAAAAGAGAGCTGATTGCATCGGGATGGGAAGCAAGGAAGGAAAAAAAAGAGAGAATAATTGAATTGGACTCGGAGGTTCTTCTTGGATTCGTCGAGGAGCATCCGGATTTGAGCAGCGAGGTGGGATACAGTTTGAACGCGGAGGGCGAGCATAAGCGCGACGAGGAGGAACCTGCCCAGGAAGCGCAGGTGATTGATGGAGGCCCCGAGGTGGTCGTCGAGGAAGTAAACCCGGTGGAGGACGGGTTGCCGAGAGCGGGGGAGCCACCCATCCGGCCACCGCGGGCACGGAACGCCAACCGCCCTTGTCCGGCCTCCCCCGATTCTTCAACGACGGCAAACGTAGCTAACCCTCCTCTGTCTCTCGCCACCACCACCATGCCTCGTCCGGGCAACGCCCACGTCGCCTCTCTCCCGCGTGCTCCCAAGATCCAGACCGAGAAGATCGGGGGAGATGGGGCTGGAGGAGGTGGAGTTCGGGGCCGGATATGGAGAGGGCACGAGTGCGGGAGAAGCCGCCGGCGGGGGCGGTCCAGTCGCCGGCGCCGAAGGAGCCGGGGCGGGCTGATTGGGGCGAGGCAGCTACAGAAGGAGGGTGCCTTCTCCGGTGGCTGGCGCTGGAGGAGCATGGACGGTGGAGATGACTGGTGGCGACGTGACGGCAACCCTAGCGGCCTAGCCTCCAGCCGAAGGTGGAAAGGAGAGGGGGTTGGAGAAGAAAACGGTGAGGCCCATGCAGGAGCTATATATCCCTCTTGAAAGTTCAGGTATCTTTAAATTTTTGCCTCAAAAAAGGTATCTTCAAAAAAAATTCGAAAGTATGCCGATGATGTACCATATCTTTGTAGAAGGCAACAAGCAATGTACAAGAAGCCTGACCAAGATGCGAACATCCAACAGATGTTTTACAACTCAACTCCACTCCAACTAGCCCTAATCTAACTACTCACGAAACGTTGTAGACCTCCTACACTCACTCCCACCTTCCTCCATTCCTCAATTTCGTTGATTATCAAGTCCGAGAGGCTCTGCGGCGACCTTTGTTGGTCGACTCGGTTAAACACTGTAGCGTTTCTTTGTTTCCAAATAGCCCAAGCCACCGCGGTAACCAAAGTGTCAAATCCTCTCCTGTCTCTACCCATGAACTCTCTCCTCTCTCTCAACCACCACTTGGCGAGGGTGTTAGTGCTCGAGGGAATGTGGGTGTTGAGTCCAAGCCGGTCGAAAACCTTGTGCCACACTTCGAAAAAAAATTGATGGTATCCACTACGCAAATCAACTTTGGAGAATATTGATAGAGCCACTCAATTCATCAAGCATATCATCTAGCCTAGGAATAGAATGACGATAATGAATAGTAATAGTACTAATGTCTCTACAATCAACACACATACGTGATGTACCATCCTTTTTCGGCACTAGAATAATAGGAACAGCACAAGGACTAAAAGATCTGCGTATATAACCTTTGTCGAGCAGCTCCTGAACTTGACGCATAATCTCCTTAATCTCCTCTGGATTGGTACGATATGGTGCACGGTTGGGTAGCGATGCACTGGAAATTAAGTCAATCTGATGCTCCATCCCTCGAATAGGTGGTAATTCTGGTGGCACGTCTTGTGGAAAGACGTCAGCGAACTCCTGCAAAATGTTAGTAAGAGTAGAAGGCAAAGAGGAAGGCACGTCCTCGAATGAAAATAATGCCTCTTTGCACACAAAAGCATAGCAAACAGATTTGCTAAAATCTAACTCATCAATATTAGATTTGGTGGCAAGTAAACAAGCATTTTTCAATTTAATTTTAGAAGCAACACTAGATGGTTTATTATTAGGCTTCATTTGTTACTCAAATTCTTTTTCCACAATCTAATTTTCACTCTTATTTTTCTCATGTTTTGCTTTATTAGCTCTATTAATATCATCTTTCAAAATGGAATCAGAAGACATAGGAAGCAAAGTAATATGTTTATCCTTATGAACAAGAGTATACTGATTGTTTCTACCATGGTGTACAAATTTTTTATCAAATTGCCATGGTCTACCAAGTAATAAGGAACACGCTTGCATGGGTACGACATCACAATCAACATAATCAGCATATGTAGAGATACTAAAATGCACACGAACAGTACATGTTACCTTAACATTGCCACTGTTGCTGAACCATTGGATGTGGTAAGGATGTGGATGTGGTCTTGTGGTGAGAGATAGCTTCTCCACCATCTCCATGCTAGACCGGTTGTTACAGATCCCTCCATCTATGATCACGCGAACAGAATGTTCCTTCACAACCCTCTTTGTATGGAACAAATTATGCATTTAATTTTTCTCAGCTTGTGTAACCTGCACACTCAAAACAAGTTGAGCAACTAAACATTCATACTTGTCAGCACCCTCAGCAGCCATGTATTGCGTCTCATGATTAGAATCATCTCCACCATGTTCTTCACTTGTAATAAGAGCCAAAGTCTCGTCATCATAGTCACTAGCGAACTCATACCCACCATCCTCAGTAACAATCATCACACGCTGTCGGATTTCGGGTTCCGGCAGACCCTTGAGGTTCGAACACTGGGGTGCGCGTGGATCTTTCGTCTCCTACCTACCTACACCCCTCCGCCTTGCTAGAATCTAAACTAAGGAAAGAACAACACAAGAGACACAGGGTTTATACTGGTTCGGGCCACCGTTGTGGTGTAATACCCTACTCCAGTGTGTGGTGTGGTGGATTGCCTCTTGGGCTGATGATGATGAACAATACAAGGAAGAAGAACCTTGCGAGGGTCTGTTCTTGGCTGGGGCGATGAACTGTTGGGAGGAGCTCAGTCGCCCTTCTCTCTCTCTCTCTCTCTCTCTCTCTGCCCTCGGTCCTCTCTCCCCTGTCTAGCGGGTGGCCGATCCTATTTATAGGGGCCCTGGTCCTCTTCCCAAATATCGAGCGGGAAGGGAGCCAACAATGGTGGGCTAATTTGAAGGGGGGCAGCTAGTACTAGTTATCCTGACAAAAGTAGTCTTCGCCTGCGCAAAGCTCTAGTGATGACACCGTCTTGGGCTCCACGGTGACCTCCGTCTCGTAGTCCTCCTGGTCTTGGTCTCGTTGCACCGAAATGGCAACCTTTGCCTGATGCCTCGGTACTCCGCGGCTGAGCTTGCCCCCTTTGCACCAAAGAGGAAAGGAGGACACTACGCGGGCTGGCACCCGCCTGGCGCCCTCGGTCGTCATGGCTTGCATCACGGGCACCTCATGAGGTGCCCCGCCTTGATCTCTCCGCCTCCTCGTGAGCCAGCCTGACGAGGCCGTGCCTGAGGAAGCTCCGCGTCGTCCGCCCCGCGAGGCTTGGCCCCTCGCTAGGGTCTTGGGTTTGTGTTGGTGAAGATGGGCCGCGCTGGGCCCCCTTTTGAGCCACGCCGTAGGCCGCAGGCAGGCAAGTCTGGGGACCCCCGTTCCCAGAACGCCGATAGTAGCCCCCAGGCCCAAGGCGCGCCCGGACTTGGCCGTGCAGGGAGGCGGAAGGGCAAGGGCGAAGCGCCGCGGGCCCTAACAGCCTGCGGCCTTGGGCGCCGCGTGGCAGCTGATTGGACGTGGGCGGCACTGTTCCCCCATGCCCTCCTTATTTTGCGCCATGCTAGGCGGACCCATAGTTGTACACAGCCGTTCCCCTTTTTGGTTGCTCGTGCGCCCTCTGTCCTTCCTCCGCTCGAACTCCGGTTTCTGTTCTCAACTCAATCTTGAACCTTCCTCCCCCCTTCCCCTCGCCATGGCTCCGACGAAGAAGGGAAGAGGGAAGAAATCCGTGTCTCCGCCTTGCTCGCCGCCGTTGGCGGCCCCCGCCGAGGGCTCGGGCAAGGTCATCTTGGCCCTGGCCACCATCTTCAATGAATGTGGGAGGACGACGGCCTGGCCCGCGTCCCACTTCTCCATCAATAGGATAGCCACCGAGGTCCCGTATTTTGCCGACGCCCTGTGGGCGGTCTGGTTCCTCCTTTTTTCTGATTTCTTCAATGCCGTGCTTTCGCATTATCAGATCCACATGATGCATCTGGGTCCTGAATCCATCACTCTCCTTTCGGTCTTCGCCTTTGTTTGCGAGGCTATGATGGGCATCCTTCCTTCGGTTGCCTTGCTGCGCCACTTCTTCTCGCTGCGCCTTGTTGACCCTACCCAATGTTGGGCGTGTGTGAGCTTCATTGCAGCGCCTGAGACGGCGGCCTCTGGGATTGACTTCAAGCTCCCTCTGCCCGCGGCTGGGTTCCGCGAGCGGTGGCTGTATGTGGATGCTGGGGTGCCCAGCCCCCTGCTGTCGGAGCCAACTTCACCTGCTGTCCCCAATTCGGGCTGGGGCCAGGAGACGCTTGAGAGCCCCCGGCTCGTCTTCGTCTGGCACCGCTTCGCGTTCTTGAGGTCGCTTGGCACGACAGCACCCAAGGTGGTGAAGGAGTTCCTGCTACGCCGCGTTGCTCCTCTCCAGCGTCACTCCCGCCGGATGTGGGCCTTCAGTGGGCGCGATGATCGTATGAGGCTCCGGGAAGAGGACCTGACGCCTGAAGTGCTGAGGACGGCGCTCTTGACCCTGACGAGGGACCCCAACCCTGGCAGTATCCAGCAGGGATGGGCCTTGTTGTACCTCTGCCAGAGCGGGGGCGATTTCGTGAGGCAGATGCCTATCTTCGATGAGTGGGGGCCGTGCCCGGCGGCCTTCAGGGGCCTCGCGAGAACCCAGTGGTGATGACTGCCCTTCCAGTCGGCCAAGGCGACTCTTCCTCAAGTGGCGGAGCAGGGAGGCACGAGGCGCCAGAGGCCGAGGGGGCTCCCAGCGGGGTGACAGCGCTGGGCGAGGCTCATGAGGAAGCAGTTATCGGGGCCCGTGCCGCCGAGGCTGAGGGTGACAAGCAGCTGCCCTCCGCGCCTACGATCGAGGCCACTGAGGCTTCGGTGGCTTCTCTTGGCGAGGCGATTGGCGGCGCACGTCAGGCAGGCGCCCCTGACGCAGATTGCCTTGATGCTCCATCTTCGTCGCTGGTTGATCCCTGCACCCAACTCTTAGGCCGCTTCCGCGTGTACTTTGAGGCCCTCCGGAAGAGAAGGGAGACCCTGGGCGACGATTACCCTTGTCGCCTGCTGAAGCATAGGAAGTACTTCGCCACTAACAAGTAAGCCTTCTCCTTTCCCAGCTCCCGATCCTTCTGTTGCTCTTACTGACCATTGCTCCGCAGGCCCCTTCCAGCCGAGCTTGCGGAGACGGCTGAGGAGCTGTCCCCCTTGGCCTTGCCCCCTCCACCGTCCTCAAGCGCTCCAAACAGTGGAGCCCTTGTGGTGAGGGCGATCGATGAGGCGAGCCGTCCCGAGGCGTATTGTGGCCCCGCGCGCCTCGCGATCCTTCGCGGGCCTTCTCGTGGCATAACCTGAAGGAAATATGCCCTAGAGGCAATAATAAAGTTATTATTTTTTTCCTTATATATCATGATAAAATTTTATTATTCATGCTAGAATTGTATTAAACCGGAAACATGATACATGTGTGAATACATAGACAAACAGAGTGTCACTAGTATGCCTCTACTAGACTAGCTTGTTAATCAAAGATGGTTATGTTTCCTAACCATGGACAAAGAGTTGTCATTTGATTAACAGGATCACATCATTAGTTGAATGATCTGATTGACATGACCCATTCCATTAGCTTAGCACCCGATCGTTTAGTATGTTACTATTGCTTTCTTCATGACTTATACATGTTCCTATGACTATGAGATTATGCAACTCCCGTTTGCCAGAGGAACACTTTGTGTGCTACCAAACGTCACAACATAACTAGGTGATTATAAAGGAGCTCTACAGGTGTCTCCAAAGGTACATGTTGGGTTGGCGTATTTCGAGATTAGGATTTGTCACTCCGATTGTCGGAGAGGTATCTCTGGGCCCTCTCGGTAATGCACATCACTTAAGCCTTGCAAGCATTGCAACTAATGAGTTAGTTGCGGGATGATGTATTACAGAACGAGTAAAGAGAATTGCTGGTAACGAGATTGAACTAGGTATGGGATACCGACGATCGAATCTCGGGCAAGTAACATACCGATGACAAAGGGAACAACGTATGTTGTTATGCGGTCTGACCGATAAAAGATCTTCGTAGAATATGTAGGAGCCAATATGAGCATCCAGGTTCCGCTATTGGTTATTGACCGGAGACGTGTCTCGGTCATGTCTACATTGTGCTCGAACCCGTAGGGTCCGCACGCTTAAGGTTACGATGACAGTTATATTATGAGTTTATGCATTTTGATGTACCGAAGGTTGTTCGAAGTCCCGGATGTAATCACAGACATGACGAGGAGTCTCAAAATGATCGAGACATAAAGATTGATATATTGGAAGCCTATGTTTGGATATCGGAAGTGTTCCGGGTGAAATCGGGATTTTACCGGAGTACCGGGAGGTTATCGGAACCCCCCCGGGAGGTATATGGGCCTTAGTGGGCCTTAGTGGAAGAAGAGAAGAGGCAGCCAGGGCTGGGCCGCGCGCCCCTCCCCCCTTGGTCCAAATTGGACAAGGAGAGGGGGCCGGCCCCCCTTCCTCCTCTCTCTCCTCTTTCCCCCCCTCCACGAATCCTATTCCTACTAGGAAAGGGGGGAGTCCTACTCCCAGAAGGAGTAGGACTCCTCCTGGCGCGCCTCTCCTGGCCGGCCGGCCCCCCTCCCTTGAACCTTTATATACGGAGGCAGGGGCACCCCCTAGAGACACAAGTTGATCCACGTGATCATATTCTTAGCCGTGTGCGGTGCCCCCTTCCACCATAGTCCTCGATAATATTGTAGCGGTGCTTAGGCGAAGCCCTGCGACAGTAGTACATCAAGATCGTCACCACGCCGTCGTGCTGACGGAACTCTTCCCCGACACTTTGCTGGATCGGAGTCCGGGGATCGTCATCGAGCTGAACGTGTGCTAGAACTCGGAGGTGTCGTAGTTTCGGTGCTTGATCGGTCGGGCCGTGGAGACGTACGGCTACATCAACCAAACGCTTCCGTTGTCGATCTACAAGGGTACATAGATCACACTCTCCCCCTCTCGTTGCTATCCATCACCATGATCTTGCGTGTGCGTAGGAAATTTTTTGAAATTACTACGAAACCCAAAAGTGGCATCCGAGCCTAGGTTTTATATGTTGATGTTATATGCACGAGTAGAACACAAGTGAGTTGTGGGCGATATAAGTCATACTGCTTGCCAGCATGTCATACTTTGGTTCGGCAGTATTGTTGGACGAAGCGGCCCGGACCGACATTACGCGTACGCTTACGCGAGACCGGTTCTCCCGACGTGCTTTGCACATAGGTGGCTTGCGAGTGACAGTTTCTCCGACTTTAGTTGAACCGAGTGTGGCTACGCCCGGTCCTTGCGAAGGTTAAAACAGCACCAACTTGACAAACTATCGTTGTGGTTTTGATGCGTAGGTAAGATTGGTTCTTGCTTAAGCCCGTAGCAGCCACGTAAAACATGCAACAACAAAGTAGAGGACGTCTAACTTGTTTTTGCAGGGCATGTTGTGATGTGATATGGTCAAGACATGATGCTAAATTTTATTGTATGAGATGATCATGTTTTGTAACCGAGTTATCGGCAACTGGCAGGAGCCATATGGTTGTTGCTTTATTGTATGCAATGCAATCGCGCTGTAATGCTTTACTTTATCACTAAGCGGTAGCGATAGTTGTGGAAGCATAAGATTGGCGAGACGACAACGATGCTACGATGGAGATCAAGGTGTCGCGCTGGTGACGATGGTGATCATGACAGTGCTTCGGAGATGGAGATCACAAGCACAAGATGATGATGGCCATATCATATCACTTATATTGATTGCATGTGATGTTTATCTTTTATGCATCTTATCTTGCTTTGATTGACGGTAGCATTATAAGATGATCTCTCACTAAATTTCAAGATAAAAGTGTTCTCCCTGAGTATGCACCGTTGCCAAAGTTCGTCGTGCCCAGACACCACGTGATGATCGGGTGTGATAGGCTCTACGTTCAAATACAACGGGTGCAAAACAGTTGCACACGCGGAATACTCAGGTTATACTTGACGAGCCAAGCATATACAGATATGGCCTCGGAACACGGAGACCGAAAGGTCGAGCGTGAATCATATAGTAGATATGATCAACATAGTGATGTTCACCAATGAAACTACTCCATCTCACGTGATGATCGGACATGGTTTAGTTGATTTGGATCACGTAATCACTTAGATGATTAGAGGGATGTCTATCTAAGTGGGAGTTCTTTAAGTAATATGATTAACTGAACCTAAATTTATAATGAACTTAGTACCTGATAGTATCTTGCTTGTTTATGTATGATTGTAGATAAATGGCCCGTGCTGTTGTTCCGTTGAATTTTAATGCATTCCTTGAGAAAGAAAAGTTGAAAGATGATGGTAGCAATTACACGGACTGGGTCCGTAACTTGAGGAGTATCCTCATTGCTGCATAGAAGAATTACGTCCTGGAAGCACCGCTGGGTGCCAGGCCTGCTGCTGGAGCAACACCAGATGTTGTGAACGTCTGGCAGAGCAAAGCTGATGACTACTCGATAGTTCAGTGTGCCATGCTTTACGGCTTAGAACCGGGACTTCAACGATGTTTTTAACGTCATGGAGCATATGGGATATTCCAGGAGTTGAAGTTAATATTTCAAGCAAATGCCTGGATTGAGAGATATGAAGTCTCCAATAAGTTCTATAGCTGCAAGATGGAGGAGAACAGTTCTGTCAGTGAGCATATACTCAAAATGTCTGGGTATAATAATCACTTAATTCAAATGGGAGTTAATCTTCCAGATGATTGCGTCATTGACAGAATTCTCCAATCACTGCCACCAAGCTACAAGAGCTTCGTGATGAACTATAATATGCAAGGGATGAACAAGACTATTCCCGAGCTCTTCACAATGCTGAAAGCTGCGGAGGTAGAAATCAAGAAGGAGCATCAAGTGTTGATGGTTAACAAGACCACTAGTTTCAAGAAAAAGGGCAAAGGGAAGAAGAAGGGGAACTTCAAGAAGAATAGCAAGCAAGTTGCTGCTCAAGAGAAGAAACCCAAGTCTGGACCTAAGCCTGAAACTGAGTGCTTCTACTGCAAGCAGACTGGTCACTGGAAGCGGAACTGCCCCAAGTATTTGGCGGATAAGAAGGATGGCAAGGTGAACAAAGGTATATGTGATATACATGTTATTGATGTGTACCTTACTAATGCTCGCAGTAGCACCTGGGTATTTGATACTGGTTCTGTTGCTAATATTTGCAACTCGAAACAGGGACTACGGATTAAGCGAAGATTGGCTAAGGACGAGGTGACGATGCGCGTGGGAAACGGATCCAAAGTCGATGTGATCGCAGTCGGCACGCTACCTCTACATCTACCTTTGGGATTAATATTAGACCTAAATAATTGTTATTTGGTGCCAGCGTTAAGCATGAACATTATATCTGGATCTTGTTTGATGCGAGACGGTTATTCATTTAAATCAGAGAATAATGGTTGTTCTATTTATATGAGTAATATCTTTTATGGTCATGCACCCTTGAAGAGTGGTCTATTCTTATTGAATCTCGATAGTAGTAACACACATATTCATAATGTTGAAGCCAAAAGATGCAGAGTTGATAATGATAGTGCAACTTATTTGTGGCACTGCCGTTTAGGTCATATCGGTGTAAAGCGCATGAAGAAACTCCATACTGATGGACTTTTGGAACCACTTGATTATGAATCACTTGGTCTTGCGAACCGTGCCTCATGGGCAAGATGACTAAAACGCCGTTCTCCGGTACTATGGTGAGAGCAACAGATTTGTTGGAAATCATACATGCAGATGTATGTGGTCCGATGAATATTGAGGCTCGTGGCGGATATCGTTATTTTCTCACCTTCACAGATGACTTAAGCAGATATGGGTATATCTACTTAATGAAACATAAGTCTGAGACATTTGAAAAGTTCAAAGAATTTCAGAGTGAAGTTGAAAATCATCGTAACAAGAAAATAAAGTTTCTACGATCTGATCGTGGAGGAGAATATTTGAGTTACGAGTTTGGTGTACATTTGAAACAATGCGGAATAGTTTCGCAACTCACGCCACCCGGAACACCACAGCGTAATGGTGTGTCCGAACGTCGTAATCGTACTTTACTAGATATGGTGCGATCTATGATATCTCTTACTGATTTACCGCTATCGTTTTGGGGTTATGCTTTAGAGATGGCCGCATTCACGTTAAATAGGGCACCATCAAAATCCGTTGAGACGATGCCTTATGAACTATGGTTTGGCAAGAAACCAAAGTTGTCGTTTCCGAAAGTTTGGGGCTGCGATGCTTATGTGAAAAAGCTTCAACCTGATAAGCTCGAACCCAAATCGGAGAAATGTGTCTTCATAGGATATCCAAAGGAGACTATTGGATACACCTTCTATCACAGATCCGAAGGCAAGACTTTTGTTGCTAAGTTCGGAAACTTTCTAGAGAAGGAGTTTCTCTCGAAATAAGTGAGTGGGAGGAAAGTAGAACTTGAGGAGGTAACTGTACCTGATCCCTTATTGGAAAGTAGTGCATCACAGAAAACTGTTTCTGTGACACCTACACCAATTAGTGAGGAAGCTAATGATAATGATCATGAAACTTCAGAACAAGATACTACTGAACCTCGTAGATCAACCAGAGTAAGATCTGCACCAGAGTGGTACGGTAATCCTGTTCTGGAAGTCATGCTACTAGATCATGATGAACCTACAAACTATGAAGAAGCGATGGTGAGCCCAGATTCCGCAAAATGGCTTGAAGCCATGAAATCTGAGATGGGATCCATGTATGAGAACAAAGTGTGGACTTTGGTTGACTTGCCTAATGATCGGCAAGCAATTGAGAATAAATGGATTTCAAGAAGAAGACTGACGCCGACGGTAATATCACTGTCTACAAAGCTCGACTTGTCGCAAAAGGGTTTCGGCAAGTTCAAGGGATTGACTACGATGAGACCTTCTCACCCGTAGCGATGCTTAAGTCTGTCCAAATCATGTTAGCAATTGCCGCATTTTATGATTATGAAATTTGGCAGATGGATGTCAAAACTGCATTCCTGAATGGATTTCTGGAAGAAGAGTTGTATATGATGCAACCGGAAGGTTTTGTCGATCCAAAGGGAGCTAACAAAGTGTGCAAGCTCCAGCGATCCATTTATGGACTGGTGCAAGCCTCTCGGAGTTGGAATAAACGCTTTGATAGTGTGATCAAAGCATTTGGTTTTATACAGACTTTTGGAGAAGCCTGTATTTACAAGAAAGTGAGTGGGAGCTCTGTAGCATTTCTGATATTATATGTGGATGACATATTACTGATCGGAAATGATATAGAATTTCTGGATAGCATAAAGGGATACTTGAATAAGAGTTTTTCAACGAAAGACCTCGGTGAAGCTGCTTACATATTAGGCATAAAGATCTATAGAGATAGATCAAGACGTTTAATTGGACTTTCACAAAGCACATACCTTGACAAGATTTTGAAGAAGTTCAAAATGGATCAAGCAAAGAAAGGGTTCTTGCCTGTGTTACAAGGTGTGAAGTTGAGTCGGACTCAATGCCCGACCACTGCAGAAGATAGAGAGAAGATGGAAGATGTTCCCTATGCTTCAGCCATAGGCTCTATCATGTATGCAATGCTGTGTACCAGACCTGATGTGTGCCTTGCTATAAGTCTAGCAGGGAGGTACCAAAGTAATCCAGGAGTGGATCACTGGACAGCGGTCAAGAACATCCTGAAGTACCTGAAAAGGACTAAGGATATGTTTCTCGTATATGGAGGTGACAAAGAGCTCATCGTAAACGGTTACGTTGATGCAAGCTTTGACACTGATTCGGACGATTCTAAATCGCAAACCGGATACGTGTTTACATTAAACGGTGGAGCTGTCAGTTGGTGCAGTTCTAAACAGAGCGTCGTGGCGGGATCTACGTGTGAAGCGGAATACATAGCTGCTTCAGAAGCAGCGAATGAAGGAGTCTGGATGAAGGAGTTCATATCCGATCTAGGTGTCATACCTAGTGCATCGGGTCCAATGAAAATCTTTTGTGACAATACTGGTGCAATTGCCTTGGCGAAGGAATCCAGATTTCACAAGAGAACCAAGCACATCAAGAGACGCTTCAATTCCATCTGGGATCTAGTCCAGGTGGGAGACATAGAGATTTGCAAGATACATACGGATCTGAATGTTGCAGACCCGTTGACTAAGCCTCTTCCACGAGCAAAACATGATCAGCACCAAGGCTCCATGGGTGTTAGAATCATTACTGTGTAATCTAGATTATTGACTCTAGTGCAAGTGGGAGACTGAAGGAAATATGCCCTAGAGGCAATAATAAAGTTATTATTTATTTCCTTAAATATCATGATAAAAGTTTATTATTCATGCTAGAATTGTATTAAACCAGAAACATGATACATGTGTGAATACATAGACAAACAGAGTGTCACTAGTATGCCTCTACTAGACTAGCTTGTTAATCAAAGATGGTTATGTTTCCTAACCATGGACAAAGAGTTGTCATTTGATTAACAGGATCACATCATTAGTTGAATGATCTGATTGACATGACCCATTCCATTAGCTTAGCACCCGATCGTTTAGTATGTTGCTATTACTTTCTTCATGACTTATACATGTTCCTATGACTATGAGATTATGCAACTCCCATTTGCCAGAGGAACACTTTGTGTGCTACCAAACGTCACAACGTAACTGGGTGATTATGAAGGAGCTCTACAGGTGTCTCCAAAGGTACATGTTGGGTTGGCGTATTTCGAGATTAGGATTTGTCACTCCGATTGTCGGAGAGGTATCTCTGGGCCCTCCCGATAATGCACATCACTTAAGCCTTGCAAGCATTGCAACTAATGAGTTAGTTGCGAGATGATGTATTACAGAACGAGTAAAGAGACTTTCCGGTAACGAGATTGAACTAGGTATGGGATACCGACGATTGAATCTCGGGCAAGTAACATACCGATGACAAAGGGAACAACGTATGTTGTTATGCGGTCTGACCGATAAAAGATCTTCGTAGAATATGTAGGAGCCAATATGAGCATCCAGGTTCCACTATTGGTTATTGACCGGAGACGTGTCTCGGTCATGTCTACATTGTTCTCGAACCCGTAGGGTCCGCACGCTTAAGGTTACGATGGCAGTTATATTATGAGTTTATGCATTTTGATGTACCTAAGGTTGTTCGGAGTCTCGGATGTGATCACGGACATGACGAGGAGTCTCGAAATGATCGAGACATAAAGATTGATATATTGGAAGCCTATGTTTGGATACCGGAAGTGTTCCGGGTGAAATCGGGATTTTACCGGAGTACCGGGAGGTTACCGGAACCCCCCCGGGAGGTATATGGGCCTTAGTGGGCCTTAGTGGAAGAAGAGAAAAGGCAGCCAGGGCTGGGCCGCATGCCCCTTCCCCCCTTGGTCCGAATTGGACAAGGAGAGGGGGCCGGCCCCCCTTCCTCCTCTCTCTCCTCTTCCCCCCCCCCTCCACGAATCCTATTCCAACTAGGAAAGGGGGGAGTCCTACTCCCAGAAGGAGTAGGACTCCTCCTGGCGCGCCTCTCCTGGCCGGCCGGCCCCCCTCCCTTGAACCTTTATATACGGAGGCAGGGGCACCCCCTAGAGACACAAGTTGATCCACGTGATCATATTCTTAGCCGTGTGCGGTGCCCCCTTCCACCATAGTCCTCGATAATATTGTAGCGGTGCTTAGGCGAAGCCCTGTGACAGTAGTACATCAAGATTGTCACCACGCCGTCGTGCTGACGGAACTCTTCCCCGACACTTTGCTGGATCGGAGTCCGGGGATCGTCATCGAGCTGAACGTGTGCTAGAACTCGGAGGTGTCGTAGTTTCGGTGCTTGATCGGTCGGGCCGTGGAGACGTACGACTACATCAACCAAACGCTTCCGTTGTCGATCTACAAGGGTACGTAGATCACACTCTCCCCCTCTCGTTGCTATGCATCACCATGATCTTGCGTGTGCGTAAGAATTTTTTTGAAATTACTATGAAACCCAACAACTTGACCATGACAAACCTACGAACTATGAAGAAGCGATGATGAGCCCAGATTCCGCAAAATGGCTTGAGGCCATGAAATCTGAGATGGGATCCATGTATGAGAACAAAGTGTGGACTTTGGTTGACTTGCCCGATGATCGACAACCCATCGAGAACAAATGGATCTTCAAGAAGAAGACAGACGATGATGGTAATGTTACTGTCTACAAAGCTCGACTTGTTGCAAAAGGTTTTTCGACAAGTTCAAGGAGTTGACTATGAAGAGACCTTCTCACCCGTAGCGATGCTTAAGTCCGTCCGAATCGTGTTAGCAATTGCCGCATTTTATGATTATGAAATTTGGCAAATGGATGTAAAAACCGCATTCCTGAATGGATTTCTGGAAGAAGAGTTGTATATGATGCAACCTGAAGGTTTTATCGATCCAAAGGAAGCTAACAAAGTGTGTAAGCTCCAGCGATCCATTTATGGACTGGTGCAAGCCTCTTGGAGTTGGAATAAATGTTTTGATAGTGTGATCAAAGCATATGGTTTTATACTGACTTTTGGAGAAGCCTGTATTTACAAGAAAGTGAGTGGGAGCTCTGTAGCATTTCTAATATTATATGTGGATGACATATTGTTGATTGGAAATGATATAGAATTTCTGGACAGCATAAAAGGATACTTGAATAAAAGTTTTTCAATGAAAGACCTCGGTGAAGCTGCTTATATATTAGGCATCAAGATCTATAGAGATAGATCAAGATGCTTAATTGGACTTTCACAAAGCACATACCTTGATAAAGTGTTGAAGAAATTCAAAATGGATCAAGCTAAGAAAGGGTTCTTGCATATGTTACAAGGTGTGAACTTGAGTAAGACTCAATGCCCAACCACTGCAGAAGATAGAGAGAAAATGAAAAGTGTTCCCTATGCTTCAGCCATAGGCTCTATCATGTATGCAATGTTGTGTACTAGACCTGATGTGTGCCTTGCTATTAGCCTAGCAGGGAGTGGATCACTGGACAGCGGTCAACAACATCCTGAAGTACCTGAAAAGGACCAAGGATATGTTTCTCGTTTATGGAGGTGACAAAGAGCTCATCGTAAATGGTTACGTTGATGCAAGCTTTGACACTGATCCGGACGATTCTAAATCACAAACCGGATACGTGTTTATATTAAACGGTGGAGTTGTCAGTTGGAGTAGTTCTAAACAAAGCGTCGTGGCAGGATCTACATGTGAAGCGGAGTACATTGTTGCTTCGGAAGCAGCAAATGAAGGAGTCTGGATGAAGGAGTTCATATCCGATCTAGGTGTCATACCTAGTGCATCGGGTCCAATGAAAATCTTTTGTGACAATACTGGTGCAATTGCCTTGGCAAAAGAATCCAGATTTCACAAGAGAACCAAGCACATCAAGAGACGCTTCAACTCCATCCGGGATCAAGTCCAGGTGGGAGACATAGATATTTGCAAGATACATACGGATCTAAATATTGCAGACCCGTTGACTAAGCCTCTTCCACGAGCAAAACATGATCAACACCAAGGCTCCATGGGTGTTAAAATCATTACTGTGTAATCTAGATTATTGACTCTAGTGCAAGTGGGAGATTGAAGGAAATATGCCCTAGAGGCAATAATAAAGTTATTATTTATTTCCTTATTTCATGATAAATTTTTATTATTCATGCTAGAATTGTATTAACCGGAAACATAATACATGTGTGAATACATAGACAAACATAGTGTCACTAGTATGCCTCTACTTGACTAGCTCATTGATCAAAGATGGTTAAGTTTCCTAACCATAGACATGAGTTGTTATTTGATCAATGGTATCACATCATTAGGAGAATGATGTGATTGACTTGACCCATTCCGTTAGCTTAGCACTTGATCGTTTGTTTACTGCTATTGCTTTCTTCATGACTTATACATGTTCTTATGACTATGAGATTATGCAACTCCCGAATACCGGAGGAACACTTTGTGTGCTACCAAACGTCACAACGTAACTGGGTGATTATAAAGGTACTCTACAGGTATCTCCGATGGTACTTGTTGAGTTGGCATAGATCAAGATTAGGATTTGTCACTCCGATTGTCGGAGAGGTATCTCTGGGCCCTCTCGATAATTCACATCACTATAAGCCTTGCAAGCATGATAACTAATGAGTTAGTTACGGTATGATGTATTACGGAACGATTAAAGAGACTTGCCGGTAACGAGATTGAACTAGGTATTGGGATACCGACGATTGAATCTCGGGCAAGTAACATACCGATGACAAAGAGAACAACGTATAGTGTTGTGCGGTTTGACCGATAAAGATCTTCGTAGAATATGTAGGAACCAATATGAGCATCCAGGTTCCGCTATTGGTTATTGACCAAAGACGTGTCTCAGTCATGTCTACATAGTTCTCGAACCCGTAGGGTCCGCACGCTTAAAGTTCTCTCACGATCAGTTTTATGAGTTTATATGTTTTGATATACCGAAGGTAGTTCGGAGTCCCGGATTTGATCGCGGACATGACGAGGAGTCTCGAAATGGTCGAGACATAAAGATTGATATATTGGAAGCCTAAATTTGGACATCGGAATAGTTCCGGGTGAAATCTGGATTTTACCGGAGTACCGGAGGGGTTACCGGAACCCCCCGAGGACTAATGGGCCTTGTTGGGCCATAAGGGAAAGAGAGAGGGGCCGGCCTAGGGCAGGCAGCGCGCCCCCTTCCCCCTGTCCGAATTGGACTAGGAGAAGGGGGGCGGCGCCCCCCTTTCCTTCTCTTTCTCTCCCTGCCTTTCCCCCTCCTAGTAGGAGTAGGAAAGGGAGGAATCCTACTCCTACTAGGAGGAGGATTCCTGCTCCTAGGCGCGCCAACAAGGGCCGGCCGGCCTCCCCCTTGCTCCTTTATATACAGGGGCAGGGGCACCTCTAGAGACACAAGTTGATCACAAAGATCTTTCCCAGCCGTGTGCGGTGTCCCCCTCCACCATAATCCACCTCGGTCATACTGTAGCGGTGTTTAGGCGAAGCCCTGCTGCAGAACTTCATCAACGTCATCACCATGCCGTCATGCTGACGAAACTCTTCCCCGAGCTCTACTGGATCGTGAGTTCGTGGGACGTCACCGAGCTGAACGTGTGCTGACGCGGAGGTGCCGTACGTTCGGTACTGAGGATCGGTCGATCGTGAAGACGTACGACTACATCAACCACGGTGTCATAACGCTTCCGCTTAACGGTCTACGAGGGTACGTGGACATCACTCTCCCCTCTCATTGCTATGCATCACCATGATCCTGTGTGTGCGTAGGAAAATTTTGAAATTACTACGCTCCCCAACAGAATGTGCGAAGACGCCGCGCCTTAGCAATCGCTAAACCAACTTCTGAGGGTTATTGACCACGCCGAAGCACGATCATCCTGACCATGAGGGTCTATTTCCTGCGAGCAAACGAAGAACAAGTAAGAAACTGAGATTGCAATCTGGATATTGGGAATATAAGATGAAAGCTTTATTTATCAAGATGGGGTTCTGTGACGTCTTGGTCTGGCCGTTGAACACAAACAAAATACGAGAAGTTGCAGCTATGGTGAACTTTTATCTAAACAAAACCCAAAGTCTAAATGATGCCCTAAGGGCTGTATATATGGAGGAAGAGGGGGGGATTTCGTGGCCCTTAGAGGAGGGGTCCGAAACCAACCCTAACTCTTGTTTCCCCACACATACAGACTCTAAAAATATCCTATAATCAAGTATTTCGAAATTACATGGGCCTGGCCCAATAATAAGGTGACGCGGCACCTAGAATAGCCTTTGGACGAAATTTATGTAGTGGCATCTTGTATATTTCGTCCAAGGCTTCATGCACTCATTATGATGGGTTCAAAGTCCTGGAATCATCACTTGTAACTCTGTTCTTGTTTCCCTTGCGCATGCCATCATCTCCATGCTTAAACTTGCTCCAAGGTTCATCTTTCGTGTCCAAGTTAGGCCCTTCATTTGTAAGCAAAACAAATGTATCCAATTTAGGCAGCATCATATTCTCATGAACATTAGAATCGTTACCAAGAAATGAAAGTATTTGGTAATTCAATTGGCGTGCGCGAGCTCTAGTAATTGGTCCAGTATGTATAGCTGCAGGGGCTTGGGGTGTAACAATGGTATTGATGTCCTCATCATCCCACGCGTAGGTGCATCCTCCGAGAGAGTGCTCAATATTGTCTTCCTCTTGCAAATAAAGGAAGCATGATGATGGTTGCTCATCTAGCCTGTGTCTCGCCCTTCTATCCGAGGTCCATAGCCGATGTTGCGGTGCGAGCCAAACGAACAGTTTGCACTTAAGCGGTGCCCAGCTCCTCCAGGTGCAAGCCGCCGTGTTAGATTTCTCAAAGTTGATGAACAAGTTGTTGTAGAGTGATTTCGCCGTATAGACTCCCGATTGCGAGCATGGCCAAGAGAACTTGTCTGGCCTGCTCGGGTCACGCTCCACTGTGGCAATAGCTTGTGACAGGTGCATTTGTTGTACCAAGGCTAGGTATGAGTGGTCCACCTCACAATCGACCCTCCATTGATCATTCTTCAGCTCCTGCTGCACCGTCCTGGTATTGACTATGCGTTTATGCACCGTGGCCACTAACTCGGGGGGCAATGTCCTTTGCCGAGCAGCCGTGGATCCACTTGTCCCTCCAAAAGAGCACCTTGTCTCCAGAGCCTACATTGATATGCACTAGCGTGTCAAATACCAGGCGGGCATCTTTATCTTTGATCATCGGCGGGCCTTGCCACGACCTTTGTGGATCTGTCCTTCGAAGCCACTCCCACCGCACCCGGAGAGCTAGGCCTTGCGTTTTCAGGTTTATGAGCATAATTGGTTTGGTGCCAAAAATTGGCATGCCAATGTTTGGCATTGTGCCAAATATTGGCTACTAATTGGTTGGTTACCAAGTTGTCTTGCCTATCTCACATAAAGTTGCAAATATTTGGCAAGTCGTGGTATTGCCAATATTTGGCAATGCCAACATTTGGCTAGCCAAATATTGATAGCAAACCAATCATGCTCTATAACCCCAAGTCCACCCACGCTCTTAGGCCTGCAGATTATGTCCCAGGCCACAGGCATTGCCCTCCATGAACTCTGTCTTTGCCCGCCCAGAAAAAAGTTGTCATCCATTTGTTGATGTCCTCGAAAACCCAGTCCGGTGCGTCCATGACCATGAAGTGGTGGATAGGTTTAGCTGCTACAACTGACTGCACCAGGACTAAGCGGCCGGGCCTTTGAGTCAGTCCCTGTTGCCATGCAGGGACGAATCTACTGACTTTATCAAGCATCGGCTGCCACTCCGCTCTTGTCAGGCTCCGGATTGCCCGCATGAGCCCCAGATATTTACAGGGGAACTCAGCAATGTTGCATTGAAGCATGCCCGCCACCCTAGCTCTGTCCTCCTCGCTTCCTCTAATCAGGATGGCCGAAGATTTCTGATAGTTAATATGCAATCCTAAAGCTTCACTGAAGTTAAGAATGTTCCTCACTCCATTCAGGTCCTGGCTCGACGGCCTGATGAACATGGCCACGTCATCCGCATAGATAGATAGTCTCTTGATCGTCGAGATGCTCTTCAATTTTCAAGAGGGGTGTATAGCTCTCTCTTCAATTTTCTCTGCGAGAAGGCTCGCCCATGCAGTCGTGATGACTGGCCCACACGAGCGCCTGCCTAGTTAAATCTCTCGACGCAAATATTGTTCCCAGTCCGAGCCCATGGCGCGTACGTTAATGTGTTCGATAGGACAAACAAACAGATGTCATCATGTATAAGAAATTGTTTCGCTTCGCTCTTCTCCTCCCAGTGGAGAAAAGAGGCAAACTGTTCACTGACGTTGTCTCCAGCAGCTCTCCTCCCCTGATCTGGTAGGGAGGGTGGGTCACTAGACTGTGCGCGTGCTGTGTAGTAGCAGCTTTATAGGGCTAGTTTGCTTAGAATTTCAGCCTTCCATGTTCTCCACTTTGGTGGATTTGCGGCGGGGAATAAACTGTCTCCAGATCCTTCTCTGATGTAGCATCCTCTATACTCGGTGCTGGATCGGGTTGGTACCGTGTTCAAGCAAGTTTGGCGTAAGGGCGGCGACTACTTTGTGGAGGCTATGTGGCTTCAATCCCGCCACCATGAGGACATCTGCTCCAACGATGTGGCCGAGGTCGATGGCCTTGTTCTGGATGCAGCTAATGTCTCGCTCGAGCATGATGGTAACAACCTCATCTAGAAGATTGATGGTTCCGCACATGATGTATGGTTGCTGGATGGCATCTTCTAATCTCCTCTTCGACGGTTTGTTTGAGGGAGGCAAGGCCGTGGGCCAAAGAGCGTGGCGATGATCCCCGACCAACGAGCCACCAGGTCTCGGGTCGCGCAGCGGCCCGCTTCATCAACTCGCAACACAACACTGTTTGCTATGGCATTTGTTTGGTTCTAGGCAAGTTGGTGACTCCTCTTTGTTCGGCAAAGCTTCGGCGACAATAAAGTATGACAACGATGGTTGGTTGTCTTGCATTTGGGTTCCCCAAAGTTGTACTAATTTTTCATGGGGTCCTTTCTGCAAGATGTTGTGCAATGCTCTTCTAGTTGTCTTGGGGGTGTAAATATCTCACGGGAGGAGAAAAAGCATAGCTGATGATGAGCCTTTACATAGAACAAATCTCGAGCATAAACCACGGAAATAGTAGGCAGACATACGGTAAAAAACAAAGGAACAACTCGGTTAAACTTTGTCATCCAGAGAAAATGATGGATTTACAAGTGTACCAAAACATCTATTGATGCGAACTACAAGAAAAGGTATAGGCAAGTAATACTAGATCTAGGGATGAAAACGGAGCGAAACGGTCGGAACTAGGTGCCGCCACTTTTGTTTTCATTTTTTACAAAAGCAAAAACTAATATAGAAACCCTGAAAACAAATACGGAAACGAATACTAGCGGAAACAAAAATGGAGTGAATATAGCACGGACATGACCACAAAAGCGGAGTGTTCATCGGACCTAAAGATCCCTTAAACCAAAGACAAAAAGAAACAAGAAACCATTAATAAGGTGATTACTAAATATTATGAATATATCATTGACTATATAATAGGATATATGTCAGCAAATAAGATGATTACTAAATATTATGAATAAGCCGTATAGAGTAAGAACAGAGATGCAATGAAAAAAGATTTGTTTTTGTCATGAAGAAAGTACAATGGTTAAACGTCAAATGAAAAATGTACAAGATACTACTCCCTCCTTCCCATAATATAATACTCCCTCCGTCCGAAAATACTTGTCATCAAAAAGGATAAAAGGAAATGTATCTACATGTATTTTAGTTCTAGATACATCTATTTTTATCCATTTTGATGGTATTTTTGGACGGAGTATGTTATTACATCCAATATCATGCCTTGTGAAACATATAAAAAATATATAACTCCAGGGTGACATAATGAATCACAGAGGAACATTCTGCACGATTATGATTGCATAACTAACCATTCTGAATAGCCTTAAAAAAACAATTCTGAATAGACAAAGAGGAACATTCCAGAGATAGTAGCATTACAACTTACAATTTTCAAACAGTGAATCTGAATGTCCACAGATGAGCACGAGATCGAAAATCAAGTTCTAGACAAGGGTTTACGCAATAAAATAAATAGATCAGAACATTAGTACACAGAAAATTGGACCAATAAAACTGCAAAAATGAAAGATTCTAACAGGTAAAGGGGGGTAAAGATTGCATCATATGACTGCTGTATCTAGCTCCATGGATCGTCCCATCCTTTGGGTCCCTCCCTCTTAACAAAATCTACAATAACCTCGACAGCCTCTTGCACCCTGTTGGAAAGAGCATGGTTTCCCCATTTTATTTCAACTTTCTCTGAATCTCCAAGTGCACGACAGAGTCTGCAGTGAAACATGTAACTTGATTATGTTACCATATTGGATCTGTATTTGCTCCATTTAGGTTTAGATTTTCACCTGTCTACAAGTGCCTTCTTATCGACGTATTCAGGGACATACTCATCCGCCATTGAAAAAATAACCTGCGGATAAAACACTTACAAGATGTAAAATTCAGCAGCCATAAGAAGTCGGAAACTCGAAACTGAATTCATAATGCAACCATGCACAACACCAACGAAAGTAAGTCATTTTGTGCACTTTGCAGCATACACTTAAATTCACAACATGCATTGAGGCAAATAATTGAATTTTCAGAACACCGGTTCATAACCATTTAATCCAAATGCAGCTTAATTTCTAGTATCTTTGCATTGTGCCTTCATCTTATCTTAGAAATCAACTGTCATCTTTACATGTACACTGGTACCAATCCCTACAGATTCTAAGCTCCGTAGGAAGGGAGGCTTCTGGTGCATTGGGGCTGTGGTTAGCGCTTGTGGACCCACCTGTAAGTGGCTGGCTCATTCTGCTTTGTCAGGTCAGTATGTTGAGCGGTGAAAAATCGAGTACAAATGCCAAACTCCATACAAAGGGAGCTTTGTGGTGCATCAGGGCTGGACGTATCGCATGGCCCTGGCTGTCAATCCGTGGAGAGCTTGTGTACATCTGATGGGCCCACCTGTGGGTATGAGTGGCGTGCATGTAAGGCTTTGTGTATTATGTGTTGTCGCTCGTGGGGTTTCGGTTCCGTGGGGCGTGGGGAATAACCCATGTGGTTGGCTCATGGGCATAGGGCTGCTCTTTGTGGCATTGTGATTGTGCGGGAGGGCTGTAGAGGTGCTTTGTTGCTGAAGGGAGCGGTTTCCGCTACGCCGTTGACCTTCCGTGTGTCAGCACTACCTCTCATGTCCTGCTTGCTGAGGAGAGGGATCCGTTCATCAGCTGGGCAGGCCTAGGGCTGCATCGTCTTCTGACCTGAGGTTTGACAGGTAGAAGCGCAAAAAAAGAAGTGGACCCTATTATCGAAAAGCGGCTCGGCAAAGCGCACGTCCGCTTCTAGTATAAATGCAAGCATCCAACTGTCCATGTCATAAAAGATAAAGCAGGGACAAACATGGTGTTCAATACCTGATGAAATATTTTCTTAGCAAATGACTACTTAGTACTAATTTCCAAGATATTCATTTCTTATCTCCACAGAAGTCATGAAGTGCTTAAGAAAAGCACCATGGTATATTTGTGTTGTTTATCTACCAATAAGTCCAGCTATTTGAAGTCCCAGATACTGTCATCGCACATAAAAAGTCAATGACATGCAGAGATTGTGTAACTTCGTATAGGAATACTGATAGGTTCTTTAATGGAAAAAAATCCCCAAAAAATCTTTGGCAATATGGATGGTGAAAACCATTGATCAGCATAAAATTAAGGTCAAAAATCGTGAAAGAATCACAAAGCTCCCTGCCATCAGAAGAGAATGGACAACTTGAATATTATGTTTACTATCATTCTTGGCAATGAGATCACTGAAGAACTTCCTGTTTTTAAGTGATTTAACAAGGTCAAATAGTAAAGAGGAACAATACCAGGCACTGTGTGGTTGACATATGACCAAGTCTCTGCTTCAGCTGATCTTCACTAAGATCAGAACTGAACATATCGTCATCACCCATGTATGCACAAAGGGAGTGGAACCTACAGAATTTGTATGTATAATTAGAATAAAAGTCAATGTAAAAATCCCTATAGAGATCATATTAACTACTGCCAGATAGATCCAAAAAGATAAAAGATATGCAACCAAAATGTTTCGAGTTTGTGTCTCTCTTCCCTCTTCTGCATTGGCTTTTAGGGTATGTCGCAGGTGATGTTTCTTAAGCTAATTGGCATGTTTCTTGGTCGATGGTTGTGGATTTCTCAAGACACTACCATCGATGAGTCTTGTTGACGTTCAAAAATGAACTTTCAACTAGGGATATCCTTCGCAACGTGGTTACGGATGAGTCGGAGATGGTGCGTATGGCGGCCTTATAGCGAAGATCACCGTACACTCAACAAAGTGACACGACGATGTTTTTTAACTAGGTTCAGTTACCTTGTGGGAGCCCGACCTACGTCCTATGGGAGGGTCGTCGAGAGTGGTGCCTGGCGCAAGGAACACTTAGATGGAAGGGTCGTCGAGAGTGGTGCCTGGCGCAAGGAACACTTAGATGGGAGGGTCGTCGAGAGTGGTGCCGGCCGCACGGAACACTTGTCTCCGCTTTCGAGTCCCACGACTCCTGACTAATGGGACTTTCAACGTCCCTCGAACTCCGCATCTTGGCCTTCCTAACTCTCCTGAGAGAGCTAGACAGGGAGAGTGGCCTTCCTCTTGAGTTTACTCAAGACAGGAGTGACTTTTACATGCTCATGGGAGGCCATATAGAGCCTAGAATCCTTGACAAATGACCAAGGCTACCCTTGAAGTAAGGAGGGTAGAACTACATAATTTTGCATCCTTTGGCCCATATGCCTCTAGTTGGGCTAGGAGGTGGATTGTAGCACACTAAGGAGAGAATCCATACACTATTTGGAGGCTTCCTTGGTGTAACGCCCCGTCCAACCCACCGGTCACCCACCGTTGCCAACCACTACGCGTGGCTACACCTAGGATCTAGAGTGGCCCCACAGACCAACACTAGTCTTTCCTGCGCACTTTGTCCTCACTCGTGCGCACCCCGGATCAACTTCCTAGTCCATCACCCATCCTCAAATTGCCCCAAGCCAAGCACGCTTGACTTTGAGGTTCCTTTCAGATGGGTTCCCAGAAAAGAAGGTCCACCTTATTGATATTAGTTTATCATTCCTATTAAGCCGAGATGTCACGAATACCCCCACTCAAAGGAATCGACATCCCTGTCGACCCAGTAGGAATGTTCGCTCTTGGCACACATCTATGCGTCCAGTCCGGCACATGCGTCATGCCATGTGCCACGACGGGCCACACGCACCATGCACCACTGGCCCGCGTAGCTGACCCGCACACGCCCGTGTACCTGAGAGGGTCATCTATGATACCAGTTGTAACACCCCAGTTCCTGGTCGTTGCGCTTGGCTACCACCTAGGATCTAGACTAGCCCCACAAACCAACACTAGTCTTTCCTGCGCACTTTGTCCTTACTCATGCGCACCCGGGATCAACTTCCCGGGCTGGTCAGCCATCCTCACATTGCTCCAAGCCAAGCACGCTTAACTTTAAGGTGTTGAAGTCTATATGTGGATTGCCTAGCCCTTTCCATCAGTTCGGACTTTTGGTTGCGTTGGTTAGTGCATTAAGCTTAACATGGTATCAAAGCCTAAGATCTTGAGTTCAAGTCCTGGCTTTCACAATTTATCAAAAAAATGTTGTTGCCCCTCTCGCTGTCCACGTATAGGCCTCTTGAGCCATACCTCTGAGTCTATTCACGTGTTGACTTCCCCGCGTCACACGTGAGAGGGGGTGTTGAAGTCTGTATGTGGATTGCCTAGCCCTTTCCATTAGTTCGGACTTTCGGTTGCGTTGGCTAGTGCATGAAGCTTAACATAAGGTTCCTTTTAGATGGGCTCCCGGAAGAGAAGGTGCACCTTATTGATATTAGTAGTCAATCATTCCTATTAAGCCGGGATTTTCATGGAGATATATTCGTCCTCAGAAATATTTGTGGGAATGCGGGCCCCTTCCGCAAGTTTTATAGCCATATTTGACTAGAAAATACCTTGCAGGAATTTTACATAGTCGGATTGGATTCCCAAAACATCTTGTGGGAATTCGGGGCATCTTGGAAATTTTTATGGAGTCAAGAACGACTCCTAACATACTTTGCAAGAATTATTGACCCATCTACCACATATTCCCATCTTTGAAGAATATGCTATGGGAACATGGAGCTCGACCATGGTGACCCCGCGCTTGGCATAGTCCAGTACTATCAGGTACAGCTTGGTGATTTCCTTGCTGCCGGCCGGGGTGTACTTCGAGCTCCAGGAATTGCGCTTTCTTGGTGGAACCAGGGTGAAGGCCTCGATGAGTCAGGATATTGGCAGATTGCCGAGCTTGATGTGCCACTTGTTGGATTCGACCAACTCTCCGTCGAGGTAACTGGATCCGGCCACCTTGGTGATGGCGGCACCCCCGCACTCGCAGGTCTCTGTCACAATGGTCTGGAGCTTGACCGAGGAGTAGCAGCATCAAAGGCCGAAGGGCGGCTCGCAGCCAAGAAACAACTCGCACAGGGCCATGAAACATGTTATATGGAGGATGCCATTCGAGGTCAAATGGTGGAGTTGGAGGCCGTAGTAAGTGGAGAAAGTTCCCTAAAGAAGGATGAAGAGGGAACACCAAACCGCGAAGAAATGGGATAAAGCATACGTGCTCGCTGCCATGCGGGCGTGGAACAACCTCGGTGACGCCTTCCCCGTTCGCATTGGTCGTCACAACAAGCGACACTCAACGACTTCGGACAGCGGCAACTGCCCAGCTCGATGAGGTGTGTGAGATGCCCTTCGGTGGCAGTGGACGTCATTCGATTGCGCTTGGTGTCGGATGCAACCTTCAACTTCCCCTTGTTGTCTCGACACTCTTTGCCGGCGATTACCTTGCCCACGGAGGTGCCCCTCGGCCTCTGGGTCTTCCCTAGCTTGGGAGGCATGGGGGCAAGATTGCGTACGTGGGCAGTGCGAGATGGAATGAGTGGAAAGCTTGGAGATTGAGCAGCAGCAACGACGACAACAATGGAAGCGGAGCGCTTAAAAGAGAGATGGAGAAGAACAAAAAGGGCCAAGTGCAGAGACCCCTTGGTGGTTTTCCCTTATAAACACCAGACGAAAAGGAAGCGGTGCGACCTTGTCGTGACACGCAGCAGATTTAGCCTCCCAATTCCCAATTATCCCACGCTTGATGCGCGCGGGGATTGAGGCATTTAATAACGCCGGCGTCCGAGACGTGTCATCCAATACGAGACGTGTCATCTAGTCACGTCATAATGACTGATGGGACGTGGCTCAGATGGGCACCACGATCCCACACACATGTCACGTTGACTGACAGCCAACCTGACAATGGTGGTTCGGTTCGCCCTGTTGGACCAGCGCCCGGTCCGGTCCCTCCATAGGACCTGACCTCTAGCTTCAAAAAGATTTCACAAGTACTATACAGGAAATCGGCCTACGGAAGCCAGCTTCACGAGAAGACTTCACCGTGGACGGCTACATACACCGACAATTCAAGAATAGGGGAGCTTCATGAACCGACTTCCACTCTGACAAGCTAATAAGGCCAGTGCCAGCAGATCGACCCCAACCAAGAGGCAGTCAGATTTGAAGACTAGTTTCGGGGCTACTTACGATGTTACGGCCTAGGGGTGCCTCACCTTACCGGAAGCTGGCCTGAGTAGGCCAGCCTGGGTCCCCATAGGCCGGTTATGTCATGAGCAGATCATCCCGACCTAGGGCTCTACAATCGTAATGGGCCCAGAAGGCTTGGAGTACAAGACAAGGCAACCGACATCCAGTGGACTCCTTACCGACTTAGATCATGTAACCCTAGACCATGGTACCCATATAAGCTAGGGCTAGGCTAGTCAAATAGACACAACAGAACCCTAGAGCTTTGTTCAATCCCTCGATCTTTGTAACCCCTATACACAGATAATATACGCAAGCAGGAGTACGGTATTACCTCTTCTACGAGGGCCTGGACCTAGGTAAAACTCTGCCCTTGTTACCATCGGATCTACTCTTCTGGCCGAATACCCTATCAAGGAATCTACCAAAAAATACTCCAACAATGCTGCAGTTGCTACTTATGAGCACAGGTCTTGGACTATCAACAGGCTCTTCTCACTTATCATGATGAGTTGTTTGTCTAGACTCGGTGCTTTGATAATGATACTCATGCTGCAATTGTTCTCAGGGCCAGTGCTCTACCTTAGTTTTCCTCTGAGTTTATGGCCTCACTAACGTCTTCAAGATGTGGACCCATCTTCGATAGTGCTATTAGCCCTCTGGTGATGCCCAATACTAGTAGGTGGATCGCCACGAGCATGCTCTTAAGCAGGGTGACTCCACTATTGATGATTTCTACCCGCATTACTGGTTGTGCTTCATGCAAATGCTGCCATGTCGTTAGGTTAGACTTGGAGTTTCAGCCCGTCTACTAGTTTCATAAGGAGTTTGAACCGAGGCACGCTCAACTATTTGCTCATGGTCGTGTTCTCTTATGGGGGCACTTTCTGAGATTCGTGCTAAGGAGACTCACCTAGATGGTGTTGGTTTACTTGAGCTCCTGCTACGCCGCCTGCTGCACCAGCTCTTTCTCGCTCTAGTGCTCCGTCGCTCCTACCCACTCCTCCTGGTGGTGAGGGTCGCTCTCGTACTAATTGCGGCTACTGTAACAGAGATGGTCTCCCTGGGTCAGATTGCTTTAAGAAGCAGTTGCACCTGCGCAATAGGGAGCGCAACTCTTCTTCTGGGATCCGTGTTTTTACTCTGACACCCTCGGTTGTCTCTTTGACTGAGCAAGATATCTTTAATTAGCATCTGTTGCCGCTTCAGGTTCTTCTTCGATGGGTGCTACAGGTTCTATGGCAAATGTTTCCGACACTAAGGGATCACCATCTACACGGTCAGGTTTATCCCCGTGGGTTCTAGATTCTAGAGCTTCCTTTCATGTCTTTTGATTCTTCCACCTTGTCCTCTCTTAGATCTCTCGATTCTCTTGTTCATGTTCTCACAGCTGATGGTACACTTCTTTCTGTTGCTACTCGAGGCACTCTTACCACTTTTTTTTCCTAATGGCATATCCTGCCGTATTCTTCATTCTCTGTATGGCCTTAAGCAAACCCCTCATGCCTATTTTGAGCATTTCACCTTTGTGGTGATTGTTGTTGGTTTTCCGGCAAGTGTTCATGATCTTGCACTGTTTGTTCACATTTCTGCTAGTGGTTGGACTCTTTTTCTTCTTCCATATGTTAATGGCATGATCATCACCGGTGAGGACTTGAGTACATTGCCTTTGTGAAGACATGTCCTAGTGAGCAGTTTCTTATGTCTGATCTTGGCCCTCTTTCCTACTTTCTTGGGATTGAGGTTTCTTCTACCTTTGATGACTTCTTTATTTCCCAAGAGAAGTATAGAGACTCGGATGGGGCTCAATGTTCACCTCCGTGCTTCCGATGGTGACCCCTTGTCTAATTCGACGTGTTATCGGCATCTTGTTCAAAGTCTTGTCTATCTAGTTGTCACTCATTCGAATATCTCTATCATGTTCATATTTTGAGTCAGTTTGTTTTTGTTCCTACTTCGATTCACTATACTCACCTTCTTCGCATTCTACGATGTGTTCATGGCACGATCTCTCATTGTATTTTCTTTTCCCATTCTAGTTCGTTACAGTTTCAGGCCTATTTATATGCTACATGGGCTAGTGATCCTTTAGATCGCATTCACTTTCTTCTTACTGTGTTTTTCTCAGTGGTTCTCTCATTGCCTGGAGAACGAAGAAACAGAGTGCAGTTTCCTGGTCGAGTGCAGAGGCTCAGTTGCGAGCTATGGCTCTTTTGACAGCAGAGGTGTTTCTGTTATTACACCTACTCCCCTCTTGCCAGACAGTACAAGTGATATCAATATTGCATCCGACCATGTGAAGCATGAGCTCACCAAGCATATTAGTGTCTTGATGCTTCTTCCGTGTGCGCTCGTGTGCATGATCAAGTTATTGCTCTTCAGTATGTGCCTTTCGAGTTAAAGTTGGCGGATTTTTCTTTATGAAGGCCCAGACTACATCACATCATGGATTTTCCCTCTCTGAACTTAGTGTTGTGGATCCACCCTGAGTTTGGGGGGGGGGGGGTGTTAAGAGTTATAGTATGTTTCCATGTGTTGAATCAAAGAGGAGCTCACTCAGAGTTGTGCTTAGTGGCTAGGTGGTATGATGTGTGTGTCGCCTTGACTCCAAGCAACGCCGAGCTCATCTTCTAGGTCTACCACATGGGCTGGACCCTATGGGCCTCATCACTGGAGATGGGTAGGGCCCCTAACAGTTCAACACTCCCCTCAAGATGGGTGGTAGATATCTATCAACCCCATCTCATCACATGCCAAGTTACAGTCCTTTGTTCCTAGTCCCTTTATCAAGCAATCTACATTTCTGCTAGCCAAAGCTAATATAAGCAAGGCTGATGATCCCAGCATCAAGTTTCTACTTAATGAAGAAGCGATCAATTTCCACATGTCTTGTTCTATCATGTTATGGGATATTGGCACAAAGATATTCACTTCTCTGTCTAGGCCACCTCTATGCCAAGTAAGTTTTAGATTGCCCAAATCCTTTACCTCAAATTTCTTGCCCGGACACACCTTCATCCTCTTCATTTCCCCATCATCTCCAGTGATGATAATATCGTCAACATACACTGCAAGAATGGTGATCTTATCAGTGTGTCTATAGAACACCGTGTGATCACCATTACGTTGACCATATCCCATATCACAAATTGCTCATCTGGCATGCCCTCAACGATTGCTTCAGTCCATACAAGGATTCCTTTAGCCTGCATACCTTCCCGTAGTTTGTTCCATACCAACACCTGGTGGTATCTCCATGTATACATCTTCATACAAGTCACCATGTAAGAAGGCATTCTTGACATCCAATTGGTGCAATTTCAACCCAAAGTTTGCAGCATAGGAAACCAATATCCTTACTGTGTTCATCTTTGCCACCAGAGCAAATGCCTCATCATAGTCAACTCCAATAGTTTGACTATATCCTCCCGTGACCAATCTAGCCTTATACTGTTCCGCCTTCCCCTCAGGATTATGCTTCACAGTATAAATCCACTTACAACTCACTCCTTTCCTTTCTGCCGAGAATGTGGTTAGCACCCACGTCTTGTTTTTCTTCGGTGCTCCCAACTCCTCTATCATCGCTTCACGCCACCTCGGGGCTTGCTTTGCAGTCATCCAATCCTTTGGGATTGACACGGTTTATAGAGAGGCAACACATGCTCTATAGGAAGGAGACAAAGCCTCATAAGACACAAAATTACCTATGGCATGGTCATCAAAAACATCCTGCAGTAGAGCCTTCCTTGCCACTTTACCCTTCCTTACTACTTCACGTGTCCCCTTTCACAACGCAATAGACAGTTCCACTGTGTCCTACTCCCCTGCACTTGTGGCTCATGATTGCCTTGTTGCTCCCCTTGCACTTGTAGTTGTCGTCGTGAGTACACCAGGGGATTCTTCTGCCACCGGTACCAAACAGGCACCTGGAGAGTACCAATCAAAATTGTACCCACTATTGGCTGGACCTGAACATGCACATCATCATCAGTTAGTGCCCACAGAATCACCCTATGAGATGTAGCCTTCTCCCCCTCTTGACCATATTTCACAGAGTGTAGGTAGTCAAGCTCTCCAAACAACAAACCTATCAGCTCACAATAGAATGGCTCAGACTCCCTGAAGGTGACATCAATGCTGACAAATATGCGTTTCTCAGAGGTACAACAGCATTTATACCCACGCTAACTAGAAGAATAGCCTAGAAAAACACACTTCATTGCCCGCGGATCTAGCTTCCCAATAGAAGGTCGGTGATCTCAAACAAAACATATACTACCAAACAACTTTGGGGGAACAACAAACCTTGTTTCTCCAAACATCAACTCACACAAACATTTCATGCCTAGTATCCTTGATTGTGTCTGGTTGATCACGTATGTGACTGTCATAACGGCTTCACTCCACAAGAATTTGGGCACATTCATCGTATACAGCAACGACTAAGCAGCCTCAAGAATATGCCGACTCTTCCTTTCTGCCACTCCATTCTGAAGGGGAGATGTCTGGACATGAAGTTTGATGAAGAATAACAAGGAGACCCAAAAGGTGTTGTTCACATACTTTGTGCCATTGTCAATCCTAATCACCTACACCTAAAATTGATTCTTCATAAGGACATGGAAATTCTGAAAACAGCTAAACACCTCATTCTTAGGACACATCAAATAAATCCAGGTCATATGAGAATAACAGTCGATAAAGGTAATACAATATTTTATTCCATTCACTAACACGACTGGGCAAGTCCGTGCATCCGAATGAATAAGCATAAAAGGAGATATGCTCCAAAGCCCCTTACTCACATATGAGGCTTTTGTGTGTTTAGCATATTCGCAAGCATCCCATGTCAACTTGCCCTTGCCTATTCCACATAACATCCGAAAATATTCTAGTCATCTTGTCGAAAGATACATGCCACATCCTACAATGATGGATAATGATCTGCTTCTTCTTGTCATCCATGGTCGCAGCTGACACCGCCTGGTGCTAGTCCAGATCGTCTGCCTCATCTATCACTCTTGAATCATGCAACCGAACTTGTTAAGAATCACAGACAATCTATCTGATCAATCAAAGCACTCATCAAGAACGAATTGACAGGAAAAGATGGCACATGTAACGCCGAGCATAGGGAGATGGTCTTGCACTTTAGTGTTCCAACCCCTACGACCAGTTGTTTTGTACCATCGGCAGTTTGTATAGTGCCTATGTGAGTAGGCAGATGCTTGTTGTAAGACTCAAACACCGAATTTACCCTTGACATACCTAGATGCTCCAGAGCCTAGAACCCACTCCGAATCAGTTCTATGAAGCAGCAATTGTGGCCTTTTCAGTGTCACCTTCATTTGTATAGATAAAATGAGCCGAACTTGGTGCTGCTTGGCATTCAGTGGTAGCAACAGTTGTTGTTGTCCCTCTACCAATTTGCTCTACTTCCTTGCTAGCCACAACATTCCTAACCTCCTCAATGACCTCTACATCTTTGACATCCCTGATGAATGTTGTCGTGTTCATCATGCGAGCCACCCATGCCGGCGCAACGTCAAAGGACACTTCAGCGAAGGCCAACGTGTACGCAACATAGCTTCCTCCTTGATGGCAGCAAGCAAGGCATCCTCCAAGTCTCTGCTTGCCGAGGCACGCGGCCCCCAACACCTGCACCGAACTACACCTCCGCCTCCTCTTAGCACTTCATCTCCTACGTGCCTTCCTCCTTCCTCTGCGTCACACGAACATCCATTGTTCGGCCGCATCGAATCCATGACACTGGTCTTCTCCACCAAGTCGTTGAACGTTGAACACATACACAACCTCACCAACTGCCATCTTCCTTGATGCGGAGCATCCTAAGGTCATCACCACGGACATGTCATCATCACCCAAGACACCAAGTGGACCGATGACAAGAGCTCGTGCAAGAGCTATCACAACCGAGGTTAACTCTCTCCTTGTCGAACTTCCCTTCGAATCACATGAGACATGGCTACTATCTCAAATGGAGACACTTTGTGTGCTCAGGTACCAAAGAACCAACCATGGAGAAGCTAAGGAACAAGGCCAAGCAATGGCGGAGGAAGATCGCGAAGGAGAAGAAGGAAACGAGACAAGTCTGCACTTGCCCGGATGATCAGGACCCTGGTTCGGATGATCTGGCCAATGCCCGGACGATCCAGACCTCTGTCCAGACGATCCGGTTACGCGTCCCGAAGACACAGGAAGGCCAAGCCCGAAGCCGGATCATCCATGACCCCGCATGGATCATCTGGAAGAAGCATGGACGTCCGGACAAGGTCCCAGACATCCAGCCTGACGACTGCTGATTCAACCCTGCCGGACCATCCGGGTGACTACCCAGATCATCCGAGTACCCACCCTGACGTCCGGCCTTGCCTGCGCGCAAACCGGCCATGTGGCCATGCATCTCCCCAACTACCTCTATTCCGTCCTAGACTATAAATAGACCTTCCCCTCCTTTTTCTAGGGTTAGCAAAGCATATGAGATGAACTAGAGAGTTTTGCTCCTTACCATACCTCTCCCATGGAGACCAAGGCCTCCTAGGCGAAGATCCTCCAAGTGGATATCAAGGCCTCCCTTTGTGGAGAAGACTACCCCCTTCAAGACCTCAACACTCCCAAGCTGGGAAGAACTATCTCCCCTTTTACTTTCCTCTTGTTGGATTTGGATCTTGAACCTTGTATGTGTGTGCATTTAGTGGATGTGTGTAACACCCCGGATATGACTTTCCCAATATGTATTCCAACTCTTGCCGTTTCCGGCCTTAAGTTATTTTATTTTCTCGGGTTCGGGTCTTTGTCTCCGTGTGTTGTTATCGTTGTCATGCTTCTCATATCATGTCATCATGTGCATTGCATTTGCATACGTGTTCATCTCATGCATTCAAGCATTTTCCCCGTTGTCCGTTTTGCATTCCGGCGCTTCGTTCTCCTCCGGTGGTCATTTCTACCTTTCTTTCGTGTGTGGGGATTAAACATTTCCGGATTGGACCGAGACTTGCCAAGCGGCCTTGGTTTACTACCGGTAAACCGCCTGTCAAGTTTCGTACCATTTGGACTTCGTTTGATACTCCAACGGTTAACCGAGGGACCGAAAAGGCCTCGTGTATGTTGCAGCCCAACACCCCTCCAATTTGGCCCAAAACCCACCAAAACCCTCTCCATCATCTAGAGCGTTCGATCACGATCGCGTGGCCGAAAACCGCACCTCATTTGGACTCTCCTAGCTCCTCCTATGTCTGTTTAAAGATCCCCCAAAAATCTCCTTCTTCTCCCACCCCCTGAAACCCTAAACTCCGCGCTCCGCCGACCGGACATGTCCGTTTCCGGCCGGACGAAGCCGCCGCCGCCGTCCGCACCAACCAGCGATTGACACCTGGCCCGTGGGTCCCCAGTTCGCCGCCGGCCCGCCCGGGCCCAAGGCCGGCCCCCTCCTCCCGCGACCGGGCCCGAGCCGCCGCGCCCCGCCCGTCGCTTCCTTCTCCAACGCCGGCGACAGAGCCACCTCGCCGTCCGACGCCTCCGGCCACCACGGCCATCGCCGGAGCAGCGCGCCGCCAGCGCCCGGCGTCTCCTCCGCGACCCCTCGTCGCCCGGCGACGGATCCGGCCGCCCCGCCGCCGGACCTCGCCACCCCGACCCGGATCCGGCTGCCCCGCGCCCTTACACCTCGTCGGAGCTATAGTGCGTCGCCGGAGACCTCGGTCCGCGCGCCGGCGTGAAACCCTAGATCTGAGAAGGGTTGACCTCTCTTTTCCACTAAGTCTCTAGTGATTTTTGCTCCTGTTCATCGCATCGTAACTTTGCATCCGTAGCTCCGTTTTGGGCATATAGCATATCAAAATGTTCGTCTCAGAGAGTACATCATTTCATTCCATTGCATCATTTTCATTTAAGTTTATCTTGATGTCCGAAATGCTGTTAGAAGAGTGCTACTTGAGATAATTGTCAGATCTGCTACTCCATTTAGATATTTGTCATTTTTGCCATGATTATTGTGTGCATGATATGCCCATGAGCTTTACATGTGTTTTGTTAAGGGTTTTACCATCTTTCCAGAGGTGCAACCCATGTATTTTTGTGATGTGTGTGGTGACTAGCACAAGCTTGCAAAGTGAGGCACTTGGTAATCCTGATTTCAGGGACTTAGCTTTTCAACTAAGTCCTTGACCTGTTTATCCCATATGGCCACATGTTCATGTTGTTTCCTAGTGATCCGTGCCTCTTTTGAGGATGATCAGTAAGGATGTTTTGTTAATCTTGTAGTGCTCTATCCATCCATGTCTTTGTTTGCAATTATGGAGCACCCTAGCTTGAGTCAATCGAGCTCTACTTTTGCTACTTCGTGAATCTGGGCAGATTGTCTACTTGTTAGCGATTTTGCCGATGATGTTGTAGTTGATCCGTGCATGCTATGTTATTGTTCTTGCCATGTCTAGCTTGCATTTTGTGTATTCTTGATGGGTGTATGCTTAGTTTGTCTTGACTTGCTCCGTAGTGAGTGCATCGAGCTCGTAAACATGCCTACTTGATATCTGTTTTCAGCATGCTCCAATTTTCACTAAGTCTGAGAACTGATTATGTTTTTACCATGTTCACATGCTTGCAATTGTATTTTCTGATCCCTTTTGGCTCAAGGTCACTAAGGGACTTTTGTTAAGCTCTTTGAGTAGCTCCATGCCATGTTTTACTTTGCCATGTTCAGGTCCTGTAGCATGTAGTTTTGCTGCTCCGAAGAGTGCTACCTGATCTGAATTTCCAGACAAGTGTTAATTTCACTAAGTCTGAGATCTGTTTACCATATGCATTTTTGCCATGCTTGTTTGAACCTGTTAATGGATGAATTGGCCGTAGCTCAGTGCTAGACTTTTGTTAAGCTTCTTGAATGCATCCCTGCCATGTATTTTGTTATCATATTTGAGTGCTGTAGCATGTTCATCTCATTGTATTTAGATGGCTACTTGCTGTAAATCGCAGACCGGTGTCATATTTGAATCGCTTGCCATTTCCAAACCGTAACTCCGATTCTGGTGTTCTTTATATCGTTTTCAAGCAATTTCATCTCATCTTTCCAGTGGCACACTTGGATTTCCAAGTTGAGGCCAGGTTCATGCATTCCTTGTCACATCTTGCATATGCATCCCGCATTGCATCCCGCATAGCATACCATCTTTGCATCATATTGTTTGAGCTTTGCACGTGGTTGATTGTGTCCTTATTGCTTGTTTGTCTTGTTTGGGTAGAGCCGGGAGACGAGTTCGCTAACGAGGAGCCCGTTGAGTTTGCTTTCGAGGATCCAGTCAACTCTGATAACTTTGCAGGCAAGATGATCATACCCTCGAAATCACTACTATCTTTGCTTTGCTAGATGCTCGCTCTTTTGCTATGCCATGCTACGATGCCTACCACTTGCTTTCAAGCCTCCCAAATTGCCATGTCAAACCTCTAACCCACCATGTCCTAGCAAACCCTTGATTGGCTATGTTACCGCTTTGCTCGGCCCCTCTTATAGCGTTACTAGTTGCAGGTGAAGATTGGAGACCGTTCCTTGTTGGAACTTTATTTACTTGTTGGGATATCATTATATTGCCATGTTATCTTAATGCATCTATATACTTGGTAAAGGGTGGAAGGCTCGGCCTCTCGCCTAGTGTTTTGTTCCACTCTTGCCGCCCTAGTTTCCGTCATATCGGTGTTATGTTTCCGGATTTTGCGTTCCTTACGCGGTTGGGTTATAATGGGAACCCCTTGATAGTTCGCGTTGATTAAAGCTTTTCCAGCAATGCCCAAACTTGGTTTTACCATTTGCCACCTAGCCTTTTTTTCCCTTGGGTTTCCGGAGCCCGAGGGTCATCTTATTTTAAACCCCCCCGGGCCAGTGCTCCTCTGAGTGTTGGTCCACCTCGTCAGCCGCCGGTGGCCACCAGGGGCAACTCTGGGCTGGCCTACCGAAAGTTTGGACAATCTGAGTGTGCCCTGAGAACGAGATATGTGCAGCTCCTATCGGGATTTGTCGGCACATTCGGGCGGTGTTGCTGGTCTTGTTTTAACCTGTCGAAGTGTCTTGAAGAACCGAGATACCGAGTCTGATCGGAACGTCTCGGGAGGAGGTCTATTCCTTCGTTGACCATGAGAGCTTGTCATGGGCTAAGTTGGGACTCCCCTGCAGGGATTTGAACTTTCGAAAGCCGTGCCCGCGGTTATGGGCAGATGAGAATTTGTTAATGTCCGGTTGTAGATAACTTGAATCTTAACTTAATTAAAATGAATCAACGATGTGAGTTACCGTGATGGCCCCTTCTCGGCGGAGTCCGGGATGTAGACACGGTGTTGGAGTAATGTTTGCGCAGGTTGTCCTCTAGTTTCTCGCTCGCGCTTTGCTTTCTCTTCTCGCTCTCTTTTGCGAACAGGATAGCCACCATATACGCTAGTCGCTTGCTGCAGCTCCACATATTTACATTGCCATACCTATTAAGCTTAAATAGTCTTGATCGCGAGGGTGCGAGATTGCTGAGTCCCTGTGGCTCACAGATTACTATTACACCAGATGCAGGGCCTGATGATTCCGCTCCAGGTGACGCGCTCGAGCTCAAGTGGGAGTTCGATGAGGACTCTCAACGATACTATGTTTCCTTTCCTGATGATCAGTAGTGGTGCCCAGTTGGGGGTGATCGGGACCGTGCCGCATGTTGGGTTATCTTTTATTTTGGCGCCGTAGTCGGGCCATGAGTGTTGGCATGATGTAATGTTATTTATGTACTTGATTGACGTGGCGAGTGTAAGCCAGCTATGTTATCTCCCCTTTTATTATCTATATATTACATGGGATGTTGTGAAGATTGCCTAACTTGCGACATATGCCTTCAATGCGATTATGTCTCTAAGTCGTGCCTCGACACGTGGGAGCTATAGTCGCATCGAGGGTGTTACAAGTTGGTAATCAGAGCCTTCCCCGACCTTAGGAGCCCCATTGCTTGATCATTTTTAGCAGCCGAGTTGTGTCTAGGTTGATTCACATCTTGGGAGTCAAATCACCCCCCCACACACACTTTGTAGCCTATTTTTGTTGCTTTTTGTCCCAACTCGAAAAACCCACCAAAAATAGCCCTCCCATTTTTTTTGTATTTTGTTAGTTCTTATGAAACTCCGCCTATGTTGTCTCAACATAGCCGGTCCCAATCCCAGGTAAAGGAGGAGGGTTGTGATAGGCTTGGCGAGCCAACGTAAAAACTCAGCCACCCTTATGGAGATGAAACCCAAAAGATTTTCGTTGGGGCGTAACCCTCTCAGCGACGCGCCACATCGGAACCCGGGTGTGGTGGAAAGTGGGCAAGGGCCGGGCCGTCACCCCCCAAGTGGCGCGCCGTATCTTGATCCGGATACGGTGGCAAGTGAGCGAGGATCGGGTCGTCGCATCCTTAGTGGCGCGTTACATCGGCGCCCGGGTGTAGTGGAAAATGAGCAAGGGTCTTCGCATTTGACTCGACGGGTGCGAAGGGTAAGGAAGCTAGCCGAGCCTAGGAGGATTCGCTTAGGTAGCTGGAACGTAGGGTCTCTGACAGGGAAGCTTCGGGAGCTAGTTGATGCAGCGGTGAGGAGAGGTGTTGATATCCTTTGCGTCCAAGAAACCAAATGGAGAGGACAGAAGGCGAAGGAGGTGGAGGATACCGGCTTCAAGCTGTGGTACACGGGGACGGCTGCAAATAGAAATGGCGTAGGCATCTTGATCAACAAGAGCCTCAAGTATGGAGTGGTAGACGAGAGACGTGGGGACCGGATTATCTTGGTCAAGCTGGTAGTTGAGGACTTGGTTCTCAATGTTATCAGCGCGTATGCCCCGCAAGTAGGCCACAATGAGAACACCAAGAGGGAGTTCTGGGAAGGCCTGGAAGACATGGTTAGGAGTGTACCGATTGGTGAGAAGCTCTTCATAGGAGGAGACCTCAATGGCCACGTGGGTACATCTAACACAGGTTTTGAAGGGGCGCATGGGGGCTTTGGCCATGGCATCAGGAATCAAGAAGGAGAAGATGTCTTAAGCTTTGCTCTAGCCTACAACATGATTGTAGCTAACACCCTCTTTAGAAAGAGAGTATCACATCTGGTGACTTTTAGTAGTGGCCAACACTCTAGCCAGATTGATTTCATCCTCTCGAGAAGAGAAGATAGGCGTGCGTGCCTAGACTGTAAGGTGATACCTGGAGAGAGTGTTGTACCCCAGCATAAGCTGGTGGTTGCTGACTTCCGCTTTCGGATTCGTGTCCAGCGGGATAAGCGTGCCAAAGTCGCTAGAACAAAGTGGTGGAAGCTCAAGGGGGAGGTAGCTCAGGTGTTCAAGGAGAGGGTCATTAAGGAGGGTCCTTGGGAGGAAGGAGGGGATGCGGACAATGTGTGGATGAAGATGGCGACTTGCATTCGTAAGGTGGCCTCGGAGGAGTTTGGAGTGTCCAGGGGAAGGAGAAGCGAAGATAAGGATACCTGTGTTAGAGTTATAATATAAGTCATGTACCCCTTTGTATTTATCCCGTTGTATGAGGGGTTTCCTGCATATGTTCCACGCCTGTACATGTATATATATATCGGCCTATGGCCTCATGGGAATACAAGTTGCATATTCCTAACATGGTATTAGAGCTAGGTCAATTTTTTGCACGCTGCAACTCGTGCTTTTGATCCGTCTGTTCGATCTCCTCTTCGTCTCTCGATCGAAGCAGGGGGCTCGTCCGCAGGAGCCCCCGATCTCCTCTCCAGCCGGCCGCCCCCGATCTCCTCTCCAGCCGGCCGCCCCCGATCTCCTCTCCAGCCGGCCGCCCTCGCTCTCCTCTCCAGCCGGCCGCTAGCAGGGCCTCTGCTGCCGGCCCCCGTCCCGATCGGGCGTCTTCCAGCCGCTCGGCTACCGGCCCGTCCCGCTCCCATCCAGCCGGCGCTCCGGGAGCTCGCCCAGCCGCCCGTCCCGCTCCCGTCCAGCCGGCGCTCAGGGAGCTCGGCCAGCCGCCCGTCCCGCTCCCGTCCAGCCGGCGCTCAGGGAGCTCGGCTGCTGGCCCGTCCCGCTCCCGCCGGCTTTCGCTGCTCCTGTAGCAGCGCCTGATTCCGATCCGTTCGTTCTCGTCGGATCTTAAAAAAAAATGTCTGCTGCATCGGGTTATGTTGCTGTCCCTCGCTGTCCGGTGCTCTTTGATGGTACTAACTACACCGAGTTCACTGGCTTCATGCGCATTCACATGCGTGGCATCCGTCTTTGGGGTGTTCTTTCTGGCGAGGTCTGCTGTCCGCCACGTCCAGTTCCTCCGGTGGCCCCTACCCCGCCAACTCCATCGGTTCTTCCTACGGATGCTAATCAGGCCGCCAAGGATGCGGCTAAGGTTGCTGATGAGGCTGCTGATCGTGCTTATGATGAGAGAGTTTTGGCTTATGAGGAGGCTCTTCAGTTGTATCATGGTGCTCTGTTTGCTTACACCCAATGGCTTGATGATGATGCTCGTGCTGCAGCTGTTCTCACTGCTAGTGTTCTGCCTCAGTTTGCTTCTGAATTTCTGGGTCTTTCTACTGTCTTTGAGATGTGGACCCGTCTTCGTGAGCGCTATCAGCCCTCTGGTGATGCCTTATACCTCTCTGTGATCCGCCAGGAGCATGCTCTTCAGCAGGGTGACTCTACTGTTGATGACTTCTATGCACAGAGTTCTGCTATCTGGCGTCAGCTTGATTCTCTCCGTAGTGCTGGGTGTCGTACCTGCCCCTGTTGCCAGGCTGTCCAGGCCAATTTGGAGTTTCATCACGTCTATGAGTTCTTGTCTCGGCTCCGTAAGGAGTTTGAGCCCCGGCGTGCTCAGTTGTTTGCTCGTGGCCGTATTTCTCTCATAGAGGCACTTTCTGAGATTCGTGCAAAGGAGACTCGCTTACGTGGTGCTGGTTTGCTGGAGGTTCCCTCTGTGCTTGCTACTCGTGCTCCTCCGCCACCTGCTCCATCGACCACTTCTCGCTCGAGTGCTCCGCCGCTCTTGCCCACTCCTTCTGGAGGCTCAGGTCGCCCCCGTCCACACTGCGCCTATTGCAACAATGATGGTCATCTTGAGTCTCAGTGCTACACGAAGAAGAAACACCTGCGCAAGGCTCGATCCTCATCTTCAGGGACTTCGTCGTCTACCTCGACAGCTTCAGCCATTGCTTTGACTGAGCAGGATATTCTGAGACTTAAGCGTCTGCTCGCGGCTTCAGGTTCTTCCTCGACGAGTACTGCTGGTTCTGTGACTGATGCTTCCCGCACTGAGCAATCACCCTCTACACAGTCAGGTACATCCCCATGGGTTCTGGACTCTGGAACTTCTTTTCATATGTCTTCTCATTCTTCCACTTTGTCCTCTCTTCGATCACTGGATTCTCCTATTCATGTCTTCACTGCTGATGGTACTCCACTTTCTGTTGCTAGTAGAGGCAATCTTACTACTCCTTATTTTGTTCCTGATGTTGCTCATGTTCCTCGACTTACCATGAATTTGTTTTCTGCTGGTCAACTTACGGATTCTGGTTGTCGCGTCATCCTCGACGTTGACTCTTGTTCTGTCCAGGACCGTCACACGCACACTCTGGTTGGGGCTGGCCCTCGCCGCCGTGATTCTCGGGGTCTTTGGGAGTTGGACTGGCTTCATGTTCCTTCTGCTGCCACCACCATCGCCAGTTCTTCCGCTTCTGTTGCCTCTGTCACTGGTTCCTTCCAGCAGTGGCATCATCGACTTGGTCATCTGTGTGGTTCTCGGTTGTCTTCTTTAGTTCGTCGAGGCCTTCTGGGGTCTGTCTCAGGAGATGTCTCTTTAGAGTGTCAGGGTTGTCGTCTTGGCAAGCAGATTCAGTTACCATATTCACATAGTGAGTCAGTGTCTAAGCGTCCTTTCGATTTAGTCCATTCTGATGTATGGGGTCCGGCCCCTTTCGCTTCGAAAGGTGGTCATAAATACTATATTATTTTCATAGATGATTTCTCTCGTTACACATGGCTTTATTTCATGACTTCTCGTTCTGAGGTGTTGTCTATTTATAAGCGTTTTGCTGCCATGGTTCACACTCAGTTCTCTTCACCCATTCGCGTTTTTCGTGCTGACTCCGCTGGCGAGTATATCTCTAAGATGTTGCGTGGTGTTCTTGCTGAGCACGGGACTCTCTCTCAATTCTCTTGTCCTGGTGCTCATGCTCAGAATGGTGTGGCTGAGCGAAAGCATCGACATCTTCTTGAGACGGCTCGTGCATTGATGATTGCTGCCTCTCTCCCGCCTCATTTTTGGGCTGAGGCCGTCTCCACATCCACCTATCTTATCAATATACAGCCTTCCGCTGCTCTCCAGGGTGGTGTTCCTTTCGAGCGACTTTTTGATCGTTCTCCCGGTTATTCGATGCTTCGCTTGTTTGGTTGTGTTTGCTATGTTCTTCTTGCCCCTCGCGAACGCACCAAACTGACCGCTCAGTCTGTTGAGTGTGTTTTCTTAGGCTACAGTGATGAGCATAAGGGCTATCGTTGTTGGGATCCTATTGGTCGTCGGATGCGTATCTCTCGAGATGTGACTTTTGAAGAGTCTCGTCCCTTCTATCCACGCCCATCTTCCTCGCCTTTTTCAGTGCAGGATATCTCTTTCCTCACTTTTCCTGACTCACCTATCACCCTCGCCGACACTGTACCTCTCCGTTCCACTTCCTCTCCTTCTCCACATCTCGTTGACTTGCAGCCACCATCCTCCCCGGTCTCTTCGCCTCGCATGTCACCGGGTTCTCCACCTTCATCTCCGGTGATTTCTTCTCCCAGTTTGTCACCGGATTCTACACCATCTCCGGTGACTTCTTCGTCGTCACCCCCTGCTTCTACCTTGCCGATTCCTCCTTCTATTATTCCATCTCTTCCTCAACATTACACTCGTCGTCCACGACCAGTTGATGCCTCTGTGGATGGGTCGTCCACGACCAGTCGATGCCTCTGTGGATGGGTCGTCATCTTCCTCTCAGCCTACTTATGGCTTGCATTCTCGTCCTCGTCCGCCTGTTGATCGCTTTGGATTTCCCACCGCTGGTGCTGCTGTTCTTGAGCCGACTTCTTACCGTCAGGCTGTTGTTCATCCTGAATGGCAGTTTGCGATGGCAGAGGAGATTGCTGCTCTTGAACGCACTGGTACTTGGGATCTTGTTTCTCTTCCTCCTGGAGTCCGTCCGATCACTTGTAAGTGGGTCTACAAGGTTAAGACTCGCTCCGATGGTTCTCTTGAGCGTCACAAAGCTCGTCTTGTGGCTCGTGGTTTTCAGCAGGAGCATGGTCGTGATTATGACGAGACTTTTGCTCCTGTGGCTCATATGACCACTGTTCGTACCCTTCTTGCCGTTGCCTCTGCACGCCACTGGTCTATATCTCAGCTTGATGTTAAGAATGCCTTTCTTAATGGTGAGCTGCGTGAGGAGGTGTACATGCAGCCACCACCTGGGTATTCTGTTCCTGATGGCATGGTATGTCGTCTTCGTCGCTCTCTCTATGGCCTTAAGCAAGCCCCCCGCGCCTGGTTTGAGCGCTTTGCCTCTGTGATCACTGCTGCTGGTTTTTTAGCAAGTGCTCATGATCCCGCATTGTTTATTCACCTTTCTCCTCGTGGTCGGACACTTCTTCTTCTTTATGTTGATGACATGATCATCACGGGGATGACCCCGAGTATATTGCCTTTGTAAAGGCCCGTCTTAGTGAGCAGTTTCTTATGTCTGATCTTAGACCTCTTCGCTACTTTCTTGGGATTGAAGTCTCTTCTACCTCTGATGGCTTTTTTATATCCCAGGAAAAGTATATCCAGGATCTTCTTGCCCGTGCTGCTCTTACTGACGAGCGCGTTGTTGAGACTCCTATGAAGCTCAATGTTCACCTCCGTGCTATTGATGGTGATCCTCTCCCTGATCCGACACGTTATCGTCATCTTGTTGGCAGTCTTGTCTATCTAGCTGTCACTCGTCCGGACATATCTTATCCGGTTCATATTCTGAGTCAGTTTGTCTCTGCCCCCACCTCGGTTCACTATAGTCATCTCCTTCGTGTTCTTCGATATCTTCGAGGCACGATCTCTCACCGTCTATTCTTTCCTCGCTCCAGTTCTTTACAGCTCCAGGCCTATTCGGATGCTACGTGGGCTAGTGATCCTTCCGATCGCCGTTCACTTTCTGCTTACTGTGTTTTTCTTGGTGGTTCTCTCATTGCCTGGAAGACGAAGAAACAGCTTGCAGTTTCCCGTTCGAGTGCCGAGGCTGAGTTGCGAGCAATCGCTCTTTTGACGGCAGAGGTGACTTGGTTACGGTGGTTACTTCAGGATTTTGGTGTTTCTGTCACTACACCGACTCTGCTTCTATCTGACAGTACAGGTGCTATCAGCATTGCACGCGATCCTGTGAAGCATGAGCTCACCAAGCATATTGGTGTTGATGCTTTCTATGTGCGTGCTGCTGTGCAGGATCAGGTTATTGCTCTTCAGTATGTGCCTTCCGAGTTACAGTTGGCGGATTTCCTGACGAAGGCTCAGACTAGAGCACAACATGGCTTTTATCTCTCCAAACTCAATGTTGTTCATCCACCATGAGTTTGAGGGGGGGTGTTAAGAGTTATAATATAAGTCATGTACCCCTTTGTATTTATCCCGTTGTATGAGGGGTTTCCTGCATATGTTCCACGCCTGTACATGTATATATATATCGGCCTATGGCCTCATGGGAATACAAGTTGCATATTCCTAACAACCTGGTGGTGGAATGATGACGTCCAGAAGGCGATTAAAGAGAAGAAAGATTGCTTCAGATGCCTATACCGGGATAGGAGTGCAGACAACATAGAGAAGTACAAGATGACGAAGAAAGCCGCAAAGCGAGCTGTTGGTGAAGCAAGGGGTCGGGCATATGAGGACCTCTACCAACGGTTAGGCACGAAGGAAGGTGAAAGGGACATCTATAAGATGGACAAGATCCGAGAGAGGAAGACGAGGGACATTGGCCAAGTCAAATGCATCAAGGACGGAGCAGGCCAACTCTTGGTGAAGGACGAGGAGATTAAGCATAGATGGCGGGAGTACTTCGACAAGTTGTTCAATGGGGAGAATGAGAGTTCTACCATTGAACTAGACGACTCCTTTGATGAGACCAACATGCGTTTTGTGCGGCGAATCCAGGAGTCTGAGGTGAAGGAGGCTTTAAAAAGGATGAAAGGAGGCAAGGCGATGGGCCCGGATTGTATCCCCATTGAGGTGTGGAAAGGTCTCGGGGACATAGCAATAGTATGGCTAACCAAGCTTTTCAACCTCATTTTTCGGGCAAACAAGATGCCAGAAGAATAGAGACGGAGTATATTAGTACCAATCTTCAAGAACAAGGGGGATGTTCAAAGTTGTACTAATTACCGTGGAATTAAGCTGATGAGCCATACAATGAAGCTATGGGAGAGAGTCATTGAGCACCGCTTAAGAAGAATGTCAAGCGTGACCAAAAATCAGTTTGGTTTCATGCCTGGGAGGTCGACCATGGAAGCCATTTTCTTGGTACAACAACTTATGGAGAGATATAGGGAGCAAAAGGACTTGCATATGGTGTTCATTGACTTGGAGAAGGCCTATGATAAGATGCCGCGGAATGTCATGTGGTGGGCCTTGGAGAAACACAAAGTCCCAGCAAAGTACATTACCCTCATCAAGGACATGTACGATAATGTTGTGACAAGTGTTCGAACAAGTGATGTCGACACCGATGACTTCCCGATTAAGATAGGACTGCATCAGGGGTCAGCTTTGAGCCCTTATCTTTTTGCATTGGTGATGGATGAGGTCACAAGGGATATACAAGGAGATATCCCATAGTGTATGCTCTTTGCGGATGATGTGGTGCTAGTTGACGATAGTCGGACGGGGGTAAATAGGAAGTTAGAGTTATGGAGACAAACCTTGGAATCGAAAGGGTTTAGGCTTAATAGAACTAAAACCGAGTACATGATGTGCGGTTTCAGTACTACTAGGTGTGAGGAGGAGGAGGTTAGCCTTGATGGCCAGGTGGTACCTCGGAAGGACACCTTTCGGTATTTGGGGTCAATGTTGCAGGAGGATGGGGGTATTGATGAAGATGTGAACCATCGAATCAAAGCCGGATGGATGAAGTGGCGCCAAGCTTCTGGCATTCTCTGTGACAAGAGAGTGCCACAAAAGCTAAAAGGCAAGTTCTACAGGACGGCGGTTCGACCCGTAATGTTGTATGGCGCGGAGTGTTGGCCGACTAAAAGGCGACATGTTCAACAGTTAGGTGTGGCGGAGATGCGTATGTTGAGATGGATGTGTGGCCACACGAGGAAGGATCGAGTCCGGAATGATGATATACGAGATAGAGTTGGGGTAGCACCAATTGAGGAGAAGCTTGTCCAACATCGTCTGAGATGGTTTGGGCATATTCAGCGCAGGCCTCCAGAAGCTCCAGTGCATAGCGAACGGCTAAAGCGTGCGGAGAATGTCAAGAGAGGGCGGGGTAGACCGAATTTGACATGGGAGGAGTCCGTTAAGAGAGACCTGAAGGATTGGAGTATCACTAAAGAGATAGCTATGGACGGGGGTGCGTGGAAGCTTGCTATCCATGTGCCAAAGCCATGAGTTGGTTGCGAGATCTTATGGGTTTCACCTCTAGCCTACCCCAACTTGTTTGGGACTAAAGGCTTTGTTGTTGTTGTTTGTTGTTGTTAGTTCTTATGAGATTTTGTTGTTTTTGATCCATGAATTTGTTGTTTGGCAAGTGGATCTAACCTTCCCTCACCATCCCTCACCATCCCCACCACGAAATCCACCCCAAAATCTGTCCAAGAAATTTGTGTTCATCCCAAGCCCAAATCTACCACGGTTGACCCCGGACTATCCAGACACACTCCCGGACGATCCGGTCATTTACTCGGATGATCTGGAACTCCACCTAGATCATCGGCTTCGGCTGACGAAACTGCATTTAGAAAAAAACAAAGATCGGCCACCACAAATTCTTCCGCATCCTCAGCCACCTTTCCACCACCATTAGCCTTCCGTAAAAGCCCCACTTCGACCACACCAACCACATCTTCCGCTACCAGCCCAATTTGACCCATTTTCTTTGAGATTTTGAGTTGCGTTTCCGTTTCCTAAGATGTTTCGGCTAATTAGGGATGGTTCGACATCAACAACACCGCCACTCATCATCACCACAGATACGACGTTGACAACGACCCCTTTCACCACTTGACACAACAATTGTAAGCAATGGCGGTAACTTCGACGACTTCATTGTACATTTTCTTGCCATTGCATTGATAACCCCGAGCCGTTTGCGAAGCTTGCCCACCGGGACTAGCCATTTGAGAATTGTCGGGCCACGTTACTTGGGCACTTTAGTGATACATACGCCGCATAGCTTCCTAGCGTGCTCATATCTTGTTATCATCTCTTGTGTCACAAGTTACTCCCGTGCATATATCATTGCTATCTTGGATCGTGCATTTCGCGTAAGTGGCAAAAACACTATACATAAAAAAACAAGCTTTTAAGCAAAAGAAAAACAAAGCAAAAAGCTTCTAAACAATAGCATCGAGCCACATTGCATGCCATTGATCATCACAGACCATATATACATTAGCATACTTGGGATAGAAAGACGACACGTTTTGTTTCTCATAGGTTGTGCACAAGTACGTATCTCGCCCATTCGAGCAATCGTGCTACCGTCTCTTCTAGTATTCATGCAACACAAGCTTTTTCCATGGTAACACATTTTGTGCTCATTCCTTGGTTGTGCAAATCCCATTTACCTTCCGTGTGTTAGTTCTAAGTGATATCATAGGTTTTGATTTATTTGCTTTGCATGTAATTTGTGAATCTTTTTCAACATTATCAATATCTTGACTAACACTTGCTTCAATTTTGTGCCACTCATCCTAATCAAGCTCCTTGATAAGCATTACTTGTGTAGGTGCGAGATTGATAAGATCCGGTACCAATTTTACTATTTCTACATACACACATCCGGTGCTTAAGAGTCCCCGCGTCGCTCATGCCGGGCGACTCGGGGGAAACCCCAGCCGCCGCCGGCTCGGCCCCCACCTCCCGCCCATCCCCGTGTCGCCGTCGCCGGAGGGCCGGCCGGCAAAGCCGCGCCGGGCCCTGGGATGGCGGCGGCGGGGCCTTTCTCCACCAACCCTCTCCCTCCACCAGCACCCCCCACCCCCGGATCTGGTGCCTGCGGCGGCGGCGGCCTCCTCTGGCGATGCGGGCGTCCCCTCCCCCGATGGCTCCGGCTTGCTGGCCGCGCTGGTGCCCACCCCCTGCCCCGCAGGCCGCGACTTCCTGCGGCTGCTCTGTCCGGCCCCAGATCCGATATGGGGATCCACTCCGGCTAGCTGTGGTGCTCTCCGGCCGGGCGCACTCTGCCAACTGCGTACCCCCTCCTCCGACCCCCTCCCTTCGAGCTCCGGGCCGGCCTCCTCGTGAGGCAGTCTTGGAGGCGGCTGGCTGCGCCGGCGGTGCCAGTTTTTTGCTGCGCTTCGTCCAGATTTTGGCTGTGCGCAAGTTTCCCTCGTCTTCCACCCGGCAGGAGCGGCTTCAGCCCGGTGGCCATGGGCCTGCGCCTCCTCCTGTGCTCCTGGCAACCGGCGCGGCTTCGGACCTGGCGTGCCCTAGGAGCTGCGCTTTCTGACTCCCTTGGCTCGCTGGCTCCTCGGCGTCTCCGCTTCACCACCACCCTGTCGGTACCTGGTTGGCCATCCATCCCGGCGCATCTTCGCCTCCGGTTTGCTTCAGGAGCTGCGTCCCCTTCCGGCTCCTTTGGCACGCTGGTGTCCCTGCTGCTCTGGTCCCGGCGGCCTGTATCTGCGCTCCCTTCCAGATCATGGCTCGTCCGCGGCTCCGGCCACCGTCGCATCCCCGCCACCTTTCACTAAGCTCAGCCTCGCAGCCTTGTCCTCCTCCGAAGCTCGCGCGTCCAGCGGCGCCCGGTGCCTCCTTCGGCGTCGGGCGCGGCTCCCCCTCCTGCGGTCGCTGCTCTGGCGTACGCCTGACTGCCTCATTTCCGATATGTGCTCCGACGGCTTGGGATTGCTCGAAATTTGGCCAGGGCGAAATCCCTGCAGGTTATGCTGGCAGCGACGACATCCGTGGATGTCGTGCCCTTCTTGAAGGCGCTGCCATGGCCATCTTCTGCGCCCCTCTTCGAGCTTCAGGGGAAACTCTAGGTCCGTTTTTCCGGACCGGACGACGACAGCGTCTCGGTGTCGTTCTCCTTCGTGAAGGCGTTGTCTTGTTTTGCTCGGGGCGTCCTCGGTGCTAGTTTTGGAGAATTGGTAGTATGGTTATTAGCTGGATAGCTTCTCTAGTCGAAGAGTTTTGCTGTGTTCTTCTTTGTTTGGGTCGAGCATCTCTTGTCTTTACTCATCGGGCACCATGTTCACGCCCATTGCATTCGTGTCATGTGTTGTACCACATCATGTACTTATTCTATCTTCTTCTATCAATGAAATGATACGCAATCTTTGCGTATTCACCAAATTTTTTTTTACTATTTCTATAATACCATATTGAGTGATCATTGATCCATCTTCAACATCGGAAAAGGTAAATTTGGTATTGTTCTTCTCAATTTTTCACTCACATTTGCTCGGGCCTTGTGATGGATAGCCCAAGCACGTCAAACCCGCCCTTCGACGACAACAAAGGCGCCGACAACTTCGTCACCAAAACTCACCACTTTGCTCTACTACAACGAGCCATGCATCAAGCAAATGAAGCCTTGAGTGATCGCATTGATTAATTCGCAACCGACTTGCGCCAATCCGAAGCAAGAAATCGGGACTATCTTGACGCGAAGTTGTCCACTCAAATGGAAGAGATTCGTGCAATCTTGGTCACACACACCTCTTCAACATCTTCATCATCAAGAAGGCAACATTCAAGCCACCACTCTTCAGACACCTCTTCCGATGCAAGTCTACCACGATCTCGTTCTCATCTTCGAGATGACCATCAGGCTTCACAAAACCCATTCCATGGCAATGGATTACAAGACCACCTCCGTGAGCGCGAACGACGTCGTCGACAAGAACAAGACGCCCTTGAACAAGAGCAAGAGTGACAACGTCAACGCCATAAAGAGCAAGACGACGACGTCCTACGGCAAGAACAACAACGCCATGAGGACCAAGCGCTTGAAGCACAATGAGCTCTAAGCGAATCCACTTGCGCCATGAATGAGCGCAATAAAAGAGTGCGTGAACAAGAACAAGCTCTATGACAAGAGCGACAAGATGAAGATGTTCGCAATGAGGAACGCCATGAAATGAGGCAAAGAGCAAGAATCCCTCGGCCCCGACATCAAGCTAGTCATGAGAAGCAAGAAGTTCAAGAGCCTCCTCCACGCCAAGAGCGACATCACTATCGCAACCATCATAATGAGGAGCAACGCTATGACAAGCTCAAGTTCACCATGCCTAAGTTCTCCGGAACCACGAACCCGGAAGACTATCTCTAATGGGCCTTAAAAGTGGACAAGATATTTTGTCTTCACAACTATGAAGAGGAAAAGATCGCGATGGCCTCCCTTGAGTTCCAAGACTATGTTCTAATTTGGTGTGAACAAGTTGTTGAGACGAGAAGGGAACAAGGCGAGCCACCGATTTCTACTTGGAATCAAATTAAGGAAATCATGAGAGCTCGCTTCGTGCCTACACACTACAACCGTGATCTCTTCAAGAAGCTCCAACTTCTCAAACAAGGCACAAAGTCAGTTGAGGACTACTACCAAGAGATGGAGATTGCCATGATACGAGCAACGTAAAGGAAGACGAGGAGCAAACAATGGCGAAACTCTTGAATGGCCTCAACCACCAAGTCAAGAAAATTGCGGATTTCCAACAATATTCCAACCTCCTCGGGCTCGTGCACCAAGCAACCAAAGCGGAGCGACAGGTGCAAGATGACTACAAGTACTCCAAGTACTCATCAAGACCTTATGGCTCCAACATTCAAGCTTCTACAACTCCGGCGCCTACAACGACTCGAGCTACACCCACTAGCAGTGGAACCTCAAGCTCCAAGCAAACCTACGACATCTTTTTGAGTTGTCCCTCTACAGGCAACTACAAGCCAAGAGCTTCATCATCTACAACTCCTCCAACGGATGCTATCGCCGAGACAAGTTTCATCTAATGTTTCACTTGCAAACACCGTGGCCACAAGACATTCGAGTGCCCCACAAGACGCACCATGATCGCCAACGATGACGGCACCTATGACTCTATGAGCGATGATGAAATGGAAGCCTTTAGCAATGTCCACATTTCTCCCAGGTAGCTACACGCAGCAGTTAGCTTTTCTCCTCGAACAGCCGCCCGCAGCAGCAATGTCCCCTTCTTCTCCCCCTGGCAAGCAGCTGCACACAATAGTAGCTCCCAGCCTATGTTTTTAAGGCGGTAAAGCGTCATAAGGCGGAGGAGGGCTGCTCTGACGCCTAAGCGCCAAGGCGAGGCGGTAAGGCGAGGCAAGGCGACGCCTTAAACATTGCAGGAAAAGAGTCATCAATAGGTCTGCACATATTAATACTAGAAAAAGAGCAATGGCTGAGAGATGGGCCACTACTTATGCACCTCCCAGTGGCCCAAAAGCCCATCTAGTGGCCATATACACCCCCGTGACCTAATTCCACTATCTCTTCCCTTCTTTCCCACCACAGCCGCCACGAAGCCACACCCTTCTGGTCCTCCCTCCCTCCTCCAGTCCCCTCTCCTCTTCATGGCCCCACCCTTCTCCCTCACAGCAGCAAGCCCCAGGAGCTCCCAGTCCTCCCTCCTCTTCATGGTGCCGGGAGACAGCGGGGCCGTCATCTCCAAGCCCCAGGAGCAGCCAGAACTAGGGCAGCCACAGCCGTACACTTCATGTCTGTCTAAGGCGGGGTAGACGCCTTGCCATCCTGGGGCGCCTTGACGCTTAGGCGACGACTAGGCGACGCTTAGGCGACGCCTAGGCGACGCCTTAAAAACATAGCTCCCAGCAACAGCAGCAGCTCAAACCGCTGCCTCTCTTCCCTTCCCAATCAGCAGCAGCCAGCAGACACAGGAGCAGCACCCCTCAGTGGCAGCAGCAACGGCAGTAGCAGTGCATTCTAGCGAATTCAGCAGCAGCAGAGCCGCATCTCATCTTCCTCCTCTGTCGCGCAGCCACAGAGGTACCAGCAGGCAGCAACTGCACTTGACACCCGTGCCAGCCAGCACTTTTCCTAGCTCCAGCACCGCCGTCCATGCAGCTCCCGTGCATACAGCTGCGCCCACGACTTCCCCGCTTGCAACAAATCATCACCGACAGCCAAGTCAAAAGTACAAGAAAAAACATCTCCCCATACACTACCACAATCCAAATTCTTCCTTACCCAACGCATCACCCTCCATGCCCCCACTGCCGGTGTGGTTTTCATGATCTGCACCAAGTTCCTGACAGATGTCAAGTGGGATGTGCTGATGCTCAGGTGGGCGCCTGCTGCTGCTGCTGCTCCTTCGTCTTCCCCGGCACTGGCCCAAGCTCACAGCAGTCGTCTGATCCAAGATGTGCTGCTCTTCTGGCCACCATCAGGACCAAAGCTTGAAGTGGTGAAGGGAGGAGGTTGTAGGCTGTAGCCTTCTTCAGGCCACACACTGCGCCACGAGGCATTTGCTTTAGTCAGTCCTGCTGGACAAGGCCATCTGTCATGGATCAAGTGATCACAGAAGTGCCCATCCAGCTCCCGACAGAGACAATGACAGCAGCACCCCTCTCTCTAGCTGTGCCTTTCGGTCTCATCCAACTGTGGTAGTTGGCGGGTTAAGGGTTCGGAAAGAGAAATCGTTTTCTACTGCATGTGACCGGCCACAAGGCTGAGGTTGCCCTTTGCTGAGGTCAGCCTTAAGACTTACCCTTACGCCACAATGAAGATAGCTGGCATAAAGCCCTGATGGTTGGGCTTATTTTTGCCTTGGGAGATACTCAAAGTATGACATGACCATGGTCATTAACTCATGCTCATCTAACTCTTTATGCAATTCTTGAGCATATATAGCTGTCATATGTATCATTAACAATAGTGGTACCTCTAGTAAACTTTCATAATTACCTACGGGTACAGAGTACTGTAACTATGAACTTGTGTAAATTGAGCATGAAAATTAGTACCTGTAGGCAGTAATTGGAGCGTCTGAATTTGCTTCTCTGGGCATCAAATCCATTCCACGGCCCGCACTAATCATTTTCGCTGCCAGATCTATCATTTCTCCTGTTTCTGGAAGAGTTGCCCTATACTCCCTGTCACTTACTGGGGCCTGAATAAAAGATCATTGTAGAATTTCTATCAAGATACTATTAAGGTGTTAAATTAATTACAGCAAAAGCAATTATTATCAACACTTTACAAGCTGATCAGTTGCTTCTGTCCTTAGGGGTGAGAATATCATGTGCAATACTCGGGGAACAAGAATATGGACAGGAATACTCGGAGAACAAAAATCCTTCTGTGCAATACTCGGAGAACAAGAATATGGACAGGAAAATTATACCTGCAAAATTACCCCAGAAACTGCTTTGGAACATGCAAAGTTTGTCTGCATGTAATGTATAATATCCTGGCATTCATAAAAGTGTCTATGTTATCTCATACTGTAGACCATAAAATAGTGCAGTATCTACTGTAACAGCATACCTGGCAACCAGTGCTGTGACCGAGCAGTATTACTCCTTCAGAATTATCTTTATTTATCAAGTAGCCGATGAGCTGATCAAGTTCCAATGCATCCTTGCAAAAGAAAAAATACAATCAACACATAGACTAAATCAAGCAAAGAGAAGCAAAAAGGAAAAATCAATCAAACGTTAATCCAAGCAAAACTGGTTGTATCACTACTGCCATTGATTGTCCTCATGTATTCTTATCATGCTGCATTGCACTAAAAAAGTCAAAGGTAAAATCAGAAGGTTTGATGAATAATGCAGTATGTCATCAACGCAACTGTCATATAATGCTTTTAGTTCATACGCCAAAATAAAAGGCATCTTCTATTGCAAACATGACCAGGGAGCGTTCTCCCCACGATACCCGATTTCTATTTTTACAAACGTCCCACCCATGGTTCTGAACTGAAATTCATATTCAACCAAGATTCAGGAAATGGCAGGTAAGTTCTCCCCACGATACCCGAGTATAAACATTTTTCGGTTTAAGAGAACAGCTCATAGGTAGGCTCTGACCACCTAGCCTTCCAAAACTATTTACAACTTTATACAGTGAATCCTGGTTGAAAGAACATGCGGTGCCCCCATGTTTGGTTTTGGTAGTTAATGACAATCTCTATGGTTGCCTTGAGTTATATTTGAAGGATTTGTCCATAAGCTTTTCTTAAGTCCATGTGTTGGTTTCAAGGAGTTTATGTGATGACCAAAGTGTTATTCAAGGAATTGTCCAGAGATTGGTCATGTAGAAGACATGATACAAGGTTGATCAAGACCAAGTCAAAGAGTGAATCAGGTTGATGTACCGAGAGGGATCAAGTGATCCCATGGTATGGTAAGCATTGTCCATTACGCTTTGTGTACTAACCCATGGTCTACGTGAGAGTTTTTATGTGGGGTTAGGCATGTTTCCATGGGCTTGCGTCAAGAGGAGTTCTCATACAACCCATAGAGGATGACATGAAGTGGTGATCGTCATCAAGATTGTAGTGTGCAAGTTCAAGTGGAGCATCACGAAGAGATCATGCTTGAAGCTTGTCGTCCATTGTGGTGACAATGGACTTGTGAAGATGTTCCAAAGTGTGGCTCACCCATAGTGGAGTATGGGGGAGCAATCTACTAGTCTTCATCAAGCCAACGCAATCAAGAAAGGTGGTCCAACTTGAGAGAGTTAAGATCGTCATCATCTAGCTCAAGTGAACTATGTTCAAGGCAAAGGTTTGCCCGTGATAGGATTTCTATTTTACCGGTCTAATGGTGGTAGTTGGGAGACCGGGTTATAGGATCGATTGCCCTACTATTAAGGGGGGCTCTCAAGTTGGTAGCTTGATCATATCGTTCGTAGAGAGCTCAAACCATTGCATCCTTGCATCATCTTTCTTGGTTCTTGTTTGGTGTTTCTCTTTGTGAGTTTTAGAGCTTATGGTCATCTTCATGACAAGCTTGAGTTCATCGAAAACGGAGTTCATATATGCATCGTCTATGATGTTTCAGGTGTTGGAGTTTCTGCCGGTTCTTCATTCATAGAAGTTTCACATCTCTATATCTTAGGCATACTCCCTCTACCACTTCTTACTATAACCGGTCGCTGTTGGATAGTATTTTTCGTCATCTATCCAACAAGCTTGAGTTTGCTCAATTCGGAGCTCATTTACAGAAGTTATGGCAGTTCAGGCTTTCCCGCATCCATCTGTTTTGCTTAGGCCTTTTGTTGCTCTCTAGCGGTAGTACCACCCTGGACAGCGGTAGTACCGCTTGCGCGGTACTTCCGCAGTTCCAGTGTCGTTGCTTAGGCCTTTTGTTGCTCTCTAGCGGTAGTACCGCCCTGGGCAGCAGTAGTACCGCTTGCGCGGTACTTCCGCGGTTCCAGTGTCGCGGGCACTACCACTTTTTTCGGCTTCTGGACTCTTTATCACTTCAGCGGTAGTGGCGAGCGGTAGTACTGCTCTAAGCGGTACTACCGGCCAGCCACTACCGCTGCTACTTCCACCTATTTTATCGCCTCTGGACTCGTTTTCCTCTCTACGGTTGTAGGGCGGCTGTAAGGGGCGGTAGTACCGCTTCTCCCCTGTATACTGCAACCTCAACGGTAGTACCGCTCCGGCGGCACTGCCGCCTCCGAATGCTTCTTCTGTGCACTATACTCCGGGTACTTCCACCCGAGCGGTAGTACGGCTTCTGTGCGTCCAGTGCACATAACGATTGGATTTGGGGAGGCCTATAAAAGGGGGTCTTCTTCCCCAATGATTCTTATCCTTTGAGCTCGTGTTCTTCCCCCATTGTTGAGCTTCTTCGAGCTTGCTATCTCTCAATCCCTCCTAGTTTTGGGGGAAAAGAGAGAGGAGATCTAGATCCACATTTCCACCAATCACTTTCTCCTCTATGTGAGGGGAACCCCTTGGATCTAGATCTTGGAGTTCTTAGTGTTCTCCTTGTTCTTCCTCTCATTTTCCTCCATAGCTTTCGTTGCTTTGGTGGGATTTGAGAGTGAGGGACTTGGGCACTCCGTGTGCCCTTGCCATTGCATTAGTTGCATCAGTTTGAGTTCTCCACGGCGATACGTGGAAGTGAATAGTTGAGAAGCTTATTACTCTTCGGTGCTTGGTACACTAGAGCTTGTTCCTCTTGGGTGCTTGGGCGCCCTAGACGATTGGTGGTGTCTCGGAGCTCGATCATTGTGGTGTAAAGCTCCGAGCTTGCGTCGGGGTCTCCAATTAGGTTGTGGAGATTGCCCCGAGCAATTTGTACGAGTTCCGGTGACCGCCTCCAAGAGTTGTCAAAGTGTACGGGTTCGGTGACCGCCCCCAAGGGTTGCCATTTGTACGGGTTCGGTGACCGCCCTCAAGGGTCCCTTAGTGGAATCACGGCATCTTGCATTATGCGAGGGCGTGAGGAGATTACGGTGGCCCTAGTGGCTTCTTGGGGAGCATTGTGCCTCCACACCGCTTCAAACGGAGATTAGCATCCGCAAGGGTGTCAACTTCAGGATACATCGTCGTCTCCGCGTGCCTCAATTATCTCTTAACCGAGCCCTTTACTTATGCACTTTACTTTGTGATAGCCATAGTGTTTCATGTTATATATCTTGCGGTCACTTAGTTGTCTGTCTTGCTTAGCATAGGTTGTTGGTGCACATAGGTGAGCCTAGTTGTTTTAGGTTTTGTGCTTGACAAATTAAACACTAGTTTTATTCCGCATTTGTTCAAGCCTAAACCATAATTATTTTTGAAGCGCCTATTCCCCCCCCCCCCACACACACACACACCCTCTAGGCGACATCCACGATCTTTCACCGGTAAGTTTCACAGTACCAATGGTACTTTGTGTTTCTGCTAGTTATTTTTATGTGTGTGAATTTTGAAGGTAATAATGTGTCAGGCTGTAGAAGTGTGCCATGCTGACTATGTAGTAACCTTCCCCTGTTTCTTCGTGCCAGATCTAGTTTAAACCGTCGATTGCCTATCCAGTGGCTCTCCCTTGATGATAACGGTTCGCCACTGGTGCCGCTGCTCACCTTTTGATGCTTCATCCTAGGGCTCCAATCCTTCGACCCATCGTTGTTTACTTTCCGACAAGCGCATGTGCGCAGTGTTGCTTTTCTTCAGTCTTTGTGTTGTAATGGCTATAAAGCCTCCCCTCTTTCTCCATTTTGGACACGCTGAATGAAATCGAGTATAAACCCTAGCCGCCTGTGGCGTGCTTCTCCTACTTTCCCCTTTTTCAAGGAATACAAACCCTAGGTTGATTTCCTCCAAATTCTCTCTGAAATTGCTTGGTTGATTGTTAAAATTTAGTTAAGTCTAGTCCAGGTCTTGACACAATGAAATGTTGATTCTCCTATGCATAAAATTTGTAGCTGACATTTTTCCATGTGATAGAGTTCATACAAAAAACCAAGGGGACTTCAAAAGGCTCTCAAAGGGTCAAGTTTCAAGAAGCAAAAACAGGTTACACTTATAGAGTTGTATAACTTAAGAGCAACTCCATCGCATAATTCAAAATCCGATTATCAAGAATATCTGCTGTACTGAAGGAGTAAAAAGGCTTTTAAAACACAGAACCTCAGATCCTCTTTTATCATGTAATAATGAGAACACCTCAAGGATATTGGTCTATTCATGCTTTGCTACAATTCAGAAAATGTTATTCTATTTGATACAAGGATGAACAAGCTGATGTAATTATTGACTAGTAAAGAACATACTTGCTCCAAGCTGGAAATTCCGTATCCAGTATATGATGAAGAAAGTAATGGTTGAACCAGTGACCATTTCTCAACCTCCAACGCAAGTGACAATGGTTCCAAGTAACTGTTAGGTTTTCGAAATGGATTAGTGCTATAGAATCAGACTTAAGTGTTATATAAATAATCAAATAAAACAGATAAGTTTTGCATTATGATAATATATTTCTGAAAGCGTGTTATGATCAATTTGTTCCATCAGTCCACCACCACCTCCTTGAACATGCATAAATTTGCTGACACTTTGCCGTGGTTTTGAGGCTGTCTCACTTTGAAAGATTTCTGTTAACCGGGACCAAAACAAATTCTAATACTCCCTCCATTTTTATATACAAGGCCACAATCAAAATTATAATTTGCAACTATACAAGGCCACAAACACTAATCGAGACAAACTGATGGTATTTGCCTCGTACTAGCAAAGGGGGCATTAATTATCCCTTGCATGCATGTGGGTGTGAGAAGGTTGGCTTGCATGAGCCTCATTAATCAACCAAAAGGAGTGAGAGCATTGGTTTGTTGTAGGTGGGATAGAAAAATATGCATTAATTAACACGACAAACAAGGAGACAAGCTAGCTTGCTAGTATATTGCCTTAAGCACACATTTACTTTTGCCTTGGTACCTGTAATATGGGTTTGTGGCCTTGTATACAAAAATGGAGGGAGTAATTATCTTTGGTTAGACTGACAGGGCATTAGGCATAAACCCCATACCACGTGTGATGCTTGGAATTTCTAGCACCTTGAGCAACACATATTTTGCCTTAAATGTTGGGACAAGGTCAGCATTGTAAAGAGTGTTTTTAGTTGACAGAAGGCAGCATTTAGATAACGCAAGGCCAGAAATAAGAAAAACCAAGAGATAAGTAAAGGATGCTAAACTTATTGAAGCATAAAAATGACCAAATGAACACATACTTTAACAGAAGCTTGCCCATTACATGCAGTAGTTAAGTTGAGGGCACAGTTATCAGAGATGATGATTAATACGCTAAAATGAACTACTTGCAAATAAAAAAAATGTTTTATGTCAGCAGTACAACAAATAATGGGGCAAATACAATTTAGCATAACATGGCTATGCTTGGTGTCAGGCTTTGATGGACAGCATGTGCCAGTAATAATTAAGAAAACAGAATCATATATTTATCACTGCCAAGACTAACAGAGGTGAACATAGTAGAACACAAGGAAGAAAGAAAGTTACAAGAATAATGTTTTCAATTATAAGCATGTATCATCGATTAACAATTGGCATGGAGCCAATCATAAAATGCATAACTGGGACATGACCCTGGATGGTACCCTATACCCAATGATTGGGTTAGAAATATCTCTGCTTGTAATGACCTACCCCCTTGGGCCAACAAAATGGAAGAATCTACTACTGACCTAACCCTATTACTGAAAAGTAGATAAAAGTAAACAACAATATTCTTCTATGCTTTATTGAGGGGTCGGCCCCTTGTATAGTAGACAAGACATGACCAACAAGCCGGTAAATCTATTGATCTATTCAAACTCTAATACAATCTCTAAACTGACTGGACTCTTTCCTAATAAAGATGCTTAATCAACTAGGACTCTAATTAAGGGATAAGACTCCATGTTTGATGGACTGGTCCACATAGCATCTCTCCCTTCCTTGAAAAACAGCTTGTCCACAAGCTGTAGGTTGTCAATTGCCTCCCAGGGGATCTTGGCCTCTGATGTAGGGGTGGGCATAAAAACCGATGAACCGAACACCGAACCAAAGCCGAAACTGACAAAACCGAATTTTCAGTTTTTATAATAGTATAAATAATTTTGGTTTTTATTTCCAAAAGCCAAAGTAAGTTCGGTTGATTCGATATTTATCTCGGTTAGCCGAAATCATGCCGAACTATACCTGAGACAGAACACAGACTAACGTGGAACACTCACCCAGATCGAAGGAATGTCGCTCTCCACTTCTCCCGTACCCAACCACTTCGCTACCATCAAAGCCATGGCGACAAGCAGAAACTAGGACACCACTTTTTTGGATCATGGGCTGGGCACTTATATGAAACTGCCCCCTTGCATGAAACTGCCCACGTACGAGAATGCAAATAGCCGATCGGAAACTTTAGTCCAACCTCGCATCGCTGAGGAGATAAGGCAGGGACATCCTGCTATATATAAGAGGTTGCTCTCAGCAGATTTGGTAAAGGCAAGGTCTGTCCGGTAGAAACCAAAATCACACCAAATAAGTTCGTTAACCAAACTTTCGGTTAGTTATTTTCAATTCCCATTTTCCGTTTCTAGCTTAGCTAACCGAATTTGAAAATAAACAGAATGATAGAAACCGAATTTTCGGTTTATACCAAATGCCCACCCCTACTCTGATGACTATGACCAGATGTGGAACTATCTTGGTCGTAGTCATCAGCCACGATTAAGAATAGTCGCGCACACCGGTGACCCCGAACATAAATCTCATCGCTGTTGAAGCAAAGATCCTGACGACGACGTTCTACTAACTCAGCTGGAGTGAGGCGCCGAACCAGCCGTGGCAGGGTTGGCTCTGCAGTGGTCGACGGCAAAACAGGTGCTAGTGGCGGTAGCGGGGACGGTATTGTAGTTGCATTGACCACGGGAAGATCGGAGGGGCACAAGGGCCCTGTAGAACCAGAAGCCTGGTTGGTGATGTTGTTGGAGGGAAATGCCACTGCTCATAGGCCTTCGCAAAGGAGATAGCGGTGTGGAGGTCAGGTGGATGCTGAAGCTCGACATCAATGCGAAGACCCTTGGGCAGCCCTGTTGTGTATGGAAACCGTTGTTGGGACGGTGTTAATGGCACATTGTTGCAGCACATGAGCGCTGTTAAGCTTCATGCACTAGGCAACGCAAACAAAAGGCCGAACTGATGGAAAGGGCTAGGCAATCCACATATGCACTTCAATACCCCCTCTCATGTGTGAAGCGGGAAATCACCGAGGATAAAGGTGCAAAATCCTGTGACAAGCAAGGTGAGGAAACCATGGGAGATGGCGGCGGCAGATCTGCAACAAGCGCTAGAAACCTGCTGGTGTAGTCTGCACCCGAGGAAGTGAATAGCAGACATGCCAACTCGCCCAAGGGATTGGCGTGGAGTGACGGACCAAACTAAACGTGGCAAGCTTCCTTGAACCACTCCCATGCCGGCATGCCGAATTCGTGCTTGAGCTGTAAGTACCAGAACTGAGCGCCGTACGTGAGGTGGTAGGCTGCAGTCCAGACCTTGTTAGCCTCGTCTGTGCGTTGTCCATGAAAAAACTGCTCGCACCTATTGAGCCAACCAAGTGGATTGACTAAACCGTCATATGTCAGGAAGTCAAGCTTGTGGAAATGAGGCACGCCTGAACCAAAATCTGGTCTGAGGTGATTGTTAGGTAGGGGTGGAAGGGAGCTGATGGGCGTGGTTGATCCATAGATGGGTATCCATGATCTAAAATCCTCTGGATGTGCATGGAGAATGTGATGGTTATGGCTAGCCAAGACGCCACCGGATAAGCCATAGAGTGCTTTCTCTATACAAGTTTATGACTCAGTTCGGGCCTACTTCTCCACTGCCATGATGACAATTGTGGGTGACGGTAACTCTACTTCATTCTGAACCGATAATTGGCTAGTAGGGAGATGGAGGCCCATTGCTGGCTTGGCCCCTAATCTTTTTGCTCTACTCCCTAAGCGAACCATACAGTGAAAGAGGTTGCTGGTGACCTCACGATTGCAGCCCTGGCTGAGTTCATAGACATTTGGGAATTGATGCAAGTTGTGCAGCAACAACCGGATGTGCAAGATGAACGCCGCTGAAACCGGATGTGCAAGATGAACACCGCTGAAAATTCAGAGTCTGGCCAGTTCTCAACCAGTTCGGCATATAAGGCCTTATTCCATGGGGTTGTTTATTTTGAGCCATGGAAGCTTATTTGGAAGTCTTGGGCGCCAAAGCAGTGTTGGTTTTTCCTCTGGTTTGCGCTTTACAATAGATGCTGGACTACCAACAGATTAATGCGAAGGGGTTTAACCCACCCGAGCCAATGCCCTATTTGTGATCAAGAGCCAGAGACGATCCAACAGCTTTTAACAAACTGTGTCTTCTCTAGACAAGTTTGGTGCATGGTACTTCCCTTCCTGTTGCTAGACAAGGCACACTTAGCACTTCTTTTTCCTCGCCTTATAATGAACTTGTTTTCTGCCGGTCAGCTTACCAACTTTGGTTGTCACGTCATTCTTGACGTTGACTCTTGTATTCATCAGGATCAGCGCACGTGTACCATGGTTGGGGCTGGCCCTCACCGCTGTGATTCTCAGTGGCTTTGGGAGTTAGACTGGCTTCACATTTCTTCCTCTTGCCACCACTATCGCCGGTCCCTCTGCTACCGTCGCTTCAGCTACCGGCTCCTTCCATCAGCAGCATCATCTACTCGGTCATCTTTGTGGTTCTCGGCAGGGTCTGCCTCAGGAGATGTCTCTTTAAAGTGTCAGGGTTGTAGGCTTGGCAAACAGATTCAGCTACCTTATCATACTAGTGAGTTAGTGTCTCAGCGTCCTTTTGATTTAGTTCATTCCGATGTAGGGGGTCCGGCTGCCTTTGCTTCGAAAGGGGCCCATCGATAGCATATCATTTTTTATACTCCCTCCTTCCATCTATATAGGGCCTAATGCGTTTTTCAAGATAGCCTTTGACTATTCGCAAATTTAATCATACATGAGATGTGTAATATGAAAAATATATCATTGGAAGCTCCTTTCACATATGAATTTAGTGGTATGCTTTGTGTAAGTTGCATGTCATATATTATTGCTCTAACATTTAGTCAAACTTAGCCTCGAAAAGCGCATTAGGCCCTATATAGATGGAAGGAGGGAGTAGATGATTTCTCTCGCTACACTTGGCTGTATTTTATGTCTTCTCGCAGTGTTCTTTCTATACATAAGTGTTTTGTTGCCATGGTTCATACTCAGTTCTCTATGCCTATTCATGTGTTTCATGCTGACTCTGCTGGAGAGTATATCTCCAAGATGTTGTGTGTTGTACTGTTGTCCTTGCTGAGCAAGGTACTCTTGCTTGGCTTTCTTGTCCTGGTGCTCACGCCCAGAATGGTGTGACCGAGTGTAAGCATCATCATCTTCTTGAGACAGCTCGTGCGTACATGATCATTGCCTCTCTTCCGCCTCACTTTTGGGCCGAGGTTGTTTCCACTTCTACCTATCTCGACATCACTATTCAGCTTCCCACTGCTTTGCAGGGTGGGTTTCTTTCGGGCGCCTTTTTGATCGTTCTCCTGATTATTCAGCGCTTTGTTTGGTTGTGTCTAGGTTCTTCTTCTGAACGCACCAAACTGTCCACTCAGTCTGTCAAGTGTGTCTTCTTAGGATACAGTGGTGAGCATCTGCTGTTGGGATCCTGTCGGTCGTCAGATGCGTATTTCTCCAGATGTGACTTCTGATGAGCCTCGTCCCTTCTACCTGCGTCCATCTTCTTTAACCTTTTCAATGGAGGATATCTCTTTCCTCACTTTTTCCGACACACCTATCACTCCTGTTGAGCCCTTGTTTACCCATGTCACTACTGCTTCTCAGACCGTTGAAGATCTGCCACACCCATCTCCTATGGTTTCCTCACCTTGCTTATCACAGGATTTTGCACCTTCATCCCCAGTGGCTTCCTCGCCTCCATCACCCGAGTATCCCAGTGGTTCCTCCTTGTATTCTTCCATCTTTTACTCACGGGTATACCCGTCGCTGCCTCTTGTGGATGAATCTACTGGCGCCATCTACTTCTGATGTGTCATCTTCCTCGTCAAAGCCTACTTATGACTTACGTGCTCATCTACTCCTCATGTTTGACCGCCTTGGTTTTTCTAGCGTCGACGCTGCTGTTCTTGAGCCAACTTCTTATTGTGATGTTGTTCATCCTAAATGGCAGCTTGCGATGGCAAAGGAGATTGCTACTCTTGAGCGCACCGGCACGTGGGATCTTGTTTCTCTTCCTCCTGGAGTTTGCCCATCACTTGTAAGTGGGTCTACAAGGTTAAGACTCGCTCTGACAGTTCTCTTGAGCGCTACAAAGCTCGTCTTGTGGCTCGTGGCTTTCAGGAGCTCGTGATTATGATGGGACTTTCGCTCATGTGGCCCATGTGACACTATTCGCAGACTTCTTGATGTGGCCTCTATTCGCCATTGGTCTGTATCTCAGCTTGAAGTTAAGAATGTCGTTTTCTTAACAGTGAGTTGCGTGAGGAGGTCTACATGCAGCCACTACCTATTCTGTTCCTAATGGCATGGTTTGTTGTCTTCGTCACTCCCTCTATGGCCTTAAGCAAGCCCCTCGTGCATAGTTTGAGCGTTTCGCCTTTGTGGTGATTGTCGCTGGTGTTTTGGCGAGCGCTCATGATCCTGCGTTGTTTGTCCAGCTTTCTCCTCGTGATCAAACTCTTCTATATGTTGATGACATGATCATCACTGGCAATGACCCTGAGTACATTGCCTTTGTAAAGGCGCGTCTTAGTGAGCAGTCTCTTATGGTTGTCTTGACCCTATTTGCTACTTTCTTGGGATTAAGGTTTCCTCTACCTCTGATGGCTTCTTTATTTCCCAAGAGAGGTATGTGTAGGATCTTCTTGCTCGTGCCGCTCTTACCGATGAGTGCAATGTTGAGACTCCCATGGAGCTCAATGTTCACCTCGGTGCTTTTGATGGTGATCCCTTGTCTAATCCGACACATCAGCTTGTGGGGAGCCTTTGTCTATTTAGCTACCACTCGTTCGGATATCTCCTATCTTCTCCATAGTTTGAGTCAGTCTACTGCAGCTCCCAGTATGGTTAACTATAATCCCTTCTTCGTGTTCTACGATGTCTTCGTGGCACGATCTCTCACAGTCTTTTCTTTCCCCGCTCCAGTTCATTACAGCTTCGGGCCTATTCTGATGCTACATGGGCTAGTGATCCCTCGGATCGCCATTCACTTTCTGCTTACTGTGTTTTTGTTGGTGGTTCTCTCACCTGGAAGACGAAGAAACAGATCGCAGTTTCCCATTCGAGTGCGGAGTTTGAGTTGTGGGTTGTGGCCCTTTTGACGGCGGTGACTTGGTTACGATGGTTACTTCAGGAGTTTGGTGTGTTACTACACCTACTGCACTCTTGTCTAACAGTACAAGTGTTGTCAGTATTATGTGTGACTATGTGAAGCATGAGCTCACCAAGCATATTGGTGTTGATGCTTCTTTTGTGTACGCTGGCATGCAGGACCAGGTGATTGCTCTTCAGTATGTGCCTTCCAAGTTACAGTTGGCAGATTTTTTACGAAGGGCCAGACTGATCCGCCCCGTGTTTGAGGGGCGGTGTTAGAGTTATATTATGTTCCATGTATAGCATGTGTATTTTCCCCGTTGTATGAGGGGTTTCCTGCGTATTTACCACCTTTCTTTGGCACAACAACACCCACCCTGCATTATATTAAAAACAGTGGGGCACATCCCGCCCCGCAAAACATTACATTGTCAGAGACTTGAAAGTCCCATAAAACTAAAGCAAGCTTATACATGATCCTGAAAATACACGTGTACACACTCCTAATAGGATAAATGTTGAGGATATCACTTATTGTTAGCATTTCATTCCGCTGGGGATTAGAGATTAATTGGAAATCGGTCGATTAATTGATTTTATCTGTTGACTACTAATCGGCCTGTTTTTGCTTGGAATTCCTAGGTTCCAAGCACTAATAAGGTAAAAATGGAAACAACCAGTCACTGTGCTCTATGCTTTTAAATAGGACAACACTACATCAATGCATAACTACATATTACATGTCAAACAATGAGTCAATGACAAATAGAATAGGACAACACTACATCAATGCATAACTACATATTACATGTCAAACAATGACTCAATGACAAATAGAATAGGACAACACTACAACACATGTCCTATCGAACGGGTGATGAAGTGTGACGTGCGGGAGGCTACCGAAGGGGAGCCCTATTTTGGGATTTCTAACCACATGGCCCAGCCTGATTAATCGCTAGATTCCTGATTAGTCGCTTGTCAGAGCGAGAAATCGGCCCAAATGATAAATAGCAAAGATAAGGTATAATCTTAGCGACCACCCACCGATAAGCAATAAATCGGTGAGTTGGACGATATTTTGAACATTAACACGTGTCTTGGATAACTCCACAGCTTGCCGTGATACATGCACACACGTCTGCTGACGAGCTCCTCCGCGGACCAACTCCAAGAACGGGCTCGAACGGTGGCCACCACCAGCTGGAGAAAGCATCTTGCAGACAGAAGGGCCTCCACTAGATCCGATTGGATATTGGAGGTTGCAGAAGTTGTTGATGCCTGAGAAGATGGGGATGCTCATGCACCAGCTGACGACAGTGTTGGACATGTAGAATACTGATGAAAGAGTTGAATGAGAAGGAAAAAAGCACTTGCTAGCGATCTGGGAGACACCCCTGAAATGGGCAGTGGATGTCGGATGCAACGCCGTTCAATACTAAGAGCCACGCCAGCCACTCAGATCCGAAACCCAGAAAGGGGCCTCCACTTATGGAGGTTGAAGAGATCTCAAGCAGGAGACTAGCAAGAGACACGGCAGGGATAGTCTTATGGAGATGCATAGATAGCACAAGGAAAGCATCACCCCCGCAAAGAAGATCAGATGGCAAAGATTGCAAGAAAACACCGGCACCTGACCTGATCTGGCCTGAACAGATTGCTGGACACCCATCTGTGAAGCACCACAAGCAGAATTTGGACATCGGAAGAAAAGGATGGGGTTAAGCTAACCCGGTGAACTAAACAAATGGAACCAGCAGCAGGGGCATGGGAAATTGTTGAAAGGGAGAGACCACGACTTGCCGACGGAAAACCCAACTCTCCAAAATTCAACCGCGAGGCAAGGGGATTGAAGGAGGGTTAGATCCGGCAAAGACAGTATAAGGGAGGTTATTTGAGAGGGCTACAACCAAACGTACCATGGAAAGGCCGAAAATGAGGATAACCACGGTGGCTGCAATGCCATGGACGTCAGAGAAACGAGCTCGAAGGTGCCTCCAAACCACCAAGAGGAAGCCCAAACTAACCATAAAGGATGCAAACCAAGTGGATCTACAAAGGGGAGGGTGGCACCGAGCTCCTCTCCCCTCCTTCTCCAGCGAGACAAACCAGCGGAGGAGAAAGGGAGAAGAGGCGATGGGGGAGCGGAGGTGGAAGACCGGAATAGAGGACTTGAGGAGAGAGAAAGAAAAGAAGAGAATGAAAGCGTCATGGAGTTGTTTACATATTTACCACCTGTACATGTACTATATATATTAGCCCTTGGCCCCAATGGAATACAAGTTGCTATTTCCCTAACAATGGTATCCTTTGGAGGAAAACAATGCTATGATCAAATATTTAATGGAACTATATAGCTAATAAGAGTGGCTGACTCTGCGTGAGACTTAAAAAGAAAAGCAACTTACTCAGTTGCTAAGAGCCCATCTGCCAAACCACCAATGAAAATCACCTGACGGGTAAAATCACGAGTCCTGAACGCAACCTGAAAAAGGGATGTCAAGTTATCACACAAACGCTGCAACAATAACAATAAACATAAAACAATTCATGAAGAGAATTTGTAGATGGAATCATGCAAACCACAATATGATGAGGGGTATCGAGAAATCAAAATAATATTAACAATTCATGAAGAGAATTTGTCGATGGAATAATGCAAACCATAATGTGATGAGGGGTATCGAGAAATCAAAATAATATTCTTTTTTTCTAAATCCCAGATAATATAACAAAAAATAAATAATGGACATGTGTATATGCTAAAAAGATAAAGGCTTCTAAGAGATTTCAGGTAGACACTGCCAGATGTAAAAAGTTCTTGTGCTTGAAAAAATCTACTATGTCATATGTTTACGACCAATCCTTTGTACACTATCATACCTCTTTTGTACAGGATAACTATCAGTTATGTTCTCAGAAAAAATACAGAGCATTGTACTCAAATGATAATCTGACCATTAAATATTTTTAACAACAACAAAGCCTTTAGTCCCAAATAAATTGGGGTAGGCTAAAGCTGAAACCCATAAGACATAAGCTGGAGAAAACAAGAAAAGGACATGCATAAAGGGTCTACATTGTATATTGAGTAGGCTTTCTTCCACAAGAAATGGCAGACACTAATGGACAAATCAACAAAAGGCATGACCATGCAATATCAGCAAAGGAATTAGGGCATCTCCAGCGTGGACCCCTACTCCGGCCTCAAATGTCCGGACAGGATTATCCAGACACTTTGAAGCCTCCGACACGGACCGTCAAGACGTCTTAAATCCCCCAGCCCGGCCCAAATCAAAGGGCTACCACGTCGGATCTAACAGTCAGAACCCATCGATTATGATCGCGGATCGCCGCCCCGCTCCCCAACAGGATTTCCCGCCGTCGCGTCGCCTTCCCAAAGCGATTTCCCTCCCGCACCCTCCACTTCCAGACATGGTTTCACTCCCCTTAAAACTGGATGTCGCTCCCCTCCCCTCGCCGCCCAGTCTCTTTGAAAGCCGCCATGGCGCCCCGCAACCATCACAATGTCAATCTCTTCATGTGCCCATCATGCCGAAGCCAATGGAGTGTGAGCCTACACAAAGGCGTGTGCCGCCCATCACGGCACCCGTGGCGCTCGCCGCCCATCATTTAGCCTACGCTGAGTATGAGAAGTGCAAAGTTCGTGATGCTCTCGATCGGGCGGAGCGGCACGAGACGGTCACTTAGGGAGAACTGCCACAACACCCACGTATATGCCGCGGAGGAGCCTGTCGCCACTCCCACGCCAGTCACCGCTCCAGCCGCCTCCAGTGATGCCCTCTCCGATGTGTCCGAGGAGGTAGCTTCCATGGCTTTGGACGTGATGATGATTGATTAGTCATAGTTTATTTTACTATCTATTTGTATCGCAAATATGATGTTGAACATCTAATTATATTGAAGATGTTGCATTTTGAGGAAAATTTGGGTGCTAGCGTTAGATGGTTGGCACCCGCCGGACTTGATTTTTACCAATTACACCAGAGCGTTTCCAAGGGTGAATCCACTTTGTAGTCATCGGAAGGTTTATAACTCTAGTTCTAGTGTTTGTTGTTGCTTGTTCAGAGGATAAAACAGGTTCTAAGATGTTGTTCCTGAGTCCCGGGATGACACCATCTGTTCGATGTTTTTGCCCTGCCCTTAGTCAGGAATAAAAAAGAACATGATGGCTAAGTCGGGACCACCAAAAGCAACCGAAAGCAAAATCACTCACCCATGTGGGTCGTGAAAGATTATACAAGCTTCCTTTTTCCTACAGGAATCAAAGAACCACACGCATCAACGTAGAATCCCACAAGCTAAAAAGCAGGACGCTGCAAATCCAAACAGGAGATCCCGCATCTCGAACACTAGGGGGAATCTCGAGTTCCAAATGCCACGCAGGTAAGAGGTACCATTCTAGAAGCATCCAGAACATCCGATCCAAAGAATTCCCACGCCAAAGGAATTGCGAAGCACTTAAGAGCATGCAGCTGATGAGCGGAACTGAATCCAACACCCCTGGGAAAAAGAAAAGAAAAACTCGAAACCGTCCATAGATCATCACTGCGAGCTACGACGAGAGGCTTGACGCACGAGAGAAATAGGCCCGTACCTGAGCGGACTTGGGCCCGTACTTGAACAGCGTGCCCTGGAGCTGCTTCCTGCGAGCGCATACGCCTGTGGTGGCTACAGGGGCAACGACGCCACCCTTGCCGCTCACGGCAGCAGGGGTGTCGGGAAGGGAGACGGGGGCGGAGGTGACGCCGCCGGCGGGAGGCATGGCTGAAGAAGGGGGATTACCGGATGCTGTGCGCACGATTCCGGAGAACCAGGAAGAGGTGGAAGCCGGCGAGGTCATAGCGGCCGCCGGTGAGGTCACGGCGAGGGCATCACGGGGACGGGAGGTGCAGCGAACTTGACGACTTGGGATCGGGGAGCAAGGGCATCTCCGAGGCGGGCACCATTCCGAACCTATCTGTCCGGGATATCTCGAGTGGGCACGATCTGAACCAGGGGCATCTGCACCCACTTGCCAAAAAATGCATTTTAAGTACGTTTTAAAATCTTAAAAAAAACAAAAGAAAATTTCATGCATACATATTCATAAATGTGTGTGCGCGATGACTCTATTTAAATATCGCCTTATCTTTAGTGTGGTAAGGTGGAGCACTGTAATGGCGAGCGACACACGCGACTCGCGCGGCGGCGCACACGCCTCGCGCGGTGGCGTGGACGGCGCTCGAGGCGGCGCTGGTGGAGCACACGGCGGTGCGACCCGCGCGGGGGGCTCGCGAGGTGCGGGTTCCGCAGGAGATTCGCGCGGCGCAGGCGATGCGCAGTGGCGGGTCTGGTTCGCATCGGATCTCGTGTCGACGAGGCGGATCTCGCTGGATGACGGCGTACTCTGGCTTCGACGTGAGGTGCTACGCATTGTCCTTCTTGACGATCGCGGGGAGACGGTGGATGTGCGGTTCCTCCGGGAGGGTGAGTCCTTCGACATCGGTGATATCATCGCGTTTCCCTGCCATTTTGCTCGTGTTCGTGACAGGATTCCGGCGCCAATCGCGGTGGTTGCCGGTGCGAGCTCGTCGGCGGAGGCACCCACAAGTCAAAAGGGAGCGGGCGCTCGCGGTGGGGGCCGCCCCATCCGCCTGACAGGAGGGCCGGGGATTTTGGGGTGTGGCCCGGGCCACCATTACCCCGATGTTCGACACGTGGGGCGGGGGGGATCGGACCGCCATGGATCTCTTGACCCTAGGGTTTCCCTGTGCACCACACATATAAAACAGAGCCCCACCCCCTCCTCCCAAATTCTGGATCTCGACGAGAGCCTCTCACACTTCTGGGGCGCGCCGTCGCCCCCTCGATCTAGGGTTCCTCGTTCTTTCTCTTGGTGGGAGGGCAAAATCCGGGGCGACCCTCGTTCCTTTGCTCAAGTTGTTAGTTCTCCACCACTTTCACCCACCCCTGCTCCGATCTGTGAGGAGAACACCATGAGAGAAGAGGGCTTCGGTGCGGGGCGACATGGTCGGGGGGCTGGTCGTTTCGATCGGGGCCGGGGTCGCGGCCGCGGCTTCGACCACAACGTCTGGAAGCGCAAGACGGATTCGGGAGGATCCTCGACTCAGAAGGCTTCTGGATCTAGTGATGCTGGATCCAGGAAGTGGGATGAGGCTGCTGGAGACAAACACGCTGCTCCGCCTCGGCAGGGGAGGTGGGGAGATGATGATGGGAACACGAGCGAGCCGCGCGCGGTGGAGAAGAATCCCGCATCACCTCACGCGCGTGGGCCTCCTGAGCATACTGGTAACATCGCTCCCTTCCCCCACCCATGTCAGATCTGTAATCTGACTGGGCACCCCACTGCTAGATGCCTGCAAGCGATATGCGAGCGGTGCAAGAAGAAAGGACATCTATCTGTTTTTTGCACTGAGTTCTTGCCTTGGGAATTTTCTCCTGCTATGTGTGCTTTTCAAAGCAAAGGGCAAGGTTTCTTCTACATTCCTGATTTTAGTATCGATAGGCAGCCTAGAGAGAGGATTTACAATATTGTAGTCACTATCACCGAGGGGTCTCCACTGACTAAGGATATAGAGCATGAGCTTAGTGTGTATGTGGGGCAGGGATGGCGTTGCTCTGCTAAATTTTTCGCTCCTCAGATGTTTGTGATGCGTATGCCTAATCCCAGAGAAGTTGATCGCGCTCTGTTTGTTGAACATATTAAGTTGAAGCAGTGTGGAGTTTCGATCAAGTTTTCCCCTTGGTCCGAAGATATTGATTCAGAAGGGCTCCTGGAAGTTGCTTGAGTGAGAATTGGGAAGATCCCCCCTAACAAACGCTGTGATAAAACTGTGGCTTATGTGGGCGGGCTTGTGGGCATAACCCTAGAAGTGGATATGCCCACTATGAATCGCCCATCTTCAGTTAGGGCCAAAATTGGGTGCAGATCTGTGAAGCAGCTCCCTACCACAGCTGAAGGGGTCTTGGGGGGCCGTTTTTACAAATTCACATATGAAGTTGAGGAAATCCTGGTGATAAATCCTGTACATGAGGAGACTGTTCGTGTGGATGCTAAAGATGCTCCCACCAAAACTGATCAGACTCCTAAACGTAAATGAGATGATCAGGGATTGGAGGGAGAACAATCTAACCCTAAGAATGGGGAGAAAAGAGAGTCATCTGCTCATTGGGGCAAGACCTGTCGTCTGTCACCACAAGAGCAAGAACCGTCCATGTCTTCTGACAGTGATGTTGATTCTTCTCTCCTAATTGAGACTATGGCTAAAGAGCATGAACTTGCGGTGAATAAGACAGATTAGGAGGCCTCCAATTGGATGGTAACTCTAAACCATGCTGGGGGCTGCGCTCTGGTGGAAAAATCTGTTAACCAGGGAGTGAAGGTAAATGCACCATCTATAGCTCGTCGATCTTTGTCTTACGCCGATGTGGTTTCTAACTCTACTCGGATTGTGGAAGTGGAAGGTGACGTTGACTCAAGCCTGAAGGACAATAGTGACTACGTGGTACAACTTCCACCTTCTGAATGCAGTGATGAGATTATCCTCACCCCTCCTCTTGCTCCTGAAGCAGTTATTAAATTCAGCAAGCGCAATGTGCAGAGGATGCAGGAGAATATTGAGACAAAAGCCATTCGTCTTGCTCAGAAACGAGACCTGGGAGGTAATAATCACACTTCTTGCAGTAACTCTTTTGATACTCTTTCCAACACTGAATTGCTTAGTAGAGTTGCTTGCATGGGAGTGGATATACCTGATAATGATTTCTCTTGCATTAATATTCTTAGAGAGCTAGAGAGGGTGAGAGAGAACCTGGATGAGAAAAATAGGATGGATGAGAATAAGGAAAATAATGCTGATAATGGGGATGATATTCTAGTTACTAATGGGTTGGGGAAAACTGTCCCTGTTAATCTTACCTGGCTTGACCAGGAAGATATCTTGCATGAGCAGGTCTCACCTGATAAGAAAACTAGGAGACTTAGGAAAAAATCTGCTGTTAAGCTACCTAGACCTGTGACTAGGAGCCAGAAAAAACACAGCTCTAATGAAGAACTTGTCTGTAGCCCTGCAAAGCCTCCTGGCAGGGCTACTCGATCCCAATTCCACAAAAAGCGTTCCAAATGAGAGGTCTCATTTGGAATTGTAGAGGGGCAGGCAAGAAAGGAATGGCCACCTGCCTCTCAGACTTGATTAGTGACCATTCCCTGGATTTTATCGGGCTGCAGGAAACTATGAAGAAAAAAATTACTCCTAAATGCATTAGGAGGATTGATCCCTTTGGTCTGTTCCATTGGGAATGGATTCCATCTATGGGAAAATCTGGGGGCATCCTGGGTGGTGTGAGACATGATACTTTTGATATCGTCTCCTGTAGCAAAGGCAAATATATTCTGCAAATGGTTATACGTGACAAGAAGAGGAAAGTTGCCTGGGGCCTGTTGGTAGTTTACGGGTCTGCTCATGAGGAGTACAAAGAGGAGTTCCTAGTTGAGCTTGCTACCATGTGTAGTAATATGAATGTCCCCTACATTGTAGGCGGTGACTTTAATATCCTATGCAGCTGTGATGAGAAAAATAAGAAAATGAGTAATAGTAGATCCACTGATCTCTTTAACTCTATTATCAATGCCCTGGCCCTTAGAGAGATTCACACTAGCGGGGGGAAGTATACCTGTACAAACAACCAAGCCCATCCCACTCTAGAAAAACTCGACCGGATTTTGATGTCCGAGGACTGGGAAAGTCTATTTCCTTTGGTATCTGTTAGAAAATTGGTCCGGGAACTTTCAGATCACAACCCCCTGCTGCTGTCCAGTGGGGAGGGAGGGCGTGAAGCTCCTAAACCTCGTGAGTTTCGTTTCAATCTTGCCTGGATCAAAGATGAAAAATTCATGCCCACTGTTGCTAAGATTTGGGCAAGGAAAGTTTTCTCATTTGATCCTATTGACATCTTGAACATTAAACTGAAAAGATTCAAAACTTACTTCAAAGGTTGGGGTTCGGATAAATATGGTCACGATAAGAAAAGGAAGGAAGAACTTAGGATGGAACTGGCCATGCTAGAAGAACTAGAAGAAAATGGCCCCCTGTCCCCTGAGCTATATGGCATTAAGGTGGATGTTGGCATTGAGCTGCATGAGCTGTTGGTGAATGAGGAGATCTTTTGGATCCAACAATCTCATGAGCGCTGGTTCCTAAAAGGGGACCTGAACAATGATTACTATCATAAAATCGCCAATGGGCGGAAAAGAAAAAACACAATTCATTCCTTGAAGGCTGGGGGATTGAAATTGAAGGTACGGATAAGCTAATTGCTCATGCTACAGAATTTTACAAAAAACTATTTGGGCCTGAGCCGGGTAATTTGTTCCACCTATGACCCGGCACTTAGGCTGATGAGGAAAAACTTAGTGCTGACGATAATGCAGATTTATGTAGTGAGTTCACTGAGACAGAAGTTAGGGAAGCATTATTTTCTATGGCACACAATAGAGCCCCTGGTCTCGATAACATCCCTGTGGAATTCTATCAGGTGTGTTGGGACATAGTTAAAGAAGATATCATGAGGCTTTTTGAGCATTTCCATAAAGGGACACTTGATGTCCAACGCCTCAACTATGGAGTGATAACTTGTAACATCCCAGATGTAATTTACCTAATATGTACTCCAACTCTTGCCGTTTTCGACGCTAAGTTATTTTATTTCCTCGGGTTCGGGTTTTTGTCTCCGTGTGTTGTTGCCGTTGTCATGCATCTCATATCATGTCATCATGTGCATTGCATTTGCATACGTGTTCGTCTCATGCATCCGAGCATTTTCCCCGTTGTCCGTTTTGCATTCCGGCGCTCCTATCTCCTCCGGTGGTCATTTCTACCTCTTTTCGTCTGTGGGAGTTAAACATTTCCGGATTGGACCGAGATTTGCCATGCAGCCTTGGGTTACTACCGGTAGACCGCCTGTCAAGTTTCGTACCATTTGGACTTCGTTTGATACTCCAACGGTTAACCGAGGGACCGAGAAGGCCTCGTGTGTGTTGCAGCCCAACACCCTTCCAATTTGGCCCAAAACCCACCAAAACCCTCTCCATCATCTAGAGTGTTCGATCACGATCGCGTGGCCGAAAACCGCACCTCATTTGGACTCTCCTAGCTCCCTCTATGCCTATATATAGTTCTTCCCCGAAATTCCCGGGCAAACCCTAGCCCCCTCCCTCTCCTCGCGTGCCGGACAAAAATCCAGCCGCCGGACACGTCCGCTTCCTCCGTCGCCGCCAACCGGGAGCCGACACGTGGCAACCGGCGCCCGCCGCCGTCGTGGCCCGCGGAAGCCCGCGGCCGGCCCTCTCCACTGCGCCACCGGGCCGCGCCCCACGCCGATCCTCTCCGCCCGCACGCCGCCCTTCTTCCCCCACGCCGGCGCCGAACCCCGTCGCCACCGCGCCGAACCTCACCGGCCGGAGCAGCTCCGCCGCGGCTGAGCCATCCCGCCTCCGTCCTCCTCGTCGTCCTCGCCGGCGACCGAGCTCCGGCGACCGCACCGGCCTGCACCACGCCGGCCCTCTCCGGCGAGCCCCTCGCCCCGGATCTGGCTTACCTTCCTCCGGTGACCTCGAACTCCGGCAGCTACAGTAACTCCGGCGGCCTTGGTTTCCGTGCGATCTGGATCTGAGATCTAGACTCGGTTGACTCTCCCTGAAACCCTAGTTATTTTGCGTTTTTCGTCATGCCGTAACTTTGCATCCGTAACTCTGTTTTGCGCGTGTAGCATATCAAAATGTTCGTCTATGAGAGTACATCATTTCACCTCATTGCATCATTTTCATTTGAGCTCATCTCGATGCCCGAAATTCTGTTGGAAGAGAGCTATTTGAGATAATTGTCAGTTCTGCTGCACCAAATAGCTAATTGTCATTTTTTGCCATGATTATTGTGTGCATGATATGCTCCTGAGTTCTACATGAGTTTTGTTATATGCCATGCCATCTTTACAGAGGTGCTTACCATGTTTTTTTGTGATATGTGTGGTGACTAGCACAAGCTTGCAAAGTAGTGCATTCGTTAATGCTGATTTTAGGGACTTAGAATTTCACTAAGTCCTTGATCTGTTTTTATCAATATGCCATATGTTCATGTTGTTTCCTAGTGATCCGTGCATCTTTTGAGGATGATCAGTAAGGGTGATTTGTTAATATTGTGGTGCTCTATCCATACATGTCTTTGTTTGCATTTATGGAGCAACCTAGCTTGAGTCAATCGAGCTCTACTTTTGCTATTTCGTGAATCCTGGCAGATTGTTGACTCGTTAGCGATTTTGCCAAGGATGTTGTTGTTGATCCGTGCATGCTATGTTGTTGTTCTTGCCATGGCTAGCTTATATGATATGTATTCTTGATGGTTGTATGCTTAGATTGTCATGCCTTGCTCTGTAGTGAGTGCATCGAGCTCGTAAACATGCCTACTCGTTAAAAGATTTGCATGCTCTAGTTTTTCTCTAAGTCTGTAACCTGATTATGTTTTTGCCATGTTCACCTGCTTGCAATTGTATTTTTTGATCCCTTTTGGCTCAAGGTCACTAAGGGACTTTTGGTAAGTGCTTTGAGTAGCTTCATTTCATGCCTTGTTTTGCCATGTTAAGTTCATGTAGAATATAGTTTTCATGCTCCAAAGTGTGCTACCTGATGTGAAATTCCAGACTTGTGTTAATTTCACTAAGTCTGAAACCTGTTTATCATTTGCACTTTTGCCATGCTTGTTTGAACCTATTAATGGATGAATTGGCCGTAGCTCAGTGTTCATCTTTTGTCAAGCATCATGAGTGGATCCCTGCCATGTATTTTGTTGTCATGTTTGAGTGTTGTAGCATAATTATCTTGATGCATTTAGATGGCTACTTGCTGTTTATCGCAGACCGTTGCCATATTTGTTTTGCTTGCCATTTCCAAACCGTGCATCCGATTCCGGTGATCTTTATATCGATTTCAACCGAAATCACCTCACCTTTTCAGTGTCACTCTTGGATTTCCAAGTTGAGGCCAGGTTCAATCATTCCTTGTCAAATCTTGCATATGCATCACATATCGCATCCCGCATAGCATACCATGTTTGCATCATGTTTGTTTGAGCTTTGCACGTGGTTGATTGTGTTCCTTTTGCTTTTTGTCTTGTTTGGGTAGAGTCAGGAGACGAGTTCGCTAACGAGGAGCCCATTGAGTTTGCTTACGAGGATCAAGTCAACTCTGACAACCTTGCAGGCAAGATGATCATACCCTCGAAATCACTTCTATCTTTACTTGCTAGATGCTCGCTCTTTTGCTATGCCTATGCTAAGATACCTACCACTTGCTTATCATGCCTCCCAAATTGCCATGTCAAACCTCTAACCCACCATGTCCTAGCAAACCATTGATTGGCTATGTTACCGTTTTGCTCAGCCCCTCTTATAGCGTTGCTAGTTGCAGGTGAAGTTTGGAGATCGTTCCTTGTTGGAACATTGTTTATTGTTGGGATATCACTATATTATATTGTTATCTTAATGCATCTATATACATGGTAAAGGGTGGAAGGCTCGGCCTTTTGCCTAGTGATTTGTTCCACTCTTGCCGCCTTAGTTTCCGTCATATCGGTGTTATGTTCCTGGATTTTGCGTTCTTACGCGGTTGGGTGATAATGGGAACCCCTTGACAGTTCGCCTTGAATAAAACTCCTCCAGCAATGCCCAACCTTGGTTTTACCATTTTCCACCTAGCCTCTTTTTTTCCCTTGGGTTTCCGGAGCCCAGGGGTCATCTTTATTTAAACCCCCCTGGGCCAGTGCTCCTCTGAGTGTTGGTCCAACTGAGCTGCCTGCGGGGCCACCTCGGGGAAACTTGAGGTTTGGTTTTACTCGTAGCTAGTCTCATCTGAGTGTGCCGTGAGAACGAGATGTGTGCAGCTCCTATCGGGATTTGTCGGCACATTCAGGCGGTGTTGCTGGACTTGTTTTACCATTGTCGAAGTTGTCTTGTAGAACCGGGATACCGAGTCTGATCGGAATGTCTCGGGAGAAGGTTTATCCTTCGTTGACCGTGATAGTTTGTGATGGGCTAAGTTGGGACTCCCCTGCAGGGATTTGAACTTTCGAAAACCGTGCCCGCGGTTATGGGCAGATGGGAATTTGTTAATGTCCGGTTGTAGATAATATGAACCTTAAATTAATTAAAACGGATCAATTGCGTGTGTAACCGTGATGGTCTCTTCTCGGCGGAGTCCGGGAAGTGAACACGGTGTTGGAGTAATGTTTGCCGTAAGTTGTTCTATAGTTTCTCGTTCGGCTTCGCATTCTCTTCTCGCTATCTTTTGCGAACAGGTTAGCCACCATATATGCTAGTCGCTTGCTGCAGCTCCACATATTACCTTGCCTTACCTTTAAGCTTAAATAGTCTTGATCACGAGGGTGCGAGATTGCTGAGTCCCCGTGACTCACAGATTACTTCCAAACCAGATGCAGGGACCGATGATTCCGTTCCAGATGATGCGCTTGAGCTCAAGTGGGAGTTCGACGAAGACTCACGCCGTTACTATGTGTCTTTCCCTGATGATCAGTAGTGGTGCCCACTGGGGGCGATCGGGACCGTGTCGCATGCTGGGGTTGATCTTTTATTTTGGTACCGTAGTCGGACCATGAGTGTATTGGATGATTGTAATGCTATTTATGTACTTTGTGTGACGTGGCGAGTATAAGCCAACTATGTACCTTTCCCCTTATTATCTATTTACATGGGTTGTTGTGAAGATTACCTTACTTGCGACATTGCTTTCAATGCGGTTATGCCTCTAAGTCGTGCTTCGACACGTAGGAGATATAGCCGCATCGAGGGCGTTACATAACCCTTTTGCCCAAAACTGCTGATGCTGATAAAATTCAGCAATTTAGGCCTATATGTCTCCTGAGATGCCCGTATAAGTTGATTACCAAAGTTCTGGATCGTCGTGTTGAGAGGTATGCTGACAAGTTAATTAGCTCAACCGAAAATGCTTTGTTAAAGGGAGGAGCATTATGGATGGCGTGCTCTCCCTACATGAGATTTTGAACTATACTCATGTGAAAAAAAGGGTTGGGGTCGTCCTGAAGCTTGATTTTGAAAAAGCCTATGATAAGGTAAACTGGGATTTTCTCCTAGAATGCCACAAGCTTTGAGGTTTCAATGACACCTGGTGTGGGTGGATTAAACAAATCTTGCTTAATGGGACAGTGAGTATAAAGCTGAATAATGAGGTTGGCCCATATTTTCAGAGTGCCAAAGGGGTTCGACAAGGGGACCCCCACTCCCCTTTCCTGTTTAATTTGGCTGCTGACTGCCTTGCGAAAATGATCACTAATGCTCAAAAAAATAAAATGCTGGTAGGTCTGGCGCATGATCTCATCCCAAATGGAGTTGCGGTGCTCCAGTACGCGGATGATACTATTATCTGCTTGGATCATGATGTGGATAAGACAGTGAACCTGAAGTTACTGCTTTACACTTTTGAGCTTATGTCTGGGCTTAAAGTCAATTACCAAAAAACCCGCAAATTTACCAATTATGAGTTGGGCGCTTTAACCATTCAGCCATGGATGCTTAACAGGGATCATCGTACATCGTAAATAACCAATTTTCATATAGAAAGACATATCATAGAAAAATGAAATCGAAAATATTCCGAGATGGCAAATATTCGGAGATGACTATGAAAACACCTCTCTGGATCCTCGAATTGAAAGAGAGATTGAGAGGGATCAAGAATCCTAATTCTCGCTATTTGGAATGGATCCAATTCTATTGAGTCTAACTCATAGTGATCATTTCTCTTTAGCAAAGAATGACCTTGGTTTATCAAAGGATTGAACAACCGGGATCCATTTACTTATGATACCCTAGTTGGCATTGATAACAAGGATCTAATGAATTATGAGTTTAATAGATCCTCTTTAGCAGAAAGACGTATATTCCTTGCTCATTATCAGACAATCACTTATTCCCAAACCTCGTGTGGGACTAATCGTTTTCATTTACCATCTCATGGAAAACCCTTTTCGTTCCGCTTAGCCCTATCGGGTATTTTAGTGATAGGTTCTGTAGGAACTGGACGATCCTATTTGGTCAAATACCTAACGAAAAATTACGATTTTCCTTTCATTAAGGTACGAGGGCTTCTTATTCCACAAGAACGAAAGCACCTTTTCATTCTTTCATATACTAGGGGTTTTTACTTGGAGAGTGAGATCTTTACCGTGGGTGGGAATGACAACACTGTTAAATACTACGCTGAGTTGTTTAACTGTGACGTGGGCAGTTTTACTTTTAAATATCTTGGTATGCCCGTTAGCTATACTTCCCTTAGAGACTCAGACTGGGATTTCATTGTGGCTAAATACCTCAAGAGGTTTGAGGCTTGGATCGGCAATGCTGCCTCCATGGGGGGAAGACTTACCCTATTGGATTCGGTTGTGACACAAATCTCACTGTACCGTATGTCTATGTGGTTAATGAGCAAAACCTTCATTGAAAAACTTGACAAGCACAGAAGAAAATTCTTTTGGCAAGGGTGTAACAAGAAGAAACGATATCAGCTTGTCAGGTGGGGCAAAATCTGTAGATCGAGAGAGAAAGGCGGCCTGGGAGTTAAAGATCTTCGGAAACAAAACATTAGTTTGATGGTCAAGTGGTGGTGGAAGCTAGAGACCCAAAATGGGCTTTGGCAAGACATTGTGCGTGCCCGATATTTGAAAAACAAAACTGTGGCTACGGTTGAACCCAGATTCACTGATTCGCCGTGCTGGAAAGCTCTCCTTAAAGTCAAAAGTTTTTACATGGCTGGTAGGATAATTAATGTGGGATCTGGGAACCTCACTAGGGTATGGAAAGACCCCATTAATGGGTCAAGCCCTTTCCAGGAGAGATATCCTTTGCTTTTGGATATTTGCACTAACCAAGATTGCACTGTTGCTGAGTTCAAAAATGTGGAAATCAATACCTTCTTCAGGAGAAGGCTCACTCCTGACCTCCAGAAGCAATGGGAGGAAATGAGAAACAGCATTAACAAATTGCAACTTAGTCCCGAGGGGGATCGGGTGTATTGGGGGCTCAATGGGAATGGTAGATTCTCTACCAAATCCATGTATAAATGGTTGGAAAACCCTCTTAGTGGTTGTCACTACAGATGGATTTGGATGGCCAAAATTCCTCTAAAAATGAAAATCTTTATGTGGCAGTTGTCCCAAGATGCTGTTCTTACCAGGCAAGTTATGAAAAAAAGGAGATGGCCTGGGAACCCTAGGTGCTCGTTTTGCAATGAGGTTGAGTCCTCCAACCATCTATTTTTCGCCTGCCCGGTTGCTAGAGTAATTTGGAGATGTGTTGGAATGGCCCTGGGAACTGACTTGTGCCCGAACAATTACTGGCAATATTTCTCTTGGTGCAACACTTTCCTCCCTGCTGGAGGAAGGTATTATACTATGGGTCTCGCTGCTGTTTGTTGGGTGATCTGGCTTGCTCGAAACCGAGCAAACGTTTGAGAAAAAATAGATTAAAACTCCTTTTGAGATTGTTTTCTCCATGGTTTCCTTTTTGTTGTACTGGGCAGGTTTGCAAAAGGAAGAGGGGCGCAAGGAGCTACGAAGCAGGGCGGAGATGGTCAGGGCGAGCACAGTGCGGCTGATGAAGATGTGCGAAGCGGTGAGGAGGCCAATCGAGGGAGAATGATTGCAAGCATGGCTCTCGAGATCTTGCTTTTGTTGGGCCAAGTTCTGGCTTTTCGTACTTTTGCCTCTGTGCGTTGGTGCCTGGTTGTAATAGACTTCTTAGTGTTGGATGAACTATGGTGCTGTCAGGTTTTCGCCCCATGGCGTTCGTTACGATGACGAGCGAACGCAGTGGGTTTCCTGGCAGTGCTCGAACTCGTTGTACCTCTTTCCCTTTCCTCCTGCTATTCTCGGTACTTTGTATTTCTGTTCATTTGCAATGGAAAGGGGTCATGCCCGGTTCGAAAAAAAATGTGTGTGCGCGACGCAAAGTTAACCACAATAAACTCATCAAATGTCCAGAGACAAGTCCGAATGTATCTACCCTATTTGGCTTGCAGGCATAGCCATCCAACTCATCAAATAACCGCCTCCATTTAAAATTGATCGTTTAAAAAAATGCAGTTCATGCTAATTGAACAATATTTGTTAATTTTTTTATATATCACACATAAAAAGGACAAAACTTAACAATTTTTCAACAAACAACGAAATTTAAACTAAAAAAACTAGGTGAGGCACCGGACATGACCTTGTAGGCACGGACTTCGAGGCCGCCGACACCTCTGTCACCATCCGCACACCCACATCGTCGTTGTTGTTGTCCGAGGCATTATCGACATCCTTCAAGTGGTGGAAGGCCTCCCAGGTGTCACGGCAACCCTGATCGACCTCCGTTGTGAGCTCGCGTCACAGCCGCTCGGCTGCCTCTACCTGACCCAAGCACTCGGCCACCTCTGCCTTGGGGCGACGGTCGAAGGCGGGGTCCGGCTTGCGCTGCCTATCGTCACCTTTGAGTCGAGCCAACCGCTCAGACTCCTCCCACTTTGAGGAGTTGGTCGGCAGCGACGGCTGGTCATGCCTGTAAGCCAAATAGGGTAGTGTAGAACTTTCGCAGAAGTATCCCAATGAGTAATAGTCCCAACGAAGAGTGGAGGAGAGTATTTATAAGTAAGACTTCTGTTACACACAAGGCATCACAGTTCTTATGTGAAGTAATTGCGGGTGCTTCTACAGATATGGTTACTGTCCCGAATCACGAATAAACCAATTTGACAAATATAAAGAGAATTGTAGTAACAACCAAGAGAGCTAGTAAATGTAAATGGCATGAATAAAATCTACGGTTGTATTTCCTGCAATGAAGAGATTAGGTGCGGGGAGATTTCGGCTCATGGTAAAGAGTTTATAAAATGTGCCAGTGCGAGGGTAATACTAGTTACCTTGTATTGCACTCATAACATTTGATATAAGAGTTATGTAGGCGGTTCTCTCTAACATAATTAAACTCCTTCTCTAGGGATTATATTTCATTCTCTGATCCTGCTTCTCTGTTGCCACAAAGTGGTCGTTTCCATAATTAAGGTCCTTAAACCAAAGCCAAGCATTCAGTTCAATGGATCACCATTATATCAAATTGTCTTCGGTCCTCCTAGATATCTCTACCTGTCGTGTCAGAGGTCACATATTTCAGTCACATGCATTGACATTTTGAGATCAGATATTGCTTATAAATAGGAGAAATAAAGTGTTAGTTGTTGTTTTTTGCTTTTCAGAAAATCCATATAAAATAGAGTCCACACGGAGAAAAAACTTTGGATTGTTTTTTCTGGACCAGAAGGCACCCTCGAAGGTTAGGAAGAAGACCTGAGGAGTCACAAGGGAGCGACAAGCTCATGCAGGGGCGCCCCTAGGCTTGTGGGCCCCTCGTGGCACCTCTTGACCTGATTCCACCTCTATAAATTCCCAAATATTCCTATTATACCATAGAGCCACCCGAAACACTTTTTTGAAGGAAATATGCCCTAGAGGCAATAATAAAGTTGTTATTTATATTTCCTTATATCATGATAAATGTTTATTATTCATGCTAGAATTGTATTAACCGGAAACTTAGTACATGTATGAACACATAGACAAAACAGAGTGTCCCTAGTATGTCTCTACTTAACTAGCTCGTTAATCAAAGATGGTTAAGTTTCCTGACCATAGACATGTGTTGTCATTTGATGAACGGGATCACATCATTAGAGAATGATGTGATGGACAAGACCCATCCGTTAGCTTAGCATAATGATCGTTAAGTTTTATTGCTATTGCTTTCTTCATGACTTATACATATTCCTCTGACTATGGGATTATGCAGCTCCCGAATACCGAAGAAACACCTTGTGTGCGATCAAATGTCACAACGTAACTGGGTGATATAAAGATGCTCTACAGGTATCTCCGAAGATGTTTGTTGGGTTGGCATAGATCGAGATTAGGATTTGTCACTCCGAGTATCGGAGAGGTATCTCTGGGCCCTCTCGGTAATGCACATCACTATAAGCCTTGCAAGCAATGTGACTAATGAGTTAGTTGCGGGATGATGCATTATGGAACGAGTAAAGAGACTTGCCTGTAACGAGATTGAACTAGGTATGATGATACCGGCAATCAAATCTCGGGCAAGTAACATACCAATGACAAAGGGAATAACGTATGTTGTTATTGTGGTTTGACCGATAAATATCTTCGTAGAATATGTAGGAACCAATATGAGCATCCAGGTTCCGTTGTTGGTTATTGACCGGAGATGTGTCTCGGTCATGTCTACATAGTTCTCGAACCCGTAGGCTCCGCACGCTTAACGTTCGATGACGATCTGAAACAATGTGGAATAGTTTTGCAACTCACGCCACCTGGAACAGCACAGCGTAATGGTGTGTCTGAACATCGTAACCATACTTTATTAGATATGGTGCAATCTATGATGTCTCTTACCGATTTACCACTATCGTTTTGCGGTTATGCTTTAGAGACGGCTGCATTCACGTTAAATAGGGCACCATCTAAATCTGTTGAGACAACACCATATGAACTATGGTTTGGCAAGAAACCTAAGTTGTTGTTTCTTAAAGTTTGGGGCTGCGATGCTTATGTTAAAAAGCATCAACCTGATAAGCTCGAACCCAAATCAGAGAAGTGCACCATCATAGGATACCTAAAAGAAACTGTTGGGTACACCTTCTATCACAGATCCGAAGGCAAGATATTCGTTGCTAAGGACGGATCCTTTCTAGAGAAGGAGTTTCTCTCAAAAGAAGTGAGTGGGAGGAAAGTAGAACTTGATGAGGTAATTGTACCTTCTCATGAATTGGAAAATAGTTCATCACAGAAATCAGTTCCACTGATGCATACACCAATTAGTGAGGAAGTTAATGATGATGATCATGAAACTTCAGATCAAGTTACTACCGAACCTCATAGGTCAACCAGAGTACGTTCCGCACCAGAGTGGTATGGTAATCCTGTTTCTGGAAGTCATGTTACTAGACCATGATGAACCTACGAACTATGAGGAAGCAATGATGAGCCCAGATTCCGCGAAATGACTTGAGGCCATGAAATCTGAGATGAGATCCATGTATGAGAATAAATTATGGACTTTGGTTGACTTGCCTGATGATCGACAAGCCATGGAGAATAAATGGATCTTCAATAAGAAGACTGACGCTGATGGTAATGTTACTGTCTACAAAGTTCGACTTGTTGCGAAAGGTTTTCGACAAGTTCAAGGAGTTGACTACGATGAGACCTTCTCACCCGTAGCGATGCTTAAGTCTGTCCGAATCATGTTGGCAATTGCCGCATTTTATGGTTTTGAAATTTGGCAAATGGATGTCAAAACTGCATTCCTTAATGGATTTCTTAAAGAAGAGTTGTATATGATGCAACCAGAAGGTTTTGTCGATCCTAAATGTGCTAACAAAGTGTGCAAGCTCCAGTGATCCATTTATGGACTGGTGCAAGCCTCTCGGAGTTGGAATATACGATTTGATAGTGTGATCAAAGCATATGGTTTTATACAGACTTTTGGAGAAGCCTATATTTACAAGAAAGTGAGTGGGAGCTCTGTAGCATTTCTAATATTATATGTGGATGACATATTGTTGATTGGAAATGATACAGAATTTCTGGATAGCATAAAAGGATACTTGAATAAGAATTTTTCAATGAAAGACATCGGTGAAGCTGCTTATATATTAGGCATCAATATCTATAGAGATAGATCAAGACACTTAATTGGACTTTTACAAAGCACATACCTTGATAAAGATTTGAAGAAGTTCAAAATGGATCAGTCAAAGAAAGGGTTCTTGCCTGTGTTACAAGGTGTGAAGTTGAGTCAGACTCAATGCCCGACCATTGCAGAAGATAGAGCGGAAATGAAAGTCATTCCCTATGCCTCAGCCATAGGTTATATCATGTATGCAATGCTGTGTACTAGACCTGATGTGTGCCTTGCTATAAATTTAGCAAGGAGGTACCAAAGTAATCTAGGAGTGGATCACTGGACAGCGGTTAAGAACATCCTGAAATACCTGAAAAAGACTAAGAGCATCTCCAGCCGCGCCCCCAACAGACCCTCCCCAGGCGTTTTTGTCGCGCCGGTGCCGAAAAAACAGCCCAGTCGCGCCCCCGGAAGCCCTTTTTTCGCTGGCTCGGGCCGAAACTGGTGCCGGCGGACCCAGGCCGAACCTGGCTTCCTGGGGGGGGCGCCTGGGGCACCGGCACAAGCGAAAAGAGCGCGTGGGTCCGCCCTGTCGGCGAGGTGAGCGCCTCTTCCCGCGTTTTCCCCACTTCCCTCCCGCTCCTTCCTCCCGCCAATCTCCCTCCCGCTCGCCTCCCTCCCAGCCGGCTGCCATGCCACCGAAGAAGTACGTCGCCCCTCGCGCGGCGGCAACCGCGACCGCCTCCTTCACCCAGCCGAAGGAGAGGAAGCCGAGGGCGCCGCCGGTCAAGCCACCGGGCATGTGAAATGCCGAGTGGAGGGCGAAAGTTCAGTGGCGGGAGGCTGTCACCACCGACCGTCGGAGAGCGGCGCTAGCATCGAGGATCAGGTATGCCACGCCGGCCTCCCGCCTCTCTTCGCCGTGTACGCGCGCCAACTGTTTGTTCCTCCGCGTAGTTGCTGCGCATGTTCGCCCTGTACCGACAGAGCAATAGTGACGCCGAATTCAAGTACCTCCACGTCTACAAGCGCATTGACAAGTGCGAGAAGTGGGCGGAAGTCCGGCGCACCCTCGACAAGGCCAAGGAGACCTACAAGCCGGACGCGCCGACTCCTGGCGCATCGGAAGGGCGGCCGGACGGCAACAAAGTTGCCAAGAAGGGGAAACACACCGACGCGGCCACCGCTCGAGTGCAGGAGTCCATCGAGCACTGCCTCGCCGACGCATAGGCCCAGGCCGTCCTTCGTGAAGAGAAGACCGAGGCGCGATGGTCGGCATTGATGTCGAGCAGCGCCGTCAAGCTCGACCTGCTCCGGGCGAACGTCGCCGCGAGGAAGAGAAACACCGACCTGGCTTTCTTGCTGGGCGGGGCGGACATGCTCTAGAGCACCGACGAGGCGGTCAAGGCGTGGTACTTGGCGGAGCGCGGCCTCATCCTGAACCAACTCCCCTCGACAAGGCCGCCGACGCCGACGCCGATGCACACGCCAAGCCCGAGTGACGACGCCTCCACGACACCACCCAGCAGCACTGAAGCCGCGCCGACACCGCCCAGCACCGAAGCAGCTCCGACACCACCGAGCCCGCGCACGCCGACTCCGCCGACGCCTGAAGCCGACCCCGCCGAGTGATTCGTTGCGCACACGAACTTGCGACACTCTGTTTTTTGTACGCCAGACTACATCCGATCGCCGAACTGTGACTTGTGATCGCCGGATTTGTGGCGTCTTTTGTGATGAGAGGGAACGACCAAGTTCGAATTTTCCGCATCCTGGGGCCGGTGCCTGGGGGCGTGACTGGGAGCTAGGTCGCCCCCAGGGGCCGAGCTAGCGCCGGTTCGCCCCCAAGCCGCTCTTTTTAGGCGCCTTGGGGGGCCGAACGGCTGGAGATGCTCTAAGGATATGTTTCTCATTTATGGAGGTGACAAAGAGCTTGTCGTAAATGGTTACGTCGATGCAAGCTTTGACACTGATCCGGATGACTCTAAGTCGCAAACCGGATACGTATTTGAAGGAAATATGCCCTAGAAGCAATAATAAAGTTATTATTTATATTTCCTTACATCATGATAAATGTTTATTATTCATGCTAGAATTGTATTAACCGGAAACTTGGTACATGTGTGAATACATAGACAAAACTGAGTGTCCCTAGTATGCCTCTGCTTGACTAGCTCATTAATCAAAGATGGTTAAGTTTCCTAACCATAGACATGTGTTTGAAGGAAATATGCCCTAGAGGCAATAATAAAGTTGTTATTTATATTTCCTTATATCATGATAAATGTTTATTATTCATGTTAGAATTGTATTAACTAGAAACTTAGTACATGTATGAATACATAAACAAACAGAGTGTCCCTAGTATGCCTCTACTTGACTAGCTCGGTAATCAAAGATCATTAAGTTTCCTAGCCATAGACATGTGTTGTCATTTGATGAACGGGATCACATCATTAGAGAATGATGTGATGGACAAGACCCATCCGTTAGTTTAGCATAATGATCGTTTAGTTTTTCTGCTATTGCTTTCTTCATGACTTATACATGTTCCCCTGATTATGAGATTATGCAACTCCCGAATACCGGAGGAACACCTTGTGTGCCATCAAACGGCACAACGTAACTGGGTGATTATAAAGATGCTCTACAGGTGTCTCCGATGGTGTTTGTTGAGTTGGCATATATCAAGATTAGGATTTGTCACTCCGTGTATCGGAGAGGTATCTCTGGGCCCTCTCGGTAATGCACATCACTATGAGCCTTGCAAGCAATGTGTCTAATGAGTTAGCCACAGGATGATGCATTATGGAACGAGTAAATAGACTTGCCGGTGACGAGATTGAACTAGGTATGATGATACGACCATCGAATCTCGGGCAAGTAACATACCAATGACAAAGGGAATAACGTATGTTGTTATGTGGCTTGACCGGTAAAGATCTTCCTAGAATATGTAGGAACCAATATGAGCATCCAGGTTCCGCGGTTGGTTATTGACCGGAGATATGTCTCGGTCATGTCTACATAGTTCTCGAATCCGTAGGGTCCGCACGCTTAACGTTCGATGACGATTTGTATCATGAGTTATGTGATTTGATGTATCGAAGTTTGTTCGGAGTCCCTGATGAGATCACAGACATGACGAGGAGTCTCTAAATGGTCGGGACATAAAGATTCATATGTTGGAAGGTTACATTCGGACACCGGAATAGTTCGGGTCGTTTCAGATGAGTTTCGGAGTACTGGGGGTTACCGGACGCCCTCGGGAAGTTATTGGGCCTCATGGGCCTAGTGGTGTAAGAGAGGAGGTAGGCCAGGGAGTGGTGCGCTCCCTCCTAGCACAAACTGAATAGGACTAGGGTTGGGGGCCCCCTTTCCTTCTCTTCTCCTTCTCTTCCCCCCCTTCTCCTTGTGGGAATAGGAAAGGGGGGCCGAATCCTACTTGGAGTAGGACTCCCCCCTTGGGCGCGCCACACCTTGGCCGGCCTCCTCCTCCCTCCCCCTTTATATACGTGGGAGGGGGGCAACACACAAGTTGATCTTTTAGCCGTGTGCGGTGCCCCCCTCCACAGTTACACACCTCGGTCATATCATTGTAGTGCTTAGGCAAAGCCCTGCGTCGGTAACTTCATCATCACTGTCATCACGCTGTCGTGCTGACGGAACTCTCCCTCGGCCTCAACTAGATCAAGAGTTCGAGGGACGTCATCGAGCTGAACGTGTGCTGATCGCGGAGGTGCAGTGCATTCGATACTTGGATCGGTTGGATCACGAAGACGTTCGACTACATCAACCGCGTTACTAAACGCTTCTGCTTTCGGTCTACGAGGGTACGTAGACACACTCTCCCTTCTCGTTGCTATGCATCTCCTAGATAGATCTTGCGTGATCGTAGGTAAATTTTTTAAAATACTGCGTTCCCCGATAGTGTTGTCATTTGATGAACGGGATCACATCATTAGAGAATGATGTGATGGACAAGATCCATCCGTTAGCTTAGCATAATGATCGTTTAGTTTTATTGCTATTGCTTTCTTCATGACTTATACATGTTGCTCTGACTATGAGATTATGCAACTCCCGAATACCGGAGGAACACCTTGTGTGTTATCAAATGTCACAACATAACTGGCTGATTATAAAGATGCTCTACAAGTGTCTCCGATGGTATTTGTTGAGTTGGCATAGATCAAGATTAGGATTTGTCACTCCGTGTATCGGAGAGGTATCTCTGGGCCCTCTCGGTAATGCACATTGATGTCTACTACACAACCTTCCTCTTGTAGACATTGTTGGGCCTCCAAGTGCGGAGGTTTCTAGGACAGTAGCAAATTTCCCTCAAGTGTATGACCTAAGGTTTATCAATCCATAGGAGGCGTAGGATGAAGATGGTCTCTCTCAAGCAACCCTGCAACCAAATAACAAAGAGTCTCTTGTGTCCCCAACACACCCGATACAATGGTAAATTGTATAGGTGCACTAGTTCGGCGAAGAGATGGTGATACAAGTGGTATATGGATAGTAGATAAAGGTATTTGTAATCTGAAATTATAAAAACAGCAAGGTAACAAGTGATAAAAGTGAGCGTAAACGGTATTGCAATGATAGGAAACAAGGCCTAGGGCTCATACTTTCGCTAGTGTAAGTTCCCTCAACAATACTAACATAATTGGATCATAAAACTATCCCTCAATATGCAACAAAGAGTCACTCCAAAGTCACTAATAGCGGAGAACGAACGAAGAGATTATGGTAGGGTACGAAACCACCTCAAAGTTATTCTTTCCAATCAATCCGTTGGGCTATTCCTATAAGTGTCACAAACAGCCCTACAGTTTGTACTAGAATAACACCTTAAGATACAAATCAACCAAAACCCTAATGTCACCTAGATACTCCATTGTTACCTCAAGTATCCGTGGGCATGATTATACGATATGCATCACACAATCTTAGTTTCATCTATTCAACCAACACAAAGGACCTCAAAGAGTGCCCCAAAGTTCTACCGGAGAATCACGACGAAAACGTGTGCCAACCCCTATGCATAGGTTCATGGGCGGAACCCGCAAGTTGGTCACCAAAACATACATCAAGTGAATCACGTGATATCCCATTGTCACCACAGATATCCACGACAAGACATACATCAAGTGTTCTCAAATGTTTAAAGACTCAATCCGATAAGATTATTTCTAAGGGGAAACTCGATTCATTACAAGAGAGAAGAGGGGGAAAAGAAACATCATAGGATCCAAATATAATAGCAAAGCTCGCGATACATCAAGATCGTATCACCTCAAGAACATGAGAGAGAGAGATCAAACACATAGCTACTGGTACATACCCTCAGCCCCGAGGGAGAACTACACCCTCCTCATCATGGAGAGCACCGGGATGATGAAGATGGCCACCGGGGAAGGATTGCCCCCTCCGGCAGGGTGCCGGAACGGGTCTAGATTGGTTTTTGGTGGCTACGGAGGCTTCTGGCGGCGGAACTCCCGATCTAATCTCTCTTCTGGAAGTTTTAGGGTATATGGAGTTATATAGGCAGAAGAAGCACGTCAGGGGAGCCACGAGGGCCCCACGAGGTAGGGGGCGTGCCCCAGGGGGTGGGCGCGCCCCCTACCCTCGTGAGCTCCTCCTTCCTTCCTTGACGTGGGGTCCAAGTCCATCAGGTGGCTTTCGTTCCAAAAATAACTTCTCTAGTTGATTTCGTTCCGTTTCGACTCCGTCTGATATTCCTTTTCTTCAAAACACTGAAATAGGCATAAAACAGCAAATCTGGGCTGGGCCTCCGGTTAATAGGTTAGTCCCGAAAGTAATATAAAAGTGGATAATAAAGCCCAATATTGCCCAAAATAGTAGATAATATAGCATGGAGCAATCAAAAATTATAGATACGTTGGAGACGTATCAACCATCCCCAAGCTTAATTCCTGCTCGTCCTCGAGTAGGTAAATGATAAAAAGATAATTTTTGATGTGGAATGCTAGTTGGAATAATTTCAATGTAATTCTTCTTAATTGTGGCATGAATATTCAGATCCATAAGATTCAAGACAAAAGTTCATATTGACATAGAAAATAATAATACTTCAAGCATACCAACTAAGCAATTATGTTTTCTCAAAATAACATGGCCAAAGAAAGCTATCCCTACAAAATCATATAGTCTGGCTATGCTCCGTCTTCACCACACAAAATATTTAAATCATGCACAACCCCGATGAAAAGCCAAGCAATTGTTTCATACTTTTGATGTTCTCAAACTTTTTCAATCTTCACACAATATATGAGTGTGAGCCATGGATATATCACTATAGGTGGAATAGAATGGTGGTTGTGGAGAAGACAAAAAGGGAGAAGATAGTCTCACATCGACTAGGCGTATCAACGGGCTATGGAGATGCCCATCAATAGATATCAATGTGAGTGAGTAGGGATTGCCATGCAACGGATGCACTAGAGCTATAAGTATATGAAAGCTCAACAAAAGAAACTAGTGGGTGTGCATCCAACTTGCTTGCTCACGAAGACCTAGGGCATTTTGAGGAAGCCCATCATTGGAATATACAAGCCAAGTTCTATAATGAAAGATTCCCACTAGTATATGAAAGTGACAACATAGGAGACTCTCTATCATGAAGATCATGGTGCTACTTTGAAGCACAAGTGTGGTAAAAGGATAGTAGCATTGTCCCTTTTATTTTTATTTTTTATTTGGCCTTTCTTTTTTTTTTCTTTTTTGGGACAATGCTCTATTGAATGATGATCATCACACTTCTATATATTTACAACTCGATGATACAACTCGATACTAGAACAAAGATCACTCTATATGAATGCCTCCGGCGGTGTACCGGGATATGCAATGAATCAAGAGTGACAAGTATGAAAGATTATGAACGGTGGCTTTGCCACAAATACAATGTCAACTACATGATCATGCTAAGCAATATGACAATGATGGAGTGTGTCATAATAACCGGAACGGTGGAAAGTTGCATGGCAACATATCTCGGAATGGCTATGGAAATGCCATAATAGGTAGGTATGGTGGCTGTTTTGAGGAAGGTATATGGTGGGTTTATGGTACCGGCGAAAGTTGCGCGGTACTAGAGAGGCTAGCAATGGCGGAAAGGTGAGAGTGCTTATAATCAATGGACTCAACATTAGTCATAAAGAACTCACATACTTATTGCAAAAATCTAGAAGTTATCAAAGAAAAGTATTACGCACATGCTCCTAGGGGGATAGATTGGTAGGAAAAGACCATCGCTCATCCCCGACCGCCACTCATAAGGAAGACAATCAATAAATAAATCATGCTCCGACTTCATCACATAACGGTTCACCATACGTGCATGCTACGGGAATCACAAACTTCAACACACGTATTTCTCAAATTCACAACTACTCAACTAGCATGACTCTAATATTACCATCCTCATATCTCAAAACAATCATCAAGTATCAAACTTCTCTTAGTATTCAACACACTCATAAGAGAATTTTATTATTAATCTTGTATACCTAGCATATTAGGATTTTAAGCAAATTACCATGCTATTTAAGACTCTCAAAATAATCCAAGTGAAGCATGAGAGTTCATCTATTTCTTCAAAATAAAACTACCACCATGCTCTAAAAGATATAAGTGAAGCACTAGAGCAAATGACAAACTACTCCGAAAGATTTAGGTGAAGATCAATGAGTAGTTGAATAATTATGCAACTTATGTGAAGACTCTCTAACATTTAATAATTTCAGATCTTGTTATTCTATTCAAACAGCAAGCAAAGCAAAATAAAATGACATCTAAGAATAGCAAACATCATGTGAAGAAGCAAAAACTTAGGATCAACCGATACTAACCGATAATTGTTGAAGAAGAAAGGTGGGATGCCAACCAGTGCATCCCCAAGCTTAGACGCTTGAGACTTATTGAAATATTATCTTGGGATGCCTTGGGCATCCCCAAGCTTGATCTTTTGTGTCTCCTTAATTCTTCTCATATCACGGTCTCCCTAAATCTCAAAAGCTTCATCCACACAAAACTCAACAAGGACTCGTGAGATAAGTTAGTATAAACCATTGCCAAAACCTTATCATACTCTACTGTAGCAAATCACTAAAATTATTATCCAACATTGCATAGTAAATGTCTCTGCATATTTAATAGTCCTATCCTCAAATAGAATCATTAAAGAAGCAAACATATGCAAACATAACAGCAATCTGCCTAAACAGGATAGTCTGTAAAGAATGCTGCAACATCCATACTTCCCTAGCTCCCAAAATTATGAAATAAAATTCCAACTGTAGTAAATTTATCAGAGCTTAATATGCAAAAGGTTTCAACATTTTATCACATTCTGACTTTTCTAGGGAATTATTGCAACATCGGTAAACTTTCTGTTTTCAAACAACAACATGTATACTTGTAACATAGGCATAGTAAAGGCTATCAATGCCACTTTTATTGAAATAAAAGATGCAAAACATTATTCTAAATAACATCAATCAAATACTAACAAAATAAATTGAAACTCCAAGCAAAACACATATCATGTGGTAAATAAAAATATAGCTCCAAGTAAAGTTACCAATGAACGAAGACGAAAGAGGGGATGCCTTCCGGGGCATCCCCAAGCTTAGGCTCTTGGCTATCCTTGAATATTACCTTGGGGTGCCTTGGGCATCCCCAAGATTAGGCTCTTGCCACTACTTATTCCATAGTCCATCGAATCCTTACCCAAAACTTGAAAACTTCACAACACAAAACTTAACAGAAAACTCGTAAGCTCCGTTAGTATAAGAAAATAAATCACCACTTCAAGGTACTGTAATGAACTCATTCTTTATTTATATTGGTGTTAAACCTACTGTATTCCAACTTCTCTATGGTTTATAAACTCTTTTACTAGCCATAGATTCATCAAAATAAGTAAACAACACATGAAAAACAGAATCTGTCAAAAACAGAATAGTCTGTAGTAATCTGGATCAAACGTATACTTCTAGAACTCATAAAATTCTCAAATAAATTTCTGGACCTGAGGAATTTATCTATTAATAATCTGCAAAAATAATTAACTAAATAGCACTCTCCAAATAAAAATGGCAGCAATTCTCGTGAGCACTAAAGTTTCTGTTTTTGACAGCATGATCAACAAGACTTTCCCAAAGTCTTCCCAAAGGTTCTACTTGGCACAAACACTAATTAAACACATAAAACCACATCTAAACAGAGGCTATATGAATTATTTATTACTAAACAGGAACAAAAAGCAAGGAACAAAAATAAAATTGGGTTGCCTCCCAACAAGCGCTATCGTTTAATGCCCTTAGCTAGGCATGATGATTTCAACGATGCTCACATAAAAGATAAGAATTGAAACATAAAGAGAGCATCATGAAGAATATGACTAGCACATTTAAGTCTAACCACTTCCTATGCATAGGGATTTTGTGAGCAAACAACTTATGGGAACAAGAATCAACTTGCATAGGAAGGTAAAACAAGCATAACTTCAAAATTTTAAGCACATAGAGAGGAAACTTGATATTATTGCAATTCCTACAAGCATATTGTGGGGACCCCGACTCATAAGACGTGATCACCGAAAAGCACATGTATAGTGATCCCAGAGATCAATGCTCACTGAACACACAGAAGCTGAATAACAAGAGTCTTACATCCGTACATACCGTCTTACATAAATTATGACCATTATGGTCAAGTCTTGAGTATAACTTCGCAGCAGAAATCTTTGTCGGTAACTTGGACCCGTGCCATCTGCCTTAACCCTATAGGCATTCTGACTGGGAAGCGTCCTATCTCGCATGTTCGTCACGGAAGTATTCTTCCTCATATCATGATCTTTCATGCCTGGCCAATAAAATAACCAGTGGCAAGCCAATGAGTACTTTGAATGTACTCGCAAGCAACCCATGTTTTGGCTCAAGATACAACAATGCATGACATAGGTAAATTTTTGTAGAAAGCTGGTTTTGAGTGCAATGACATGTTCAACAACTTGTAAGACATGCATCAGGAGAATTCAAGTAACCATGAGGACAGGTTACAGATATCAACATAAATAGAGTGGGCATCAACCCAACTCAATCATGTCAAGTCCTTTGATTTGACCCAAGTAATTCTTCCCACTTATCCAAACACATACACTGGTTTGTAAACATGTGGACGTAGCCCAAGAGCGGTTACCCAACTGTCCTTGACCGTGGACATGGCTATTCGAATAGTTTTACACTCTGCAGAGGTTGCACACTTTACCCACAAGATCCGGGGATCTTCCGTGTCATCCACGACCCGCGGTACCTCAAGTACCCGGGGTAAGCACCCGATCACTATCTTTCCCTAGACGACACTAACATGGAGTCCACTCGATTGGTAGTAACCCCCGTGCCCAACATTTCACAACTTTAAAATTGTGGAGCCTCGCTCCCATATTCATCACATACCACTGGCATGGGGTACCAACGGTGTGTCCGGTGCCCCATAAAAATGTTCTTGGCCGCCCTACCTGGTACGACCCTGTCCCGAGAGAGAGCACCAACTCTCCCCCGTCACTAGTAATGCGGGCTCCAAGCTAGTATCGGCCTAGGTAATCAATAATGCCCTTTCCCATATAAGGGTAGAGTGGTTGCGGATGTAAGGTTGGAATAACGGTCGCAACTTAAACCAATCCGTTTTTGAAAGCAACACACACACTTGCGTCGGTACACCACTTTGTCATCAAGCGGTTACCCATCTCATTATCTCCCTCGGGCATAAGTGGCACCCGACTGGGTTTTCGAAAAGTCCTTTGAAAATACTTTGTCTCCATCACCATGCATATTCCAGTCCCTTTTTGCGTAGCAACTACTTTAGCATCCTGTCTACTCCCACCAGCATAACCCTCGTAAGGAGGTAGGGTCATGCACAATGCAAGTATCAACGAGGAAGTAACGGAGGCAGACCATCAAAGTGGTTCCACCTCATCATGATTCCGTTGCAACAACAATATGATGCTATATGTCATGCATAAAAAGGGTTTCATAGACATGGTCAAAGGGCTGCTTGCCTGTTTTAACAAAGTCTTCGAGGTCTTCCAATATCTCTGGTCCAACTCCGAGCATTTCGTCTAGTTCGTCAACTATCGTCGAAAGCAACCATAATAAGCAACACCACAAGGCAGAAATAAAAAGTGCTCTAAAAATATTAATTTGACTTTTCTAGGACATCTCTGGTTATATGAAAAATAACCAGACTGGTTTCATTGGAATTGGGTCAGTGGATATTTCTAAACATTTTGATGTGATGGAATCAAGGGGTTTATGGATTTGCAAGAAGTGTACAGAAATATATTTTTGAAAAATGGGCAAAGGCACCCATTCAACAAACCATGATTTTAGAAGCATCTAGGAGTTGGTTTCACTGGATTTGGAGTTCAAATGAATTCCCTATGAATTGGCAAAGTTGACAGATATGAAGAAATGGCTCATTATATTGTGTGGCATATAAAGTATTAGGAAAAATGTTGAAAAAGTAAGTTATGAACTTAGAAGTATCAAGGATTTTGAATCATGGCATTTGGATCAATTTTGAGCTCCCTGTGATTTTTCTGAAGTTCATCACAAAAATGGAAAATGGGGTTTTATTGGATTTGTGTGAAGAGAGGTGTTCTGGAAAAATGTGCATGCTGCACCAACAGGTAGAGCATGATTTATGGAGTCACCAGAAATTTGAATCATTCAATTTGGCGAGAGTGGCCATGGCCTAGCGGCTCGCCGGAGCAGAAAGAAGGGTGCGGTCGAGCTCCTCAGGTTCTGGGGGGGTCCTGTGATGCGGTTATAGGGAGAGGAGGGATTCGGGACGGCATGAATTTTGGCGATGGACGACGGCTCGGTTTCGGCCTTGGAGGTGGATGGGGGGCACGGGAGGAAGAATGGCGCGGTCCGAGGGGTCCAGGGGAGGGAGAGAGGTCAGTTGGAGACGAGAGAGGGCTCGGGGGTGGCCTTTAAATAGGCGGGCGACGGTCCACCGAGGACTCGTGCGCCGGCGAGCTCGTTGCCGTCACCACGGGTCACGGGAGCTCGTCGCGGTGTGTCTGGGGCGTTCCTGGATTCAGTCCATAGCTAGGGGAGAGAAGAGAGAGAGCAGAGGGGCCAGGGGCACCGAGCGTGTGAGCGTGCTCACTGGTGCGCTCGGGCGGCCGGCGCGCGTGCGAGCTGGGGCAAGAGGAGGGAGAAGGAGGAGGGGGCCGACCAACTGCCGTGACGTGGACGCTGAGGCGCATCGTCGGGCGTGCTGGGGAGGCCCGAGGTGGCTGGGGATGGTTGTAAGGGGGCGGCTACAGTGCTAGACCGCACTGTAGCGCGCTCCAGAGCGTGCAAATGGCATGCCATGGCATTTTATATGCCTTGTGGGCGCGGCCACTAATGTCTGGTAGCTCTAGGAGGGAGTAAAGAAGAGGGGAGGGACATTGGATGCTCTCGAGAGCCTCTAGGAGAGGAGAGAGGTTGAGAGAGAGGTGAACAGTGGCTGTCCAGAGGGGGAAAATGGGGTTTTACCCCATCAATCATGGAGCTTTGGAAGAGGGGGAGCTACTGGAGGTAGGAGGTGACCTGGGACAGCTGTGGTAAAAACTTGGGCTCATGGAGATTAGTGGAAGAGGTCAAAATGATGATTTTGGAAAAATGGCAGAAGGTGTTTGTTGTTGGTTTGGGCAAGAAAATTAATTCCACTTTCCATGAGAATTAATAGGATGGAATGGAACATAGAAGTAGGATGTTCCACCAAGTTTGAGCTCATTTGGGAAAAGTAGCCAATGTAACTTTGGTAAACCCTAGAAATCAACAGAAATGGACTTTCCAAGATTTAGTCATGCAAATCTATTCTCCTTGATGCACCACTTAGTGTAGTGTCATCATTTGAGGTTCTGAACATGTCCACAAAAGTTGAGATCAAAAGGAGAAAGTTGCCAATGTAAACTTGTTCAAATTTGGTTCTGGACAGAGAGGGTTTTGGGGCACTTTAATGAAGATAACATTCTCTCCAACTTGTGACATTTGGTGTAGATTCATTATTACACCATTTGAGAATGTGCACCAAGTTTTAGAGCATTTGGACATGTTTGACAGTTCAAAGTTGTTCAAACTTGAAAAAGGACAGAAGTGGTTTTGAGAGGGTTTCATGGGGTTATACTGTTCTCCATGACATGAGACTTGGCAAGATCATCAAAAATGTCATATGTGACATGCTAGAATTTTCCTGGATTTATTTGAAAATATTTGAAATGAGCTGAAATGGTTCTGGAGGGTTTTGTCCAATATTTTGATCATGACCATATGTTGAAACTCATATATATGGAAAATATATGTCCATTGATTTTCCCTAATTTTTTTCAATTATTTTTAAAGCTTTAAAATAATTTTAACCTATTAAAAACCATTTATGGCCTTAAGAAAAAGCCTTTAAATAAAATATTAAAATAACTTTTAAAATTATATTTTTATGGTTTCTGGGTATCCTATATCTAATAGGAGTCAAACATATTTTTGGAAAGATTTTTACTACCCTTAATTAAGTACTTGCACTGCAAACCTCAATTTAGGGGTTTTTGAAAAACTAATTTTTGAAAATACTATTTGGCCAAATTATTTTTGTAAGAAATTATTTTTATGTCATATACACATGGCATGATCATTGGTTCAAGATTTTGGAGCAAGGAGATGAAGTATAGGAGTTGGAGGATTTATTTGATTTTTAGAGCACTTGCAAACAGCAGTCAAACATTCAATCAAAGCAAAGACAAAACACTCAAAAGTTTTTTGTAAAACCATATTTTATCATTATTGTTAGCTTAAGTGTAGTGGCATGAAAATCAGGGTGTGACACATATATTCCTCCCTCATAATAATTTTCAGTAGCATCATGAATGAATTTAACAATATAACCAGTACCTAAAGCATTCTTTTCATGATCTACAAGCATAGAAAATTTATTACTCTCCACATAAGAAAAATTCTTCTTATTCGGAATAGTGGGAGTAAACTCAACAAAATAATTATCATGTGAGGCATAATCCAATTGAAAACAAAAGTCATGATGACAAGTTTCTTGGTTATCATTATTCTTTATAGCATACAAGTCATCACAATAATTATCATAGATAGCAACTTTGTTCTCATAATCAATTGGAACCTCTTCCGAAATAGTGGATTCATCACAAAATAAAGTCATGACCTCTCCAAATCCACTTTCATCAATATAATCATCATAAATAGGAGGCATGCTTTCATCATAATAGATTTGCTCATCAAAACTTGGGGGACAAAAAGTATCAACTTCATCAAACATAGCTTCCCCAAGCTTGTGGCTTTGTATATCATTAGCATCATGGATATTCAAAGAATTCATACTAACAACATTGCAATCATGCTCATCATTCAAATATTTAGTGCCAAACATTTTATAGATTTCTTATTCTAGCACTTGAGCACAATTTTCCTTTCCATCATACTCACGAAAGATATTAAAAAGGTGAAGCGTATGAGACAAACTCAATTCCATTTTTCATATAGTTTTCTTTTATAAACTAAACTAGTGATAAAACAAGAAACTAAAAGACTCGATTGCAAGATCTAAAGATATACCTTCAAGCGCTAACCTCCCTGGCAACGGCGCCAGAAAAGAGCTTGATGTCTACTACACAACCTACTTCTTGTAGACGTTGTTGGGCCTCCAAGTGCAGAGGTTTGTAGGACAGTAGCAAATTTCCCTCAAGTGGATGACCTAAGGTTTATCAATCCGTAGGAGGCGTAGGATGAAGATAGTCTCTCTCAAGCAACCCTGCAACCAAATAACAAAGAGTCTCTTGTGTCCCCAACACACCCAATACAATGGTAAATTGTATAGGTGCACTAGTTCGGCGAAGAGATGGTGATACAAGTGGTATATGGATAGTAGATAAAGGTATTTGTAATCTGAAATTATAAAAACAGCAAGGTAACAAGTGATAAAAGTGAGCGTAAACGGTATTGCAATGATAGGAAACAAGGCCTAGGGTTCATACTTTCGCTAGTGTAAGTTCCCTCAACAATACTAACATAATTGGATCATAAAACTATCCCTCAACATGCAACAAAGAGTCACTCCAAAGTCACTAATAGCGGAGAACGAACGAAGATATTATGGTAGGGTACGAAACCACCTCAAAGTTATTCTTTCCAACTGATCCGTTGGGCTATTCCTATAAGTGTCACAAACAGCCCTAGAGTTCGTACTAGAATAACACCTTAAGATACAAATCAACCAAAACCATAATGTCACATAGATACTCCATTGTCACCTCAAGTATCCGTGGGCATGATTATACGATATGCATCACACTTTCTCAGATTCATCTATTCAACCAACACAAAGGACCTCAAAGAGTGCCCCAAAGTTCTACCGGAGAATCACGATGAAAACGTGTGCCAACCCCTATGCATAGGTTCATGGACGGAACCCGCAAGTTGGTCACCAAAACATACATCAAGTGAATCACGTGATATCCCATTGTCACCACAGATATCCACGGCAAGACATACATCAAGTGTTCTCAAATGTTTAAAGACTCAATCCGATAAGATTACTTCTAAGGGGAAACTTGATTCATTACAAGAGAGAAGTGGGGGGAAAGAAACATCATAGGATCCAAATATAATAGCAAAGCTCGCGGTACATCAAGATCGTATCACCTCAAGAACACGAGAGAGAGAGAGAGAGAGATCAAACACATAGCTACTGGTACATACCCTCAGCCCCGAGGGAGAACTACACCCTCCTCGTCATGGAGAGCACCGGGATGATGAAGATGGCCATCGGGGAAGGATTGCCCCCTCCGACAGGGTGCCGGAACGGGTCTAGATTGGTTTTTGGTGGCTATGGAGGCTTCTGGCGGCGGAACTCCCGATCTAATCTCTCTTCTGGAAGTTTTAGGGTATATGGAGTTATATAGGCAGAAGAAGCACGTCAGGGGATCCATGAGGGCCCCACGAGGCAGGGGGCGCGCCCCAGGGGGTGGGCGCGCCCCTACCCTCCTGAGCTCCTCCTTCCTTCCTTGACGTGGGGTCCAAGTCCATCGGGTGGCTTTCGTTCCAAAAATAACTTCTCTAGTTGATTTCGTTCTGTTTCGACTCCGTCTGATATTCCTTTTCTTCAAAACACTGAAATAAGCATAAAACAGCAAATCTGGGCTGGGCCTCCGGTTAATAGGTTAGTCCCGAAAGTAATATAAAAGTGGATAATGAAGCCCAATATTTCCCAAAACAGTAGATAATATAGCATGGAGCAATAAAAAATTATAGATACGTTGGAGACGTATCACACATCACTATGACCCTTGCAAGCAATGTGACTAATTAGTTAGTTGTGGGATGATGCATTATGGAACGAGTAAAATAGAGTTGCCGGTAACGAGATTGAACTAGGTATGATGATACCGACAATCGAATCTCGGGCAAGTAACATACCGATGACAAAGGGAACAACATATGTTGTTATGCGGTTTGACCTATAAAGATCTTCGAAGAATATGTAGGATCCAATATGAGCATCCAAGTTCCGCTACTGGTTATTGACCGGAGATGTGTCTCGGTCATGTCTACATAGTTCTCGAACCCGTAGGGTCCGCACGCTTAACGTTCGATGACGATTTGTATTATGAGTTATGTGATTTGATGACCAAAGTTTGTTAGGAGTCCCGGATGAGATCACGGACATGATGAGGAGTCTCAAAATGGTCGAGACATAAAGATTGATATATTGGACGATGTTATTCGGACACCGGATGAGTTCCGAGAGGTACCGGGTAACTATCGGAGTGCCAGAGGGTTATCGGAACCCCCCGTGGGAACTAATGGGCCTTCATGGGCCTTAGTGGGGAGAGAGAAGGTCCACAAGGGGCTGGCCGCGCCCCCCCTTGGCAGTCCGAATTGGACTAGGGCAAGGGGGCGGTGCCCCCTTTCCTTTCCTTTCCTTCCCTTCCTCCTCTCCCTTCCTCCTTCCCCCTTTCACCAAGTGGAATCCTACTAGGACTTGGAGTCCTAGTAGGACTCCTCTCCTTGGCATGCCCTACAGGGGCCAGCCGGCCTCCCCCTCTCCCCCTTTATATACGGGGGCAGGGGCACCCTAGAACACACAAGATCAATTGTCTTAGCCGTGTGCGGTGCCCCCTCCACAGTTACGCACCTCGGTCATATCGTCGTAGTGCTTAGGCGAAGCCCTGCGTCGGTAACTTCATCATCGCCGTTGCAATGCCGTCATGCTGACGGAACTCTCCCTCGTTCTCAACTGGATCATGCTGATGGGACGTCATCGAGCTGAACGTGTGCTGAACACGGAGGTGTCGTACGTTCGGTGCTAGGATCAGTTGAAACGCGAAAACGTACGACTACCTCAACCGCGTTACTAAACGCTTCCGCTTTTGGTTTATGAGGGTACATGGACACACTCTCCCCTCTCGTTGCTATGCATCTCCTAGATAGATCTTGCGTGATCGTAGGATTTTTTTTGAAATACTGTGTTCCCCAACAGTGGCATCCGAGCCAGGTCTATGCGTAGATGTCATTGCACGAGTAGAACACAAAGAGTTGTGGGCGATAATAGTCATACTGCTTACCAGCAACATCTCAGTTTGATTCGGCGGTATTGTTGGATGAAGCGGCCCGGACCAACATTACATGACCACGTTCATGAGACTAGTTCTATCGACATGCTTCGCAAATAGGTGGCTGGCAGGTGTCTATTTCTCCAACTTTAGTTGAATCGAGTTTGACTACACCCAGTCCTTGTTGAAGGTTAAAATAGCACACTTGATGAAAAATCATTGTTGTTTTGATGCGTAGGTAAGAACAGTTCTTGCTAGAAGCCCGTAGCAGCCACGCAAAACTTGCAACAACAAAGTAGAGGCCGTCTAACTTGTTTTTGCAGGGCATGTTGTGATGTGATATGGTCAAGATGTGATGAGATATAAATTGTTGTATGAGATTGAGGGAGTCCGGGATTAGGGGTCTCCGGACAGCCAGACTATATCCTTTGGTCGGACTATGGGACTATGAAGATACAAGATTGAAGACTTCGTCTCGTGTCCGGATGGGACTCTACTTGGCGTGGAAGGCAAGCTAGGCAATATGGATATGTATATCTCCTCCTTTATAACCAACCTTGTGTAACCCTAGCCCTTTCCGGTGTCTATATAAACCGGAGGGTTTTAGTCCATAGGACAGAACAATAACATACAATCATACCATAGGCTAGCTTCTAGGGTTTAGCCTCTTCGATCTCGTGGTAGATCAACTCTTGTAATACTCATATCATCAAGAATAAATCAAGCAGGACGTAGGGTTTTACCTCCATCAAGAGGGCCCGAACCTGGGTAAAACATCGTGTCCCCTGCCTCCTGTTACCATCCGCCTTAGACGCACAGTTTGGGACCCTCTACCCGAGATCCGCCGGTTTTGACACCGACATTGGTGCTTTCATTGAGAGTTCCTCTGTGTCGTTGCCGTTAGGCTTGATGGCTCCTTCTATCATCGATAGCAATGCAGTCCAGGGTGAGACTTTTCTCCCCGGGCAGATCTTTGTGTTCAGCGGCTTCGCACTGCGGGCCAACTTGCTTGGCCATCTGGAGCAGATCGAAAGCTACGCCCCTGGCCACCAGGTCAGATTTGGAAGCTTAAACTACACGACCGATATCCGCGGAGACTTGATCTTCGACGGATTCGAGCCTCTGCCTTGTGCGCCACGCGGTCACGATGAGTACGATTTAGCTCTACCATCAGACAGTGTTCAAGAGATCGCACCGGCAGCCGCTCCGACCCTCAATTCGGAGCCAGTTGCGCCGTCCATGGACGGGTGGATGGACCCCGCCACGGAGGCCTTACCCTCAGCGGCGATCGAGCCGAACATCGACCTTACCCTGCACAAGAGCCGTGTTGTCAGACTGCCGGATCCTTCTCCGGCCACGGACTCCGAGCCGCCTGCGCCCGTTCCTAGCGAATCTGATTGGGCGCCGATCATGGAGTTTACCTCCGCGGATATTTTTTCAACACTCACCCTTTGGCGACATACTGAACTCATTAAGGTCTCTCTCCTTGTCAGGAGGATCCTGGCCGAACTATGTCTGACAGGATTGGGATGCGGATGACGAAGAAATCCGCTGCCCACCCACCACCCACTTAGTAGCCACTGTCGACGACTTAACCGACATGCTCGACTTCGACTCCGAAGACATCAACGGTATGGACGACGGTGCGGGAGATGTAGAGGAACCACTGCCCACAGGGAACTGGACAGCCACCTCATCATACGATATATACATGGTGGACACACCCAAAGAAGGCAATAGCGACGAGACAGCGGAGGATGACCCCTCCAAGAAGCAACCCAAGCGTCGACGTCAGCGGCGCCGCTCTAAGTCCCGCCAAAGCAAAAGTGGTGATACCGGCACAAGAGATAATAACACTCCGGATAGTGCCAAAGATGGCAACAATCCCCTCCAACACGATCTAAGACAGGAGGATGGAAAGGCCAGCCCTCCAGAGAGAGCGGCAGATGGAGAGGCAGAGGATGATAATTACATGCCCCCCCTTCGAAGACGAGGCAAGCCTCGACGATGCCGAATTCGTCGTGCCAGAGGATCCCGTCAAACAAGAGCACTTCAAGCGCCGGCTTATAGCCATGGCAAATAGCCTTAAGAAAAAGCAGCAGCAGCTTCAAGCTGATCAAGATCTGCTAGCTGACAGATGGACTGAAGTCCTCGCGGCCGAGGAATATAAACTTGAGCGCCCCTCCAAGAGTTACCCAAAATGCAGGTTGCTACCCCGACTGGAGGAAGAAGCGTATGACGCGGCTGATCGGCCACCTCGTGGCCGCGATAGAGAGGCATTCCAGCCAAAACCTTAGCCTGCACCCCGACGCCATTCAAATAAAAAGGCATGGGGAAATACGCCAGACCTGCGAGACGTATTGGAGGACAAAGCAAAACATGCAAGATCGATCTACGGATCACGAGGGCGCGCCACTATGCAAGACGATAAACGTCACGCCGGATACAGTAAAAGTAAGTCCGGCCGGGCCAACCACAGCATACACGACTGCGGGAGTCCTGGATTAGGGGGTCTTCGGACAGCCGGACTATCTCCATTGGCCGGACCGTTAGACTATGAAGATACAAGATTGAAGACTTCGTCTCGTGTCTGGATGGGACTCTACTTGGCATGGAAGGCAAGCTAGGCAATACGTATACGGATATCTCCTCCTTTGTAACCGACCTTGTGTAACCCTAACCCTCTCCGGTGTCTATATAAACCGAAGGGTTTTAGTCCGTAGGACAACGATCACAACATACAATCATACCATAGGCTAGCTTCTAGGGTTTAGCCTCTCCGATCTCGTGGTAGATCTACTCTTGTAACACCCATATCATCAATATCAATCAAGCAGGACGTAGGGTTTTACCTCCATCAAGATGGCCCGGACCTGGGTAAAACTTCGTGTCCCTTGCCTCCTGTTACCATCCGGCCTAGACGCACAGTTCGGGACCCCCTACCCGAGTTCCGCCGGTTTTGACACCGAGATTGGTGCTTTCATTGAGAGTTCCGCTGTGCCGTCGCCACCAGGAAGGATGTCTCGTCCCGTCTTTAAAGACGGCACTATCGCTGTGGGAGCCCTGGCTATCGGCCAAACTCTCCGGCTAGGTGGTTTTCTTATGACTGCCTGTTCGGCCGCCGCGCCGACGATGACTTCTCGGGTCATCGAAAGCAATCTTCACGTCAACTTGGAACTCGCCGAGCAGTTAGATCCAATGGAGCTCTCTTCCCCAAACGAGCTCTGGGATCGCATCGCCGCCCTGGGAGTCGCTACAGACTACGATCAGATTGGGCCTCAACCCGATCTGAGAGAAATTAACTCTCCCCAGGTCACCCATCACGTTGCAGTGGTGGAAGAACAATGCGGCAACCCTTCATCCATCTTAAGGACTAGCTACGTCCGGATTCCCGATCCCTCCAAGCCGGATACCCGCGGAGGGAAGGATGTCACTCAAAGCCTGAACCCAGAATCAGGCAGCGGGCTAGATTTACCGGAAAGAATCCAAGAATCCAAACTTTCGAGTTCGGAAACTCCCTGGCCATTGAGCCTTAGATTGGGTGAGGATTCGGATTCAATTCCACCCACCCACCCAAGCATACGCGATCTATCCCAAATTAGGCAAGAGCCCGAAGAAATAGTACACCATTACTGGGCCAGATTCCTCCTGGTCAAGAACAGGATAAAGGACTGCCGCGAGGAAGACGCAATCTCACTCTTCTGCAATAATTGCACGGACAAGGGAATCCTCAACGCCATAAGTCGTCGCGAAATTACACGCTTTGCCGACTTGGTGTCCATAGTACGAAAGTACTGTGTGATGGAAAGCGCCTGGAAAACCGAAATAAAATTTTGGGATAATCTGGCCCTGAATACAAACCCAGTCCGAAATAAAAGGGTGCACTATCACAATACACCTGGGTTAACTACCAAAAAGAAAAAGCCCTTACAAGGCAAGGAACCTTACTGGAGGGATGGCTCAACGGACCCTGCAAAATTCATAGTACAGCGGATGCGACACCAACGCACAGCCTTAGAGCATGCTGGATACTCCGACAGGTGGCTAAAAGTGGTGAGGATCTACTCCTCCCAAAAACCACAGAGCACCACCCCGAGGACAACAATACAGTCTTAACGGTCTTTGAGACCTTCGCGTCAAATAATAGACGGAAGCGAACACTCCGCAGCACGTCCGAAATCTGCCACATAGCAGAAACAAATCCTTGGAGCAACACGGCTATTACCTTCAATGCCAGTGACGAACCTAAATTCCGAACAACCCGAGTACCAACCGCACTGGTCCTCAGTCCAATCGTGGACGGCTTTCGACTCACCAAGGTACTCATGGACGGCGGCAGCGGATTAAACCTCATCTATGAGGAAACTCTTCAAAAGATGGAAATAGACTGGAGCCGCATTAAGCAAAGCAGCACAACCTTTAGAAGAATCATCCCCAGTCGGGAAGCGCGCTGCACTGGAAAAATCACACTAGACATGGTATTCGGCACGCCGTATAATTACAGGTCTGAAGAAATTACATTCCAAGTGGCCCCGTTCAGCAGCGGATACCACGCTCTACTAGGGCGAGAGGCGTTTACAATCTTCTAAGCCATACCCCATTACGGGTACATGACGCTCAAAATGCCCGGGCCCAATGGAATCATCACTCTTGTTAGTGATCCGGACACAACACTCTGCGCCGAAAATAAGACAGCTGCACTGGCTCATGAGGCACTATCCGAAGCCCTAGCGGCCGAAGAACTAACTGCGCTGCGCTCCACGGTGAACAGGGATGACATGATACTCGATAAAAGATCCAAGTCCACCTCCTTTAAACCGGCAGACGAAATAGTCAAATTCCAAGTCCATCTAACGGACCCTACAAAAACAGCTTCCATCGGGGCACAATTAAACCCTAATGTCGACGCCGCACTGCGAGAATTCCTACGCGAGAACTGGGACATTTTTGCCTGGCACCCTTCAGACATGCCAGGAATCCCACGCAGGCTGGCTGAACACAACCTAAATATCCTAAAAGGATTCAAGCCAGTTAAACAGGCTCTTCGACTTTTGTCCGAGCCTAAAAGACAGGCCATGGAAGAGGAACTAGCCAAGCTATTGGAGGCCGGATTCATCAGAGACATAAAACATATAGACTAGCTAGCAAACCTGGTGATGGTACCAAAGAAGGATGAATCCTGGCGCTTGTGCGTCGATTTTAAGGACCTTAATAAGGCCTACCCAAAGGATCCCTCCCCCTCCCCCGCATCGATCAAATCATCGATGCTACTGCAGGACACGATTCATTTTGTTTCCTCGACGCATACTCCGGCTACCATCATATCAAAATGGCAGAGCCAGACCAAGCCGCAACAGCATTCATCACACCATACGGCCCATTCTGCTTCAACACAATGCCCTTCGGGCTAAAAAACGCTGGTGCAACATATCAGCGCATGATTCAGACATGTCTGGCAAACCAGATCGGCAAAACAGTGGAGGCATACGTGGATGACATGGTTGTTAAAACCAAGCATGTCGAAACTCTAGTAGACGACTTGAGGCTCACATTCGACAACCTCCGAACATATGACATCAAGCTCAATCCGGAAAAATGCGTTTTCGGCGTACCAGCAGGAAAGCTCCTGGGATTCATCGTCTCCAGTAGAGGTATTGAAGCCAATCCGGCCAAAATTCGAGCATTGTCATAGTTGGCTACCCCAACATACCTCAAACAAACATAAAAATTAACTGGATGCGTGGCGGCTCTAAGCCGCTTTATCTCCCGCCTGGGAGAAAAGGCATTACCCCTTTATTGCCTCCTCCGGCGCACCGAACACTTCGACTGGACGGACGCCGCCACGGCCGGACTCAATGAAATAAAGGCCATATTGGCAACAAACCCATTCCTGGCCGCGCCAAACATTGGCGAACCAATGCTATTATACATTGCGGCAACTCATCAAGTAGTAAGCGCAGTGCTTGTCGTTGAGCGAGAAGTGGACGGACACAAATTTCCCCTTCAAAAGCCGGTTTACTACGTGTCCACTATTCTTACTCCATGCAAATCACGGTACCCGCATTATCAAAAGATAGCGTACGCGGTATTCATGGCATCCCGGAAGCTGCGACACTACTTTCAAGAGTGTTCGATAACGGTGGCCTCGGAAGTACCACTTAACGATATTATAAACAACCGCGACGCGACGGGCCGGATTGCCAAATGGGCCATTGAGCTCCTCCCGTTCGACATAACTTACAAGCCACGATGAGCTATTAAATCGCAAGTTTTGGCTGACTTCGTCGCTGAATGGACGGAAGCCGAACTCCCTAAAGAGTACGACACATATTCAAACTGAATCATGCACTTCGACGGCTCCAAAATGTTGGCTGGTCTGGGGGCTGGCGTCGTTTTGACATCCCCAACAGGAGACACCATTCAATACGTACTACATATAATGTATACGGACTCCAACAACACAGTCGAATATGAGGCCCTTCTACATGGTCTCCGGATGGCAGTATCCATGGGCATTCAACGCCTAGAGGTGCGCGGGGATTCAAACCTCGCGATATCCCAAATAAATGGAGACTTTGATGCTAAGGATCCAAAAATGGCCGCTTATCGCAATGCCGTCCTAAGAATGTCAGTCGGTTCGAAGGGCTCGAATTTCACCATGTGGCCCGGGAAAAAAATCAGGCGGCGGATATCCTCGCCCGCATTGGCGCCAAACGTGACGCGGTCCCTCCCAACATTTTTCTGGAAAGGATTTTCAAGCCATACGTAGCATGGGAAGGGGACACCGATAACAACAGTCCAGACCCGGCCAAAATACCCAATACCGAACTCTCTGACACAATCGGAGGCTCCGCCACCGAAATAACACAATCAGCCCACGAAATAATGGCCATTATTGCCCCATGGACAGAACCATTCCTGGCGTACTTAACTAGACACGAACTCCCGGAGGACCAAAATGAGGCACGCTGCATAGTGCAGCGATCAAAGGCCTACAGGGTCCACGAGGGAGAATTGTACAAAAAAAGCGCTACCGGAGTCCTTCAACGGTGCATCTCCGAAGAGGAAGGACGAAACCTTTTGGCAGAAATTCATGCCGGACTTGGCGGTCATCATGTCGCAGCCCGGGCTCTTGTGAGCAAGGCCTTCCGTACATGATTCTATTGGCCAATGGCCCGGGCAGACGCACATGACTTAGTCCAGCGTTGCGCCGGTTGCCAGCTCTTTGCAAATCAAAGCCATATGCCACCCACCGCCCTCCGAACAATCCCCATTACATGTCCCTTTGCGGTCTGGGGGCTTGACATGGTTGGACCCCTTAAAGGTGGAACCCACAAGAAAAAAATACTTATTGGTCATGGTGGATAAATTCACCAAATGGATAGAGGCCAAACCAGTTAAAATAGCCGAATCCGGACCGGTGATAGATTTCATATCCGGGGTTGTACATTGCTACGGCGTCCCCCACAGCATCATCACTGATAACGGCACAAACTTCACGGCCGACGAGGTAAAACTCTGGTGCAGCAAAATGGGCATCAAGCTCGATTATGCTTCAGTCTACCACTCACAAACTAACGGTCAAGTAGAACGAGCAAATGGTCTTATAATGAGCGGCATTAAACCCAGACTAGTGTGCTCCTTAACAGAGTCTGACACGCACTGGGTAGAGGAGCTCGACTCCGTACTCTGGGGGATGCGGACCATGCCGAATCGTAGTACCAGATACACACCATTTTTCATGGTGTATGGCGCAGAGGCAGTCCTGCCCTGTGACATAATTCATGACTCACCTCGAGTGCGCATGTACAAAGAAAGAGAAGCCGAGCTTGATCGGCAGGACAACTTGGACACCTTGGAGGAAGAGCGCGACGTAGCCAAAGCCCGTTCTGCATTTTTCCAGCAACAGGCTCGCAGATACCAAAGCAGAGAAGCACGAGCCAAAACTTATAACATTGGCGAACTAGTTCTCCGGCTGCCGGATAAGAAAAAGAACAAGCTAGAGCCCAAATGGGAAGGTCCCTTCATCATCGACCAAGTTCTGACCGGCGGAGCGTACCGACTGCGGGATGCATCAACTAGTCGACTCGAGCCGAAGCCATGGAACGCAGCCAGGCTCCGAAGATTCTACGCCTAGCACCGGACTTTATGTTAGTCCCCTTCCTTTGTCCATTTTTTGCATATGCGTCATCTGTCTTGTTTCCCTTTCTTTCTTTTATTCCTCTAGGCCTTCAAGGGTCACCTTGTGCCTCACTTGTACATAACATATGTGCTAGCCGCACTCTCTACACCTGGGGGCTTCTTTCACAGAAGCTTAAATTATTTACCTGGGCATCACGCCCAACACATGCGTTATACTTCCGCATGTACATTTTTCACCATTATATGCATGATATGACTTAAGTTTTGGCCAAGCTGGGTTGCCTGGCTCTTGTATTTATGCCCTATGTTCCCGTTAATTCGGCTAGGGCATAAGGGGAGCACCTATGCGGTTGTTACCGCCGGGTCAGCCGGATGTGTACCTCAGACTGGGTGAAGCCGAAAGCTAGCGTTCTTAAGAGAATATTCGGTCGGTGAACAAAAGACGACTTTTATTTATTATCCAATCTGCCCCCAGATGTTTTTTCTGCGCTTCTCGTCGCAGGCCGGACATACACTTTAGGGCATGCCTACCCAGGGAAAGGAACCCTTAACGGAACTATTCTCTCTGGAAGATGTTTCTTACTACCCATGTAATATAACATAACTAGTTGGGCACTTGTCTGATAAAGCACTAATGACCCCTACGCCTGGTCTCCACGCATGCCCCGGTTCTTACATAACCGCAAGGGTATTCGGATACACTCCGGACTGTCGGGTCCCGAGGTTGAAGCGAAAAGGTCCGCCACGACAAACGATCTACAATCCAGCTAGAAGGCATCATACATGTCACTTTAAAATTACATAGTCAATTTGACTGGTTGAATTCCTCCTCAATGCCATCCAATAGGCTGTCTAGTATACAGTCCTGTTGGGAATACTTTGCGGCCAATTCTACTTGGCCGTACACTAAATTCATAGGGATCTCCTTGCCGTCAGGCCCCACAGGTCCGACTTCGGCCATGTGGTTCGGGTCAGCCTTCGTGTACCATGTCTTCACCATTGCCCAAGCCTCCCTGGCACCCTGACGGCAGGCTGATATCTTCCATAATCGGAAATGCCGCCGTGCTCCCTTCAGCTTTTCTGCAAGCTCTCCAAGGCCTTCGGGCATGGAGACGGACGGCCACAAGGCCTGGGCAATGCCTTGCATCACCTGCCGAGCTCGTTCGTGCAACTGTGCGAGCTCGGGAAGAAGATCACCCGTCGAACTAGGCATCTCCTCGGCAGGACGTCCTGTTAGCATACCTACAGACATAACTCTGTCAGCCAGCTTCCTCGCCGAACTCTTTTTCAAAGTTCATTCAAGCACTTACTAAATATGCCGCGTCGAAGCCGCCGATTCTCCTTAACAGAGTCCGATAGTTGGGCACGAACATCTTTTAGTTCCACGCCCAGCTTGGTGTTGGCATCTTGAAGATCATTCTTCTCCTGCCTCACCCTCGTTAGCACGCTCTCACCAGCCTTTAGCTGGCGTATGAGCTGCTGCTTATCCGGATTCACTCCAGCGTCATCTGCAATTTTATCGTCAGATTTGCATATAAAGCCGCAATCTAATATGATACTTATCATTTGACGGATATGTTACCAGCGGGGGTCTCTTTGGGCTCCCCTGCGGCGGATAATGCGACCTGAAGTTGGGCTTTGCACTCTTCCAGCTCCTGGGACAGTTGAGTATTCTTTTCTGTAAGAACCTACATAACAAATGATCCTTAAATCAGTTATCCTAACTGTTTCAAGTCTCATGGGCTACTGATATATATAATCATCAAATTTTCTCACCCGTATGTCTTTCACATATTGCTTCGTGGCTCTGGCTAGACCATTTTGAGCGGCACGGAGGTGCGCATCTCCCGAGTTGAAGGCATCCAAAGCCTCTTGGGAGAAACAAGCATCACGAAGAACAGTCCGGTGATGCCTATGGTTCATGGCACTTTCCACCTCGGAATGGGTGGCGGACAGTCTATCCGTATCCTCTATCGGAGGAGCACCCGGTGCATGCCTTGTACTCGTTCCCACCCCCGAGTCCGGCCTTGGAGCCTGGCTTGTGGAGGCGCGGTTGGTAGCCTCCCCGGGTATAGTCCGGCGAGCGCTCTTTCTCTTGAAAAGAAGGCCTGGGCGTTAATATGCCTCTATAAATAATGTCTTGCAATAAAGACGGCGCGCTATACCGCTGCACCGGTGCCTCAATCCGGACTGCGGATCTTTTCAGCCTGCCTGGCCCAGCGGCCCCTGTTGGCTAGTTACCACAGGCTCGGCCTTCTGCCCCGAGGACCTCCCCTACAAAATACGGCTATTATACGGCAATAAAAAAGAGCACAAGGACGGATCCCTTGTTAAATGCTGGGACTTCGGTCTCAGTCACCTGTGAGGCTGGAAGTAGCCTAGGGTAATCGGCCGTAATGGCCACCAAGGTATTGTCATTACTCCCTTGGTAAAATACCCCGTCGATCAGCTCCACGGATATGTCCGGATCCTCCTGGGAGGCCGGGTCAAGGGATCGTCCAGGGTCCTCGGGCTGTGGAGGAGGGCTGGTTATCTCCTTTACTTCCTGGCGCAGCTCCTGCGATGAAATCGCTAGAATGAATACTTAAACTACGGGAATACAAAACGGATGGGCGAGAAAAAATCTCCGCTTACCCAGCTCGGAGGATTGTACATGGAGAATCCGCCCTGCGGGTTGACACGGAGGAACTCCTCCTCTTCTACCTTGTACAAAGTGGACAAGATCTTTGTTAAGTCCGCAGCCGATCCCAGCCCTTTGCGGCCGTGGCGGGTGGCGTCATCCTCCCCGTTGAAGTCCCACATGGGGTGGCCTCTATACTGGAGCGGCTGCACCCCCCGCACAATGCATATAGCCATGACCTCGATCATGGTCAATCCGGATCGAGCTAAAGAGCTTATCCGGCTCATCAGATAAAGGATGTCCCGGTCGTCTTCCTCCAGGGGGCTCCGTGGACGCCAGCTCTAGCGCTTCTTCAAAGGGGCGTTGTCAAACTCAGGAAGGCCAATCCGAATAGGGTCCGGAAGGGGGACATCTTCTATATAAAACCATTTTGAAGGCCAGTCTTTGGACGTCTTCTTCGGGGTCTCGGATAGGTATCCGGTCCCAGCAATATGCCACACTTCGGCTCCGCCCACTTGATATATTGATCCCTTCTTAGAAAGGGGCACAAGGCAGAAGAACTTCTTCCACAAAGCGAAATGAGCCTCACATCCCAGAAATAACTCGCAAAGGGCTACGAATCCCGCGATATGCAGCAGGGAGGCAGGCGTAAGGTTGTGCAGCTGGAGGCCATAGAACTCCATAAGCCCCCGGAGAAACGGATGGATTGGGAATCTGAGCCCTCTTACCAGATAAGGGACAAGGCATACCCGCTCTCCCTTGGAGTGATTGTGGCGGCTCTTCACTTGCTCTCCGCCATTATAGGTGGCAATCCCGGCTCGAACCGGGACCAGGTACGTTGGGGGAAGAAATCCTTTGGACTAGAGCATCACCAATTTGTTGTGCGGGATGGAACATCTCTCCCAATATCCAGGCTTGGAACTAGGGGTGCGAGAGGAGGAGCTGCGTCGACCGGCCATGGTGGAATGGATCTCTATCGGGCACGCTCCGATGAAGACTCGGCAGGGGAGGATGATGTGATTTGGATCTGAATCCTCGTCTTTTTAAATAGACGGCTCATTTACATAGCTAGGGGGGTAAATGTGAAAACACCCTGGCTCTTCACATTCGCTCGACACGTGGAAGGTGGCCATTATTGGGCGTAGAAGCCAAGAAGTACGAACCATCACAAGGAACCGGACATTATTTCAACAGGTACACAGAATTTGAAGAGGAACCCGCCTTGCAATGCCGAAGATAATACTGCGCGCCGGACTCGTCCTCATTGAAGCCTGGTTCGGGGGCTACTGTGGGAGTCCTGGATTAGGGGGTCTCCGGACAGCCGGACTATCTCCATTGACCGGACTGTTAGACTATGAAGATACAAGATTGAAGACTTCGTCTCGTGTCCGGATGGACTCTACTTGGCGTGGAAGGCAAGCTAGGCAATACGTATATGGATATCTCCTCCTTTGTAACCAACCTTGTGTAACCCTAACCCTCTCCGGTGTCTATATAAACTGAAGGGTTTTAGTCCGTAGGACAACGATCACAACATACAATCATACCATAGGCTAGCTTCTAGGGTTTAGCCTCTCCGATCTCGTGGTAGATCTACTCTTGTAACACCCATATCATCAATATCAATCAAGCAGGACGTAGGGTTTTACCTCCATCAAGAGGGCCCGAACCTGGGTAAAACTTCGTGTCCCTTGCCTCCTGTTACCATCCGGCCTAGACGCACAGTTCGGGACCCCCTACCCGAGATCCGCCGGTTTTGACACCGACAACGACTCATTCGAGCTGCGTCGCGACATAGCCCAGTACAGAGGCGCCGCACACCCCCTATGCTTCACAGACGAAGTAATGGATCATCAAATCCCAGAGGGTTTCAAACCCGTAAATATTGAATCATACGACGGCACAACAGATCTTGCGGTATTGATCGAGGATTTCCTCCTCCATATCCACATGGCCCGCGGAGATGACTTACACGCCATCAAATACCTCCCACTAAAGCTCAAAGGACCAGCGCGACATTGGCTTAATAGCTTGCCAGCAGAGTCCATTGGCTGTTGGGAAGATTTGGAAGCCGCAATCCTCGACAACTTTCAGGGCACTTATGTGCGACCACCAGATGCCGATGACTTGAGCCACATAATTCAGCAGCCAGAGGAATCGGCCAGGCAATTCTGGACACGGTTCCTAACAAAGAAAAATCAAATCGTCGACTGTCAGGATGCAGAGGCCCTAGCAGCTTTCAAGCACAACGTCCGCGACGAGTGGCTAGCTCAGCACCTTGGTCAGGAAAAGCCGAAATCTATGGCAGCCCTCACGACACTCATGACCCGCTTTTGTGCGGGAGAAGACAGCTAGCTGGCTCGCAGTAATAACATATCAAAGAACCATGGTACTTCGGATACCAAGGACGGCAATAGCAGGTCACGTTGCAACAAACATAAGCGCCGCATTAACAGCGACAATACCGAGGATACGACAGTCAATGCCGGATTCAAAGGCTCTAAACCCGGTCAGCGGAAAAAGCTATTCAAAAGAAGCACTCCGATCCCGTCCAGTTTGAACCGTATACTCGATCGCTCATGTCAAATACACGACACCCCTGACAAGCCAGCCAACCACACCGAGGGAGTCCTGGATTAGGGGGTCTCCGGACAGCCGGACTATCTCCATTGGCCGGACTGTTAGACTATGACGATACAAGATTGAAGACTTCGTCTCGTGTCCGGATGGGACTCTACTTGGCGTGGAAGGCAAGCTAGGCAATACGGATATGGATATCTCCTCCTTTGTAACCGACCTTGTGTAATCCTAACCCTCTCCGGTGTCTATATAAACCGAAGGGTTTTAGTCCGTAGGAGAACAACCATAACATACAATCATACCATAGGCTAGCTTCTAGGGTTTAGCCTCTCCGATCTCGTGGTAGATATACTCTTGTACTACCCATATCATCAATATTAATCAAGCAGGACGTAGGGTTTTACCTCCATCAAGAGGGCCCGAACCTGGGTAAAACATTGTGTCCCCTGCCTCCTGTTACCATCCGGCCTAGACGCACAGTTCGGGACCCCCTACCCGAGATCCGCCGGTTTTGACACCGACATTGGTGCTTTCATTGAGAGTTCCTCTGTGTCGTCGCTGTTAGGCTTGATGGCTCCTACTATCATCGACAGCGATGCGGTCCAGGGTGAGACTTTTCTCCCCGGACAGATCTTCGTATTCAGCGGCTTTGCACTGCGGGCTAATTCGCTTGGCCATCTGGAGCAGATTGAAAGCTACGCCCCTGGCCATCAGGTCAGATTTGGAAGTTTGAACTACACGGCCGACATCCGTGGAGACTTGATCTTCAATGGATTCGAGCCACAGCCGGGCACGCCGCACTGTCACGATGGGTATGACCTAGCTCTGCCGCTGAACAGTACCCCAGAGGCCGTGCCCGCATCAGCTCCAACCCTTAGCTCGGAGCCAACTGCACCAACCGAGGACAGGTGGCTAGACACCGCCTCAGGGGCTGCAGTCTCAACGGTGATCGAGCCGAACACCAGCCTAATCCTCCGTGAAGCCCGTGACTCCAAGGTGCCGGACTCTTTTCCGGACTCCGAACCGCCCGCGCCCCTGCCAATCGAATCCGATTGGGCGCCAATCATGGAATTCACCGCCACAGACATCTTTCAGCACTCGCCCCTCGGCGACATTCTGAATTCACTAAGGTCTCTCTCTTTGTCAGGAGAGCCCTGGCCGGATTATGGCCAACATGATTGGGATGCGGACGACGAAGAAATTCGACGCCCACCCACCACCCACTTCGTAGCCACTGTCGATGATTTAACCGACATGCTCGACTTCGACTCCGAAGACATCGACGGTATGGACGACGATGTAGGAGATGAACATGAACCAGCGCCTATAGGGCACTGGAAAGCCACCTCATCATATGACGTATACATGGTGGACACACCAAAAGAAGACGACGACGAGGAACGGAAGGACGCTACGAAGGCTTGTCCTCTCGAGAAGCAGTCCAAGCGGCGGCTTAAGCGCCGCCCCAAATCCCGCCTCGGTAGAAACAACGATCATACAGACCCAGCGTTAGAGAAGGGCGAGCCATTGCCGGGCCACGACAACATGGAGAATCAAACCGAACAACCCGACTCTGTCAAAGATAATAGTCGAGACGACATCACACCGGACAGACACCTAGAGCAACAGAATGCCCATCAAAGGCTCGTTGCCACCGCAAGGAGTCTAAAAAAGCAGAAGCAAAGGCTCAAGGCTGCGCAAGACACACTCCAAATCAGATGGAGTAAAGTACTCAACACAGCAGCGAAGTACGGCGGCAATCGCCCCACCAAGAGCTACCCAAAGCGGAAGTTGCTACCTGAATTCGATGAGGAGGCCTTAGACCCCCCACAACCAAAAATTAAAACAGCCATCTGGCCGGATAGACGACCTCATGGCCAACATAAAGCGGCAAGCAACGCCGCACATAAGCCAATACGTGGTCTACGCGAGGGCTCGCATCAAAAGGACGGCAAAACCAGATCCATCTATGGACCACGCAAGCGTGCTCTAGCATATGATGCAACACAACAAACATCCGAACAACGTGGTACACCCGGATATAGGGGTGCCGCACACCCCCTATGTTTCACCGATGAGGTGCTGGACCATGAATTTCCAGAGGGATTCAAACCCGTAAACATAGAGGCATACGACGGAACAACAGACCCTGGGGTCTGGATTGAGGACTATATCCTCCATATCCATATGGCTCGGGGAGATGATCTCCACGCCATTAAGTATTTACCCCTCAAACTCAAAGGGCCAGCTCGGCACTGGCTTAAGAGCCTCCCCGAAAGCTCCATTGGAAGTTGGGAAGAGCTTGAAGATGCCTTTCGGGCAAATTTTCAAGGGACTTATGTCCGACCTCCGGACGCGGATGATTTGAGTCATATAACTCAAAAGCCCGGAGAGTCAGCCCGAAAGCTTTGGAATAGGTTTCTTACTAAAAAGAACCAAATTTTCGACTGTCCGGACGCCGAAGCCTTGACAGCTTTTAAGCATAGCGTCCGTGACGAATGGCTTGCCAGACACCTCGACCAAGAAAATCCGAGAACAATGGCAGCATTAACAAGCCTCATGACCCGCTTTTGCGCAGGTGAGGATAGCTGGCTAGCCAGATGCAGCACCAGCGACCCCAGTACATCCGAAGTTAGAGATGGAAATGGGAAATCACGGCGCAATAGCAATAACAAACGCCGGAATAAAGAAGACAACACGAAGAGCACGACAGTAAACGCCGGATTCAAAAGCTCTCGGCCAAGTCAGCAAAAGCCGCCCTCTAAAGGCGCCAGAGACGAACTGTCCAGCCTAAACAAAATTTTGGAACAAATATGTCAGATCCATAGCACCCCTGGTAAACCCGCTAATCATACCCACAGAGATTACTCAGCAAGCTCAACGCCGTACACAAGGGGGAGGATACACCAAGCGAAGACGAGGATGAGCCTCTCAAGCAAGACACTGGGGAACAAAAGAAATTTCCACCAGAAGTTAAAACAGTAAACATGTTACACGTGATCAAGGGGAGAAACAAAACGGCACTCCTAGAAAAATATGCCCAAGGGCCTATCACCGCGGAGTCCTGCCACTGGTCGTCTCAACCGATCACTTTCGACCACCGTGATTACTCAGCAAGTATCCGGCGTGCAGGATGGGCTGCCCTGGTATTAGACCCAATAATTGACGGATACCACTTCACATGAGTCCTGATGGACAGTGGCAGCAGTCTAAACCTGATATACCAGGATACAATCCGCGAAATGGGGATAGACCCAATGAAAATTTGCCATAGCAATACTACCTTTAAAGGAGTAACGCCAGGCCCAGGGGCTCATTGCACGGGCTCCCTGCTACTAAAGGTTATATTCGGCTTCTCCGATAACTTCCGTAGCGAACATTTAACCTTCCACATCGCTCCATTCCAAAGTAGCTATCAAGCATTACTTGGACGCGAAGCTTTCACTCGCTTTAATGCAATACCACATTACACTTCCCTCACGCTCAAGATGCCTGGTCCACGTGGCATCATTACAGTGAATGGAAGTATTGAGCGATCTTTGTGCGCCGAAGAGAGTGCGGCTGCCTTGGCAGCCGCACACTAAAAACGGCCTCACCAACTAAAGCATTTAACAGGTCGTCAAGACCATGGACATGGTTAGACGAGTCCGGCGCAGCTATATGTAATTCATACCAGATTGATGGTCACACCCCTATTACAAATACAAGGGGCTCAACGCGCACAGACAAGTGGCAATTTTTACTCATCTTGAACTATACATGGTTTCTTTAAAAACTATATTTTTGCACGACAACTTTTTTACCTAAGTTCCTCTCTTTTACAGATGATCATCGTGCTACACCCGTCCAGGATACGGCACAACGGAGACACAGGCGCAGACGTGCAGCAGGGACCCGCTCCAAGGATTCTTTTTAGATTAAGACCCTGCGTAAACCTTTTTTACTGTCTCTTGTTGATACAAATCCACCGAATTCTCAGCACAATTGAGAAGGATGCTGACGTCTTGGCATGTGGCCACGTCAGAATAATGCACGTACCTGGACACAAGGGGCTTCTTACAAAGGGCACTATTTAGGCCTGGTTTATACCATAAAGACCGAATACCTTAGGGAGTGTTCGGCGTCGCGAATTTGGCCTCATATGCATCAGCTCCGAATCATTGTCTTTGGTCAAATGTTGGGTTTTCCCGGCTCCTGTGTTTTGGTGCCTTACGTTCCGCTATACTGGCTAAGGCAGCACCAGGAGAACTACTGCGATTGTGCCCTGGTTCATCCGGACGAGCACCTCTGTAAAGAAAGCCGAAAACTGACTGTCATGATATAGCGTGAGACTGGTCAACCACTCGATGACCTATAGGGATGTTAGAATTCCTCCGCCTTAACGAAGGGCCGTTTCCCGGCCAGGCATGTACGCACCCCGAGATCGGGAGAGTGCGGAGCCACCAGGGGCTATCTAGTAGCCCCATTGTCAAACTCCTATGGCTAAGTGAAAGTGTTAACGCATTATAGTCCGGTTGCCTCGTTCGCTGCGCTATCACCTCCTTAATAGGACCAAGACGCTGGGTTAAGTGTGAACACGCGTTTTTTGCGAGCACATCCGCATTATATGCATGGGGGCTGAAGCCGACGACTACAATCTTTCAGGTTATACACATGTATACATAAACGGCCGCACAAGAGGCATCATACTACTTTCAGGCAAAAGTACAAACACAACCTTATAAAATTTCATAAAAACATTGTGTTTACAATGAGAATACATATCACTCAAACATAATATTCTTCGAGCACGGGGCCTCTATCAAACGAGCACCCTCGAGAACCTCCTCGAAATAGTGCTCGGCAGCTACTCGGCCTATGGCCAAACCCTGCGCTGCAACAGTGGTAGCGTCCATCTCTGCCCAGTATGCTTTAACACGGGCAAGGGCCATCCGCGAGCCTTCTATGCACGCTGACCTCTTCATCACATTAATGCGTGGCACTACACCAAGGACCTGCTGCACTAAGCTAAAATAGCTGTTCGGCTTTGGCTTTTCCGGCCATAGCTAATCCACGACAGACCTCATGGCAAGTCCGGACAACCTATTTAGTTCGGCCGATTCGGCTAGCTGATCAGTCAAAGGAAGCTGATGCTCTGGAACGTTGAATTGCGACCAGAACAGCTTGTCCACCCCACGATCTGTTTGACCTTGGAAGTATTTGGCCGCATCGGCAGCACTCGCTGCCAAGTCCATATATGCATCTGCCGAACTCCACAGTCGATCCAGAGGGGCATACCGTGGATCTCCGAACTTCCTCTGTAACATGAAGGGCTTCCCAGCCGCAATATCCCCGGCATCCCGCAGTTCCTCCTTCTTCGCTCTCATAGCAGAGCGGGTGTCTTTGTCCGCCATCGTGGCCTTCTCAAGGTCCGTTGCCTTCGCTTGGTTTTCTTTTTCAAGAAGCCGGCAATGGTCGGCAGTGTCTTTTAATTCTACGGCCATCTTGGCCATCTTCTCTTTGCTGTGGCCTTCTTGGCTTTCAACTCTTCGGCCGCCTTCAGAGCAACCGCATTACTAATCCTCGCTTGTTCCTTGGCTCGAGCAAGTTCTGCCTGCAAGGTTTCCACGGTGGCAGCTCCGTCTGTAGTCACAACATATTAAAGATACTGGCATCATGCTGCTCTTATTGTGTGACACTCACCAGAAAACATTACTTACCCTGTGATTCGTCAAGCCGCTTGTTAACAAGCTCGATGTCGGTGTCTACCGCATCCAGTTGCCGTTTTAATTCGGCAAACTCACTAGTCCGGCTAGCCACCGGAGCTTCCACCACCTGCACATAAAGGCAGTCTGGTTATTGCCTGGGACTATGATCCTTTGTTCGCCGCCGTTCTCGATGACAACCAGAGTCTCAGGGGCTACTATCTACATAGGGTACACCTAACATGTGCGGTACTATCACATATTATCTCACGTACCTCAAAGCCTGTCAGTAGACTCATAAAGGCTTCATGTAATCCGCTTTCAGCGGATGAAGTTCTTTCCATCACTGTACCCATCAGCGTATGGTGCTATTCTGAGATGGTCGCTCGCCCCAACAGCTCCCTCAGAACGTCCAACCGCATACCAGATGGTGCCGGACTCTTTTGTTCGCTCTCCTCTAGAGCCGGACGCTGGGGACTTCAGGGGTCTATGGGATTATCTTCTGGCCTCACCGGATCCGGAGAGGCCCTCTGTGACGACACTTCGGGGTCGCCCGCTTCTTGAGCGGAGGAGTCTGGGGGAGGCGTTTTTCTCTCCATCATCTCCGGAAGATCCCCCAAAGACGAGCTCAGCTGAGAAGGGCTAAGACCCGAACTATGCAATATATGCGGCGGTTATTTTCTCAGAAGAACGATAGTATACCTTCACTATTAAAGTATTTTTTGGAACACTTACGACTCATTGGAGGGCTGATCTGTAACACCCCGGATGTAATTTACCTAATATGTACTCCAACTCTTGCCGTTTCCGGCGCTAAGTTATTTTATTTTCTCGGGTTCGGGTTTTTGTCTCCGTGTGTTGTTGTTCTTGCCATGTCTAGCTTGTATAATGTGTATTCTTGATGGGTGTATGCTTAGATTGTCATGCCTTGCTCTGTAGTGAGTGCATCGAGCTCGTAAACATGCCTACTTGTTAACAGATTTGCATGTTCCAGTTTTTCACTAAGTCTGTGATCTGTTTATGTTTTTGCCATGTTCACATGCTTGCAATTGTATTTTCTGATCCCTTTTGGCTCAAGGTCACTAAGGGACTTTTGTTAAGCTCTTTTAGTAGCTCCATTCCATGCTTTACTTTGCCATGTTAAGTTCCTATAGCATCTAGTTTTCATGCTCCAAAGTGTGCTACCTGATCTGAAATTCCAGGCTTGTGTTAATTTCACTAAGTCTGAAATCTGTTTACCGTTTGCATTTTTGCCATGCTTGTTTGAGCCTGTTAATGGATGAATTGGCCGTAGCTCAGTGTTCATCTTTTGTCAAGAATCATGAGTGGATCCCTGCCATGTATTTTGTTGCCATGTTTGAGTGATGTAACATATTTATCTTAATGCATTTAGATGGCTACTTGCTATTTATCGCAGACCGGTGCCATATTTGTTTTGCTTGCCATTTCCAAACCGTGTCTCCGATTCCGGTGTTCTTTATATTGAATTCAAGCGAAATCACCTCACCTTTCCAGTGGCACACTTGGATTTCCAAGTTGAGGCCAGGTTCAATCATTCCTTGTCAAATCTTGCATATGCATCGCATATCGCATCCCGCATAGCATACCATGTTTGCATCATGTTGTTCGAGCATTTGCACGTGGTTGATTGTGTTCCTTTTGCTTGTTTGTCTTGTTTGAGTAGAGCCGGGAGACGAGTTCGCTAACGAGGAGCTCGTTGAGTTTGCTTTCAAGGATCCAGTCAACTCTGACAACTTTGTAGGCAAGATGATCATACCCTCGAAATCACTTCTATCTTTGCTTTGCTAGATGCTCGCTCTTTTGCTATGCCTATGCTACGATGCCTACCACTTGCTTATCATGCCTCCCAAATTGCCATGCCAAACCTCTAACCCACCATGTCCTAGCAAACCGTTGATTGACTATGTTACCGCTTTGCTCAGCCCCTCTTATAGCGTTGCTAGTTGCAGGTGAAGATTGGAGACCGTTCCTTGTTGGAACATTATTTTTCTTGTTGGGATATCACTATATTATATTGTTATATTAATGCATCTATATATTGGTAAAGGGTGGAAGCCTCGGCCTTTTTGCCTAGTGTTTTGTTCCACTCTTGCCGCCCTAGTTTCCGTCATATCAGCGTTATGTTCCCGGATTTTGCGTTCCTTACGTGGTTGGGTAATAATGGGAACCCCTTGACAAATCGCCTTGAATAAAACTCTTCCAGCAATGCCCAACCTTGGTTTTACCATTTGCCACCTAGCCTCTTTTTCCCTTGGGTTTTCGGAGCCCGAGGATCATCTTATTTAAACCCCCCGGGCCAGTGCTCCTCTGAGTGTTGGTCCAAACTAGAGTCCTGTGCAGCACCCCCTCGGGGAAACTCGAGGTTTGGTTTTAGTTGTATGGAGAGCTCATCTGAGTGTGCCCTGAGAACGAGATATGTGCAGCTCCTATCGGGATTTGTCGGCACATTCGGGCGGTGTTGCTGGATTTGTTTTAACTTGTCGGAGTTGTCTTGTAGAACCGGGATACCGAGTCTGATCGGAATGTCTCGGGAGAAGGTATATCCTTCATTGACCATGAGAGCTTGTCATGGGCTAAGTTGGGACTCCCCTGCAGGGATTTGAACTTCTGAAAGCCGTGCCCGCGGTTATGGGCAGACGGGAATTTGTTAATGTCCGGTTGTAGATAACTTGAACCTTAACTTAATTAAAATGAATCAACTTTGTGTGTTACCGCGATGGTCTCTTCTCGGCGGAGTCCGGGAAGTGAACACGGTGTTGGAGTAATGTTTGACGTAGTTGGTTCTCTAGTTCTTCGTTCGTGCCTTGCCTTCTCTTCTCGCTCTCTTTTGCGAACAGGTTAGCCACCATATATGCTAGTCGCTTGCTGCAGCTCCACATATTTACCTTGCCTTTCCTATAAGCTTAAATAGTCTTGATCGCGAGGGTGCGAGATTGTTGAGTCCCCGTGGCTCACAGATTATTTCCAAACCAGATGCAGGGCCCGATGACTCCGTTCCAGATGATGCGCTTGAGCTCAAGTGGGAGTTCGACGAAGACTCACGCCGTTACTATGTGTCTTTCCCTGACGATCAGTAGTGGTGCCCAGTTGGGGCGATCGGGACCGTGTCGCATGTTGGTTTGATCTTTTATTTTGGTACCGTAGTCGGACCATGATTGTATTGGTTGATGTAATGCTATTTATGTACTTTGTGTGACGTGGCGAGTGTAAGCCAACTATGTACCTTTCCCCTTATTATGTATTACATGGGTTGTTGTGAAGATTACCTTACTTGCGACATTGCTTTCAATGCGGTTATGCCTCTAAGTCATGCTTCGACACGTAGGAGATATAGCCGCATCGAGGGCGTTACAAGTTGGTAATCAGAGCCTTCCCCGACCTTAGGAGCCCCATTGCTTGATCGAATTAGCAGCCGTTGTTGAGTCTAGAAAAATGTTTTGAGTCATTTAGGAATTATATATCAGAGAGTTTAGGAATTCTTTTTACTCCCTAGTCCCATCATCGCTCTGGTAAGGCATCCTGACGTAGAGTTTTGACTCTTCTCTTCTCAAATTTCACTAAATTTTTTTTAGGATCACGCGGGTATCTTGGAATCGTTCCGATGGATTTGTGACGAGAACATTGTTCTTGGTGCCTCCTGTCATTTAGGGGTTGTGGCAGTGTCCCGGGGAGTTGAGCTCCGAGGTGTTGTCATCACAATTTTATCGTTGAAGTTCTGGAATACCTGAGTTTAGTTCGCCGACATCGAAAATCTCTTTTATGCAGTTGTTGGTGAGATAACCTCGACGCCACCCAGTACTGGGGCGGGAGTTCGGGAGTATTGCCATAACTCGTATAACGGATGCTTTTCGAAGGTTGAGGTAGACAATTTCCGAAGTTTTTCTCGGTTATGTGTTGAAGGATGGATACAGCTGGATGTAGGATTTGCTAGATTTGGGTGAGGTATTATGCTTCCCCTGTATCCCCAACACCTGATTGCATAACCGGAAAGGTTCGGGAGTTTCATATGTGGGAATTCTTGTAGCTCTAGTTCTTCTTCCACGGATATTTGGTTTGAGATTGGGTGATCTTTACCGAGTATTCGTTCTTGTTCCGTACCTTGTTGATTTATTCCTCTACCTAAATTCTAAGTGGCTTCTCACTTTATGGATATGTGACCATTTCAATTGGAATGCATTCGTTCATTTTGTTCGGATGTGAAGGCTATATGTTGCAATTTCTATCCGTTGGATTCAGCTTCAATATTTTGTTAATCAATGTGCTAACGGATGTCACCCTCTTCAGGATGGCTCCCGCTAAGAGCAGCAATCAGAATCAGAATCAGGATCCGCCACCACCACCTCCACCTCCGGAGGCATGGCAAGCTGTGATGGCCGCTACCAATGCAAACACGCAGTTGATCATGCAAATTCTTCAAGAGCGCAATCAAGCGAACCAAGGAAACCAAGGCAACAATCAGAATCACTTTGCTACACTCAACTAGTTCCTTGCTAACCATCCAAAGACCTTTAGCAATTGTGTTGAGGCAACTGATGCTGACGATTGGCTTGTGGACTTGTGCAAGCATTTCGAGTGCAGTAACGTCAGGCCTGAGGAATTTGTCAAGTTCGCTTCCTTCCAACTCAAAGACCAAGCTGCAGAATGATTCCAGCAGTACAAAGATTCCAGAGGAGGCCGTGTGATTACCTGGGATGAATTCCGTCAAGACTTCAAAGCTCATCATATTCCTTAGAGCGTGGTTGAAAGCAAGCGTGAGGAATTCCGCAACCTGAAGCAAGGCTCTATGTCTGTCTATGACTACAACAAGTTGTTTCAGAAGCTCGCCTGCTTTGCTAAGCAGGACGTCCCTGACGAGAAGAGCATGATATACCAGTTCAGGGGTGGTCTCAGAGAAGAAATCCAGCTAGCTCTCGTTCTCTTTGAGCCCAAGAGGTACGATGAGTTCTACAACATGGCATTGAAGCAAGAGGCCGCTGAACTGAAGTGTGATGCTTCCAAGAAGCGAGTCAGAGACGCTACTCCTTCTTCCTCTACTCAAGTGGCCAAGCAGCAGAAGTATTGGCTTCCTCCTCCTCCGTCCCGTCAGCCGTTTCAACAGAAGAGCAAAGGTGGCAGTGGATCTTCCCACCCACCCAACCCTGGCTTTCAGAACATGACTTCGTCTCAAGCTCCAAGATCGAGTGCTCCGTATCACCGTTCGCTTTCAGAGGTCACGTGCAACAAGTGCCAACAGAAGGGTCACTATGCCAACAAATGCTTCAATCAGAGGCGTCTCCCTCCTCCTCCTCCTGTGAGATCGGCAAGTACAGCTGTGGTCAAGCATAACCCCAAGTACGCCAAGGTCAACATGGTGAATGCAGCTCAGGCAGAGGACTCGTCAGATGTCATCATGGGCAACCTTCCTGTTAACGATGTTCCTGCAAAAGTACTTTTTGACACTAGTGCATCGCATTGTTTCATTTCCAAACCTTTTGCATCGAAGTATGAGTGCGATTATCAGTATCTGCAAAATTCTTTGCAAATCGTGTCACCGGGCAAGCAAATGACAGCTAATTTCTGCGTCCTGGATATTACTATCACGTTGGGCGACTACAAATTTCTAGCTTCTCCTATTGTTCTGGGCGACTTGGATATTGATCTTATTCTCGGAATGGATTGGCTTTCTAAGCACAAGGCGCATCTTGATTGTGCTACCAGGCAGATACAATTGGCTCATTCATCTGAGGATGTAATTGTCTTTGCCGCTCGTGATGATACAATCCGTCTGTTTTCTCTCAATGAGAAGGGTGAACTAGATGCCATCTCACAAATTCCAGTCGTTTGCGAATATCAAGACGTCTTTCCAGAAGAGCTTCCAGGAATGCCTCCGCACTGGCCAGTTGAATTCGTCATCGATCTTGAGCCTGGCACGGAACCGGTTTGCAAGCGTCCTTACAAGCTCGGACCTGAAGAGTTGAAGGAGCTAAAGAAGCAACTCGATATTCAAGAGCGAATGGGTCTCACCCGACCTAGTTCTTCTCCGTGGGGTTGTGGAGTTCTTTTTGTGAAGAAGAAGGATGGAACGGACCGACTTTGTGTTGACTACCGTCCCTTGAACAAGAAGACTATCAAGAACAAGTACCCACTTCCCAACATCAACGAGCTGTTCGAACAACTCAAAGGTGCCCAAGTATTCTCCAAGCTTGATCTCCGTATGGGTTATAGTTGTACGGATTGCTTATCTGAGTGTGCCCTGAGAACGAGATATGTGCAGCTCCTATCGGGATTTGTCGGCACATTCGGCGGTGTTGCTGGATTTTTTTTAACTTGTCGGAGTTGTCTTGTAGAACCGGGATACCGAGTCTGATCGGAATGTCTCGGGAGAAGGTATATCCTTCATTGACCATGAGAGCTTGTCATGGGCTAAGTTGGGACTCCCCTGCAGGGATTTGAACTTTTGAAAGCCGTGCCCGCGGTTATGGGCAGATGGGAATTTGTTAATGTCCGGTTGTAGATAACTTGAACCTTAACTTAATTAAAATGAATCAACTGTGTGTGTTACCGCGATGGTCTCTTCTCGACGGAGTCCGGGAAGTGAACATGGTGTTGGAGTAATGTTTGCCGTACTTGGTTCTCTAGTTCTTTGTTCGTGCCTTGCCTTCTCTTCTCGCTCTCTTTTGCGAATAGGTTAGCCACCATATATGCTAGTCGCTTGCTGCAGCTCCACATATTTACCTTGCCTTTCCTATAAGCTTAAATAGTCTTGATCGCGAGGGTGCAAGATTGCTGAGTCCCCGTGGCTCACAGATTACTTCCAAACTAGATGCAAGGCCCGATGACTCCGTTCCAGATGATGCGCTTGAGCTCAAGTGGGAGTTCGACGAAGACTCACGCCGTTACTATGTGTCTTTCCCTGATGATCAGTAGTGGTGCCCAGTTGGGGCGATCGGGACCGTGTCGCATGTTGGGTTGATCTTTTATTTTGGTACCGTAGTCGGACCATGATTGTATTGGTTGATGTAATGCTATTTATGTACTTTGTGTGACGTGGCGAGTGTAAGCCAACTATGTACCTTTCCCCTTATTATGTATTACATGGGTTGTTGTGAAGATTACCTTACTTGCGACATTGCTTTCAATGCGGTTATGCCTCTAAGTCGTGCTTCGACACGTAGGAGATATAGCCGCATCGAGGGCGTTACATGATCCCCCCGCGGATTTTGTGCGACAAGAACACCCCCCGAGGCAGGACCCTCTGTTGGAGACTTCTTCTCCCGTTTGGAGGCCTCGGCTTCCGGATCCTCAGAAGCAGTCCTTTTCCTCCCCCGGTTATCCTCCTTCATGGAGCCACTCATTCCCTCGGTTGGAACTGGCAGCGATGGGGGCCCGCGTCTGCCCGTATTATTCTCCCCTGTATCTTCCTTCGAGGGCTCCGGGCAAGGTGCGAGCTCGAGCATCTTTTCCAATACCGGATTTTCCCTACCCTCATCTTCGCCTTTGTTAGCCAGTCCTGGTCAAAGAGCGAACTCTCAGAAATAACTTCATGATAAATAAAAGACAATGTGTTCGGTTAGACGGTTTCTTACTTGTTCAGCAGCGCGGTTACTACTCAGGCCCACGTCCTCGGTAGTATCCTGACACTCTATTTGAGGTCCAAAGAATGACTTGTACATCTCCTCGTACGTCAGGCCGAGGAAGCTTTGAATGGCACGCAGTTCTTCTGGGTTGAACTCCCACAAGCGAAGGGGCCGGTGTTTGCAAGGCTGGACTCGACGAACCATCATAACTTGCATTACCACAACCAAATTAAAATCTCCCTCGAAGAGATCTTGAATGCGGCTTTGCAGTATAGGCACATCCTTGGCTAGACCCTAGCTCAGACCTCTGCTAATCCACATCATCAGTTGTGGTGGGGGGCCCGAGCAGAAAGCGGGGGCAGCCGCCCACTTGGCACTTCTGGGAGCCATGACGTAAAACCACTCCCGTTGCCATAATTCGGACACCTCTGGAAAGGAACCTTTCGGCCACGGAGCTCCTGCCATCTTGCCTATTAACGCGCCTCCGCATGCTGCATGTTGACCCTCGATCATCTTCGGCTTCACTTCAAAGGTCTTGACCCACAGACCGAAGTGAGGGGTAATGCGGAGGAAGGCCTCACACACGACAATAAATGTCGAGATGTGGAGAAAGGAGTCCGGAGCTAGATCGTGGAAATCTAGCTCATAATAGAACATCAAACCCCTGACGAAGGGATCCAGAGTGAGGCCCAGGCCTCGGAGGAAGTTGGAGACGAACACAACGTTCTCGTTGGGCTCAGGAGTAGGGACAACCTGCCCTCGAGCAGGCAGCCGATGCAAAACCTCGGCGGTCAGGTATCTGGCCTCCCTCAACTTTTTGATGTCCTCTTCCATAACGGAGGAGGGCATCCATCAGCCTTGAAAGCTGGACCCGGACATGATTGAAGATCCGGAGCACCTGACCTGGGCTTTGGGTGTTAGAACTCGAGGCGGGGGAGGGGTTCGATTGTGCACAAGAGGGAAAAAGCGAAAACCTTGTCCCTTTATAAAGAGGGTGAATATCAAGCGTCCCCTCCATAGCCGTTTAGGACTTGCCTATAATCTAGGAGTCCTAGACACGGTTGGGTTACCCACGGCCATATTAATGAGAATCCCGTAATTGGGGGAACACGATCTCTGCTTTGACAAGACGTGTCAAGAAACCGCCTCGCCTTATGTGTGGAGCTGGTTGAAGAAAAACGGTTCGAATAATCACCGGGCCATGACATAATGTCATGCTGCCAAAACAAGTCAGCAAATTAGATTTGCGAAAATATTATTCTCTCTACGGTGGTATGTGGAACTTATTTTGTAGGGTCAGACACTATCCTCGTATTCAATATCTTCTGTGATGTATTCGGAGAAGGAACCCGCCTTGCAATGCCGAAGACAATACTGCGCGCCGGACTCATCGTCGTTGAAGCCTGGTTTAGGGGCTACTGAGGGAGTCCTGGATTAGGGGGTCTCCGGACAGCCGGACTATCTCCATTGGCCGGACTATTAGACTATGAAGATACAAGATTGAAGACTTCGTCTCGTGTCCGGATGGGACTCTACTTGGCGTGGAAGGCAAGCTAGGCAATACGGATATGGATATCTCCTCCTTTGTAACCGACCTTGTGTAATCCTAACCTTCTCCGGTGTCTATATAAACTGAAGGGTTTTAGTCCGTAGGACAACAACCATAACATACAATCATACCATAGGCTAGCTTCTAGGGTTTAGCCTCTCCGATCTCGTGGTAGATCTACTCTTGTACTACCCATATCATCAATATTAATCAAGCAGGACGTAGGGTTTTACCTCCATCAAGAGGGCCCGAACCTGGGTAAAACATTGTGTCCCCTGCCTCCTATTACCATCCGGCCTAGACGCACAGTTTGGGACCCCGTACCCGAGATCCGCCGGTTTTGACACCGACACACACCAACAGGGATTGTTGGGTGTTCAAGCAGGCCAGCAAGTTAATTGCCGAAAACAAAGATAAGGGGCCACATAGCGATGATGAGGAGGAGCCCCGGCAGCCGAATACCGGAGGACAGAAGAGGTTCCCCCCACAAGTGCGGACGGTGAACATGATATATGCAACCCACATCCCCAAGAGGGAGCGGAAGCGTGCGCTCAGGGACATATATGCATTGGAGCTAGTCGCCCCAAAGTTCAACCCATGGTCCTCATGTCTGATCATCTTCGATCGCAGGGACCACCCCACTAGTATCCGTCATGGCGGATTCGCCGCACTGGTCCTAGACCCAATCATTGACGGATTCCACCTCACTCGAGTCCTTATGGATGGCGGCAACAGCCTGAACCTGCTTTATCAGGACACAGTGCGCAAAATGGGTATAGACCCCTCAAGGATCAAACCCACAAAAACGATCTTTAAAGGCGTCATACCAGGTGTAGAGGCCCATTGCACATGGTCAGTCACACTAGAAGTGGTCTTCGGATCCCCGGATAACTTCCGAAGCGAAGAGTTAATCTTCGATATAGTCCCGTTCCGCAATGGTTATCATGCACTGCTTGGGCGAACCGCATTTGCGAGATTCAATGCGGTATCGCATTATGCATACCTCAAGCTCAAGATGCCAGGACCTCGGGGGGTCATTACAGTTAATGGAAATACAGAGTGCTCTCTCCAAACGGAGGAGCACACTGCGGCCCTCGCAGCAGAAGCACAAAGCAGCCTCTTAAGGCAATCCACTAGTTCGGCGATTAAGGACCAGAACACCTTCAAGCGCGCCCGGGGTAATCGGCAACACGACCGCCTGGCACGTTCCAAGCTCGCATAGCAATACGGCCTCCACCCCGGCCCAAGCCAAACGGCGATATCTGTGCCACGCGTACATAATTACGCATTAAAAATACCATGGGCACAGGTAGGGAGGGGGCATGACCACGGCACGCTCCAAGACGCGGCTTAAACCGCACTAGGGGCTTCCCGCCTTGTTATTTTTCTCTTTCATGACTTTAATCTCTGGAAACCCTGTCCGGCAGCATGATTGCCGAACACATGATGCAGCAACTAAGGAGGCAGAAAGCTACGTCACACCACGGAACTCCCAGGTGGATTACGATAACGAGTAAATACTTGCTTTAATACTATTCCTCAGCTTGCCCTTGGAGGGGACATGTCAAATAGTCCTATTTTTTTTCCTTACGCACTATCTGTATCATTATGCTTTACCGCACCTTTTTGAATAAATAATGCATATCATTATATATACATATGTTCATTCATGACATCCAGCACCCGTACACTTTGGTACGGCCAATACACCAGGGGCTTAAGTACCCCACAATATGGTGTGACAAGTCCGAACACTTCCACAAGTGCGACACCCCGAACTTATAGCATTATATGCATCAGCTCCGAATCATGTCTTTGGTCAATAGTTGGGTCTGCCCGGCTCCCATGTTTTGGTACCTTACGTTCCGCTATATCGGCTAAGGTAGCACTGGGAGAACTACTGCGATTGTGCCCCGGTTCTACTGGGCTAAGCACCTCAGTAGAGAAAGCTAAAACTGACTGTCATGATAAGGCGAGAGACTGGTCGTTGTTCGAGAGGTTTTCGAGTCCCTAAAGACTTATGCCGCTTAGAGCGAGGAGTCGGCTCTATCCGGCTTAAAGGCATGTATCACGCCCCGAATTCGGCCTTCCGAATACCAGGGGCTTCGCCGAAATTTAAAATTATAGAATTCTACGGCTAAGTGAGAGTGATAAAGCATTATTAGTCCGGTTTCCTTGTTCGCTGTGCTGAGCACCTCCCTCGAAGGACCCAAAAATGGGAACAAGAGTGCTCAGGTTTATCCCGAACCCCCCAGCACTCGTGGCATGGGGGCAGAAGCCGAGGACTAGCCATCTCTCAGATTGGATAAACAGCCAAACAGAAGGTAATATTTTAAATTCAAACAAGTGTTGCATAGCGCATATGAAAAAAGTTTTCATCATACAGGATCACACGAGCAAGTTTACTCAAATATTACATCCTTTGGACATTCGTCCGCTACAAGACGGGCACCCTTCAGGACACCCTCATAATACATTTCGGGGGTGCGATGCTCCTTGCCCTGCGGCGGCCCCTCCTTCACCAGCTTCACAGCATCCATCTTGGCCCAATGCACTTTCGCACGGGCGAAATCCCGACATGCACCCTCGATGCAGACAGATCGCTTGATAACTTCCAGCCGTGGGCAGGCTTCTATAAGTCGCCTCACCAAGCCGAAGTAGCTGTTGGGAAGGGCATCGCCAGGCCACATCCGGACTATGAAGCCCTTCATGGCCTGTTCAGCCGCCTTGTGTAGCTCGACCAGCTGCTTCAGCTGGTCGCTCATAGGCACCGGGTGTTCGGTCCCAGTATACTGGGACCAGAACAGCTTCTCCGTTGAGCTTCCCTCCTCGGCCTAGTAAAACTGTGCGGCATCCGACACGCTGTGGGGCAAATATGCGAATGCTCCTGGAGAGCTCCGGACTCGGGTAAGTAACAAGTAATTTACTTTCACATGCTTGCTCTGCATAAAGAATGCCTTACCCGCCGCTATCTTCCTCATCGCACCAATTTCTTGGAGGGCTTTTTGGGCTTCAGCCTTGGCATTTTTCGCGCTCTCAAGAGCCGCGGCAAGCTCGGACTCTTGCGTCTTCGAGTCACGCTCCAGGGCCTCGTGCTTCGACATGAGAGCTTGGAGCTCCTGCTGCACCTTGCCAACCCGTGCCTCTTGCCTTTCTCGCTCGGTGCGCTCCTTGGCCACTTTGTCTTCAGCCTCGGACAACACTTGCTTTAGGGACGCCACTTTGGTCGTGGCCCCTGGCAAATTCATGATGATCCTGTCATTTTGCAATCGCATCTTTTGTATATATTTATCTCTATAGAGAGGGTAATACTGACCTTTGTTCTCCTCGAGCTTCCTCTTGGCAAGGCCGAGCTCGTCCTTGGACCCCTTAAGGTCCTGCTTCAGTGCGGCGACCTTCGCAGTCAGTGCGGCAGATGCCAGCAGCGAAGCCTGCATACGCATATTGACATACTTATATTAGACTCCTGCGATATTATTTGATCCTCTGTTCGGCTTTTCTTTGTGAACACCGAACAGAGCTTTAGGGGCTACTGTCTATGCGGCAATATTTTTCCCCATATTTCAAAAACTTACCTCAAAGCCTGTTAGAAGGCTGGCACAGGCTTCAGTCAATCCGCTCTTGGAGGACTGAACCTTCTGGACCACCGCACTCATAATAGTGCGGTGCTCTTCGTTGATGGAAGCGCTCCCAGCAGATTGTCCGGTGCCTCCGGTTGGACAGAGGTCACCGGCACAGGCATCTTGCCCCTTTTAGAAGGAGGCCGCCTGCCCGAGTCCGGAATCACTGGGGGTTCCGGCGCGGTGTTCGGCTGAGGGCCGAACTCGGAGCCCTCGGGAGCCTTGCTCCCTCTGCTTCCGGAGTTCGGAAGGTCGCCTTGAGGCGCCTCTGGGATTGTCTCCCCTCGACCAGGTGCCTCTTGAGACAATACCTCGGCGTTGTCCGTAGGGAAGGGGGAGGTGGCGGTCGGAAGTGGATCGCTATCCATATCTGATGAATCCAAGGAACCACTCGATGATATGTCGACTTGGGCTCGGGGCGGACTGCATGATTATATCCGGCGTTAGGAGAATCTGTGCAATAAAGGAACGCTACGAGTCACTCTGGTGCCCGAATACTTACGACTTCGCCAGGGGCTTGGCCCTGGGCGGCCACTCCTCTTCGCTGTCGGCGGCATTGGTGAAGTAGTCCGGAGGAAGGGTCCTTCCCTTCTTGGACCCTCCGGCCTCCTCATTTGGGGCGGCCTTCCTTTTCTTTTCTCCCCCTGTTGGAGGGGAAGAGGCCTCTTTTTCCTCCTCCTCATCTTCGTGGGAGGAGTGCGCCTCGGAGTCATCGGACGATGAGTCTGACACCACCGGGCGCCGGGAACTCTTTCGGGTTCCCGTGGCCTTCTTCTTGGCCTTCTTCTCCGGCACCACGTAAGGTGCCGGAACCAGCAGCTCCGCCAAGCGGGCGTCTGCTAGGCCTTCGGGTAAAGGAGCCAGATAGTCGACCTGTCCGGCCGTCTCCTGCCAGTCCTATCAAAGGTACGGGAGTTTAGATCCCGCATAGAGTCAAACTATGAAAGACGAGTATCCTGTAAGAGGTAAAACAGCTTACCGCGCTGGCTTGGCGCTTCGCGCAGAATCCGTGATCCTTGGTAGTGGGAGGGAGAACCTCGACGCCCTTGAATAGCACCTTCCAGGCATCCTCGTGTGTTGTATCGAAGAGCCTGCTCAGAGTTTGGTGCTGGTCCGGGTCGAACTCCCACAAGTTGAAAGCCCGTTGTTGACACGGGAGGATCCGGTGGATGATCATGACCTGGACTACGTTGACGAGTTTGAGCTTCTTGCTCACCATGTTTTGGATACATGTTTGGAGTCCGGTCAGCTCTCCCGAACTACCCCAAGATAGGCCCTTCTCTTGCCAGGAGGTGAGCCGCGTGGGGATGCCAAATCGGAACTCGGGGGCCGCTGCCCATCCAGGGTTACGCGGCTCGGTGATGTAGAACCACCCCAATTGCCACCCCTTTATGGTCTCCACAAAGGAGCCCTCGAGCCATGTGATGTTGGGCATCTTGCCCACCATGGCGCCTCCGCACTTCGCCTGGCGGCCGCTCACTACCTTCGGCTTGACATTGAAGGTCTTCAGCCATAAGCCGAAGTGGGGCTTGATGCGGAGGAAGGCCTCGCACACGACGATAAACGCCAAGATGTTGAGGATGAAGTTCGGGGCCAGATCATGGAAATCCAGGCCGTAGTAGAACATGAGCCCCCGGACGAATGGGTGGAGAGGAAATCCCAGTCCGTGGAGGTAATGGGTAAGGAACACTACCCTCTCATGGGGCCTGGGGGTGGGGATGAGCTGCCCCTCATCTGGGAGCCGGTGCGCGATGTCGTCGGGCAGGTATCTAGCTCTCCTCAGCTTCTTGATGTGTCCCTCCGTGACGGAGGAGACCATCCACCCGCCTCTCGCTCCGGACATGGTTGGAGAAGGTTGAGGTGGGAAATGCGGACTTGGGCGCTGGAGCTCGAGTGTGCGAAAATGGATGAGCAATGGAGGAAGAAGGCGTGGATGAAAAGGTGAATCCTTATCCCTTTATATGGACGGCCGAAACTATGCATCCCCACTAGCCTGGTAAAACTCTCTTATCCCCCGAGCACCGTAATCGATGGCGCGGTTGGGTTACCCACGCCCGTACTGATGAGAATCCCGTAATAAGGGGACACGATCTCTGCTTTGACAAGACATGTCAAAAAACTGCCTCGCGTTATGTGTGGCGCTAGTTAAAGGAAACGGTTCAAATAATCACCGGGCCATGACATAACGTCATATTGCCGAAACGTGTTAGTAGATTAGATTTGTGGAAATATTATTCTCTCTATGGTGGTATATGGAACTCATTTTGCAGGGTCGGACACTATCCTTGTATTCAAATTCTTCCGGGGTGTATTCGGAGGAGGAACCCGCCTTGCAATGCCGAAGACAACACTGCGCGCGGACTCATCGTCATTGAAGCCTGGTTCAGGGGCTACTGAGGGAGTCTGGGATTAGGGGTCTCCAGACAGCCGGACTATATCCTTTGGCCGGACTGTGGGACTATGAAGATACAAGATTGAAGACTTCGTCTCGTGTCCGGATGGGACTCTACTTGGCGTGGAAGGCAAGCTAGGCAATACGGATATGTATATCTCCTCCTTTGTAACCGACCTTGTGTAACCCTAGCCCTTTCCGATGTCTATATAAACCGGAGGGTTTTAGTTCGTAGGACAAAACAATAACATACAATCATACCATAGGCTAGCTTCTAGGGTTTAGCCTCTTCGATCTCGTGGTAGATCAACTCTTGTAATACTCATAGCATCAAGAATAAATCAAGCAGGACGTAGTGTTTTACCTCCATCAAGAGGGCCCGAACCTGGGTAAAACATCGTGTCCCCTGCCTCCTGTTACCATCCGCCTTAGAGGCATAGTTCGGGACCCTCTACCCGAGATCCGCCGGTTTTGACACCGACAGAGATGATCATATTTTGTAAAAGTTATCGACAACTGGCAGGAGCCTTATGGTTGTCGCTTTATTGTATGAAATGCAATCGCCACGTAATTGCTTTACTTTATCACTAAGCGGCAGCGATAGTCGTAGAAGCAATAGTTGGCGGGACAACAACGATGCTACGATAGAGATCAAGGTGTCAAGCTGGTGACGATGATGATCATGACGGTGCTTTGGAGATGGAGATCAATGGCACAAGATGATGCTGGCCATATCATATCACTTATTTTAATTGCATGTGATGTTTATCATTTATTGTAGAGACCAGACCTCAGACGGTCCAATCTCTGTGCTCCGGTGTCATCCCTGGATCAATAATGCTGACACCACACAGTACTTGAAGGATTTCTAACAGAGTAGCAATCACACACTTATTACATCGAGTGTCTCAAAAGAGAACTTATTACAATAAATATGGCTTAAGGCCATCTAATAACGATAACAGCGGAAGGCTTCAAAGATAAGTGACTCCATCAACTCCAACGGCATCACTGAGTATATAACCACGACCTAAGGCACCTTAATCATCGTCTGAAAAGTCTGCAACATTAACATTGCAGCCCGAAACGGGTCAGCACATGGAATATGCTGGCAAAGTAACACATAGAGAGTAATACAAGAATATGGCTATTCTATATGCATATATGGCTGGTGGAAAGCTCTATAGTTACAGTTTTGTGTAAAGCAAAATTTTCCCTACTGCAAAGGAATAAATTTTATTTAACTATCATGGTAGTTGTTAAACATTGAGAATGGTTGACAGCATTCTCAATCCCAATTAAGCATCATCATTAAAAACCCAACAATTAACTTTAGAGTAACATGATGAGATTCACATGATAATCCAGGTACTAGATACTCAAGATGTCCATAACCAGGGACACGGCTAACCATGATTAGTTTATACACTCTGCAGATGTTTGTGCACTTTTCCCCACAAGACTCGATCTCCTTCGTTGGTTATCTCGCACGCATGGTGTTTGAGAAACGGATGACCGAGACATAGTCTTTCAGAAGCACTAACACCTTACGAACGGGTGGACCGTACCAACCTACATCCCCTACATCTGCTAGTCTACCACTGTAAGAGTTCGCACGACTTAGTCAACTATGCTAGAGCCCATAGTAGCTTGTGGCTGCACATGGAAGTTTCTAGCATGAATAATCTCATGATCCCTTTGAGCCTGGGTGGCGGTCCAAAAGAAAACAGGCAATCACTGGAATACCTAGGTGCCTTAATCCACCCAGATGTGTGTTTAGGTTTCCACCTTAAATAAACCATTAATTAACAAAGCTCACATCTGTCATGGATACACTCACCCAATCCACGTCTACTAGCATAGCATAGCAATAATAAGCAAACATAGAGTAACTCCCAAAGGTTTGATAATAAACAGGTAATAGGTTCTACCTCAACTACTCCCCAAACCCACAATTTAATTAGATCCTAATCAGGCAATGTGTGAGGATTGATCTAATGCAATAAAACTGGGTAGTAGGAGGTATGATCAAAGTGTTAGTTGCCTTGTTGATGATCCAGGAAACCTAGCGATTCGAAGTAGCAAGCGGCGCACTCCGGGTACTCTATCGCAAACAAACAAGCACACAATAAGTACTCAACTATTGCACAGGTAAAACTCAAACAAGAGATCTAACCAGAAAGTTCAACTTAAGAACTCCGGTTGGGAAAAAGAAACAAAACGAACAAAGCAACGAAAGACAAACGACAAAAGAAACAAGCTTCATTTACTATTCTGGATCTAAGCCAATTTTTACAATGGCAAAAACTTGTTTGAGTTGTATAAATGGAAAGAGGGTTTCGAGATGAAACTCCAGGCGCTTGAATCGCCTGATTCCGATAAACGAGCAAAAAGATAAACTAGAACGAACATCGGATCAGAGATCGCGATCAGAAAAACCGCGGATTTATTCCGAGAAAAAGAAAAACGACGAATAGTTAACGAACGAACGTTCGTTAAAAGAAACTAAACGAAAAACATGTTCGTTAAAACGAACGGACGAACAGGTGTTCGCTAACTAAATAAACCGGAAAAAACCGATCTATTTATTTAGAAAAAACGGAAACAAGGGTTTTCAAAAAACAAACCGAATCGGTTTTTTCTAAAAAACCGGATGGCGGCTACCTCGGTGGCGGCGGCGGCTATCCGGCGGGGCTCCGGCAGGGCGGTGGGTGGCGCGAGGCGGCGGGGTGGCGGCTTCGGGCGGCGCGGGGCGCGGCAAGCGGCGCGACGGTGACTCCGGGCGGCGCGGGGCGCGGCAAGCGGCGCGACGGCGGCAGGCGGCGTGCGGCGGCATAGGCGGCGGTTATAAAGGGGGCGGGGGAGGTCGACATGGGGGAGGGGTCGGCCTCGGGAGGCGTGTCCTCCCCGGACACGGCGGCGGCGGCGATCGGGACACCGGTCTCGATCCGGCTGGAGGCGGCGGCGGCGGCGATCGGGACTCCGGGCCCGATCCGGCTGGAGGCGGCGGCGGCTGGCTGGGCCGGCCTGCTCGGCTGGGCCCTTGGCCATGTCGGGCGCGGGGTTTTTTTAAACAATTTCACTGCGCCTAAAAAATCTAGAAAAATAAATAAAAATCTAAAAATGCCAAAACGAATTTTCTCCGTCTAAATAAAATATTTAGAACAGGATGAACATTTTTTTGGCTCTAAATGAAATTTTTGAAAACGTGCAATTTTTCCTAAATTCAAATAAAATAGCAAATAAAACCAAAATAAAATCTTATTTGATTTTTTTTATTAAATGCTCAATATTTCTTTATTTTGGGAAAGTCATTTTATTCCCTCTCTCATATTTTGATAATAGAAATAATTGAAGATAAAATAAATAAAATCAAATGATCCCTATTTCAAAATTTGAGAAAACTCAAATATGAAAATAACAAAATCCCCAACTCTCTCTGAGGGTCATTGAGTTGCGTAGAGTTTCTAGGATCAACCAGAAAAGCAATAAAATATGATATGTAATGATGATCTAATGTATAACATTCCAAATTGAAAATTTGGGATGTTACAATCCTACCCCCCTTAAGATGAATCTCGCCCTCGAGATTCGGGTTGGCTAGAAAATAGGTGAGGGTGGTCCTTCAGCAATTCTTCCTCTCGCTCCCAGGTGGCTTCATCCTCCGTGTGGTGGCTCCACTGAACTTTGCAAAACTTCATAACCTTGCTGCGGGTGACTCGACTGGCATACTCTAGAATCTTGAGTGGTTTCTCCTCATAGGTCAAATCACTGTCCAACTGAATTGCTTCCAGCGGCACTGTATCTCTCAGCGGTATATCAGCCATCTCTGCGTGGCACGTCTTCAACTGGGAAACGTGGAACACGTCATGAACTCCTGATAATCCTTCAGGTAATTCCAACTTGTAGGCTACTTCTCCCATACGTTCCAAAACTTTGTATGGGCCTACAAAATGTGGCGCTAAGTTTCCCTTAACTCCAAAGCGCTTAACTCCTCGAAGTGGTGATACTCGAAGATAAACTCGGTCTCCGACTTCGTAAACTGTCTCCTTGCGTTTAGAATCCGCGTAGCTCTTCTGCCTGGACTGGGCTACCTTGAGCCTGCCGCGAATCAATTTCACTTTCTGTTCAGACTCCTTAATCAGATCCGGTCCAAACAACTGACGGTCTCCAACTTCATCCCAAGACAATGGGGTCCTGCACCTCCTTCCGTACAAGGCTTCGAAAGGGGCCATCTTCAAACTAGATTGATAGCTGTTTTTGTAAGAGAACTCTGCATATGGCAAATTCTCGTCCCAACTAGATCCGTAATCTAGCGCACAAGCTCTCAGCATATCCTCCAAAATCTGATTGACTCTCTCGGTCTGTCCATCTGCCTGCGGATGGAAAGCTGTACTAAACTCTAGTCTGGTACCCAAAGTTTCATGCAACTGATTCCAGAACTTTGAGGTAAATGGGGTTCCTCTATCTGATACAATGCTCTTTGGAACTCCATGCAGACATACGATTCTGGTCATGTATATCTTTGCCAACTTTGCACTGGTATAGGTAGTCTTCACTGGAATGAAATGGGCTACCTTTGTCAAACGATCGACTACAACCCATATTGAGTCATAGCCTGAACGAGTTTTGGGTAAACCCGTAATAAAATCCATGCCTAACTTATCCCACTTCCATTCGGGTATCGGCAATGGCTGTAGCAATCCTGCTGGCTTCTGATGCTCTGCCTTTACTCTCTGACATACATCACAAACTGCTACATACTCCGCAATATCCTTCTTCATTCCGGTCCACCAGAAAGTATCCTTCAAATCCAAATACATCTTGGTATTTCCTGGGTGAATCGAATATGGTGAATCATGTGCCTCTTGCAGAATTAACTTCCTGATCTCCGAATCATTTGGTACATAAACACGGTCTTCAAACCATAGGGTATCGTGCTCATCTTCACGAAATCCCTTAGCTTTTCCTTTGCTTATTTTCTCCTTTATAGAGGCAATCTCCTTGTTAGTTCTTTGAGCTTCTCTGATCTTATCCATCAAAGTAGATTGAATCTCCAATGCTGCTACATAGCCTCTCAGAACTATCTCCAAATATAGCTCACGAAGATTTTCAGCTAACTCCCTTGGTAAATCTCCCGTCATTAAGGTGTTGACATGGCTTTTACGGCTCAACGTGTCAGCTACTACGTTAGCCTTTCCGGGTGATAATGTAATCTCATATCATAATCCTTGATGAGCTCCAACCATCTTCTTTGCCTGAGATTCAACTCTTTCTGCATGAAAATATACTTCAAACTCTTGTGATCTATGTACACCTCACAATGATTTCCAATGAGAAAGTGTTTCCAGGTTTTCAATGCATGCACTACGTCTGCTAACTCCAAATCATGCGTAGCGTAATTCAACTCATGAGGCTTAAGCTGCCGTGAGGCATAGGAAACAACTCTTCCTTCCTGCATAAGCACTGCTCCAAGTCCTCGACGTGAAGCGTCGCAATACACCTCATAATCCTTGGTCTGATCTGGTAAAATCAACACAGGTGATGTAACCAAATGTTTCTTCAATTCCTAGAAACTGGCCTCCCATTCTTCAGTCCATATGAACTTGGTATCCTTTTTCAACAACTCCGTCATAGGCTTCGCAATCTTTGAGAAATTCTCAATGAATCTCCGGTAGTATCCTGCGAGTCCAAGAAAACTCCGGATCTCTCCAACTGTTGTTGGCGCTTCCCAATTGGTCATGGTATCAATCTTAGTGGGATCTACTGCTATACCTTCTCCGGATATAACGTGTCCGAGAAATCCAACTTCCTTCAACCAAAACTCACATTTGCTAAACTGGCATATAATTGATGTTCTCTGAGTTTACCAAGCACCAAACGCAAATGCTCCTTATGCTCCTCTTCATTCTTTGAGTAAACCAGGATATCATCAATGAACACTACCACGAATTTATCCAGAAACTCCATAAACACCTTGTTCATCATGTTCATGAAATATGCTGGTGCATTAGTCAGACCAAATGACATAACGATATACTCGTACAGCCCATACCTGGTGGTAAAAGCCGTCTTAGGTATATCTTGTTCTCGAATCTTCAACTGGTGGTATCCTGATCGCAGATCGATCTTGGAAAATACCTTAGCTCCTTGCAATCGATCAAACAGTTCATTGATCATTGGTAGTGGGTACTTGTTCTTGATGGTTACTTCATTCAATCCTCGATAATCAACAACCATCCTTAACGATCCATCCTTCTTATCTACTAGAAGTACTGGCGATCCCCAAGGTGAAGAACTTGGGCGAATATAACCCTTATCCAGTAACTCCTTAATCTGCTTCTTAATCTCCACCAATTCTTTTGCGGGCATCCTATATGGTCTCTTTGATATTGGCCCTGTGCCTAGCAAAAGTTCAATCAAAAACTCAATATCTCTATCTGGTGGCATGCCTGGCAATTCCTCTGGAAATACATCAGGGAAATCCTTCACTATTGGTACTTCCTCCTGCACAACTCCTGTTAGGCAATTTACTTGAGTCCTTTTTGGCACATGCCGTGATACATACTTGATCCTTCTTCCTTCTGGGGTGGTAAGCAAAATTGACTTACTGGCACATTCAATATTCCCTTCATACTTTGACAACCAATCCATGCCTAATATCACATCCAATCCTTGAGATTCCAACACTATTAGGTCTGAGGGAAATACGTAGTTACCAATCCTTAATGGTAACCGATCACACCATAGACTAGCCATATACTCTGCTCCAGGCGATGTTACTAACATGGGTGACCTAAGGGCTTGGGTTGGCAGTTTATACTTATCCACAAATCCCCTTGAGATGTATGAATGCGATGCACCAGTATCAAAAAGAACGAGTGCAATAAATGACTTAACCAAAAACTTACCGATTACTGCATCCGGCTGGTCTTCAACCTCCTCCACGTTAACGTGGTTCACCTGTCCCCTGTTGAAAGGGTTTGGCTTCTTCCCAGAGCTTCCATTGCCATTTCTATTTTGTGATTCAGGACATTTGTTGGCATAATGTCCGGTCTTCTGGCACTTAAAACAAGTGACTTGGCTCAGGTCTTTCTTGGCTGGGGTTGATGGGTTGGCGCGTTTCTGGCCGTTGCTTCGTCCATTCCCATTACCAGTCTTGGGGCCATTGTGATTGTGTGAGCTACCTCCTCCATGGGTACGCTGTAAATGTCCTCCCGGTCTAGGGGTAAAACGTGGCTTCTGCTGAGCTCAAGAATTGTACTTCCCTTGTCCATACTTCCTCTTGCGGTTCTCGATCTGCTGCTGCTTTCCTTCAATCATGAGAGCACAATCTACCAACTCCTGGTAGTTGTTGAAGGTTGCTACCATCAACTGCATGCTCAACTCATCATTAAGTCCTTCCAGAAACTTCTCCTGCTTAGCTGCATCCATAGCAACGTCATCTGGGGCATAACGTGCTAGCTTACTAAAGTCCCCCACATACTGGCCAACTGTCCGTCCTCCTTGGCGCAAGTTGCGAAACTCTCGCTTCTTCATGGCCATAGCTCCTGCTGAAACATGGGCAGTACGAAATTTGCTGAAACTGGTCCCACGTGACAGTGTCGACAAGGAAAGTGGCTGTGAAATTCTCCCACCATGATGCTACGGGTCCTTCCAGCTGATGTGCACCAAACTTCACTTTTTCCGCATCTGTGCATCCTGCCGTGGTCAACTCTCTTGCTGTCTTGCTGAGCCAATCATCTGCTACTATCGGCTCGGTGCTACTGTAAAACACCAGTGGATTCAACCTAAGAAAACGGGCTAAGTGATCAACAGGTGGTGGTGGTGGTGGGTTGTTGTTGTTGTTGTTCCCCTGATTCTGATTCTGTACTAGTAACTGCATCAGTGTGTTCTGCTGCTGGATCAACTGAGTGAGCTCCGGTGGGAAGGTAAATCCGGGGTCACGTCTCGGAGGCATCTGAGGGTTTAGAAAAGATGAGATTTAAGAATAGAGGGGGCTAAAGAGAAAACACTACCCATATGCACATGAGGCAAAAGCAAACAATTCACTTCATTCAATCGATCAAACAAGGGCATACAATCGATGTAACTATCGCAAAAGTGCTCGGACTACTATATTTACATGGTGGACTACTACTACTGTTGGGGTGGTCTACTATAAATACTCTTCGGTTGCAGACTCCATGATATCTGCTCCAGCTTCATCAACATAGTCATCATCGCTATCATCTGGATCCGAGTCGGTGTCATCGATGATGATGTAGTCTTCCGGGCGAATCTCCTTGGGTTCTTCGTCTTCTTCTACTGGTGTAGGGTCTCCCATGAATATTCCAATCTTCTTGATCAGATCGTCATTCTTTTCCACTAATACTTCGATTTCCTCTTCATAATATTCACGTGTAGCCTTGAGTTCTTCCTCCAGTTCCTTGATTCTTGTCCTTGCCTTCTTCAGATCTATCATGTCTGCGCACATCTGGTTCTCCTGACGTCGAATGTGCTAGCTTAACTCCTGGATAAAAGCTGCAATTGATCTATCCTTCTTGGTGCTGATCATCTCCCGGTGCTCATCTCGGCGCCCACAAATCTGGTAGATAGTATCCTTGAGATCATTGCGGTAAACTTCTCCAATGCATCCCATGGTGATGTGAGCTGCCATGCTCTTCCCGAGACTCCAAGTTGGTGCATCAAAAGAAAACTCTATGGGCTCAGTGACTGGCATGAACGTCCTTCCTGGAACTTGAACTTGAATCATCCAACGCTCTTCTTCAGGTAATGTGGCGTTGTAGGTTCCGGTGAAGCTTGGTACTCCTATGTTCAGGTATCTAGTGACCTCCTTCAAGTGACGTCCAAAGGGTGTATCTTCATCCGGTTGTATGAACTTGTTCCTTGCATCCGCCATCCTAAAAGAGTAGAAAAGATGAGAGGTCAGAAGGAGAAGAGTAAGTAGTGATCTAGGGCTTTAGCTTAGTGGTCGTGTCCTACAGTCAGCATGTGCTCTGATACCATCTTGTAGCGACCAGACCTCAAATGGTCCAATCTCTGTGCTCCGGTGTCATCCCTGGATCAGTAATGCTGACACCACATAGTACTTGAAGGATTTATAATAGAGTAGCAATCACACACTTATTACATCGAGTGTCTCAAAAGAGAACTTATTACAATAAATATGGCTTAAGGACATCTAATAACGATAACAGCGGAAGGCTTGGAAGATAAGTGAGTCCATCAACTCCAACGGCATCACTGAGTATGGAACCACGACCTAAGGCACCTTAATCGTCGTCTGAAAAGTCTGCAACATTAACGTTGCAGCCCGAAACGGGTCAGCACATGGAATATGCTGGCAAAGTAACACATAGAGATTAATACAAGAATATGGCTATTCTATATGCATATATGGCTGGTGGAAAGCTCTATGGTTACAGTTTTGCATAAAGCGAAATTTTCCCTACTACAAAGGAATAAATTTTATTTAACTATCATGGTAGTTGTTAAACATTGAGAATGGTTGACAGCATTCTCAATCCCAATTAAGCATCATCATTAAATACCCAACAATTAACTTTAGAGTAACATGATGAGATTCACATGATAATCCAGGTACTAGATACTCAAGATGTCCATAACCGGGGACACGGCTAACCATGATTAGTTTATACACTCTGCAGAGGTTTGTGCACTTTTCCCCACAAGACTCGATCTCCTCCGTTGGTTTTCTCGCACTGCATGGTGTTTGAGAAACGGATGACCGAGACATAGTCTTTCAGAAGCACTAGCACCTTACGAACGGGTAGACCGTACCAACCTACATCCCCTACATCTGCTAGTCTACCACTGTAAGAGTTCGCACGACTTAGTCAACTATGCTAGAGCCCATAGTAGCTTGTGGCTGCACACGGAAGTTTCTAGCATGAATAATCTCATGATCCCTTTGGGCCTGGGTGGCGGTCCAAAAGAAAACATGGAATCGCTGGAATACCCAGGTGCCTCAATCCACCCAGATGTGTGTTTAGGTTGCCACCTTAAATAAACCATTAATTAACAAAGCTCACATCTGTCATGGATACACTCACCCAATCCACGTCTACTAGCATAGCATAGCAATAATAAGCAAACGTAGAGTAACTCCCAAAGGTTTGATAATAAACGGGTAATAGGTTCTACCTCGACTACTCCCCAAACCCACAATTTAATTAGATCCTAATCATGCAATGTGTGAGGATTGATCTAATGCAATAAAACTGGGTAGTAGGAGGTATGATCAAAGTGTTACTTGCCTTGCTGATGATCCGGGAAACCTAGCGATTCGAAGTAGCAAGCGACGCACTCCGGGTACTCTATCGCAAACAAACAAGCACACAATAAGTACTCAACTAATGCACAGGTAAAACTCGAATAAGAGATCTAACCAGAAAGTTCAACTTAAGAACTTCGGTTGGCAAAAAGAAACAAAACGAACAAAGCAATGAAAGACAAACGACAAAAGAAACAAGCTTCGTTTACTATTCTGGATCTAAGGCAATTTTTACAGTGGCAAAAACTTGTTTGAGTTGGTTAAACGAAAAGAGGGTTTCGAGACGAAACTCCGGGCGCTTGAATCGCCTGATTCTGATAAACGAGCGAAAAGATAAACTAGAACGAACATTGGATCAGAGATCGCGATCTGAAAAACCGCGGATTTAATCCGAGAAAAAGAAAAATGACGAACAGTTAATGAACGAATGTTCGTTAACAGAAATTAAATGAAAAACGCGTTCATTAAAATGAACGGACGAACGGGCGCTCGCTAAATAAATAAACTGGAAAAAAACCGATCTATTTATTTAAAAAACGGAAACAAGGGTTTAAAAAAAAGCGAATCAGTTTTTTCTCAAAAACCGGACGGAGGCTACCTCGGCGGCGGCGGCGGCTCTTTGGCGGGGCTCCGGCAGGGCAATAGGTCGCGCGGGGCGGCGGCTCCGGGCGGCACGGGGCGCGGCAAGCGGCGGCTTCGCAGGCGGCGGGGTGGCGGTTATAAAGGGGGCGGGGGAGGTCGACTTGCGGGAGGGGTTGGCCTCGAGAGGCGTGTCCTCCCCGGACACAGTGGCGGCGGCGATCGGGACTCCGGTCCCGATCTGGCTGGAGGCGGCGGCGGCTGGCTGGGCCGGCCTGCTCGGCTGGGCCCTTGGCCCAATCGGGCGCGGTTTTTTTTTTAACAATTTCGTTGCGCCTAAAAAAATTCTAGAAAAATAAATAAAAATCTAAAAATGCCAAAACAAAATTTCTCCGTCTAAATAAAATATTTAGAACAGGATGAACATTTTTTTGGCTCTAAATGCAATTTTTGAGAACGTGCATTTTTTTCCTAAATTCAAATAAAACCAAAATAAAATCTTATTTGATTTTTTAATTAAATCCTCAATATTTCTTTATTTTGGGAAAGTCATTTTATTCCCTCTCTCATATTTTGATAATAGAAATAATTGAAGATAAAATAAATAAAATCAAATGATCCCTATTTCAAAATTTGAGAAAACTCAAATATGAAAATAACGAAATCCCCAACTCTCTCCGAGGGTCATTGAGTTGCGTAGAATTTCTAGGATCAACCAGAAAAGCAATAAAATATGATATGCAATGATGATCTAATGTATACCATTCCAAATTGAAAATTTGGGATGTTACATTTATGCTTCTTAATTTGCTTAGTACGGCGGTAACATTATAAGATGATCCCTCACTAAATTTCTAGGTATAAGTGTTCTCCCTGAGTATGCACCGTTGCGACAGTTCATCGTGCCGAGACACCATGTGATGATCGAGTGTGATAAGCTCTACGTTCACATACAACGGGTGCAAGACAGTTTTGTATGTGCAGAATACTCAGGTTAAACTTGATGAGCCTAGCATATGAAGATATGGCCTCGGAACACTGAGACCGAAAGGTCAAACGTGAGTCATATAGTAGATAGGATCAACCTAGTGATGTTCACCATTGAAAGCTACTCAATCTCACGCGATGATCGGACATGGTTTAGTTGATATGCATCACGTGATCATTTAGGTGACTAGAGGGTTGTCTATCTAAGTGGGAGTTCTTAAGTAATATGATTAATTGAATTTTAATTTATCATGAACTTAGTACCTGATAGTATTTTGCATGTCTATGTTGTTGTAGATCAATGGCCCGTGCTACCGTTCCCTTGAATTTTAATGTGTTCCTAGAGAAAGCTAAGTTGAAAGATTATGGTAGCAACTACACGGACTGGGTCTGTAACTTGAGGATTATCCTCATTGCTGCACAGAAGAATTACGTCCTGGAAGCACCGCTAGGTGCAAGATCCGCTGCAGGAGCAACTCTGGACGTTATGAACGTTTGGCAAAGCAAAGCTGATGACTACTCGATAGTTCAGTGTGCCATTCTTTACGGCTTAGAATCGAAACTTCAAAGATGTTTTGAACGTCATGGAGCATATGAGATGTTCCAAGAGTTGAAGTTAATATTTCAAGCAAATGCCGAATTGAGAGATATGAAGTCTCCAACAAGTTCTATAGCTACAAAATGGAGGAGAATAGTTCTGACAGTGAACATATACTCAGAATTTTTGGGTACCACAACCACTTGACTCAACTGGGAGTTAATCTTCCTGATGATAGTGTCATTGACAGAGTTCTTCAATCACTGCCACCAAGCTACAAAAGCTTCATGATGAACTATAACATGCAAGGGATGGATAAGACAATTCCCGAGCTCTTCGGGACGCTAAAAGCTACGGAGGTAGAAATCAAGAAGGAGCATCAAGTGTTGATGGTTAACAAGACCACTAGTTTCAAGAAAAAAGGCAAAGGGAAGAAGGGGAACTTCAAGAAGAATGACAAGCAAGTTGCTGCTCACATCATGAACATTGCATTACCTGGACCTGCAACTGTAGTTGTAGTAATATGTGAGTCATGAGGACTCAGCAATCCCATTACCATGGGTATCAAGACTAGCAAAGCTTAATGGGTATGGAAAGGATAAGTGGTGAGGTTGCAGCAAGCGACTAAGCATTGTATGGTGGCTAACTTACGAGTACAAGAATAAGATGAGAAACTACACAAACGGTCGCAAACTTGTAATGATCAAGAAGTGATCCTGAACTACTTACGTTCAAACATAACCCAACCGTGTTCTCTTTTCGAACACACCCAAAAAGAGACAGTCCCGGTTATGCACGCGGTTGGTGTATTTTAAATTGAGTTTAGTTCAAGTCCACTACAACCGGATATTAACAAATTCCCATCTGCCACAAAACCGCGGGCACGGCTCTCGAAAGTTTAAACCCTGCAGGGGTGTCCCAACTTAGCCCATGACAAGTTCATGAACCGCGAGACAATCCTCCATCGCAGGACCCTCCGATCAGACTCGAAATCCCGGTGCACAAGATATTTCAACAATGGTAAAACAAGTCCAGCAAGACCTCCCAACGTGCCGACACCCCGATAGGAGCCGCACGTATCTCGTCTCAGGCCACGATCGGATAGGTCAGCCTACAGGTATATACCAAATACCTCGGGTTTCCCCGAGGCGGCCCCGCATTCTGCCCGGTTAGGACCAACACTCATGAGGAGCACTGGCCCGGGGGTTGATTAAGAGTCCTCGGGTGCTAGTCGGTCCCTATGCAAGTTTTTAGTTGTTATTAGGCAAATGGTAAAACCAATGTTGGTCCTTGCCGGAGGAGTTTTATTCAAAGCAAACTATCAAGTGGAGCCCATAAACCCTGACCGTGTTAGGGATGCAAAATCAAGGAACATAACACCGGTATGACGGAAACTAGGGCGTCAAGAGTGGAACAAAACACCAGGCAAAAGGCCGAGCCTTCCACCCTTTACCAAGTATATAGATGCATTAATTAAATAAGAGATATTGTGATATCCCAAGATATCCATGACCCAACATGGAACAACCTACAACTAGCAATGCTATAAGAGGGGCTGAGCAAAGCGGTAACATAGCCAAACAACGGTTTGCTGGGTTGGTGAAAAAGGTTAAAGGTTGTTTCATGGCATATTGGGACGCTTGATAAACAAGTGGTAGGTAGTGCGACATAGCGATAGCATCGAGAAAACTAGCATAGCAAAGATAGTAGTGAGATCCAGGGTGACGTTCATCCTGCCTGAAATCCCGCTAGGAAGAAGACCGGATCGATAAAGTAGACGAACCAACATAGTCGAACGAGTCCTCACAATCGCAACGTAACCGGAACTATTGAGAAGAAGTGCAACCGAAAAGAAGCAAACAACAAGGTAAACAACCATCACATAAACATGGCATGATGCACAATCAAGTATGATGCATGTCCGGTTTATGAGTCATGGCATGGCAAAGTGCAACAAATAATACTACAAGTTAAGTGGATCTCAATATGTAATGAGTTGCATATTGACGAAACACCACATGCGATTATTTAGTTCGTTCTCGTTTATGTACCCAACAATATTAAATGTTGTTAAACATGGCAAGAGATGAAGCATAATAAAAACTACCTATCTAGGCAAGTTTAAATGAGGCCGGAGCAACAAACAACAATTCCAGAAAATCGTCATGTGCAATTTAGGAATTTGGTATGTTCTTCCCTAAACCATATTTTAATGTTGTTAAACAGCAAAATAAAGTGCACCATGTTAATCTATGCGTTTTTCTACCCCATTTACATATAAAGTTTATTTAATTTGGGGCTACGGTTAATTAGTTATGAAATAAATCATTTTAACATGACATTTATGAAAATTAAATGCAAACAACATTTTAAACATTTTAAATGTTGTTATCATGATGCGGATGACATAAACAAGTTTTATGCAATTTTATGAGAAGTTGACATGAAGATGATATGGAGTATTTGTCGCCATGTCAGAAAGAAGGGGTGCCACGGCGGCAAAAGCGGAAATGATGCTGCAACAAAATTTCGATTCCGACAACTCGTCGAGATGTCGGTGCAAAAGAAAGGGTCGACGTGAGCATGTCATGCGAAGATGGTGGGGTTCTCCTGGCAACCGGGTGTCCCACACGTCGGCGACAAGGCATACGAGGGCCGTGCATGAAACAAGTCGGGCATGGTGCAAACGTGAGCATCACATACAACACAAGAACTCATTCACGGTCGGTCGTCTCGGCGGTTATACCTTCGAAGCGTGCATCCGGGATGGATTGAGTTTGTCGAAGAAAGTAGTGGTGCACGGGTCGTCGAGGGAAGTAGTGGTTCTATCGGTCCTCGGCGGTAGGTCGACGGTAGTTGTGCATTCGATGTTGTGGTACTTGGCGTCTCATCGTGTAGTCATTTGTTGTAGTCGGACTTGACGGTCTTGGAAAGGGTGGTCTTGACGAACCATGAGGAAGTCAACAGAGCGATGGTGTAGCGGGAAGCAGTCGGAGGTGCACGAAGGCAGCAAAGAAAACGTGGTGCCCGTGGTAGCGGCCAGAGCAAGAACACCTGAGGGAGTCCTGGATTAGGGGGTGTTCGGGTAGCCGGACTATACCTTCAGTCGGACTCCAGGACTATGAAGATACAAGATTGAAGACTTCGTCCCGTGTCCGGATGGGACTTTCCTTGGCGTGGAAGGCAAGCTTGGCGATGCGGATATTCAAGATCTCCTACCATTGTAACCGACTCTGTGTAACCCTAACCCTATCCGGTGTCTATATAAACCGAAGGGTTCTAGTCCGTAGGACAACTTCATCATACAACAATCATACCATAGGCTAGCTTCTAGGGTTTAGCCTCCTTGATCTCGTGGTAGATCTACTCTTGTACTACCCATATCATCAATATTAATCAAGCAGGAGTAGGGTTTTACCTCCATCGAGAGGGCCCGAACCTGGGTAAAAACATCGTGTCCCTTGTCTCCTATTACCATCCGCCTAGACGCACAGTTCGGGACCCCCTACCCGAGATCCGCCGGTTTTGACACCAACATTGGTGCTTTCATTGAGAGTTCCTCTGTGTCATCACTTTTGGGCTCGATGGCTCCTTTGATCATCAATGACGATGCGGTCCAGGGTGAGACTTTTCTCCCCGGACAGATCTTCGTCTTCGGCGGCTTCGCACTGCGGGCCAATTCACTTGGCCACCTGGAGCAGATCGAAAGCTATGCCCCTGGCCATCAGGTCAGGTTTGGAAGCTTAAACTACACGGCAGACACCCGCGGGGATTCGATCTTTGACGGATTCAAGCCACAGCTGAGCACGCCGCACTGTGTCGAGAGGCATGATCTAGCTCTGCCGCCGAACAGTTCCCTGGAGGCCGCACAAGCACCGGTTCCGACCCTTTATTCGGAGCCAATTGCACCAATCGAGGATGAGCGGTTGGACGTCACCTCGGGGGCTACGATCTCAAAGGCGATCGAGCCGAACGTCAGCCCCGCGTTCCGCACGGCCCGTGACTCCAAGGAGCCGGATTCCTCTCCGAACTCCGAACCCCCCGCGCCCCTGCCGATCGAATCCAATTGGGCGCCGATAATGGAGTTCACCGCCGCGGACATCTTTCAGCACTCGCCTTTTGGCGACATCCTGAATTCTTTAAAGTATCTCTCTTTATCAGGAGAGCCTTGGCCGGACTACGATCAGCGAGGATGGGATACGGATGATGAAGAAATTCAAAGCCCACCCACCACCCACTTGGTAGCCACTGTCGACAATTCAAACGACGTGCTCAACTTTGACTCCGCAGACATCGATAGCATGGACGATGATGCAGGAGATACAGATGAGCCAACGCCCATAGGGCATTGGACAGCCACCCCATCTCACGATGTGTACATGGTGGATACCCCTAAAGGAAACGACAATGAGGAAAAAGGGGATGGAACGGGGGACCGATCCCTCGAAAAGCAATCAAAGCGTCGGCGCAAACGCCGACCCAAGCCCCGCCTCGATAAAGACCCAGCCATAGAGCAGGATGAGCCGGTAGACGACAAGCAGGCCTTAGAGCAACCGTCCGAACAGGGCAACACGGATAGAGAAACCGAACATCCCTCCCCCGGCGAAAACGGCACTCCGGACGACCTTACGCCGGATAAACCCACGAAGCAGAAGAATCTCCACAAGAGGCTCGTTGCAACAGCATGCAGCCTGAAAAAGCAGAAGAGGAAGCTAAAAACGGCGGAAGATGCACTCAGGATCCGATGGAGCAAAGTAATCAATACCGCAGATAAATACGGCGACAGTCGCCGCACTAAAATCTATCCGAAGAGAAGGCTACTGCCCGAATTCAACGAAGAGGCCCTAGAGCCCTCGCATTCAAAAAATAAGAAAGCCACACGGTCGGATAGACGACCCCATGGCCAGCATAAAGCGGCAAGCGGCGTCGCACTTAAATCGGCATGCGACCCACTTAAGGATTCGCATCAAGGCCCAGTCAGGTCCATTTATGGGCCAAGAAAGCAAGCTCTCGTAAGCAATGCAATAAAGCCATCATCAGAATCCGGCACACCCAAATACAGGGGCGCCACACACCCCCTATGTTTCACCGATGAGGTCCTGGACTATGAATTTCCAGAGGGATTCAAACCCGTAAACATAGAGGCATATGATGGAACAACAGACCCTGGAGTCTGGATCGAGGATTATATCCTCCACATACATATGGCTAGAGGAGATGACCTCCACGCCATAAAATACTTACCCCTTAAGCTTAAAGGGCCAGCCTGGCATTGGCTTAAAAGCCTTCCTGAAAACACAATCGGAAGTTGGGAAGAACTCGAGGACGCTTTCCGAGCAAATTTTCAAGGGACCTATGTCCGCCCTCCGGATGCAGACAATCTTAGTCACATAACTCAACAGCCCGGAGAATCAGCTCGGCAATTCTGGAATAGATTCCTCACTAAAAAGAATCAGATAGTCGATTGTCCGGACGCCGAAGCCTTAGCAGCTTTCAGGCATAACGTCCGAGACGAATGGCTCGCCAGACACCTCGTCCAAGAAAAGCCAAGAACAATGGCCGCACTAACAAGCCTCATGACCCGCTTTTGTGCAGGAGAGGACAGCTGGTTGGCAAGATGCAGCCCCAGCAACCCAAGTACATCCGAAACTAGGGATGGAAATGGAAAACCGCGACTCAACAAGGACCGTCGCCGGACTAAGGAAAAAAGTACGAAGAGCACGGCAGTCAACGCCGGATTCAAGAGCTCACGACAGAATCAGACAAAGCCACCCCTCCAGGATAACAGGGATGATCCATCCAACTTAAACAAAATCCTGGACAGGATATGTCAAATACACAGTACTCCCGGTAAGCCTGCTAACCATACCCACAGAGATTGTTAGGTTTTCAAACAATCCGGCAGACTCAACGCCGAACACAAGGGGCTCGACACACCAAGTGAAGACGAGGACGAACCCCAAAAGCAGAGCACCAGGAAACAAAAGAACTTCCCACAAGAAGTAAAAACAGTAAACTTACTTCACATAACAAAATGTGCGGCGCCCATAAAGGTACGCACCACACGACCTATCCCAAAGAGGTCCCGCCATTGGTTGTCAAAACCAATCATCTTCGATCAGCTGGATTATTCTAGAAGTATCAGGAACGCAGGCTGGACTGCCTTGGTACTCGATCGAATAATTGGCGGACTCCAGTTTTCAAATGTCCTTATGGACGGCGGCAGTGGACTAAACCTAATATATCAGGACACAATCCGCCACATGGGGATAGACCCAGCAAGAATGCGCCGCAGCAAAACCGCCTTTCAAGGGGTCATGCCTGGTCCGGACACCCATTGCATGGGTTTTCTCTGGCTCGAAGTTATATTCGGATCTACCGATAACTTCCGCCGTGAAAAGCTAACCTTCCACATCGTCCCATTCTCCAGTCGCTATCAAGCACTACTAGGACACGAAGCTTTCACCCGCTTTAACGCAATACCGCATTATGCATCTCTAACGCTTAAGATGCCCAGTCCACGAGGCATCATCTCTTTAAAGGGGAAGCCTTGATGTGCCCCTCCCCCAAGCGGAGGACTGTGCGGCCGCTTTGACAGCCCCACAGTAAAATGGCTTCACCGGCCAAAAATTTCGGAATAGGTCATTAAAGACCACGAACGCGGATAGACGAGTTCGGTACAAAATTATCATTGATGCAGGCTTAGTGGCCATATACCCCCGCACTAGGGGCTCCATACATATATAATAAGAGACAATAAAGCTCAGTTCTATATATTTTATTTATACTTTGCTTATTTTAAACTTTTGTTCGGCACGACCCATTTTCAGCTCAGTTCATCTCTTTCACAGATGAACGTCGTGCGGCGCCCGTCCAGGATACGGCACAACGGAGACACAGGCGCAGACGTGCAGTAGGGACCCGTCCTAAGGATTCTTTTTAGATTAAGACCCTGCGTAAACCTTTTTTACTGTCTCTTGTTGCTACATATCCCCTGGTTTTCTCTGATATAACCAAGGAGGAGGCTGGCGTCTTGGCATGTGGCCACGCCAGAATTTTTGCGCGTACCTGGACACTAGGGGCTTTTTAATAAAGAGTGTTTTTTTGCCCGCACTCATAAAGACCGAACACCTTAGGGAGTGTTCGGCGTCGCGGGTTTTGGCATTATATGCATCAGCTCCGAATCATGTCTTTGGTCAAATGTTGGGTTGCCCGACTCCTGAGTTCGGCTACCTTACGTTCCGCTCTATCGGCGAAGGTAGCACCAGGAGAACTACTGCGATTGTGCCCCGGTTAGGCCGAGCGAGCGCCTCAGTAGAGAAAGCCGAAAACTGACTGTCATGATGTGGCGTGAGACTGGTCAGCCACCCGATGACCTATCGGAATCTATAGGATTCCTCCATTTTAACGAAGGGCCGTTTCCCGGCCAGGCACATACGCGCCCCGAACTCGGGCGAGCGCAGTCGCCACCAAGGGGCTACCTAAATAGTTCCACTGTCAAGCTCCTATGGCTAAGTGAAAGTGTTAAAGCATTATAGTCCGGTTGCCTGGCCCGCTGCGCTATCACCTCCTTTGTAGGACCAAGACATTGGGTGTAACACCCTCGATGCGGCTATATCTCCCACATGTCGAAGCACGACTTAGAGGCATAACCGCATTGAAAGCAATGTCGCAAGTGAGGTAATCTTCACACAACCCATGTAATACATAAGGGGAAAAGATACATAGTCGGCTTACAATCGCCACTTCACACAAATACATGAATAAAGCATTACAACATCCAAATACAGTCAAGGTCCGACTACGGAACCAAAATAAAAGAAGAACCCCAAATGCGACAAGGTCCCCGAGCGACCCCAACTGGGCTCCACTACTGATCAACTAGAACGAAACAACACAAAGGACAAGATCTTCATCGAGCTCCTCCTGAGCTAGATTGCGTCATCTGCACGGACTCATCGGCACCTGCAAGCTGGTTTTGGAAGTATCTGTGAGCCACGGGGACTCAGCAATCTTGCACCCTCGCGATCAAGACTATTTAAGCTTATGGGTAAGGTAAAAGTATGAGGAGGAGCTGCAGCAAGCGACTAGCATATATGGTGGCTAACATACGCAAAAGAGAGCGAGAAGAGAAGGCAAAGCATGGTCGATAAAAGTATGATCAAGAAGTGATCCTAAAACAACCTACGTCAAGCATAACTCCAACACCGTGTTCACTTCCTGGACTCCGCCGGAAAGAGACCATCACGGTTACACACGCAGTTGATTCATTTTAATTAAGTTAAGGTTCAAGTTATCTACAACCGGACATTAACAAATTCCCATCTGCCCATAACCGCGGGCACGGCTTTCGAAAGTTCAAATCCCTGCAGGGGTGTCCCAACTTAGCCCATCACAAGCTCTCACGGTCAACGAAGGAATAGACCTCCTCCCGAGACATTCTGATCAGACTCGGTATCCCGGTACAACAAGACATTTCGACAGGGTAAAACTAAACCAGCAACATTGCCCGATGCGCCGACATCCTGATGGGAGCTGCACATATCTCGTTCTCAGGGCAACACCGGATAGGTCAAGCTACGAGTAAAACCAGCCCTCAAGTTTCCCCGAGGTGGCCCCGCAGGCTGCCCATTTCGGACCAACACTTAGACAAGCACTGGCCCGGGGGGGGTTAAAATAAAGATGACCCTCGAGAGAGCGACTCCCAAGGGAAAAAATAGGTGGTGGTGAGGCAAATGGTAAAACCAAGGTTGGGCATTGCTGGAGGAGCTTTACTTAAGGCGAACTATCAAGGGGTTCCCATTATTACCCAACCGCGTGAGGAACGCAAAAATCCGGGAACATAACACCGATATGACGGAAACTAGGGCGGCAAGAGTGGAACAAAACACCAGGCATAAGGCCGAGCCTTCCACCCTTTACCAAGTATATAGATGCATTAATTAAGTAAGATATATTGTGATATCCCAACAAGTAAACATGTTCCAACAAGGAACGATCTCCATGTTCCAACAAGGAACAAACTTCATTCTTCACCTACAACTAATAACGCTATAAGAGGGGCTGAGCAAAGCGGTAACATAGCCAAGCAACGGTTTGCTAGGACAAGGTGGGTTAGAGGCTTGGTTCAACAAAGTAGGAGGCATGATAAGCAAGTGGTAGGTATCGCAGCATAGGCATAGCAAAAGAGCGAGCAAACTAGCATAGCAACGATAGTAGTGATTTCGAGGGTATGATCATCTTGCCTGAAATCCCGCAAGGAAGAAGAACGAGTCCATGAAGATGACAAACGGACGTAGACGAACGGTTCCTCACAACCGCGACGTTATCGGAACCAACCCGAAGAAGCAAACACCGGAAAAGAAGCACACAACATAGTAAACAACCACCACATAGACATGGCATGATGCGCAAACAAGTATGATGCATGTCCGGTTTAATGATAAATGACATGGCAAAATGCACAAGCAATACTACAAATTAAGTGGAGCTCAATATGCAACTCCGTTGCATATTGACGAAACACCACATGACTTATTTAGTTCTCTCTCGTTTATGTACCCAACAAGATTAAATGTTGTTAGCATGGAAAGAGGTGAAGCAAATGAAAACTACCTATCTAGTCAAGTTTAAATGAGGCCGGAAACAACGAACAACAATTTCCGGAAACTCCTCATATGCATATTTTAAAGTTTGGTACTGTTCTGCCCTAAACAATATTTTAGAGTTTTTAAACATGCAAAGTGAGGCCACCATGTTAAACTAGGCATTTTTCTACCCCATTTACATATAAAGTTTATTAAATTTGGAGCTATGGTTATTTAGTTATGAATTAAATCATTTTAGCATGGCATAGGAGCAAATTTAACCCAAACAGCATTTTTAACATTTTAAACTTGGATGAAAATGGCAAATTATTAACCTACACAAAATTCTAAGCAAGTTTCATATATAACTTATTTTAAACCGATGCATGGTTTGAGAGATATTATATGCATGAACTCCAGGGACTTTTCTGAAAAACTGCAGTCTCTGGAATAAATAGAAAAATATACGTGGATCTGGAAAAAAACATGAATGGGCCGAAATAGATGCTGGCCAAACAAGCAACAGGAAAAAAATATCGGGCCGAATCTGGTGGATCTGGGCTGGATGGAAACTGCTCACATTGGGCCCCTTGAGGCCTGCGGTTGGGGAGACTGGGCTGCAGCGTCTTGCTGGGCCGCGGGCGGGGCGGATGAGGCACGGAGAGAGGCCGGCCCGTGCGAGCGATGCGGTCAACGGGTGCAGGCACGGCGCTCGTCTCCCTCGCGACAGAGGCAACAGGGACATGGTGAAGCGGAGGAGGCAGGCTTGCCGGCGGCGTGGCCGGATGCGGAGGTCCGCCTGCTGTGGTGGCTCAAGGAAGAGACGACGGAGGGGGGTGCGGCTCCAGGCACATGACGGCGAGGCGAGGGACTTGGTGAGGCGGCGACCTGCAGGATTCACCGGCGTCTCCACTCACGGCAACAGGGCGATGCAGGCGCGGCAACAGGGAGGCCGGCGAATTGGAGGAGGGCCGCGGCAGGAACTTGGCGTCCATGGCGTCGGCTGGAGGAGTCCATGGCGCTGCTCATGCGTATCTGAGAGAGAGAGGTTAGAGATAGAGGCAAAGAAGAACGGGAGGAAGGATGGCGCGAGGAGGCCCGACCTGGATCTGGCGGCGCACGCAGAGGTCCTGTTGGCGCTGCTGCTCATCACCGGCAGGGACGGCTGGCTCCAAGGAAGACCCGAGAGGGAGGGGATCCAGGCGCGGTTCCTACCGATCCAAAAGGTGAGGGAGGCTGCGAACAGTTGGGTGGATCGATGGATCGAGGGGAGATGGCTGGTGGTTGCTGCAGGGGGAATGAGAGGATCCCGAGGTGGGGAATGAGTGCGGCGGCGGCTAGGAGGATCCCTAGAAATTAGGGATTTGGTCTGAAATTAGACTAGGGGTGCACTATATATATACATCACGGATTAGGTTAGGGGCTATCGGATCCCTCCGATCGTAATCGGGCGGTCGAGAAAATAAATAGTTAGGAGGTCCAAATAAGAAAATGGTGACGTTTTGTAGATGTTTGGGGATGATCCGGACACAACGGTGACGACTGTTCGGGTCGGGTCCGGGACAATTTTGGACGCGCACGTGAGGGGTTCGATGCACTGTGCAGAGAGGGTTTCGGACTGTGCGGTCGCATCGGACAACTCCGGAAGCGAAGAGGGGAAGGAGGATGGACTAGGTGGGCCGTGGCGAGACTGCGAGGGGGAGAAGAGAGAGGGAGGGCCCGGCATCTGTTTCCGGAGACCGAAAACGTCCGACGTTAGACCGACTATAATGTCGCTATAGTTATCCGTTGGGCTATCAAACAAACTCGGAATGCGATGAAACTTGGCAGGCGGCCTACCTACAACATAAAAACACCACATGCCAACTTTCAAACCATTCCGAGAACATTTTCCGGCCACTTATAAAATACTATTTCGGACATGCCACGGGCGCGTGCAAATGTGTCTGGGCTCAGAACGGACAACGGAAAGAACTCGGAGAACCTGGACGAATGCAAGTTTTGAAAAACATGATGATGCGATGCGTATGATGACATGGCAAGATGCGACACGCAAGAAAAAGACAAGGCAACAACAGCGAATAACTGGAGGACACCTGGCACATCGGTCTCGGGGCGTTACATTGGGTTAAGTGTGAAAATGCGTCTTCTGCGAGCACCCCCGCACTATGTGCATGGGGGCTGAAGCCAACGACTGCCATCTTTCAGATTATATATATATATATATCTTAAAACGGCCGCACAGGAGGTGTTCCCAATACTTGAAGGCACAAGTATAAAAGGCCACTACAATTTATCAAAATATTGCTTTATAATTACATATGCTATCATAACATAGCATCCTTCGAGCACTGCGTCTCTATTACACGAGCGCCTTCAAGGACTTCCTGAAAATAGTGCTCGGAGGGTACTCAGCTTTTGTCCGAATCTCGGGACGCAACAACGGTGGTCTCCATCTCTGCCCAGTATGTCTTGACACGGGCAAGAGCCATCCGTGCGCCCTCTATGCATGCTGACCTCTTCATCGCATTGATACACGGCACCACGTCAAGGAATTGCTGCACCAAGCTGAAATAACTCTTCAGCTCCGATCTCCCAGGCCACAGATAATCCATGACGTACGTCATGGCGAGTCCGAACAATCTATTCAGTTCAGCCCATTGAGCCAGGCGATCGTCCACTGCCAGTGGACGCTCTGGATTGTGGAACTGTGACCAGAAAAGCTTTTCCACTTCGCGATCTTTTAGATCTCGAAAGTGTTCGGTCGCATCAGCAGCACTTGCTGCCAAATCCAGATAGGTGTCCTCCACACTCCACATCCGTTCCAACGGAGCAAACTTCGGATCGCAAAACTTCCTCCGCAGCATAAAGGGCTTTCCAGCCGTAATCTGTTCGGCCTGACACAGCTCCTCCTTCGCAGCTCTCATCGCAGAGCGAGCGTCCTTGGCATCGGCAACGGCCTTCTCTAAGTCCGTCTGTCTCGCCCGGTCTTCTTTCTCAAGAAGTTTGCAATGGTCTGCAGCGCTCTTTAACTTCTCGGCCATCTCGGCCATCTCTTCTATGCTTCGGCAGTGAGCAGCCTGTTCGGCTCTCAGCTCTTCAAGGGCCTTCTCGGCAGCCGCATCGCTTTTTCTGGCTTGCTCCTTAGCTCGGGCAAGTTCTGCCCTAACATTCTCCACGGCGGCCGTACCATCTGCGTCAAGCACACACATTGTAAGACACTGGCATGAAGCTCCTCTTACCTAATGCCGCCCGAGGAATTACATACCTTGAGCCTCATCAAGCCGCTTGTTGACAAGCGCGATGTCGGCATCTGCCACGTCCAGTTGCCGCTTTAGTTCGGCCAAATCATCAGTTCGGCTTGATTCCGGACACCTCGCCACCTACATTCAAAGGCGACATCTTAGACTTGGGATTATGATCCTCTGCGTGCCGTCATTTCTTGAGAACGCGCAGAGTCTCAGGGGCTACTATCTACACAGGGCGCATCTTGTTTTATGTGCAACTGACGAAGAAGTACATTATCAAACGTACCTCAAAACCCATCAGCAAACTTCTGACGGCCTCATGCAATCTGCTTTCCGCGGACGAAATCCTTCCAATCACCATACCCATCAATGCACGGTGCTCCTCTGAGATAGAAGCTCGCCCCAGCAGAATCATCAGCTCCTCCGACCGTGCACCGGACGGTGCCGGGCTCGTCCTATGACCTCCATCGAAGGCCGGACACGGAGAACCTTGGGGGGACATATGGCTACCTTCCACCCCTGCTGGATTCGGAGAAACCCTCCGCGACGACACCTCAGGGTCGCCCGCCTCGCCAGGCGGTACGGCAGGGGGAGGCGTTCCACTCTCCATCATCTTCGGAAGAAGATCCCCCGAAGATGAGCTCTGCTGAGAAGGGCTAAGGTCCGAGCTACAAAGTAAAATTTCGGTTAATCTTCTCAGATAAAAAGCAAGGATTTCTCTCATCCCTCTAAAGGAAAATCTTTCTCTACTTACGGCCCTCAAAGGGCTGATCCCTTTGAGGGCGTAGTTCGGCCGAGGATCTCCCCGACGTCGGACCCTCTGACGAGGACTTTTTCCCCCGCTTTGAGGCCATGGTCTCCGGGTCGTTAGAGGCGGCCCTCTTCTTCCCCTTAGGAGAGGACTTGTCGGTTCCTCCCTTCGGAGCTGCCTCCTTCGAGGAGGCCATAGTTTCCTTGTCCTCCCCCTCACTTCCCTCCAAAGGCACGATCTTCAACATCCTGACTAGCACGGGATCCAGCCTGGTCTCAGGAAGGGGAGCCGGACACCTGATCAGCTTTGCCTTCGCTATCCACTCCTGTTTAAAAGGACAGCTCTTTTAGGGGCGAATTTATGACAATTTTACGGATAGAGAGTCCGGGCACAAGGTTACTTAGTTGAGTATCCGGGCGATTGCAGCTTAAACCTGCGTGCTCGGTCAAATCCAGACACATTGCTTGTGATCCGAAGAACATTTTATACATCTCCACGGGCGTTGCGCCCATAAAATGCTGGAGAGCTCGTGGTCCCTCAGGATTAAACTCCCACAGACGAAGGGAGCGATGTTTGCCGGGCAGTGTTCGGCGAATCAGCATGACCTGCGTCACCTTGACCAGGTTGAGGTCTCTTTCTAAGAGATCCCTGATGCAGCCCTGCAAAAAGGGCATGTCTTTGGATAACCCCCAATCTAATCCTTTGTTGACCCATGACGCTAGCCGTGATGGGGGACCCAAGCGAAAGGCAGGAGGTGCCACCCACTTGGCGCTCCTGGGAGCGGTGATATAGAACCACTCTCGTTGCCACAAGCCGAGCTCCTCTTGAAAGGAGCCCTCGGGCCATGGAGCATCAGCATTCTTACTTATGACAACGCCTCCGCACTCTGCGTGCCGTCCCTCGATCATCTTCGGCTCCACTCCAAAAGTCTTGAGCCATAATCCAAAGTGAGGAGTAACACGGAGGAACGCTTCGCACACAACGATGAATGAGGAAATGTGGAGGATGGACTCCGGAGCTAAGTCATGAAATTCCAGCCCGTAATAAAACAGCAGCCCCCTCACGAAGGGATCCATCGGGAAGCCTAACCCCCGAAGGAAGTGAGACATGAACACTACACTCTCACCGGGCTGGGGACTGGGAATAGCCTGCCTTTGAGAAGGCAACCCATGGGAAATTTCGGCGGTCAAGAACTTAGCCTCTCTCAACTTTAGCACGTCCTCCTCCGTGACGGAGGAGGGCATCCATCGGCCTTGAAGGTCGGAACCGGACATTGTCGAAGGTCCGAAGTGCCTGGAATCTGGAGCCTAGGGTGTTGGAACTCGAGGCGACGGGCGAACTTGTTTTGAGATTGGGGAAAAGGAGTAAGGCCCTGGTCTCTTTATAAGAGGTTGAATACCAGGAGCCCTCCCCGTAACCGTTTGGGACTCGCCTTTAACCGAGAAGACATGCTAACGGGCACGATTGGGTTACCCACGTCCGTATTGATGAGAATCCCGTAAAAGGGGGGACACGATCTCTGCTTTGACAAGACGTGCCAAGGAAACCGCCTCGCTAAACGTGTTGAGGTGGAAAAGTAAAAACGATTCGAGTAAAGGACTTGGCCGTAGTGTGATGTCACGCTGCGAATACGTTAGCAGATTAGATTTGTGTTGATATTATTCTCTCTATGGAAATATGTGGAAACTTATTTTGCAGAGCCGGACACTATCCTTGGTGTTTAAAATCTTCTTGAAGGACTTCGAGGAGGAACCCGCCTTGCAATGCCGAAGACAATCTGCGCGCCGGACTCATCGTCGTTGAAGCCTGGTTCAGGGGCTACTAAGGGAGTCCTGGATTAGGGGGTGTTCGGGTAGCCGGACTATACCTTCAGCCAGACTCCAGGACTATGAAGATACAAGATTGAAGACTTCGTCCCGTGTCCGGATGGGACTTTCCTTGGCGTGGAAGGCAAGCTTGGCGATGCGGATATTCAAGATCTCCTACCATTGTAACCGACTCTGTGTAACCCTAACCCTATCCGGTGTCTATATAAACCGGAGGGTTCTAGTCCGTAGGACAACTTCATCATACAACAATCATACCATAGGCTACCTTCTAGGGTTTAGCCTCCTTGATCTCGTGGTAGATCTACTCTTGTACTACCCATATCATCAATATTAATCAAGCAGGAGTAGGGTTTTACCTCCATCGAGAGGGCCCGAACCTGGGTAAAAACATCGTGTCCCTTGTCTCATGTTACCATCCACCTAGACGCACAGTTCGGGACCCCCTACCCGAGATCCGCCGGTTTTGACACCGACAACACCCCAACAGGAATTCAAGAGAACTCGAGGCTGTGGTGGCTTGAGTTGATGGCCATGGGGGCCCGAACGCGGTAGGAGGAAGACTCGTGGTGGTGGTGCGCTCTGCAACGGGAGGAGCAGAGGAGGTCAGCGGTTGGGTGTTGGCGCACACACACGCGGAGGGCAAGGTGAGCAGGTGGCGTCCATGGCTTCATGCCTCTAAAGAACAACAGAGAAAGGGGGCTTCGGTCGCAGACAAAAAGGAAGAAGAGGCAGCGAGATGGATCCAGGCGGTGGCCTGATTTGCGGTGGTAGGCGGTGACTGCGATGGAAGGGGCGGTAGCGGCGGCTCGCCGACCGACGGGGCGCCATGGCCGCAAGAAGAGGCCGCGATAGGAGGTCGGCCAGAGGAGGAACGAGGTGAGGCAGCAGCTAGAAGGCGTGGTCGAGGGGGGAAGGAGGTCGGGCGAGGCCGGGGGCGGCGCTGATGAGAGGTGGATGAGGGGATCGAGAGGAAGATGTGCGAGGGGATCGGGAAGATGGGTGTGGCGGCGCTGCAAGGGATCGAGAGGGGGAGGGTGGATCGAGGGACTGGCTAGGGTTATAGAGTGGCTGGGCCTTAGAGGCCGTCCTAGTGGGGAGGCAAATGGCCAGGGGCCTACTCACCATTCCTTCTATATTTCAGAAAACTTGCAAGAAGAAAAGGAGCGAAAAGAAAAGGTTAGAGAGAGAATATGGGCATGGGTCAATTTTCATGGACTCACAACAATGTAAGGCATTAAACAAAAATGGCCCGAGGTTTTTAGAGGAAGTAAAATCCAAACATGTTGAATTTAACTCGACATGTTTGAATTTCGAAACCCATTCAAATGAACTCCAAATGGGTTGAAATTATAGGAGTTGACCCTACACACTAGATGTGATTTATGGGCAGATTTCGAACATCCATGGATAAAGTAAAATTGCAACTCATTTTTTACTAAAGGCCCCAAAGGAAGAAAAAGAAGTTGAGTTGGATATAAGAAAACTGAAGAACGGTGCAAATGTGCTATAGATGATTCCAAGTTAATGGACTATTTTAATATGGCTCCCTAATACTATTGGGAGTATATGTTATAAAGAGAAAAACACCATGTGAATTCCCTCGATTTAAATAGATCGAAAGATCTATGCAATTAATTTATTTGAGTTGCAAAAATTAATGATATGATACATGACGACATGATGCAATGCAAAATAAAATAACACAAACAAATAAGTCACACGACGAAACTTGGAATCCATGGAAGGCATCTGGAGTGTCGGTCATGGGGCGTCACAACTCTCCCACACTAACAGAGGATCTCGACCTGAGATCCTAGGGATGGCACCAGAGAGAAATGGAAAAGGAAGAGGTAAAACAAAGTTGCTTCTTCGACAAACGAGTGAAACCATGAACCTTGAGAGGTTGAACAAATTGAAAGAAGAATACAATGGAGATGAACCAGATTGCGAACACTTCGTTAAATAAGAGGAACATGGAATACGACGAGAACCAAGAGGTTAAGTGACAAGATATATATTGAAACCACTCCGGTTAAAACAAGATAGAGAAGGAATAAGAATGATATAATTTGGACAGCACTCCGACTGTAAATGGAAGGAGTTGAACATGAACTTGACAAGATGAGAGGATACTTGATGAAATCAACAACACACTGCATCCGGAACTATTGGAAGAATGGCACAAGGGGTAAGAAAGATTTCAGACAGCACTCCGGTTGAGAAGGGAGGCAAAACTTGATAAGATGAGAGAACTTGAATGGAGGACATGACACTCCGGTTGAATGGATAAGCAAAGGAAAGAACATGATCTTTGACAAAAATGGGATGATGGATCGAAGAGTGCAACATCACAATGCCTCTGGAACGAAAGAATAGAAGCTAGATCATTAGGAAGAAAGAAAGTAGAAGAAAATGATAACTTCTACCACCAATGAATTTGAAAGCATCTTTAGAAAAAAAAGGATTGAATGGAGTTGTTGAAAATTAAACAACAAAAGAAAAAGGTTGTTGCGGGCTTATGGAAAACGTCTCAAAATTATGAGGTGAAATTCTGCAACTAACGGAAACAATTGATTGGATTGATATCAACAGGGAGGCGAAAAAACTTATTTCACCGGGAGGATAAATGAAGAACTTGGGTCATTTATAAGAACCATAAATAGCAACAATCCTTATGGATAGCTTTAGGTGAAATATAACCCAAGATAACTCTAATGAAGAGATTGATTGGTTGAAAGGATCTCCTGAACAAGGAGAAAACAATGGTCTTAAAGTATGTCATTCCTGACAACTTTTGAATCATGAACCACGAAGGGAAATTGTAAACAATGACATAACACCACCTCAAAAGATAAGGGAGAACAATTGCACTTCGGAATGAAATATGAAGAATTCTTGATCTTCTCCAACAAGGATGTTGAGGAACACTTGAAGAATGAATTAAATCCTTAATGAACCACTCTATTGATCCTTTGAGAGAACTCTGGTAATAAAAGAATGATCCAACGAAAGGAAATTTGAAAAGAACAAGACACAGCCTTGCAATGATTTAGATGGCACTTCGGGATGAGATAATTGGGAGATATTGGAACTCCAAAAAGAAAATATGAAGCATCTCGAACTGAGAATGTGATATGACAAACAACTCCGAAAAGAAAGATGAATCACTTGGATGAAACAAGAATAAGAATTATGTTATGCGTATCCTTCACCAATTTAAATTCATGACAAGCAACGGATTTGGCATACTACTTATTCCTCTTGAAAAGGATTCAGGAGAGATGTAGTGCAAACTTGAGAAGGTCTTGATGGATCCATCGGTGGGATTTGTAAACAACGAATGAATTGATATGATAACGAAGGAAGAGAAATCTTGAACGAACCACCGTAAGAATTGAAAAAGAATGTAGCAAAGGGACGAATCACCGGGACGAATTAGAAAACGAACGAAGATACTTGGGGAAATTTAGATACAAGAGAATGAAGAGATCACGAGCTGTCTAGGGAATACTTGAACAAAGCACCGGAAGAATACGGAGATGAACAAAGATGCATGAATTGAGAAGAATTGCAGAAATGAAGTTGAAAGATGAGAATGAAGAAATCTTCTAAAATGATGGCCTTTGGATGATCAAGAAATGAAACAACTCCTAAAATGCTCCGGATGGGTATGAAAAGAATCCTTGATTATCGGAGCAATTATGAGGATGGCATGGAGCTAGAACCATGAATCTTTGGAAGAACGGGTAAGGATTTAGGAGGAACTCTTCTTCGGTCTTCAAAATCTGAGAATGATGACGAGAAACGCCACCATGAATTGTTGAGACACTCTGGAATGATGAAGAATATAAAGGTTGAATCAACAATGAAAATAATTTGAAAGCGATCATGGATAAGGCATCTGACTGATGAAAATTCATTCTTACGTCAAACTTTGAAAAGAATTTGAGAATAACTCTGTAAAGAATTAGAAGAGTCAGGTAAGATCCTGGAAAAACACCTGTGGGTTAGGGCGCACTCAAATATACACCGTTGAAGTGATTTTTAAAGGAGAGATTGCACCAGTTAAATTAAGTGGCTTGAATGAGATAACAACCTCGAAATATCTTGAACGGATTAAGAATGGAATCGCGAATCTTCTGAGATAATCTTAAGTACTTCAGAACAAATGAATAATAAGAAGTGAAAGATTACGAGGTGCACCGGTATGGGAAAACATTTGAAATGAGGAAAAGGATATGGTCAACAAAGCTTGAATAGAATCCACCGGAGAAGAAAAAAGAATGAAGAATGATAAACTTGAAACTCCTGACCATCTTCATGATAATCACCGGGTACAAACATTGAAGGAAAGAACGAAGAAACTTCACATCCAAAAGATGGATACTTGATTAAGAAATCCGAGTCCTTGAAGAAAAAGGGTGGGAGGGCGGGAAAAACAAAGGCAACTTGGGCCGGATGAAACAGACAATCCTCAGGCTCCTCAATGACGCCCGTATGGAATAACTTGAAGAGAAGTGCACCGGTCGAAAAGGGATTGACATGACAATCTCGATAAACAAGAAGGATTAGCACTCCCATAGAAATATGAGAACACCGCTTAGGAAAAGGTATGGAATCAACACTTGACTTGGAAGCAACTCGAATACCAGAACCAAAACAAAACAAAACAAAGGATCGGGCTAAAAGAATAAGCCGGAAACAAACATATGATAGAGATTTCATCCGAAATTTTTGTGGTGGGGCCCACACGGGCTCGATCGTACAACACCAACATGTACAAGGCAGTGCACATGACATACGAAGCGTCCCCGAGTCAGCATAGCCAAGGACTCTTTAAGACACGACGAGACCGCTATAAAAACGACCGTGGGTAGGCGGACCACTAGACGTCGAACCCCAATCTCATATCATGCATCTGTCGGAAAGATATCCTAGGTAACTACTTGAATTCCCATCTATTAACTCCCGAAACTTTCTGGTTATGCAATTTGGTATTGGGAATACAAGGAGGCACAAATATCTCACACAACTAACAAATCCTACACTCCAACTGTATCCATCCGTCAGCACATAACCAAGAAAACCTCGGAAATCATGTACCCCAGACCTTCAAAAACATTCGATATACTTGCTATGGAAATACATCTGATCGCTCTCCCCGGTACTGGGTGTCGTCAAACTACTCTCATCACAAAGAGTATAGAAGCGTTTTCGATGTCGGTGACCTCTGGTATTCCGGAATTGAAACGATAAGCACTATGACAAAAACACCTTGGAGCCCAACTCCCCGGGACACTGCCACAACCCCCAAAGGTCAGGAGGCACCAAGACAGAATTCCCATCACAATGATATCGCAATGATCCAACAATACCCGCATGATCCTAAAAAAAATTTGAGTGAAAAAGAGGAGAGTGAAGTCAAAACATCTACGTCAAGAGTCCTCACCAGAGCGACGAAGGGGATAAGGAGTAAAAATAATTCCTACTCTCTGATATAACTAGACTCAAAATAGTTTTCTTCTAGACTCAACAACGGCAGCGGTTCGATCAATCAAGGGGGCTGCTAAGGTCGTAAGGCTTTGATACCAACTTGTAGTGCCCAAGATGCGATTCTATCCCAATCACGTGATGAACTCATGATCAGGGCACAATCGCATTTCGAGCGCATATCAAGGTGGATATCATTACAACATACCATGTACTGAATAGATGAGAATACAAGATAAAGGCTTACACTCGCCACAAGCTACACCATCAATACAACAGTTCATCAATACATAGCAATGATCATATAGAAGAGCAGGATCCGACTACGGATGAAATCAAACGAAAAATAATAACGACATCCACATTGCTAATCCCAGGCTCCCCGACCCGGAACCTATCCCTTCGTCGAAGAAGAAGAACTCCAAAAGCAACCAAGCATGGCTCTCACGTCATGAACATCACATTACCTGTACCTGCAATTGTAGTTGTAATAATCTTTGAGCCACGAGGACTCAGCAATCCCATTACCATTGGTATCAAGACTAGAAAAGCTTAATGGGTATGGAAAGGATAAGTGGTGAGGTTGCAGCAAGCGGCTAAGCATTGTATGGTGGCTAACTTACGAGTACAAGAATAAGATGAAAAACTACACAAACGGTCGCAAACTAGTAATGATCAAGAAGTGATCCTGAACTACTTATGCTCAAACATAACCCAACCGTGTTCTCTTCTCGAACGCACCCGAAAAGAGACAGTCACGGTTACGCACGCGGTTGGTATATTTTAAATTAAGTTTAGTTCAAGTCCACTACAACTGGATGTTAACAAATTCCCATCTGCCACATAACCGTGGGCACGACTCCCGAAAGTTTAAACCCTGCAGGGGTGTCCCAACTTAGCCCATGAAAAGCTCACGATCCGCGGAGACAATCCTCCATCGCGGGATCCTCGATCAGACTCAGAATCCAGGTTCACAAGATATTTCAACAATGGTAAAAAAAAGTCCAGCAAGACCTCCCGACGTGCCGACACCTCGATAGGAGCCGCGCGTATCTCGTCTCAGGCCACGACCGGATAGGTCATCCTACATGTATATACCAAATACCTCGGGTTTCCTTGAGGCGTCCCCGCAGTCTGCCCAGTTTGGACCAACACTCATGAGGAGCATTGGCCCGGGGGTTGATTAAGAGTCCTCGGGTGCTAGTCGGTCCCTATGCAAGTTTTTAGTTGTTATTAGGCAAATGGTAAAACAAATGTTGGGCCTTGCTGGAGGAGTTTTATTCAAAGCAAACTATAAAGAGGGGCCCATAAACCCTCATCATGTTAGGGACACAAAATCAAGGAACATAACACCGGTATGACGGAAACTAGGGCGGCAAGAGTGGAACAAAACACTAGGCAAAAGGCGGAGCCTTCCACCCTTTACCAAGTATATAGATGCATTAATTAAATAAGAGATATTGTGATATCCCAAGATATCCATGACCCAACATGGAACAACCTGCAACTGCACCTGCAACTAACAACACTATAAGAGGCGCTGAGAAAAGCGGTAACATAGCCAAACAACGGTTTGCTGGGTTGGTGAAAAAGGTTAGAGGTTGTTTCATGGCATATTGGGTGGCTTGATAAACAAGTGGTAGGTAGCGCGACATAGCGATAGCATCGAGACAACTAGCATAGCAAAGATAGTTGTGAGATCCAGGGTGATGGTCATCTTGCCTGAAATCCTGCTAGGAAGAAGACCGAATCCATGAAGTAGACGAACCAACATAGTCGAACGAGTCCTCACAATCGCAACGTAATTGGAACTATTGAGAAGAAGTGCAACCCTAAAAGAAGCAAAAACATGGTAAACAACCATCACATAAACATGGCATGATGCACAATCAAGTATGATGCATGTCTGGTTTACGAGTTATGGCATGGCAAAGTGCAACAAACAATACTACAAGTTAAGTGGAGCTCAATATGCAACGAGTTGCATATTGACAAAACACCACATGCGATTATTTAGTTCACTCTCATTTATGTACCCAACAATATTAAATGTTGTTAAACATGGCAAGATATGAAGCATAATAAATAACTACCTATCTAGGCAAGTTTAAATGAGGCCGGAGCAACAGACAACAATTCCGGAAAATCCTCATGTGCAATTTACGAATTTGGTACTGTTCTGCCCTAAACCATATTTTAATGTTGTTAAACAACAAAATAAAGTGCACCATGTTAATCTATGCATTTTCTACCCCATTTACACATAAAGTTTATTTAATTTGGGGCTATGGTTAGTTATGAAATAAATCATTTTAACATGTCATTTATTTAAATGTTTTTATCATGATGCGGATGACATAAACAAGTTTTATGCAATTTTTATGAAAAGTTGACATGAAGATGATATGGAGTATTTGTCGCCATGGCAGAAAGAAGGGGTGCCACGACGGCGAAAGCGGAAATGATGCCACAACAACATTTCGATTCCGACAACTCGTCGAGATGTCGGTGCAAAAGAAAGGGTCGACGTGAGCGTGTCATGCGAAGATGCTGGGGTGCTCCCGACAACCGGGTGTCCCACACGTCGGCGACAAGGCATATGAGGGCCATGCACGAAACAAGTCGGGCACGATGCAAACGCGAGCATCTCATACAACACAAGCACTCGTTCACGGCCGGTCTTCGGGATGTCGCTAGGTGGGCGGCGGGTGGCCGCATCTGCCCACACTACGACATCGAGAAAGAAGGGGCGAGGCCCTCCCTAGCCAGCGGTGCTTGGGAGAGAATGGTAATGCACGCTGATCGGGACGCGCAGGCAGTGCGTAAGAGCCGTTGCCGAGGATGACCGCGTGAACATTGCACCTTCTCACCTTCCCTGGTGGAGAGGATCCGGCTGGATCTGTGACCAGCGGTGAGCAGAGAGAGAGAGAGAGAGAGAGAGTGTCCACCACTATCGTGTTTAGATATGGAGAGGACGAGACAGTGTGAAGAGAGCAACACTAGCAAGCAAGCGCGGAGGCTCCTGCCTATATAGTGTAGTGCTACTAGTTTTCTTTTGTCTACCGGAGCCGTCTTGACCTCGTCAATGACTGTCGAGAAGTCTTCATGCACGTGCCCTGGAGGCGCAGTTGTCGTCATTTTGATCTGAAGCACCGGATTATAACATATAACACGATAAATGCCACATGACAAGAAACCATAACCTCATTGCCCAAAGGATACAACTACATGAATCTCGGTGGACAAACTAGACAAGGATCAAAGCTCAAATTAAAGATAAACTCGTAGAAAAGGGGTCCATCGATAGATGTCCTAATTAACATAGCCGACTTGACCTAGATGGCAGCCGAGTAGTCTTCGTGCATGTGCCCCCAATGACTAGCGCCTTGGAGGAAGTCAGTTGTCGCTGTTTAACCCTCGCAGTGATGCGAAGCACATGACACCTAATATTGCGAGATGACAAGAAACCTTTTTTTAGATTTCTCATCAGAACTACAGCCCTGTACAACACATCCTGCACGATATGTAGACGATAGCCAATCCAGGCGTGTCTGCTGGAGTCTGGTCACATGCATGGACGAACTGATCTTCCGTGTCATGCAGGGATCGTCCAGGCACCAACATCTGTACAACACTTCTCTAGTACTACTATCACTCGTCTCTCTCTTCTATTAACTCACCCGACTTGCGGGGCCAGGGAGTGTGCCTATGGTCGGTTCTCAACTGTGGTCCCACATGTGTGTGCAAACGCAATATGATGTGCGTTCCATTTGGAGAGCGGCGTGCCAGACCGATCGACTGTCTGGGTGCGACGCGAATGCGACGGGCGTGTTGTATACTTCGTACATGTGTACCTCCGTTTTCCTGAGGCTTTGCTCCATGGCGCAATCCATGGATACAAAATTAGTATACTGTACTATTTAAAACTTAAGGGCGGGGCTTTTCCCGCGCGGTAGGCGGGGCAGTTCCGCCTAGTTGGTTCGACAGAGACGCGAGAAGATGAGGGAGTAGGCTGCTGCAAAAGTAGGGCTATGTGATTTGACAGCGAGTTACTACTGGACAGGTGGGGCCCCATGATTTGACTTGCCATTATCATTTTAACTGCGGCGCAACGACCGGCGTGAGTCTCCCGATTCTTGACCACCTCCATGGTATACATGTGCCTCTCCCAATGCTCCACCATGTAGAGGCTGACTCTTGCATGAGAGCCCACTCCTCCACTTTTTCCTTGCCTCTTTTCTCCACATATGCAAAAATGCCATGTAAGCACGCTTATAGCCCACTATTGTACTTTCTCGTACATGTCTCGTACATGTGCTAAGCCTTCCACATAGGCATAAAGTCTGACATGGCAAGTAAATTAAGAAGAGATAGACTAGTTTGGTGACCCCAGGAAGAAACGGTGCTAAGCGCGTGTACCTAGGTGAAAAGATAATTTTGAGTCTATAGCTATTAAATGAAGCAAACTTAGCAACAAAAAACTAAGAACCTATGCATTGGGGACTTGAGTTGCTAGGCCATTTAATGCCCTTAGCACCTCATCTAAGAACCATTTCATTGGAAGAGGTCACTCCTTGGCAAATGCAATAAATACTACGAAGAAAGAGATAGAGATAAGTAAAAAATACTCTTATAGCCAACCTTATAGCTAACCTTGTTGTATGAGTGACTAAGTGATAACTATGTATGACATGCCAACATCAGATAGCCTAACACACCATGTTAAATCTCCAAGGGTGCGGCCGCGCGAGCGAGGTGACGGTCGTGGTAGGCGCGACCATGATACGGGCTGTTGGCAGCCCTTGGATCTGAGATCGAACGGTCACATGCTAAGTTGCTGAAAATTTACAGAATAACCCTCTAGGATAGGATATTCACCCATAGGTCTAGAATCACGCCATGCAATCGCTCGATCTCAGATCCAAGGGCTCTTGGAAGCCCATATCATGGGAGAATGGAAAGCTTCGTATCACCTGTAATTTTCCCGACGCTTGACATGACATCGAAAGCCAGTTAATCGGGCGCTGAATAGACATGACATCTAATTGGGCCCCCCATAGTACTGTGCATGAATCCATTTATCCACCAGGCAAGCCACTACCCTGCCATTCGCATGCCCCACTCAACATTTTTACAATCAAAAACCGCTGGCAGTTCGCTCCTACTCGTCCCCGGACGTCCTTTAACATTACGGCAGTTCACTCCTAGTCGTCCTGTCCTTTCACATTAGGCAGTTCCACTAATCCTAACCCTCCTCCCAAATTCATGGCGTCCCAAATCTCCATGATCGGCGGTGAGTACAAGGTTAGAACCATCACTGGTGATGAGTTCGACGTCATCTACACCCGTTCTTCCGCGACGGTGAAAGGATGCCTTGCTCTCTTCAGACGCATGTTCGAAAACTCAAATGATGAGTGGGTCGCTGGGCTAGATGTTGAGTACACCACAACCCTAGACAAAGAGAAGAATCTAAAGGAGGAATAGAAGATGAAGCCCGCCGTGATCCAGGTTTGCGTGCATGACTTATGCTTGGTCTACCACATATGCCATGCCGACATTGAGTGCGAGGAATTTAAGAACTTCCTCAAGGGCGGCCGAGTCAAATTCGTTATGGTAGACTTTACGAACGGCAGAAGAGTCCTGGATCGGATAGGCCTCATTGTAGGCAACCCCTTTGGCCTCCAGAAGAATGGGCTGGTGCCCTCCCCTGATCAGCCTTCAATGCTGACCCTAGCAGGAGCCATGGTTCATCCTTCGTACGGTAAACTGAAGAAACCTCCGCACACGTTTCATCGTGCATGGCAGTGGAATGTAATAGATATAGACCACATCCGCTACGCTACAATGGATGGCTACCTTTCTTTCAATATCTACAAGGGTTGGATGAAGAGCAAGAGCCAAGTGTGCAGTTCAAGAAAAGAAGTATCGACCAAGAGGAAGAGGGACAAGGTCGAAGTCGAGGACGTGGACGAGGACTCCGAGTAAGGTGGCAGCGTCATTGCTCATGGTGGTTCTAATGCAGTGTTTACCGGATTAGTTACTTAGTTTAATTTCAGGTGTGCTTAGTTTTATTTGAGGGGTGTGTTGTGCTGAGCCCCAAGCAGAACTATGTTATGTTTCTTCTCATTACTTTAACTCTTCAGCACATACATACTAGTATTTCTTACAGTTCATCTTTTAGTTGGTATAGTACTACCACTCGTTTCTTCACATTATATACGTACAATATATATGTCCAACATCATACAGCCAGCAGTTTAGTTGTCAAAGAATTTCAGGGTGCATAGTTTTATTTGAGGGGTGTGTTGTGCTGGACACCATTATTGTGACTCATATATCTTTTGCCATGTTATAATGACATAAATACCGATGGACCAACATGCCAGCTCTCCCTCTATCTCACTACAGTAAAATAAAGTGTGGGGCCTACTTGATCCCAATAGCGTTCTTGTTTTCCTATAAAATTATTCGCTTGGTTACTCTTGACAAGCGGGGCCACACTTATCATTGTGAGAATCGTCTTATTTTTGTCATATAACATGGTCAACGGGTTTAACGTGAAAATAACAATGTATAATGGCATTTTTGAGCAAACATCTAACTTAACGATGGCATTTTTGAGATATCTAATTGCATTTTTGAGCAGGCATCTCACAGATCGATGGCATTTTTGAGTAGTTGTAACTTCTAATGGCAAAACTGAGTAGTGATACACAACTACTCACATAAATAATAAGAACCCAAGAATTAAATAGGTATGCTAATTTCTTTAATAGAATTTGGCACCCCATTTAAGCACGTACTGGCTTTTTTAATAGTAGTATATGCATAATTTGGTGACAAGCACTCTCTATATGTACCACCTTTTTTCTTTAATTTCATCTGCTCCATGGTGTAATCCATCGATACTACTACTGTACAAAAGTATACATTTTTAAAAAGGCTAGAGCTTGGTCGGTTTCAAGAGAGGCGAGGGCCTTTGTGATTTGACTGCTCATTACTGCTGGAAGGCAGGCCCTTGTGATTTGACTGCTCGTATAAATGTGCCGACAACCTGAGGAGGAGCAAAGAACCATGCGGTATACTCAAGTTTTCCACTAGAGTACGACAGAGGAGCATGAAACACGGCAGCACAGTGCCATATGGCGATAAAAAATGATCTAATTTGCTAGTCATCTCATTGTTAGAATTGTTCTATTCATGCCTCGCAGAGAATGTGACACATGCAGTGAAACACCCGAAGCAAAAGAAGAAACACAGGAGCAAAAGAAGAAGGAAGATTATCACCCCCCAAAAGAAGGAAGACGCACACACAAGTCTAGGGCGCTGCTCTCTACTACATGAAGGGTTGCTGGCCGTGGAGTCATAACTGCTTCTTCATCGCCTCCACGACCTCCATCTCCTTGCGCTATCTCTCGCCATCTTCTTCATTCTGTCCATGACGTGAGATTTCTCGACGCGAGCCTTCATCATCTGTTCCACGGCCGCATTACGTAACTTGACAGCAGCCGGGTGCTCGATGCGGAGCTTCGCCAACTGATGACCCACAAGTATAGGGGATCTATCATAGTCCTTTCGATAAGTAAGAGTGTCAAACCCAACGAAGAGCAGAAGGAAATGATAAGCTGTTTTCAATAAGGTATTCTCTGCAAGCACTAAAATTATCGGTAACAAATAGTTTTGTGATAAGGTAATTTGTAACAGGTAACAAGTAACAAGTAATAAAAGTAAATACAGTGCAGCAAGATGGAACAATCCTTTTTGTAGCAAAGGACAAGCCTGGACAAACTCTTATATAAAGGAAAACGCTCCCGAGGACACATGGGAATTATCGTCAAGCTAGTTTTCATCACGCTTATATGATTCGCGTTCAGTACTTTGATAATTTGATATGTGGGTGGACTGGTGCTTGGGTACTGCCCTTACTTGTACAAGCATCCCACTTATGATTAACCCCTCTTTCAAGCATCCACAACTACAAAATAAGTATTAAGGTAAACCTAACCATAACATGAAACATATGGATCCAGTTCAGCCCCTTACGAAGCAACGCATAAACTAGGGTTTAAGCTTCTGTCACTCTAGCAACCCATCATCTACTTATTACTTCCCAATGCCTTCCCCTAGGCCCAAGCAATGGTGAAGTGTCATGTATTCGACATTCACATGGCACCACTAGAGGAAAGACAACATACATCTCATCAAAATATCGAACGAATACCAAATTCACATGATTACTTATAGCAAGACTTCTCCCATGTCCTCAGGAACAAACGTAACTACTCACAAATCATATTCATGTTCATAATCAGAGGGGTATTAATATGCATAAAGGATCTGAACATATGATCTTCCACCAAATAAACCAACTAGCATCAACTACAAGGAGTAATCAACACTACTAACAACCCACAGGTACCAATCTGAGGTTTTGAGACAAAGATTGGATACAAGAGATGAACTAGGGTTTGAGATGAGATAGTGCTGGTGAAGATGTTGATGGAGATTGACCCACTCCTGATGAAAGGATCCATCGTGATGATGATGGTGATGATTTCCCCCTCCCAGAGGGATGCTTCCCCGACAAAACAGCCCCGTCAAAGCCCTAGATTGGTTCTGCCAAGGTTCCACCTCGTGGCGGCGGCGTTTCGTCCCGAAAGCTTGCGTATGATTTTTTTCCAGGGAAAAAGACTTCATATAGCCAAAGATGGGCACCAGAGGCCTACCAGGGGGCCCACGAGGCAGGGGGACGCGCCTAGGGGGGTAGGGTGCGCCCCCACCCTTGTGGATGGTGGGTGGCCCCCCTCTGGTTCTTTCTTCACCCAATATTTTTTATATATTCCAAAACGTGCCTCTATGAAGTTTCAGGACTTTTGGAGTTACGCAAAATAGGTCTCTAATATTTTCTCCTTTTCTAGCCCAGAATTCCAGCTGCCGGCATTCTCCCTCTTCATGTAAACCTTGTAAAATAAGAGAGAAAAGGCATAAGTATTGTGACATAATGTGTAATAACAACCCATAATGCAATAAATATCAATATAAAAGCAGGATGCAAAATGGACATATCAACTCCCCGAAGCTTAGATCTCGCTTGTCCTCAAGCGGAAGCTGATATCGAAAAATTTGTCCACATGTTTAGAGATAGAGGTGTCGATAAAATAAAATACGAACATGAGAGCATCATGATCATTCTTATAACAACAACACACACACACATATATATATATATTGTCATATGATTTCTTATGCTAAAGTAACAATTCATTCACAATTTCAAGTATGAATCAGAAACTTCATTGAAAACTAACAAACTATAATCTTAGTCATTGAAGCAATTGCAATTTATCATAACATAAAAAAGAGTCAATGTAAGAGCTTTTCAGCAAGTCCACATACTCAACTATTATTTAGTCTTTCAAAATTGCTAACACTCATGCAATATTTATGGGCATGGAGTTTTAATCGGACACAGAGAAAGATAGGGGCTTATAGTTTTGCCTCCCAACCTTTTACTCAAGGGTAATGTCAACAATAATAGTTCATGATAACTTACATCCAATTGGATATATATATATATGGATCTTTCCAACACAATGTGCTTGCCAAAGGATAATATGTAAAAAGGAGAGGTGAAGGTCACCATGACTCTTGTATAATGTATAAGACAAAAGTAAAAGATAGGCCCTTCGCAGAGGGAAGCAGAGGTTGTCATGTGTTTTTATGGTTGGATGCACGAAATCTTAATGCAAAAGAACGTCACTTTATATTGCCACTTGTGATATGGACCTTTATTATGCAGTCTGTCGCTTTTATTGCTTCCACATCACAAGATCGTATAAAGCTTATTTTCTCCACACTAATAAATCATACATATTTAGAGAGCAATTTTTATTGCCTACAACAAGACAACTTACTTGAAGGATCTTACTCAATCCATAGGTAGATATGGTGGACTCTCATGGCAAAACTGGGTTTAAGGATATTTGGAAGCACAAGTAGTATCTCTACTTGGTGCAAACAATTTGGCTAGCATGAGGGGGAAAGGCAAGATCAACATGTTGGATGATCCATGACAATATAATTTATTTCGGATGTAAGAAAACATAACCCATTACATTTTCTTCCTTGTCCAACATCAACTTTTTAGCATGTCATATTATAATGAGTGCTCACAATCATAAAAGATGTCCAAGATAGTATATTTATATGTGAATAACTCTCTTTCTTTATTACTTCCTATTAATTGCAACGATGACCAAAACTATGCTTGTCAACTCTCAACAACTTTTATTCATCATACTCTTTATATGTGAAGTCATTACTCTCCATAAGATCAATATGATCTCTTTATTTCTTTTTACTCTTTCTCTCCCCTTCCCTTTTTTTCAAGATCATAGCAAGATGGCAAAGCCCTTGACTCAACACTAATATTTATTACATATGGATTATGGACTCGATTACATAGAAGGATCATAAAGCAAAACTCAAGACTAAATCATACTAAAACTTTTATTCTGGTAGATCAAGATATTACCAAAAGGATCAGACTAAGAAAAACGGTAAAGATAGAAGTGTGATGGTGATACGATACCGGGGCACTCCCCCAAGCTTGGCAGTTGCCAAGGGGAGTGCCCATAACAGATACTCAGTTCTACTTTGCTGATGAAGAAGATGGTGGTGATGATGGATAGTCGCACATCGAGCGTAGGAGATCCTCCAATTTGCGGATAATGCCCTAGAGTGCGATGATATGCTCCTTCAACAAATATTTTCACGCGTGAGATACTTATTTTGTATGCGAGCTAACTCAATCATCTTGAAAGCTTCAATCTCCATTGGGGTAAGAAGATTGTAATGAGTTTGGAGGATGTCTTCGTCTTCTGCTGCCGGAGCTTGATCCTCCATGGCCTTCTTGATCCCATCATCCTTGTTGATCTCCCCGGGTTCTTCTCTCTTCAGCTCTATCTTCATTAGCCAAGCATCATTGCGCTCATTGTTGGAGGGGGACGACATAATGCCTGGCCTTGGCAACTCTGGCAGAAAACAGCTCGAAACAAAAACAGAGGATATTTGCGTCGTACGGTGGTCAAAACCTTCGGGAGATTATATAATGAATTTTTCCTGACCAAAAGAAGTATCGTGCAAGAAAACGGAGTCCGTAGAGCAAATGAGGTGCCCACGAGGCAGGAGGGCGCGCCCAGGGGGGTAGGGTACGCCCTCCACCCTCGTGGATGCCTCATGTCCTTCACGGACTACTTCTTATTTTCCTATTTTCTTAAATATTCCAAAACGGAGAAAAATTGCTATTAGAACTATTTTGGAGTCGGTCTACTTACCGTACCACATACCTATTCCTTTTCGGAGGCTGAAACGTTCAGGAAGGTGTCCCTTATATACTCCTCCGGGGTTATGGTTTCAATAACATTAGTTTCAACATTTATAGGGTTACCTGAGATATAATGTTTGATTCTTTGACCGTTCACCACCCTTGGATTTGTGCCTTCGAAGTTGTTGATTTTTATGGCACCAGAACGATAGACCTCCTCGATAATGTAAGGACCTTCCCATTTAGAGAGGAGTTTTCCTGCAAAAAATCTTAGACGAGAGTTGTATAACAATGCATAATCACCTACATTAAACTCGCGTTTTTGTATCCTTTTATCATGCCATCTTTTAACTTGTTCTTTAAACAGTTTGGCATTCTCATAGGCCTGGGTTCTCCATTCATCAAGTGAGCTAATGTCAAATAGTCTCTTCTCACCGGCAAGCTTGAAGTCATAATTGAGCTCTTTAATGGCCCAATATGCCTTATGTTCTATTTCGAGAGGTAAGTGACATGCTTTTCCATAAACCATTTTATATGGAGACATACCCGTAGGATTTTTATATGCAGTTCTATCGGCCCATAAAGCATCATCAAGTTTCTTGGACCAATTCTTTCTAGATCTATTAATAGTCTTTTGCAATATTTATTTAAGCTCTCTATTACTCAGTTCTACTTGACCACTAGACTGTGGATGATATGGAGATGCAATTCTATGATTAACATCATACCTAGCAAGCATTTTACGAAAAGCACCATGAATAGAATGTGAACCACCGTCAGTCATTAAATATCTAGGGACTCCAAACCTCAGAAAAATAACTTCTTTAAGCATCTTAATAGAGGTGTTATGATCAGCACTACTAGTTGGAATAGCTTCTACCCACTTAGTAACGTAATCAACAACAACTAAAATATGTGTATACCCATTAGAGGAAGGAAATGACCCCATATAATCAGAGCCCCAAACATCAAATGGTTCAATAAAAAGTGAATAATTCATAGGCATTTCTTGACGTCTACTAATATTACCAATTCTTTGACATTCATCACAAGACAAGACAAACTTATGGGCATCCTTGAAGAGGGTAGGCCAATAAAAAATGGATTGCAATACCTTATGTGCAGTTCTATCTCCAGCATGGTGTCCTCCATAAGCCTCGGAGTGACACTTGCGTAGGATCTGTTCCTGTTCATGCTCAGGTACACAACGTCTAATAACCCCATCTACTCCTTCTATATAAAGGTGTGGGTAATCCCAGAAGTAATGTCTTAAATCATAGAAAAACTTTTTGTTTTATTGGTATGTGAAACTAGGTGGTATAAATATAGCAACAATATAATTAGCATAACATCATACCATGGAGCAGTACGAGAAGCATTTATGACAGCTAATTGTTCATCAAGAAAGCTATCATCAATAGGTAGTGGGTCATCAAGAACATTCTCTAACCTAGACAAGTTGTCTGCAATGGGGTTCTCAGCTCCCTTTCTATCGATAATATGCAAATCAAATTCTTGTAGTAGGAGAACCCATCTAATAAGTCTAGGTTTAGCATATTTCTTTTCCATAAGGTATTTAATAGCAGCATGATTAGTGTGAACAAGTACTTTAGAATCAACAATATAAGGTCTGAACTTATCACAAGCAAATACAACTACTAAAAATTCTTTTTCAGTAGTAGCATAGTTTCTCTGGGCACAGTCTAGAGTTTTACTAGCATATTGGATAACATTTAATTTCTTATCAACTCTTTGTCCTAAAGCAACACCTTCAGCATAATCACTAGCATCACACATAATTTCAAAGGGTAAATTCCAATCTGGAGGTTGAACAATAGGTGCAGAAATCAAAGCTTTCTTAAGTATTTCAAATGCTTCTACACAATCATCATCAAAGACAAAATGAACATCTTTTTGTAAGAGATTAGTCAGAGGCCTGGAAATTTTCAAGAAGTCTTTAATGAACCTCCTATAAAAACCGGCATGACCAAGGAAACTTCTTATACCTTTAATGTCCTTAGGACACGACATCTTTTCAATAGCATCAACTTTAGCTTTATCAACTTCAATACCTCTTTCAGAAATTTTATGTCTCAAGACAATACCTTCATTAACCATAATGTGGCACTTCTCCCAATTCAAGACAAGATTAGTTTCTTCACATCTTTGTAAAACTCGATCAAGGTTGCTTAAGCAATCATCAAAAGAAGTTCCACAAATGGAAAAAACATCCATGAAAACCTCAACAATCTTTTCACAAAAGTAAGAGAATATAGCAGTCATACATGTTTGAAAGGTAGCAGGTGCATTACATAAACCAAAAGGCATATGTTTATAAGCAAAGGTACCAAAAGGGCAAGTAAAGGAGATCTTTTCTTGATCCTCTTTTGACACATGTATTTGAGAGAAACTAGAATAACCATCTAGAAAGCAAAAATGTGTATGTTTGGATAATCTTTCTAGCATTTGATCAATAAAAGGTAGAGGGTAATGATATTTTTAGTAGCTTTATTTAATTTCCGGAAATCAATTACCATTCTATAACCTATAACAATTCTTTGTGGGATCAATTCATCTTTATCATTTGGAACAACAGTAATACCTCCTTTCTTAGGGACACAATGGACATGACTTACCCACTGACTATCAGCAACATGATAAATTATACCTGCCTCCAGAAGTTTTAGTATTTCTTTTCTTACCACTTCTTTCATCTTAGGATTTAACCGCCGTTCGTGATCAACGACCGGTTTAGCGTCTTTCTCCAATTTTATTTTGTGCTAGCATAGAGTGGGACTAATGTCCTTAAGATCATCTAGAGTATATCCAACAGCAGCATGATGCTTCTTCAGAGTTTTCAATAATTTCTCCTCTTCTGGCTCTGAAAGGTTAGCACTAATAATAACATGATATATCTTCTTTTCATCAAGATAAGCATATTTAAGAGTATCGGACAATGGTTTAATCTCAAACACAGGATACTCTTGGGTGGAGGAGGATCCCCTAGAATTTCGATAGGCAAGTTGTGTTTCAAAATAGGTCCCTATTTAAGGAATACTTCATCTATTTCCCTTCTTTCATTCATAAACATATCGTTTTCATGGTCTAGCAAATATTGTTCTAAAGGATCATTAGGAGGCACGACAATAGAAGAAAGACCAATAATCATCTTTACTAGGCAATTCTTTATCATGGGGTTGTCTACGAAATTTAGCAAAGTTAAATTCGTGAGACATATCCCCTAAACCAACAAAAACAATATCCTTTTTGCAGTCTATCTTAGCATTAACAGTATTCAAGAAGGGCTACCAAATATAATGGGACAAAAGTCATCTTCTGGGGAACCAAGAACAAGAAAATCAGCAGGATATTTACTTTCCCACACAAGACTTCAACATCTCTAACAATCCCAACAGGTGAAATAGTATCTCTATTGGCAAGCTTAATTGTAACATCTATCTCTTCTATCTCAGCAGGTGCAATATCATGCATAATTTCTTTGTATAAGGAATGAGGTATTGCACTTGCACTAGCACCCATATCACATAAGCCATGATAGCAATGATCTCCTATTTTAACAGAAATAACATGCATGCCTACAACAGGTCTATGTTTATTTTTAGTATGGGGTCTAGCAATTCTAGCAGCTTCATCACAGAAGTAAATAACATGCCCATCAATATTATCTGCCAAGAGATCCTTAAACATAGCAACACTAGGTTCAACCTTAATTTGCTTAGGAGGGGTAGGTGTTTTAGCATTACTCTTACGAACCACAGTTGAAGCTTTAGCATGATCCATTATTCTAACAGGGAAAGGTGGTTTCTCAATATAAGCGGTAGGAACAATAGGATCAACATTATAAGTGATAGTCTTTCCTTCAACTTTAATAGGTTCAACTACTTTTACTTCAATGTGAGGATTATATTTAAACCACTTCTCCTTAGGGAGGTCAACATGAGTGGCAAAGGATTCACAAAAGAAGCTACTATCTCAGAGTCAAGTCCATATTTAGTGCTAAATTCACGAAAAGCATCGGTATCCATAAAAGATTTAACACAGTCAAACTTAGGTGTTATACCTGACTCTTTACCTTCGTCGAGTTCCCAATCTTCCGAGTTGCGTTTATTCTTTCCAATAAATCCCATTTGAATTCAATAGTCTTCATCATAAAAGAACTAGTACAAGAAGTATCGAGCATGGAGCGATTATTGAGAGAAAGCCGAGCATAATTTTTTTGAATAATAATTGCTCTTGAGAGCTCATGATTGGGGCATGAATATAACATTGACTTAAGCCTCC